>NC_052137.2:20113496-21591732 GCF_016086655.4 Lepeophtheirus salmonis
AACCTTTTATGGAAATATTGCTATAATTCAGAAGCCTTCTGAATTATAGCAATATTGTTGTTGTCTATTGTTCCATTATTGACAACAATTTTTTGTATTATAGTGGCTGTATGATTATGTTTGCGAGGTAAATACTTGGGATCGGTTTCGCGATCTACTTTTCTTTTCATTTCAGTTTCAGCAATCTCAAAGATTCTGTATGAAATCACCAAATCTGTGGTGTGATTTTTTTTTTAAACAGAGGAGTTATTTAAAACTTTTTGAAATTAAATTCCCCTAATATCCATTTCCGAACTTTAAACTGATGACTGCAGTGAATAAAACGAATAGTTATTTCAATAATTTTGTGATCGGTCGACAGATCTGGTCTACATGAAGCATTTTTAATCTGCTTAACTAAAATAGACGATATTAAGGCTAAATCAATTCTTGAAGATCTATTCCCACTACTCCAGGAAATATTATCCTCTGGACTGAACTGTTTCGTCAAATCCACTAAATTAAACTTTTTTATAAGTTCCCATAATATTGCAGCATTTGGATATGCTTATCCAGATCTACATTGAAATCTCCAGACTAAAAAAAAGTCAAAGACTTGGAATTTGGCCCATACGCATTGATGACTGAAAAAGTAAAGCCAGACACGGTAACAATAATTTTATGCCAATGACTGTCGATTGTATATTCTTTTGCAAACATTGGCTTTGGAACTCTTTTGGATACGAAAGTTAGCACTCCTCTCTTACCTGAACCAGAAAAAAAATTTTAAACTAAAGATGGCAGACACAGGAGACAATTTCCCGAGTAGGACGAGAACACCTGAGTCCCAACATCTTACAGACATAGGATATCGAGTTTTAAATTCAATAGATGTTTCATAAGGCCATGTCTAACTCGTCTATCTGCTCCTCCCCTTATATTCAACGACAAAATTGTAGAGAGTCCCATATGGGCCTTTAGATCATTAGAGATTTTCGTTGGAAAAAAGTCGGTTATTTTGTACTGGAGTTTAATAGTCAGATACATTTTTGGGGTTCTTCCTTTCGTTCGACGTTTGGCAATTAGAGTGCAATTCATTTCTGTTACTTTTGTTAAGTGATTAGGACCTAGTACGACTGAGTTCGGCAACTTCGTCATTCAGAAAATGTTTATTATGCATATCATTACATAGATGTTGAATTTGGTTCGAAGGAGTTCGGAACTAAGCTAACTATTTCCACTGTAGAATCTGAGATACTTTTATTTGTATCACTGGATGTCTGCGTAGCCGGTGTGGATGAAACTGGATTGTTTTCTGAATAAACTGTTGATTCTTGATTTGAATCTATTAGCTCAGCCCCGTGCGGTTCTGGAGCTTTACAATCATCCCCTCGTCTCACATATATTTTTCCCCTTTGAACTAGCTCCTCTTCTTTAGAGAAAAGTACATTTTCTGCCCCATTTTTTCTCTTAAGCCTAGAGACTTAATAGTAATTAACCGATTTAGTTTTTTCGCCACAAGAAGACCTAAAATGACCAATCATAAAACAGTTTCCACACTGTCGAGATTGGCCAATAAACTCAATTGTTTCAATTTCATCTCCTAATGGAATCAGTGAAGGGTTATTTCTAGGATTTTCTGTAACATTTATTAATATGTCTGAACCCTTTGTGTTCCAATGTTGATATCTTGGATCACTGAAAATAGCAAATTTTTCCAAAAGAGATTTTTGAGATTAGAAGCGTTCCCTATACAAAAGGATTGGACTTTGCAGAAAGGTTCGAGCATAGATCTTAATGTTTTCTCACAAATTTTTCCATAGCCATATTTCAAAGTCAAATCAAACACATCATCGCCATCTCTAGCTAGCACGAGTTTACGACAATCCATCAAAGCTTTGAAAGAATTATTATATTTGTCCTTCAAGTAACTTCAATTGGAAGAACAATGTCATCCGTGATTATCTCCATAAGAATTGTATTACAAATTATTATAAGAAGGCGATGAGATCTATCCCAATTCCTACTGGGAACCTCGTTGGGATTTAATTTTAAAATATCCGTAGCAATCAACGCAAGATTGCCAGGATGCATTTGACTTTTACTTAAAGGACTACGTTTGTCAATTCTTTGTGCAAATAAGAAGAAATTTTTCCAACCATTCGAGTCATTAACTGTCCCATCAGTTACATAATTAAATGAAGGGATAAAATCTTTATTTAAATTTGAGTTCACAACACCAGTATATGACATTGATTTTGGTGTATTGGACGTTCCCATATTGACAGCAGGAATTATTGATGAAGATTCAAGGAAAACAGTATCTTTATTCTTATGATTAGGATTGGTACTATTTGCTCCAAGAAAAACCGTGTTCTCGGAAGTAAACGGAGCCCAAATGTTGATCCATTTATAATGGATAAGGTTGTCTAAAGCAGGTCCCAGCTGGGATTTCTCCTTTTTTCTATTACTAGCATTATTATTCTTTCTTTCGCCGGACGTTAAAAATAATATATGAAGAAATTCTAGGTGAGTTGACTCACCCTGAATAAGTTACATCACCGAGGAATTATCTCCAAGAATTATAAACAGGTATTAAAATAGACCATGTAAAAAAAAAAAAAGAGGAAGAAAATCACTTTATATACTCCGTGATGAATCCAGGCCAGTTTTCGACGCGATAGATGAGGTTTGTACGAATAAGATGAATCAGGAAGACTGAAAAGGGTCTTACAAGCACACTGATGTATTTTTTTTTTTTTCACCATAAAAGGGTCTTAAAACCACACAAAATGATAATCACGAAGGAGCAAATAAAAACACTTCTGCACTATTCAAATACTTAAACAATTTTTTCAGTTTTACCTAGACAGTATTAATTAATAATTGAGAAATAATTTAGAAAATTTCAAATAAAGGAAAAAAGTCAGATACACCCCTTTGACCCCAGACATGAGTGGGTTAAGTTAATTATGTTTTAGTTTACCGTTTTGTGTTGAAGTCTACTTAGAAAAACCAAACTATTATTAATTATATAATACTAGTGTTAGTACTCGGCATTGCCCAGAGCTATTATACATTAAAATTATAAAATTTGTAAAATTTGCTATTAAAATTTGTATGTCCATCAGGAGATACAAATTTTGCTTATATTTTCCAAACGATAACTCTTAAAGAAATCTTTGGTATTACTCTACGTTTATAATGAGCATACTTATTTGTAGCTACTCACTCAATATTTAAAAAATATATTTAAAAATGAAAAAAATAATAGTAACAGGTTAAGAAAAAATATTGTATATGATTTGATGAGCATCTTTAGCTCGTTACTAAAGCTCATTTTACGACACATTCATTTTTTTCAATTTTATATAAAATATTTCCCTTTTTCTTTTCTTTTGAATTTTTTAGTTAGGCTAATGCCTGGGAGATTTAATTCATTTTGTACAGTGCTCCCTGTACATTAGACTCCCTTTTTTCTTCATAATGGATTCGTATGTGATGTAAACTAGGCAGCAATATATAAAGTGCACCTTGTGGGTGTTTTATATACATTCACAGATGAAAATTTCCTCTGTTTCATTTTACATCAAGGAAAAAACAATATTTAAATTCCAAGAAACAAGTAAATCCGGGGAGGAGAGTATGAATTTATGGAGAGGGGTGTTTAAATAAAATTGAATTTTATGTCTAATTTGCATTAAAGCGTTATAACTTTTGCGCTTTACTTTAGAGTTTAGACTAATAACTCTTCCCTTCTCTTGTTATATTTAGTTTCCCTCTTGCACACACATGAGAAAAAGCCATTTTTCCTTACAAGATGTCGTTTTTGAATCAACATTCTTACGTCACAATTCTATACATGACGTATGGAATTGTGACGTAAGAATAACATGATGCATGTTATTAATCTCATTCAAATATAATTTAAATTATCATCCACTCAATTCTAATTCATTCTTTAATAATTACGAGCATTTAATTTTTATAAAGAAGTACTTCAGGTAAGAGGGAACAAATTGATTTAGTACAATTTTACGAAATTCTGTCAATTGATTTTAAAAACTAAATATGAATTCTATAGAGCTATTATTAGGGCCATATTTACTTTAATTATTTTAAACTAATTTTTGATATATTTTAAAAATTCATATAGTTTGTCCTCCTTTTCTCTTCATAGATTTTTTAGTTGTTGTTCAGCTTATATTCATTTTTTTCATCATGGGTGGATACTCCGTGCTCGAACTGTATCCAAATATAAAAAAATCATGGAAACATACAGTTCTTTAGATTTCCTTTTCCAAAAAATAAAAAAGAACTAACTAGAAAAAAACAAAGGTTATCTAACCTTAATATTCCTCTAATTGGAAACCAGCTCCAAAAAAAAAAAATTTCATCCTAACGTTGTTTGCTAAAAGCAACCCTTTTACATAGTCGGTATTTGAATTTATTCGTGTCTTCTTATAACTTAAAACGCTCACTATAGAGTGGAATGAAACTGAAAGAATGTTTACAATTAATTATATATGCTCATTGTCTATATGCAATTATGTTCCACTTTATCACAATGACTTGTTCTTTAATGCTGGGAGTGACGAAGTAACACGATCTTTTCATAGATTCAATTCGCCAAGGAGTGACAGTCAATACTGATAACAATACATATGGATTGATTATATTTGCCATTGGATTGAATTATAGAATTGATGATGACAAGGCTAAAGAATTAACATAGAATAATCCTTCTATTTTATTACTCAAATGAGTTTGAGTGAAATCAGACAGTCTTCTTCGTAGATTGTATTGATAGACCTGGAGGAAGGGGACTCAGGACTCCCAATTCTTTGAAATAAAAGAGTATTTTTTCTTTGTGAAAGTCTTTCATTTTTTAATATATGTTGAGGATGATTTCATACAAGATACAATAACTATTTATATGTAATAGCAGAATATAATATACTTTACAGTGCAAACTATAGAGAATAAAGAGGCACATTTTCTTTAAGATTCTAGAATCGCCTTCCACTTGTTTTTGAGTGAGAAAAGAGCCCAGCTTGTATAATTGACCATGTAGACCGTACATCACAGACTCCGCCTAATAAATGGAATTAATGTAAATGTGATAAAGTTATTTCTGCGTAATCTACATCAAGGACTCTGATGGTTGAAATAGTTTTCTTAGAGACGAAGCAGTGTTGACTTAAGTAGGAATGGAAACACGGATTTCAATGAAGGGAGTTTAGGATGGAGGGAAATAGTGAGTAAATCTCTCTGTTTCGGAGTCACATACAGTCTTTAATTAAGTTGGAGTATTTTTTATGGAGCTTCCTGTTTCTTGTGAAGTCAATGATAAACCCATAGGAGATCTGTAGGAAATGATGTATTCTTGAACATAGAGACAATGAGTCAATAGGTGTGAAGCGACACAGATCGCAGAAGGGCATCTGTCCTCTCAAGGATCCTTCTCTACAAGGAGATAATATCCCATCTAGGGAGTTAGGAAGGAATATCCCTTAAACGGAAACTGACGTTGTAGAAAGGAGATGAAGGCGTTTGACTCGCCTGAAACCATTGGACGAATGTGAATCCCTATATCATACATGTGAATGCTTTTTAAGAAGATCCATTGTATGAAATCCCTCTGAACACACTGTCTTTGGGATCCAGGGAGTTCTCCAGTTCTTATCTCTACTTCTCTTGAGTAATAAATAACTAATAGACAGTATTAATAGTCGCTATAACATCCATAAACGATTGAAATTAATAATTTGATTATATATATTTTATTCATATAACTAACTTTTTAAGGGTCTTTGAAAAAAATATTAGTGTATTTATGATCAAAAGAAGTGGACTAATACCCACCATGATCAAAAGAAATAAAAAAGATTGTATTTCTCTGTAATTGAAAGGTAAACCTAAGTTAAATAGACACAACAGTTTCACAAATGCCAAAATTTTATAATACAATATATGTAGTTAAGAGGCACCTGAAATCTTTGAGGGCCTGAAACCTTCCCATAGAGTTGGCTCTAACTATACGTACCTAAATTAACCAAGATATTAGATAACTATTAGATAATTACATGAGTGTCGAATAAATTTTTTTAGAGCCGTTTCTGTCGTCATAAAATATGTATATACATTTATTCAATAAATAAATTAAATGATGGAATTAACCATTGAAAATGGAATTTACATTAACATTTGTTATACAAGTTAATGAAGTTGGAGCTGGATTATCATTCTAAATTGAAATGAATGAATATATAGTTATAATATTCATATTCTTTGATAAATATCACTGAAGTGGGTATTAGTCCACTTCTTTTGATCATAAATACACTAATATTTTTTCAAAGACCCTTAAAAAGTTAGTTATATGAATGAAATATATATAATCATGTATTTATTACAAACGTAGTTACATATTCAAATGTCATTGTATCATACTAGAAGAATACACTTAAAAATTCGTTGAAAGATCCTATAAGTCACTTTTTATGGTTCTCATACTTGGCTTGATACATTGGAGGTATGAATTCACAGACCTAGATAAACAACTTCGAGAATTCGAGTCCTTTAGATAACTACGTAATGCAGCCTGTTTCGTTCTCTTTGGACAAGAAATAAGGTTTATGAAGAGACGAAGACCATCGTTCTATTGCAATTTCAGATTGCTCCAACTGTACTCAGCTTTACAGTTTTACTCGCACTTTCCAGCGACTCGACCTTTGACTACCTTCCCGAATCCTCTCAGTGGGTTGTCGCTCCACAGCCAACCACCTCTTCTTCTGAGACATCTTCGATCATAACGAAGTGGAAATCGCTGCTCTTGCATAGTATTTTGCTATTGTTTGTCCGTCAATCCAAGAGTCTTGTCCAATATGAATAGTCCATCATGTCTAATGATATTGTAATTAATAACAGAAAATTAAGTGCTTAGCATTCCTTCCATTGGAACCGCTGTCGTGTTTGTTTATTTTTCTTTTCTCTTATTATATATTATATTGGTGATAGATATTATATCAGTTTAAAAGAATCTTGCCATTTTTTCAATTAGACACTTTTCCTTTTTTTTATCTTGTCATTTTTTCCTAAAATCCCTTACCCAGAATATATATTACGATTTACGATAAAAGAAAAATGATGATTGGAATCGTTGAAAAAGAACGAATTTAATTAGTTGAAAGAGATTATATAAAAAAGGAATAAAACACGTTGGTGCCCTTGAATCTTCTGAAGAACTTTTCCTCAGTATTGGACTAATCATCAGCAAAGCAACTTCCCTCTACTGCTCTCTCACGTACATCATCATCACAACGAAGGTACTGATGTGTGGAATTATGATTTGGAAAACAAAAGTATATCTAGCCATTTTTGCGGTTTCTCGTACCCATCTCGTTCTTTATGGCAAGTAATCCGCCATCACATCAACAACTTAAAAGTCTTCATGAAACACAAGATTCAAGGAGACGAAGGAGAATTAAACGGTTCATCATTCAAATTTGGACGTATCAAAGTTATTTGTGTAGGGTAACATCCCCTTAATTGTTCTGGATCATCCCATTTTCTCCAAGTTTATTGAAAAATATACTGGAAAAACTTCTACAGGTCGATGGGTCGTTCACAACTTGGTTGGAGAAGTATGTCAAGGAGTTTTGAATAGAATAGAAGAAGAGGTGGAAGAAAAGGATATTTTCGTTGCACTAGATGAGACAAGAGATCATCAAGGGAGGTCAATGACTGCAATTTTGATTTGCCCTTAGGACGGACATTTCTGTGGGAGACCTTACCTTACTAACTTGATTGATATTGAGATTGCAAACGCAAACAATGTAAAGAACATCGTCATAAGCTCAGTTTATAAATTATTGGGAGAAGATTTTGTCCCTTGTAGACTTCCTGTAATGATGGGTTTGATGTTCTCTAACTAACAATTTTGTCTTGTATAAATTTCCAGAATATAATATACATTTATAAAGTTATTTGTAGGGAAATTATATATTAATAATATACTAAAATCCCTCTTCCTTCATGTGTAAATAAATAATTTAAGTTAAAGATATATTCAAAACGATGGTCTTTTAATTGGGTTGGAATCGATATTTACTCTTGATCTAGTGATTTATTCAGTTCAAATTTTGGAATAGAGTTGAAGATCGAAATAGAGTTTTCTTTTAGAAATTGGAAACCACACTGTCTAAACAATCTTTCTTGGACCTTGTTCTACGATCTCCTATAGCTTTAACTTCTTCAATATATATTGAATCCACATGACTTTGTATTTGCGTTAACCCTTTGATACCAAATCATTTAGACTATTTTGATTATTTTTTGCCGTTTCTACTATTCTCCATTAAAATATACTTCACATATTTTATTTGCATCCTCAAATAATCTTAATTGTGCTTCTCTATACATCCAGACTCCAGTCAATTTTTTAGAGATCATCCTTGAATGTTCTTTCAAATAGAAGTTATATACTTGTATCTCAGGTCTAACGATGATTAGATATACTTTTTAAGCACTACCGAATGCACAATATAATGATGGGTTTGATGTTCTCTAATTATATTTGGTCTTACGAGTAAGAAGGAAATTAGGAGTGAGGCTTGAAGTATTCAAGATGCATCCATATTTGCAGTCAGCACGAGTTCAAACATATTAATGGAATTGATATTTGTGATAGAAACTATATATAGTATTGATTCGTGCGTTATAGGCATTAAGGACTCTTAACAAGGAAAGGGTTTATTTAAAGTAGGAGTTGACTTTAGGAGGATTGAACACGAACAGTTTCAATGAACGATATTTAGGTAGATAATATATTTTGTCTCACATAATTTTACAGAATATAATAAGCATTTATATATAGTTATTTATACAGAAATTATATGTTAATAATATACAAGACGCCCCTTAGGATGATTTCTATTCTAGGGACTCACACATTACCATTGCATGATAATAAATATGATACTCAACTTCATCCTCGTGAAGTATAAGTATTTCGACCAAATTGAAGACTATTTCTCCCTTAGACTTAGATTGTCATGACAGATTTTTATTTGTCTAAATGGTTATACGTCCCCATGCAAGGAATGAACATCTACAAAAAATTATTGCAAAAATTATTATAGTTAGCATTAAATTTGATATTTGTTATATCCGCCTTGTATATTGATATTCGTAACCAAAGTTTTATACTATGACAATTAATATTTAATACTATTTGTATCATACAATAAATTATAACTAACATTAAGACTTTTTCTTGATAATACTATTTTGATTAAATACTACCAAGTAAAGCTTATATTTTGGTAAAGAAAAGCTTCCATATGTAGTAAATTTTCTGATAAGTTGTAATGTTAAAAAAATCATAATTGAGATATCTTATTGATGAAGGATTTTCATTAATTTTAACTGTAAGATTTACTCAAGATACCGTGGAAAATTTATTCCACCTTATTAGGTACTAACTCCAACATCATTAAAGGCTCAAATTAATCTAAGAGTAATTGCTTTAAGTCAGTTGATGAAGGAAAAGGGATCTTAAAATTATCAATATGATGATGGTGAATATCTTATCGATTTCTTAGATTGTTTAAAAGAAGGAAGATATAAATCAGCCGAAGTGGATAATGCATCTTTTCTTCAAGGACTAACTCCTCAGCTAGAAGCTAATTGTTTATATATATATTATATTGCTGGCTATATTTAAACCAAATTAAGACATATCAGTGTGTTTGTTCGGATCGTCTTAGTTTTGTTATTTTGGACACTATTGATATCGTCCCATATTCATAACTCCTTGATCTAAAAGATTATACCGGTCAATCTTTATTCCACTGTATTAAGGAAGTCTTCGAAAATATATTCATTACATCCAAGAAGCGATATGCATCCTTATTACAGCTCAAAAAATTAATGATTTAAGAAATATAACCAAAATCCTGCAAGATCTAATTGAAAAAGAAACAACCATTATGTTTATATCCCTACCGATTGTCATAATATGAAGACAAAAATTATTCGAAAAATATTGGCAAGTTCGCGTTAACATGTACTCAAAACTTTATCGAAAGAGACAAACAGAGAAAGGAGGAATTTATGTTATTGGCCACGTTTAATTATATGTATATTTCAGATTTATTTAAAAAAATTAAATTCTTTAATAAAATAATCAAACAAAATATGAACTACTATTTTATAAAAAATAAACATTTTAAATTATGAAGGAATAACTATATGCAGTCGGTGCAGTTTATTTGACCTTATTTCTTTCCATTATATTTTTGTTGTAGGTTTTTTGTCTGTCCGCTCTTTCCCTCGAGTTTTTGATATTACCCACAACAATTTTGTCTCACAATAACAATGATATGTACCCACAATTTTACGCCGCAACGATTTTGTCCCTAACCTTTTCACCACTAAAAAAGGATCCGTACCAAATATAATTTAACTAAAAGAGTAGTCATAAATTATTATTTATGAGTCATAAGTATAGTTGATAATATTGTAGAGAAAAACGCGTGCAAGAAGAAGGGGGAAAAAAATACATATGGTATCATTGTTTAAAATACTGATGTGATTATCATCTGCCTGCTTTATTATGATTTTTGAGGGTATAACGAAAGTATTTATTAGCAAAATGTTTAATGAAGATGTACTATGTATAATTGATTTAGACGTTTTCTATCCGTTACAGTAGATTTTATAACGTCACACTACATGAAATTGTAATTCATTGTGAACCTTATTCTCAGAATAATAGTTAATGAAACGACAAAGTAGAGTATTTCGAAATATATTTGAAGTCCCAAGTTTAAAAAAGAAGCCTTTAATTAAATATAACCTATATAATAAAAAATATACCATCATACATTTATGTTAAATATACAAAATTAAGCAATTGGAATCATATAACTAATAACAATAAATTATATATATAGAATATTGAAATAACAGATTGATCCAAATAATATTTTCTTGTTCTTACACCGGAATCCAGTTAAATATGCCATAACTTTAGGTTGCAAAACACAAGCGAGACGTGGAGTATAATCAAAAAGATAATCACCCCTCTTCTTCATGTGGAAGTCGCTATATACAATTGTGCACAGGATAGATATATCTCTACCGATGAAATCTAACTAATTATTAATAATAAAGTAAATGTCAAAATCATAAAATTAGACAATAAATATACTAATAAAAAAATGTTACAAATAAATCCATCTTAAAGATTTAGAGCAAAAGCTAATTATGTAGTAATGTCCGGCGATATTACTCCTTATTAAGAGCATCAAAAAAGATATTTCCCCCGTTATTTATGCTTATATAACATCATACTATTATCATGAAGGATATTCACAATTGCTAATTATAATGCTACACCCAATGTAACTACCCCCGTTGTTGTGACCATTTAAGCAGTTGTTTTGGCCTTTTATGAGTTTTCTGAACACCATTTCTTGGAGCTTATGAACCATAGCTAATCATTAAGTGATAAAAAAAAGTAATATTTATCGACTATATAATATTGAAAAACCTAATGATCGTACCCAAGTCTTTAAGTGAAGAAAACAGTGTCACACAAACTATTTGTGAACCCTCCAAAGCTACTACTCTCGTTGTTGTGACCATTTAAGCTGTTGTTTTTGCCATTTAATGAGTCGTGTATCATAATTTTTGATATTTTTAGCTAAAATAGAATCATATTTTATTATTAGATTTTTTTAAAAAATACTTACTGTTAGATAGTACAAAATTCAGAGTTCCATTTCGAAATTAGTAATTATTTTATACTTTTCACTGATAACTTGATCGTCCTTTGGTATGTATGACTCAAAACATTTTTATATGTATTTCTATAAATGACATCAGTACCAACATCCTCCATTAATTTAATGATGCTTCCTCGGGAGGGGATAGGTTTACCCGTGCATTTTTCCATATATTTTTTCAACATAGGATGATTAGCAATGGATAAGATTATATTACATACAATAAGCATCGTTGTGAGATCAGAGTTAAAGTATGACTTGATGTATTCATCGTCAAATTGATTTTATAGATGAATATCCATACTCTTATTATGAGATGAGGATAATGAGTGGCGTGTAATTCTAGACAGGGGACTAAAGGCACATTTATATCGTCAAATCCGACAAACCATCTGTTTCTCATCCGGTAAGTATTTTCCAAATTCCTAGGCCTCCATTTTCAGAAATCCAGACAGAAGGCGAAGTTATTTTTTTGCATTTTATTCAGTTCTCTATCGACTATCCCCATCTAATATTATTATATTATTATTGAATAATAAAGGCGGGAATGATAACGTTCATGATTGATAGAAGAAGATGTATATTATTTAATCAATGATGCCATAAGTAATTCTTCTCTTCTGCTCGCACGCTTTTCTATTCTTACCAAAATTATCACCCTTAGTCATAAGTATAGTTGATAATATTGTAGAGAAAAACGCGTGCAAGGAGGAGGGGGGAAAAAAGACAAATGGTATCTTTGTTTAAAATACTGATGTGATTATCATCTGCCTGCTTTATTATGATTTTTGAGGGTATAACGAAAGTATTTATTAGCAAAATGTTTAATGAAGATGTACTATCTATAATTGACTTAGACGTTTTCTATCCGTTACAGTAGATTTTATAACGTCACACTACATGAAATTGTAATTCATTATTAACCTTATTCTCAGAATAATAGCTAATGAAACGACAAAGTAGAGTATTTGAAATATATTTGAAGCTCAAAGTTTAAAAAAGAAGGCTTTAATTAAATATAATCAACATACTAAAAAATAAACCAATAAACATTTAAGTTAAATATACAAAATTAAACAATTAAAATCATATAACTATTAATAATAATAAATTATAAATACAGAATATTGAAATAATAGATTGATCCAGATAATTTTTTCTTGTTTCATAAGTCATAACTTATAGCTAGCTAGGAAAAAAAAATATATTTCTTTCTTCAGCTATATGGGAGAAGTCTTTAATTGACATTTGGTAGGTCTGTATCAGCTGTCATGTAATTAAACTGCTCTCGCGTATTATTATTATTTGTAATTTTAATTACATAAGATTTTTCTTGTAAATTTATAGAGTATTAATTATCCCTTATGCTAAGGCCGAATCAAGGGAGGCAGAGTATGCCGGAAATATATTTGGACATCCACCTTGCTGAGGATATGAGTAGGGAAGGGATTTCCGATCTCATAGTGGAGTTATTTAGATTTCTTCTTCAACAAAGACAACAGATCCCTTTGTCTTACTCCACACTCCTTCAAGATATTTCCTCTCATAAAAACAGTGAAGAAGGCGTGGAGTCTGACATTCTTACTCGTAAGGAGAGAAGAGATGGAATTCGAAAGATGAAAGAAAAGTCTCGCTTCCTTAAAAAAGCGTCTCAATTCTCTTCAAAAATGGAGATTCTTTCCAAAAACTTGAAGGTGGAGGATTTGGGTTTATTTAATGATTTTTGTACTCATTTGTTTTTGTATAATAGGATGGAAACCATTTTAATTAATCTTCCCTTTTTTTAGTCGGAAATTATTGAAAAAGATTTGGAAACTGCAACGATATTTTTTGGAGCTACTCCAGTTACTCCCAAAGAAGTCTATCACATTCATTTACCCCCTTTGTCTTCCAACTCTGGTAGTTCTTTAACCTCTAAAGTTAAAAGGCAGTTATTTAGATCCCTCGTTACACATGAAGAGCTATTCACACTCTTAGGAAGACCATTGCAAAAAACAAATATCTATACTGCCATTAAATACAAGTATTTACAGCCATCTAATGGCTCTGCATTCCGTCCAAAACCCCAATTTCGAAAAGCTGCACATCGTGGCTATGTAGTAAATTATAATTTTATTCTACCTCTTAATCAATCTACTCCTGGAACAAATATGAAACGGAAAAGACACTTTTCTCATTGCACTCCCGTACCTATGGATATTTGTACTCCATTTACAATTACGAAGTCTCGTCGAAGAAACGTCTTATATGCGACAAAACCTCCCATTTCGACCATGAAACGTCTTCAAGCGGATTTTATGGTGTCTGCTCAAGGTATTTTGGAGGAAGATGAAGAGATTAATAGTAATGATGGATATCTTGGTGAATTATTTCCCATAGATGATGGTCATCCCTCTCCTTTTTTAGAGGAAATGTTAGAAAGTGAGCCGACGTCTCAAACATATCCTTATACTCCGTCTTCAGTGAACTCTATCATTGATTCACACCAAGAGAAATGGTTCGTGTCATCCTTACATTTAACAGGGATAAAATGAGAATCCTTATAGTAATATTTATTATTGAATGTGATATAATTTTAAGATTATTAATTATTTAGCTCAAAATAGAATTTTCAATGTATACTCCTAATTTATTATAATTGGGTTTAATCGAAATTGTTTATGGATTCAAAATAATTAGAAACACATAATTTGTCATGCTCAAATTGGTTAATGAGAACTACTTCATTTCCTCCCTAATTAATTATGATGTGGATTAATATTAAATGTGGAATCCGGCCAAATATGTAAAAAAGACATTTTGAAATGTTGAAATTAGCTAGAGTTGAATATCCAAGGTAGTCGCACTAAACACATTTGTTCAGGTATTTGCCTTTGTATTCAAGTGACGTCATCGTGCGGCCTAATTATAAAAAAGTAAAAAGTGATTTCTCATCATCGTATCTGAAGAATTCAAAATGTCTCGAGGTTCCAGCGCCGGATTCGACCACCATATTACAATCTTCAGCCCTGAGGGTCGCTTATACCAAGTGGAGTATGCATTCAAAGCTATTAATCAAGGAGGGACTACGAGTGTTGCGCTCCGAGGCTCAGAAACTGCTGTTGTGGCTTCCCTTAAAAAAGTCCCGGATAACAAACTCCTGGATGCCAGCTCAGTAACCAACCTTCATTCATTGAGTCCATCCATTGGATGTGTTATGACTGGTATGGTTCCTGATTCTCGTAGCCAGGTCCTTCGAGCCCGCTATGAAGCCGCTCAATGGAAATATAGATACGGCTATGAAATCCCTGTGGATTGTCTCACTCGTAGAATGGCGGATATCAATCAGGTCTATACTCAAAATGCGGAAATGAGACCTCTGGGATGCACTATGATCCTCATCTCTGCTCAAGAAGATGGGCGTCCTCGCGTCTATAAATGCGACCCTGCTGGATACTACTCTGCCTACAAAGCCGTTTCTGCTGGTGTTAAACAAACTGAGGCTAACTCCTTCCTTGAGAAGAAGCTCAAAAAATCCACTGAAGAGCTCTCTCGCGATGAGACTGTTCAAATGGCAATTAATTGTCTTTGTAACATTCATTCTACTGAATTTAAAGCTTCCGAAATTGAGGTCGGCATTGTCACTGCAGAGAACACCGGTTTCCGTGTTCTTTCAGAAGATGAAATTGATTCCCATCTCGTTGCTATTGCTGAGAGAGATTAATCACGATTTTATTTTCATAACTAATAATACTGAATTCAATATATTTTTTTTTTGTAAAATAGCTTCTCAATAAAATAATATATTATATGAATCTGTATTCTTTAATCTTGGATGTTGTACTTTTATTCTATTAATTACAAACTTAATAATTGACCTAAATCCTATTTTAAAGAGTTATTTTGAATTTACAAATTAATTAAGTGTATCATAACAACTAACGATCTTATACAAGAGAACATATTTGAAACGAAAGCATCCCAATAATTTTACCAAGCCTGTACATCTTAACTTTCAGTAAAGGGAAGTAAAACATGAGTTCCACAAGCCATTAGTCCCATAGTTCTTCTTCAACTAAATCTGAAATAAAAGGAGTAAGAAATTCATTCGTTATACTATCGCTGAACTAACCAATAGAAACGTAGGAATTGTATAAGTTATTATCTTCCTCTTCGATTTCTGAAGAAATACACTCTTCATTAATTGGGGGTACTATTACGTGATACTCTCCGTCTAATTGCACTACTTCCCATGATTGATCAATTAGATTACATCTAATCACCTCAATATCAGTGGTAAGCTCAGCAACTAGAGAGAACTGGGATAGAAAAGAAAGAGGCACATAATCATCTTCATCATTTTCCCAAGCAGATCGATATTTACAGCAATCATTGATATAGTATTCAAGCTGATTATTAAGTTTTTCCTCAAAGGATCGATCATCTTTATCAATAGGATACTTGTGATGAGAAAAAATATTATAGGTACCTAAGGCGGATTCTTGTACGTCTCTTATATAAACTTCCTCGGTTGAAGTGTCTTCATTTCGACTAAAGGTAGCAATTTGAGAACAGGGTCCAACTTGAGGATTGTCAACCGAGAAACCAACACCTGAAAGTGATACAGAATACATAGGATACTCATCCGTTATACGGTGGCACCATGTTCTAAATTCAGAACGATTCCATTCAAAGACATGATCTGGATGTCGAAATCCACTCATGTTAGAAAAGAGAACATTATATTCCGCATTTGGCGTTGTGATGACTATAATTCGAGGCTTCATTTGGCCGAAGAGCATTTCTTTGAAGTTGTCCAGAGTGACTTGGGATAAATGCTCCACAACCTCAATAGCAGAAACTGCATCGACATTCTTTAAGCGTTCATCAAAATCTCCTATATCTCCATTCATGAGGTAGATATCTAAGGGCTTCTTTCTTGGATGAAGGTGTTCGTAAAAAAGAGGCGCTGTCCTATATCGAGCACCTTCGAGGGCATAATCATCCATATCAACCCCTACAATCTCTTGTACATCTTCTAACTTTTTCAAATAGAGGGAAATAAATTTTCCTTCAGCACAACCGAAGTCAACAATTCTTTTATTGGAGCCCTGGAGTCTCAAAATACTCGAAACAGCATCATATCGCTGACGATAAAGAGGTGGGTAGAAATAATCAACTCCTATATCGTCAAGGTCCTCCTCCTTATTTGAGATGTTCGTACTAACACTTTGAGACTCTGTCAAAGAGGACGCCCCTTCCCCTTCATCCCCATATTCGGATACCCCTTCGTCCTCTAGAGCGTCAACATAATCATCACTTCCTATTCTTCCCATAATTCCCAAATGGCAATCTAAATAAAAGCTAAAGGCTAAAGAGAGAAAATCAAAAGTTAAAACTCTGTAGCCAGTAATATTATTGATAATTATTATTTGTTAATAAATATAGACTACATACCTATATATATCAGGGCCCTGGTATTTCAGTCAACACTGCTAACCAGGCAGATGACGTCACAAACGGGATAAAAATCAAAATAAACTCAGCGAAGATTCATACTTTACTTGACTGATAATTAAATAAATTACTTTCCAATATAATTTTATAATTATTTGCTCTTCATTGTGTAATCGTTAGTATAATACACAAACCTCTAAATTTCATAGTAATATGAATTACTTGTAACTATTAAGTAGCCAATAAAGATGACACAGGAAATTTGAAATCCTTAAAATGGCTAGCAACCCCTCCCCAAGGAGAATCTTGCCACCTTCGTCAGATTTGTTACTTCGTCTCCCTAATATTTTTTAACTTATTACACCTTTGTCATAATAGGATCTTGCTTGAAAAGTAGAAAAATGTCAAAGAAATAGAACAATAATTTATATACTTAGTACGTTTAAACAATATAGCTTTATCCCGTCCGTCTGAGTCACAATTTTTTATATTTTTTTGTTTGCATAGAAATGCCCCGACCTTATATATACCTTGTGTAAAGGGCTCTACGGAAAGAGCAGTATAGGGAAAAATAAACAATTGAATCTAAAAACAAGAGAAACTATGTTCGACCTATAGGCTATAACATTGTGTTATTCTTGTGACATAGTAGAAATTATTTTTCTCTCTTTACTACGGGGGATACGGCCTGTTCAAACTAGCTGGGTATCTGGAGGAACATGTAGTAGTTTCTCATTTTATGCTAATCGGAATTGAGAACTACTAAATTCTACCTCCCATGCCTTGAGTGTCCACTCTTTGCCTAGAGTCCTTTACAGCATGGGAGTAAATTTAATATTACTAACAAAAAATATTATCTTTATTTTGATGTTCAATGTCGATTTTTCTGATTCTTTTTGCCTTATCAGTTATCACTTATCAGTACCTTGTTTGGTTGAGTTTGAATTAGCTTGTGTTCAAGGTCAATAGAAATTCCTATTAACCTTGCTTGTGTTAATTTGTGAGCAATTCCCAGCAATGATTGAATTGGGAAGAATTTACTAACCAAAAACTGATTATGTGCCATTTTTTATTTATTTTTGAATAAAAGTTTGCACATTGCGAGATATAATAAAAGTTACGAAGTGATTAATACATAATTACACATAGGTATTTTCCCCCTACTCATTAGATGACAAACATTAATTACTCATTATCATTAGGTATTTCACCTTATCATCAAGAACTTTTAATCAGGACTACTAAATACTAATTCATTGAACATTATATTATAGACATACTTTAATTCAAAAGGGATTATATCAAATATGCATTATTTTTGTTATTTAAGTAATACAAAGAATATCAATTACATTACAGGGGGAAATGGGGAATTCGAAATGAAAAAGTGACAAGTGTTTATGATTAGTTGTATAAGGACACAACGTAACTCCTGACTCATATTACTAATAAGAAAAATATGTTTTTATACATTAATTATAGTAAACATTACATACATTAAAGGTAGTAAAGACCATTTAGTTGTCCATTTGAAGCTCTAAACAATTATTAAATATATATAATATGTTTATTGCTGTGTCAGCAAATATTATTTAAAGTTAAATAAAAAGGCATTAATCCTCTTTATTCTAGATTTGAAATCGAACATACACATTGAACACGTATCTCAAGCTACTGAAGATCAGTGAATTGAATTTATGTAGGACATATAGTATATTTGATATTACTTATTACATTGAAGTTTCTATTGCAATCAATGTCACAAAAATAAACCTCCCCTTTCAACTTGTGTGTTGTGGCTAAAAGTATTTTTTTAAGAATATAAAGATTAACAACAACGTTTATTCAGTGCGTGTTGAGCACTTAGCAGTATGGGAGAGATGAATTGATGGTTGGGCTGTGAATATAAGGAGCAAGAGAAAGCAAGACCGGAGTAGTATCGTATGTTATCTATAAATATTATGTTATTTTTTGAGCAAAGGAAACTCATTTTGTTATTCCATTCGCACCAAAATATGTTAAAGGGATTTTAAGTTTACACTTTACTTTTTTTAAGAGACGTAACACATATCATTATCATTATGTGGGTCCTTTTGGTTTTACTTCTACTTCCTTCATCGTATTCTTTCAATAAGGGAATTCTTAAATTTGTGAATGTCTTGTATCGACATGGAGATAGAACCCCAGTTAATTTCTACCCCAATGATCCCTACAAAAATTTATCAAATTGGCCTACTGGACCCGGACAATTAACTCCCCGAGGAATGAAAATGCAGGTAAAAAACATGAAAAAGTTTAAGGATCAATGACTTACCCTAGTGTGCATTTCCTTTTTTGAATTTTAGTATGAATTAGGCCAATATTTGAGGAAAAGATACGATGGATTCTTAAACGCAACTTATAGGTAATTGATTTTAATTATTTTTGTAGTGGTTGAATAATGAGTTTCACATGTCTTTAAAATGATTATTAATTTTATACCTTTTTCTTAAGTAAAGAAGATATCTTTATTAGATCCACGGATTTTGATCGAACTCTTATGTCTGCTTTGAGTAATTTAGCTGGGCTCTATCCTCCGGAAGGATCTCAGATATGGAATCCTAATTTGCTATGGCAGCCCATTCCAGTTCATACTGTACCTGGAATACATGATATTATCTTAGGTTCTCAATTTGAATGTCCAAAATTTAAACTATTAAGGAACATTACGATCAACAAAGACCCATATTTCAAAGCGTTAAATGAAAAATATAAATTACTCTACTCTTACGTGACAAAGCATTCGGGACAACTCATTGACAATATTGAATATATTACTTACATTCATGATACCCTTTTTATTGAGGAACTGTACAATAAAAGTCTTCCTGAATGGACAAAGAAAGTATATCCTGAGCCCTTGAATAAACTATCAGCTATTAGTTTTGTAGCTGAAACTTGGACAAAAGAGTTGAAAAGACTTAAGAGTGGCCTTTTTATTGCTCGACTACTACATAATTTTGAAAAAGCGATGGACTCAACATCACCAGATTTTATTATGTATTCAGCTCACGATAACACAGTCTCGGGGTAATTAATAACCATTTATACGTTTTATTCTAGTTAAAAATCTTCTTTATTGCTCTATCTAATAAAATCTGCTATTTTCAGATTACTAAATTCTTTAGGTATATTTGATATTCAAATTCCTCCTTATGCCTCCTGTGTCATAATGGAACTTCATCAATCGCCTAATGGCTCAATGTTGTTACGATTCCAATATAGAAATGATACGACTAAACCACCCTATGATCTCATTCTACCAGGATGTACCTTATTTTGTCCCTTAGAGTCTTTTAAAGAATTGACTAGCCCAATACGACTGAGTGTCGAGGAGTGGAAAGCAGAGTGTCAAATTGATTCTACGATCAATGTGGTTAGGATTGTTTCCGTCTTTGTGGCTATTCTTTTTCTAATGATAATGATAATATCTGTTACTTATGTGATTCACAGGAAACTACGACATAATGATAGTGGATATGTTTCCATTGTTCAAGAGCCTCACTAAAATCCCTGATTTATTCAATTACATAATATAAATCCGCATCCTGATTTAAATTCATAAATTACAATAATTGTATTGATATAGTAATTAGACAATTGATTTAACATATCAATTTATTTTGATATATGCATAACATATTTATATAACTATACAATGAGATAAATATTTCTTTTTTAAATAAATATTTTATATTAAACTATGAAATATTATTTATTAGTGCATGGTTCAAAAATACAGTGTTTGACTCATTTTTCCGACAAAAATCAACGTTATAAAGAATTGAAGATTCCGTTGGAGTAGAAGATCGAATACTAACGTAGTAATTCCGGAATCTTCAGATGCTGAAGATGTGTCAGCTATTTCTATAACAGTGCAGATATGGATTATCTGTTTGTGCCGTTTCCAAAACTAGAGGTGAAAGTATTATCTATAATATGAAATATAAAAAGAATTGATACTACAATTAACAGGCTGCGTAATTTCTTGCTTTTAAATCGAAATCGTTTCAACTTATGTTTCAGATGCATCCAAACTATTTTCTGCTTTATAAATCCTGACAGATTGAGCTACTAAAAACCATATTATAATAACGAATTCGAAACTAACAAGCATATAAAATTGCTCTCACCTCTCTGATTCAAAGATAACTTAGCGTTCTGCCGATGATATCCAAATGTATAGAAAACTCGTGATTTCTGAGTGAAGTTCCTGAAGTGAATGTTTTATCACAATAGAAACACTTATGGGGTTTAATTCCAGAGTAGGCAGTTTTATGGCGTTTCAAAAGACAACCCAAGGGGAAGCCTCTACCACATTCATCACAAATAAACTTTTTTTTATCTAAGACTTTTACTTTTTGATGGGTGGTAGAACTATTTCAAATGCCCTTAGAGAAAAAGAAGGAGATGATTGCTCCATATGAGATTTAGTGGGTCGTTAGGAGGAGGAGGGTAAGACTAGAATAAAGGATTGCTGTTTATGAGTCTTTGATTGTTTTCGAATTTGCTCTAGATTGTTGTTATTATTGTTATAGACTGCTCAAGAGATATACATATAAGCAAGGATTCATCGTTCGTGATGCATGCAACGACAATGAAAAAAAAAATAATATCAATATACCTACCTATTGTTATTAATTAAATTATAAATAAATTCGCAAAAATCGAAAATAAAAGAACTAGAATAATTTGCCGATATGAACCTTTGAGATGAAGAAGTTCAATGATTTGACAGGTATGTAGAATTGAGGTTTGGGGCACTCGCATGGATCCCTTATAAATAAGACATAAAATGAGTGAAGCATCCTCAATCCTAACACCAGGAAGAGACAAATGAATGTCGTCATGTGAATTGATAAACTCTGATGATGATAAGATAAGACTTTTAAGGAGTGGACAAGCGGACATAAGCACAATTCTATGACACCGCAAAGTTCTTCCTATTCCAAAGTCTGGAAAATGCAGAATTGTATCTGTGAAAAGATCAGTTTCTAAGCTCGTTTTTAACATTTGGCGGACAATATCAGTTTGATTGGTGTTAACTAATTTGATGAACATCTTTCAGTAGAACGAAAAACTTAAGTCATTCTCCTCTTGAGATAGACAACCCCCTTAGCTTAGTCACAAACACACACACACGCACCATACAGACTACATCAAGTTATATATAAATTAAAATAGTACATGAAATAACGTAAGACAGTAGTTTAGTTATGCATGCAACTTTCATTAATATAAATAATATTAATAATAATATAATAAATATTACAGTCAGAAAATGTGCTGATTTTGTATGTCGTCCTGACCCTGAATATCCATGTTGCTCATAACTATGATTGAAAAGAAAGGTTTCATCTGATCTACATCACATGAAAATTAACTTGTTTGTTTTGGAGTCGTTCAGTTGCAACTTGTTAAATTAATAAATTTTAATTAATTCATATGTACTTTCATATTCCAAACATTACTGAATGACAAGAATTTGATACGTTCTAATTTATAAAATTCCTCGACCTCAAGCTGTATTGGATTTCTCACACTCATGTATATCAAACAATTTTGTAGCAATAGCAATATTTATAATCATCCAATTATTGAACAATCATGACATAATACAATTTATTATAATAGCAAGGAAATAATTACATTTACACTATCATGAAATGACTTGTACTTAAAAAAAAGTTGAAATAACTTTGGAAAAAATTATCCATTCTAAAATACATCAAATTTGTCGACTAATAATTATTTAATGTATTTAATGACTATATATTTTTTCGAAGTTATTTTAATTTTTTTTTATAAAGCACATGTAATCTAATATTGCTGTAATTTTATAACCCCATAGTATAATTTCTAATAGTATATTTAAAAGGACAACTCTAATTAATTATTATATTATATATACTTATAAATTATAATAACTAGCAGATCTTTAATATATTTGTTTGATGATATTATAAATTATACAATTACTTCTAGTAGTCCTTATATTAAAAAATATGTGTATAATTTGAAATGCATGAAGTCTCTCAACCTCCTTCAATGAAATCAGCTGATACTTCCTTAAGAATCGAGACAAAATGGCATTGAGACTCTCCCCAGCTCTTCGTGAGATCCGACTCCATCTATGTCAAACATCACAGGCATCAAAGGGCGTAAGAGAATTTATTGAACAACACTATGTCACCGTCAAGAAAGGGAATCCTAAGTTTCCTATCCGTGTAAGAGAATGTTCTGGTATAACTCCCAAACTCTGGGCAAGATACGGATATGGAAAAGAAAATTCATTTGATCTAACGGATAAAAGTCCTCAAGATATAATGTCTATTGTCAAGAATCTTTGATCTCCTTCATTAGTAGTTTTTTGTTTGTGTTCTGTGTAGATGTTGATTGTAGTTAATTCATAATTGTATTCATTAAAAGAAATGTTTTATTAAAAAATATATAGGAACTATGTTATCTGATTTTAGGAGGTTTTCTGCTATAGAAAAATTTATAGCTACGTTTATTAATCAAATACGACATTAATAGAGTATAAATTCAATTAATTATCTGCATATAGCTAAGTGTGGTATAATTTCAATTTGAAAAATTAAAAAAAAAGCTTTTTTCAGAAAATTCAATATTGTAATCCGCCTGTTGGCAACAAATTGAAATAAATTATTTGATTTGTTGAAATAAATAATAAAATAATCCAATAGAAAAAAGTCCTTATATTATTTGTCAATATTTTTTCAAATTATCTTCCACGAAACGATTACGTTAATATATGATAATTTATAAGATAGAGAAATGATGCAGAGATTTATTAATCCCCGTTACTCGAAAGGGGCCGATCTATCCCTCGAGGATAGTATAGAGCTTCTCATACATTTGTTTGAAGTGAAAAAGCTTTCATATCAGAAAATCGTTAACTCCGTCGTAACTCCATTTGCCTTATTGAATAATAAACTAATATTGAGATGTTTGGAGTCGTTCCATATAGTTGAAGAAGGAATAAACTATGGAATCAATGCAGATAATGATCTTGTTTATCGCCTGACACCTAGAATCAAGTATTGGAAATATATTCGTTCCTCAGCTGATCCATCATTGGCTAAATCTTTATTCTGGACGGCTCCCTTTGTTAAATCTCTTATTTTGGATATTTTCAGGTTTATAGTCCTTAAAAAAATTCATTTTAAGGTACAATTATAATTTTCTAATAGTTATAAGAAGGATTTATTTTCCGTCGCTGAAATACTTGGAGTAACGTCTGAAATGATTTGCTCCAATATAGTCAAATCACAAATCAAGAATTCAATGCAAGGAATTAGGAATGCAAAGTCTATAAATACCATACCCTTAAAGGAATTTCCAACTTTAAAAAATTATGTAAAATATTTTTATGATGTGTTTTTTTATAAATATCCTTCCTAAATTGTATGTTATAGAATTATAACGATTTCTGGAACGAAACGCCTGTTAAAAGCATTTTAGAAGAAATCCGCTGCAAAAAGTTATCCCTCGAAGAAGGAAAACAAATTTTAGGTGTTAGCATGAAAAAATTGCGAACGAAAATTGGAATAAAGGAATTTACCTCCATGACGAGGGAGGATGATAAAAAAATCGATAAATCAGAAAGTTCAAACAAAGAATCCCCGTATGAACAAATTCGGAATAAAAACATCAACGAAAGAAATGATCTTCTCAAAAAGCTTTTACCTAATGATTTTGGAAGTTCTAGAAAAAAAAGAAAATATAACAGAAGAAATTATGGACCTGAATCTAAACGTAAACCTTCTGGTAGAATTCAAATGAAAAAACCATCTGCCCATTCTAGTGTATTATATTCCATTATAAAATCTACGTAAGTGAATTTATTATTTATAACACATAATTAAGTAGTTTCCCCTCATTATTATCATATTTTTTATTTATCTATAATCTACATACTTAAAAAGGAAGTCTCCATTGAAAATAAATTCAATTCCTCCCGTCTCAAAAATGGATCTGGATGATTTTTTTGTAAATCGCATAGACTATCAAAAAGGAAAACGCATGCTCTTTCAAATTTGGGACTCTTTTAACTCACCAGAAGAATACTCATGTCAAAATTGGTTTTCTAACCCATTGAAAATGACACAATTTTCAGAGAACAAAATACAAACTTGTGATATTTTGGAATCATCCTCTATTATTGTTACTGGTGATAAATTTGGTGAAGTTGGAATCGGTAAATGTAATGATGAAATTTTGTCATTTAGAGTTCATTCAGGCTCAATAAATTCAGTTAGCTTTAACTGGTGTGGTAGATCTGGGAAAAAACAAATACTTTCTTCTGGAATTGACGGATATTTTAGGTAAATAGAGAATATATAGAAATTTATGGATGTACCTATTTATAAAAACTTTTTTTCAGGGGCTTAGATTTAGGTGCTCAGAAGTTAGAAATACTATATCAATGGTCCTATCATGATTCATTGGAGAAAGAAATTTTGTGGCACAGACAAATTTCCGAGGAAGAAGTTGTGTTAGGCTTTGAAAAATATTACTATGTTTTCGATGTACGAAGTGGAAAACGTGAAATCAAACTTTTAGGAGGAAATGGTTTCCCCATTTCTCAAAACATGGCATATTCGCATACGATATCAATCCCTACCAAAACCGGATTTCGGCTGGAAGACTTAAGGAAGCCGAATAAAGAATTTTATGCTGTGGAATACGTACCAACATATGGATCCAGTAATATATGTTCCGTACTATTCAATCCAGTGAATGGAACAGATTTATTGATAAACTCAACTGACAAAAAAGTGCATACTATTTTAAATTGGTCTCAGAATAAGGAACTTCATTGTATTGTCCCTATGAGAAAAAATTTTCACACTCAAGCTAAATGGGGCATTGACTCTATGATTATATATTCGAATGCAAAAGCTTGTTCCCGAAATCAAAAAAGAAAACACGATTTTCATGAAAGGTCAAACATATCAAAGAAACATTTAGGTTTTCCTCATGCAAGCTCAATTTATGCATTGGATATTAGATCGAATAAAATTATAGGAGAAATATCAGATGGAATTTCAGAGAGTATCGTTGAAATATTTTCTGATCATCTCAGTCAAAGGTTCGTTTTGGGCAATTGTGCTGGAAAGGGAACAATTGGACTTTTGCATTGATCCCATATTCATTTTCTTAAAAAACATATTTTTTATTATTAGAACAACTTATGTATTAATAGCCATAGTCCATAGCTAATTTCTATTGATAACTGATAAGATAATAAATTAATAATATAGATATTTCAAAATGAAATGCTAATAAATAAAGTAACAGTTGGAACGTCTGAGTTAGAGAATAAACAATAAATAACTGCTTATTATATCTCAGGGCAGGATTATTGTAATACTATCTGGAGGAGCACAAGCTCTAATCACGCAACCTGTCACCCTGGCAAACTTTTTTTTTTAATGATAAATTCGACTTGGTGAATTTATATGAATTTTGTAAAATATATAATATAATATAAGGCTATTATGTTATTCTAAGAAAAGCTCTTTCATTTTGGAATAATATTTGAAACCATAAAAAATGATTATGGTTGAAATTATGATGCACAATAGGTTGCGTGATTGAAGCTTGTGGTCCTCCAAATAGTATTAGTACTCATTGTTGAGAGAAGGAAAGAGAGTATAAAAAATGGAATAAAAGAAAGAAAAGCCGTGATTCTGCAAGTTTCAAGTCCCGTTTGGTATTATTAAAGTCTAGCTTACTGTCAAGTCGAGATGAGTGCTCCTACAAATCCTAAAGAAAAGGCACTTGGTGATTATCGATCCAAGCTCAAGGAGCACAAAGAGGTAGAAGCCCGCCTCAAGGAGATGCGCGAATCCCTCAAAGAGCTAACAAAACAGTATGATAAATCTGAAAATGACTTAAAAGCTCTGCAATCGGTGGGACAGATCGTGGGAGAAGTGCTGAGACAGTTGAGTGAAGAGAAATTTATCGTGAAAGCCACGAATGGACCTCGCTATGTCGTGGGGTGCCGTCGACAATTGGACAAGAGTAAATTGAAGGTATTGTGATCGAAATGTGTTTGCAGTCTTGATAGCTCTTTGATCTTTGACCTTTGTGTTTCAGCCCGGAACGCGAGTGGCACTCGATATGACCACTTTGACTATTATGCGCTACCTCCCGCGTGAGGTGGATCCTCTAGTTTATAACATGAGTCATGAAGATCCTGGTGAGGTGACTTATTCCAATATTGGAGGTCTGGCTGAACAAATTCGAGAACTGAGAGAGGTCATAGAACTTCCCCTACTCAATCCAGAACTTTTCCTTCGTGTTGGAATCTCTCCTCCCAAGGGTTGTCTACTCTATGGTCCCCCAGGAACAGGAAAAACCCTCCTTGCTCGCGCAGTCGCTTCACAACTTGACGCCAATTTCCTCAAAGTCGTTTCTTCGGCAATTGTAGATAAGTACATTGGTGAATCCGCTCGTCTCATTAGAGAAATGTTCAATTATGCTCGTGATCATCAGCCCTGTATCATTTTTATGGATGAAATTGATGCAATTGGTGGAAGACGGTTCTCTGAAGGTACTTCAGCGGATCGGGAGATTCAACGCACACTCATGGAGCTCCTCAATCAAATGGACGGCTTTGATGTTTTAGGACAAGTCAAAATGATTATGGCTACGAACCGTCCGGACACTCTTGATCCTGCCCTACTTCGACCTGGTCGTTTGGATAGGAAAGTAGAAATCCCTCTACCTAATGATCAAGCACGTCTTGAAATTCTCAAAATTCATGCGGGACCCATTACCAAACATGGTGAAATTGATTACGAAGCGGTTGTCAAACTCAGTGATGGCTTTAATGGTGCTGATTTAAGAAATGTTTGCACGGAAGCGGGTGTTTTAGCTATTCGAGCTGAGCGCGAATATGTTTTAGATGAAGATTTTATGAAAGCAGTTCGTAAAGTCTCAGAAAATAAGAAGCTTGAATCAAAACTCGATTATAAGCCTGTTTAATAGTAATGCAGGCGAGTTTTTTTGTTTTTTTTTATTTTATTTAATTTAAAATAATTGTATAAATCTATAATTCAAAATAAACTTAAAATAATGTACTGAAAGAATTTAACATAAATCATGATTGAAAAGTGCAGCTTATCCTCTAGTATCGTGATCTTCAAACACTGACAACCAACAATGATATAGAACAGAGGTAGGCAACCCGCGGGCCATATTTGCTCGAGAGTGAATTTCGAGCGGCCCGTCATCTTATCATGGGCAATCATCTAAGTATAGGCATACTAATCCACCATGACTGCAGCGACAGCTGTCTGGCCCACTTCCATGACACTAAGTAGCTGTTTAGACCTTACTCTCCGAAAGTTTGCTAACCCCTGGGATAGAAGATGATAAACAGGAATTTGTTTAATAGATTGATAACACTGAATGCACTTGGTTGCATCATTATAATAGAGTCAATTATCACACAATATTTGAGATATTGACACTGACTTATCGGTCTGATATGAAAGGGAGCGGTCATACATTTCAGCGTGATTTTTTTTCAGCAGGGCTCTTTTGGGGGCACTTTTTACGGCACAGCTTCTTTTCCGCGTAGCTCTTTTTAGCACCATCAAAATCTTCCTTATTTATGTTGACTCTCTTGCATAAATGAATACATTAATACAATATTCATAACCTAAACTATAGTTATATCTATTTTAAGTTACTTAATTTCCAAAATCTAGTCAAAATATTCCATAATTTGTTCCAATTTTAGCTAGAAAATGGCAATATAATCCGTTTGAATTTATCAAAATTGACGTATTCCTAACATCGAAAGAAAAATAAACAAACGAAGTTAGATGGATTTTTCCTACGAACCATTCGGTTATACTGGACTATCGTTTCCATTCTTAATAATTAATATCATTCTTTTTGGATATCTAGTCTTATGCCTTTTGAACCTTGATTCAACTTCATGTTCTGTTCAAGTGATCTCGTCTCCTTTAAGGGAGGGATTGTGCAGATGCCCCTTCACATTAAGATCTTTGATAGTGACTACTGACTTCTGATCTTATGAATCATCGCCTCTATGCTCAAGAACACATCAATTCCTCTAGATCTTGTAAGGAATCATCGTATACTTATATAAGAACTAAAGAGTTTCATAAAAAGACAGAATAATCGACTGAAAGACCCAGTGAAGAATAGACTCAGAATAATCATCCTCCATCCACAGCTCAATCAGTGAAATTATTGAGTCTATTCCTCCTTAAGTCAACTCTGATTCGTCTCCTACTCTAAGAAAACATTCATTGATAAGAGTTCTTTAGTTCCTGAAATGCAGAAATCATTCATATCTATCACATTGATATAATTACATTTATAAGATGGAGTTTTGTGATGTGCAGTCAATAGGGCTAATTATATAACCTGAACACTTCAAGCTCACCCTTGATTTCTTTATTACTTTTGAGTTTATTTTGTCATTGGAAAACATGTGAAAGATAATTATATTCTGTTATATTATTACATATAAATTGCTATTGGGAACTTTTAAGTGATTATGGGGTTAAAACAAATATATGTGACCTCTGAACTTACGCCTGTGTTACAAACTGTTCAAGCAATATGAATATAGGGATGCTTAAGAAAATTTTATTTCCTAAGTATCATATAAATATTTGGAAAAAATATATATCTCTAAAGAAATAATAGTCAAAATCAAAAGGCTTACTTAAAACATCATACTCAGTTATATTAAGGTCTATATTTATTATATTCAGCATAAATGACAAATTAAGATCTTATTATTAGTTTTTTTTTACATGATCATTTCATGTTTATTACATAATATCCGATTATTCTTAATATATTACCTATTTCTCCACTATTTTGATGACTTTTTTAAGACAAAGAAATTAAAAATTTAAAAAAAATTCATAAATAACTTGGATGCGGTCTATCAAAGTTACATTGTAGCTAAGAGTAGACTACCATATTAATAAAAGTTTTTGTAGAACAATCACATTATACACAATTTGGTACGTCTAAGGTATTTACCTAGACTGCTGAATGAAGATAAAGAATATTAATGTGTCTATAGATTTATAGATAGTGTTTGTCCATCTATTAAAATTTTTATTCAAACTCATAATAGAGAATCTTAGAAAATTATACTTGAAATATATTATAAATAATAAAAAGAAACGCTTGTAGTTGTATTTGATATCCAGTTGCAATACACCAACTCGTTAAAGAAGGAATATATAGCAAGAATACATGTAATGATGTCTTAAGCTTGATTAGTATAGAATATACATAAGTGAAGAGGTTAATATTTTATTGAAAGCAAAAATTTGGCCGAGTAAAAACCTATTCTTTATTTAAACAATCTTATAACTAAAATACTCCAGGACTGGTTTTTTTACATGCAGATCAAATTTGGTGATCATCATTCACAAAAAATGCTCCATAAATAATCCACCCAATTAAGTTTTTAATGCTAATCGTTTAAAGTCAAAGTGAAGGAGCTACTTTAAATATTGGTAACATATTTTTAATTATTCTCTATAATTGACTGGAGCTGAGATGTATACCATAGCAAGGGTCTCCACTCGGGGGAATTTTTGTCTTGAGCAAGAAAAAATTATCGAAAAAGGTCATTTGATCAAATTTATGGGCAGAAGAATTTTTTTATGCGGGCCTTCCCTCCGAAATATGTATATAATCCTACGGAAAACCCTGCATAGATATAATTGAATTAGTAATTTTTTGCTATCTCCCAAAATTCTAAATTTGCCGATCTACTGTTGATAATTAAAGATTTGAATTGCCGTTATTTCATAATTATTCAAATTGAAAGTATAGCAACAAGTCAACGTCTGAACTATGGAGTTTGTGAAAGGAAAAAGAGGATCAAGGTCCTTGTGCTTTGATGGATTCATATATAGAATTGAGAATAGAAATCAAAAAATTGTCCACTTTCATAATAAATTCTGCTGAATCATCTTCTGAGTCCACTAACGTAATTATTGCTAGCAATGTCCAAAATTTAAGCAAAGAAGCAACTGCTTCTTTAGGAACTAATAGAATTTTGGCCCAAGCTAGTAGGAGGATAGGGAACAATAACATGGCTCCAACATCACAAATGTAAGAAATGGAAAACGAACGCTGGAGAAATATTTCTCCTGTATGATTCAGGTGTCGATGATGAACATCGAATTATAATATATGGCACAAAAAAATGTTGGACTTAATGACCAATTGGTTCGTGGATGGGACATTTAAAGTCTGTCTGACTATATTTTACCAACTTTTCATTGTCCATGGCAACAATGTTATGGGGACAGTAATTCCATGTCTCCATGGATTACTTCCAAACAAGTCCCATGGGATAAGATTTTGGGATGGACTTTTCCTTAGGTGCCATGGCCCAGTCTTCTATCCTGAAAACATTCTGTTAGATTTTGAACAGGTAACTACAACAGCAACACAGGATGCGTTTCCACAAAAAAAAATTAGTTGGTTGCTTCTTTCATTTGGGGCAATCCTTTTGGAGCTATATCCAAACTTCTGGACTAAGGCAACCATACACAATTAGTGAAGATTTTCAATAAAAGGCAAAAAGCCTACTTTTTTTGGCTTTTTTACATATGGACCAGGTTCCAGGAGACTTCCCAGAGCTGACTGATACTTTTCCGGACGTACTGCAAGTCGTTGCAGACTATTTTGAAGAAACATAAATAGGCAGACCGTACAGGTTAGCCAGAAGAGTTGATAGGCATCATTTTAAGCCAGTTTTACTTGAATTTCATGAAAAAAGCTTCAAATTGCGATATTTCTTTGCTCAAACGCCTTTATAGGTCCTCAAAGTGCTATATTTGATGATTAAAAGATGAATTTGTAATAAAATACACGAAATTTGGAGTTTTTTTCGAGAAATATGGTCATTTTAAGCCATATTTGACTTGAATTTCATGAAAAAGCTTCAAATTGCGATATTTCTTTGTCAAAAACCTTTTTATAGGTCCTCAAAGTGCTATATTTGATGATTAAAAGATGAATTTGTAATAAAATACACGAAATTTGGAGTTTTTTTTTAGAAATATGGTCATTTTAAGCCATTTTGACTTGAATTTAAAAATGAAAAAAGCTTCAAATTGCGATATTTCTTTTGCTCAAACGCCTTTATAGGTCCTCAAACGCCTTTATAGGTCCTCAAAGTGCTATATTTGATGATTAAAAGATGAATTTGTAATAAAATAGACGAAATTTGGAGTTTTTTTTCGAGAAATATGGTCATTTTAAGCCATATTTGACTTGAATTTCATGAAAAAAGCTTTCAAATTGCGATATTTCTTTGCTCAAACGCCTTTATAGGTCCTCAAAGTGCTATATTTGATGATTAAAAGATGAATTTGTAATAAAATAGACGAAATTTGGAGTTTTTTCGAGAAATATGGTCATTTTAAGCCATATTTGACTTGAATTTCATGAAAAAAGCTTCAAATTGCGATATTTCTTTGCTCAAACGCCTTATAGGTCCTCAAAGTGCTATATTTGATGATTAAAAGATGAATTTGTAATAAAATAGACGAAATTTGGAGTTTTTTCGAGAAATATGGTCATTTTAAGCCATATTTGACTTGAATTTCATGAAAAAAGCTTCAAATTGCGATATTTCTTTGCTCAAACGCCTTTATAGGTCCTCAAAGTGCTATATTTGATGATTAAAAGATGAATTTGTAATAAAATAGACGAAATTTGGAGTTTTTTCGAGAAATATGGTCATTTTAAGCCATATTTGACTTGAATTTCATGAAAAAAGCTTCAAATTGCGATATTTCTTTGCTCAAACGCCTTTATAGGTCCTCAAAGTGCTATATTTGATGATTAAAAGATGAATTTGTAATAAAATAGACGAAATTTGAGTTTTTTCGAGAAATATGGTCATTTTAAGCCATATTTGACTTGAATTTCATGAAAAAAGCTTCAAATTGCGATATTTCTTTGCTCAAACGCCTTTATAGGTCCTCAAAGTGCTATATTTGATGATTAAAAGATGAATTTGTAATAAAATAGACGAAATTTGGAGTTTTTTCGAGAAATATGGTCATTTTAAGCCATATTTGACTTGAATTTCATGAAAAAAGCTTCAAATTGCGATATTTCTTTGCTCAAACGCCTTTATAGGTCCTCAAAGTGCTATATTTGATGATTAAAAGATGAATTTGTAATAAAATAGACGAAATTTGGAGTTTTTTCGAGAAATATGGTCATTTTAAGCCATATTTGACTTGAATTTCATGAAAAAAGCTTCAAATTGCGATATTTCTTTGCTCAAACGCCTTTATAGGTCCTCAAAGTGCTATATTTGATGATTAAAAGATGAATTTGTAATAAAATAGACGAAATTTGGAGTTTTTTCGAGAAATATGGTCATTTTAAGCCATATTTGACTTGAATTTCATGAAAAAAGCTTCAAATTGCGATATTTCTTTGCTCAAACGCCTTTATAGGTCCTCAAAGTGCTATATTTGATGATTAAAAGATGAATTTGTAATAAAATAGACGAAATTTGGAGTTTTTTCGAGAAATATGGTCATTTTAAGCCATATTTGACTTGAATTTCATGAAAAAAGCTTCAAATTGCGATATTTCTTTGCTCAAACGCCTTTATAGGTCCTCAAAGTGCTATATTTGATGATTAAAAGATGAATTTGTAATAAAATAGACGAAATTTGGAGTTTTTTCGAGAAATATGGTCATTTTAAGCCATATTTGACTTGAATTTCATGAAAAAAGCTTCAAATTGCGATATTTCTTTGCTCAAACGCCTTTATAGGTCCTCAAAGTGCTATATTTGATGATTAAAAGATGAATTTGTAATAAAATAGACGAAATTTGGAGTTTTTTCGAGAAATATGGTCATTTTAAGCCATATTTGACTTGAATTTCATGAAAAAAGCTTCAAATTGCGATATTTCTTTGCTCAAACGCCTTTATAGGTCCTCAAAGTGCTATATTTGATGATTAAAGATGAATTTGTAATAAAATAGACGAAATTTGGAGTTTTTTCGAGAAATATGGTCATTTTAAGCCATATTTGACTTGAATTTCATGAAAAAAGCTTCAAATTGCGATATTTCTTTGCTCAAACGCCTTTATAGGTCCTCAAAGTGCTATATTTGATGATTAAAAGATGAATTTGTAATAAAATAGACGAAATTTGGAGTTTTTTCGAGAAATATGGTCATTTTAAGCCATATTTGACTTGAATTTCATGAAAAAAGCTTCAAATTGCGATATTTCTTTGCTCAAACGCCTTTATAGGTCCTCAAAGTGCTATATTTGATGATTAAAAGATGAATTTGTAATAAAATAGACGAAATTTGGAGTTTTTTCGAGAAATATGGTCATTTTAAGCCATATTTGACTTGAATTTCATGAAAAAAGCTTCAAATTGCGATATTTCTTTGCTCAAACGCCTTTATAGGTCCTCAAAGTGCTATATTTGATGATTAAAAGATGAATTTGTAATAAATAGACGAAATTTGGAGTTTTTTCGAGAAATATGGTCATTTTAAGCCATATTTGACTTGAATTTCATGAAAAAAGCTTCAAATTGCGATATTTCTTTGCTCAAACGCCTTTATAGGTCCTCAAAGTGCTATATTTGATGATTAAAAGATGAATTTGTAATAAAATAGACGAAATTTGGAGTTTTTTCGAGAAATATGGTCATTTTAAGCCATATTTGACTTGAATTTCATGAAAAAAGCTTCAAATTGCGATATTTCTTTGCTCAAACGCCTTTATAGGTCCTCAAAGTGCTATATTTGATGATTAAAAGATGAATTTGTAATAAAATAGACGAAATTTGGAGTTTTTTCGAGAAATATGGTCATTTTAAGCCATATTTGACTTGAATTTCATGAAAAAAGCTTCAAATTGCGATATTTCTTTGCTCAAACGCCTTTATAGGTCCTCAAAGTGCTATATTTGATGATTAAAAGATGAATTTGTAATAAAATAGACGAAATTTGGAGTTTTTTTTAGAAATATGGTCATTTTAAGCCATATTTGACTTGAATTTCATGAAAAAAGCTTCAAATTGCGATATTTCTTTGCTCAAACGCCTTTATAGGTCCTCAAAGTGCTATATTTGATGATTAAAAGATGAATTTGTAATAAAATAGACGAAATTTGGAGTTTTTTCGAGAAATATGGTCATTTTAAGCCATATTTGACTTGAATTTCATGAAAAAAGCTTCAAATTGCGATATTTCTTTGCTCAAACGCCTTTATAGGTCCTCAAAGTGCTATATTTGATGATTAAAAGATGAATTTGTAATAAAATAGACGAAATTTGAGTTTTTTCGAGAAATATGGTCATTTTAAGCCATATTTGACTTGAATTTCATGAAAAAAGCTTCAAATTGCGATATTTCTTTGCTCAAACGCCTTTATAGGTCCTCAAAGTGCTATATTTGATGATTAAAAGATGAATTTGTAATAAAATAGACGAAATTTGGAGTTTTTAGAGAAATATGGTCATTTTAAGCCATATTTGACTTGAATTTCATGAAAAAAGCTTCAAATTGCGATATTTCTTTGCTCAAACGCCTTTATAGGTCCTCAAAGTGCTATATTTGATGATTAAAAGATGAATTTGTAATAAAATAGACGAAATTTGGAGTTTTTTCGAGAAATATGGTCATTTTAAGCCATATTTGACTTGAATTTCATGAAAAAAGCTTCAAATTGCGATATTTCTTTGCTCAAACGCCTTTATAGGTCCTCAAAGTGCTATATTTGATGATTAAAAGATGAATTTGTAATAAAATAGACGAAATTTGGAGTTTTTTCGAGAAATATGGTCATTTTAAGCCATATTTGACTTGAATTTCATGAAAAAAGCTTCAAATTGCGATATTTCTTTGCTCAAACGCCTTTATAGGTCCTCAAAGTGCTATATTTGATGATTAAAAGATGAATTTGTAATAAAATAGACGAAATTTGGAGTTTTTTCGAGAAATATGGTCATTTTAAGCCATATTTGACTTGAATCATGAAAAAAGCTTCAAATTGCGATATTTCTTTGCTCAAACGCCTTTATAGGTCCTCAAAGTGCTATATTTGATGATTAAAAGATGAATTTGTAATAAAATAGACGAAATTTGGAGTTTTTTCGAGAAATATGGTCATTTTAAGCCATATTTGACTTGAATTTCATGAAAAAAGCTTCAAATTGCGATATTTCTTTGCTCAAACGCCTTTATAGGTCCTCAAAGTGCTATATTTGATGATTAAAAGATGAATTTGTAATAAAATAGACGAAATTTGGAGTTTTTTCGAGAAATATGGTCATTTTAAGCCATATTTGACTTGAATTTCATGAAAAAAGCTTCAAATTGCGATATTTCTTTGCTCAAACGCCTTTATAGGTCCTCAAAGTGCTATATTTGATGATTAAAAGATGAATTTGTAATAAAATAGACGAAATTTGGAGTTTTTTCGAGAAATATGGTCATTTTAAGCCATATTTGACTTGAATTTCATGAAAAAAGCTTCAAATTGCGATATTTCTTTGCTCAAACGCCTTTATAGGTCCTCAAAGTGCTATATTTGATGATTAAAAGATGAATTTGTAATAAAATAGACGAAATTTGGAGTTTTTTCGAGAAATATGGTCATTTTAAGCCATATTTGACTTGAATTTCATGAAAAAAGCTTCAAATTGCGATATTTCTTTGCTCAAACGCCTTTATAGGTCCTCAAAGTGCTATATTTGATGATTAAAAGATGAATTTGTAATAAAATAGACGAAATTTGGAGTTTTTTCGAGAAATATGGTCATTTTAAGCCATATTTGACTTGAATTTCATGAAAAAAGCTTCAAATTGCGATATTTCTTTGCTCAAACGCCTTTATAGGTCCTCAAAGTGCTATATTTGATGATTAAAAGATGAATTTGTAATAAAATAGACGAAATTTGAGTTTTTTCGAGAAATATGGTCATTTTAAGCCATATTTGACTTGAATTTCATGAAAAAAGCTTCAAATTGCGATATTTCTTTGCTCAAACGCCTTTATAGGTCCTCAAAGTGCTATATTTGATGATTAAAAGATGAATTTGTAATAAAATAGACGAAATTTGAGTTTTTTCGAGAAATATGGTCATTTTAAGCCATATTTGACTTGAATTTCATGAAAAAAGCTTCAAATTGCGATATTTCTTTGCTCAAACGCCTTTATAGGTCCTCAAAGTGCTATATTTGATGATTAAAAGATGAATTTGTAATAAAATAGACGAAATTTGGAGTTTTTTCGAGAAATATGGTCATTTTAAGCCATATTTGACTTGAATTTCATGAAAAAAGCTTCAAATTGCGATATTTCTTTGCTCAAACGCCTTTATAGGTCCTCAAAGTGCTATATTTGATGATTAAAAGATGAATTTGTAATAAAATAGACGAAATTTGAGTTTTTTCGAGAAATATGGTCATTTTAAGCCATATTTGACTTGAATTTCATGAAAAAAAATTCAAATTGCGATATTTCTTTGCTCAAACGCCTTTATAGGTCCTCAAAGTGCTATATTTGATGATTAAAAGATGAATTTGTAATAAAATAGACGAAATTTGAGTTTTTTCGAGAAATATGGTCATTTTAAGCCATATTTGACTTGAATTTCATGAAAAAAGCTTCAAATTGCGATATTTCTTTGCTCAAACGCCTTTATAGGTCCTCAAAGTGCTATATTTGATGATTAAAAGATGAATTTGTAATAAAATAGACGAAATTTGGAGTTTTTTCGAGAAATATGGTCATTTTAAGCCATATTTGACTTGAATTTCATGAAAAAAGCTTCAAATTGCGATATTTCTTTGCTCAAACGCCTTTATAGGTCCTCAAAGTGCTATATTTGATGATTAAAAGATGAATTTGTAATAAAATAGACGAAATTTGGAGTTTTTTCGAGAAATATGGTCATTTTAAGCCATATTTGACTTGAATTTCATGAAAAAAGCTTCAAATTGCGATATTTCTTTGCTCAAACGCCTTTATAGGTCCTCAAAGTGCTATATTTGATGATTAAAAGATGAATTTGTAATAAAATAGACGAAATTTGGAGTTTTTTCGAGAAATATGGTCATTTTAAGCCATATTTGACTTGAATTTCATGAAAAAAGCTTCAAATTGCGATATTTCTTTGCTCAAACGCCTTTATAGGTCCTCAAAGTGCTATATTTGATGATTAAAAGATGAATTTGTAATAAAATAGACGAAATTTGGAGTTTTTTCGAGAAATATGGTCATTTTAAGCCATATTTGACTTGAATTTCATGAAAAAAGCTTCAAATTGCGATATTTCTTTGCTCAAACGCCTTTATAGGTCCTCAAAGTGCTATATTTGATGATTAAAAGATGAATTTGTAATAAAATAGACGAAATTTGGAGTTTTTTCGAGAAATATGGTCATTTTAAGCCATATTTGACTTGAATTTCATGAAAAAAGCTTCAAATTGCGATATTTCTATGCTCAAAACGCCTTTATAGGTCCTCAAAGTGCTATATTTGATGATTAAAAGATGAATTTGTAATAAAATAGACGAAATTTGAGTTTTTTCGAGAAATATGGTCATTTTAAGCCATATTTGACTTGAATTTCATGAAAAAAGCTTCAAATTGCGATATTTCTTTGCTCAAACGCCTTTATAGGTCCTCAAAGTGCTATATTTGATGATTAAAAGATGAATTTGTAATAAAATAGACGAAATTTGGAGTTTTTTCGAGAAATATGGTCATTTTAAGCCATATTTGACTTGAATTTCATGAAAAAAGCTTCAAATTGCGATATTTCTTTGCTCAAACGCCTTTATAGGTCCTCAAAGTGCTATATTTGATGATTAAAAGATGAATTTGTAATAAAATAGACGAAATTTGGAGTTTTTTCGAGAAATATGGTCATTTTAAGCCATATTTGACTTGAATTTCATGAAAAAAGCTTCAAATTGCGATATTTCTTTGCTCAAACGCCTTTATAGGTCCTCAAAGTGCTATATTTGATGATTAAAAGATGAATTTGTAATAAAATAGACGAAATTTGGAGTTTTTTCGAGAAATATGGTCATTTTAAGCCATATTTGACTTGAATTTCATGAAAAAAGCTTCAAATTGCGATATTTCTTTGCTCAAACGCCTTTATAGGTCCTCAAAGTGCTATATTTGATGATTAAAAGATGAATTTGTAATAAAATAGACGAAATTTGGAGTTTTTTCGAGAAATATGGTCATTTTAAGCCATATTTGACTTGAATTTCATGAAAAAAGCTTCAAATTGCGATATTTCTTTGCTCAAACGCCTTTATAGGTCCTCAAAGTGCTATATTTGATGATTAAAAGATGAATTTGTAATAAAATAGACGAAATTTGGAGTTTTTTCGAGAAATATGGTCATTTTAAGCCATATTTGACTTGAATTTCATGAAAAAAGCTTCAAATTGCGATATTTCTTTGCTCAAACGCCTTTATAGGTCCTCAAAGTGCTATATTTGATGATTAAAAGATGAATTTGTAATAAAATAGACGAAATTTGGAGTTTTTTCGAGAAATATGGTCATTTTAAGCCATATTTGACTTGAATTTCATGAAAAAAGCTTCAAATTGCGATATTTCTTTGCTCAAACGCCTTTATAGGTCCTCAAAGTGCTATATTTGATGATTAAAAGATGAATTTGTAATAAAATAGACGAAATTTGGAGTTTTTTCGAGAAATATGGTCATTTTAAGCCATATTTGACTTGAATTTCATGAAAAAAGCTTCAAATTGCGATATTTCTTTGCTCAAACGCCTTTATAGGTCCTCAAAGTGCTATATTTGATGATTAAAAGATGAATTTGTAATAAAATAGACGAAATTTGGAGTTTTTTCGAGAAATATGGTCATTTTAAGCCATATTTGACTTGAATTTCATGAAAAAAGCTTCAAATTGCGATATTTCTTTGCTCAAACGCCTTTATAGGTCCTCAAAGTGCTATATTTGATGATTAAAAGATGAATTTGTAATAAAATAGACGAAATTTGAGTTTTTTCGAGAAATATGGTCATTTTAAGCCATATTTGACTTGAATTTCATGAAAAAAGCTTCAAATTGCGATATTTCTTTGCTCAAACGCCTTTATAGGTCCTCAAAGTGCTATATTTGATGATTAAAAGATGAATTTGTAATAAAATAGACGAAATTTGGAGTTTTTTCGAGAAATATGGTCATTTTAAGCCATATTTGACTTGAATTTCATGAAAAAAGCTTCAAATTGCGATATTTCTTTGCTCAAACGCCTTTATAGGTCCTCAAAGTGCTATATTTGATGATTAAAAGATGAATTTGTAATAAAATAGACGAAATTTGAGTTTTTTCGAGAAATATGGTCATTTTAAGCCATATTTGACTTGAATTTCATGAAAAAAGCTTCAAATTGCGATATTTCTTTGCTCAAACGCCTTTATAGGTCCTCAAAGTGCTATATTTGATGATTAAAGATGAATTTGTAATAAAATAGACGAAATTTGAGTTTTTTCGAGAAATATGGTCATTTTAAGCCATATTTGACTTGAATTTCATGAAAAAAGCTTCAAATTGCGATATTTCTTTGCTCAAACGCCTTTATAGGTCCTCAAAGTGCTATATTTGATGATTAAAAGATGAATTTGTAATAAAATAGACGAAATTTGGAGTTTTTTTTCGAGAAATATGGTCATTTTAAGCCATATTTGACTTGAATTTCATGAAAAAAGCTTCAAATTGCGATATTTCTTTGCTCAAACGCCTTTATAGGTCCTCAAAGTGCTATATTTGATGATTAAAAGATGAATTTGTAATAAAATAGACGAAATTTGGAGTTTTTTCGAGAAATATGGTCATTTTAAGCCATATTTGACTTGAATTTCATGAAAAAAGCTTCAAATTGCGATATTTCTTTGCTCAAACGCCTTTATAGGTCCTCAAAGTGCTATATTTGATGATTAAAAGATGAATTTGTAATAAAATAGAGAAAATTTGGAGTTTTTTCGAGAAATATGGTCATTTTAAGCCATATTTGACTTGAATTTCATGAAAAAAGCTTCAAATTGCGATATTTCTTTGCTCAAACGCCTTTATAGGTCCTCAAAGTGCTATATTTGATGATTAAAAGATGAATTTGTAATAAAATAGACGAAATTTGGAGTTTTTTCGAGAAATATGGTCATTTTAAGCCATATTTGACTTGAATTTCATGAAAAAAGCTTCAAATTGCGATATTTCTTTGCTCAAACGCCTTTATAGGTCCTCAAAGTGCTATATTTGATGATTAAAAGATGAATTTGTAATAAAATAGACGAAATTTGGAGTTTTTTCGAGAAATATGGTCATTTTAAGCCATATTTGACTTGAATTTCATGAAAAAAGCTTCAAATTGCGATATTTCTTTGCTCAAACGCCTTTATAGGTCCTCAAAGTGCTATATTTGATGATTAAAAGATGAATTTGTAATAAAATAGAGAAATTTGAAATTTTTTCGAGAGAAATATGGTCATTTTAAGCCATATTTGACTTGAATTTCATGAAAAAAGCTTCAAATTGCGATATTTCTTTGCTCAAACGCCTTTATAGGTCCTCAAAGTGCTATATTTGATGATTAAAAGATGAATTTGTAATAAAATAGACGAAATTTGGAGTTTTTTCGAGAAATATGGTCATTTTAAGCCATATTTGACTTGAATTTCATGAAAAAAGCTTCAAATTGCGATATTTCTTTGCTCAAACGCCTTTATAGGTCCTCAAAGTGCTATATTTGATGATTAAAAGATGAATTTGTAATAAAATAGACGAAATTTGAGTTTTTTCGAGAAATATGGTCATTTTAAGCCATATTTGACTTGAATTTCATGAAAAAAGCTTCAAATTGCGATATTTCTTTGCTCAAACGCCTTTATAGGTCCTCAAAGTGCTATATTTGATGATTAAAAGATGAATTTGTAATAAAATAGACGAAATTTGGAGTTTTTTCGAGAAATATGGTCATTTTAAGCCATATTTGACTTGAATTTCATGAAAAAAGCTTCAAATTGCGATATTTCTTTGCTCAAACGCCTTTATAGGTCCTCAAAGTGCTATATTTGATGATTAAAAGATGAATTTGTAATAAAATAGACGAAATTTGAGTTTTTTCGAGAAATATGGTCATTTTAAGCCATATTTGACTTGAATTTCATGAAAAAAGCTTCAAATTGCGATTTTTTGCTCAAACGCCTTTATAGGTCCTCAAAGTGCTATATTTGATGATTAAAAGATGAATTTGTAATAAAATAGACGAAATTTGGAGTTTTTTCGAGAAATATGGTCATTTTAAGCCATATTTGACTTGAATTTCATGAAAAAAGCTTCAAATTGCGATATTTCTTTGCTCAAACGCCTTTATAGGTCCTCAAAGTGCTATATTTGATGATTAAAAGATGAATTTGTAATAAAATAGACGAAATTTGGAGTTTTTTCGAGAAATATGGTCATTTTAAGCCATATTTGACTTGAATTTCATGAAAAAAGCTTCAAATTGCGATATTTCTTTGCTCAAACGCCTTTATAGGTCCTCAAAGTGCTATATTTGATGATTAAAAGATGAATTTGTAATAAAATAGACGAAATTTGAGTTTTTTCGAGAAATATGGTCATTTTAAGCCATATTTGACTTGAATTTCATGAAAAAAGCTTCAAATTGCGATATTTCTTTGCTCAAACGCCTTTATAGGTCCTCAAAGTGCTATATTTGATGATTAAAAGATGAATTTGTAATAAAATAGACGAAATTTGGAGTTTTTTCGAGAAATATGGTCATTTTAAGCCATATTTGACTTGAATTTCATGAAAAAAGCTTCAAATTGCGATATTTCTTTGCTCAAACGCCTTTATAGGTCCTCAAAGTGCTATATTTGATGATTAAAAGATGAATTTGTAATAAAATAGACGAAATTTGGAGTTTTTTCGAGAAATATGGTCATTTTAGCCATATTTGACTTGAATTTCAAAAAAAAAAGCTTCAAATTGCGATATTTCTTTGCTCAAACGCCTTTATAGGTCCTCAAAGTGCTATATTTGATGATTAAAAGATGAATTTGTAATAAAATAGACGAAATTTGGAGTTTTTTCGAGAAATATGGTCATTTTAAGCCATATTTGACTTGAATTTCATGAAAAAAGCTTCAAATTGCGATATTTCTTTGCTCAAACGCCTTTATAGGTCCTCAAAGTGCTATATTTGATGATTAAAAGATGAATTTGTAATAAAATAGACGAAATTTGGAGTTTTTTCGAGAAATATGGTCATTTTAAGCCATATTTGACTTGAATTTCATGAAAAAAGCTTCAAATTGCGATATTTCTTTGCTCAAACGCCTTTATAGGTCCTCAAAGTGCTATATTTGATGATTAAAAGATGAATTTGTAATAAAATAGACGAAATTTGGAGTTTTTTCGAGAAATATGGTCATTTTAAGCCATATTTGACTTGAATTTCATGAAAAAAGCTTCAAATTGATATATTTCTTTTGCTCAAACGATTTTATAGGTCCTCAAAGTGCTATATTTGATGATTAAAAGATGAATTTGTAATAAAATAGACGAAATTTGGAGTTTTTTTTTTCGAGAAATATGGTCATTTTAAGCCATATTTGACTTGAATTTCATGAAAAAAGCTTCAAATTGCGATATTTCTTTGCTCAAACGCCTTTATAGGTCCTCAAAGTGCTATATTTGATGATTAAAAGATGAATTTGTAATAAAATAGACGAAATTTGGAGTTTTTTCGAGAAATATGGTCATTTTAAGCCATATTTGACTTGAATTTCATGAAAAAAGCTTCAAATTGCGATATTTCTTTGCTCAAACGCCTTTATAGGTCCTCAAAGTGCTATATTTGATGATTAAAAGATGAATTTGTAATAAAATAGACGAAATTTGGAGTTTTTTCGAGAAATATGGTCATTTTAAGCCATATTTGACTTGAATTTCATGAAAAAGCTTCAAATTGCGATATTTCTTTGCTCAAACGCCTTTATAGGTCCTCAAAGTGCTATATTTGATGATTAAAAGATGAATTTGTAATAAAATAGACGAAATTTGGAGTTTTTTCGAGAAATATGGTCATTTTAAGCCATATTTGACTTGAATTTCATGAAAAAAGCTTCAAATTGCGATATTTCTTTGCTCAAACGCCTTTATAGGTCCTCAAAGTGCTATATTTGATGATTAAAAGATGAATTTGTAATAAAATAGACGAAATTTGGAGTTTTTTCGAGAAATATGGTCATTTTAAGCCATATTTGACTTGAATTTCATGAAAAAAGCTTCAAATTGCGATATTTCTTTGCTCAAACGCCTTTATAGGTCCTCAAAGTGCTATATTTGATGATTAAAAGATGAATTTGTAATAAAATAGACGAAATTTGGAGTTTTTTCGAGAAATATGGTCATTTTAAGCCATATTTGACTTGAATTTCATGAAAAAAGCTTCAAATTGCGATATTTCTTTGCTCAAACGCCTTTATAGGTCCTCAAAGTGCTATATTTGATGATTAAAAGATGAATTTGTAATAAAATAGACGAAATTTGGAGTTTTTTCGAGAAATATGGTCATTTTAAGCCATATTTGACTTGAATTTCATGAAAAAAGCTTCAAATTGCGATATTTCTTTGCTCAAACGCCTTTATAGGTCCTCAAAGTGCTATATTTGATGATTAAAAGATGAATTTGTAATAAAATAGACGAAATTTGGAGTTTTTTTTTTTCGAGAAATATGGTCATTTTAAGCCATATTTGACTTGAATTTCATGAAAAAAGCTTCAAATTGCGATATTTCTTTGCTCAAACGCCTTTATAGGTCCTCAAAGTGCTATATTTGATGATTAAAAGATGAATTTGTAATAAAATAGACGAAATTTGGAGTTTTTTCGAGAAATATGGTCATTTTAAGCCATATTTGACTTGAATTTCATGAAAAAAGCTTCAAATTGCGATATTCTTTGCTCAAACGCCTTTATAGGTCCTCAAAGTGCTATATTTGATGATTAAAAGATGAATTTGTAATAAAATACACGAAATTTGGAGTCATTTTTTTTTCGAGAAATATGGTCATTTTAAGCCATATTTGACTTGAATTTCATGAAAAAAGCTTCAAATTGCGATATTTCTTTGCTCAAACGCCTTTATAGGTCCTCAAAGTGCTATATTTGATGATTAAAAGATGAATTTGTAATAAAATAGACGAAATTTGAGTTTTTTCGAGAAATATGGTCATTTTAAGCCATATTTGACTTGAATTTCATGAAAAAAGCTTCAAATTGCGATATTTCTTTGCTCAAACGCCTTTATAGGTCCTCAAAGTGCTATATTTGATGATTAAAAGATGAATTTGTAATAAAATAGACGAAATTTGGAGTTTTTTCGAGAAATATGGTCATTTTAAGCCATATTTGACTTGAATTTCATGAAAAAAGCTTCAAATTGCGATATTTCTTTGCTCAAACGCTTTATAGGTCCTCAAAGTGCTATATTTGATGATTAAAAGATGAATTTGTAATAAAATAGACGAAATTTGGAGTTTTTTTTAGAAATATGGTCATTTTAAGCCATATTTGACTTGAATTTCATGAAAAAAGCTTCAAATTGCGATATTTCTTTGCTCAAACGCCTTTATAGGTCCTCAAAGTGCTATATTTGATGATTAAAAGATGATTTTAATTAAAATAAAATAGAGTTTTTCGAGAAAAATGGTCATTTTAAGCCATATTTTTTTCATGAAAGAAATATGGTCATTTTAAGCCATATTTGACTTGAATTTCATGAAAAAAGCTTCAAATTGCGATATTTCTTTGCTCAAACGCCTTTATAGGTCCTCAAAGTGCTATATTTGATGATTAAAAGATGAATTTGTAATAAAATAGACGAAATTTGGAGTTTTTTCGAGAAATATGGTCATTTTAAGCCATATTTGACTTGAATTTCATGAAAAAAGCTTCAAATTGCGATATTTCTTTGCTCCTTTATAGGTCCTCAAAAAGTGCTATATTTGATGATTAAAAGATGAATTAAAATAATAAAATAGACGAGTTTTTTGAGAAATAGTCATTTTTTCGAGAAATATGGTCATTTTAAGCCATATTTGACTTGAATTTCATGAAAAAAGCTTCAAATTGCGATATTTCTTTGCTCAAACGCCTTTATAGGTCCTCAAAGTGCTATATTTGATGATTAAAAGATGAATTTGTAATAAAATAGACGAAATTTGGAGTTTTTTCGAGAAATATGGTCATTTTAAGCCATATTTGACTTGAATTTCATGAAAAAAGCTTCAAATTGCGATATTTCTTTGCTCAAACGCCTTTATAGGTCCTCAAAGTGCTATATTTGATGATTAAAAGATGAATTTGTAATAAAATAGACGAAATTTGGAGTTTTTTCGAGAAATATGGTCATTTTAAGCCATATTTGACTTGAATTTCATGAAAAAAGCTTCAAATTGCGATATTTCTTTGCTCAAACGCCTTTATAGGTCCTCAAAGTGCTATATTTGATGATTAAAAGATGAATTTGTAATAAAATAGACGAAATTTGGAGTTTTTTCGAGAAATATGGTCATTTTAAGCCATATTTGACTTGAATTTCATGAAAAAAGCTTCAAATTGCGATATTTCTTTGCTCAAACGCCTTTATAGGTCCTCAAAGTGCTATATTTGATGATTAAAAGATGAATTTGTAATAAAATAGACGAAATTTGGAGTTTTTTCGAGAGAAAAATTTGGTCATTTTAAGCCATATTTGACTTGAATTTCATGAAAAAAGCTTCAAATTGCGATATTTCTTTGCTCAAACGCCTTTATAGGTCCTCAAAGTGCTATATTTGATGATTAAAAGATGAATTTGTAATAAAATAGACGAAATTTGGAGTTTTTTCGAGAAATATGGTCATTTTAAGCCATATTTGACTTGAATTTCATGAAAAAAGCTTCAAATTGCGATATTTCTTTGCTCAAACGCCTTTATAGGTCCTCAAAGTGCTATATTTGATGATTAAAAGATGAATTTGAATTTGTAATAAAATAGACGAAATTTTTTTTTTTTCGAGAAATATGGTCATTTTAAGCCATATTTGACTTGAATTTCATGAAAAAAGCTTCAAATTGCGATATTTCTTTGCTCAAACGCCTTTATAGGTCCTCAAAGTGCTATATTTGATGATTAAAAATGATGAATTTGGAGTTTTTTAATAAAATAGACGAAATTTGGAGTTTTTTCGAGAAATATGGTCATTTTAAGCCATATTTGACTTGAATTTCATGAAAAAAGCTTCAAATTGCGATATTTCTTTGCTCAAACGCCTTTATAGGTCCTCAAAGTGCTATATTTGATGATTAAAAGATGAATTTGTAATAAAATAGACGAAATTTGGAGTTTTTTCGAGAAATATGGTCATTTTAAGCCATATTTGACTTGAATTTCATGAAAAAAGCTTCAAATTGCGATATTTCTTTGCTCAAACGCCTTTATAGGTCCTCAAAGTGCTATATTTGATGATTAAAAGATGAATTTGTAATAAAATAAACGAAATTTGGAGTTTTTTCGAGAAATATGGTCATTTTAAGCCATATTTGACTTGAATTTCATGAAAAAAGCTTCAAATATTTTTGCTCAAACTTGAATTTCATGAAAAAAGCTTCAAATTGCGATATTTCTTTGCTCAAACGCCTTTATAGGTCCTCAAAGTGCTATATTTGATGATTAAAAGATGAATTTGTAATAAAATAGACGAAATTTGGAGTTTTTTCGAGAAATATGGGTCATTTGACTTGAGCCATTTTGAAAAAAGCTTCAAATTGAATTTCATGAAAAAAGCTTCAAATTGCGATATTTCTTTGCTCAAACGCCTTTATAGGTCCTCAAAGTGCTATATTTGATGATTAAAAGATGAATTTGTAATAAAATAGACGAAATTTGGATTTTTTTCGAGAAATATGGTCATTTTAAGCCATATTTGACTTGAATATTTGAAAAAAGCTTCAAATTGCGATATTTCTTTGCTCAAACGCCTTTATAGGTCCTCAAAGTGCTATATTTGATGATTAAAAGATGAATTTGTAATAAAATAGAATTTGGAGTTTTTTCGAGAAATATGGTCATTTTAAGCCATATTTGACTTGAATTTCATGAAAAAAGCTTCAAATTGCGATATTTTTCTTTGCTCAAACGCCTTTATAGGTATATTTCATGATTGCTATAGATTTGATGTAATAAAATAGACGAAAGAGTTTTTTGAATTTGTAATAAAATAGACGAAATTTGAGTTTTTTCGAGAAATATGGTCATTTTAAGCCATATTTGACTTGAATTTCATGAAAAAAGCTTCAAATTGCGATATTTCTTTGCTCAAACGCCTTTATAGGTCCTCAAAGTGCTATATTTGATGATTAAAAGATGAATTTGTAATAAAATAGACGAAATTTGGAGTTTTTTCGAGAAATATGGTCATTTTAAGCCATATTTGACTTGAATTTCATGAAAAAAGCTTCAAATTGCGATATTTCTTTGCTCAAACGCCTTTATAGGTCCTCAAAGTGCTATATTTGATGATTAAAAGATGAATTTGTAATAAAATAGACGAAATTTGGAGTTTTTTCGAGAAATATGGTCATTTTAAGCCATATTTGACTTGAATTTCATGAAAAAAGCTTCAAATTGCGATATTTCTTTGCTCAAACGCCTTTATAGGTCCTCAAAGTGCTATTTTTTTGATGAGAAAAAGATGAATTTGTAATAAAATTTGAAATTTGAGTTTTTTCGAGAAATATGGTCATTTTAAGCCATATTTGAAAATGCTTCAAATTGCGATATTTCTTTGCTCAAACGCCTTTATAGGTCCTCAAAGTGCTATATTTGATGATTAAAAGATGAATTTGTAATATATTCCTCGAAATTTGGAGTTTTTTCGAGAAATATTTCATTTTATATTTGAAATTTCATGAAAAAAGCTTCAAATTGCGATATTTTTTGCTCAAAATATTTATAGGTTTCAAAGTGCTATATTTGATGATTAAAAGATGAATTTGTAATAAAATAGACGAAATTTGAGTTTTTTCGAGAAATATGGTCATTTTAAGCCATATTTGACTTGAATTTCATGAAAAAAGCTTCAAATTGCGATATTTCTTTGCTCAAACGCCTTTATAGGTCCTCAATTGCTGATTTGATGATTGAATTTGATAATAAAATAGAAATTGGAGTTTTTTCGAGAAATATGGTCATTTTAAGCCATATTTGACTTGAATTTCATGAAAAAAGCTTCAAATTGCGATATTTCTTTGCTCAAACGCCTTTATAGGTCCTCAAAGTGCTATATTTGATGATTAAAAGATGAATTTGTAATAAAATAGACGAAAAAGTTTTTTTTAGAAGGTGGTCAATTTATTTGCTATATTTGACTTGATTTGAAAAAATGAATTTGTAATAAAATTTGCTCAAACGAAATTTGGAAATTTTTTTCGAGAAATATTCATTTTAAGATATTTGACTTGAATTTCATTTGAAAAAAGCTTCAAATTGCGATATTTCTTTTCAAATGATTTTATAGGTTTTCAAAGTGCTAATTTGATTTTTAAAAATGAATTTGTTTTAAAATAGACGAAATTTTTGCCATTTTTTTTTTTTAAGCCATATTTGACTTGAATTTCATGAAAAAAGCTTCAAATTGCGATATTTCTTTGCTCAAACGCCTTTATAGGTCCTCAAAGTGCTATATTTGATGATTAAAAGATGAATTTGTAATAAAATAGACGAAATTTGGAGTTTTTTCGAGAAATATGGTCATTTTAGCCATATTTGATTTGATTTGAATTTGAAAAAATGAAAAAAGCTTCAAATTTGATATTTCTTTGCTCAAACGCCTATATTTTATAGGTCCTAATAAAAAAGTGCTATATTTGATGATTAAAAGATGAATTTGTAATAAAATAGACGAAATTTGGAGTTTTTTCGAGAAATATGGTCATTTTAAGCCATATTTGACTTGAATTTCATGAAAAAAGCTTCAAATTGCGATATTTCTTTGCTCAAACGCCTTTATAGGTCCTCAAAGTGCTATATTTGATGATTAAAAGATGAATTTGTAATAAAATAGACGAAATTTGGAGTTTTTTCGAGAAATATGGTCATTTTAAGCCATATTTGACTTGAATTTCATGAAAAAAGCTTCAAATTGCGATATTTCTTTGCTCAAACGCCTTTATAGGTCCTCAAAGTGCTATATTTGATGATTAAAAGATGAATTTGTAATAAAATAGACGAAATTTGGAGTTTTTTCGAGAAATATGGTCATTTTAGCCATATTTTCTTGAATTTCATGAAAAAAGCTTCAAATTGCGATATTTCTTTGCTCAAACGCCTTTATAGGTCCTCAAAGTGCTATATTTGATGATTAAAAGATGAATTTGTAATAAAATAGACGAAATTTGGAGTTTTTTCGAGAAATATGGTCATTTTAAGCCATATTTGACTTGAATTTCATGAAAAAAGCTTCAAATTGCGATATTTCTTTGCTCAAACGCCTTTATAGGTCCTTAAAGTGCTATATTTGATGATTAAAAGATGAATTTGTAATAAAATAGACGAAATTTGGAGTTTTTTCGAGAAATATGGTCATTTTAAGCCATATTTGACTTGAATTTCATGAAAAAAGCTTCAAATTGCGATATTTCTTTGCTCAAACGCCTTTATAGGTCCTCAAAGTGCTATATTTGATGATTAAAAGATGAATTTGTAATAAAATAGACGAAATTTGGAGTTTTTTCGAGAAATATGGTCATTTTAAGCCATATTTGACTTGAATTTCATGAAAAAAGCTTCAAATTGCGATATTTGACTTGAATTTCATGAAAAAAGCTTCAAATTGCGATATTTCTTTGCTCAAACGCCTTTATAGGTCCTCAAAGTGCTATATTTGATGATTAAAAGATGAATTTGTAATAAAATAGACGAAATTTGGAGTTTTTTCGAGAAATATGGTCATTTTAAGCCATATTTGACTTGAATTTCATGAAAAAAGCTTCAAATTGCGATATTTCTTTGCTCAAACGCCTTTATAGGTCCTCAAAGTGCTATATTTGATGATTAAAAGATGAATTTGTAATAAAATAGACGAAATTTGGAGTTTTTTCGAGAAATATGGTCATTTTAAGCCATATTTGACTTGAATTTCATGAAAAAAGCTTCAAATTGCGATATTTCTTTGCTCAAACGCCTTTATAGGTCCTCAAAGTGCTATATTTGATGATTAAAAGATGAATTTGTAATAAAATAGACGAAATTTGGAGTTTTTTCGAGAAATATGGTCATTTTAAGCCATATTTAATTGAATTTCATGAAAAAAGCTTCAAATTGCGATATTTCTTTGTCCAAACGCCTTTATAGGTCCTCAAAGTGCTATATTTGATGATTAAAAGATGAATTTGTAATAAAATAGACGAAATTTGGATTTTTTTTCGAGAAATATGGTCATTTTAAGCCATATTTGACTTGAATTTCATGAAAAAAGCTTCAAATTGCGATATTTCTTTGCTCAAACGCCTTTATAGGTCCTCAAAGTGCTATATTTGATGATTAAAAGATGAATTTGTAGTTTTTTAAAATAGACGAAATTTTTTGATTTTTTTCGAGAAATATGGTCATTTTAAGCCATATTTGTTTTGAATTTCATGAAAAAAGCTTCAAATTGCGATATTTCTTTGCTCAAACGCCTTTATAGGTCCTCAAAGTGCTATATTTGATGATTAAAAGATGAATTTGTAATAAAATAGACGAAATTTGGAGTTTTTTCGAGAAAGCTTATGCGATATTTCATTTTAAGCCATATTTGACTTGAATTTCATGAAAAAAGCTTCAAATTGCGATATTTCTTTGCTCAAACGCCTTTATAGGTCCTCAAAGTGCTATATTTGATGATTTAAAAGATGAATTTGTAATAAAATAGACGAGTTTTTTTGAGTCATTTTTTTTCGAAAAAAGAAATATGGTCATTTTAAGCCATATTTGACTTGAATTTCATGAAAAAAGCTTCAAAATCCGATATTTCTTTGCTCAAACGCCTTTATAGGTCCTCAAAGTGCTATATTTGATGATTAAAAGATGAATTTGTAATAAAATAGACGAAATTTGGTTTTTTCGAGAAATATGGTCATTTTAAGCCATATTTGACTTGAATTTCATGAAAAAAGCTTCAAATTGCGATATTTCTTTGCTCAAACGCCTTTATAGGTCCTCAAAGTGCTATATTTGATGATTAAAAGATGAAATTGTAATAAAATAGACGAAATTTGGTTACTTTTTTCGAGAAATATGGTCATTTTAAGCCATATTTGACTTGAATTTCATCAAAAAAAAGCTTCAAATTGCGATATTTCTTTGCTCAAACGCCTTTATAGGTCCTCAAAGTGCTATATTTGATGATTAAAAGATGAATTTGTAATAAAATAGACGAAATTTGGATTTTTTTTCGAGAAATATGGTCATTTTAAGCCATATTTGACTTGAATTTCATGAAAAAAGCTTCAAATTGCGATATTTCTTTGCTCAAACGCCTTTATAGGTCCTCAAAGTGCTATATTTGATGATTAAAAGATGAATTTGTAATAAAATAGACGAAATTTGGAGTTTTTTCGAGAAATATGGTCATTTTAAGCCATATTTGACTTGAATTTCATGAAAAAAGCTTCAAATTGCGATATTTCTTTGCTCAAACGCCTTTATAGGTCCTCAAAGTGCTATATTTGATGATTAAAAGATGAATTTGTAATAAAATAGACGAAATTTGGAGTTTTTCGAGAAATATGGTCATTTTAAGCCATATTTGACTTGAAATATGGTCATTTTAAGCCATATTTGACTTGAATTTCATGAAAAAAGCTTCAAATTGCGATATTTCTTTGCTCAAACGCCTTTATAGGTCCTCAAAGTGCTATATTTGATGATTAAAAGATGAATTTGTAATAAAATAGACGAAATTTGGAGTTTTTTCGAGAAATATGGTCATTTTAAGCCATATTTGACTTGAATTTCATGAAAAAAGCTTCAAATTGCGATATTTCTTTGCTCAAACGCCTTTATAGGTCCTCAAAGTGCTATATTTGATGATTAAAAGATGAATTTGTAATAAAATAGACGAAATTTGGAGTTTTTTCGAGAAATATGGTCATTTTAAGCCATATTTGACTTGAATTTCATGAAAAAAGCTTCAAATTGCGATATTTCTTTGCTCAAACGCCTTTATAGGTCCTCAAAGTGCTATATTTGATGATTAAAAGATGAATTTGTAATAAAATAGACGAAATTTGGAGTTTTTTCGAGAAATATGGTCATTTTAAGCCATATTTGACTTGAATTTCATGAAAAAAGCTTCAAATTGCGATATTTCTTTGCTCAAACGCCTTTATAGGTCCTCAAAGTGCTATATTTGATGATTAAATTTAATAAAATAGACGAAAGTTTTTTCGAGAAATATGGTCATTTTAAATGAAAAAAAGCTTCAAATTGATATTTTTTCCTTTGATTTTAAGATTAAAAAAGATATTTTTTGAAAAAAATAAAATATACGAAATTTGGAGTTTTTTCGAGAAATATGGTCATTTTAAGCCATATTTGACTTGAATTTCATGAAAAAAGCTTCAAATTGCGATATTTCTTTGCTCAAACGCCTTTATAGGTCCTCAAAGTGCTATATTTGATGATTAAAAGATGAATTTGTAATAAAATAGACGAAATTTGAGTTTTTTCGAGAAATATGGTCATTTTAAGCCATATTTGACTTGAATTTCATGAAAAAAAAAGCTTCAAATGCGATATTTCTTTGCTCAAACGCCTTTTATGAGTGCTGATATTTGATGATTGAATTTGTAATAAAATAGACGAAATTTGGAGTTTTTCGAGAAATATGGTTTTTTAAGCCATATTTGACTTGAATTTCATGAAAAAAGCTTCAAATTGCGATATTTCTTTGCTCAAACGCCTTTATAGGTCCTCAAAGTGCTATATTTGATGATTAAAAGATGAATTTGTAATAAAATAGACGAAATTTGGAGTTTTTTCGAGAAATATGGTCATTTTAAGCCATATTTGACTTGAATTTCATGAAAAAAGCTTCAAATTGCGATATTTCTTTGCTCAAACGCCTTTATAGGTCCTCAAAGTGCTATATTTGATGATTAAAAGATGAATTTGTAATAAAATAGACGAAATTTGGAGTTTTTTCGAGAAATATGGTCATTTTAAGCCATATTTGACTTGAATTTCATGAAAAAAGCTTCAAATTGCGATATTTCTTTGCTCAAACGCCTTTATAGGTCCTCAAAGTGCTATATTTGATGATTAAAAGATGAATTTGTAATAAAATAGACGAAATTTGGAGGAAAAATATGGAGAATTTGACTTGGTCATTGCGATTTTCTTTGCTCAAAGCCATATTTGACTTGAATTTCATGAAAAAAGCTTCAAATTGCGATATTTCTTTGCTCAAACGCCTTTATAGGTCCTCAAAGTGCTATATTTGATGATTAAAAGATGAATTTGTAATAAAATAGACGAAATTTGGAGTTTTTTCGAGAAATATGGTCATTTTAAGCCATATTTGACTTGAATTTCATGAAAAAAGCTTCAAATTGCGATATTTCTTTGCTCAAACGCCTTTATAGGTCCTCAAAGTGCTATATTTGATGATTAAAAGATGAATTTGTAATAAAATAGACGAAATTTGGAGTTTTTTCGAGAAATATGGTCATTTTAAGCCATATTTGACTTGAATTTCATGAAAAAAGCTTCAAATTGCGATATTTCTTTGCTCAAACGCCTTTATAGGTCCTCAAAGTGCTATATTTGATGATTAAAAGATGAATTTGTAATAAAATAGACGAAATTTGGAGTTTTTTTCGAGAAATATTTTAAGCCATATTTGACTTGAAATATGGTCATTTTAAGCCATATTTGACTTGAATTTCATGAAAAAAGCTTCAAATTGCGATATTTCTTTGCTCAAACGCCTTTATAGGTCCTCAAAGTGCTATATTTGATGATTAAAAGATGAATTTGTAATAAAATAGACGAAATTTGGAGTTTTTTCGAGAAATATGGTCATTTTAAGCCATATTTGACTTGAATTTCATGAAAAAAGCTTCAAATTGCGATATTTCTTTGCTCAAACGCCTTTATAGGTCCTCAAAGTGCTATATTTGATGATTAAAAGATGAATTTGTAATAAAATAGACGAAATTTGGAGTTTTTTCGAGAAATATGGTCATTTTAAGCCATATTTGACTTGAATTTCATGAAAAAAGCTTCAAATTGCGATATTTCTTTGCTCAAACGCCTTTATAGGTCCTCAAAGTGCTATATTTGATGATTATATTTGAAATTTGAGCCTTTTTTTCAAAGAAATATGATAAAAAAGAGTTTTTCGAGAAATATGGTCATTTTTTATTTGACTTGAATTTCATGAAAAAATAAAATAGACGAAATTTTTTTTCGAGAAATATGGTCATTTTAAGCCATATTTGACTTGAATTTCATGAAAAAAGCTTCAAATTGCGATATTTCTTTGCTCAAACGCCTTTATAGGTCCTCAAAGTGCTATATTTGATGATTAAAAGATGAATTTGTAATAAAATAGACGAAATTTGGAGTTTTTTCGAGAAATATGGTCATTTTAAGCCATATTTGACTTGAATTTCATGAAAAAAGCTTCAAATTGCGATATTTCTTTGCTCAAACGCCTTTATAGGTCCTCAAAGTGCTATATTTGATGATTAAAAGATGAATTTGTAATAAAATAGACGAAATTTGAGTTTTTCGAGAAATATGGTCATTTTAAGCCATATTTGACTTGAATTTCATGAAAAAAGCTTCAAATTGCGATATTTCTTTGCTCAAACGCCTTTATAGGTCCTCAAAGTGCTATATTTGATGATTAAAAGATGAATTTGTAATAAAATAGACGAAATTTGAGTTTTTCGAGAAATATGGTCATTTTAAGCCATATTTGACTTGAATTTCATGAAAAAAGCTTCAAATTGCGATATTTCTTTGCTCAAACGCCTTTATAGGTCCTCAAAGTGCTATATTTGATGATTAAAAGATGAATTTGTAATAAAATAGACGAAAATTTTTTTTCGAGAAATATGGTCATTTTAAGCCATATTTGACTTGAATTTCATCATGAAAAAAGCTTCAAATTGCGATATTTCTTGCTCAAACGGTACTATCTCACAGTAAGAATTCAATTTTTTTAAATCTAACCATAAAATATGATTCTATTTTAGCTAAACATATCAAGAATTATGATACACAACTCAATAAAGGGCAAAAACAACTGCTTAAATGGTCACAACAAGGGGGGGTAGTAGCTTTGGATGGTTTGCAACAAGTTTGTCTGAGACTACTTACTTCGTTTTAAGACTTGGGTATGATAATTAGGTTTTCCAATATTACATAGTCATTAAATATTACTTTTTTATCACTTAAGGCTTAGCTATGGTTGATGGACTCCAAGAAATGGTGTTCAGAAAACTCATAAAAGGCAAAAACAACTGTTTAAATGGTCACAACAACGAGGGTAGTTACATTGGGTGTTGCATTATAATTAACAATTGTGTATATCCTTCATGATAATAGTATGTTGTTATATAAGCATACCTAAATAACGGGGAAAATATTTTTGATGCTCTTAATAAGAAGTAATATCGCCGGACATTACTACATAATTATAAATTAAGATGAATTTATTTATAAATTTTTTTTTAATAATTTATTTCTAACATTTTTTTATTAATATATTTATTTCTAACATTTTTTTATTAATATATTTATTTCTAACATTTTTTTTATTAATATATTTATTTCTAACATTTTTTATTAATATATTTATTTTTTTTTATTAATATATTTATTTCTAACATTTTTTATTAATATATTTATTGTCTAATTTTATGATTTTGACATTTACTTTATTATGAATAATTAGTTAGATCTCATTGGTAGAGATATATCTATCCTGTGCACAATTGTATATAACAACTTCCACATGAAGAAGAGGGGTGATTATCTTTTGATTAAACTCCACGTCTCGCTTGTGTATTGCAACCTAAAGTTATGACATATTTAACTGAATTCCGATGTTAGAACAAGAAAAAATTATCTGGATCAATCTATTATTTCAATATTCTTTATTTATAATTTATTATTATTAATAGTTATATGATTTTAATTGTTTAATTTTGTATATTTAACTTAAATGTTTAATGGTTTATTTTTTAGTATGTAGATTATATTTCATTAAAGCCTTCTTTTTTAAACTTTGAGCTTCAAATATATTTCAAATACTCTACTTTGTCGTTTCATTAGCTATTATTCTGAGAATAAGGTTCATAAAGAATTACAATTTCATGAAGTGTGACGTTTTCAAACCTACTGTAACGGATAAAAACGTCGAAGTCAATTATACGTAGTATATCTTCATTAAACATTTTGCTAATAAATACATTCGTTATACCCTCAAAAATCATAATAAAGCAGGCAGATGATAATCACATCAGTATTTTAAACAATGATACCATATGTCTTTTTTCCCCCCTCCTCCTCGCACGCGTTTTTCTCTACAATATTATCAACTATACATATAGATGGGTTTTTGTGAGAGCGCAAGGAGAAGGGGGGAGTATATGCTGTACACTTGCTTTAAAACCCTTCTTAATAGCAGCTACTTGTATTATGATTTTGGAGGGAGAACATGAATTACTACTATAAAGAGGAGAACTTTCTACATTTTAAAATAGCATGAGTGCAGAGAAAATATTCTAATTATGTTTAAATTCATATATGTATATTTTATTATGCATTTTTAAATAAATTTACACCAAATATAGGAGAGAATGATTAAACGACATATTAAATAATAATCAAAAAAGAAGAAAGAGCACACATCAACCTTTTCTAATCGCTATAAATAATTTTTTCTTTGCACACATCCCCTCTAGGAATACTTTATGCGACCTTGGATATATGTAATATAAAATATGAGTTAAGGACTCACTTTTAACAACAAGTGTGTAGCTAAAGCCAGCCAGGTAGCACTCTAGAGACTCCCTGCCACCTAAATTCATATACATAGTCATTCACGTAAATCTGAACGATCTTTAACTAATTCTTGAACAATAAGGATAGCATTTTACTCAGCTACTTTTATTTTAAAGTGAAAGGTTGAGTCTTAACTTTAAGTTAAGTGCGCAACTTTTAATTCAAAATAAGTATTTACGTTATAAAAGACCCGGAGGAACACGATCATAGAATTTGCTTGCGGAACACAGTGTACATCAAGAAGATGCTCAATTATCCAAAAACTACTACTATGGAAAGAAGAGTAGGCATATAAGAGAAAAGTCAACATGTCCTGCAGTGATAAAAAACGCACTACCATATTCATTGTATGCTTGAAACGTTCCTTGTAGTCATTTCCTGGGACTCCAATTAACCCTCTTTCCAAAGAATCACAAAATAAACCGTGCAATAGTCTCCAGGGGTATTTATACATGCCGCCTTTACAAAAGACATATCCTAACAGACAAAATTAACGTTACCCGAGCTGCCCATGGCAGAAAGTTGCTTAATGATTTGAAGTCCCCTGGTAACCGAATTATCTTTTATTCGGATGAGAAACAATGGACTGTCGACAGATCGCATAATATCCAGAAAGACAGATGGTTGGCCACAGAGAGAGCTTAAGTCCCCCACGTTTTTAAAACCCAGTTTCCAGTCAGCATCATGACCCAATGCGTCATTGGGAGCATCGGCAGTATCATGCCCTCATCTTCTTGTCCAGTTGTGTAGATTTTCTGTTTTAACTAGACTCTGACCCCTCTCACAAGGCCTGCAAGACTCAAAACTTGTTTAAAGAACAGAAGGAGTCATTTTGACACCCCCCCCCTCCCCCCACACACACACACATGGCCCTCTAACTCCCCATATATGAATCCCATGAATTACTTATTTTAGAGGGAGTTTGGGATAAGGCCTATCCCAAACACATAACAGCATCAAATCCTTGAAGGCCTCCATCATCAAGTAATGGTATAACGTTTCCTCCGCGGGTGTGGTCAAGGCCTCCAAATCCTTAGGCTTCGTATCGAGCGAATGATTGGCGAAAATTCAATTATTGTTTTTCTTTTGTATTATTACAACTAGTAAATAAAATTTCAAACCTTTGCTTGCTTTCCTTATTGATCAAGAGGTAATGAAATCTGATGTAATGATTAAGGATGATAATTTTGGTAAGAATACAAAAGCGTCCGAGGAAAAAAGAAGAATTACTTATGGCATCATTGATTAAATAATATACATCTTCTTCTATCAATCATGAACGTTATCATTCCTTCCTTTATTATTCAATATTAATATAATAATATTAGATGGGGATAGTCGATAGAGAACTGAATAAAATGCCTAAAATAACGTCGCCTTCTGTCTGGATTTCTGAAAATAGAGGCCTAGGAATTTGGAAAATACTTACCGGATGAGAAACAGATGGTTTGTCGGATTTGTCGATATAAATGTGCCTTTAGTCCCCTGTCTAGAATTACACGCCACTCATTATCCTCATCTCATAACTAGAGTATGGATATTCATCTATAAAATCAATTTAACGATGAATACATCAAGTCAGACTTTAACTCTGATTTCACAAGGATGCTTATTGTATGTAATATAACCTTATCCATTGCTAATCATCTATGTTCAAAAAATTTATGGAGAAATACAAGGGTAAACATATCCCTTCCCGAGGAACCATCATTAAATTAATGGAGGATGTTGTTACTGATGTCATTTATAGAAATACATATAAAATGTTTTGAGTCATCCATACCAAATGACGATCAAGTTATCAGTAAAAAGTATTTACGAATATCGAAATGGAACTCTGAATTTTGTACTATCTCACAGTAAGTATTCAATTTTTTTAAATCTAACCATAAAATATGATTCTATTTTAGCTAAACATATCAAGAATTATGATACACAACTCAGTAAAGGGCAAAAACAACTGCTTAAATGGTCACAACAAGGGGGGTAGTAGCTTTGGATGGTTTGCAACAAGTTTGTCTGAGACTACTTACTTCGTTTTAAGACTTGGGTATGATAATTAGGTTTTCCAATATTACATAGTCATTAAATATTACTTTTTTATCACTTAAGGCTTAGCTATGGTTGATGGGCTCCAAGAAATGGTGTTCAGAAAACTCATAAAAGGCAAAAACAACTGTTTAAATGGTCACAACAACGAGGGTAGTTACATTGGGTGTTGCATTATAATTAACAATTGTGTATATCCTTCATGATAATAGTATGTTGTTATATAAGCATTCCTAAATAACGGGGGAAAATATTTTTTGATGCTCTTAATAAGGAGTAATATCGCCGGACATTACTACATAATTAGCTTTTGCTCTAAATCTTTAAGATGAATTTATTTCTAACATTTTTTTATTAATATATTTATTGTCTAATTTTATGATTTTGACATTTACTTTATTATGAATAATTAGTTAGATCTCATCGGTAGAGATATATCTATCCTGTGCACAATTGTATATAACAACTTCCACATGAAGAAGAGGGGTGATTATCTTTTGATTAAACTCCACGTCTCGCTTGTGTATTGCAACCTAAAGTTATGACATATTTAACTGAATTCCGATGTTAGAACAAGAAAAAATTATCTGGATCAATCTATTATTTCAATATTCTTTATTTATAATTTATTATTATTAATAGTTATATGATTTTAATTGTTTAATTTTGTATATTTAACTTAAATGTTTAATGGTTTATTTTTTAGTATGTAGATTATATTTCATTAAAGCCTTCTTTTTTAAACTTTGAGCTTCAAATATATTTCAAGTACTCTACTTTGTCGTTTCATTAGCTATTATTCTGAGAATAAGGTTCATAATGAATTACAATTTCATGGAGTGTGACGTTTTTAAACCTACTGTAACGGATAAAAACGTCGAAGTCAATTATACGTAGTATATCTTCATTAAACATTTTGCTAATAAATACATTCGTTATACCCTCAAAAATCATAATAAAGCAGGCAGATGATAATCACATCAGTATTTTAAACAATGATACCATATGTCTTTTTTCCCCCCTCCTCCTCGCACGCGTTTTTCTCTACAATATTATCAACTATAGTAATGATTTACCTGAGCGACGCTGTATATATATGTATTTTTTCTCTTGAAGATATTTTATATTTTAATTTTTCAAGGGAGATCATCTAAGTATTGAGTAACTACATGTGAGTGGACTTGTGAAAAACTGAGAGTAAAAATAAGAATTTTTGAGTAGTTATCTTAAATATATTTTTCGAGCAAGGTGTATATGCATCGTATGTACATCGGCTAATAACTCTGGAAAATGCTGGGTATTACAGCTAGTTAAATTTACTTTTATTTCCTGGCTATGACTATTGCTTGATAAGGTGTGAGACTTGTTTCATTAATCTCATAGCTGCTCGTAGCTAATATATTGAAACATCATGACAGCTATCATCTTTACTCCTAATTTACAATGTAGATTTTTTTACAACCCGAAAATGCTTCCGATCTACAACCCTACCCATCACCAACACCGCAATGTATTTGCAATTGGGGGAATATATAAGTCCATTGGACTTTTTTGACAGTTTCGATAGGATGTTTTTGTTTTCTATTTTTATCTGTTGACAGTGTGTGTGTGTAGATATCCTTTATACGTTCTCTCATCATTGAGCCTAGGAGACTTAAATTTTGCATGGGCTCCTCCTTTGAGCTTGGACAGGCTAAGACGACAGTGTCGATTTTTGAATAAGTCATATAAGGGGGCTTATGCAATACACAAAACCCAAAAACCGTTTTTTCAGCTAAATGAGACTAGATAGGGGTTTGAGTTGTTTATCAAAAAGTGATTGGCGTTTCAAAAAACATTTATACGAATAAAAACGTTTTCTAAATTTATGCAAAATTAAAAAAAGTTATGGGCTAAAAAAGAAATCGGTGAAAATTACAATTTCGTTTATTTCAGATGCAAAAAAATGAACTTCTAATGGAATATGGAATTAGTAAATAGAATAAAAAATTTCATTTTTTTAAGAAAAAATGTCTCAAGACGATGCTTTTAACAAAAATAGTTGAGTTATCACTAGAGTATTTTCAATTTCCAGCACATTTATTACATAATTTTTGCAATATTTGAAAAAATGAACCAGTTATCGAGTGTTATTTTTTCGACAACATTAATCTTCATAACTTTTTTGTTTTTCCAAGTACGAAAAAAAAAATAGGTAGGTTTGTGTTTCTTTTACAATTCCAATAAATGCTAATAACTACTTTTTTTGCAAAAATTGTGGAAAAAAGTTTTTTGCAATTTTCTTCGTTAATTTCAATTGGGAATCCTTTGAAGTGAAAAAAATATACTTCTTATCTAGATAAATTTTTAGAAGCATGTATGTTATTTCAAGTTAACAACACATTGTTTTTTTATGTTCATAATAATATTACTAAGGTTACAAGAGGTAATAATAAGAGTTTTTTTGTTTGTTTTTTGGGGGGGGATGATCAGACTTTGTAAATTACCTTGCTTAACCGGTTAATATAGTGTGAAGATCTTTTTCGACAACAAAGAAGCATTCATATTATAATAATTAAAGTATATAAATATTTTCTGAATATTTATTTTAATTTTGTCAATTAATTTGCCCATTTTCAATGTGATTTCCCTCTCCCTCCTTGGCCCGAGCAACGCCAAGTAATCCTTTACTAGTATTACTATAAAAACTATAGTGCTTCTCTCTCGCTAAAAATGTTTGAGTTTTCAAAGTAGTGAGAAATAAATAATAATTAATAAGATCACTAACATCTTTCAGTTTACCCCACGAGGATTTCGGCAATTTTAACATCCCTATTGATTGATAATATTAAGATGAAACGAGATTATATGAGATAAGAAAAAGAAAGAGAGTAGATTCAACCGGCTAATTCCTATAGTTAAAAAAAATTGTTTGATGCTTTGATTCTCTCAATGCTTAGTCCATTATCTTCCCTTAGGGTACTGTCATTGTGTATATATAAACGCGACGGCTTAAATGGGTCCTTCATCTTCCATCAAGGTTGGAAAACGGTGTACTTCAAAGATTGGAGATGACGACATTGGGGAGGATTTATTATGCCGTGTCTGCCGCGTGGTGGAGTATCAGTTTCATCATTATGGGGCTTATGCTTGCAACCGATGTCGAGCCTTTTTTCGTCGAATGGTCCGAAGACAGAGGAAGGGGAATCCTCCCACACCCTGTATAACAACAAAAGGAGTACCTCCTATAACTGATGCTCCTATTTGTGATATTTCTCTCTTTAGAGGAGCCTGTCAGGCATGCAGATTTTTGGCGTGCCTTAATAAGGGAATGGATCCCTCTCTCGTTCTAACGGACGAGGTACGAACCTCCCGATATTCTAGATCCAATCAAGCCACCAAGAAAATAAACATACCTAGAAAAAAACAATCCATCAAATCTAAAAAGAAATCTCTGAAAAAAGAGAACTCCGTTCCTATTCAGTAGGATGATAACATACTTCTTCATTCTGTCCTTCTCCTTCCATCATCTCCTGTTCCATTCATGCTTATTCATGACATTTCTAACTTGTTCATTTAATTTACATACTCATTTCTATATGTAAGCAAAGGATTTTTTCCGGGTGGGAAGACTAACTTGATATTAATTAATGACTACCTTTATACTTACATTCTTGATAACAGTGATGGGAGGGCAGGGTGGAATGATTCCTTCCATTCATTATTTATGAGTTCCACAAATTCCAAATTTTACTATGATTCACCTGTTGTCATAGCGCCGTGGTCAAAAGATATCCAAGCATCCATTGTTAACGAAGAAGAAGAAGAGACGTCTATCGCAAACTTACCTCCAGTTGAAATGGTCTTCGTTGATGAAGAAGAGGAGGAAGAGGATCCACTTGTAGTGGATGATGCAGATCCAATCATTGGTGGAGTTGGAGATATGATAATGAAAGGTACCTTCTTGTTCTCTTCACTTTTTTTTTAAATAAGCTAAAAATGACTTCCTTTTAAATACTTAGATCATGTAGATCGGTCATTGAAAGAAACTGCTCTTGACGTCGTTAGTTGGGAGGATCAGAGAAGTATATTGACTTCAGGTCCGGATCAGTTCAGTCTTGAAGAGCTGTATAAATTTGTGGAGGAGCATCCACAGCAAGAATATGAACAAGAAATAAAACCGCTTAGATTTGATGAATATGATAAAGGTCTTCAGACTCCATCCTTCGAGGGTCTCAATACACCTAGTTATGACCACCAATTAGAGAATACCGTGCTCAATTTTAGTTTTTCTGTCCCAGAAATGGAAAGCTCATCATTACTCGACGATATGCTAGACAATTAGAAATTTTAGAATTTAAATTATATCAATTATGATCCAAGTCTAAACCTATATATACTGTATGATTGTGACAGTTGAACAGATTCGGGATTTTCCATCATGATCCCATAAAGTCCCTTGCAATATAGCTTATAAATTTGTTCATTTATAGTATATTTTCTAAGTATTTTCTTATAATTACTTAGAAGACGTAATTATTTTTTTGATGTGTTTGAAATTATATTTTCCTAAAGTTGCATATATATATTATCTGTTTTATGTATTTATATGAATGTATTTATAATTATTGTAGATTTGATTCTATCCCAAATAGTATTCCCATATATATTTATATATTATAGTTATACGAAAAAAGATGTATGTATTTATTTCTTTTAGTAGTATACATAAACGGGATTTATTGTTTATAATAGAGACATTGTGTGTTTTGATATGCAATGGTGTGTTTAAGTCTTAGTCACAAATATGTATAGTGCATTTAAGCTGGTCCCACTTTTATCTTCAATACTAGTGTTTGTTGCCTCAAGCCCCAAGCAAAAAGGTTTTTGCTGGGAGCCTGGAAGTAATCCATTTATTGGTCAACCAAAAACTGAAAGACTTGACTCCGACAGAGTAAGGATTAATTGGTCAGAAATTTTCAATAAGAATGGTAATTGTAAAAATGTAGACTTCCTTATCAAATCAAATCCAAGACATAGCCCCTCTGACTACAAACTATCGGATTTTACACAAAAGGGACAGACCAGTGCAACTCTTATGGTAACGGATGGAGAAGATTTTGTATTTCAAATTATAGCACGGGAAGACAAGAGACCCAAATATGGTATTGAGTATAAATATTCACAGATGGTTACTTCATATTTCAGAGAAGATACTGCCCCAGACATTGGGTAACTATCATTGTATTGTTTATGTAATTGTACTTCATACTTTTTAACAAGTGAGAGGCACTGCTCCAACCTATGTAGCAAATAATTACTAGCACATAAATGCAGAGAACTTTATTCCCTTGCTATTGTAAACAATAAAAATATTTCCATATTTGTGTCATAACCCTTGGAATTAATTTCAATTTACTTAAATATGTATGAAAATTTGTTGGAATGATAGTTTGAAATAATAAAAATGTGACCGCAAATATTCTCATTTCAAAAATGTTTGAGTAACTACCCACTAGTTGTGTTATAATTTATTTTATAAAATAATGTTTAAGTAAATTGATCATTTCAAGAAAAATCTACGCAATAAGTACATACTATATAATCTGTGTATATATGGTAAAACTAAGTCTTTCACAAGTTCTGTTTTTCTCCATTCGAGGTTCAAGGAAGTCTTAACAACAGAAAAACTACGAGTCACAAAGATTAAAAAGTCATCATTAATGACAACTACTACGCCTAAATATTCACGCAATGCCGCCAAGGATAAGTGTGTCCTACCCCTAAAGAAATTTAATTCGAATAATATTCTATCGAACAAACTACTCAAGGAATTCATTGGATATATGAATAAAAACTCTGTTAGATATGTTCATGAGTTTATGCGAGACAAAAAAGCCTGTTCAGAACAAAGTGTAGGGTTCATTGTCAGTTCCCCGAAGACAAGTACTGTTAAATGTTGTTCTAGCCCTTGGGGTGGTAATTGCTACATTAAATTCGCGGAATGTGATGGATCCTGCATACCTCAAGATTGGATATCTGATAATTGGCCGGACTGTTTGGATGGTAGTGATGAACCTGAATTAGAAAGCTTGAGTGGTAGATCCTTGTCTGAGGAGCTACAGTGTGTTAGTTGTGGTGGAAATGTCATTGCCGCCGTTTCTCTTTGTAGTGATAAAAATTATATTCATTTGACCAATTGTGTAAAAGAGCTTTTAGGTGATGGAAACTGTAGTTTGTGCATTTCTGATTATTTCGAATAATATTTATATTGTAAGGGGCAAAAATTCTATGAAATTTATGTTTCTATTTACTCTCATACTAGAAAAATCCAATAAATAATTTATTATAAAGTTGATCGAATTACATACCTTTTAATAACAATTAATTCATTTATCTTTGTATATATTTTTTAACTATTTAATTAAGGATATCATCCAGAAATAAAAAATAGGTAGACGTATTATTTATTTACGTTTTTACATTAATATACGGTATAATTATTATTTATATCAAATACCACTTATTTTTCTATAAAATATGCGATCAACTAAATTCAAATGAAACTAATATTAATGTTATAATTAAATAAATATGATTCTATTCTTAGATAAAAGTTAATGTTTGTCACGTATATGAGAAGGGATTGAAGTAAAATTTAATATTTAGATACCTATATTGTAATTCACTTATTCCTCACGTGGAAGATATATTTTATTAAATAAGAATACATAGATGTCCATGCCTTTTAGTACAAAACCTATTAATAATTATTATGTCAAATTATTTTATTGGTGGTCCAAAGAGCAAGTGAACGACAATATGTCTTTGTGTAATGAGGTCAATGCTCTTTTAATTAAAATGTCTCATTGTGGAAGGTATGATCATATGAATTACTCATACCTAAAGTTGATAATATTGTAGAGAAAAACGCGTGCAAGAAAAAGGGGGGGGGGGAAATACATATGGTATTATTGTTTAAAATACTGATGTGATTATCATCTGCCTGCTGTATTATGATTTTTGAGGGTATAACGAATGTAAATACATTATTAACAGTACAGTATTAGCAAAATGTTTAATGAAGATATACTATGTATAATTGACTTAGACGTTTTCTATCTGTTACAGAGATTTTATAACGTCACACTACATGAAATTGTAATTCATTATGAACCTTATTCTCAGAATAATAGCTAATGAAACGACAAAGTAGAGTATTTCGAAATATATTTGAAGTTCCAAGTTTAAAAAAGAAGGCTTTAATTAAATATAATCTACATACTAAAAAATAAACCATCATACATCTATGTTAAATATACAAAATTAAACAATTGGAATCATATAACTAATAACAATAAATCATATATAAAGAATATTGAAATAATAGATTGATCCAAATAATATTTTCTTGTTCTGACATCGGAATCCAGTTAAATATGTCATAACTTTAGGTTGCAAAACACAAGCAAGACGTGGATTTTAATCAAAAAGATAATCAACCCCCTTCTTCATGTGGAAGTTGCTATATACAATTGTGCACAGGAATAGATCTCTACCGATGAAATCTAACTAATTATTAATAATAAAGTAAGTGTCAAAATCATAAAATTGGACAATAAATATACTAATAAAAAAAATGTAACAGATAAATCCATCTTAAAGATTTAGAGCAAAAGCTAATTATGTAGTAATGTCCGGCGATATTAGTCCTTATTAAGAGCATCAAAAAAATATTTTTCCCCGTTGTTTATGCTTATATAACAACATACTAATATCATGAAGGATATTCACAATTGCTAATTATAATGTTACACCCAATGTAACTACCCCCGTTGTTGTGACCATTTAAGCAGTTGTTTTTGCCTTTTATGAGTTTTCTGAACACCATTTCTTGGAGGCTATCAACCATAGCTAAGCCTTAAGTGATAAAAAAAGTAATATTTATTGACTATATAATATTGGAAAACCTAATTTATCATACCCAAGTCTTTAAGTGAAGAAACTAGTCTCAGACAAACTAGTTGCAAACCATCCAAAGCAACTACTCCCGTTGTTGTGACCATTTAAGCACTTTTTTTTTGCCATTGAATGAGTTGTGTATGATAATTCTTGATAACTTTGGCTAAAATAAAATCATATTTTAGGGATAGATTAAAAGAAAATTGAATACTTACTGTTAGATAGTACAAAATTCAGAGTTCCATTTCGAAATTAGTTAATGTTTTATACTTTTTACTGATAACTTGATCGTTATTAGGTGTGGATGACTCAAAACATTTTTATATGCATTTCTATAAATGACATTAGTACCAACATCCTCCATTAATTTAATGAAAGTTTCTCGGGAAGGGATAGGTTTACCCGTGTATTTCTTCAGAAATTTTTTGAACGTAGATGATTAGCAATGGATAAGGTTATATAACATACAATAAGCATCTTTGTGAGGTCAGAGTTAAAGTCTGACTTGATGTATTCATCATTAACTTCATTTTTTAGATGAATATCCATGCTCTTGATATGAGATGAGGATAATGAGTGGCGTGGAATTCTAGACAGGGTACTAAAGGCACATTTATATCGACAAATCCGACAAACCATCTGTTTCTCATCCGGTAAGTATTTTCCAAATTCCTGGGCCTCCATTTTCAGAAATCCAGGCAGAAGGCGAAGTTATTTTATGCATTTTATTCAGTTCTCTATCGACTATCACCATTTAATATAATATCAATATTGAATAATAAAGGCGGGAATGATAATGTTCTTGATTGATAGAAGAAGATGTATATTATTTAATCAATGATGCCATAAGTATTTCTTCTCTTCTCCTCGCACGCTTTTCTATTCTTACCAAAATTATCACCCTTGAGTCATACCTCAAGAAGGAGAATTGAAAATGTTCCTACTTGACATCCGGCTTCTATCATTTGATATATAATATAATAATTCATATTATGGTTTATATTTTACATGCCTGTTAATGAGATTGAGTTTACAAGAAGAAGACAAAATTAGAATTATTATTTAATCAATGATGCCATAAGTATTTCTTCTCTTCTCCTCGCACGCTTTTCTATTCTTACCAAAATTATCACCCTTGAGTCATACCTCAAGAAGGAGAATTGAAAATGTTCCTACTTGACATCCGGCTTCTATCATTTGATATATAATATAATAATTCATATTATGGTTTATATTTTACATGCCTGTTAATGAGATTGAGTTTACAAGAAGAAGACAAAATTAGAATGGTTTAAAATAAATTATGTGTGGCCCAGTAAAATATACATTTTAGTTTGTAAAAAATAGAGGAATTATATTATGAATGATCCTACATAATATATATTGTTGGTTTTCAAATTATATACATACATACATCTCTAAAAAGAGAAAAGGTCTCTGTTAACAATAGCTATTACTCAAAATTTGATAATCCTGTAGAGAAAAACGCGTGCAAGGAGAAGGGGGGAGAAAACATTACGGTATAATTGTATAAAATATTAATGTGATTATCAGTTGCCTGCTTTATTATGGGGTTTGAGAGTATACAGAAAGTATTTATTAGCAAAATGTTTAATAAAGATATACTACGTATAACTGACTTAGACGTTTTTATCCGTTACAGTAGATTTGAAAAGTCTTACTCTATGAAATTGTAATTAATTATGAACCATATTCTCAGAATAATAACTAATGAAACGACAAAGTAGAGTATTTCGAAATATATTTGAAGTTCCAAGTTTAAAAAAGAAAGCTTAAATATAATCTACATACTAAAAAATAAACCATCATGTTAAATATACAAAATTAAACAATTAGAATCATATAACTAATAGTGACAATAAATTATAAACACAGAATATTTAAATAATAGATTGATTCAAATAATATTTTCTTGTTCTGACATCGAAATTACGTTAAATATGTCATAACTTTTGGTGGTAAAACACAACCCAGACGTGGAGTTTAATCAAAAAGATCATCACCCTTTTTTCCTCATGTGGAAGTTGCTATAAACAATTGTGCACAGGATAGATATGTCTCTACCGATGAGATCTAAATAATTATTAATAATAGAGTAAATGTCAAAATCATAAAATTAGACAATAAATATTTTATTAAGTTTTCTATCGACTATCAGTATCTAATATTATATTTATATTGAATAATAAAGGCGAGAATTGATAACGTTCTTGATAGAGGAAGATGTTTATTATTTTAATCAATGATACCATAAGTAATTCTTCCTTTCTCCTCCCAAACTTTTGTATCCTTACCAAAATTATCAACCTTAGGTCTATTAATTATTACTTATTAAAGGCACATGGACTTTTGATTGTGTCAAGAGTAGCGACATCTACGAACAAAATTTGCTGTTAAGAAGGGAAGAAAGCTAGCTGAATGAGAAAGCTTCATATATTCTTATAATTTCTCGAGTATTGAATCTGTTTCTGTTGAGTAGAAATTCATAATTACCTTCTATATATTGTATCCAGGACCGTTCTAATACTAGTTTAGAATTCAGTCAACAGCACATCAAAGGTATCTTTCTTCTATTCTATTCTATTGTCATTTCTTACTAGTCCATAAGACGAAATAACTTTCCTTTAAGCTTAATTAAATCAATAAACTGCTTAAAAAACGCATGTGTTCCTCCTTTTGCTTACATAATCATACTCATTTTAATATATATTTTTCTGCAAATGTGTTTTTATATGTAATTCAATGTTTAGAAGTAATTCGAAGTCATCAATGTCTACGATAACATCAATCCAAATATATGTACGTATGTCTATATATTTAAAAAAAATCAATATATAGTAATTTAATCATAAATTGATTGATCTTATTTCATGTCTATTGTGTTATCACGTGCTTAGCACGAAAATGAAAAAAATGTATATAATCATTATTATTAAAGTCTTTTTTGTTGAATAAAAGAAAGTTAGGAATTTAATCTTGCAACTATCAAATTAAAACGAGTATGTATGTATGAACTTAGAATTTTAACTCATCTTATGGACAAAGCTAAAATGAAGGAGATAAAAATAAAGGGGAAAAAAATTGATTGTATATTTATTTATATTCTTCATGAGTTCATAAATTATATAAATTTTCACACTTACGTTAAAAGTCTTCTTCTTGTAAGTCAAGGAACTTGTCACATGTAAAATATTGTATATACGTACATATTATAGACAGTAGTACAGCCTTATAGCAACATTGCTTCACTTGAACATACACTAATAATCTTGCGTTGAATAAAACACTGCTACCGACAATGACCTATTTGAATTTGATATGTATACATCGTATCGTAACTATATATAAATACTAATTCTGTGAAAAGGGGAGCATTTTATTCGTTAATTATGTCTGTAAATTCGAGATTTGCAATTTTTAATTACATAAATGATATATTATTTTCAGCTAAACAGTATGGACTAATAATATTATTCAAGTTTGTACTCTGGTACAACTATATTTTGTAGGTAGTTCAGTCATTTAATGTCAGCTAAGAAAACTTTTTCTCAAAACATGTCAAAGTATTTTACTCATAAACAATTCTATTTTTACATTTTTTTTGTATTTACCTACTTCTTACAACTACATAGTCACTTATAATTATCACATTTTAAGAACTAGTTCATATTATGTTTAACCTTAAGAACGCGTGTGTACAATGTCCATATTATTTGTATGTAATTGTTGTTCTTATAATAATGTAAAAAAATATTCAATTAGAAAAAGAAATTAATTTATGGAAAAAATAACTAAGCATTGCCAAAAAATTAATTGATATATATGCGACAACATAGCTTCCGTTTTCCAAAAGGTACAAGTTTTATTTATGTTTAATAATGGTATTGTACACATTAAAAGTTAAAGTTTTGAAGATTATATCAGATAGGGAGGGGCATCCGTAGGGGGTAGAAGAATGTAGATTCCAAACTTAATTCTATAAAATAAATATTTGACTTATGGCAATTTGGCTCTCATCACATGATATAGGCTGGAATGTCGCTCCTCAATTCTACTCTAAGTCCAACAAGGACTACCATTTATAACTCCCGAGCAAACCCTTATTACCTCCCTAAAGAAGTTGAACGGAGGATATGTTTTTGGCTCTGTTTGTTTGTTAGTCACCAGGATTACAGCAAAAGTTACGGATCTATTTTTATCAAACTTGCTATAAAGATTATATATGGTCACAGTAAAAGATCATTAAATTTTGATAGGTCAAGATCAAAGGTCAGGGTAGCAGAAAACTTTCAAAATACATAATCGACCATAACTTTAGAACATATTGAGGTAAATAACTAAACTTACAAGAGAACACGCACTAGTTATTACTTAGATGTTCCCTTCTCCAAAATTAAATAATAATGATAAGAACTTTAGACTAGAATGGATAATTGGTAGAGTGCAAAACCTCTGCCTCAATCAAATTAAGTTATGTATCTTGACCTCTCAAAATTTAATGGCTTCTTACTATGACCATATATAATCTTCGTACAAAGTTTGATCAAAATCGATCAGTAACTTTTGGCATAATCTTTGTGACTAACATACAAAGACAAAAACATAATCTTCGTTCAACTTGGTTGGTCTATATAATACTCATACATGTAAATCCGGTTGTTTTTTTAGCTGGCCCGTTAATTTGTAATTGGTAGTATAAAGAACGAATTTTATTTTCCTTAGCAGTTGTCATTATCATTTAATTCCTGAGTAGTAAACATCCTTTCACAAATAAATTCAATCATATTCAAAACTTGTTTGAACGTTTGTGTTTGCTCATAAAATAGGGAGCATAACTCTGGTAACTTAAGGTATAGGTATATATTCGACTATTTTAATCTAAAGAATGTGTTTTTATCCATAAAAGTATGATAAATAGTTGTCAAATGACATTCTACCCCATTTGTAGAGGGGGCGCTTGAGCCTTCGCTTACAGGTTTTTAGTATTATATGCAGTGATGAAAATCCTGTGAAAAACGGGTATGCTAAAAAAGAAACCGAAAATCAACATGGTAACCCTGACAATTTGAAGAATATTTTTGAGATCAACTACATTCAGCGGTAACAACAGAGGAGGGGAGAAGCAAATAAACAGCGACATTAGCAAGAATTACTACTAAAACTATCCCCAATTCTTCTTTGAGTCAAACAAGGACTTACAATTATAACCCCATAACAAATCTTCAAGGTTATGCTCCGTCTTTTATCATATATATAATTTATATGTTTTAAACTATTTAGGAATGGAAGTTCACTACTCAGGATTGAAATAATAATGAAAACTTGGACAGAAAAAAAAATTCAGATTACCAATTCAAAAAAAAAAAAGAAAGACCAACTAAAAAATTCACAAGATTTACATCACTGATCATAGTAATAATTTATCAGTTCTTTTACCCCATTTGCGCGGGCGCACTTGACCCTTCGCTGACAAGTTTCTATTATTATTTATGTATATTATTGGCAGAGGAAAAATAATAAAAGTATTGCACTCGTTGTGTGTCATATTTTATACAACTCTATGCATATACTGATGTGTAGATATAAATTTAGTGCATAATATGCCCAACGACTATAATTGCACTCTAATCCTGTGACATTCATTGTTGTTGTTTTATAATGAAAATGTTGGTAGTATATATACAAACATTCAAGTTACTCATGGTAATATTATACACCATGTCAGTGATAATTTATGGTCCTTTAATTAAAACTAGTTACCCCCCTCCCGTCTTAATTATTTAATAATTTTCCTAACATAATCAGTATTACATGCTAAGCATGTAATACTTATTATATTTAATATTATGTATCTATATGCATTTAATTCCAGTTGGTTATTACTTATTATTCTTGTGGACATAGACACATTTTAAAATAAGGAAGATATTTACTCAGTATATTCATATTATTTAGTTTGTATTGATCAGTCTAATGAAAAGGCAGAGTTTCGTACCGAAGGTCGAATATTTTGGAATTTTTTTAAGTTTCTAAGAAAATTTCCACAGCAGACAGTATTTTAGTTACGTACATATATAATTATTATTGTAAAAATAAATCGTCCAATCCATGTGATTATAGTATTAATCAGTATAATTTTTTGTCTTTCCGTAGTACGCAATTTGTATGTCCGTCACTCTTTTACCAAATGATGGATGATTTCCACATAAATTATTTATTATATCTATGACTTCGATGTTGGTAGGTATAAATGTTAGAGGAAAATATGTCAGTATACATTCTTTGTACAAGTACTTTGTGCAACTTGTATAAGTAAATTGCACAAGTTGCAACCATGAAATGCGAAGAACAATTTACAGTTATTGGGGTGAGGATCACGCAATGATTCCATGTATGATATTAATTAAAATTTTAATACAAATTACTAAAATATAAGTACTCTGTGGGACTAATATTCAGTTCAAATGTCTAGAGTTATATTACTCATAAATACCCACATAATAACCATGTAAAGTGTATTTAGAGGGCAAGAAATGGGAACTTGTACACTTTTATTATACAAGTTGCAACTTGTACACAACATACATATTAGAAAGGTTATCAGCATGCTACTATGTTCAGCAGCTGCGTACAACTTCCAAACTCTATTTCCGTTCCATTCTATAGAGTACACAAAATGATTAGGTTATACCACAAAAATATGACAGTCCCAAAAAACTGATGATAAATAGGTCGTAAACTAATGGTGCAGATTAATTATGATTCCATTTCAAATACATCATTAATAGATAATAGGATACTATTTGGCACGTTGATTAAAGATAAATAATTTTATGGCGTAATTTCGTTTAACACACGCTTAGAAAATTATATATATATATACATAATAATAAAACACACACACATATACAAAAATGCCCCCTCAGCTTCTTAAAAGATCTACAAATAGGCAAAAGCTAGTTAATATATATATACCGCGCTTTCAAGTTAAAAAAAATATAGTGTATAAGAGAATAGTTCCAAGGAAAGAAGTAAGAGTTTAGTCTCTTTAGAACAGACACTCGGGAAGGAAGGTACGTCAATTGTGTCTTTTTTCTCTTTTTAGTATTTGTCTCGATAACTTAACACGCTGCTGCTTGGATCTCTTGCCAAATTTTGCATATATATAATATTATCTATTTAATAAAATATATTCATTTGTATTTCAGGATTCAATAGAATTCCACTTTTGAAATAAGTCCTACACCATCTCCCAAACTCATAATACAGCTCTTTCTCTACATTCAGGTAATATTGATTTTTATTTTATAATAATTTTCATTATTTTTAATTTTTTTGAGATGGATATATTGAGATCTGATTGTTACTTATTATGTGAAGTGATTATCATTATGTATAATATTATATATTATAACACTACCACGTAGTATTTTTACTTGTATGGGTTGTTGCTTTTAAATGAAGAAGCCTTTTGTACAGTATAAAATATTATTTTTCTCCTTTTGTCTTGCAGGAGGCCCTCTAAAACAAAACCATTAATTCAACAACAAAAAGGATTATATACATAACAAAAAAAAAAAAATCATATAATTACAAACTCTTGATGCATTCTACGGTTTTAGTGAAAGAGATGGTGTGTTCTTCATCGGATCTTCAACGGAAGAGACATTCGTCATTAAATATCGGACATCTTAAAAAGACTTTTTTAATTTTATTGAAATCGTGATAATAGATCTGTTGTTGCTTTTTTTTTTTAAGAAAAAGAATATTTTTTTATTATAAATCCAGATTCTAATTCACATACCTACTTCTACACCCTACTATTAGTTATTACTAGTAAAACAACACAAAAACGTTCCATTTCATTAAAGAAATAATTATTTTGCTATTAAATCCTTAACTCGTAAATGTATTATTCATTTTTTTGAGGAGTGATTCTGAAGATATATGCTATTCAAGATTGCGGGCTATAGAGAAAAGAATACCCTCTTTCTTTTTTTTTTTTATTTCATTTGTTTAATTTATTTTTAAACCTCCAATTACAAAATGAAGCTGGATTTAAATACTATTGCTGACAGCGCCATGGAAACCTCTAAAAAAAGTCAAAAAATCGTTTGGAAACTTGTGCTCACAGGTGGTCCCTGTGGTGGAAAGACTACAGGTCAGGCTAGACTCTCAACATTTTTCGAAGATATAGGATGGAAAGTTTTCCGTGTGCCTGAAACTGCTACGGTTCTTCTCAGTGGAGGAATTGATTTTAGTGAATTAGACGAAGAGGGTGCTATGAAGTTTCAGGTAAAGAATGATAGCTATAAATATAGTTTTTACTCCTGATTTAACAGTGATATTATTTCATTTAGGAAAATTTATTGAAAACCATGATTCAAATTGAAAACAGTTTTTTCGATCTTGCTAAGGAAACCAAACGAAATTGTTTGGTTATTTGCGATCGAGGGACCATGGATGCATCAGCATATATCAATCATCAACAATGGGAAAATATATTGACAAGTAATAGTTTGGACGAGGTTGAGCTCCGAGATAATCGATACAACCAAGTGGTTCATCTTACTTCAGCAGCAAAAGGTGCCGAGCAATTTTATTCACTCGATCATCCTACTAGAAATGAAGGAATTGAACTTGCAAGGGATAGAGATACGAGAGCTGCTGAGGCTTGGGTCGGTCATCCTTATGTTGATTTAGTAGATAATTCATCAAATTTTGATACTAAAATCAAGAAATTGATAGCCATTGTTGCGTTTCGTATGGGAATCAATGTAAGTGACCGATTGGAGTCTGATGCAAAGAAATTGAAGTTTTTAGTAAATGGTCCACTTCCCCAAAAATCAATATTCCCTTCTTTTCGGGATTTTCAAGTTACTCATACTTACCTTAAAACAGATGGTCGTAATACCCAGTGCCGTCTTAGAAAAAGAGGAATTAAAGGGAAATGGAGCTATACTCATACAGTAAGAAAGGTTGTCAATGGACAGGTCATTGAAGTGAAATCCCCAATTAATCATAGGGATTATCTTCACCTATCTAATCAACAAGATAGAAGTCATTTCCCCATCATCAAGACTAGAAGATGTTTCATGTATAACGATCAATACTTTCAATTGGATATCTATGAAGATCCAGTTCATGAGAGATGCAGAGTATGAATTAATCATTAATATTCTCACAATTCCTTTAGATTCAAACATTACCTTCTTATTTACATTACAGGGTCTTATGTTTTTGGAGACTTATACAACTAAATCGGTCAAGGAAATAACTGAGAATTTACCTCCGTTCCTAGATATAGGTATGTGCTACATTTTACATCATGCCCATATTCTCAATAATTTAATCAGTAGATTCTGAGGCAAGTGGGGATCCTGCTTTTTCCATGTTCAATCTCTCACTTCACGAAGAGTGGACCAATAATAAGGAGTTCTGTCATAGACTCTCAGACGATGAAGAAGATGGTAAATTTTCAACAACTGAAGTCAAAGAAGCAGAGAAGCGTCTTGCTAATACCAGATCTAAACAAGGATCTAAGTATCATAGTCAAAAAGGGCAATCTCGTGAGACCAATGTATAATAAGCAATCATACTTTATAACTAGCTATTATGTAATCGTAATCTTTTAGTTTACTATATCTTATTATTATAATATATATCCTACAAAAAGTGACCCATTTATTAATATGTAATTCACAGATCACTCCATAAGTACTTTGCATTTTCTTCTACGATTAAATGTATTAGTAATATATATTTAAAAAATAATAGTAATATTGACGGATGCAACATTGAAATAAAGTGCTGATTACTCGATAATGTTTATTTACCCATTCTATCATTAAAAAAAAGTATAACAAAAGACACAACAGAAATCACTTCAATATTTATATATTTATATATAAAATAACCAAATAATGAGACGACTTTAGTAATAACATAACATCAATAATACTAAATTATTTATAGCGTTTTAAATTAACAAGAAGTCGGCGGCAAAATGGTTTTTATAAAATTTTTTTTTTTTTGTTATTTCCAGGTATAAAACATTTTTTAAAGAAAAATTGTTTTGAGTACTGTATAATTTTAAAGAGCTACCTTAAATAAATATAATTCCCTTTTTCTATATATTATGTAGAATATGGGTTCTGTAAAAAATAGATATTTGACTATAAGAAGAAAAAAATTCTGTTGGCCACAAAAAAAAAAAAAAATTCCCACTTTATATAAAAATTATTTACATTATTATCTTCAGTTGAGAATAAATGAAGAAGAGAAGGGCATTAATTATTGTGATGCTCCTCCAAATCTGTGATATCTTTATGGGAATTTTTTGATTCGTCTTCAAATAATGATGAGGAATGGGAGTTTTGGATTGCATTGTCCTTGGCGGGAGGAAATATGCTCTCTTTGATTTCTTCCTCACTGTCAGAGGAAGAAGAAGAGGGCAATATCGATAAGCTAAATGAGGAAGAAATTTTTTCAACGGACGGATTGATAGTAGTATTAATATCCTCGTTTGAATTTGTAGGATCTGAGCTCAGCTGAAGACTAATCAAGGATTCTTTGACGGTCACAACCTGTGAAATAAAAAAATCAATTACAAAAAGATATGTCAACTATGTATATAGTCTCTCAAACACGAATAATAAGAAAAAAGTCAATACTACTCGTATTTAAAATATTCAAAAACGAAATCAAATAAATAAATGTAAAATTATAATACAAATGTATGGATAATCGGTTTTCCAAAGGATATTGTGACAGTATTAATTATTATCCAGAACTGCTGATATGACAAAGAAAACACACAAAAAATACACAATAAGAAATAGAGTACAAAGGAATAATAGTGTGATTCTATGCATGTACGCACTACCTCAAAATCTACTAAAAAAATAGGTGCAAAACTACAAAATACTAGATATGAAGTAAAATTAATCTATAAGTGTGAGCCTAACAATTCAGCTAAGAAACTTTGAAAACAGTGAATAACTTGGAGTAATGTTTTTTTCCATCTGTTGATTTTTTTAACAAACAAAACAAACATCACATATGAATCCAAGCTAAAATGAAAAAACAAAAATTCAGTGATCAGGTAGTGATGTAGCAGAAACTGTGTGATCTAAATGCTTGCCTCTAGCTCAATGACCCTCATAACATATTCTAAAATCTGGAGTGAACCAAAATCCGATGGTTCCTGTATACTCTTCCACTAGTTTGAAATTTTTCTCCATTGAAGAAGCAATTTTGGTTTCATTTAATATTAAAGATGGAAAACGAATGAAGGGTGGTAAAGTATTCAAAAATAAATGAATATATATATATATATATATATATATATTAGCAATTGATTTTAGCATTAGTGTTTTTTAATAGATGGAAGAAAACATGAAAAGAAGAACCCACAGATAAAAACAATGACTCATTTTCAAGGTCCCTATGTATATACACTCACACTGTACCATCGTGAATAATATTTTGAGATAATATGTGATATCAAATATGTAATATCAATATGTAATTAGAATGTATAGAAAATAACAAAACTTAAAATACAGACAGTAAAAACATTTTATTATTTAGTTTAACAAAACAAAATATTGCCAGTCATTACCTCATCACTCAATTTGACCAACACATATATGGCAACATTGTCGACATACCCACGTAAATTTCGGTTAGTACTAACCTTTATACAGTACATGTCAAAATTTTGCTGCATTTTGACAGTAGTTTATGAGGAGACATTCCTTTTTGTGAACCTACTTTCAAGACCATGTATATAAAGGAATTTTGTGTGTTAATGAAAGACTCTTTTTGATAGGAAAAAATAAAATGGCTTGATTAGCATTATAGTTACTATGCACGACGGAAATAAACTATTAATGACTATCATGCTGAACACTCTGGTCCCCAGAATCGACAATCGTTTTGGAAAATATAAAAATTTAGTTTTAATAGGCCGTAAAATTAAGTTGTGTAAGATAGTTATACCCTTGAAGACATCAAAATGTTATAATAAATATTACAAAAGAAAAAAAAGCTTGGTCAAGTTAATTTCGAAGTTTTCACGTTTGCTCACAAGATAAAAGAAACAAAAATGTATCAACGATTCAGTGCGCTGTTTGGAGCTGTTCAAGCGAAATAAAAATGATTTCTTGCGTCGTCATATGACAATTGATGAAACACTACTTGTAAAAAGATCGTCAGATGAGTGGATAGCAGCCGGTGAAATTAGTTCACAAAACTGAGGTCACTTAAACGACTGTAACCTCTAAACTAACGGTAGAATGTAATGAAATTTAAACACGTAATATTAGAAGGTTAGTTCTAAGTCGAAATTACGTGGTTCCGTCATCAATGTTATGCGTCAGACAGGGGATTTATTGAGCAAATCGTTACTGCAAAATATAAGTAAAAATAGTAAAGACGTATACATGTTAACAAAAACATGCAACAATTCATGAACTCTAACGAAGACAACTGGGGGAGGCAGGGGGATTATTATTTCCCTTTTTATATCAATTAAAAAATCTCACTTACTGATATGCCTATTTTAAGTTATTTGTATCTTCTGTATTTCTATATGGTCGGTAAAAACGGGAAATAATTTTTTTAGAAGGAAAATTATTTAAAAAAAAGAGATTAATATCTACTCACGGGAACATTATTATTTTTTAAATTATCTTCTTCTTCTTCAACATTGTCATTTATGTCGTTTGTACCGTTATTTAAAATGCTTTCATCAGTGTTGTTAGAAACTAACTGTGACATTTTGTGAACTACAATTTGTGCTTCGATGGCGTCCTAGAAGAGGACAAAATGACAATTAATTCTCATATTAACACACAATCAAATAAAGAAAAACTTGCATCTTCTAATGATTTTAATCGGGCTTTTCTCCAAGCAGCTCTTTTTTCAGCGTCAGCTGCTCTCTTCTCAGTAGGACTCAAATCATCCGAAATTGAAATGCCTTCGGCTTCTAACTTTTCACGTATTCTACGCTCAGCTTTGGCTGTATGAACTCCTGCAAAAGGATCTAAAATAAAGTATAAAAGTGGTGCTGCTAATACAATACAGACGGTAAATATTAATTTACCATGTTTTTCAAGGGACGACGAATGGCTAAAGTCATCTTCATCAATATCAGAATCTAAACTAGGAATGTACGATGTGCTATGAGATAACAAATTTATTTCTGCTTGACTCATTTTAGCGATGCGTTTTTCTATGTGGTTAAAAAAAGCACACATTAATAAATATAATAATTAATTACAACAACGTTTTTTTACCTTCTTCTTCTTTCATTTTTGCTAATTCATCAGCATTCAGAAATGAAAATTTGCGATCAGTTTTAGGAGCTGTAACTGTTCCCTGACTTTCGATTTCTTTTTCAAATAGTTTGAGTCTAGCCTTCAATGACAGCTTCTCAGGACTTTCTTCATGCTCGACAATTTCATCATTAGTCGTTTGTCCTTCCTCACGGATCTTTTTATGAAGAGCATTGATGGAGGATTCTAAATCAAAACTACCAATTTGGGGTTTTGAATTTGTATTTTTGGCTTCTATATCAACGTGTGATGTTGTGTCTTTTATGATTGGAGATTCCTCGTTTATAACACTTCTTACAGACGAAACCAACGGCTGAAAAGAATCGAAATGCTATTCAATTATTTAAAAAATTAAATTTAAGTTTAAATTATTAGTTAATAAATGAAGTATTGAGGAATGGGGAGAAAATAACGATAGGAGTAGCTAAGTGAATTGATCAAGATTAATAAAATTAATGGATTCAATAAACAAACAAATTGAAAATGAAATATAGCTCTGAATTAAAAATGTTTAAATACGACATGAAAAAGGGTTGGATAAACTATAGTCTATAGGTAAATTATGTAAGGATGACAAAAATTAAATTATAAAAAAAGAAAATGAAACTTGCAGACTCGGTCATGTAACATTTTTTGGTAAACAAATAAACTAAAGGCGAAGTAAGTTTATGTGTAAGTTAATATTTTTAACTTTAAAAAAAGTAACTGGATATATTTTCTTTATTTTAGGTACTAATACAGATATTGCCACATTCTTACCGTAAATAAAGTCAATTTTTAGATGTTCTTCATACATCTAAGCAGATTAATATGTGTATTTCTGAGAAGACCATAAAATAAGAAGAATTTGAATTTTCAAGATTAATTAATCAGTTCTTATATTTCGAGCAAATAAAAAATAAACTTCAACATGACTTTATATAAAAAACACTTATAGAAATAACTATTTTTAATTGAAGTAATTCATTATATGTAATATATCTATATATGTATATTCCTTATTAATTAACACAGCAATCAAAGGAGGGAAAAGGAATTAAAATTATTTGGAAGAATTACATAATAAGGTAGTTAGTTATATATAAAAATATATAAATAGAAAACCGCTTATGTTTGTAAAAAAAACGAAGAAGTCCATAATTATGTCTGCTGCAAGAAGCGGAGATGAAAAAAAGAAAAAAGAAAGAAATATTTTTAATAATATAATTAATTATTACATGTAATTAACTACCACAAACCCTACGTACTTTTAATTTTTTTAAATAGAAAAATCAAGAAAAGATAAACATGTAAAGAATATGCATGAACAATACAAAGAGCGAATTTTTTATAATTATAACGGTCTGGAAATCCTAGACAATTCTGAGACCGTTATGATTTTTGTTGGACCGAGCTAATTCGGTCCTTTAAAAAAGTTCGGTTTAGCTAGATCGGGCTCATAGAAAAATTGGTCAGAACCGATTTAGACCATTGGACCGATCTATACCAATTTCTATGAAACCAATCTAAGTCTGGAAATCCTAGACTAAGAACATTATAATTTTTTTTGGACCTAACTAATTCGGTCGTTTAGAAAAATCAGATAAGAACAGTTTCATAGGAAAAATATATCTAGATCGGTTTAAAGTTAAGATTATGTCTATACTGGTACAATTTTACACATAAATTATTCAGGACGTCATACGTGTTTTCAAATTTTGAACATGGTACAATAACATCATAGGAAGTTTCAACATAGATAGCTCGGAGGATGTTTCATACCGTCGTCCCTCCTGTAATACGGAACTCCGAATTCGAGCATCTCTTGAGATAGATGATCCAATTCAAAGTATATTCCTTTAATATTTACTTTGTTTCTAACTCTTGGAGAGCACGAAAGTGTACTTATTTGGGCCTTAATGAATTAAGAATGATCATAGGCCTTAGCAATTGTCAAAATTAAAAGCATATCTAAATTTCAATTTGTTGTGTAATTTAGTATAATGGTTAGAGTTTCATATTGTAAAATATGGATGGATAGATTCTGAATGTTAAATGTATAAGTATTTTTTCTAGAACATATCGTGAATTTTTTAGATTTTCAAAGTTATCCAGATATTTAAAATCTATGGAAAATCTTTATTTTAATATAATGATAAATTCGGATTTTCATAGTATGTGAGAGCAAAAAATCGATCTAGAAAAAATCACTCGATAGCCAAAAAAAAAAAAAAAATTACAAGTATCTATTAATTTAATTTATTTTCCAAAAAATGTATTACTTGAGGCCTTTGTATTTTAATCTAAGAGTGTTTTAATTCCCCAAGATTCTAAGTATCCTCAGGGGCGTCCTCAAGGAGGGGCCGGAGAAGCTGTAGCCCCCCTCCAATAAAAGAATTTTTGAAAAATTATCGATTCGGAAGAAAAATTTGTAATGAAAAAAAAAGGTGGAAAATTTTCAAAAAAAACCACAAAGCTCCCCCCCCCCAAAAAAAACCCCAATCCTGCGGCTGCTTGATTATTAAAAATGTAGTTTATAAAAATAAACAAACAATACATTTTTTACAACAAAAAATAATGGTCACAGCCAATGTTAATATAAATACATTGTATTTATATTAACCTTGATCACACCCTATCACATCTTCATACACTTGGGTCATAGCTCCTTCCATTCATATAAGTATAATACCAGAAAAATCAAGATGCATTAGAAGCAGAATCACTTATTTAATTTTGATTGGATTATAACCCGTTAATTAACTAATTAATAAGTATATAAATTATCAAGGTGGAGAAATGAACAATTTTGAGAGCAAGTGATGTGCATCAGTAGCCCAAAAGTTATGAAGTAAATAATTTTCTTTTACATATTTGGAGTTAACTGAGGGATTAAAAAAATGGACTCACCGTTGAAGTTTGCGGATGTTCATTATTAATTACTGAAGTAATGGGGGGTTGTTCATTCTTTTCTTCAGTACCAATACTAAAAACAACATTAGATTGGGACGGAGCCGATGATAAAATATCATCAACAACATTCATTATCTAGAATAAAAGAAAGAAATAAGAAATAATAACAATAATGGTAGCAACATTACTTTCTCTTGATTCGTTTTATTGGGAGAAGAATCTATTTTCAAGGAAATGTCTCTAGTTGGTGGAGGTGGTGGTGATTTAATATCCCCATTTGATACTTTTTCGGGGACGTTCCATCCATCGCAAACTACCATTCTAATTGACGATTTAGCGTTACGTATAATATTAAGAGCCTCAGAATGAGTAATTCCCAACAAGGAGAGAGCGTTGACTTCAATAATCCTTTGGCCTATGACAAGATCCTTATTTTGACTTGCCACACTTCCAGGTGTAAATTTATAAATAAAAATGCCTTCGTCATCTCCATCATTAGGATTTCCAGGTTGACCTCCAACACCTCCGCGTATAGTCATACCTAATTTTTCTCCAGGATCTTTAGTGATACAAATTTCCTAAAAACACAGACGTCAAATGATTAAAAATACGCCTTCATATAATTAAAAGAAAAACCCCGAAAACGATTTCTTAATTACTTTCAAAAAATTAATTGGAATTACAGAAGTACCAACAATAGAATATCATACCATTTTCCCCCCTAAATTCAAAAACAAATCATTGAAATAAGTTAAAGTATTACTATATAGCTTGGAAAAAAAAATATCAAAGGAATTGACAAAAATCCCAAGACTGTTAAAAAGAACAGAGTATTAATTTTCAAGATAATAGAATGTAAGCTATAAAGTAAAATAATAAAAGCTCCAAAAATAATTAATAACAATTATTAAGATTGATGACAATTTTGAACTCACTTTGACATGAATGATTTTGAGCTAAATAGCATATAGTATTAAACTCGGAAGAATTGAATCAGTATATGATGTTTTTACCTGGAAACCTTGAGGTAGGGGCTCATGCTTCACGGTGATATTGAGCTGATCAGGAGTTTGCGAGAGAGCCATGACTGCATCATGGTGAGACGCGTCATGAATATCATTTCCATGAACATTTAGTATTCTATCTCCTAGTCGAAGTTTATTAGTTCTAGCTGCTGCACCATCCGCTATGATCTAGGGCGAATAATTGGTAAAGTTAATGGTTGAGTACAAAATTAATACTCTAATACTAACATTTGAAATAAATATTCCTGGTTCTCCATTGCCGAAGGGTACAGATGATTGATCAGAACCTCCAATAATGCACAACCCAAGTCTACCTCCTGCTTTACTTATAATTACCTCCTAATAAAGTAAGAAAAGAAAAAATAATTTATATTGCACCAATATATCCTAATAGGTACCTCGATCAGTGGTTTTATATCGTTATTAGTCACTCTTTTGACCGTAGTCTCGGTAAAAGTTGTCCGTTTCATAGTTTCTGTACTAACTCCAGGTTCCTTTGAGGCAGGCGGCAATTTTTCAATGAGGTTCATAACAATATTCTTCTCTTTCAGTTTGCTTTCTATCGAAACGTCTGACTCACTTTTGTAGCTAGAAGAGAGTCCAGGAAGTTTACTATATGATGAACTACCACTGAAAGATGATCCAGTAATCGTATATTGTCCTGGTTCTCTCGTCCTCATGTAGCTGGGTCGATTTGCCATATAACTAGAAGCACTATATAGTCCTGTATATGGTTTAGGTAAGCCAAACACCTTGGGAGATTTTTCAGACGTATTTGAAAGGACGGAAGAAGACATGGGGGATGTAACTTGAGTAATCCTTTCAACCAATAGCTGTACATATCTATCAGGACCTTTCAGCATTCGAACAACCTCTGAATGTTCTGCGTTTTCAACTTCATGCCCGTTGATTTGAAGCAACCTATCACCCACATAAAGTTTCCCATCTATTGCTGCAGGACCATTTTCCGCAATTTTTGATATAAAAACGCTTTCACTACCCTGGATATAGGGATCTGCACCTTTTCCTCCTGCAATGGACAGTCCCAACCCTCGATGGTCTCTACGCAGGGTTGTAGAAATCTTTTCAATTTTTCTAGTTTCCGTTGGAGAATTAACGATAGAACTGTCAAATAAATGCGTATGCGACAACTGTGAAGATTTTGGAGTTAAACCAGTAGTTGAAACAGACAAAGATTTTGATTCCTTGATTTCGGATTGTGAAAAGTTAGATAGTGTACTAGAGTTAACCTCTAAAGTATTGTCCAACCCATTTTTGCTACTTAAGTGATCACTTACATTATTTTGTAAAGGAAGTTGATCAATGAATCGTTTTTTAGGAACTTGAACTTCTCTAGCAATCTTCATAGTAATCAAACTTCCAGCTGCTTTGAGAATCCCAACAGATTCATAGTGATCAATGTCAACACATGAATGTCCATTCACCGATAGCACCTTGTCATCCTTTTTGAGACCAGCAAGTTCCGCTGGTCCCCCAGGAGTTACGCGAGATATGAATATTCCCTCATCATTTGCTTTGTAGGGAGTAGAACCGAGGCCTCCAGCGATAGAGAGTCCTAACCCTTTATCAGCTCTTTCGAAGATAATATCAAATTCTTTTATCACAGTCTCAGTACATTTATCACCTTCAAAAAAAAAAAAAAAATGTATTAGCATAATTAAAAAATAAGAAAAATCATAAAACCTTACCAGATCCAAGACTATCACCCATATCCGAAGTAATTGACATTGGAGGAACAAAAACTTGTGAACTAAGAGACTGTGCTCCGGAAGAAGTACTACGATCTCCTATACTACCGTCTTCTTGTTTTTTTAAAGCTTGTGCTATAATAGATGCTACCTTCTCTTTATCCACTTGTTGATGTATTCTTTTATTCTTCAAATGGTGAGGTGTATCTCTTCGATGAAGGCGCTGCCTTTCAGGTTCTGATCCATGGTCTGTATCGTCCAGAGCAGCTTCAGACTCTACTAAAAATCTCACAGCAGAGGGTTCTCGCTCCTAAAATTGGAAAATGTCAATATGATCATTCATTCATTGATTTGTCATTCAGTCGAAAAAATAATTTTTATTATTTAAGACAATGTCATGTATGTAGAACATGAACAATAGCAGTATTTTATTATTATTATTTAAACAAGACAGAAAGAAAATGAACTTAGTACAACTATAGAACTCACGGAGTCAGAAGAAGTAGACTCAGCTGAGCTGGACATCCCCGTGTCGCCCCCAGAACTTTGCCTTTTAATCTGTATTCCAGCAGGTAGACTACGATCAGCTAAGGAGCCTTGTCTAGCCAACTCAGCTCTATCTTTTTGGGAATCTACATTTAGTATTTGAGTAGGAGGAATAGCTTCCGTTAACTCCGCGCTTGCCCTTCGATCAACTTCTGTTTTAAGATTTCGACTTAATTCTAATCGAAGACGATCCTTATACGTCTGAAATACAATTAGATAATTGTGAACATCGAAACAATCACTGGACAAAAACGACTTGATGAAGACATTCACATATTAGTTATATGACCATAAATAGGATTATGTATTATGTGAAATACAACTTCATATTCCAAATGGTAAAAGTCGATACATCAGAAATGTAAGTATAATATCACGCTATGTATGGAGTGAATTATTATTACATACTTAAATCGAATCAAGAAAAACGTTTAAATTGGATGACATATTATGTGACTTAAGAAAAAAAAAGTGATGTAAAAGGAAGGAAATGGTTTGAAATAAAATATACTATGTAGCTAAAATGAAGGCGAAATAATTATTTTTTTCAATTAATAAGCAAAATAAGCTTATATTTATGAAACTCCAAACAAAACGACTTTCTAAGAAGCATAAAGATCTAAAACCCCACTATTATTGGCTTAGGTCATATAATTTTTCAGTGTATGTTTATCTAAAGCCACTAAATTTTCATAGTGGAAAATGAGAAGCCTTATGTATGACCATCTTAAAAATTACACAACAAAAATTAGTTAAATGTTTCCACTAGTCAATTAACTCTGAAAAATTATCCTTCTATGCCACTAATAATATCTTGCAGGATGATAATGTCTTATCAACTAGTGTTTTACTATATAAATAGCAAAAATATTGAAATACCATACCTCTTCATCGTCTTCTTCATGCCCATCAACAAAAACTTTCCCGATTCTGTCTTCGTCCTCTGTTGGAAAATCTGAATTGAGTCCGTTTACAGATTCTAATCCTGAGTCGCATGTTACCAAATTGGTAGAAGTAGGAAGGGAATGATTATCGTTTGATTGGAAATCAACACTGTCTCTAAGAGTAGAATCATCTTTTTTACCAAATAATTTATGTGCCTTAGCTTTTAATTCCTTAGGATGAGGGGTTTTTTGCCTCACAAATGCAGTCTAAAAATAATCATGGGAAAAAATTTCGATGAGTACATCATATATAAGTCAATAATTATTACCAATGGCGGCTCGGCTCAACTTTCACAGGATACATGAGTTATTATTGCCGCCCCTAAACATTTTCTTCTTTTAAATTGATGTATTTTATAGGAAGAATTTTAATCTTGTTTTTTTTTTTTTTTTTTTTTTTTTTTTTTTTAAATAAAAGTAAGAATTTTCGTTTTGTTTTTTATTTCTCTGGCAGAAATTTCTCAATTGAAGCCCCTTGAAATATTAGTACTAGAAGAACCAGATCTCCTTAGTCTCTTGCGCCATGCCGCCACTGATTATTATCAATCAATAGACTACTACTAGTACAACTTAATTTTAATGTATAATAAATAATTCTCTAATTTATTTATTATTTATTTTTCAGATAATATGAACTAAAAAAGCATAAAGGTTGAACAAGGTAGATTTTTTAAATGATTTCAAACTACTCGTGAGAAGTAAAAAATAACTAATTGAAAATTGTCCTTTAAGTTATAAGAGTTGACCTACTTGCTGTTTCAAATGATGGAACATAATTTTATTAGTTATATGATCATCTCCTCGAATCAGTAGCTTGTAATTCAAAATGGTAACATAAATTGAATATATAGCAATCTTTTGAGCAAAAACAAAACAAAAAAAACACACATTCCTCTTACCTCTCGTTCTAGATCATCCTCGTTATCCATGTCCTTAAATTTAATAACAGAAGGACGATTAGTCCATTCTGCAGGTGGTAGTTCCATCATTTCGTCATTTTCAATGGACGTCGGATGACCATCAGCAACGATTGAAGAGCCTTGAGGACCTGAAAAACTTTCTCCGTCATATTCGTCACAATCATCATTCGAAAAACAACGCGAGTGCGATAACCGACCCAGATGGTGAGATAAGTCTTATAATTAAAGATCAAGATAATCCCAAAGCCAATAAAGGAACAGAAATAAAGGTAAATACAAGAAAAAATGATTATTATAAATGTGGAGGTAAGTATGTGTAAAATATAGACACGTTAATTGTTATTACTATTTAAAGCCATACAAATATTCCCCTTTAGACGAAAGTTAAAGAAAACAAAGCAAATGTAAAACTTTGAGTACCAAAGAAAACCAGATGAAAAATTACTTACCTGGATTTTCAGTTTGGTACTCCATTTGAGGAAGAAGGAAACATGTAAGAACTTGTTCACCAGTTGATTCATCATAGTCTGTCTGGAAATTGAGCATTGGCTTTGCTTGATTTTCAGCCAACCAAAGAGCTTTGAGATTTAAATTTGTAAGCGTAAATGGAAGGTACTGTAACCTATTTCCAGACACATCAAGAACATGAAGTTCATTACATGTTCCTATTTCTTGGGGAATTGACGTAAGTAAATTCTCTCGTAACGAGAAGACACCAAGATTAACAAGATTTCCTATCTCTGGTGGAATTTGTTCCAAACGATTGCGATCGATATTAAAATTGGTTAATTTAATTAAATTTCCAATTTCGCCAGGCAATGATGAAATATAGTTTTCTGTTAAGACAAGTTCTTGTAATTGTATACAACGTCCAATATTAGAATTTAAGTCTAAAAGTCTATTTTGATCGATTTTAAAAATAGTAAGGCGGGTTAGTTTTCCAATATTATCAGGAAGAGTACCAATGGAATTTTGGCTCAAATGCAAATCAGTTAGATTTATTAATCCTGATATTTCATCAGGAATATCTTCTAGCCGATTTTCAGAGACATCTAAGCACGTCAATTCTCCCAAAAATCCCAACTCTGACGGAAGATGTGACAATTTATTATGATCTAACCAAAGTTCTGTAAGTGCAGGAAGGCTTCCAATATGTGAGGGCTGTAAAAAAAGTTCATGAGTAAAAATGAAGCCATTCATTAAGAAAAAATACCAATGTTTCGATTTCATTGTCTCCAAGATCAAGCCTTTCCAATTTGTCTAGGGAAGACAACGATGATGGCAGAATATTTATCAAGTTTTCTCTTAGTTCCAAAGATGTTAGATTAGTTAACCTATAAATAAGAAAGACAGTGACTATTATATGATGTAGTCTAATAAAAAAATTAAATTTATACTCACTTTCCAAAATCTTCAGGAAGATCAGTTAAAGACATATCATTCAAACTTAAAACAGTAAGATTCTTTAAGAATACAAAGCCATCTGGAAGCCTAATGAAGAAAAATATTTCTCGTATTTTGTATAAAGCAAAATGTATTATAAGAATACTTTTCTATAGGATTTGAAGAGAAATCCGCAATTTGAAGAGCAAGGCATCCCTTAATACCATCTGGAATGTGGCGAATATCTGTTGCAAGCAAAAGGTATTAGTAGAGGCATTTACATATAAACAAAATTCATAAGTAAGCATTTATGCATAAATAAAGCAAATAAGCTACACGAAAAATGGATTAAGATGATCCATTTCAATAATCAAATATTTATATATATTATTACCATTGCGAGAAACATCAAGTTCAACGAGATTTTCGAGATTTTGAATATCCGATGGAAGCTGTTGTATTTCATTGTCACTCAGACCAAGGCGTCTTAAACGATTCAAACGGAAAAAATTCTAGAATAAATTGAAAATGAAGAAATCAATCACACAAATAGGGACCCACAAAAAAAATTAAAGGAGATGTACACATAACCTAATTAGTGAAATCATCTAATCATCGTATCATGTCTCTCCGTCTTCATCTCCTCTCTTTCCCCGTTAAACATTCCTTCCATTCCTTCAAAAGAGTTAAAAGACTCAAACCATCATCTCGAGTTTCCATTGCATTTCCCCGCCTTCATGGAAAGATGGAGACGAAGACGAAGGATGAGAATAAAAGACAAGATGTCTACCTTAGGAAGATCCCTGAGGTGATTTGCATCAAGGAGGAGTTCTTCAAGACTTCTGGCATAGCGTAGGATATCCTCCGGTACGGAATTGAGGGAGCAATGGCGCTTATCTACGAATTCAACTTGCCGATTACAGCCTTTGAAGATAGGAATACACTTAAACATGATGAAGGGAATTTAATGAGGATCAGGGACACATTTTATTTACTAACTCCGAAGCTAGAGAATCTCACATTTCTCACGACTCGCCTCGCCCTTTACTTTACTTTGATTTGCTTTTTCTTTTTCTTCTTCTTTTCGGATTTTATTGTTGTACATGTTGTGTACAAGTCGCGATTTTGTACAAGTTACAACTTCTACAAGTAAATTGTACAAGTTGCAACCAAAAAATGGGATCTATCATTTTAGATGAAGAATTTACAGTACTTGGGATGAGGATCATCCAATAATTGAATATTCCATGGATGATCCATATACTGATGCTGTAGTTTTTGACTATATCATAACAAATTACTAAAATATAAGTATTATAGTGCACATAATGAAGTTCAAATACCCACAGTTATATTACTCCTGAATACATAATAACAATGTAATTTTAATAGATAAAAATAATATGATAGTATCAATGTACAGTTTGGTAATTAGATTGCTCAATGTTGCTATTAAATAATGCATTTTCAGACGAAGAAGATGCAACTTGTACAATTTCTTTATATAAGTTGCAACTTGTACAGACATCACAACTTGTACACAACATACAAGTATTTAGCTGAAGTAGGGAAAAAGAGGAAGACACGACTCAGTAGTATTAGCGCGCCGCTCGATTACTTCCTGTACGAGTAACAAACACACTCTCATTTCAGCTTCCAATAAGGCGTTCGTTTGTCTTGATGAAAAACCTGGAAAAAAGGAAGAATGTAGAGATACTTTGACTCAAGGCTCATAAGCCATACTACAAATTAACTCTAGACTTAGGGTCTCTCTCATAGAAGATATTTGGATTTCTTATCCGACACATAAATTTTATTGACGATTCAAAATAGTTTTACTGCATTAGCCACTTTGGTGTTTTTATGATGCCTCTCTTTTTCATACTCCTAAATTGTTAAACCAAATTCACTGTACATCTCTATTTTTTCACCTTCTCTCTTACAGAGAAGAAGGCCGGGAAATAAGTTACTATACCTTCATTCAGAGAGACCTTACCACTTGATGATCCTCAAGAGTGTTTCTGATCATCATGGCCTGTTGCCTGTTGGATGCTTCATTTAAAAATAAAATGTAGTCAGTATTCATATTATTGATGTATCAAAAATTCATATTGGACAAAATATTAAAATATATTTGTTAATATGGATATAATAACAATATGTTATAGCATCTTTGTGATAGATAATGCCCTTAATAGTAGTAGTTTTATGATTTTAAAGAAATGTTCAAGAAAAGATCAATGTTGAAAAAATAGTTAGCCAAGATTAATCAATGTGTAAAATTTCATTATAAAACCAACACTTATGAAACCTTAATCCTTAATGAATAAATAAATGGAAAATCAGTTTTTTTAGTCCTACCGATATCCATACTCAGGGCGTCCCCAGGGTGTAGGCTGGAAGGACTGTAGTCTCCTCCTCCCCCCCAATTGAAGAATTTTTTTCTTTTTACTAGAAAATTTAATAATTTTAATATTTTTGGAATGGCTTTTTTAAAATTTTTTCCAAAAAAATTAATATTTAAAATTTAAACAGTTTGTTATTACTTATTCTATCATAAACTGAATTGCGTCTTTTTTCACAATTTTTTTTTTTAATCTTCATAATGACAACGTGTTGACAAAAACCTTGCTACAGTATTGAATCCAGAGATGTGAATGACTCTCTAAATATACAATTCGTATTCAATACACTAACAACTATAAAAGTACTCAATAAGCCTGATCACTCTGGATGCACATTATTTATGAAAGCAGTAGATTCGACAAAGAGACTAAAATTTTTCATATATATCAAAGTAGTACTGAATATTGATATGTGTTTGATGTCGATAAGTGTAAGATGTATCTTAATTAATAAACTTCTATTGATTTAGTGACATTTTGTTGATATCATGTGCCTGAGTGTTATATAATTTTGGTGGGATAAAATGAACAGTTTACTTAACAGAAACTTCAACATTTAAAATATTATTAATGTAGGGGAAATATTTTAATGATATTTATATACATTTTATTATTGATTTTTTAAACAATTTACATCGAAGATATGCGAGAATTCTTCTTTCTATGTAGTTTTTTAATTACAAACTCCCTAACTCTAAGTATGACTAAATGAAGACCCTTTTTAACTTAATATCAAGTGCCTATTATATTATTTTGCGAGTGCAGAAACTCTCCCGAAAACCTCATTGCCAATGCCACTTTGCCAAATACTCTTTTGTAGAATGGACACATTTCCAAATGGACACTTTACTGGTTGATCAATTTGACGAAAAAAATGATAAATATATTTGATGATGATTCATGCTGCAATACTATGTAATTATGATATCCATTGATGTTACAGCGATTTTAAAAGATAAAATGTTTATTATATGGCACGAATTGCAATGATTTAGTGTTGATTAATTAATTAATAATGAATTTATTTCATTATGAGAATCCTTCAACCGTTATTAATACCGTTTTAACAAAAACCGTGAATGATCGAAACTCAATGGATAATGTAAATGGATCACTCGTTTGGGTCAAATCTGTTGGAGCTCCTACGTACCTGACACGTACTTATCGACATTCCTCTATCCCGGGGTCATATCTGACTCTATAATTATCAAGATGTGCTTATCATTGGTGTAGTCTTGTATCGTGAGCATACTTTTTGCCCAAAACATTTTTGTAAAAATATTGTGTACATAATCATTGTGAGACAGAATTGTTGTGGGTAATATAATCATGAAGTAAAAAATATGATTATGAGTAATTTGGTTGCAAGATATTATTATCGTGTGAAATTTTGTTGCAATCTATATTATATTCGGACGATAAAATTATTTAATAATTAAGAAAATTGCCATGAAATGACCCATTTAATATCCCCAGCTCACAGGTTCTACAGTGGAACGCTGGTCCAAAGCAGTTTAAGCTCTACGGCTGTTTTGTTTCTTTTTATAGTATGCTATAACACACCCTGAACAACCTGTGGTTCTGTTTGGACCCCAAAGTAGATCAAATTCTATATTGGCGGATTATCTAAGCATCAAACAACCATTTTAATATCCCAAAATACTCCCCGGCTTTCAGGTTGTACTGGGCCTCGAAACATTTTAAACTCCACCGTTGCCACGTTTCTAAGCATCATAGACCCCCTTAGAATATGCTAGAATACACCAAGTCCCACGGGTTGTATAGTAGAGCTTCTGGGCTCGAGGTATGTTAAATTCTTCGGGGGCTGATTTCCTGAGCCTCCAGAACCCCTTTTAATATCCGAAAATACACACTGGTGCTCAAGTTTTACATGTGAAGTGCAGGAGACTAATGTAGTTTAAACTCTATCGCCGTCGAGTTTCTAAGCACCAAGGATCCCTTCTAATATGCTATGACACATTTCCTACCCACGGGTTGTGCACCATCTACTTCTATGCAAGTACTTTTGTTTTTTATTTTTATGTGACGAGAAATTTATACGTACCTAGAAATATTATAGGTATAGTTGATAATATTGTAGAGAAAAACGCGTGTAAGGAGAAGGGGGAAAAAAAATACATATGGTATCATTGTTTAAAATAGTGATGTGATTGTCATCTGCCTGCTTTATTATGATTTTTGAGGGTATAACGCAAGTATTTATTAGCAAAATGTTTAATGAAGATATACCACGTATAATTGACTTCGACGTTTTTTCTCCGTTACAGTAGATTTTATAACGTCACACTCCATAAATTGTAATTCATTATGAACCTTATTCTCGGAATAATAGCTAATGAAACGACAAAGTAAGAGTATTTCGAAATATATTTGAAGTTCCAAGTTTAAAAAAGAAGGCTTTAATTAAATATAATCTACATACTAAAAAATAAACCATCATACATTATATACAAAATTAAACAATTGGAATCATATAACTAATAACAATAAATTATATATACAGAATATTGAAGTAATAGATTGATCAAAATAATATTTTCTTGTTCTGACACCGGAATCCAGTTAAATATGCCATAACTTTAGGTTGCAAAACACAAGCGAGATGTGGAGTTTAATCAAAAAAGAAAATCGCCCCTCTTCTTCATGTGGAAGTTGCTATATACAATTGAGCACAGGATAGATATATCTCTACCGATTAAATCTAACTAATTATGAATAATAAAGTAAATGTCAAAATTATAAAATTAGACAATAAATATACTAATAAAAAAAATGTAACAGATAAATCCATCTTAAAGATTTAGAGCAAAAGCTAATTATGTAGTAATGTCCGGCGATATTAGTCCTTATTAAGAGCATCAAAAAATATTTTTTCCCCGTTGTTTATGCTTATATAACAACATACTAATATCATGAAGGATATTCACAATTGCTAATTATAATGCTACATCCAATGTAACTACCCCCGTTGTTGTGACCATTTAATCAGTTGTTTTTGCCTTTTAAGGGTTTTCTGAACAACATTTCTTAGAGCCTATCAACCATGGCTAAGCCTTCAGTGATAAAAAAGTAATATTTATTGACTATGTAATATTGGAAAACCTCATGGTCATACCCAAGTCTTTCAGTAAGGAAATTAGTATCAGACAAACTAGTTGCGAACCATCCAAAGCTACTACCCCCGTTGTTGTAACCATTTAAGCAGTTGTTTTTGCCCTTTACTGAGTTGTGTATCATAATTCTTGATATGTTTAGCTAAAATAGAATCATATTTTAGGGTTAGATTTAAAAAAAATGGAATACTTAATGTTAGATAGTACAAAATTCAGAGTTCCATTTCGAAATTAGTAAATATTTTATACTTTTTACTGATAACTTGATCGTCATTTGGTGTGGAGGACTCAAAACATTTTTATGTGTATTTCTATAAATGTCATCAGTACCAACATCCTCCATTAATTTAATGATAGTTCCTCGGGAAGGGATAGGTTTGCCCGTGTATTTCTCCATAAATGTTTTAAATGTAGATGATTAGCAATGGATAAGGTTATATTACATGCAATAAGCATCGTTGTGAGATCAGAGTTAAAGTTTGACTTGATGTATTCATCATTAACTTGATTTTTTAGATGAATATCCATGCTCTTGATATGAGATGAGGATAATGAGTGGCGTGTAATTCTAGACAGGGGACTAAAGGCCCATTTATATCGACAAATCCAACAAACCATCTGTTTCTCATCTGGTAAGTATTTTCCAAATTCCTGGGCCTCCATTTTCAGAAATCCAGGCAGAAGGCGAAGTTATTTTATGCATTTTATTCAGTTCTCTATCGACTATCACCATCTAATATTATATTAATATTGAATAATAAAGGCGGGAATGATAACGTGCTTGATTGATAGAAGAAGATGTATATTATTTAATCAATGATGCCATAAGTAATTCTTCTTTTCTCCTCGCACGCTTTTCTATTCTTACCAAAATTATCACCCTTAATTATAGGTATAGGTTTATTATACTTGTATTTGTTAGCATTTATTGGAGTTATGAAGTATCATACATATCCGATTTTAAGGGATGGATTGTGCACGATGGAGGGCCGGGGTGTATCATAGCATATTTGAAGAGGTCCTTGGTGCCTATAAACGCGGTAGTGGTAGAGTTTAAAATGCCTTTATGCCCAGAACTTTTCTGTAAAACCTGATGGCCGAAATGTATTATAACATATTAGAAGGGGTCATTGGTGCTTCGAAATGTGTCGATAGTAGAGTTTAAACGGTCTTTTATACCAACAATTCACATGTAGAACCTTAGGGATACTAGGAGGTTTCCTTGAGGCTCAGGAAAGCGGGAGCAGAAGAATTTAACCTGTCGTGGGTCACACCAGCTCATCTACACAACTTGTGGGTCGGTATGTATTATAGTATATTAGAAGGGATTCTTGGTACTTAGAAATGCAATGGCAGTAGATTCGACCTACATTCTTAACACATACTACTGTGTTGTGTTTATAAAAGGATCATTAATCTATATAATTACTATAAAATATTAATCTGCAAAATGTACCTATATGACATATATTGTATATCAACAACACTTATTTATCATAATATCATTTTAAATGGAATTAACAAATGGAATCGTATATATCAATAAATTTAATATACTTTTTGCCCAATTCTCCAAAATAGACATTCAGCGAAAAGTCTATTCGGCAAATTGTCTGTCGGCGAAATGTATGTAGGGCAAATTGTCCTTCGGCGAAATGTACTACAGCAAATATGTATTTGGCCAATTGTATTGTAGTATGAATCACAATCAAGATATATATTATATTTTTTTCTGTTAAGCAAATTGGCTTTCGGCAATAATGTTTACGGTAAAAGAGCAAGTGAAAAAATCGTTTTTCTATTTTTATCGCTAAACATTTTTTTTTCTACAAAAATCCCCCCATATACCGAGTGGTACATTAAAATCTGAAGACTTTGAATTTCAAAATTCAACAAGATAGTATTAATAGAACTTAAAAAAACTATAGAATTTGAGCTAAATTAATGTTATAAATAGATATAATTGTCTGGAAACTTTCATTTATTAATGTAGCTGCCCTTAGTGGTAATGATGGCTTCCAGGCGGCAAAAAGTCTGGTACCGCTGTGGATTTAGAGGTCTGTCATGGCATCCCAGTGCTGGCTACCAGTAGCTTTGAGGGCCTTTGTGTTTATATGACGCACACAGCAGCCCTTCCTCTCGATATGCACCCAAAAGGTATAGTCGTGGGAGTTGGCATCAGGGTCGCAGGGTGATAAAATTGTCAAAAAAGAGTTCAAAAGAGTCTTGCAACGGAGCAGATTGGTTTCTTTCATTGTTGGTGTCAAAAGTGGTCTCTCCACCCTCACAAGGGTATTTCCACTCACTTTTTTTATAACTATCTTTACAACCTAGAGTGAAATCCCGAGATCTCTTGCATGGGCCGTCATGGACTTCAGGGGATTGGTCTGGACTGTTTTTTATAACTCTTATAGGCCCAGTTTGGCATTTTTGATAGAGCCTTTCTTCCTTTCCAACGTTTCTGACATGCAGACAGCGTAGACGGTGGTCCTGGAGACGCCCAAATGCTTGAAGTGCGCGGATGGATCATGTTCAAGTGTCATTTTGGTCTAAATACATAATAAAATAAGTATAAATAAATTTATAATATACTTACAATACTTTCCTTGCACTAATGCGATCTTAAATATAGAAGGTTTTCCTCTTTATAGAAGTAATTCATTTTCTGCACCTAAAAGTAATAAAACATACATTTTATATTAGCAAAGGTCTTAATTCAGGTATACCATACGTCTCGCTCCCCCTTCTTCTTGTGCTCTAACAAAAACAGTTGGCATGTCCTTTCAGATTTATAGAGGGTCGTTCAAGTAAATCCAGACCATCTTTACTATATCCTGAACAATAAGGAAAGCATTTAACTCGGTTATTTCAATTTTAAATTGAGAGGTTAAGTGTTAGCTTTAAGTTATTTGCACAACTTTTAATTCAAAACAAGTATGTACGATGGAGTAGATCCGGAGGAACACCATCATCTAATTTACTTGCGAGGGACAAAGCCCAGCTTACCAAAAATCAAAAATATCCTCAGGTATCCAAAGAGTCTACAACCACTTAAAGGAGAAAGGAACATATGAGAAAAAAGCCCACTAGGCTTAGATTTATAAAAAACGCACTCCCGATTCCTTGTAGGCCTGAAACGGTCCTTGAAGATATCTCCTGTCACTTCGATTGACCCCCTTTCCAAAAAAGCGTCAACTAATCCGTGCAATAGTCTCAAGGGCCATAAACACTGACCCGAGGATGAAGTCTCTACAAAAGACATATATCTTTACAGTAAAAATGAATGACAAGCAGGCTGCCTACAGAAGAAAATTACTGAACGATTTGAAATCCCATAACAAGCGAATCATGTTTTTTTTTTCGGCTGAGAAAAAATGGAAATACTTCAGATTCACAACATCCAGAACGACAGATGATTGATCACAGAGAGAGCTAATGTCTCCCACGTCCTTAAAACCAAGTTTTTGGCCAGCATCATGCCCCTAGGAGTCATCGGGAGCAACTGCATTGCCATTCCTCCAATCTTATATGAACCAAAGGAGAGGGTGGGTACTTACAGGTACTGTGAACTCCTGTCTGAGTAGTGATATCTTGGATGAAAGCTGATGCCAATGGTGTGGAATTCCTATTTCAACCAGACATGGTCCCCTCTTGCAAGGCTCGTAAGACCCAAAACGTTATGAAAGAAGAGAAGATACTATTTTTGGACCCCTGACCTGGCCCTCTAACTCCTTCGATATACTCCTTGAAGGCTTCCATCATCAAGGACTGTAATAAGTCTCACAGTAGACAAGATCAAGACCGGCAAATCTTTTAGGTATCGTGTCAAGCGAATAATTGTCGAAGATGGCTAACACATTTAATGATTTTTATCTTTTGCATTATTAGAACTTGTAAATAAAAGTTCAAACCTCTAATTGCTACCTTTACTGCTCAGGATGAAGTTAAAGGTGGTCTGGATTCACCTAAACAATCCTGTATTACTCCCATTCGTCCCCCTAGATTAATTGAATTTATAAAACTATATACCTACATATTTCCAGAATAGTTCTTCTAAGCGTAAAAGACTTATCTATGCCCCTGAATTAGATACTAAGACAGAGGGGCCAAATTATGGAAGTAATCAGGTATATACGGGCCAATCTCCAGGCGTTTCTCAAAAGTAAAAACAAGAGAAATATGAACAAAAATTTAGATATAGATTCGCATTTGCCCCCCTTTCATATTTACAACATTAAGAGTGCGTGGACAAAAATCTGCCGCATTTTAAAGACAACATTACTCCATCAGCTGATGTCTGATCCGTATGTTTTTGGTGTTAAAATTTTTCCCGGATCATAGGCTTTTGTTATTGTTCCACTTGTAGCGATAGCATCATTTTAAGTGCCCAAGAAAAGTCATTATGTTCAATGAGAGAGATCGTAGGTGCGGTGCTATTCAGATTATGCTCAGTGATCACATGAAATTAAGCAATGCTGACATCTTTGGCCTTCTGTCAATGCCAGTTAGAACGGTCAGAAGTCTCAGGAAGTAGCTGGAGGAGTCAGTAGACCCAATGGACGTTGTTGACAGGAAGAAGGAGGAGGAGAAGACCACCAGGATTGTCCGGGACGTCACCTTCATCAACAAGGTCAGGGACAACATAGACGAGGACCCCCAGCGTTCCATAAGGGCCATGGTAAGGGACCTGGGCGTGGCCAAGTGGACCGTCAGGACTTGTGTGAAGGAGGACTTAAGGTGCAAGTCCTACAGGCGTCAGACAGCCCAACTGAGTTATGGCTGCTCAAAAGCTTCAGGCTACTGAATATCTTGAAGAACCCAAAGTCACCGAACATGCTCTGGTTCTTCTATGATGAGAAAATTTTTGTTCTGTATCAAACCCACAACTTTTTCAAACATCGCTGGATTGCCGTGAACAACAGAGACGTTCCCAGGGTCATGAAGACCAAGTTTCCGGCCGATGTCATGGTCTTTGGGGTCGTGTCAAGTGAGGGTCATGTCATGGATCAAGTTTGTTGTCAGTGACAGGCCGTGGATGTAGCAGCAGTACTCGGCTCCGGCCCACAAATCTAAGCGGACACAAGAATGGCTGAAAAGCAATGCTTTTGCGTTCCTTCTCCTTTTGGCCTCCCTCATCACCCGATTTGAACCCGTTGGACTACTTTTTCTGGTCCTACGTGGAGAACATACCCAACCGCTCCTCCCATAACACCAAGCAGTCTCTCATCACCTGCATCAAGGAGATATTCAGTGAGATAGAAGTAGTGCAGATCCAAAATGCCTGTTCTCGGTTTCGTAGCCGCATTGAGCGGGTTTTGGCCGCAGACGGCGGCTACATTGAATAGATAGCTGCTCTATATCCTTATAAAGATATTTGTTTTTATTTTATCAATAATTATTATACAATAAGCTTGTAGTGGTTGCTTTTTTGAAGCGGCAGATTTTGTCCAGGTACCCTGTATAGAGATGGAAATTATCTGCCCCCCTCGGGCCCAATTTTGTGCCCTTTTGATGTTCCTTATCTTACCGCAATATATAATTTCATATAAATACTATTTTCGTTCATACTTTTTCAAGTATATATTATAAGAGCTTGTTCTATAAAAGGATTTGATTATATTGTTAGAAGTTTTTGAATTCTTTTGAACGTTTATACTTGATCAAAATTGCTTTAAAACTTTTATTAAATAGATTTTGACCTATTTTTCGCCGACAACAAGTTTGATAAGGCAAAATGATATTTTTTTTTATGAGGAATGTTTCATATATTGTAGTTTAAATACTGTGTCCTTTATATCGATTCTGATTCATTAATATATGTACGTATAATATTTATTGTGTAGTTTTCATTTAGTGGGTTTTAGTAGATTTATAGCTAAGGGAAAAATTATTATTAAAATATTTATACATATATATATTAGCGATAGTATCCGGCATTGCTCGGAGCTATTAGGCATCGACAATAGACAGACAAACTTTACATTATTTATATAGATATGTACTCTCCTTTTATTTTCCTCTTTTAATATAACGCACTGAGCTTAAGCTAGACCAACCAGACTAATAGAACTGCAGTTTTTAATTTTTTTTTAACCAACTCGACACTAGTACCCCTCTTCACTTTCCTTTTTTCAAATAACAAACTGAGCATTAGTTATAAACGCTCATCCACAGACAAACTTTGCTTAATTAATATAGTTATATTTTATAACTATTTTTCCAGATGAATATTCTCTTCTTATAATAAAAAAATGGAGGAAAAACAATTCATATCAATTGATTATTATGTTAAATTTTTGTGAAATAATAAAAAGTATTATTCATAAGACTCTTCAAATGATTCCTTTGAGCCAGTTTCTGTTAAAATTGCAAACAAATTAAAATTTGCCGCATTTCATTATTTACACGGTGCTATATCAGTAACATAAAAAATCAAACGATATTTCGTTGTCAGCGGTCAATTTTTCTCTTTTCCCCCTATATCAGTGATTTCAACGTTGATTAGTTGAATTTGAATAAGCTCTTGTTAAGCTGTGAAAATTTCCCGATAATTATTTAATAATAATTCCATAATTGGCAAAAATTGGCTAACTGGGTCATTCCATGTCAAATCATCGAAAATAAGTGAAAAATTTCAACCGATCCCCTCAAATTTGGATGATTTTTGGCACACAAGCTTAAATTCAATACACCATATCAAGTGTAAACACCCTTCTGTCGTCACCATCAACGATTTTGATAAATTTCGGTCAGGATGTTCATCCCAACAAAGAAACAATATGACTAAAATTTTAGACTTGTGGAGCCGCGAGGGTCCGTTTGGGAGTCCCTTAAAGTTTGCCCCCCCCCCCTTCGAAAGACCTTCGTACTTGAGTATGCAATTACTAAGGGTGATAATTTTGGTAAGAATAGAAAAGCGTTCGAGGAGAAGAGGAGAAATACTTATGGCATCATCGATTAAATAATATACATCTTCTTCTATCAATCAAGAACGTTATCATTCCCACCTTTATTATTCAGTGTTAATATAATATTACATGGTGATAGTCGATAGAAAACTGAATAAAATGCCTAAAATAACGTCCCCTTCTGTCTGGATTTCTGAAAATGGAAGCCCAGGATTTTGGAAAATACTTACCGAATGAGAAACAGATGGTTTGTCAGATTTGTCGATATAAATGTGCCTTTAGTCCCCTGTCTAGAATTACACGCCACTCATTATCCTCATATCAAGAGCATGGATATTCATCTAAAAATTCAAATTAATAATAGAAATACATATAAAAATGTTTTGAGTCATCCACACCAAATGACGATCAAGTTATCAGTAAAAAGTATAAAATATTTACTAATTTCGAAATGGAACTCTGAATTTTGTACTATCTAACAGTAAGTATTCAATTTTTTTAAATCTAACCCTAAAATCTAATTCTATTTTATCCCAAATTATCAAAAATTCTGATAAACAAATCATTAAATAGCAAAAACAACTGCTTAAATGGTCACAACAACGGGGGTAGTAGCTTTGGATGGTTCGCAACTAGTTTGTCTGAGACTAGTTTCTTCACTTAAAGACTTGGGTATGATAATTAGGTTTTCCAATATTACATAGTCATTAAATATTACTTTTTTTATAACTTAAGGCTATGGTTTATAGGCTAAAAAGAAATGGTGTTCAGAAAACTCATAAAAGGCAAAAACAACTGCTTAAATGGTCACAACAACAGGGGTAGTTACATTGGGTTACATTATAATTAGCAATTGTGAATATCCTTCATACTAATAGTATGTTATTATATAAGCATAAATAACGGGGAAAATATCTTTTTGATGTCCTTAATAAGGAGTAATATCGCCGGACCTTACTACATAATTAGCTTTTGCTCTAAATCTTTAAGATGAATTTATTTCTAACATTTTTTTATTAGTATATTTATTGTCTAATTTTATGATCTTGACATTTACTTTATTATTAATAATTAGTTAGATCTCATCGGTAGAGATATTTTTATCCTGTGCACAATAGCAACTTCCACATGAAGAAGAGGGATGATTATCTTTTTGATTAAACTCCACGTCTCGCTTGTGTTTTGCAACCTAAAGTTATGACATATTTAACTGGATTCCGGTGTCAGAACGAGAAAATATTATTTGGATCAATCTATTATTTCAATATTCTGTATATATAATTTATGGTTATTAGTTATATGATTCCAATTGTTTGATTTTGTATATTTAACATAAATGTACGATGGTATATTTTTTTATTGTGTAGATTATATTTAATTAAAGCCTTCTTTTTAAACTTGGAACTTCAAATATATTTCGAGATACTCTACTTTGTCGTTTCATTAGCTATTATTCTGAGAATAAGGTTCATAATGAATTACAATTTCATGGGGTGTGACGTTATAAAATCTACTGTAACGGATAAAAAAAGTCTAAGTCAATTATACGTAGTATATCTTCATTAGACATTTTGCTAATAAATACTTTCGTTTTACCCTCAAAAATCATAATAAGCAGGCAGATGATAATCACATCAGTATTTTAAACAATGATACCAAATGTATTTTTCCCCCTTCACGCGTTTTTCTCTACAATATTATCAACTTTAGCTATTACTCCATTTAGAATGAGCCGATTTAATTGTTTTTATTAAAATATTATTAAGAGTACGAGCTTTAATTAATATTTTATAAAAAAATAGCATTTGTGCAAAAAATATTATGAAAACATTATTACAAAATATAATAAATTAGGCCCCAGCCATGTTTCAAAATTGATTTCCCCAATTTTTTGTAAGAAGTTTAGCCTACACATATTCTATATGTGTGCAAAAATTTAGAGTGAAATCGCGATGGAATCACCTTCATTCAGGTCTATAACTGGAAAAGGTCATAATCGCCATAATAGTAAATTCTGTCTTAATTACTAAAAACAATGAATAAATATACTAATCTTTACAAGTTTTGTAATACATATGAGTCTACTGCAATTTTTCCAACTTGTATTATTGTAATATATACACGGATTTGAGTGGTTTTTCCTTGTCTTATCCTGTTTGATCATGCTCCGGTTGCATATATATAACATGAATTTTATAATTTATTGGAACACATGGATTGAAAATAATAGAGTACTAGTATTTTCTTGTTGATATGTATTTACATCTTTCTTTCATGAGGAATAGACTCATTCGTCTTTGAAAATTAGTAATAAAGTACAGTATTATAGAGATTGATATAAAGTGAATAATTTTTTTAAATAAAATCGAATTAAATTGCTTACTTGCGTCGTTAGTTTGTTTTTGGTTTTGGCAAAAAAGAAGATATTTTAGAAAATATTGTTTAGATCAAGATCTTCTAAAAGCCTCAGAACCTCTGTTGAGACAATTTCCTTTGTTAATAAACCCTGGAAACCGGCTTTGCTCTAAATATAGAAAAAAAAATTTCCAACTAAAAATAATAACGAAGCTGAAAATTATTAGCTTACCTAATACTTCTTCTACAGGCGACGAAGTGTTTGAGAACAGTACTGAAATGGAAAATTTAAACTGTTCATTGTCTGTACTTGGAAAAACTCCAGTAGATCTACGAAAGGCTGACAGATCTAAAAACTATGCAATCTCAAAACGGAACAGAGTAAAGGAATCTGTAAAAAGAGACTAGACTTAATTCTCTGTCGTAGTGTGATAGATACCCCAAGTACTACATGATCTCAGGAAAATTGGATTCCTCAAGTGATTGAAGGACTCAAGGAGAAATGAATTCAACAAATACCGAACGGACTCAGATACTCACAATATTCGCTGCAACAATGGGCGTGAGAGTAATGATGCAGTATTTTAGCTGATCACAAGGAATGACATTATAGGGAAAGAAATTTCTGAACGAGAGAGGTATGTTAGCATATCCTAACCCAAAGCAGGGAAAGGAAATGCCAATGGATGTAGTAAATAAAATAGTTGAATTTAATCTTTCTGATGAATCAAGCAGGATATTACCCGGGAAAAAAGACTGTGTTGTAGTACGGAAACATGTTGGTAAAACTACATTACTGAAACGGTTAATTTTGAACAATTTGAGAGAATTATTTTGTAATTTTAAGGATAGTAACCGCGATTCATGTATGGGTTTTTCGAAATTTATATATGCGTTCTTGCTGGTGCAAGTGGGACACACAGTGTATGTGTTTGTACTATTCACCAAAATGTAAAGCTTATGGTCATGGGATTGAGAATGCTGGAGATAACGGAATATCTCTCCTACCGTCACATTATAGCTTCAATAGTTTGTAATCCTGCATTGCTTTGTTGTTTCTTTCGTAAATGTGAAAATTGCAGAACAACTGACTTGCTCTAGGATAAATTGCTCGACCACTTTGAGGAAAATAGTGTTGATGAAGAACTATTTCAACAGTAGAAATCAACAGATGGGCCAGAGTACTTCCAATCCAAAATTTCGTAGAAATATTTTATGACAAAGCAGAAAAGCTGGCAAGACACAACTTCATTGCTAAGGCACAAAGTTATTTTTTGAATTTAAAAAAATCTGAAATTATGGAAGGTGAATTTGTAGTAATTGGAGACTTTTCCAAAAAATCACAGCTTTGTAGTACAGGATGCTGCTCAAGGTTTTCATTGGTTTTCATTCCTCACAGGTGACGCTACCTACACCTCTGGGTCTTTTATTACAAAAAAAAAAAAAAATGGGAATCTTTGCCATGACTCATTCACCATTATTTCTGACTACAACTCCCATGATGTAGTTACAGTACCTTTGTTCCAGCACAAACTAATAGGATATGTGGAGGCCACGTTTGGATTTATAAAAAGGATGTATTACTTTTCCTACAGTTGTGCAGGTCAATACAAAAATTGTAAAAAAAGTTTAAGCCTGACATGTTACGAAGTGGATTTTCATATTCCTGCTGAGGGAATTTTTTCCCTACTAGTCATGGCAAAGGGCCAGCAAATGGAGTCAGGGACAATTAAAAGAGAAGCCACCAAATAGAACCTTATAATAAGTACATAGTAATTTTTTTTCTTATTTCAGTTTTGACCGTGACCAGTGGGATTTCCAATGTAGATTTTTCAGTGATTTTACATCCTCTTATAGCTAGTTCATCCACATATTCATTGTCCGTATTATTGTTATGGGCCTTTACCCATTACATGTTTGCAGAACCTTTCAATCTGCCAATCTCTGCCAATATCCTTTCTTTCTGTCTAGTAATGGTTCCTCTTATTATTGATAGAAAATCTATAGCAGCCATACTATCAGTATGAAAAACCACCGGACAACCTGAATTCCATTTCATCCCAACAAGAGCTCACACTGCTTGAATATTCCTTCCAACTCCCACTGAAAAACTGTGTTATACCAGTTTAAATTTCCATAGCCGTCAATAATAGATTCGTACCCACATGAAATACACCTGCCATACCTAAACATATGTTCAATTTTTGATCCATCAGTGAACACATTTACACATCAAGGATTTGCAGATGTTCCTTCCTTCATAGCCCCAAAAGAAGGACAATTTATAATTAATTTTTTCTAAGGGTGTATGAAGTATTTTATCTAAATCTTGTTGGAGAAGGGTCTTTCCTCCTTTTGTTCTTGACTGTGCAATTCATGTGATTGGAACATCATACATAATTCTTAATCTTGTTGTCATCACATGTCTTGTAATACTAAGATGTAAAGGTTCCATATTAAAAATAATCTCCATTGTTTTTGTTGATGTTGATGGTATCGCTCTACACATCAAGAAACAGGATAGTCTTCTTTTTTCAGTCTATATAAATCCTAAAATAAGTTAAAAATATAAAAAAGTCAGTAAAATTGACCAAATTTCCAGAGAAAAGTAACCTAACTTTGAGATCCCACTCTGGAAGCTATGATAAAAACGATTTTTGGCACAGTGATACCCCTATCTAGGTAAAACATGTTGGCAAAGTTTCCTATTCATAGGAGTTGGTCCTTTTTTTTATTGCTAATCGAGTACTTGTTGGTCTATTTCAGATTTTTTTAAAATCAAAATTGAGATCATAAGAAATTTAAATATTCTAATTTTGACTTCACTTTTGGAATCTTTACACTTCAAAATAGTTAAGTAACAAATTTCAAGAGGTTAGCTCTTTAGCATACAAAAATATACAAAAAGAAGTAGTATCCGATAAAAAGACATTAAAGTGACGTTGAAAATTTTGGTATGAGAAGAGGATCTATATCTCAGAAACGACTCAGAATTATGTTCAAAAATTTGGCCCACTTAACTTACTCATGAATTTGAGCTTGTGTTCCATTAATCATCCCAATCTGAGAGGGAATGAACGACATATTCTCGTTGATTTGATATGGAATTACCCAACTGCTAACTGTTGTTACCTTTATCGTATCATGCAACCTTTTATTTGTATAGAAACAAGGGGAGGGAAGGCCCAAAATCCGTTGGTGGATGTCCAATTTTTCTTAATTATAGAATTATTTATCAATAATTGCTTGAAATTGTTCAGTGCTTAACTATAGTTAATTCTAATTAACCAATCAACGATAAAATCACTGATTACGAAATAATAAGGAGAAACATCAACAGCTGGCAACAATTATAGAACATATGTTTTTGTTAGTGTTACCAGCAGATTTTGATTTTTTTTTTCATGTTTCTATTTAGATGAAAGCTTGCGTGATAAAATAAAATAGTATTCACTAACGACGTGTTTAGTCTTGTTATAAAGGATGGTTTTTTATCATATACTTAATTAACTATTCATTTCATTTCTAAAATATTTATTCAATCTCACTTTTGGAATATTTAAAATAATTATATGTAGACATGTATTTAAAAAAAGAAAGAAAGACAAATCGAGGATAACTTTACTTTTGTTAATATCATGTACGTAGTCTTCTTTACTATAAAGAATACAACTTGATAGTCTTCTTATTAGTGATCCTACATAATGTGGTATAATTTAATGTATTGATGTTATATGCCTGACAATGTCAGGAGTCGTAAAAGACAGAGGAAGAAGGAACAAACAAATCGTAACAATATACATTATACACGATATTCTTTGTTTCTCTGTTACATGTCTGTCCATATGAATCTTTGTACATTTCTATTATCGTAGAAAACTATGCAAAATCATGCATATACACGTCTCTACCTTCATGCAACTTATCCCCCAAAAAGAAACACAAACAAAAAAAGTCCCAAAATCCGTTGGTAGTTAGGCAATTCCTCTTCAAAACTATGGAATTATAATTTAATCATTGCTTGTAATTTCTTACACATTAAAAAGAACCCTTTCTAATTCAATCTATCACACGTCGTTGCCCGAAATCATCTGGTAACTTGTCAAACATGTCAATAATACCAACTGTCATTTGTCTGTTATATAATCCCAGACTATTACAGTCACATTACTTCTTCGCCATTTTTAAAATGAATTACATATTGTTAAAATGTACATAGTATTTTATTCGATACTATATTATAATATTGCTTAGTTATATTTTATTAAAAGAGTAGATATTGTTTTTATGAAGAAATAGGAAAAATAATAAAATGTTCAATATTTATAATATACAAACGACGAGGGATCAACAATAAATTGTATTCCTTTTTTTTTGGAAATGGAGCATTAACTTATTAATTTGTGTTTTTATCAAAAAGAATAAATTGTGAAATAGTCATAACGTATCTAGGGAGAAGATATGCTATACATCAGGAAACACTATATTCAGTGCACTTTGTGACTGTTTTTTACATTCAGCCATACATATGGATAATATTTGTTTTTTTTAATATAGACTATTATTCATATTATGAATTAAAATAATAAAACGTATCATTTTTAAATTTTTAAAGACAAAACTTGTCGATTTATTAGAATATTTTTGAATTAATACAGTTTTATCTTTGATTTTTTTTTCAAAGTTTTTTGGTTTTTGTCCATCTATATTTTTAATTTGACATATGTGCACCACTAACTTCTTGTATCGAGTAATTGGCTTTACCATTAAAGCTTATATATGTGAATGCCTTTACGACAATTTTCTGTTTATTGAATTATCTCAATGAATGCTCGTTTTGTTCGTTATTACGATTCGATGTAAGTTGGAACGAAAAAATAAAAAAGCCACAGAGGTTGGATTTAAAAAAAAGTAAATTATTAAATAATTTCTTACAAATCCTTCAAATCCATAATACTCTTTTTTTAAGTCTAAAAGATAGGTAACTTAATGTTCGAGGATTATTATGTTCTTTTAATATCTTTTAATTTTGTCCCTCTTTAAGTTTGGGAAAAATCAGTTTTGAACACTATTTTGCCTTATTTCTAATCATAGAGAAGGTGGGATACAAATTGTAATGTATTTCATATTTCCTTTCCCCTTGTTCTTATCTTCTTGTATTTTCTTTTATGTATTAAAGTACTGTATTTTACATAGTATAAATAGTCGTGTTTTTTGTAAATAAATTAGAGTAGGTTTTGTGTTATAAAGAATACACATGATCTTATAAATAAGGGTTATATTATTCCTCCACGTGATTTCTTCTCCTCATGTCTCTCGGTCATCCTGGATCTCTCCAACTATAAATAAGTTTATGTCTCTCCCTCGTCAAGACACAACAAAAACATTTAAAATTAAAATTGTCAAACTTTTAAATCTTTAAATAATGTTCATATGACACTTTTTGATAGTTTCTTAGGTTGTACACAATGTAAAAAGTTTGAAAACCACTGGAGAGTGCACATCTTTTCCGGTTGACATTATAAATCATCTTTAGTATTTTTATGTTGCCAAGAAAACTCTTTGATTTTCTTAGATCATGGGTATTTATTCCACAACGATTTTTATTTGAAAATCTATCTCATACATTCATGAAAAACTTTTTGCCATGAGGAATCCGCATATTTGTCTCCTTGACTCAGTTTTTCTGTTTCTTCAGAAAAAGTTCCTAGATAAGTTTCGACAGGTTCTCATCCTCATTTAAACAGTAATATCAAATAAGCTCAAACTTCCGAATTTATCTCTTTAGTGACCTAAGACTGACTCACAAAAAAATATGGAAGAGCTCATACCGTTTTGGATCATAATCTTTCAAGAAATAGTCCATTAATTACTCCTTGACATTCTAAAGACAGCTGAGGAAAAGAAAATTCATTCTTCAGAAGGTCAATCTTAAAAAATGGTTCAGCTAAAAAATACACACGATTTACATCACTATTTATGTCAACACACGTATTTAATGAAAAGTTGTACACTCTCTCTATATATAGTTAGTGATATAAATTGTATGTATTTTTTTAGCTAGCCCATTTTTTGGAATTAGTAATCTGAAAATGAATTTTCTTTTCCTTAGCTGTTGTCATTGTTATTTTACTCCTGAGTACTGAACATTCTTTCCTAAGTAGGTTCAATTATAATGTTCAAAACCTGATTGAACCTTCGTGCATGCTCATAAAAGACGGAGATTAACCTTGAGTTGGGGTCTTGTATAACATGAGTATTAGAAGAATTTATCTTACATAAATCGCTCCCATGAGCTCATCTACACAACCCGTGGGCCTGAGTATATTCAAGCATAATCTAACGAGTCCTTGATGCTTATAAATACGGCGGCGGTGGAGTATAACTTACTTTGAGGCGCCATACTTCAACTGTACAAGATGAAGGCTGAGGTTTATTTTTGGATATTAAAAGGGTTGTTTGATGCTTAAAGAATCCTAAATAAGGACAGACAAAACACTAGTAATAAATACTTAGAAACACAGTGATGGCAGATTTTAAATTGCTTTGGAGCCCAGTGCTTCTCCCGTACACCTGTGAGTTAGGGATATTAAATTGGGTATTTTTTGCCAAGTTTCTTCATCATTCAATAATTGTATCGTCCGAATATAATATTAATTGCAACGAAATTGCTACGATAATAATGTTTTTCAATAACATTACTCTCAATTATATTGCTTACAGTGATGTTGCTTCACGATGATATTACCCACAACAATTTTGTCTCACAATGATATTGTACACGATAATTTTACCTGCAGTCTTTTTATCGCAAACATTTTACAGTGAACCAATACTGTGTTGTGCTTATATAAATGTTCATGAATGAATATAAAATATTTTTTTTTTCAAAAGAACACTCATTAATTTAACTATATGACATTACCAGTTACATTACATTAGTTTTGTTAAAGATGAACAGTTTTAGAAGTTCATCTTTATGGCGTGCTTTTTTAAAATGATTGCTGGTGTTTATAACTAGCCACAACAAATATATATAACATTTACTTCAACCTTATTGTACTCTGTCTTTAAAATGAAGGTCCAAGAGCAGCGACGCAAAGTGATTCAAGATTTGTATTTTCCACCTCACAATGTACAACAAGAAGACGGTGTACAATGTTGTGAAACGGATAAAAGATGGCAGGGCATCAAGCATGCTCCATGCAGTCCTGTCAAGTCTAAAAAACGAACTCCCATCTTTTTGACCAGATTAAAGAGGTATATCATGACTAAGGGTGATAATTTTGGTAAGAATAGAAAAGCGTGCGAGGAGAAAAGAAGAATTACTTAGGGCATCATTGATTAAATAATATACATCTTCTTCTATCAATCATGAACGTTATCATTCCCGCCTTTATTATTCAATATTAATATAATATGAGATGGTGATAGTCGATAGAGAACTGAATAAAATCCCCAAAATGACGTCGCCTTCTGTCTGGATTTATGAAAATGGAGGCCCAGGAATTTGGAAAATACTTACCAGATGAGAAACAGATGGTTTTTCGGATTTGTCGATATAAATGACCCTTTAGTCCCCTGTCTAGAATTACACGCCACTCATTATCCTCATCTCATAACAAGAGTATGGATATTCATCTATAAAATCAATTTGACGATGAATACATCAAGTCAGACTTTAACTTTGATCTCACAACGATGCTTATTGCATGTAATATAAACTTATCCATTGCTAATCATCTACGTTCAAAAATTTATGGAGAAATACAAGGGTAAACATATCCCTTCCCGAGGAACCATCATTAAATTAATGGAGGATGTTGGTACTGATGTCATATATAGAAATACATATAAAAATGTTTTGAGTCATCCACACCAAATGATGATCAAGTTATCAGTAAAAAGTATTTACGAATATCGAAATGGAACTCTGAATTTTTTACTATCTCACAGTAAGTATTCAATTTTTTTTTAAATCTAACCATAAAATATGATTCTATTTTAGCTAAACATATCAAGAATTATGATACACAACTCAGTAAAGGGCAAAAACAACTGCTTAAATGGTCACAACAACGGGGGTCGTAGCTTTCGATGGTTTGCAACTAGTTTGTCTGAGACTACTTACTTTGTTTTAAGACTTGGGTATGATAATTAGGTTTTCCAATATTACATAGTCAATAAATATTACTTTTTTATCACTAAAGGCTTAGTTATGGTTGATGGGCTCCAAGAAATGGTGTTCATAAAACTCATAAAAGGCAAAAACAACTGTTTAAATGGTCACAACAACGAGGGTAGTTACATTGGGTGTTGCATTATAATTAACAATTGTGTATATCCATCATGATAATAGTATGTTGTTATATAAGCATACCTAAATAACGGGGAAAAATCTTTTTTGATGCTCTTAATAGGGAGTAATATCGCCGGACATTACTACATAATTAGCTTTTGCTCTAAATCTTTGCGATGAATTTATTTATAACATTTTTTTATTAGTATATTTATTGTCTAATTTTATGATTTTGACATTTACTTTATTATTAATAATTAGTTAGATCTCATCGGTAGAGATATATCTATCCTTTGCACAATTGTATATAGCAACTTCCACATGAAGAAGAGGGGTGATTATCTTTTTGATTAAACTCCACATCTCGCTTGTGTATTCCAACCTAAAGTTATGACATATTTAACTGAATTCCAATGTTAAAACAAGAAAAAATTATCTGGATCAATCTATTATTTCAATATTCTGTATTTATAATTTATTTTTATAAATAGTTAAATGATTTTAATTGTTTAATTTTGTATATTTAACTTAAATGTCTAATGGTTTATTTTTTAGTATGTAGATTATATTTAATTAAAGCCTTCTTTTTTAAACTTTGAGCTTCAAATATATTTCAAATAATCTACTTTGTCGTTTCATTAGCTGTTATTCTGAGAATAAGGTTCATAATGAATTAAAATTTCATGGAGTGTGACGTTTTCAAATCTACTGTAACGGATAAAAAACGTCTAAGTCAATTATATGTAGTGTATCTTCATTAAACATTTTGCTAATAAATACATTCGTTATACCCTCAAAAATCATAATAAAGCAGGCAGATGATAATCACATCAGTATTTTAAACAATGATATCATATGTCTTTCCCCCCCCTCCTCCTTGCACGCGTTTTTCTCTACAATATTATCAACTATAATCATGACAAACACAGCCTTATCTATTTCAGTGTACGTGAACATGAAGAGTTTGACCAGGATAACCTTGGGCCGAGTGGTCAATTTTCTCCTACGTCAGAGGACGCCGACATCTCCTTACAAAGAAGATGAAGCAAGTCAGGATGAAGAGAGGGATCAAATTGCATCGTATCTGCAAGATAAATCCTGGCATCTTCAAATTAATATCTGACGAGTCCAACTTCGATGTTGATGGTGCCTACAACCCACGAAACGATCGGTGTCTGTCATGTTCGAGGTCTTCAGTACCTCCGGTAATGAAAACCAAGAATCCAACCAAGGTCTTTGAACTACTCACCAACGACAGAAAGCTGATGCCACCCTACATCTTTCTGCCTAAGGCCAGGCTGAGCCCGGACGAGTACGTGGAGCTTCTTCAAACATCTATATTGACCTGGATGGTCTCCCAATACTCTCAAAACAACAAATTTATTTGGAGTCAGGATTCTGCTCTAGCTCACCTATCCAAGAACTGTATTCTTGAAAAATAATTTTGACAGTGTCTGCAAGCTGGACGAGTGGCCTTCTAATAACCCTGTGACTACTAGTTGTGCCCTGAGCTGAGGAAGAAGATTAATAAGACTCCCCATAACAATTTCGTCTCCCTAAAACGCTCCATTAAGCAAAACATGGCCACCTTTACTATGATCGAGTTCAGAAATAAATAGCTGCTGGAAATTATTATTGAAAAAAAATTGCTTTATAAAGAATATATAAAATTATGGAAGTTTAAAGTGTAAATACTTCTTGCCCACCTCTGTATAGCATATTAACAATAATAATTATAAGTCTCAGACAAACTAGTTGCGAACCATCCAAAGCTACTACCCCCGTTGTTGTGACCATTTAAGCAGTTGTTTTTGCTATTTAATGATTTGTTTATCAGAACTTTTGATAATTTGGGCTAAAATAGAATTATATTTTAGGGTTAGATTTAAAAAAATTGAATACTTACTGTTAGATAGTACAAAATTCAGAGTTCCATTTCGAAATTAGTAAATATTTTATACTTTTTACTGATAACTTGATCGTCATTTGGTGTGGATGACTCAAAACATTTTTATATGTATTTCTATAAATGTCATCAGTACCAACATCCTCCATTAACTTAATGATGGTTCCTCGTGAAGGGATAGGTTTACTCGTGTATTTTTCCATAAATTTTTTGAACATAGATGATTAGCAATGGATAAGGTTTATATTACATGCAATAAGCATCTTTGTGAGGTCAGAGTTAAAGTTTGACATGCTGTATTCATCATGAACTTGATTTTTTAGATGAATATCCATGCTCTTGATATGATGATAATGAGTGGTGTGTAATTCTAGGCAGGGGACTAAAGGCACATTTATATCGACAAATCCGACAAACCATCTATTTCTCATCCGGTAAGTATTTTCCAAATTCCTGGCCCTCCATTTTCAGAAATCCAGACAGAAGGCGACGTTATTTTAGGCATTTTATTCAGTTCTCTATCGACTATCACCATCTAATATTATATTAATATTGAATGATAAAGGCAGGAATGATAACGTTCTTGATTGATAGTAGAAGATATATATTATTTAATCAATGATGCCATAAGTATTGTTTCTCTTCTCCTCGCAAGCTTTTCTATTCTTACCAAAATTAGCACCCTTAAATTAATACTATTCATACTTCTTTCGTCTTCTTCTTTTTCTTCTATACCTACTAAGATATATTATGAAAATAAGATGTATGTCCCCTTTATATAGGCCTATACATTATATCTCTATGCAAGAAGCACTATATAAATGGAGAGTGCACTTCTTTTCAAAAAAAAAAAAAAAAAAAGTTGACATAAACTTTAAAACTGACAAACCTTTAGTATATATACTATATTTGATTGGATAATGAATATCTACCTATAATCTTGCATTTCAGTTGGATTTCGAATATATACGTTTGAAGATAAGTCATTTTACTGACTGAAAGAAAAAAAAATATGCTCTAGTTTCTTCATCGTTCATAATATTCATACAAAGTTTTACAGTGAACACACAAAATAAATAAATTATATTAGAAGGTGAAACTAATCAACTTCAATTTTTATATTTTATCAAATTTCTTTTAAATTGTTGAGCTCTATCAGCTTGTGCACATCATTGGACAAATAAAAAAAATGGTAGTAGTTTATCATTCATTGGATTTTGTGACATATATAATGAACCTTACTATATAAATCCTGATATGTAAAAAACGACTCCTCTACATCTTTAATTGTGTCGTTGATGTCAACATTGGGCAGTGCTTCATTTAGTATTTATACAAAATCATAAGGATCTTTTTAAATACAATAATACATTATCAGAGATTAGAAGTTGGTCAAATGATAGTATCACAATAAAAAAATCATTCCAAAATAAACAAAGACTTTATCAATAACAACAGATATCTAAACTCCAAAAATAAGGATATACACTTTCATAGATGAAGGATATTAGTTGTTAGAGAAAATAACAAAAACATGCTTTTATAATATTATACTAATAGATTTATTATGTGTAACTCTGAATAGATACAATAAATATGATTAAGTAATAATCATATTTATACTAATTTAATTAATAAGTTTCGATGTAACTGATACTTCAAGTATAAAACATGGTGCCTAATTTCTTGGAATTACTCTTTTCTATTTATTAATCATTATTTGTTCACAAAAACTTATCCATAAAAACCATCCTTAGAAAGTTTGTGGACATAATATTAATATAATATTGTTTGTTAAATATTTAAATCATAAAACTTTTTGAAAAAAAAATTACAATTGAAATTCTCAGTGATAGTATCAGCATATTTTAAAAATACTTTCTAAGAATTTTACGACAATTAAATTATTATTCAATTAATCCGAACAAAATTGTGGTTAGTGAACAGATAATTAATTAATAGAATAGGTGATGCCCGGTATTTTTTCCTCTAATATATTTGCTCTCTACATTTTTTTTCGCATACATTTTTTCAGCTGGTAATTTTTCCTCGAGGAGATTTTGTCGCCTTTTTATGTTTTTCGAGCGCAATTTTAAGACGTACTTCAGTTGTTTTTAGTATTACTTTAGGTGAGCGAGCAAGAAAATTCTACGCTAATGTTTTTTTAATTATGAAAAGAAGAAGGAAAATGAAATGACGTCACTGTTGACACACTCTGTCTTTTATAATTGTAAAGCCACGGCCATGGACGTCTCGAGCACTTGGACAGACTAGAAAACGGGCCCTCCAAGAGCTGGTTTAACGAATATGTTATTTTTTTAATAAAAATATATTAATGCGGTTTTTCAATACAGATTGTATGAGTAAAAATCTATAAATATTTATTCATAATAGGACAATGAAGACTATATAAGCTGAAATATATATATTTACATTAAGGATTTTAAAAATAGATGCACACATTAGAAAAAATAATTTTCATAACTTAAACATTATCAAATTAAGTTTGCAGCCTTTCTAGATTTGAGCTTGTTTTTAGATGATATTTTTCTGCCTTCCTATCCGATGTTGTCTTCAGTTGAGAAACCAAATTTTTGCCCCTCACATTGAAGAGGATTTGAGAAATCTTGCCAAAAATGTTTTCCCCCTTTGTGACCTTAATCATACACAGCATCAACTATGTCTTCTTTCTTGACTCTTTATGGTGGATTTCTTTGATATAAGTAAAGTTATGGTGTAATGATGATTTAACTCCAAGACAGTTTAGGGGAATACTGAAGTACTTTTCTATTGATATTGTGTGGGCGAGTAATTGAAGTCTAAGGCTCAACACCACGAAGAAAATGAGTGAAGAACGTCCTTTTGAGTGGGTGGTTATCAACTAATACAGCCACAATGATAAATCTGATTTGATGGAGGGTTTTCATAATTAGAGTTTATTTGCTGTAGAAGAATTTAGCGTTTAATTTGGCAACTGTTATACATAAATGCTACCTCATACATGTAGTTTCTTTCAACGGATAAGATCATAAATGTGAGGACCGTTTTAGTTATTTAAATGTTCTCGAAGTCCAAGAACAACAAACTCGACATTTTCTGCAGAGTAAACCTCATTGATTATATGATTGACATTATGGTCTCTGCTGTTAAGGTATTTGATCCTTGTTCCAATATATTGAAATATAGATAAAGTTCAAAGATACTTTGTACATGGAACTGTAAGGGAATTCGACTTGAAGATTTGATAATAGAGAGCCGTACTAACATTATACCACAGAATACAAACAGAAAGAAGACAAGGTAAAACAAGATTCTGTCGGTTTTCTTGAAGAGTTTTTTAATCTATTATATGAGGAAAGACAATTTTGAAGAATGAATTGGCTCCAAGTCTGTGGGTGCAAGTAGTTTGTTCAATAAGGTCATGATGATTTCCTAATTCTCTTCATTATTCAAGAATTCTTTTGATCCTAAATAGGCAGCAATGTTGATTACTTCAGTTACTGATTTGATGACAGTAGCCTTTGTAGTAAGACAGTGGGAGACTGAGCTATTGCTTAGCGTATGATGCCCATGAAAAATTCGAAAGATAATGTCTTCTTGGATTTGATTTCGACGCTAGCCTTAATATCAAGGGCCCTATCTTCAGTCGCATCCAGTATAACAAGGGCCAATTTGGGGGATTTAATGAGTATAAATCCCGATGAAAATGTTTCAAGTAACAACTTATCATACACTTAGTTAACGGTTAGCGCCTCTTTTTCTCCAAATATTTTGAGCTCCAAGGCTTTCTGACGCTCGTTTTCGAGCTGCAGTCGTAGTCCATAAGTGGCTGCTCGGGTGGGTCTATTATGTATGTAATTCAATTTTACATATGTCAATCCTTGAATTACTTCTATATTTTCATTTTAAAGTAACTTAGCCTGTCACCCAAAGCTAGAACCTGTTTTTGAGCTTGTCCTCATGACAACCCTACCTTAGTTCCAGTTGCCGATTAAGTTGACGACCACTGCCCGGTCTTTAATCTACAGAATAGGTAATATAATCAAATTTTGTGAAATAGAGGCTGCACAGTCTTGAATTCTTAGTAATTGTCTATATTTTGAGTTCACTTTGAGATGCAATTTCTATCTTGGAACAGTTCTCTCCCATTTGGATTCAAGTTCCAGATTAGGAGGCACATTAAAACCAGGAAAACTATGGTATAGGATCTTAGGAGTCTTGAAGGTGCCTTCATAACCTTCACGGCATCCAGGGGCACAGCACTTCCATCCCATCACGTTAAAGTTAAAAGTGGCGATCGGATTTCTTAAGCTATAAGTATTAAGTATAGTAGTATCTTTCATAACTGAAAACAATGACTTATCAATTTTAAAACTAGCCGTGTATTGGAGCCGAGGCGCTATTTTATTCATCTGCATGTAGTCCAGATAGTTCTAGATGTGATTTAGTACATTCACTAAAAAGATTCGTTCAAAAGAATCAATCGTTCGCGAATGACATAGCACTAAATGAAACCCCTTTTTTCATTAATATTAAGGAAAATACTGAACACTTTTGGATGTCAAAATGGCCTTTTATAGTGAGATCAAATCGATTCATGTCTTCAAAATATGAAATCGAGTCCAAACTCCAATTACGCATCTTTAATATAAATCTATGATATATTTAGGTTCACACTTTATCTCCACAATCTTTTCCTTTTTGTGTTTATCAGAATGTTGACTAAAATGAAGATTACTTTGATAAAATGTTCAATGAATAAGTTACTGACCTTATTTCAAATTATTTATATCTTATATTGTGTACCAGGATATCTCTAAGCAATTTAATTCTTAGATTTAAGAATTAATTCCCTCAAAATTATCCATTGAGGTGACACCAAAGAGAAAAGATATGTAGGGTAGAGTGAGAATACATGTTAGAATTTTTTTTTTTTAAACTCTCATTAGTTTCACAATTTAAAAGATAATTCAACGCCCGGGCAACATCACGTAGTTACAAATAATTCCAAAGTATTTTTGATGTAGTGCAATAATTAATAGCCATTTATTGGTGTTTTTCAAAACCAACCAAAAGTAGGATACTTGATGTAAAAACTGCAAATTGTTATATTCAAGCATTTATTTTACTTTTTATTACAGTTTGTCATCATAAAACAGATCCTTATAATTACATATAACTGTAAGATAAACAAATAAAACATTTACAGAAATAGAGAAAAGTTAATAATAAAATTTAAAAAATAATTTTTGGCACTATTTATTGACAATTAAAGTATAACATGAAATTACACAAAAACTAAACATAACTAAATATAATATATTTATACATAATACGAGTATATATAATAAAAATAGGGTGTGACAAGTCTCCTTCACAGTATTGGAATCACAATAAATGATGTGAACTGAATATTGAAACTACTAATATATTGCAAGCTTATTAATTAAATGAATAACATGCTAGACTATGACATTTAATAAAATCAAATCAAAATCTTATGTGTTATTATAAATCAATAATATATCAACAAACACTTACCCAAAATGTTTACTTTTTGTTTAAAAAATTTCAATGTCGGAATTTTCTATAACTGTAAGCATTACACAAACAGTGTTTTATATTCATTTGATAAACAAAGGAAGAAGACATTCAATTGTATAAGAACATGTTTGGTAATATATATCTTAACATTTTAAAGTTATTGACATTGTAACATGTCTCCTCCGTAACAAGTATCCTCACTCTCCCATTTCTTTCTCTGTGAGTGTGACCCCTGAAAGAGGATAAATGTCAAGAACCCCTAACCCTTAATGGTAAATCTGTTGTAGAAATTTTATACCATACGTCCAAGTTTGAAATAGAAAACTCAGTAACGACATGTTATTGAATACTTATCCATAATATGAAATATTATTATCATTTCTGTAATGACAGTTTAGTTATGATTTGAGTGATTTCAATATTTCAAATTTATGTATACATCAGATATTGAGTCATATTTTAATTTTAAGCACCATATGAAGTATTTTATACACAAATGTCGAGATTTTTCTCTCGAAACATTAGGCGTCTTCACAATATATTAATAAAAAACTCTTTTAGGTCTTCCTTCCGTTTCGGTATATTTACTATGATATTCAATTCATCCGCTACATGTTTTCCAGGAATTATAACAGATTATATTTTCGTTCCTACTGAGCTACTAACTTCCTATTATGCTAAGGTACAATTGTTGTGTAGTCAGACAAAAATAATATGAGATTGGTATATTTTGGCAAAAAGAGCAGATGTTCACATATAACGCAGATAAATTAAGTACAGAACCTGCAATTTTTTTTCTCCAAAAGGTTAAATATTAACCATTTAAGTATGTATGAATTTCTTCATTGATCTACATAATTTGATCAGCGTTCCTCAAACTTTTTTCAGTCAGAAAATCTTTCAAAAGTGCATACATTTTAAGGCATCCCATAGTAAAATATAATTAAAAATGACACTGTATAGTAACAAATAACAATGTAAATGTTCGGTTTACAGTAATGCATAATAAAAATTGTAAGTAATAGTAAATTTAAAGTTAAATATACATGTTGACAAATTTGATTTACCACCCAAGCTAAACAACAACACAGGAACCCAACAATAAGACTAGTAAAACTCCAATTAAGCGCTAAAGTAGACAGTTCTAGTTGTTGTAGAGTTTTTATTTTTAGAAGACGATCCATGATTATGGTGCTTATTCCTAGGACTTTGTCATATCAAATGTATTTTTGCGGTTAAATGATAAAACATTATGATGTTCACTGTAGTCACGCTGACCTCGATGACAAGATACGTCATTGACAATTGGTACTCGATACATATTTTTTAGGTTGATCTTATATATTTATTTATCTAAAATGAATTTAAAATTTTATCCTTGAATATTTTATATGAAATGTCAGATTTTTTTTTGATTTTTTGAAATTATATATCAAAATACGTATTTTTTGGCGGCACCCCTGACACGGTTTGGAGGTATCCCAATGTTCTATGGTACCCACTTTAAGAATCATTTATCTAATGTAAGGGTTAATTTTATAATGTCTTGTGAAAAATATAGTTTTAATTATTTACATTAAGTGATGATGAAAAATGTATCGTCAAATAATAGTGCAACCTAGTAGTAGTTATTTGTAATATTTACTTGTTTGAGTTAACATATGATGTTATATGTATTTCTTATTTTAATTCGTCCTTAATACATTAGGACCTTCAGCAGGCATATTTAAAATTCTATGGTATGTTTATTTTATTATTCCAAGCTTCAACCCCGTTTATGCAGAAAACATATATATGAAGACAAAATAAACGTTATAAATTGAGTTAGATTCATGCGTAACAATAGCTCAATATGTTTCCAGGTGATTATCCATATTATAATAGTAAATCCCTACAACGTAAATAATTTTTGACGCATCCTAGTTCATTATATGGCATATTGCCAATTCCGCCAGCACTTTTTGTTACTACAGAGGTTTAGTAATATGTTTTTTGACTGAGTTTTATTATTTTATATATTGTAAATCTAATACTGCACAGCCCAGGCTAAGTTATGCAACTTACAATAAGTTTGACGCAGCCCTACACCTTCTAAAGGAAAAATAAAGGCTGTACGCGTCTAAAGCGTATGCGTTATATATGTTTTTTGAGGCTGAGTTGGGCTGTACTACTACAAAGAAATCACTCCTCCTCTAAAAAAGAGGACAAAGAAGTCGAATAAAATAGGCGAAAAAAGGAAAGCGTCTTGTTACTTACACAGTGTTTGACAATTTTCTTTTGACATTTCCTCCTAAATTTGAGGATACAAAAGTTGTATAATTTCTAAATAAAGAAAAGGATTCGTACGAGGAAACAAAGGTCAAATTTTGCTGATTTATCTTGAAATTGGCTACCTTTTTATCCCTTTGAATTGGCCATGCTCATGATTTCTACATCATCAACGAAAATCAAAGACTACCATTTTCACCACCATCATTTCCACTGGATAATAGAAAACTCAATATCACAATCAATACCGAGGATATACTAATAAATAATTATTCATTACTAAATACTTCAGCTAAATCTCATACAACAATTAAAGTAAAATCCTTTTAAGTAAAAAAGAAAAATGAAGCTTTTGGAAAGTTCAAGATTTGAGGTAATCAATTCTGCTCTTTTTGTGGAATCCCCGGAGTCAATGATTGTGGGAAGGTAAGTTGAGGGTTGCACAATACTTAGTATATTAATAAGCAACCAGTATTTATAAATTCGGATATTATTTCACTTATCTTTTTCAGTATTGAGAGCTACTCTTGCAAAATGATAGGGACTGAGAAGCAATTGTACAAGCGCTTCAATCAATCTGGTCCAAGCCCCTACACTTTAGAAGCATTATCACCTCCAAAGAATGGCTATGGAGGCTATAGCGTTTCTCCTGGGCAAACTCAATGCTACTCCCGCTCTTGGTGCTCCAGTCGTAGTTCTGATGATGAAGAAGGAGCTCTTTGTGACACCATTTCCAGGAAAACCTTGTTCTATCTTATATCTACTCTAAACATTTCCTTTCCTGACTATGATTTCTCAGATGCGAGATCTTCTGAATTTAGTAAAGAACCCAGTCTACAAGTCAGTTAAATATATAGTTAATTAATTATTTGTGTACTTTATCATTTAAAATATTTTTACTTCTACTAGTATGTCATGAATAATGTGGATAGCTTAATGAGTGTAACAGCTACAGAGCAATATTCCAAGGTACATGAAAAGCTCTGGGTTACCCTAAATGAAGAGATATACTTACAAGAATGTGACATTTATTCTTATAATCCTGATTTGACGTCAGATCCTTTTGGAGAAGAAGGCAGTTTGTGGTCATTTAACTACTTTTTTTACAATAGAAAAATGAAAAGAATCGTTTTATTTGTGTGTAGAGCATCATCAAATGGTAGTAGTTACTACGATGATGTTGAATTCATGAATCAAGAGAATGAAATTGACTTTTGAAGAAGTAAACATTTATAAAAGAAAGTAACTAGATTTCACAATAAAATCCCCTTAAAAATTCGGATTGTAAAATCAATAGATTCCCATTTTCTAAAAGCGCGACTATTCATTCCAATAATGTTTCTTTTATATACCTGTACATTTGACTTGATCCCAAATTATAAACATTTAGACCATTTTCTTCCTCTAATACTGTTTAAAGTAATGGAAATGACCCAAGTGGTCAGTACTTTTTCTTAAAAGAGTAGCAGAGACATAATAGTTTTACTTTACTTAGTTGTGTAAGCAATTATTTCTTGTCCTTAACTTATTAAATTTGAAGAAACTAATTTCGATTATTTTCTTTACCCTTTATAAATCAGAATCAAAGGCTACAGTGTATATTTATATCTGTAAACTTGATTCAGCTGCTGTACAAATATATTTATATAAATAGAAATATATATATATACTTCTCTTCTATCCCTTCTTGGTCTATTTTTTAAAAATTCACCCTCTTCTGTCTAGATTTTTTTTAAACTTATAATCTCATCTTCCTTCAACTTTCCCATCATTTAACCTCATTTGAACTGTATGTATTCAGATTTTAAATTGTTCTTTCATGATTGTCAAAAAATTAAATAATAATAATTAGAAAAAGAAAATTAGTAAGCAAAATATAGAAAAATTGTATCAAATTTGGTGTCATCTATTTATTACTTATCAAAGAAAGGGATTCTTAATTTTCAAGAAGTGCCCATAAAAACATGTTTAATAACCTAAAAAAGGTGCAAATATGTGATTTAAAAACATTTATAGCTTAACCATTAGATAATGTATTTGCATTTTGTCATTAAACAAATAAATATTTTATGATGTACTTTTTAGAAGGTGAAGTTGTTATTCAATAATATTATATATGGAAAGTATATATTCCAATGTACATTGTTTTACCTTCTAAATTTGTATAGCTATTATATTTCTTGATCACTTATAGATTAAATATACAATCTAACAATACTAAGTTTGATTTTGTCTATTATTTATTTTCTACGCTAATAATATTAATTAATCATCAAAGGTGGGTTTGATTTTCGGGTGGAATGTTTTCTCTTCATAAACTTACACTACTTTAGTGAAAGTTAAGTATGTATTACGAGGTACAACTTCATTTATTGCAAAGAATATGATAATTATTATAGAGCGTTTTCACGGGACGTCAGCATTGTATTTCTCAAACATTTTGGGGGCCTAAACAAGAAAGTTTTATCAGGAAAATAGTTTAATTTTGGTTGTCAAAATGAGATCAATCAGGAAATGCAAAGCTTATTATTATAGTTGATAATATTGTAGAGAAAAACGCGTGCAAGGAGGAGGGGTGAAAAAAGACATATGGTATCATTGTTTAAAATACTGATGTGATTATCATCTGCCTGCTTTATTATGATTTTTGAGGGTATAACGAATGTATTTATTAGCAAAATGTTTAATGAAGATATACTACGTATAATTGACTTCGACGTTTTTTATCCGTTACAGTAGATTTGAAAACGTCACACTCCATGAAATTGTAATTCATTATGAACCTTATTCTCAGAATAATAGCTAATGAAACGGCAAACTAGAGTATTTGAAATATATTTGAAGCTCAAAGTTTAAAAAAGAAGGCTTTAATTAAATATAATCTACATACTAAAAAATAAACCATTAAACATTTAAGTTAAATATACAAAATTAAACAATTAAAATCATATAACTATTAATAATAATAAATTATAGATACAGAATATTGAAATAATAGATTGATCCAGATAATTTTTTCTTGTTCTAACATGGGAATTCAGTTAAATATGTCATAACTCTAGGTTGCAATACACAAGCGAGACGTGGAGTTTAATCAAAAAGATAATCACCCCTCTTCATGTGGAAGTTGCTATATACAATTGTGCACAGGATAGATATATCTCTACCGATGAGATCTAACTAATTATTAATAATAAAGTAAATGTCAAAATCATAAAATTAGACAATAAATATACTAATAAAAAAATGTTATAAATAAATTCATCGTAAAGATTTAGAGCAAAAGCTAATTATGTAGTAATGTCCGGCGATATTACTCCCTATTAAGAGCATCAAAAAAGATTTTTCCCCGTTATTTAGGTATGCTTATATAACAACATACTATTATCATGATGGATATACACAATTGTTAATTATAATGCAACACCCAATGTAACTACCCTCGTTGTTGTGACCATTTAAACTGTAGTTTTTGCCTTTTATGAGTTTTCTGAACACCATTTCTTGGAGCCCATCAACCATAACTAAGACTTTAGTGATAAAAAAGTAATATTTATTGACTATGTAATATTGGAAAACCTAATTATCATACCCAAGTCTTAAAGCGAAGTAAGTAGTCTCAGACAAACTAGTTGCAAACCATCCAAAGCTACTACCCCGGTTGTTGTGACCATTTAAGTAGTTGTTTTTGCCCTTTACTGAGTTGTGTATCATAATTCTTGATATGTTTAGCTAAAATAGAATCATATTTTATTGTTAGATTTAAAAAAAATTTGAATACTTACTGTGAGATAGTACAAAATTCAGAGTTCCATTTCGATATTCGTAAATTCTTTTTACTGATAACTTGATCGTCATTTGGTGTGGATGACTCAAAACATTTTTATATGTATTTCTATAAATGACATCAGTAACAACATCCTCCATTAATTTAATGATGGTTCCTCGGGAAGGGATATGTTTACCCTTGTATTTCTCCATAAATTTTTTGAACGTAGATGATTAGCAATGGATAAGTTTATATTACATGCAATAAGCATCGTTGTGAGATCAAAGTTAAAGTCTGACTTGATGTATTCATCGTCAAATTGATTTTATAGATGAATATCCATACTCTTGTTATGAGATGAGGATAATGAGTGGCGTGTAATTCTAGACAGGGGACTAAAGGGTCATTTATATCGACAAATCCGAAAAACCATCTGTTTCTCATCCGGTAAGTATTTTCCAAATTCCTGGGCCTCCATTTTCATAAATCCAGACAGAAGGCGATGTCATTTTGGGGATTTTATTCAGTTCTCTATCGACTATCACCATCTCATATTATATTAATATTGAATAATAAAGGCGGGAATGATAACGTTCATGATTGATAGAAGAAGATGTATATTATTTAATCAATGATGCCCTAAGTAATTCTTCTTTTCTCCTCGCACGCTTTTCTATTCTTACCAAAATTATCACCCTTACTTATTATATAGCTGGCCCTAATATTCATTAAATATATCTTATTACGTCCTTAAAAATCTTATTTTCGTATTGTAGATACAAATTAACGGAAGGAATTTTCTCTAATTATACTAGTTCTGTTTATTTTTAGTGAATATTACTTTGATTTAATTCCAATATTACTGTTTTCATTGACATTAAGTAGTGTTCAATGGAGGTATTAAGTCTTTTATAATTCTTAAAGGTATTTAATGGAATTTAATTGAAATTCATTGGAAATTTTTCCATTTTATACAGTCTAAATCTCAACTTTCAGCCCTCAAGATGGTATCTCTTACAATTATGGTTCTATTTATTACGTTAATGATAATATTCTATATACATATAGCAAAATGCTACACCGGTAAATATGACTGGTCCCCCCTTAAGGACTTTAACATTGAATAATAATGTTTATAAATTTTATTATAATAAAGTTAGTCTGTTTTGTGAAGAAGTTAGTAAGAGTTCTTATCGAAACAGCCACAATGGTGACCCCAACGTGATGGATAGAAGCGTCTTAGTTGTAGAAGTCCCTCAAGTGACAGGGCAAGTTAAAATTATCTCCTTTTGTTCGGACATACCCAATTCTTAGTTTCGTCGACTTAAGGGTCAATTTGGAATGTGTAAGGTCTCAGAAGAGACTGAAGAATATTAACATTTGCTGTCGACGCCAAAGTTCCTGATGTCTTTGACGATGAGGAGGAGAGTTTGTGTGATACTCCTTACTCCGACCTAAAGTCCAAAATTATCAAATAATACGAGATATCAGCTGAGGACAAGATGGAAAGACTTTTTAAACTGATTGAGAATCCTGGTACTCACTCTATAACTGTGATTGTTAGTCATGTTAGAAATTATCTCTCGAACACAACCAATCTGCAGGAAGCTGTAATCAAACAGATTCTTGTAACCAATAATGATAATCCAGATAACCAAAGGAGTGGACTCTCAGTGTTGTTAGCGGATGTGAGTTTAGACGAATTCATAAGGATTATAAAATTCAATTAAACCATGACAGAGACTTCCAGCATGTTAAATACGATCAAGGATAACCAGAAGCCCATACATCGTGGAATCCGCAAAGAAGAAGAATGTTTAATCATAAAAAGTAGGGAAAGAGGACATTGAAGTGTGAGACCCCACATAAGTTAAAAAAAACTAATATGGCGTCGGGCAATCGTCCCGAAGTTAAATCTCTATAATTCTCTCAGTAAATACGTCTTTGTGACTAGTAACAGAATCAAATTTCTCATTAATACGGGATCACAGAGGCTTATATTTTCAACATCCATGATTTCTTAAGGAGTACTGGAGGAACAAGTTTTTCTCTAAATTAGATCTCAGACGGGCCTATTACCAAGTACCAATATCAAATGATGAAGCCAAGATAAGGGCCATTACTACATGCGCTGTACTTTATGAATTTGTCAGGATGCCCTTTGGGCTACTTAATTCGTCAAATACGTTTCAAAGAGTAATGGATGATGTTTTCAGCCAAATGAGTTTTCGCCTAAATCGATAATATTATGATTATTTTTTTATGAACACAGAGAAGGAACAAGAGAAGCTTGTCCTTCAAGTGCTGAAAGATAACGGCCTGGCTTATAGTTTCAAAAAGAATGCATTTTGTAAATCAAGTTTCTAATTCTTGTAGCATGTTATGAGCGGAAAGGGAATCCGCCCAGTTGAATCAAAATTGCAGCAATTGCGAATGCTCTACCGGCTCATTGGAATAGTGAATTACTACATAATGCTTATTCCCTATTTCTCAAGACTAAGAGGTAATTCGTTGAGTGGACTGAGGAGGAAACATTGCTTTTGTGCAATTACGAGACACTCTCTCAAGTGTGGCTAGTCTTTTGTATTTGTTGTGTCTTGAGGAGGTTGAGGAGACACAAACTATTTAAAGGTGGAGAGATCTAGGACGACCGAGAGAAGTGAGGAGAAGGAAAGGCGTGGATGAATAATACAACAGTTATTTATAAGAACATCTGTATTGTTATTAATACAAAAACCTACTCTAATACATACACAAAATACACAACTATTTATACTTAAAATCAGGTAAAAGACTGTACTTTACATATATATATATATATACAAGAAAATAAGAGAAGAGAACACGGGGGAAGAAAATACGAATACATTACAGTATTATTCCCCCGGGGGAGATATTTTCTTCACCGACAAGACAAAGCCATTGGTGGTGTTTTGGAGTAGCAAGGTGACAATGGGAGTTTCGTTCCCTTGAATTCTTCAGTCGAGCTCTAAATTTACCCCAAATGAGCTACTCCACCTTCGAGAGGGAGCTTTTTTGTCTCAGCGAGGCTCTACGTCACTTGAAATGCTTCACTGAGGGACACCCTATTGTTGTATAGACCCACTAGCCTCTGATTGATGCTATCAAGTTTAAAAATCCTACATGGTCTAATAAAGTCACTGTTATTTTGCAGAAGTGTCCGAGTACGGCGCCAGTCTGCTTCATGTAAGCGGAAAGGACAATATCCCTGCAGATTTTTTTTGACAATGATAAATAATATTATGGTGGATGTGGTGGACTGGGAGGAGCTTGTTTCTCTTCAAGAGCGTGATGCCGTTGCTCTAGATAAAAACTGCAAAGTCCTTGCGATAAACGGGTATGAAGTGATCTGTGATGTCCGTAATCCTATACCACGGGCGGTTGTGCCTCTATGTTTAATCGAATGAATAATCAAGCGTATACACTCTGAGAGTAATCGGGGAGTGCAGGTTACTATTACAAATATTACTGGTTGTTATTTCTAGGATGGACTCAAGGGTGATGTAAAGTAATGCATTCGTGATTGTGATACATTTGCGAAAAATTCAAATAACTACCTAGATAAATAAGGAATCTAATTATAGTGGATGTACCCGAAAATAAGTTCCATCACCTTCACATATTTAAAATCAGTAGACTGGGTCATGTTTTTTTTATCGAAATGGCAGGTGGGCCTAGGCATTACATACCATTGTAATTACCTACCATTGTAGGGATAAAAAGAAAAAAATAGATAATTGATCTATCTTACCATCATGCATATAAAAGACATTCTATTCGTAATTGCTTTATAACTTTGAACGAACACATCAAATTCATTTATGAGCATTTTTTAATTTTCTTTAGATAAAGGGTATACTCCATTATCTTAATATTAGGTATATTTTTATAATTAAAAAACAAAACAAAATTATAACGAAGAAATTAATAATATAGTAATAATAAGTGGATATTATGTACTTAACACAAAATACTCATTTAAATAACATAAACCTAACAATTAGATCTTAATTTGTCATTGAACATCAATATAGAATTCAACTTAATTATCTAGCTAATAGAACTGAAGATGAATCCTTGAATTAGCTTCTGTTGCCTTGAGATTTTGGATATTCAACCCAGAAATATATAAAAATATATTATTAAAAATTATATGTCATAGTGTAGCTATAAATTTGTAATTCCGTTCTATCCTAGTAGTTTTAGAAACAGGCTAAAAAACTTTTCAATAAGTATCTGGTCACTTTGAATCCCCCAACCTCTACAACATGTGTTATTTTTGTTTCTGTACATCATGGATCTATTTACGAAGAAGATTTCGTCAATTCGGTTAGAAGAAAGAAAGTTTGTCTTCCTCTATTTTCAAGAGAATATTTTTTCAGATAACGGGAAACATATGTACAATTAATTTAAGTCTTTTATGGAAGAAAAGTACACTCTGTCGGACATAGTCAATGGACAATTGACAATCCCATGACAAATCTAGAAATTAAACGGCTGGAGACAGGGGTTCAATTATTTACCATTATGTTTTAATATAAGAGCTTAAGTTACCTTCCAGACCCCTTATGGGGCCTATGAAGAGACTAGCGTAATATCGAGGGCCTTTACATCGATCCTTAATACGCTGACCTTCTAGAGAGAAAAGAAGTATTCACCCTAATAATTTCCCGATGGTTCCAACCAGAGATAGATTTATTCACGTTAAGGGTTTCCACGTGACTTTAAGATGGATAAGAGAATACCAGTCAGAGGCATTGATGTGTTTTCCATCAGGTGGAAGGAAAAGAGTTACATCTTCCCCCCAGTTCCACTGCTTCCGAGAGTTATATGCAGACTGAAGAAACAAAGTTGCTCCCCAGCAATTAATAACTACCGAGTGGACAGGAGCAAAATGGTTTCTAATTTACACGGGTTATACAGGGATTCATAAGATTGGATGCGGCGGAGAGAGTTATTTCCTACTACGATACTCTGAATCTACCAGAGTTGGGGACTCTAAAGGCATGGTCGATCTAGAGGGGGCTCTGTCAACACAGGGTCTCGAGTCTAAGGCAATTGATATTATTTTTTTCTGACATTCGTGCCTCGAATAAGAGGCCATACTTATCAGCCTCCAAGTATGTTTATAAGTTTTGTTTGGGAGAGGGTATATCTCCTTTTAAGGTGTCAGGCAATGTAGTTATGAATTACTTAGCGTCTCATTCCGCCTCTTCATATAGTATGGTCGCAACAACAAAGGTGGCTATAGTAAAAATTCAATTAAAGTGTTATCATCAGATAAGTTGCTAACCATATTTATGAAAGGTTCATTTAACATAAATCCTCCGTTACCTAGATATCAAGACAGGTGGGATGTTAAAGTGCTTCTAAATGAATTAATAGAGTCAGGTTCTCCAAAGAGTTTATCGTATGATATGCTAGCGAAGAAGACTCTAATTATAGTAGGTTTGACTCTATTAGGGTGGAACTATATGATAAATAGCGATGGATGTATTTTTCTTCCCTTATTGGGTCTAGAAAAAAAAATTCCTATTTAGGACACATTAGGAGTTGAATTAATTTAATGAGTTTTTCAGATGAGAGTCTAGACCCTGTTAGACATGCCGTTGGGTATATTAATAAGACTGTATAATTTAAAGGTAAAAAAGACAATTTTTTTGTTACTTTGAGGGGGGGATTATCATCCCATTGTCACTCAGACTGCCAGTAGATGGCTAAGGGAAATCATGCAAGAGTCAGATATTAATATTGAAGCTTTTTAAGCTCCTAGTTTGAGATCAGCTTTATTACCTTTGAAAATGGAAGTTCTGTCCAAGAAATTATTAATCAAAGATTTTGGTGTGATGAATCACGGGCTTTTCATCGTTTTTATAATATTACTTCAAGGAAATAGTTTGTATATAAGACATAAACTGCTGATCTTATTATTTATAGGCCGATACTGGAGTTCAAATTTCTACATGTGGATATAAATAAATAAAATTTAATTAATAAAGAGTCCAAGAGAATTGAATATAATCAATGTTTAAATTTGTGTTCTTTCTTTCCAACTGGTTTGGGGTAAAATAACTTTGTAGAATTGCAAATGTATAACCATTAACTAAGTCTACTGTATTAATGACATATTGTATTAAAAGCGTAGTTGTACATTTTTCAATAGTCCCTCCCTTCATTCTTTTTAAATAGTTGGAGTTTCGGATATCAATAGAAAGAGGATGAAGAAACGGAAATAACATACCTTCTGGAGTTTGTTGAATTTAGGGTTACCAGATACTTAAAAAAAAGTTTTTTGGTATTTTTCTAAAATGGCTAGGGTAGAGCGGAATTACAAATGTATAGCTACGTTTTTAATAAAATATGATATTAATACAGTAGACTTAGTTAATGGTTATACATCTGTAATTCTACAAAGTTATTTTACTCCAATTTTAGTTAATGTCTGATATTTCAATAGTACTATGGAAATCAAATTTTCTAAAGCATCCCCAGTTTCATATTTTCATATAATCACGAAAAAATATTGTAGTATTCTTTGAAAAAAATAGTAATTAGAAACAATAAAAGTGAAGGCCGTTCAATCTTCAAGCTTGGATACTATAGAAATGGAGGGCACACTCTTTTCTAAATGTTTTTTTATACACTAGTACACATTCCTATAATATATATACATCGTTTAAATTTCCATAATGTCACTAAATAAAATTATTTTCAAACCTTATTCCCATTTGAATAACTTCTGGAATAAACAGCTGGTCTAAATTCAACGTCAGTAACAAGAATGAGAATTTTGAATAAACATTTTTTCATTACTTTTGAATCAATTATCGATAGATGAACCATTGCACCTACGTCGTTATATCTGCCAAGGACACTTTTAACCAAAAAACACACGATTTTCGTCGATCCATTATCTTCATATCCGTAGAGCTTTTTGCCTGAGAATTCAACTCTTTGAGTGGAATACACCTTGTCCATTATGATAGAGAAATTTCTGTTCTTAGCATCGAGGGAAGTTATTTTACTCAAACAGGACAAATAATGCTCATATTTGAAATCATAGTGATTTTTTGTTCAAGATAAAGATTATAATTTTTTTGGATGATTTAGACAGTTTCCCCGTGTTCAAGAAAAAATACATTCTTCATTGATTGTCAAACTAAATAAAATTCTGGGATAGTTATCATTAATCAATATTTTATAAAAGAGGCCCACATTATCATTCCAAATTTCCTGTATATCTGTTGGCTCACAAGAACGTTCATATTTTTAACTGAACTTCTTGATATTTTGGCTTTGTCCCTCTCAACGGACCTTTTTATAGATCAACAAGTTTGATTTGTTCGTTTCTTAATCAAAAATTAAAATTGGTTTGTATGTAATTTTAAAGCAAAAAGAAAAAAATATCTTACCTTGGCTTCGGAGATGAACTCACGGTAAGTCATGGTTTAGGTGGCACTTTCGAATAACAGAAAGGAAGACCTGGATATAAAGTTACTAGAGCATCGTTTTTTAATTTAATCTGCACCATTTTAGAATTTTTCTTGCTTCTATAAAAATTTGTGTCACATGTTTCTTCTTTGAAACATAAATTGGCAAAATGCTTGTTCCATATTTTGAATTTTGACTGGGTTCCTAGTCTTTTCTTGGAATAAGGTCGCAAGGTTAGCATCTTTTAGAAAATGAAAGGACGCATTTGGATCCTCAGGTTTAAGTTCATGAGCAAGAGATCCTCGCTTGACTTTGCTGCTTGAATTGCAACCAAGACAACAGCAATAAATTTTGCAAGACATTAAAAGTAAAAATTCATGGTAATAACTAATATATATACATTTAGGGTTGTGTAGTCGGTGTTATAAAAACATCATAAGACTCCACAACCATGTAAAAACGAGTGAAGTGTGACTCAATTATCACAAATACTTACCATTGCAAACATTCGATGATACTTTGTAACTGTAGTAGTAAATAAAAAGACACCATGACAGAGCCATATTTATCATAATGACTGAAGGGGCCTGAACCTCTAGAGCTCTGCGCTACACTTACTACAAAAAGTGCTTAATTGGTCCAGCGTCCCCCCCAACCTCGCAGAGGAGTTGTTGAAAACATCCATCATTCTTCTCCCTCACACTATGGGAACCCCAGACGCCGTTGATACGACCTTGGAGTTCACCAATTGTCTGATGCAGAAATAACTTGACATAATAATTAAAATCTTACCCCTCTCCTTCAATTATAATCAAATAATCTCAAGTGAAAACCTCAAGATACTTTTAATAACTAAATAAAAAGGAAAAATCACGTCCTCAAAAAAAGTACTTTATCCATCTCCATAGTACTCCCTGATAAATGTAAAAAAACTGAAAGAAATCTATAGAAAAATTTTATATTGTCACCCCTTCCTACTACCGAGTGGTCCATTAAAATTTGACCTAATTTAAATGTAAAATAAAGGTCGGACTTGAATGCTTACCATAAAGTGTGATGTAACCATGGAGTTGCAGCTATTAGAGATGTATGGAAATATAGATTAAGAAAGGCCTGAAGTGGAGGGTATAAAGAGGACACCTATTCGTTGTTTTTTCCTGTCATGGAAGCTTATTTATAAAATGAAATACAAATTTATTACAGTTGTTATATCTCTTAAATTTTTAATATGTTTTTTTTTTTTTTTTTTTTTTTCAAGTAAGTTCAGTCTTTTAAATCTATTTCAATTCTACATTGGAGTGTAACTATATCAAAAAATTAAGAGAATTATCAAGGTAGACTAAATAAGCATTTAATTTTGAGATATAATATATGTCCATTTTTCTAAGTAAAAGCTTAAGATTTTTGCTAGGAAAACGAAAAAAAGAGGCATCTTTATGTTCTTTAACATCTTTTTCAGCAAGTCTTTTTCTTTCACAAAATGGAACTACGCAAGTGGATAGTTTTCTAAATTTTAAATAAAATACGGTCAATATAAAATTAATTCTAAAGATTTAGAAGAGGTCAACTCTTACAATCAAAAACAGAACATCGTCCTAAATGTTTTTTTGTGCCTCAAGATTGGCAAATGACAGATATTTTAAATAAATGTCAATTTTAATATGTCAAATTTATATGCAAACGAATATCCAGACAAATTTCTGCAAACTTACGAATTTACGAATCAAATATTTCGTTGGATGCTCATTTTTTTTTGCAACTGAAAAAAAACCCAAAATTACAATTTTCGCCGATTTTTTTTTTTTTTTTGTCCATAACTTTTTTGATTTTGAATAAATTTAGACAACGTTGTTATTCAATCACTTTTGATTTATAATTGAACCTCTTATCTACTCTCCTTGAGCTGCAAAAACGGTTTTGTTATATCACTCCAAACCCACCTACCTAATAATTTACCTAATAATAAGCCTCAATTAATTATCATTTGATTTTGTAATGACTTTATCGATCATAATTGGTGTAATAAGTTTGCAGGTAGGGTCATATAATCATATAAGCAGTTAATGTATATTTCTATACCTAATAGCTATACAACAATAGTAAATAAGTAATAAATAAAAATTAAACAGGTCTATTATTAATAATGTAATTTAAATTAAGTTTCTTATTTAAAAGATATGAAGAAATCAAATATGATCATATTGACGCTTAGTTTTCAGTCTATAATTATGCCTCACGTTAAAGCTTAATTATTTGTTTCTTACCTATATGAAGTCTTAATATATAGTATAATTAAGTATCACTGAATCGTGTCATAATTTTATCGATCACAATTGTTGGAATACGTTTTTACGTTTTACCTTGAACAAAAGTAATTTCTGACGATTGGGTAGCCTATCGCAACATTGGGAATGAGTTAGTTATGGCACACTTTCCAGTTGTGAATAAAGATATTCACAGTGGGTCCATTAACTGGAGTTCATACTCAGACAATTGAATCTTTATGGAGTCATTTGAAGGGTATGCTCAGACGGGTAGGAGTAATGAATACCTCTAGTGAGCTTTTTCGGAAATATCTCCACAAGTATAATGTGGAGGAAGTGTCTCAATGCCATTAGTCCTTTTTATAGAAATCTCGATGACATTATGACCCAATATATAATATAAGGTTCTTTCATATCTTTCAATAATATTTTTAAAGTCAATTTATGTTCCACTTTTTTTCTGTTTCCTGACTTATTAAATTTGATGGTATATTTGTTCTTCACAATGATACCATTAGTTTCATCCAAGAAGAAGAAGAAGAAGTATATCCAAAATATTATTAATTAGACTTATTCGATAGCTTAGGATCAAAACATTTAATTTTGGATGGATTGCGAATTAAACAAATTGGAAATTTGGACTGCTTAATTAAATGTTTTTTAATTTATTTTAGAATGCTTCTTTTCTGTATTTAAGTATGCCCTTCCACTTAAAAGACCCTCCATCTACTTTCGTGGAGTAGCCTTACATAATTAAATATGATCTCCTCCGGCCTCATCCCTCAGTCAACGGATGAACTCGGGTATAACTCACCCTTCTCCTTTCTCTGAATACTCCAAAGCCAAATTCACAACCTCTTCCACACAATGAGACCTTACATGTACTTTTCGTGACTCTTCGAAGTGTTAATTACTCGAAAAAGTCGAGTTCCTTCTCCTTTTCCTCCGACAATATATACCAAGGATATTTCCTTATTATTAAAAAGTTATGAGAACTGATTTTCAACTTTCTGCTATAACTGTCTCCAATTTTGACCGGGCAAACTTTTTCAGGATACCCAAGACATTTACCGTTGACTCCGTCTACAACTATCAAAATGATTGGGCGGTATGCGTTGTCAAGGATGACAACAGTATTAGGACAGTCACTAAGGCCAAATATTTGGCCTCTGTGATGAGGATGGGGTTTGTGCATTAGCTAGAGAAAAAAGGTTTCCAATTTGGTTTCCTGTTGGATACCGATTAACTGCAGCCTATTACTTCATGGTGTTGAAGGAAAATGTGGTGTCATCGATCACAAAGACCAAGAAGAAGTCCAAAAAGGCAACGTACGTATTTCAGCAGGACGGAGCTCCGGCCCATAATGCTTTTTCTACACCGGGTATATTATGTGATTATAAAAATGATGTTTTTTTATATTTAATTGAGAATCCTTTTTTCTGTCGGATTGGGATTTCTTAGGATGCAATATTTAAGTTTTAATTACCTAAGATATATTTTTTAAATGCCGCTAAACACAATTAAGAAGTTAAAATTTAATGAAGGATATCTGATTGACTGAGCTCTGTTATTTGAGCGTAAACAATAATGTTCCAAAATTTACCAGTGCAGCTAGTAATCAAGCCAATAGATTTTTTGTAGAGAAGTTTCTATTTTGACTATTTAACTTGTTGGTGCTACAAAAAAGATCGGTAATTAATATATAAAGATTAAATGACTCGATTACACATTTGCTATAGTTTTTAATTTGATTGAGTATCATTAATTATCATTCAAATATAAATATAATGGCAAAAGAATAAAAAAAAAAAAAAAACAGTTTAGTTTTCTTCTTCGGATAAATTTTCATCCTATCATAATCCTCGTAGATTTTGGAATTTGAGCATTTCTGGCTGAGGATAAAGTATCTCGGATCCTTTTTTTTTCCTAATTTTTATTTAAAATAGCAGCTTTTCTTTCTTTAATTGATAAATAAATGAAATGCACATTTAAATTTAAATATTTCTGCTTTACTTAAATGTTTTGGTGTATTATTTTGATATTTTTGAATATTATGTATCATATATGTAAATCATATTCCTGCTCTGAAGATATTTTACTTTATTATAATTAGGGTAGTAAAAAGAAATCCATCATTTTCCCACTAGATGGCTTTTGTAATATGGATATCGCATTGTATGAGAGAAATCAGTTTACGTTAGATAGCGTTAGCAAAAAAAAAGATTTCGTACTAAAAAACTTAAGATAGTTTTGAGATTGTTTGACTTAGTATTATTACTTGAGCGTGCGTCAAAGGATTGGTTTTTATTCTATATCATGATTCATACCTTCTGATGAAAACAGTGTGCACTTTGGGCATGTTAAAAAAAAGAAATTTTTATCAAATGCCTTCCTTACATCTTTGGGCCTCAACTTGGTTGATGTAACATTCTTATGCTTGTTTTGAAGATTGTTTCTAGTGCTTAAATGATTTCTGACTTAACACGCATTGACATTACTTTCTTTTACCGGCTTCATGATGTCAGAAGTGGTCTTGCCGGCGCGTACTAAAACGCCAATGTTAAAATGCGAACATAATGGCCTCAAAATTCTTCCCGTTCCGGTATGTTATGTATGTAGGACACAATCTTATAAAAATTTGTCAGTGCCAAAATTTAGACGTCCTGCTCCAAATCTTAAGAACGTCTCCGAAGTGGTTTCAAAAAGTCCTGTCCATGTAACAAACTTTGTTCAATGACGTCATTGTTCTAAAAATTAGTGAATTAAGTTATGATTAATCTTTCTCGGCAACATCAAAATTATTAACACATAATGGTTATAAGAACAATACTAACATTAATAAAGCCGAAATGAAAAACTATTTTCAGTAAATTCAATGGGGGAAATGAAGCTCTGAACTACAGTATTAGTGAAAATGTTGCCTTCTAGAGAACACTTTAAATGACTGATTTTAAGTCCTATTTTAAGAATTGATATAAATATTGCATTCGTAATATAGATCAATACATGTGTCGTATTATGTATTGACGTGAAAGTTGCTGGAATCCTGGCGAGTCTAAATCTATCATAAATCAAGTCATTGGCGACCATTTTTTTTTATTATTTATTTGTTACAATTTTGAAGTTTCAAAATTCGGGATAAATTGATATGACAAACCTTTTTGAGGAATGTTTATTGTATCATTTCATATACCGATTTTTTGTTACTCTTTCTATAAAGGGTATGGGAGCATATCTTTTATGTTGTGAGTGGACTATTCGCCTATTTTTTTTCTGTCGAAAGAAAATTTCCCGAACTAACAGTTTGTCGAAGGATAATTTGCAATATTTAAATTTTGCCGAAGCATTTGACCGAAAAATTATATTTTAAATATCAAAGCATGCGATTACAGATTTTTATTCAATTTAAAATGGTTTTATTACATATAAGTCTACATATATTCCCTCGACAGCCTTTCTCTCTCTATGCCAACAAAAAGTATCTATATTCTGGTCTTTTGATGATAATGGGTGGATCTTTATGCTTACTGTCGAACAAATCTTCTAGTTTATTCTCAAAGGCATTTATATCTTATTGATGAGTCAACTTTATGCTTTTTAAGCTTCTGCCATTCACAATGAAGCTTTTCTAGTTGTATAATGACATTATTTTTTGGACGAACAGGAATTCCATTTTTCCCCACAAATATATGTATATAACATCGAATATCACATTTGAAGTCCTATCACGAATGATTTTTTTAACAAAAAAATTCAATAAAGGAAAAAAAAAGCAAAGCCTGATTTCTTGATGGTTACTTTGCACCAGTTATTTGGATTTCTTAAAAAAACCACGTAACCAAACATCTTTTTGTTTGAATCACTTGTGATTCTGACATTACTTCAGTGTTCTTTGCTTAAATTAAATTGTTATAAATATGTTACGTCGTAATATAACAAATAAACAAAAAAATTGTTGCTTGATTAACAGGATAATATGCAAAAGTACTTATACAATCATAGTTATTTTTTTAATAATCCAATACCAATCTTAAATGGAGGATCAATATCCTTTTTTAATATTTTGTAGTTTTACCTTAAAGATTTGACTATTTGATTAAAAAAATAAGGATAAATAATGTGCACTATGAGTAATAGGTTAAAAAAAAATCCTTTGCTTCTATTCCGTTTAAAATCAAAGCCAATTTCATAGAAATACAAAAACGAAACTTTTCAAAAATTCTTCCATTTTTTTTTCTCAAAAGTTTGATTGAATTGGCAATTAGCTCCATTTTATTTTCCATATTAATGTGTATATTACATCAGATATTTGTTTCATCACAAAAAAAAAATATATAATACATATTTAATGTCATTGAAAGAGTTTTAACTGAGAAAATATTATGTAAGAGCTAGTTAAGATTGAATTTCATATCAAAATAGTGATCTTTTTAGCAACAAAAATGACTTTAAATCCAGCAACACTCTAACTTATTTATAAATGAACTATGTATTTTTAAGACTGTAAAGCTGGGTATAAGGGTCGTGAAAATTTTAATTTGATATTATAATTAAATTTTTTTACTTAAAGCTATAGAAATTACTTACTTTCTTATTAAATTGAAAATAATACGTAATAAAAAGAGAATTTTTTGAGTTGAATCAAATTGATGATAATTTTAGCCTTCAAATGAGAACTCATGAAGTAATAATTTTTTTATTAACAGGGATATATTGAGTCGTTAAGCCCAAATACAACTTTTAGCAAAGTCAATACCTTATATAACTTTATTGTTGAGTTGCTATTAAAAAGGTGTCACATTCTCAAGATTTAAATCTTAGAATAGAAGGACTGAATAAACAAAATACTTCAGAAAATATACTAATTTAATCAAAAAAATATTTAAGGAGCTTACTTCCTTCACTTGCAAATTGAAGGTTGGGAAGGCCATAGATAAAATAATTTTAAATGAATTTGTGTCTATTAAGGGACATCGCTAAATAGATAACCTTAAGAAAAAAGTACTCAATAGCTAATCCTCTGTTAAAGGAAAGATAGAGAAAGACTGTCTTTCTACAACTGACGATACTTAAAAGTTGATATATGTTCAAAATAACGTTAATTGAAGTTGATTTAAGTTTAGCTCATGATTCTTTTTTTATTTCTTTAGCATATTTTAACCCTACTGTTTAACTGATAAACATGAAACTTTGCAATTACGTACGAATTGCATTAAAGTCCGCGAAAATTTATATTTTTAATAACCATGGCCTTAGTAACCTTTTAATTACCTTTTCATAGAAATTTACCATTTCAATTCAATTTAAAAAAATAAAACCAGCAATACAAATCTAATTAAACCGAGTCGAAGATAGACCTACAAAAAAATCATTTGGATAGATATTTATTCTTTTTTTCTTGAGGATATATCAAATAAATGAACAATTACATACTTTATTTACATTTACATATTTAAACACAAGATTTATTCAGTTTAAATTATTAAATTGTTTGTGTAAATTTATTTTCAAACCAGTAGATTTATATTTTTTTACAATATCATAGATAAAAATAATTTCTTATTGTAAGCTTTAGCCAAATACTAATGACATATAGTAAGTATTTTCTTATTGGTGTTGGGATATATCCTTCAATGGTCTTCCACGCCTTGTAAAAGACAATGAAGTTGTGAATCGTTAGTTTTATTAACCTTTAATATTTTGTGATGAGCGCCACTCCTCTTTCAGCAAGATAATTGCATATGTGGATGTAATCAACTTTTTCCGATGCTTCCATTTAGTCTTTCCCATCATTCTAAAGTGCTGGGCCAACTTCTAAAAACTATCAGGCAGTTCCAAATTTCCTGAATTCTTTTTGACTTCTTCGTGACAAAGTATTAAATATTTTTATGTATAAAATTATTACTTAAGTTTTTTGTTATACTGTGCTTAACATTGAAAGAGCTAATTATTTTTCTTTTGGAATTAAACTTACTCTATTATCGAAGAAAGAGAGTTGAACGAGTTCTTCTGACAAATACCATAAATATTTAGAGAATTCGCAAAAGGTAAATCTCTATCAAATTCAAAAATATTCGATTAACAACTTCATTAGATCGTCCGAAGGATAATTGGAGGCCTGAGATACATTGACTCAAGTTTTGATACATACTCTTACTATGAAAACACTAACATCACGTAATCCTCGTTTTCCCCTTAGAGTCAATTTGAGTTCTAATCTCAATATCCAAATCTTGAAACTATATGTCACTTTTGAAAGCTAACGGTACAGTGCACCAGACATCATGGACTTAACTCCACACACACGCCATGAAATATAATTAACAGTTTTAAAAATGATCTATTTTCGTCTTTTTATATGTTTTTTTAAGATTATCTCTTGCAAATTCAATAGTAAAATCCCATATGCTTTCAAAGACTGGCCACCTCTTCATCTGCTTTTCCAGGTTTATGTTTAGTTTTGTTGATCGATGACCAATTTTGTTTAAATCTTTTGAATAAAGGAACACCTGGCGACGATGTGGCATCCATACCCTGTTGGAAAACAGATTCCATAGCTAATTCTATTATATGATGTCTTCAAGCAAATGGTAGAAGTTTTTGCCTAGTAATTTTTCAAGTACAACACAACTTCCATTATTGTTGCCGATATTTGAACTTATAGTGTCAAAACAAATTAGTTTGTTTTAATAAATATGTATGTACTCTTTGTTTAATTTAAAACTCACTCATAACTTGTTTGATACGTCATAAAGAAAAAAGAGCAGAAATGTATTCAAAATATATATTTTTTTGTAGGTACCATCTTCAAATAGTATTACTTAGATTTGTATTTATTGTTTTATATGTTAAAATTGAATTAAATGATCAATTTCTGTGAAAAGGTCATTAAAAAGTCAAAAGGCTAAGGTTAATTAAAAATTTAAATTATTTCCATGAATTTAATATGATTTAGACGTAATTACAAATTTTCATATTTATCAGTCCAATAGTTGGGTTACAATATGCAAAATAAAAAAAAATTTAATGAGCTAAATTTCAATCAACTTCAATTGACGTTATTTTGAACATATAAATATTACGTTTATTGAAATAATTATGAATTATATTTTGTTGTAAATTTACTAAGCTAAATTTATTAATTTTACAAAAAAGCTTTAATTTGAAGTATATGGACATTATTTTATAAAATACTCAGTTTTTTCGTTGAAAATGTAAATTTTCAATACTTTAGAGGCGTTGAGCTACCTCTAAATATTGTTCAATTTTTTTTTGGACAACTAGGTATCATTTTTCAACCTCAGCCATTTACTTTTCTCAAAAAGTTTATTTATTGTCACCCTATTGAACAGGCGTCAACATAAAAACAGGTATACATCTTTTTTGAAGGTGTGTTTTTTCTTTCCTCTCTATATATTCTCGATCACTCTTTTCCTTAAATCCAATACATAGGGTTGTTGGACTCGTGTTTTGCGCAAGCACGCCTGCAAATACAACTTCAACTATCTGGTTCCTCTGTTTTCTTTCTGACATAAATAAACCTATATTCATAAATCATACATGATGGCTGATGGGTAATTTCGAACATTCTTACAAAGATATATCAATTATGATTTTTTTAACAATACAACTTATCTGAAAATTTACAACATATAAAATCTTTCCTTGACCAAAATATAGCTTTACTTGGTAATATTTAATCAAAAATAATATTATCTAGAAAATGTCTTAATGTTAGTTATAATATAACTGTATGATACAAATAGTATTGAATCTTATTTGTCATAATATAAAACTTTGGTATGCAAGTATAGAGAATCACAATTAAGATTATTGGATGATGCAAATAAAATATGAGAAGTATATATTAATAGAGAATAGTAGAAACAGCATAGAATAATCAAAATAGTCTAAATAATTTAGTATCAAAGGATGTTAACACAAATACAAAGTCATGTGGGTTCAATATATATAATGAAGAAGTCAAGGTTGTAGGAGATCGTGGAACAAGAGCCAAGAAAGATAGTGTAGACAGTGGGGTTTCCAATTTCTTCATAATTATGGGAAAGTTTGCTTGCAAAAAGCGTCAAATGCACAAGATATGGTAAGAAAGGCCACTATGCAAGAGTAGGCAGGAGTCTAAAAGAAAGCTCTATTTCGATCATCAACTCGATTAATAAATTTGAACTGAATAAATTACCCATCGATGTATAGAATGTCCATGGAAATTACTTCAAAAATATAATAGCTACATATGACAGTGGTGCAATTGTATCTGTCGCTGGATTAAGAGTTCTAAGTAAATTCGATTCCAATCCAAATAAAAGAGTATCGTTTAGTATATATCTTTAACCTAAATTATTTATTTATTTACTCATGAAGGAAGAGGGATTGTTGTATATTATTAATATATAACTTCCCTATAAATAACTTAATAAATGTATATTATATTCTGTAAATTTATACAAGACAAAATATACTGTTAGTTTGAGAGCATCAAACCCATCATTACAGGAAATGTACTCGTAACTTCTTAGTGACCACTGACCATAAAGGATGAATAGATAACTTTGGCACGAAATCTAAAGAATAGAAATGAGGCAATTATTTAACAAATCATTTAAAAAATATTCTTAATATTTACGTGTTGACAATTAAATGATAACGGAAAATTCATTCCATTTGGTGATCAACAATTCCCACAATTTCTTACTACTTGGTTGAGACCTCCTTTTCGTATTGATGATATTCATCATACTAAGGATTTTCTCAGTATCACAATTGACAATATTTTTGTATACAAGATTGTCACTTGCTTAGAGTTCCTTTAGTTTTGTGCAGCCAGAGTTCTTTTGAAGCACTTCTTTTAACTTGGTCTTGAATATCTCTTCCTTCAAATCTTGAGTCAGATTTTCTAATATGGTTATGCAGGTAAGAAGAGGCAATATTTCCTCAAACGCAGTTATTACCAAGGGTATTTGACGAAAAGTTTCCCGCATAAATACGACTTCTTCTCTTAAAAAAACTTGTTGTAATTGAAAACAAAAAAATTCAGGGCCAATTTTTAAAAGGGCGGAACGTATAAATTATATTTTACTAAACTAACATAGACTCATCTACACTATGTTAAATCAGTTTGGTAACTTAACCGCTTGGAAAATTATTCTGGATTTCATTATCTTTTTTTTATATAAATCATCACTTCCAAGACCAACACAGCCATAAACTGACACAAAATGATTACAGATTAAGAATGAAAGACAAGAAGTCCTGAAGTATGCAATGTTTATTGTAGAAACCATTCTGGCAGCACAAAATCTTGATACCAAACTCTCTCTAGAATCATTGCCCTCAGTTTTTATTGCTCAAAACTTCAAAATTGCACTTGTTTAAATCATACATTCAGATACGACAGAGCTAGACATTGCAGATTGCAGCTTGAATGTAAGTGAAAGGAACCCTTCCTTCAGGATCTTCTGTAACAACATCGAACAAAAGAAGAGCATAGTATCCCACTGCATTAACTCAGACACAAAAAATAACTTTGTCACTGAAGCCATTCACATTACAGTTTTTATGGGCTTTATGGTCTATCAAACAAAGAAAAAAGCATTTGACAACATTTGTAAGGTAAGTGAAATACGATCAAGTCTTTAGCAATGATCTGGAATTTTTGTTAAGACGACCAATATCTTAGACTAAATTTAGAGATTTTCTGGAACCTTTTTTTTAGTAGACGGCATCATGATAATTTTTAATTAGTAATTTAATTGATTATTTTACATATCTTGGGAAATATTCTCTACAACTTGCAAATATGGTATCCGTTTCTCTCCATATTTATAAAATATTCATCAAAATTTCCAAAGCTGTGATGAAGAATTTTGCGTTGCTTACAAATAATTAAATATTTCCCATTATCAACATAACAAAATAAACAATTTTTTTTTGTATCTCGGTCAAGAGGACTCTTTGTTTGTATCGACAGCAATAATCCTATTACTGTTTGAGAGTCAAACCAGATGCTAAATCCCCTAGTACCCCATTATCACGATTGTTTTTAATCCAAGCCTCTTTTATGTTAAGCATCTCGGCTTGAAAAACAGTGTTTTGAGGAATGAGGGCTAAGGAGGCTTCCCCCACTGCATGATCATTTTTTGTGATTACAAATCCCTCGGTTGCTTTTCGATCTATCTGAGAATATATGAGTTTGGGATTCAATCTTCTTAACAAGGTAGTTGCATTTCCATATTTTTGTTCCATTTATTTCGTCTTTTTGGAGGTTAGGAAACAGATTGGAGAAATTGTGTCCTGCAAAAAACTAGAAAGAAAATTGTTCGTTTTTAGATGACACCATTTATTTATGCTCTCGTCGCATCGTTGCAAGACACTGTGCCTCTAAAAAAAGGGAAAAATTCCAAAAAATACCTCCAACCCCCGTGAGGGCATCGAATGCATACGATACCAGAGACCAACCAATAATAGTCTCTGCATTTTGTAAAGAAGAGTTTGTTTCCCTGACGTAACATTGCCATTAAATTTACTGTAAAACAGTTTCGTTTAAAAAAAAAATCGAATTTTTTAAAATATAATTATGAATTTATTTATTTTATTTTTTCAATCTTGTACACGGAAAATATTTCGGGTAAACAATTAAAAATTGAAATGTTTATTTTTGTGTATAATAAATACGGATTTTAGCCAGCGGGCGATAGTAATTTTGCAAAGTGTTATTGATTATTTTCTGAGTTCTAATCCTTGATAACAAATTAAGAAATTTGTTATCAAGGATTCAAAGAGTGCTTTCGACAAAGGGAAATTAAAGAACAGAGGGGCATTTCATATTCTGTTTGTCTCATAACTTATTTGCTAATTATTTATAAATTTACATAGATATAATCCATTCTCCATAATTTACAAAGTTCAATATATGTTTCTTCATATACTTGGTATTTGAGTTAATTAATTTACAGATTCAAATGATCAAAGTTATTTAGCCTATACATTTACTCTCATTCTATCATACGTACAAACTATTGAGAGCAAATATTATTTAATATTGTTAAAATAATTTATTTTAATCCATGAAGATAGAAGTTTAGTTGGCTATCTAAATAAGATTAAATATTAATAATAATAAAAAATATCTACGTGAATATTTAATATATAAGGTCTCAGTTATACCCTGGATTTAATTAATATTGCATTTATGTGTAGTTAAAGCTTTAAAATGAAAATTTCTGGAAAATTATTGAATTGCTTTTTTCGTACATACTTAAAAATATTGATTGCTTTTCTAAGAAAAATTAGCTAAGGTACTCAACTACTGTTAGTTATCAAAAGCTATCATAATACTGTAAGCTAAAAATGTTATCATTAACATTATATTTAATATATTAGAAGTTTTGATTTTGCGAGCAATGCTCATTATGACCTACGAAGTACTTTCATATAAATATTTGTTGCTATATTCATAAGAACAACTTAAAAAAAAGGGTGCACTTGACATTTTTGACGTTATATAATAACATTTTTACTTTTTTTTAAGACATGCTTTTTTAATTCTATACGTAAATCTGGGAAAAAAGGTGTGTGATCTTTTTTTTTTTTGTTCATTCATTGCTAAATTATTGTTGGGATAACATCTCCGGCTCATAAAGAATCTATAGCTTACCGTGTTGTGGAATGTAATAAATATTATTAGTGTAATGCCTAGAAAAATTACACAATTTTTATATTAATTCTGCTCTAGTATTATTTGAAATTTAGAAAGTATCATTTCCAGATCAGAAACACCTCATATTCTATCCATCCAACCCATAACTTAACAGGGAAATGATTTTTTAGAGTAATATTTGATCAATTTTACCATATGTTTTCCAGTCGTACTCTCCTTGCGCTCCCCCATATGTCCAGCCTATAAGATATATGAGTATAAGAAGAAAAAAAAGGTATATATCAAGGTTCATAGAAATATAAGGTTATACGCGTGTACGACTGATGTTTGACTTCCACCACCTGACGTAATAGTGTATGAGTGGTTGCGGGTTTTTTCAAAATCTGTCCTTTTTATCAAGCAGTCGGTACGATACATCAAATTGAAAATTAAACCAATAGTAAAATCATAGACTGTGATCAATTGCGTGTTTTGTCATAATCTGTTTGTCTTGCCAACGGTACATCAAATTGAAAATTCTAGCAAACCCTATTACCCTATTTCAAGTGTTGGTCTAGCCGTATATTTCTATTAACTTTGGGATATATGCACAAATTTTGAGATTGTTTATCTATTTTTTATTTAAAAAAAATAATCTAACAATACGGGAAGCTTTATTAAATTATATCTTGTTTGTACAGCAATTCAAAAACTTTCCTGTAATTTTTTTTCAGGGATACCTTTTTTTATGTTACTAAGTAACTTTTAAATAGCAGTCAAAAAATTTATTATATACAAATTTTAAGACTTTTATTTATCAATTTAATGGAAAGTGTTTAAATTAGGAGAAAAAATCTCACTTTCAGTCTTTATCGGGTTGTCAGGATAGCTAAACATATTAGGGCATTATCGGAACATTATGAATTTGGAACATCCATATTTTTTTTTAGTACCTAAAAAAATCATTATTTAAAACATTTGATATTTTCAAACTAATATTCTAATTTGACTTGAATTTGAACTATGCCAAAGTTTGTAGACACTTATAAAAAAATTTATTTTTTCTTATAAAATTGTTTTTTATTAGTTCGATATCTTGAGTGATGTTTTTGTAAGAGATAATTTACAAAAAATTAATTTTTTTAATTAATTTAAATATAGCAAAATTTACTTTATTTTTAGGTATTTAAAACTTACTTTTCATTTAATTAATTGTATGTACATTTAAAAACGAAGTCATTGATAAGAATAGGTGTTACAAAATATTTACATGATGTATTAAATACAAAGTTATCTGAATAAGTTATATACAGTATGCTAAATAAAATTGTGACATTTAAATCAATCTGAATTACTTGTCTGTGAATATTTTAATTTAGTAGGTTGCGTTATTAAAAGTAAGGATTATTTGGTTTAATTAACAATAAAAAAATTTACTTTCAAAAATCAAAAGTTGTCAGAAGGAAGGCGAAAAGGTTGTCTGATTTATTCCACGGCCAAGTGAGTGTCAAGGAGATCATGAAGGTCGTAGGGTAGTCACGGAGCCTTCAGCATGGTTACTTCAACCATGAGCCTTGATAGGTTCCTTGGAAGCAGTAGACTCTGGAAAATCGGGATAAAGGATGACTTGGACACTGAAATCACCAGAAGTCCGGCCATGTCAATGAGGTAGTATACCAAGACTATCAATGTCAACTGCGACTTAGAAAGTGAACACTTTTTTTTCTGCCATTCAGAGGTAATGTTTCAAATATGATTTTTTTTACCTTTCTATGTTGTTAGTTGTCGATCACACTCCTGTAATTTATTTTTTCCACCATGGTTTATAATTATGATTTATACATGTTCTGCTCCTGGATGTAGTTCCAGTGCAAGTAAGGATTCTGAAGCGAGTAATCATCATTTCCCAATGATGGACTCTACCATGTTGGCAAAGTGAATAAGAGCCATTCCGAGAGACACAAATAGAATTTATTACTTATTAGACGCCATAAGTTAATTCAAGATTGTGTAGCAAATATTTTACGTCGAATGATTTCGTCTCTGTATCTGTGGACGCTAGACGTTTGAAAAGGAGATATCTTCAGCTCAGGTAATTAGTTAATATAATTACAATTGTACTTGTACATTTTTAATACTTCAGATGTTTGAAAGAGGATGCCATTCCATCACAATGGCCTAATCTTCCTAACTACCTATCATCACCACCACCCATCCCTAGAACAACGAGAGCCTCAAATACCAGCCAAAACTCCAGTTACAAAACAAACGGTTAAAAGCATTAGAGAATAATATATTTTTGGAAGTCCACTTGTCAAAAAATCTCTAAATAGAGCTCTCTTCTCAAACATTGCCTTGAAGATTTATTTTACTGCAAGTTCCAAATGTTGCTCTGGTAATAATAATCAATTCAGATGACAAAGGATTTGTTATTTCTGCCAACTTCGAAGTGGAAGATGACTTATCATTCAAAATATATCATAAGTCAATATCCAGTGCTGTGATAATTGAAACGGGGCTTCCCAGTTCTTCTGTTAAGTATTGGAAAGCAAGGATCAAAATCTTGGAAAGTCGTGAGAAACACGTAACCCTAGTAATTGATTTAATTTATTCGGCCAAAGGATTGAATTTTTAAGGGGATTTTTTTTGACATGAAAACAACCAAGCAACTAAAACAGTCCTCACTTTCATGATCAAGACTGCAGGGGGAAAGTATATGGATGGTTTGGCTCTCGTACCGGTGACAAACTTGATGGAATTTAATTATTGCTTTAATTTTCGGCTTGAACGCCTTTTTTTCATATTATGAGACATGCAAATTTGACTTCTTCTACAATTTGTATCTCATTTAGATTCAACCTCATCCCATTTTCTTCATATCTTTTTATACTTTATAGCTTTATTTTTATAAATATATGTATGTAGAATTGGACTTGTTCCCAGTGTTTTAATAGGTTTAATTTCTATATTCTTTTTCAAATATATATATATTTTTGTGCCTTTTATTGGCTTTAAATCATCTTCTGTATTAAATACGTCTCTATGGCTCCATTATCGGGTCTTGCATTTACTTCAAATTCTTCACTCACGATATTTTGTCTTGTGTTGTAATTTGGACATTCTTGGTGTGATTAATATCCCAGTTTACTAAGGAACTAATACAAATAACATGACCGAAGGAATTTGGTGGTCTTGGATAACTTTGTTTTGACCCTATTTTCATGGCTCAAAAGAATTTTCGGGAATATGTCTAACTGGTTAGGAATCCTTCTTAAAGCACATTATATCATATCAATATACAACAAACCGGAATCTATGGGCAATAAAACTTTTTATTTTTGGAAAATTGCATGCCATAAATTGTCAAATACTGAACTTTTCCATACATTGGTTCCTTTACAGAACCATAACATAAACTTAACCCTTTTGAAAAATATAGGGAAAAACACGGGAGGAGATACTATTTTTTTTTTTGTTGTAAAATTGAAAAAGAGACCTTGGACCTTTTTTCTAAAAGCATAAGAATACAGAAGGGATAAGTAGTCGAGTGTCAAAGATATTGCATTAGAGATACAGAGTTACACTAAAAGCAAATAATTTTCGTTTGCTTCCATCAATATGATAATATTTTTATCATAATAAAAATAGCGTGTATGCTTTATAAACATAGAGTACAATGAGTCCCTCACAAGATAATATTTTAGATTTGTGATCTGTATTAAATTTACAGTTCAATTATTTAAAAAATAATAATAATGTAATATAGGAAGGAAGTTTTATATTGTATAGTTAAGAAAAGTTGAAGCAGAATAGAGTTATACTTAGGTAAAAAAAAACAAAAAAAAAACGGAGTTTTAAGGATGATAATTGACAAACGAACTTGATGTTAATTTTAGTTGTAAAAATACTTGTCCGGTCTTATATTTATAAAAATAACGATATTTTAGTTTCAGTCACATTCAAATTATTTAACATTATTGCTCCTCTCTTTCTGTTTTCAATTTATATCAAATTGTTTTAAAAAGAGTACATTTTCAATTTGTATTCTTAAATTATGTTTTAAGACCATTTTGTTGGTTTATTTCGTGATCTTTTTCTTTATTTGATATACAAAAAGTAACTATAAATGAGTTAAATATTTTTCAGGTTATTAAATTATATTTGAAGTCAAAATAAGAAAAAATTACTAAGTTTCTACAATGGGAACGCGTAAAGATCTATTAAAATGTACAAAAATGTTATTCCTTAGTCTCAAAACTTTTATTTATTGATAAGTTTACTTACAGGTGTCAAAGGTCATTGGGAGATGTGTTAAGTTTATTGAAATAAAAATTAATGAAATTCATATTTTGTGAACTACTTGGTAACTTTACTGTATATATTTATAAAGTTTCACCTTGTGATAAAATCAATTCTTAAATTGATCAAAAGAAGAAAAGTATGGATATGTGATATAACTATTAATTATTTCTTGTTTATTCATTCGAAGCATTTCAAAAGTTTTTTTTTAGTTTTAAACTTGGAAGTTGTTTATTGAAATCGATGTTTTAATAATTATTTAATATGTTTGTGATTATAATCCTTTTACTATAACTATATTTATAACATAATTAATACTAACTATTAATGAAGTATAAAATTTTACATTATGATACTAATCTTCTATATAAATAAAATAAGGCTTGTATCTCTCTCTCTTTCAACACGCCGTATCTTTCAATGACTACTTGATCTAAGAAATTACAATGTACGTGGGTTGTAGATCAGCTCGTCATGTATTTTTTTTTAAAAGAAGAGAAGAATAGATAACAACTTTCGTGCCATCATTACTACCTTGATGATATAAAATCTGAGCCCAATCACTTTAGGGCACCAAGAAAATTGCTACTTTACATGTTTAAAAGCCTTCACTTCAGCTTGGTTGATCGTACTCTACATTTACTATCTTGTCTTCAATGAAATCAAGATTTGAATGAAATATTTAGCAATAAAAATAATTATAGAATTGCACTTAATCTATTTCATGTACGACCATTCTACATATAATCCAGTGATTTAAATATGCTAAGCTGTGAGATATTTTATAGAAATAATCATTCTACATTACAAAGTAATTGATTTTTTTCATTATACATTCATTTTGATTTTAAACACTCTGAAAAATAGTAATAATTATACCCATAATTAATTTGTAATTTTTTTTTTGTAGTAATCATTTTAGAAAATAGTCATAAAATGGTCCTTCGAGACAATTAGGGAAGAAACATCCTTTTTTTTTCTTTCATCGTTCAAAAAGTGAATATCTTCATTTTAACATGGAATATAAAAGCCTTGGTTTCATGGCAAATATTAGCACAATTTTTTTTGGTTTTATAATAATAGATACTGACTGGCATTGCCCGGAGTAATTAAGCTTCGGCTAAAAAACAAATTTTGCTTTAATTATATAGAACATAACTCCTCTAGAAATCCGCAATGTTACTCTCTGTTTTTCATGGGGACGCTCACATGTAACTACTCAATACTTATCAGTTGATATCAGTTCTGTCCTCAAGAATGAAAGAATACTAATAAGAGTTTAAGAAAAAAATAATGTTGGAATAGGTTATGAGTACTTAAGTCTTAACAGTGCTCATCAATAAAAAAATAGACAAAGTTCATTTTAACATACCACCATTTACATTTAATTAAAATCTTAACATATACTGAAAATGGACAAGAATTATGATGTACATTCATATGACCAATAGAAAAAAAATAAATAAAGAGAAACAGTACTCTTGTTATACATACACATGCCTTTCAATATTTCATTAATACGACTTCATTATAATTTTTTAAACAAAAAAATATTTATGGGAGATTCATCAGCTATCACCCTGTATACAAGATTGATACTATATGCTGGAATATTTTATTAATACGACTAAATTTTTAGTTATTAGATCAAAATATGTTTATGTTGTACATCATAGAACACACTAAATACAGTGCACCCGATGACTCTATTTCATATATTCCGACATTCATATAAAGAGAAAAACTTCGCTTGATTAATATAAATCGGAAAATAATTTTGAAATCTTGTCAAACATTTGACTAAGACTACTTAAATTGTATTTGAAGTAATATAGGATACGCAAAAACATTTACTAGATGTCATAATATTCAACATGAAATTTAAATACTTTCAACCTTATATGGTATTTTCATCAAGCAGTAATACCATTCAGATAAGTCGATATATAAGATATTTAATGTGAATGAAGTTGAATATGTTCTTTTTAGTTCTCACATAGGTATGCAGCAAATGAATTTAATAAAAATTGATAATCAGATTGAAGAAAATGCAAAGTCGAAAATGGCAACAAAACACCGGCTACCAAATTTTAAATTAATTTTACAGTAGGTTTCTAATAAAATAAACAAATAGACCAACAATGTTATCACCAACACTTTTTACATTGCGTTAGAGAACATCAATAAAAAAACATATTCAGCAAAGTATCTCAGTAAAAAGGAAAATATAATCTACTGAGATTGTAAGTACTCGGTTCACTTAACTAGGTCTCTCAAAACTTTAAATTAATAATAGTACTAGGCGTTTGAAAATGGCTAATTTTGATTCAAAAGAACATATTAATTTTTTTATATGACCTCTAGGTTATAACTAAAATTTATACATATATGATCTATTTAACTTCCTACTGGGTTTGCAAAGACGGTGACCATCCAGAATGAAGGTCACAGGCTTAAAAAGTTTAAGAGCAATAACTGTAAATTGCAAAATAGCATTTATTGAATTTAAAAAGTGGATATTAAAATTCAATTCGTTAAATTTTAGTCGCTTGTTTTTCATATTCATATATCTGTAAATTTTTTTTTTTTACTAACATTATATTTCTTTGGTGCCTGTGTTCCTTTTTCTTTATATTCGTAGTCAAAATAGGGGAATATTACGTATTTAGTTCATTGAAGGCAGATCTTTTATATTTTTGTAATTATGCCCACATGAAATTTTGTTCTACTCACTAGATAATATTTTGTAATGGGCCTGCAATCTGCATCAGATACCTTTCATTTAAGTAAATAGGGACTAAATACCTCTTCAACATTTTTCATTTTTGGGGGGAAATCTGAGGAAATAGTAACAAATATAACAATAATGGATTAGAATGAAATTTTTCTATTAGTATTTTTTTCAAATTAGACACCTCATGGATTCGAACTAGAAGATAGAGAACTAGGAATGTAAATTAATTTCTATAGAATGGTTTTGTATAAACTGCATGTGAATTCATAATTAGCACGTGAAAAAATGAAATGAATATTTCTTATGAAGTTTTTCTAATAATTGGCACTAATATTTTTATTGTCTATACGCTTTTTGTAAAAATCATTAGGCCTTAAGAGATGGTGTACTCAATTTTAAATAATTAACAAATTATAGAATATCAAACGATGTTTCATATGAACTGAATGTCAATAAATAAAAACCATCAAGTTTATTAAAGAAGCTCAACTTTTCTGATCAAACATGTACTTAAAGCAGGCTTGTACCCGTTCACCTTTTTTCCATTCAGTGGTTCATTTTGTAAAAAACTTTACGTTCGCCGTTCATTCGAACATTCTTTTCCATTAATTTTTCCGTTCAATTGTTCATTTTTGAGTTTTTATTTATTCATTTAATGTTTATCTAGTATAAAAAGTCCACCCTAAGCAAATAGTTATTAATATATTAAGCCCTTTTTGTTTCGTAATACAAAAAAATGAGCTTCAAGTGTGTGGCCTGCTAAAAGCAAAACAGGCAATTCCTGTTCATTAATAATATAGGCAAATGCTAAATGTAATGTTCATTCAGGGGTGCCTGAATATTATTACCTTGTTTATTTATGGTTATATGAATAAAATAACATTCTGGAAATATATACTATTATTAGAATTTTTTAAGTTTTTTGGTTCTTTACATTTTTTATAGATATTTATAATTTTGTAACTCGAAGTTAAATTAAATATTTAACACATTTCCTTACTTCTGTCCCTTTATTTGTTATTAGACATCCAATATAAAAAATCTATAATGTGCTACTTAAATGTATCATATTACTGTACACTGACGCACAAGAATTTATTTAAATATATGCCTATTACTTTTATAAAAAATATCTATTTTACTAAATTCAGTATCTACAACTAGACTTGGGTAAGATTGGATTAAGTTATGGATTTTGTGCATCATTTTCAAAAAAAGGTTAGACTTTCAAAACTTCAATCGGCTTTTTATGCCAACAAGCCGATTTTTTTTGTCGTTTTTTATTTACTTCAAAAATTCGACTAGAAATTTATGAGTGTTTCTCGTGAACCATCACTAAAATAAATACTTTTTTGACCAATCTCAATTTTTGGGGGCATTTAATAAATGAATTAACGTTTATTATTCAGTAAAGTATGTTGGAATGCACTTAGAACAGAATCCAATAATTTCTAAATCTATTGAATTAGTTCGAATTTTGCTTATACTTTAGGTGAAGCTTGGACATTGAACGCAAAAACGAACGGCGTTCACTCTTTCCGTTCATTTTTTGAACGAATGAACGACGAAGGGGAAAAAATGAACAATGAACGAAACATGAATGGTGTTAATTTTCTTATTATCTATAAGAGGTAGCTTTTTGACTATTTTTCCGAAGATTACAACATCTTTTTTTCTTGATTATGGGTATAACTATTATTATCATCTTTGATGGAGACTAAAATATGTTTATTTAGTCTATTTTTTCCTGTTATTTTGTTTTATTACACCATTCACTGGAAAATAAGTCATCTTAAAATAGCATCCAAATCACGAATAAGGTGTAATTGATAAAATAAAAGGTATAATAGACGTTATAATAAAGTTTTTATCAAATCTGTTTATTTAAAGTATCACAATTTACCATTATCAAACAGAGATTTGGATCGAATGTGCAAGGGTCCTTATATGTTATAAATTGTTAAGTCGTTATTAAATTTAAAAACTTATTTGAATATTTTGACTACACTTTTGTTATATATCCAGAAGTTATTCATCGTGATGGACGAGAAATTTAATCTAACAGTTCAAAAGTAAAAGCAATAATAAAAATATTCACCTCCATCTCCATCCATAATAAAAAATCTTGCGAAATCTTCAAACTCCCTCTATGCTTCATAACGCTCCAAAGGATTCATGAACTAACTACCAAAATATGTAAGTAATCACTTAATATACGCAATATAACTGTAGGAATATGTCATGGAACTTTTTTGGGTCCTTGTGTAAAAATTCTACAAATATAAAATTATTCTCATAGTTGGGAACTATGTTAACTTGTTTGACAGGATAAGTCTAATTTGACTCCATACATATTTGAAAGACAAAGCTTCATGCAGGAGCCGTACAAAAGGGAAGGGTCAAAAATTAATTATAAAAACTTTTTTCAAAAAAAATAAATAATAAATTTATGAAATATTGAAAAATTAATGCAAATAGACAACAATCAAAATAGTATTTATTGTATATATATATATAAAATATGCTCCTATCATGAATTCTCCAAATCCTTTTTCTTTCAGTGTTTTTTATAATGTGAGTATGCGAGACACAGTCAAAATCCCTTTCAAAGTCAATGTTTTTGAGTTCATTTTTTAAGATAACTTTATTCAGGTTTGACTATATTTATATTTCTAATGGATAGAATGTAGGATAAAGCCTGCTCATAGGTCAATTTCGTGACATCTTTTTATTCGTATTTACACATACTCATTAATGAGTTCACATCTAGGTAGTAACAATTTTACATCACTAAACAGATATTTACCTGTTTAAATTTGAAGTGAAGAACTTTTAATTTGTATTAATGTTTTCGACACGAAATAATTTGTATTATTTTTTCATTTTTATATAGATACGGTATCATCATATTAAATGTATGTAATTTATTTTCTTAATTACAATAAGAAAATAACAAAAATAAAATTTAAATGGATACAATTTAGACCTTCATTTCCTTCTCATTTGACTAATAGATTAAATTTTTTCTCTTATTTTTATTTTAAATTGCACCAATGTTCAAAAATTGTTTGGTATATATTCTTATACTATTCTACTATTCAAAAGTGTCTTTAAGTGATTTTACAATATATAATGTAACAGCCTGATATAATGAAGGATCAAATAAAGTATTAAGGGATAATAGTAAAAAAATTTATACCTGATAATCTACAAATTATAGGAGTAAAACCAACATTTTTATCATTTTTATGTATATTCCTGATGGTAGATCATTGTATTACATGCTTATTAAAATTCAGCTCGAAATCTTGAAAATTGATATCACGAGTGCCAAATTCGTAATTTTGATTGAAGTTACTCTTTTCAACAGTAGTACCCAGGATTTACTGGAGTAATTAGGCGTTGGCTGAAAGACAAATTTTGCTTGTTAAAATATAGAAGATAACTCTCCAAGAAATCATTAGTGTCTCTCTTCTTAAGAATGAATGAATAATAATAAGAGTTTTAGAATGAAATTATGATGGAATGAATGATGACTACTTTTGTTTTTAGAGGGTCCACTAGCAAAAAAAAACAAAAACCAGTGCTCCCCGTATACTACGTACAAAACGCATGTGATAGTTAATTTATTTTTACTTAACAGTGTTATTTTTTACTCATCATTTGACATTTACTATAAATGAGTATGAATTATGATGTACATAAGAGATCAATAACAAAAAAAACTGTATGATAGTGTACATACACACTAGCAATATTTCATTAATACGACTAAATTTTTATTTGTAAGACCAAAAATATGGAAATGAAATACTCCAGAGACCTATATTTACAGCAACCCTGCATACATGATTTCATACAAACAAATTAACTTTGCTTTGTTACCATTTATAGGGACAAAAGGGTTATTTTTTGAATTTGTGTATTATACTTTGTGAAATTGTAGCAGTGTAAAAGTAATTAAGAAAAAGGAGGACTTAGCATGTGAAAACATGATTCAAAATATCTAATATACATGGTGATTCAGATGAATTAGGAGAATCTTTAAAGGCCCTTAACGAACGAACTATACCAATATTTTTATTTATTACTTGAAAACTACATTTAATGAAATTCAATTGTTTATAATGAGATCTGTCTTTCTTGATAAGCTCGTCCACATTACAACCTCTAGCAGTTCCATCATTGCTATTTTAGTGGTTCTGATTTTGCACTTTTAATTTACATTCTCTGAATGGATGGAAGACATTACACCTTCCAACATAACAAGGCCAAAAAAGTGCAGGATGTCTTTTCTACAAAATTTGCTTACTTTTGGAACTCGGATTTTTGGTTTGCAAACAGCCCGGAACTAAGCTCATGCGATTTCTATATCTGAGGGAGGGTCGAAAATGAGGACTGTGCCAAGTTTCATTCGTCTGTGGAGGCTCTGAAGAAGTCCATTATCCGTACAATGTCAAAGCTGGGTTCCACGAGGTTGCCCGGGCCTGCCAAAGCTTCCGGTGCTATGTGTCCAATATTATCAAGAGAGTCAAATATCATTATAAATAATTGAATTTAACTAAATATAGCTTTCAAATAACAAAAAATATATGTTTCTACCTCTTCTAAATCGTTCTTTAATAAGCTTTCAATGATTATCCCAATTCATCTGGAACACCCTGTAGAATCTACTCGGGGAAAAATAGACCGAAAATTATGATTTTTTTCTATTTTTATTATTCTTATATAAATTATGATTTCACATTTTTGAAATCTGTCAAAAATGATGGAGTTAACTTCAAACTTTTTATAAAAGGCTAGAAAATACACTTTACAAATGTATGCCTCATTCCAAATTTGATCTTAAAACTTCCACAAATCTCACAGATTCTTCTCATATATATATATAAGGTACATATGTTATTGATTAAAATCAATAAGAAGTATAATCAAATCAACATTACTTTTGAATAATCATGCTTTGAATTTCTTTTTCCTCTTCAACAAATAAAAAATCAAGAAGATCTTAATTTCCGAACAAAATACTAAAAAAGTATCATTTTTCACAAAATTGGATCTTCTTAAATGATTTTTTTTGTTTCAAATTCAGGTTCTTTCAATTTGGCTACCTACCTAAAGAGTAAAAATACTTCCAAATTAAAATCAAAAATGCCATCAAACACATATTTCATCCAATATCTCGAGGAAAAGTTGTCAAAAATTATTGATTTTTTTTTCACAATCATCTGCATTATAGTATACAATTATAATATAAATTTTGTGGTTAAAGCTATTCTCATGTTCAAGAGAAAGAGATTATTTCAATTAAAGTTTAAGTCAAGTCCAAGTCCATATGGTTTCAAGGCTAATGTGCTGGTTATGACTCCTGTACAATAGCTCTGAGTAGTTAAAATATTAAGAAAAAATATATACTTAATTGTTTTTGATATTTAATTTGGATTGGAACGGAGTTATATAAAACGCGGATTTTCATTTAATTGATCACTCACCACTCTTTTTACAAGAAGTAAGAAGAAGACATACATAATTATTTCCTTATGACAGCTAAGTTGGACCTTGTACTTGTCCATAGAAAATGATTCTAGTATTACAGCTATACTGCGTCCCCTCAACATTTTATTCCTTTTATTTTAAACAGTTCTAGATTTTGATTAGTTCATATTCGAATAACATTATTAATCCTTATAATGCTTAAAAATTTCCAATTAATAAACCAAAAAATCATATTTGTTCATATATTTGTTTAAAAAAAATGAAATATGAATTAAAACTATATTTTCCGTTATTTTTTTTCTATTTTGGAACAGATGGGATCTTAGAAGGGTCACATAAAAAAGAGAAATGAAAGCCTTAAAAATAGTACTCTTCTTCACCAAGTTAAATTTAGAACGACCTCATAAGACCCCTTGACAATATATATTATGTAAGTAATTTGAAAATACGTTTTAATACTGTATTTTTCTATTGAATGAGACAATAATGCAGCTGTGACCTGTTACTTGTATTATTGCATCATTAATTCCCTTCTGTCTTTCTTTTGTGACCTATTTATTGTGAATAAATCTTCTATAAAAATCAACACACTTTTATTGCCAATATCTTTCATCTTTCATACAATTTCTAAAATTTATAGAACTGTCTCTTTGACATTATCAGCTATTTGGTTGGTCAAGTAACCCATACAATTTATATATAATGAAATTCTAAAATATCTACCTATATAAGTATTTATTAACCAAAATAAAATTATAATATCAGATAAAACAATATATGTATTCAGGGAATAACAACTAAATCCAGCACTTCAGATTTCCAGATTTTTTCGGCATATATGATGACAAAATTGAGTGATGATATTATTTTTTTTGTGAAATATACAAATAAACGTTTCATTTATAATAGTAGACAAAACACTGTCATGGGGTAAACAACAGAATATTTTAAACCTATGACATTTTTAGATGTAGAAAGCAAGTGCGTTGTTGTGATGATTTGGTGAAAAACGATCTGGATATTTGCAATAATGAGATTTCATATATGAGAAGAATGGACAACAAGACTCTGCTCCCTGCCTCGCCTCCAAAACGAAACCGGATTGGCTATTGGAGTTCTGTTGCAGCTAGGTGTTCAAGGATATTTGGCTTCCTAATCCCTCCAACCATAATCCAATGTATTATTTTGTACAAAGTTACCTTCAAAAGTCTTTGATCAACTCCATCTTCCTAGAATATAATAATATAGATCAGCTTCTAGTTTCCAGGGCCTGCCAGTGGGTCTTGAACGAATCGAACATATTATTGAGCTACTTTGAGTGATACATATTTTCAATTATATATAATTAAATTTTTTCTCCTTTGTATTTTTTTTTTAATAAATCGTATAAAATTAGCATTTCTCCTCATCTTAATCAAACTATGATGAAAAATAAAATTAGTTGAGCTATATGATTAGGCTACTATTTCAGAATCTTTTTAGTTTAGTTATGGTTATACATTCCACCTGAATATACTCTCTGCTACCTAGTTTAAAGTTGAAATATCTCCAACCGTCCCTTTTGCTGACTGAGACCATGTTCTAACTCCTTTTCCATTGGTCGAAAATAAAATTTCTAATTAGTCATTCATGTATTATCTAAAAATTAAGGTGTGTGTAACCTTAAAAATCCATTAGCCACGATATTTAGTGACACATAACTTAACAATTTCATATTATTTACTACGATAGTGCATTTCATTTTCCTTATTTTTTTTTAGAAAGAGCCGCATAGAAAGCCTATCAGAGCCACAAGTTGTACACTACTCTCATAATTTTCTAATAATTTTAAACAGTTATTGATATTAGGTATTTAACATCGATATATATTTTTTTAAAAACGCCATATGGAATCGGATTTAAAAAAACTTCCTCATCCAGTTAGTTTGCCCAAGCATTTATGATTCATCCTAATCCTCTAACATTCAATATTATAAAGGTGCAGAACCTTATAATAATACAAAGATTATTAATCGATTAATGATAAAAACTTAGTTTAAGTTTATACGAACATACATATTGAATAAATAATTTCGACTCAAAATGTCAAATAAACAAATAATCGTGCTATCAGTTTTGTTGAATAAATTTAATGCGCATTTAAAAATATAGCTTTATTAGGAACATTTTTTATTAGTAAATAGATTTAATTTAAGATAAAGAACACTTGGATTTAACTAAATCAGATATTTAGTCGAATATATGTATAATATATAGATAGTTCAATACTTTTGCTAGATTAATTACTCCACTAATATGTGTGGAATTATACATATAAAAAAGTACACTTTGTAGTTTGTTTATTACTGTAATTATAGACAAACAATCACATTTATCTGAGAATATAATTAGTGTCGAATTTAGTATACTTTTTGACCTTGTCTTATTCGTGTACATAAGGCCTTTTTAAGCTTATAGTGAAAAAAGTTGTGCTGAGATTAATATGTAAAATAAATGTCCTCACAAAACCTCTTGTTTAAATTTTACTCTTGAAAAAGTAAAATGTGTACAACTATATCAGATCAACCCTGTAAAATAACAAACATTATAATTAGTTATTGTAAATGAAACTTACTAGCTATATTTTGAGATGAGGTAGTAGATTTTGTACGCGGACATATTTCTTATACAAAGTCTTTTTAAGGTAAGATTTATGTTTAACTATATTTCAATTACAAAGATACATAGGCCACAAACTGACCATGTTTTAACTAATGTTGGTTTAAAATTTCATGGTGATCAAAGAATGTAATATGATTTTTTTTTTCTACAACACTCAATCTTAAACCACTGTTTGGTCTGGAGTTAGAGTTTATATACAGCGGAGAAGATATTATCTTTTAGGAATGTTTCTCTACCAATGAACAAGGCCAAGGAGCAATGGAACTACTAAAAACCACTGTCAACACTTCACAAAGTATTTATGCTCACTCCAAATACTACAAAATGAACCCTTGGCCCACGGGCTGATTAAGAGTACAGAAAAGACACAAAGTAGGTTAAAAACCATGTACCTTGGGTTCATTTTAAGTATTTGGAGGGGACTTGCATGCTTTGTGACATATTGATTGTGGTTTTTAATCTGATTAGTGTCTTTGCCGTAGACTTTATCAGCCCATGGGCCCGTGGTGCATTTTGAATTAAGAAGAGGGTGTCTAAATACTGTGTTGGCTGTGGTTTTAAGTTGCATGGTAAACCTGCTATAGTTTTAAACAACATATGGACTCGGGGTTCATTTTGAAGTATTTGGAGGGGACCTAAATGCTTTGTGAAGTAACAGCAGTGGGTTTAACCCGTTTGGTGGCCCTGTCATTGCACAAAACAAGTTTTGGCTGAGGTATTGGGATTTTGTTAGTAAATTTATGGAAATTTTCCCAATGGCAATTTCCCAAACTGGCAATTTTCCTGAATGGTAATTTTCCATGCACGCAATTTAATGTATAGCTGAATTAATAGTGTTAGTACTCTGCTACCACTATCTGAAATTTTGCATTGGTGCCTCTTTCGAACTTAGTCAGGCTAAGACGGGAGTACCGATTTTTTTTCTTTTTTTGGGGGAGTGGGGGGCTAATATATATTTGCTTATACTTTACCCAAAACACAAAAACCGTTCTTTGAAGCTCAATGAGACTGAATAGGGGGTTCAGTTATAAATCAAAAAGTTTTTTTTCTCTATTCTTACCCCTGGAGCATATGCGACAACACACGGAAAGACTTAAAACAAACACCACTTCCTAACCAAAACATAAACTATAAATAAATTAAACATAAATATAAACACACCACAATGCAAATAAAATTCTTTCTTAAAAGTATAAGTCAGCAAGCATAATGTTCAGGAATACTGTCAAAATCACAAACTTATATAAAAACATCGTCAAAACGACCAATGGCAATAATACTATCAATAAAACATAAACTGTCTTTCTTGTGCAATTGCAGATATAGACTCAAATCCCATATATTTCTTCTCATGCTTTCTAGGGAATCACATCTTGTTATAAGATGTACAGGAGATTCTGGTTCTTCTCCACACAGCCTGTATGAACCATCCTCCAGAAACCCCATCCTCTTTAGATGTTTCTTCAACGGAATATGCCCAGTATGAAAAGTATTTTGTTTGCCGACAACTTGAATCATCACACCACTCGTTCAACCAGACGTAATTAATTGTTCTTCTTATTTCAGTTTTTACTGTGATCAGTGGGACTTCTTATGTAGATTTTTCAATCATTTTAAATCCCATTTTAGCTTAGGCATCCACATATTCATTGCTCGTATTATTGTTATGCCTCTTTACCCATGACATTTTTACAAAACCTTTCAATCTGGGGGAAGGGGTGGGGGGTTCTTGCTGTCCAGTAAAGGGTCCTTTTTTATTTTGATGTTCTTTCCTTCATAATTCCAAAAGAAAGACAGTTATAAGATTTATGTTCTATTTTTTTAAGAGTGCCTAAAATTTGTGGGGTATTTTATCTAAATCTGGTTGGAGAAGGGTTTGTCCTCCTTTTATTCTTGACTGTGCCATCCTTGTTATTGGACCACCATCCATAATTCTTAATCTAGTTGTCATGGCATGTCTTTTAATACTAAGGTGTAAAGGTTCCATATTAAAAATAATCCCCATTGCTTTTGTTGTGCTGATCGCATTACTCTACACATCAAGAAACAGGCTAGTCTATTGACCTTTCCAAACTTAGTGATGTTTCCCTGTTTTTCTATGATCTGGGGTGTCCATATTGCTGCCCCATAACATACCAGTGATTCAAAACATGCCTCTCGAATCTATTTGACGTATGTAGACTGAAGGCGTCATTGGAAACCAACTAAATTTCTTGCAGCAAACAATACCATTTTGGGTTTTTTGACGATATGATCAATGTAAAGACACTATCCAAGTCGTTGGTTAATTATATCACCAAGGTATTTGTATTGATCCACCCACTTATCGCTATATCATTTATTTTGATATCAGGAAAACTCACTTTACGTGCCCAGATACATAACATCACCTTGGTCTTTGCCCCACAAAACATGAGATCTATTTGAGATGTACAAAAGTTCATCTCACTAACTCGTTTTGAATTACATCCGTCATTGAAGTCAGATCAATCCTAGTAATCACCAAGGCTATGTCATCTACGAAACCAATAGTAAGTAATTTGGCCTCCCTGGGTTGGATAATGTGTTGAATGGTGTAGTTCCATACTAATGGCGATATAATTCCCCTTGAAGACATCATTTTGATGGATTGAAGAAGAAACTTACTCCCTGTTGAGAACAGGGGGTTCCTCATTTCTGTTTAGCAAGTAAAGTTTGTATTATTGAATGGTGTATGGGTCAATACCATTATTTTCGAAAGATTTTTCCATGGATTTGTAACGAAAATGTCGAATGTCAAAGAAAATGATTAAGGCATGCTTCTTTTTAAAAACGGTGCTTTCTACCTTCTCAACCACATTACCAATTTCCAAACCAATAGAATTTCCCCTTGGGAAACTAAACCGATTAGGTAGTTGTACTTTTAGCTACAATGATTCGATATGCCAATACACCACTCTTTCTAGTCCTTTATCAATTGTGCTCGCTAGGTTAATTGGTGTGTATGCTTTTGGATGAGTATAATCATATTTCCCAGTTTTCGCCCCATATCTTAGGAGCATAAGAAAATTTAAGTAATAACATAATTTTATAAGGCTATCTTGTATAGTATTATTATAGTGTTTTGCGAACTTGTCCTTGAGCCTTCTTGACAGCCATCCTCAAATTGCTTAATTCCTTTGTCAACCAAATTCAGACCAAACACTGTTGAGGTTTCTTATTAGTACCAGCTCAATTTCTAATTTCATTCGGAACATAATATATTTATGGCCCGACATAGTTTTGTAATGATATATGAGGAAGCATATAGTCCTTTGTAACGGTTACATCCATAATCGATGATTCAACCCCTCCAACAAATGTGAATCTTTGACCACCATTACAAACATTTATTGGTAATGAGGCATACATTTTTTTATTAGGTCACCTCTTCTATTGGTCGTTTCTGACCCCCACAAAGAACTGTGAGCATTGGTGTCCATACCTATTATTATGGGTATTTTTTCTTCCTTACATTTAGTAAAAAGTGTTTCCAGCATAGGGAAGCTGCACGTAAGTGTATCTGCATAATACGATACCATTGTTACTTGCTTTTTGATATTATTTTCTGAATAATTTTTTATTTTAACTTTTTTTGTCTCGTTTTTTTTTTATCAAACGTCAATTTTCAATTTAAAAAAGAGAAATACCCCAAAGAAATACATTTTTATATAAGATTTTAGACTCTAACATAAAACTAAGGTATTTTCAATTTCCGGAACATTTTTATATATAACTTTTGTGATATTTGAATAAATGAACCAGTTATTGAATGTTCTTTTTTCGAGAACATTATTCGTCGGCTAAACTTTGGCTTGTATATATATAAATATGTTACACAAAAAAAGAATTAACTAAAAATTGCTTCAGGTCAGCCTCACTTCCTTAACGAATGCGTAGAGGTTATAAGTCCAAAGACTAGTTCATCAATGAAAAAAAATGTTTAAAAATTTCTATATTTGTTTTTGGGAGATAAATGGTGTTGTGAACATAGGTTCTCATTTCATGGCAGACGGAGCCTTTGTTTAGTATCCAAGATAGAAGAGTATGTTTTTTTTCTTTAAAATTCGGTAGAACGTAGTAACATCCTTAATTACATCTTTATGATACAGAGTGATGAGGCCCAGTTTATTTTTTTTTATTTTATTCATGTAAGAAGTTAAAGGGGTCCCCAATACTATTTTCGGATCCCTTGTGAAGATACCAAGTATTTTGATTTTGCAGAGATAAATGCTGTTATCTCCCAATGAGAGAAAATTCAGGAATTTAAATAGATAAGTACAATATAACATTTGTTATTAAGAAATTCGAAAAAAATAGCACTTTCTACATATAAAAACAATCAGAGTAATATTATCTATAAATTAATCATTTTAGGAGCAAATATTCTTTTGTAAATGAAGATCTATTTAATGATTTAGGCTTCAAATTAAATCCATTATTTGTTATAATCTAAACATCATTCCCATTCTAAACAAAACCTTATTAAAATCGTATTTTTAACTTTAAATTGTATTTTCTCAGGATTGGGTGATCCCACATGAAGTATAAGCCATATTAGATTCTTAAGTAAAATTTTAAAAATAATAAGTTGTTTTCAATTTTCTCCCTGACTCAAAAGTTGATGTAATTCTACAAATACAAAAGTAAAAATATTAAAACAAACAAAATAATAATACAAATCGACATTTTTTTTATCAAACTAAATACAAAGACGGGATCACCGCATTAAGTAGTTACAACTAGATAAAGATATGAAACATCAAAAATTTGTTTGTTGACTGTGGACATTCTAAATAAGATGAAAGAATAAAATATAAAATTCAAAAACACTTTTTGTTCTATTATTGTCTATTGTCCTCAGTGACTAAAATTATTTACCTTAAGTATTTGTTTATATACTATGCACCTTGTACAGTTATATTTATTTGTATATAAGATCTTCAAGAATAGCAAACTCAGTCATAACAATATATGTGGTGCATCGAGATAAAAACAATCTTTAACGAAAATCAAGGAATGGAGAAAATCCGAGTTAAAATGGCCATAATCTTTTGGGTAATTGTTCCAGTTATGATTTTATAAAGAATTTCCAAAAGTGTTATTGTTCTCAAACTTTTTGGATCAGATGCATTGCTGCCCGGTTTTGGTATAAAAGTTATTATTCTATTTTTTAGAACTGATTGCATGTTTCCTGTCTTCCTGATTTTATCCGCTAGAAGATATGCTATTTCCGTTGTTTCATCACAGAAAACCTTGAAGAATGTAGCTGTAATTCCACTAATCTCTGGGGACTTGCCCTCTTCTAGTTTTTTCTGAATATAAACTTTAAAATCACAACAGCTAAAAACACTATTGTTACTTTGAACGTTCTTTTTTTTCATTCTATGGGATTTTCCTGAAAAATATTCCTATAAAATTTTTCGCCATCATCAATATCAATTTTTATAGGTGGTGTGTTACAGTAGTGTACTCTTCTTTTTTCAATTTTAGACTCAGTCTTTTTCCAAAAAGTGTGAATCTCCACTTACTCCTTCAAATACTCCAGATATGTTTTTTTAAATGACCGTTTTTTATATGTGTACAATTTTTTTTATTGAGATTTGAATCCGTTTGCAGTAATGTCTAGTAGTTGGTAATTGAGCTTCCAAGTTTTTAATGTTTTTATCCCTTTTCTATTGTTCACTCCGAGATATTTCGATTGCAATCTTCTTAATGCCAGTAAACATACCCTTAATATACATATTAACATTATTTTCGTAGTTTCTCAGCTTCTCTATTGTTCCATTTAATATAATCAAGGTTCTATTCACAAATATCTTATTATCTAGAACATTCCTCGGTAGAATCCATCTCGTCTTTTGATGACTCAAATTAAATTTCATAGTCAAGGCACTGTGATCGGAGCGACAATTTATGAATATATAAATCTTTTTTATCTTTTTTGATAAGTTATAATACAAAATAATATGATCGATTCTGCTTGCCTTACTTTTGTGCACTACGTTGCCATAAATCTATTTCTGTACTAATGTTTAACTGCGTCTGTCATCGTCTTTTATTGTGATAATCATTTTTTGGATACTTTAAGTGTTATTTGCAGCTCAATGAAGGGGTTGATATGAATCATTTGTTAGTATAAATCGACGAGAATTTGTAAAAGAATACACACTCGATTTATTAACCTAAATTACTATTTACTTCATATGTGTGTATTTACTGCACACATATTCCAAAGACAAATTTAGTCAATTATTGGATTATTATTCAAATTTGTGGGATGAGTTAGGATATCAAATAGTCTAAGCTATAGTTTAGAACCTTCATTTGATGAAAAAAACATGTTTTGGGCCCGATATTACCCCTATAAATTAAATATATTAATTTACAATTATGTTATTGTCACGATCAATTTTGGTTACCTCATTTTCAATTTGCAGTACAGCAGAAAGGTCATAAGAATAATTTGTAGAAGAATACATATGAGAAAAAATGAGTTCAATTTTGATTAAAATAATTCTATCTTGCTTTTGTAATGACTAGTCACATATGTACAATGTGTAAATAAATATATACAGGTTAAAAGTACACCCTCAAAAATCATAATAAAGCAGGCAGATGATAATCACATCAGTATTTTAAACAATGATACCATATGTATTCCCCCCCCCCTTCTCCTTGCACGCGTTTTTCTCTACAATATTATCAACTTTATTTATAACTGCCTTGTACAACAAATAGAATTTGAAAAATTGAATATTGTGCTATGATGTGAGAACCAGTAGAAATTGTACTTCGAGTTTGTGTATATCTATCATAGTAAAATTTTCACCGTGATTAAGTTTTTAGACGTCTAGTTCCTTTCATTGAAGTTACCATCGCTTGTCAATGGGCAGGTACTTGAGATCATAAAGCATGACTGAATAGATGTTTAGTAGCGGATAAACCATCATTCCTCAGATAATTTCTTAATTCTAACATTGCTGAGTTGAATTCGTTGCTATTAAATCTATTAGTGCATTTGGAGAGTAGGTTTTTAACAAGGATGGCAATTACAATGATGATTATGCGGTGATGAAGGATTCCATATCACGGACCATTCCTTTAAAAACTCTTCCATTATTTTTAATCTATATTGTGGGCCATTGTCACTTCGAAAAAATATTGAGTACGCCCCTCAATGAAAAAAAATTAAATAAATGATCTCAACAGATCTGTTGAAGACGGTGGATTGTCGTATTTTTCTCAATGTAGAGGCATCTGCCAATATACTTTTGCTAAACCTATTTTAGAAAAATAACAATCTTCTTTACTAAATCCAAAAATAGCTTCAGCAGGGGTTTTTGCATGATGTACGAAAGACTTAAGAATTGAGTTTTGTTAGATCCACGCCATTTAGCTTGGGAACAATGACTATTGGGTGACAAAATTGAGTGGGAATATCTCCAACCTTTTAAATAATTTTATTTTTTTGTAAATCTTCTAAAATGCACTTAACCTTGTTTCGGAGTGAATAAGGTATTTGAAGAGCAGAAATGAATAGCGAACTGCTTAGGATTGTACTTCAGTGTAATCTTCATTGTGTTCCCAAAGTATTTAACTTACATAAGTTTAAGTTCATTAGTTACAAAAAAACAATAACAACACAATTGTATATTAACCGTAATTTATCTTCTACTAACTTAAACAGTTTTGTATCATCTGTTTGGGATAGAAGAGTCCTGATCCACGCATTTTTTTCTGGCAAAACTTCATTTTCTGATGAGGGGTTGGCATTTGTTGAAAAGGAATTCACATTTTTGGATATAGGGTGAGGGAAAATAATCTTGTATAATATTGAGATTTTGACATGTTTTATGGTTAAGGTAAAACCATTGACCTTTTGACAAACAACAATCATACAAGAAGCTTTTAATTTATCAACACAGATATTTGCACAAAAACTTACACATTGATTTAAGCTTTTACAATTCACAAAATTCTTTTTTTATTGAAAGCTTTAATTTAATTTGAGTTTTTAATCCAATCTTCGGAAATATTTCCATTCCCATCACTGAAATATCACTGGGAGTATATGGAACTACTAAAGTTTTAGTTATAAAGTTGTTTCCATCGAGCTTAATCACAAGTGAATATGTGTTTTGTTCTTATTACTCTCTACTACATCGGTCGTTGAAATATAAAGAAAGTAGGGGGGTTATTTTTTATTTATTTCAAACATTTGAAGCAAAATGACCTTTGATTCTACAATATTTGCAATTTGATTAAGGCTGGAAATTCACAACGTTTGTGCTTAGTCCCATTACAAGAGTAACAAGGATTTTGTTCATATTTCTTGACATGCTCAAATATTGTACGGAAAAAGGATTATGATTGGCTTTCAAGGCTCTCCCGGAGGCCTTGAGTCTTTCAATTTGGTCACGGGGATTATGGATCATATTATAAAGAGCGTTTATAATACAGAGTAGGGTGTTCATAAAAAAAAATTATAAAATAGAAAAAATCTGCTTAAGACTTAAGCGTATTAAATCGTCTTTAGTGATGAGTCCTACAAAATGAAAATGTATTTAATGATCCTATCAGGCTAAATTCCAGGGGATATTCGTTTATATATCACAGATAAAGCTCAGAGCAGACCAACTTCGCCTTGGTATGATTGTTTGTGTAAATGAATAAAGACCATAGTATTGAATTGTGAATTACTATATAATATATTATAACTGTCTTGTACAACAAATAGAATAAGCCTAAAGAAGAGAAACTGAGGGATGTACTACCCCACACTTGCATATATACCTGATCATTCCAAAACTATGAAGTACATATAACATAATTTTTCTCTCTTCGAGAATATAAGAATAATGATAATAGCTTTGTAAAACAAAAATACTTATTCAAGAAGCAACTACGAAAAGCTGGGCTAGTGCTCCTCCCTGTTGTTAGTTTGAATTCTCCCAATGGCGAGAAATAGTTAATAAGAACACTAATTTCTTTCGGATTACCACGTATAAACTTATTTTTAAATGTATGTTTATGAAGATTTCGACAATTTTGAAATACCTAGAAATACTCTTTTTTATATAAAATAATTGAATAAATATTATCAAAAACAACTGAAAGGAAAATATATATCTTTGTTTGTTTCACAATGCTTTTTACTTTTGTTATCGCGATAACAAACAACATATGTTAATTTTTGGTTTCTTTTTTTTAACAGGCTTAATATAAACGCAATTTTCATCACTATTAATCTCTGTAAAAATAAAAGAAACAGAAAATTAACGTGATCACCGTAACAATTGAAAGAATGCTTGGGATAAGAACAGCTTAGCTGTCATGAATTTTTATTAGACGAGCTGCAAGGAGTACATACTGATAGGCAGAGATAGGGACACTAGAATTGCAACTCCACTTGAATTCGACTTCATATTATGAAAGACATTGAAGTTAAGGCTATATACTTAATTGGATTTTTTTATGTAGACGAGAGATCAATTATATTTTGACAACAGAAAAATAGAATGGACTGACACGCAATGCATCAAAACTTCTTTTTGATCAATTGTAAGAGTTTTTTTTATTACTAGTATTTTGTTATGTCTATGTAAGTATATTGTTAATATATATTGACATATGTACAAACATATGAAGTTTTAATCAAATGATATAAAACTAATGATATCGTTGATCTAGCGCAATAACATCATGTTGAAAAAAAAAAAAAAACTTGAACTAAGATATTCAATTTTCAATATTTTGGTTGACTATATCTTATCCAATTTTAAAACTATGAAATTCAAATTTTGCTATCATTATTAGCCTTATCTAGTCACTAGATTGTCAGTTTCTTAATTATTTATGGTTGTTATAAATACCAAATTTACAAAATACATTTACCGAATAGTCATAAGTCTCATAAACTCTATGATCTCGTTAGAATAATATATATCAAAGTTTAAATTTCAAGGATATATAACTATTTTATTGTAAATAATAAGAGGAGATACAGTTTACTAAAAAATTGATCTATAGAGAGTTGACCTATTCTAGTAGTAAACTTAATTTAAATTTAAAAAAATCAGAATTTTATTCGTCGATTGTCTTCAAAATGGCAAACAGAGAGGTTTAGTGACTCAAGACTCCTTATGTAAAGTTTCGACTCAATTAAAAACCAAACAAAACAAAAATGATTGCGAGTAAAATGGAGCAACAAAGGAGTGAAATTTTGAAGCTTTTATCGCGCGGTATATTACGCATGGCCATATCCAAGGAGCTTGGGTGCAACAGAAACCCTGTATTTCGTAACAGGGACTAATTCACTTCCATTATGGTCTTGGGCGTTGTGGCCAACACAGATGAATTATGCCATTCCATTTTTATGGAGAGCTTATACAGATGCTTACATTGAACTTCTGGATAAGAAATCATTACTGTGGGCCAGAACAAAGTTATGAGAAAACTTTATTTTCCCTCCAGACAGTGCTCCGTGTCATGACCCAGGCCTTCCTGAGAAACAACTTTGTAGACTTTTGTGACCTCAACATGTGGCTCCCCTCCTATTCAGAAGCAAAACCTTTGGACTACTAAGTCTAGGCTCTTCTGGAGGAGAAGGTATGTGCTACTCCTCACAGGAGTGTCCAGTCTCTAGAGACTTCCGTCAAGAAAGAGGAGTGTACCAAGCTCAAGTCTGGCTACATTGTCAAGGCCTGCAAGGAATTTAGGTCGCATATTGAGGAAATTATTAGAACTGAGGACTCACATATATAATAAAAATTGTTCCAAGCACAATTTTAGATCATTTTGAAGAAAATGAATGTCCTCATAAAAACCTCTTGTTTAAATTTACATGAAAAGTTGAAATAATAAAATTTGTACCACTAGATAAAATCATCCCTGTACTAGTACCAAGTACTTGTAGCTGTTGAAGTAAAATACTACTGAAATTATATTTGTTAAAAATTGATAATAATGGATATACTTTTTGCAAAAAAACAACAAATGCAGAATCATCTATAGTTGCCACCATAAAGTTATTCAACTTATTTGTTATGTTTTGCCAATTAGTATGTTTTTGCACTGTGTCAACAATATGTAATTATACCCATTTTCCAAAACATTTTCCTATTCGTCTTCTCAATCAAAAGATTTTCATTAAATGTAAAATTATGAAAATATTTTTAAATGATATTGATTGAAGAGATTGGTTTATTAAAAAAAAATCAGAATGAATTTACAATTTGAATAGTGTTGTCTAGCTTATAATAATAATATTTTCATCGCTATTTCTCGCGTTTTATATTCGCCCCCTCTTTAGTATAATATTATCATTAGCTCAAAATGCTACTAATGGTTTGTTTGTGCTAATTTAAATTATTTTTTGAATGATATTATCATTATTATTAATAGTATTAAATATTGAATGATTAAACTGATTTTATTGGGAGGTATTTACACGCAGGTTATATGGATAGTATGTGTATTAGCAACAAATGCTCTTTAGAATACATCACATCTTTTCTTTTTGGGTTTTGAAAATGATTAAAGTGGCATTGTAAGTAGGATATTAATCAAGAACTGTAAAATGATCTTAAAAAATCAATTAAATAAATCTTTTTAAAGTAGGAGAGAGGGTGGGGTTAGTTTGAACAGGGGAAGTAGACTTTTTAGAATGTTTCTTTGAGTTATGATTTAAAAATTTCATGGAATAACCACCTATCTACAGCTGTTTAAGTGTAGTGAGTACAGACAATCTTGAGTTTCGACTAATTTTCAGAATTTACACCTTCATAATATTTTTTTTTCATGGTTATGAATTTTTTTTCTGAAACGACAGTATTTTTTTTTTAATTTCACCAAATGTATTATTTTATAAATCAAAAATTATCATTTATTTTGGTACAACTTTTTCAAACAAACAAAAATAAACATTGATAACCTAAAAAACATTGAATAACCCTTAATAACTACGTAGCAATAATTAAAAAAAAATCACATAATAAAATGGGACATTTGTGGTGTAACTAATTGTTTAAATGAATAAAGGTAATATTGTATTTCCGTTATAACGTCATGATGTAGGATCTTTTTTTTGGGACGTCAGAGGGAACAAGTCATCCTTCAGAATTTTCCCACCCAAAGTCTCCTCATCCACCTTACAGAAAAAAACCGCTCCTCTGGTTTTATAATAGATGACACTTCCAGTGTATCTGTACATACTCTAAAAGTAAAACACTTTTCACCTGGAGACAAAATGGGTTCGTAAAGCCTCGAAAAATTTGCTCTCCAGCCACATTCAGACCTCTTTGTCTTCCAACACTCTCAATTAATTTGATTTAATATTGGCCTAAGATCTTATGCTCTCAAAAAGGAAAAATCATTTCGAAATGTACATTCTTTTTTTAGTTGTATTTATTGGGGTTCATTTTCATAGCAAAAACGATTTTCTTATACCGCATCTTAGTCAAAAGCCCTTTACATTTTCCAAAATCCCCTACAGTCTTAACTTTTGGAATGTTTTAAAAAGACTCAGGAATCTCTAATTTTGAGCCTCTCAAACGTATATTTTGACCGAGAGATAACTCAAGCTTATGTAGAGTCCATTGAACATCACAAAGAAGATAACTCAAAATTTTTAACTCATAAGATGTTGCACGATTGGTTGTAGACCATCATTAGCATGATCCTGTCCTAAGACCTGGAAAAGTACTGAGATGTTCCACAAATCTTATTCTTTTAGACACTTCAAAATCCAATCCACCAGAAGTGCCCTCCCAAACCTTCCAAAGATCCCAAATCCCCAATCCTCCCAGTTTCTTTTGGGGTATATATTCGTTTGCAAGAAATGTTCATCTTTTTCTCGAGATCTAAAAAGGATCGGATGTAACCATGGACATTATGACATATCAGTTGAAATTCTATGAAAATTTATCCAAATCCTAAACACGTAATTACTTTTAATCGATTGCAAGATCCCCACTTTGCACACAGCTTTGGCATGTTCAAATATTAATGAACGATATGTCCAACATGTTCTTTTGATATGTTTAAAGTCTCAGCTATGTCGATCAAATTCACCTTACAATCATTTTTTTTTTGTACTATTTTAATATTTTTGTCAGTTGCTGTCTCTTTCGGACGATCAATGCGTGTATCGTCTTCGACGTTCATTTCCCCTCTTTTAATTTTAACAAACTTTTTTGTAACGGTTGATTTCAGTCCAGTAGAACTCACAAAAACAATACAGACTTCGGAATCCTTCTGGGCCAAAGTGGGGCACTCTTGGAATTATGTTTTCCCACCAGTCCTTTCTTTATTAGGTCCACACGAGCTATACAAATATAATATTAATTTACAAAGTTATGAAAAACTATACCAATCTAATCAGCTCAGCGTATCCGAACAACTAAAGCCTAATTCATTTCCCCCAACTTGTTGGTGAGAGGTTGTACAATCGAACCTACGAGATAGATATTGTAGCCGTTGTCAAATCCTGATGGTGTGAGTCCTCTCGCCATCTATTCTATAGCTACTATAGGGTGGGTTTCCTTCTTAAAGCAGCAGGAAGTATAGTGTTTCGTGCTCCTGGTGCAATAATCTCGTAGGCCCTTCTTTATTGCATTTCGCCTGTCTATTTTTATTGTTGTATTAATTAAATATCAATTTTTTTTACACACACCCGCTAGCTTTTTTAAATCAAAGTTATACCTGTTGTTTCATTCTTGTGTATTTTTTTACTATTTTACTTAAGACCTCGCTGTTACCTCGCTAACACAACATACCCTATGTATTATGATGTCAGCTGTAGATTTCTTCTTCTCCCTTGATATGTAATGATTATTTCATGATTTATTCTTTTTTTTTTAAATACACAAAGTAATAAGTTATTCTATACTTATGGTCCGTTTCCAAAATAACACAAATACAATTTCTTGTTGATCCCTTGTTGTTTATCTAATATATATATTGGCCATTTTATTATTTATATGAGGAAAGTTTGACTATCATACACAATTACTAATGTATAACTTCACTTTTAACAAAATAATTATAAGCAATATTACAATAATATGTTTTTTAGTTTAAAAATGATGAAGAAATGTATCACAGTGATTGTGAATCACAGTTGGTGTGAATGACTTATTTGGCTAACTACCAGATGATTTTGTACCTTTTTTTATACAACGAGATGCAAAACCAATTAGAAACATATGTGTGTTGATAACATAAAAGCAGGCTGGGAATTTTGATGAAACAGAGAACAAGGCATAATGAGTTTTTAACTTCCTTGAAAAACCAAAGACGATTTTTCGAAGAGTCAAATAACATATAAAACCACTAAAAAACTGTCCAACAAGTTACTAATATGATTGATATTTTTTTAAATTTTTACATGAATATATTATTTACAAGTTCATTCAATTTGATTGTGTAGTATTTGAACTTTAAATAGAATTTTAATATCATCAATATAATCAATTTCAGTTGGTGAGGCTTGTTCTTAACCAGCGAATTCCTTTCTTTATTTCGTTATTCTCGTAACATGAATACTTAAATACGCTATTCTTTAAAAAACATTTTCCACGTCACGAGGTGTTAGTATCTTTTATGATAAGTGTTAACAAATATCCAATTTTTATTAGGTTCACATAACTTTAAAAATCGCGGCTCCTAAGGACTTAACCCACTTTTTTGAATTAATATAAATTATAGCACTTATATCAACGGATACATTTATCATACTGACGCAATATTGAAAGAGATATTACAACTTGCTTTTATGTTATCGCCAAACATATTCTAATTCATAATTTTCTATGACTAGTTGATAAAGTAATTAGTTATTGGCGATTTTGCAAAGGTCTTAAAAATTTCCAGAATAAATCCAGTTTTAGTTATAAAATAATTGACCTCATGTTTAATATTCATGTTCTGATAATGTTTATTTTTTTTACATTATTATATTTACATTTACCACATCCATTCTCTTATTTTATTCCATTAGTATAGTAGTGTGGGGAATAGCGGGTATGACTCGACATTGACAAAGTCAAAATATTTTATCACTACCTCATAATCTTATTTTTTAAACTAGTTTGAATTGGGTTCAACATTATACTGTATTTCATATTTATATAAATCCTGAAAGCAATAATTTTATGCCCTATTAAGTGGAATGTATCAATCATATAATGATCAGGATATCTTAGATGTATTAAAAGCAATATCAAATCACTATTTGGAATACTATAAAGTAATAATATGTTTTTATTAATTGTTACTATTTTATTTCACGGGAAAATATATGCCAGGCCCTCAAAGAGTTTTGTAACATGACTTTAATTGCGTTTTAAGAGATTGTGGTTAATTTTATGAAAAGGTAGTGCAAATAAATAATAGCAGCTGATTGTTTATCTTTTGAACACCTTATTTAACAAGTCTCTAGAATAAATATTAACGAAAATGGAGCAAAAGATACAAAAAGTGGCTCGTATAGTTTAGTTTATTTATTTTTATAAATGTTGTGTACAAGTTGCAACCTAAAAATGAGATGAATCACTTAATAAATAATTGACTGTTTGTATTTGTGGTGAGGATGATGCTAACATTAATTAATTATTCCTTACATCGTCAATATACTCATGGTGTATTTTTTTTTTAAATAGGCAAACTGATTGGGTCTTATGTTATGGAGAAGTCAGCCGCAACCTCTGTGTGAGTGTCCACTATCAATTCCGGTCCCAGTAATGATGATCGGCATTGTTTCATCAGAAGGTCACAAAATGGAGCCATTTTGGTTCCCTGTTCAATACAGGTTGAATAGAAATATTACTTGATTTTGCAATCAAAAGTGCTTACCTACTTTTGCAAAATTACAAAGAAATCAAAGAAAGTCGATTATTGCTTTCAATAGGACGGGGCTCCTGCACATAAGGTAAAAATTGTGCTGGATTGGATGAGCAAAAAAAGAAAGTTCTGCTTGAAGGACAACTACAACTAAAGAGCCCCGACTTGAATCCCCTTGATTACAGCACCTGGTAACAAATTGAAAGCAAGAATTGTAGTCAACGTAACAACAGTATTGAGACCCTAAGCAATCGGTTGAGAAAGAGTGGCAATCAATTTCGAAGCACTACGCTATCAACGTATGTAAAGCGTTCCAGGATCGTATGGAATGTGTGATTGATGCCGAAGGTGCTCAAATTAATAAATAGTGTTCTCTAATGAGTAATGAACAAGTTTCAATAAAAAAAATCTCTAGAATTTCCTTTAAAGCCGATAAGTGTAATTTATTATTTAACGTTCATTATGTTCCAAGACTTTCTGACGGCCTGATATATATAATTTTTTGCAAATTCTTTCTTTTTGAGCGCAAACCCCAAAACAGATCTCAATTTTTCTATCAATTATCTGAATTCGGAAATATCTGGGATTATTAATAGTAATTTAGGACTATTATTGCTCAGTGTTATTTTTTACCCTCAAAACAATCTCCAAATTAAAAGTAGGATTTATAAAACTTATGTTAATGTGTTTTTATGTTTAAAAATTGTTTTTATTGATTCTGTAACTTGCTCTGAGCTCGATATATTTCCATTATTTGGCTGAAAAATGATGAAAAACGACAATCATCTTTAGACCCTTATAACTTATTCATAGTATATAGTAATTATAAATATCATCGCTTATGTTATAGAAAAATATTACTCTAATTGTTCCTCTGTATAATATATGTATATTATAATTTATTTTGCATATATATATGTATATATAATAGTCCATAGTGAAGTCAATCATTCAACCAATCAATTCTAATTTAATCCACAGTCTCTAGCCTTGCTCTGAACCTGGCAAAGGTCTTGATGAGGAATCTTTGTTCATGTTGGCCACGATAATATAAGCCCATAAGGAGTCAATAGTGTTATCTCCACGTTTATTGAACATTCTTTCGAAGATACATACTACACATTCTAGTACAAGTGGTTCAGATTTGGGTAGCTAGGAGCCCACATCTCCTATGGAAAAACAAAAAGGTCTGAAAAATGTTTTTTTTTTTTTTTTGAAAAATAATGTTCCAATTATCGGATTTGCACAAACTATATCAATTTAAAATTCTAACATGACACCAGATCTATTAGCATCAATTTTTAGCTCTCTATCATAATCAACTATTGAGTTTTTTGCTTCCTTGGGCACCGATGCCCAAAATAATGGCTGCATTGCGTTATATTCAGAGGATATATAAAGGATTTCGTATTTTTCTTATACAGTTTTGTTGGCTAAATGATCACACTTTCCCAAGCATATATTTTAGGGTTGCCAAGATATTGAAGTCTTCACTTGTTCCGGATTTAAAATCCCCACCCTGTATCGGCAAATTTATGTACATATTAGAGAGTTGGACTTAAGTCACATGACATGGATAATTTATGACTCATCTTTCCAAAATTTTGAATGATATAAAAGTCGACTTGTACTTGATTTCTTTAACATCAATAAATATATTCAAGTCACGATTGATCTTTTAATATATTTAGAATAATATATTCTGTCACTAAAATTGCAGCCTTATAAAAAAATTAGAAATAGTTTAAATTCAATTTCTCTTTATAACCATATGTAAGTGTTTGAATTCTTCTACAACTTTTGAAAAAGTAAATTTTTCTCAATATATAATTAAAAATATTATTTTGCCCAATGTTCAGGAAACCTTCCTCAAAAATATCAAACAATTTTATAAATAAAGATACTATTTTTTGATTTATTTATATTACTATAATCAGGTTGATTATAATAACTAGCACCTATTCTCAAAGCAACATTTGGAGCTCATTTAACTCAAAATACACATTTAGCATGCTTTCTTGTCTAAATGGTATTTTTAATCAGTTGTTACATGATTTTTGAAATAAATGACTAATTACATTAGAGGGTTAATTCTATGCTTAAAATTGATATTGAACGAATTTAAATTTACTAAAACTATATTATTTAAGCTTTAACGTGTAAATTTGATTTAATAGATTACAAATATATATGAAATATACATACACTTATTCCTCAATTGGCTTCCTCAAGATGGATTCGTAATAACACTAATTCAAGTGGAATAATTAAAAAGATGATTAAGTAAAATATTCTATTTAGATTAAGGAGTTATTTTAATAGAAATGAAAGGGATTTAAAGCAGTATCCAAAAGAAAGATATGAAAGTACAATTAAATTTAATATTTAATCTATCTAGTATGATTTTGTAAGAAATTAATAAGTTATTAGTAAACATTGCGGAAGTTAATGTTAACATATATAACATATAGGTGTATTCAATATAACATTGTATCTAATGGTAATATAAAAAAATTAGAAATTTAACTCTTTAATTAATTTGCTTTTATTTATCTAACTCAATCGGTATTTCTTGTTTCAATTAATAAAAACCTACGAACATTCGTATTCTGAAAGAAAAAAATATGAAAGTCTTATTTATTCTATGATACGTCCATAACACTCAAATATTGCGTCATATTATTTAAGTTTGAGCTCAAAAATCTATGTGTTTTATTTTGTATATTTTGAGTTGGTAAGAATACATTCAGTTGCAGGACCTATTATTAATTGTGGTTCTTCATACAATTAATTACATGTCCAATTACTTAAAAATGAAAAGCAAATTTGTAGCTTTTAGTATAGACAATTCTTGATGAACAAAGAAAATATTGCTAGTATGAATTTCATGAACCTAAAGTGCATTTATAACTTTCGAAAAATACGTACCTAAAATAGATGGTGCTATTTTTTTTTTTTTTTTTTTTTTTAATTTCGCCTCATTTTCTGGTATTACCAACCTTCAAAAGATACCTTTCACAATTTGGGCCAATCTGTTCTTGAGTTTGCATGTTATTGTGCTAAGTGTTTTTATTTCCAAAACAATAATGTGATTTAACATTACACTCTTCTTAATTTTGTTCTTTTGTTAATTAGAAATTGAAGCAAATTTTCATAAATCCCGTCAATAAAATTGAGGAGCAAAATTTTAGTTAGTTTAATTTTATAAAATCATTTATTGGCAATATTTTTTTTTATGGCAAACGCACGTTTTTTACTACTCCAATACATGATAGCGAATGACTATATTTACAAGAAAAGTTAACATAGAATCTCGCCACTTGAATAAAACCACGTCCATCCGCTACTACTTATATGGTCAGATTATCACGTAATAAAAAAAGGTGGATCAACCCATAGGAGGTTGCACCTACTATGGGTTGATCACTTGAGCGTTTACTCATAAATGAATATGAATAATACTGAATTTATTTTGGAGTTATAATTGTAAGTCCTTATTCCACTAAGAGTAGAATTGAGGATAAATATCAGATTAGTTTTTGTCTATGTCCTTGCAAAATACGGAGTGGGATTTGTTTATATATCCATCTTATCCCAGCTTTTTACAGTTACTATAATGAAACTTTATGATTTCTCACAATAAGTTGATTTTCTACAAAATATTCTTCAAATTGTCAAGTTTATCACGTCAATTTTTGGTTTTTTAACCAACGGCCAGGATACATTTCTACGCAAAGTTGTTTATGGAACTTTTTTTTTTAGTAAAAAATAATAATTTGCTCTGCCCGATTGCATCAATTCGACCTATATAAATATATATATTTGAACTTTTCTACTATACGGCCAATCTTGATAATGATTTTTATGTTACTGCAAAATATTACGAAAGATAATAAATCCATGATATATTTATGCAAAATATTTTGCAGATTTTTGTTACATATTTACATCAAATATGATATGTGCTTATTGTAATTTTAGTTGGTAGGCCAAATTACTATTGAGCAAAAACAATTAGTAAATTAATTTTTTTATTATAAGTAAATAGATTGTTGTAAATATTATTAAATAGACAATATTGTATCATATATTATATTGTAATTATATCTTAGGTATACTTATAATTAGATATGTAAATCCTAATTATTTTTTAGTGTGCAAGTTTTGTTGTTGTTGGGAACCTGAACAGTGTGTTTATTTTATTAAGCTGTAATTCGAGTGTGTGTGCTCATGAAGTAAGGAGAATAATACTGAGGCGTTCTATGTCGTGATATAAATCATTTGTATTTTTTAGCAGCCTTAAGGATTTGGTAATCTGAAGAATCCCTAGCTGTTGTTATTATTATTTATCTCCTGAGTAGTGAACTTCCTTCTCTTCTACATTCAATTTTATTCAAAACCTGATTGAATATTCTTGTGAGCTCATAAAAGATGGAAGAGTAACCTTGAGATTTTGTTGCCGATATATTACTGTAAAATCTAGTTAGAATCAGAATAGAATTGAGGATTGACATTGGAGTAATTACTACCAATGCCCATATTTATATCTTTCTCTACCTGTTCGCTTGTCACAGCTGATCTAATGAAATATCATGACAGCTAAGCAGCTCTCGTCCAAAACATTTTTGCTGGCAGCAAATCTATTGAAATTTTTATGGCAGCTTGTAATAATTCCTGTGTATATTCTTGCTAAAAACGGAGTGGTCCTTTTGTATATTTTCTTGATCTCACAGCTAATTTAATAAAACTTTATGACATCTAAGCTTCTTCACCCTCTAACATTTTTATTATTTTATTAACCTAGGAACAAACCAGATAATTATAACAATTTAAGACGTTTTTTGAGATAAATACAAAATAATTCACACTTTCATTAGTATAACCTATCCCACACAAATGTACTACTAAAGCTTTTAACCAAATAGCAAAACGAGGATCCACGTGATCAATAGCTCAAAAATATATTGGTGGACATAAACTTTATTTCATAGCTATAGCACGGAAATCTAAAATAACTGGAACGCTCAGCGTTGAAAAAAGAAAATTTCTGTTATGAGTTTATTGTTTATCCCTCGTGTTTTCATACTCGACAGCGTATTTTGTATTTACTTAATACAGCTTTGTTCATCATAATTAAAATGTGTGTTGCTGACAATGGTGCAATGGGACTTAGGCACCTTCTAAATATTCAAGGGTCTGTTCTCTCCCTTTTAGCGAGAATGACTTTGTATATGGGAGCGCAGACCACAAGAGGAAATATCTATCTTATGGAATTGAAGATAATAAGCTCCAAAAACGTTATTTGAAATCATATGCAGTACCTAGTATTTTCCCCAATCTTCCGAAATACTTATCATCTGTCAAAAGTCAACAGCCTACATCGAGAGCTACCACATCAGCCAGGATTTCTAAGGAAAATGAAGCTATCATTGAAGCGCAACGATCATTATTCCTTAAAGATTCTGTTATTGACTTTAGTGATTTGTGTCTTAAGTGTGGAGAGGAAAAATTCACGACGAATGTTCATTGGAGGAGGACGGAGGATTCAATTCAGTTTTACTGTCTATCTGAAATTTACTCTGATTTTGTCGAAATCGAATTCTCAGTGATGATAAATAGTTATTTGACATTCAATTTATACCACAAGAATGTCAACCTAGATCGGAGCTGCGTGAATCACCTCACAAAGAATAGAAAGATCACCTCGGTAAGCCTTCTCCAGAACATCCTTGCTCATATGAAGAATATTCCTTTTCCTCCAATGAAAGAGATGATTTATCACTTAGTCAATTCAGTTGAGAGTATCGTTGAAAACCGTCGGATATAGACTCTCACAAACGGAAAAAATTGATTTTCATAAGAGAGCAAATTGCTTTTATAAACTCTAAACCGAAACAGAAGCGATACTCTCCTGTATTATTAGCTACTATGCTGTTATGGCATAAAACCAGCCCATCTTCATATCTTCAATGATCTCAGGATGGTTTTACTCTTCCTTCCCTAACTCACTTAAGAAAATTGTCATCTGCATTTACCATGAATGCTGGCTTTTCATCTTCGTTCGTTGACTACTTGTCCGTAAGACTCAAGTTATTGTCACCCAATTAAAAGAAGGTTATTCTAATGGTAGATGATGTATATATATACAGCCCAAAGAGTGGAATATTTCGGAGGAAGGATGACTGGACAAGAAGGAGGAAGCATAACAAAGACATTTCTTGTGTTCATGATCAAGTTTGTGTGCTCAAAGTATCAGGACACAGTTGCGATGTATCCTATTGTATGCCTCAATTCGTCTGTACTGCATGATCTATTATTGCAAATTGATACTGAACTCTTTAAAATCGGATTTGACGTCCTACCAATCTCCATCGATAATGCAAGTCATAATCTAAAATGTTTCTTGGTAATGTGTGGAGGATACCGGAAGGCTACTGTCCCAAATCCTGCAAGGCCAGAACAGGAACTATTGCTCCTTTTTGATAGTACACATAACTTAAAAAATATTTATAATTGTTTTCAAAGAATTTTTTTTTAATGTGCCCTAACTTAAAGGATGTTCAGTTGTCAAACCCGAATTTCCAGCATATAATTGATATTTTTGAAATGGAGAAGGACAAAACTATTAAAATTGCTTATTAGCTTACGACACAATCTTTGTATCTCACGTCTATTGAAAAAAACAATGTACTTTTAGCAGATAGTATTTTTCATGAAAGCACAATTGCGGCCCTAAATGATCATTCTCATCAAAATCTTAATTGGAGAATAACTGGAATTTTTTTGTCCATCATTAGAAAATGTTGGAATGTTCTAAATTGTAAAACGCCTTCCGCAGGACGGAGAAAGAGAGCCTGATCGAGGGAGCTTCTGTGATTAAATCACGAAAATTTTCAATTTCTTCAAGATTTCCGTGTGTGGCTAAATTCATGGAAGTGTGAATCTACCTCTCACAAAATGGGCCTCACTAAAGAAACTTTTGCCGTAGTGAACCAAACTACAAATACTACTACAAAACTTGCAAACATATTTTCTATTGTTTGAGGCTTCGAATACTTCCTTCCAGGGCAGGTACAAAGCGATTTTATCGAAGCTCGATTTAGTTGGTACCGTCAATCGTCTGTTGCAAACTATTTTGTATCCGTGCGCTAAGTACTGGACGCAGAAAAAAAAATTAAGATTTCTTCCCTTGTAAAATTTGATGGCCTTGATCTGAGTGACATTAAAAATATTCATTCTGACTAATAAAAAACAAGATTTAAACCATGAAGAAAAGATTTGTATGCATAAAATTTTGTCGACTTTACAATCTACAGAGTTTAGTTTTGAATTAGAGGATGATGAAAAATCGATTTTATTCCTTGTTTCAGGCTATATAGCCAAATTTCAATCCTTAAAGTTAAAATGTAATATATGCGAAGCCAAACTTGTGCTCTCAAAAAGTTTTCCTCAAGTTAGTTTGGACAAATCAATTGAGGAGTGTTCGAAAAGCAAGCTCCTAGATCAAATTAATAGAGGAGGACTGGTCAAGCGATGACTTATTTTCGATTGTCACACAAATTTATTGTTTATATAACTTTATTATTTCAAATGAAAATGCAAAATCTATTTTTTTTCAATGCAACAATTTAAGAAAAGTATTTACAAAAATATGTTGTGAGATGATAGATTACTTAATAAATAGTCACTATAATTAAAATTTTGATGGGAACCTGTTCAGTTGTTTTAAAGTATTGTTTTAAGATCTAATACCCTTATCATTTCTTTTAGGTCATGTCTTTCCGATCTTTTCTTGACGATAAGAGGCGGCCCTTTGTCACTGACACTGTTTAATATAGATTTTATCTTACTATTAGAGGGCACTACCATATGCTTCAAATTGTCAGGGTTACCGTTTTGCTTCACTGTTTCCTTTTTTGTTTTTTTATCTTACCGAAAATACTAACTACTTTCAACCTCATCTATGATTGAAGGTGAAGATTGAATTAAAGTGATCGATTACTATGTTTGTAATATACATAAATTAGTCAAGAAGTTCAAGAACATTTTTTTCATGTTCATTTACTGAATTTATAACTAATAAATCAATTTCATTAAAATAGACAAACAACTTTCTTGAATTATAATAATACAATAACTCAATAATGAAATCAATTTATAAATAAATCAATATAAGGCAATCTATTTTTTATACATTTGTACTTGTTTCTTATTTGCTTTCTGCAATTTTTTTATATTATATAAGTAAAGGATATATACCTATAGTATAAAATTTGAAAAGTTGGAAATAATTTTTCCTATTCCAATGATTAAAGTAGTTACTTTTGTTATTGATAAAATGGGTAAAATTTCTTTTGGAAGCCAAAGAATATTTGGATACTTCATTCCTTCAATAAATATTTAAATGATAAGTCAAATTTGCTTCGCTAGTCACCTGTTTTCAGAGGGGCACTATACTAAGTGGACACACCCTGTTTTAAAATGAAAAATTGTTAGAAAATAGGAAACTTGGTCGAAGAGGTCATCAGCACTAAGTGATCGCCTCTTTAGTTTTCTTTGTCTGACCGCTTAATGCAAGTTGGATATATGTACAAACATGTATCTAAATCATAATCATTGTAGATATTTAAAGTGAACAAAATGAAACAACCCATCCCTAATTTTGTAATACTTTGGTAGTGACATACCCACAAAGGGATCTATCAAAGCTTGCCTTTGGAAAATTTGCCCTGTGGAAAGTTTGCTGTAAAATTACTAGGCTTGTTTAAAACTTTTAAAACTTGTATTTAGAAAATTAGCCTTGTTTAAAGTTAAATGTGTGGGCGGAAAATTTGGCTTCATCTATTTGATATATCTAACAAGTTTTCAAAAAACATATCATTGTCTATTTTTAGTCCATTTTACTGTAAAATTACTGTTTAAATACGATCATGCTGATCTGAAGTGATTCTTTAGCGTGTAATAATTGTAAACAAATTTACATTGCATTGACCTCTGAGACCTTTCTGAAGAATCTTATAAAATCAAAGATTTACTTTTTTTTACTTTATCCTTCATTGAAATATAAATTACCCAATTTTAAAGAGAACATATTAATCAGTTTATAATTGAGTTTCTAATACTTATCAATGTTACAAACAAGTTATTTTTATTCAAAGGCTCTCAAATGTATCTATAAACTATTTTGAAAGTGTTATTTATTTGATTTAAAGATATATATACATATATTACTACGAGCCTTGTCCTGATATTATAGCTACGATATTAATGTGAAATAATTCCAAAATAATTCGATGATGTCAAAAAAAAAAAATCAAAAAAATAATTAATACTACAATATCTTACTTAAGTAATGAGTTCAAACCAGAGAAACAAAATACATAATATTAATTTATAAATCTATATTTATATGGCAAAGTTTTTTCGCTTGTCCGTATTTATGTAATCCGTAGATACATTTTTATACAAGAAATATTAATTTGTTCATATTGATGAAATCTCGGCGGCAATGTAGTATCGAGCGTTCCCATCATATTAAAAAAAGAAACGAAAAATAGTATACATCATAAATAAGTAGTGATACTAATCAGGAGTATTTTGTTCATGTTAAAAAGAAGAAACCAAAAATCAACGTGTTAACCAGGACAATTTGAGGAATTTTTTGTAGACAAGGACCTTAGATGTCATGAAGTTTCATTACATCAGCTACAAGCAACTGACAGAGGGGAAAAAAAGAAATATACAAGAACATAGGCAAAAATTACTCCAATATCGATCCTCATTTATACTCTGAGTCCAACAAGAATTTAAAATTATAACTCTGCGTCTTTTATGAGCAGACACAAATATCCCATCCGGTTTCGTATATATCCATGAAACAGGGCGTTAAGATAATATCGGCCATTGCACGCACCGGCGATTTTGTTATGATTGGAGATTTTCAAAGAAAGGGTAGTATATTTAGCAGCGGATTCCATAAAAATTGCTTTAAATTAATATGGGTATATTGGCTCGTAGGGTGTAAGCATTCTAGCAATTAATGCCTTAGAGTTTAATAAAGCAAAATAAATGGCTTCATACTTTTGTGGAGAGTGCTCTTGCTTTGAGATAATCCAAAGAGTATAAAAACTTTGATTAAATTCAAATTTAAATAGTAATCACAAATAGATTGAGCTTCGTGGTTTTGTTTAATAAAACCAATTTTAAGATGCCAGTGTCTAGGAGCAATAAAATCTTCTGTTGCTCTTTTTTAAAGGGAAGTAAAAACGACCATCGCAAAAGGAGGTTTGCGCCTTTAGGTCATGAAAGGTTGAAATTTTTTTTTACCGGGATTCTTCCTCTAATTTCTTTGGAGTGCTAAGATTCCTAAAGAAGACAGGCTTCCTAATCTTGCCTCGGATTAAATCCAGAATGGAATCCCCATTGAATAAAGGAACTGCTGACCAAATAATGAGTTGAGCTACATCCCATACTGGGAAGTGAGCAGCATTTTTCTTGTTGGTGAAAAACAATACCAATCATAAGTCTATGGTAGAACTTACTGGATGAAACCTGTCATTCAAATCCGATTTTCTGGACATATCAATAAAAATTTTGATAAATATTTTCGGAATTATTTTCTCTAGAAGTACAATTCCGCCTCCAAAGAGTGATTTAGGCCTTTTTATGGGGTCAAATAGAATTGGTGAAAAAGCTTTCTAAGCCACTCTTATTCCTCTTTTATCCCACTTATAGAAAATTGATGCAAAACTTTGTAGACGACTAAGGGAACTACTTATGTGTTATATAGATCAATTCTTCTCTGAAGATTCAAATTTCTCCACCTAGAGAGGTTTCGGTAAATATCACAATTTCTAGAATGTCAATTCAAAATATGAGCACCTTGACCCTTCCAAATCATGCCCAAGATCTCACTTTTATTTTTGACTAGACAGCTTCTTACTTTTTAATCCTTACAAGGCCTCCAAGCCACCCAGAGGAAGAATTGAGGTCTTTTACCTCTTGAGTCTTAAATTAAATCTTTTCTCATACTTTTCGAAGAAGTCCAGCAAGATATTGATGCTTTAAATAAACTGTAACTCTGAATTAGTCCCTGATGTTATAATGACATCATCCGATGAAGTTTGTCATAAAAAAACACCAAACTGGCCGTACTTTGAAAAAATATGAATAATTAATTATTCTATGGATCCAATGAATAAAATAAGGCCGGTCGGGCAACGTGTCTTCAGCTTTTTTTCTAATAAATTGGTTCACTTTCTATTTCATTTAACGAAATAGTAGATGAACTATTGTGTAAAAGTGCCCTCACGGAATTAAATTTTTTTATGGGGAGAAGTCTTTTAATTGCTTTAATAACATGAATGTGATTTATTGAATTGAATGTCTTACTAAAGTCAACCCCGATAATAGTTTCATATTTTTTGTAGTACTGATTACTGCTGGGATGTTTCGTGAAATTTCACAATTGAGTTCCTGTTCAATAATGAATAATTTTCAAAAAGTATAGATATTTTTTAGTCGAGTATTTTTATTAATCAGAGATTAGAGATATTATATCTCTCAAATATTAAAATTGTTTTCATGGGGATAACTTTTTTTCATAGAGAGCTTATTATAAACTAAAATATTTATTTTTATATATTATGTAGGTGATCTCTCTAAATTGAATCAAGTTAAATCATTTTTTTTTTAAACATCATCAGGAATTTCGGGAATTATTTCTAAAGAGTATCACCGGCATAGTATCAGTATAATTTAAAATACAATACCGTTGAGATAATATAATATACTTGAAATTTTAGAGCGGCGGGAGCCTTCCTATATAGTCGGCTCCAACCATACTTACCACAATTAACCAAAAATGGATAATTACATCAAGTGTCACTTTCGTAGAGTTGTTTCTGTAGTTATTAAATATGTCCTTATATTTATTCAATAAATAAATTAATTAATAGAATTAAACATTGAGAAAATAGTTTAGATTCATAAATATTAAATAAATTAATCAACTTGTAACCAGAATATAATTCTAAATTGAATTAAATAAGTAAATAGTGTTGTAATATTCATATTCTTTGATGAATATCAAATAAGATCATTATTACAAACGATAATACCTATTCAAATGTCATTGTATCAGACTAGAAAAATACATTTAAAAGTTCTTTGAAAAAACATTTAAAAGTTCTTTAAAAAAACATTTAAGTCACTTGTTATAGTTTTCATAACCGAGCTTATAATACATTTGGAATATGAATTCACAGTCTTTGATATACAACTCCGAGGGTTCGAGTCACTTAAGTGACCAATAAGTTCAGCTTGTTTCAAGAAATAAAGCTTACGAAGAGAATTGCATCAAAATGATCTCGAAATGATCAATTATAAGATTTTTTAAACTTTATTATTTACATTAAATAAAAGTAGACGAATTTTTGGCCGAGTGAGTTTTACCCGTGTAGCAAACTTTCTAGAAAATTTGTTTTCCACAAGGCCAATACTCCCATGACTGAATTTGCCAAGGCAATTTTTTTAAAGGAGAGCTTTCCTGATACCCTAAATATATAGACAATTGGAATGTATACTAAAGTATATTAAGTAAATAATTAAGATGAGAGCAGAATAATATATTAAAACATTCCACAAATGGACATTCGACAATAGACATAAAGATAAAAAAATTAAAATAGGCGTCGAAATATACAATAAGGTATATTTTCTTTCCTTTAATTTTTTGCTAATCTTCTTCCCACTTACATTGTTTAACTGACATTAAGCTTTAACTCCTATTTGAGATGTCTAAAATAGATATATCAAGAGTATTAATGCCAAAAAAAAACAAATACAAGTAGGTAAAAACGTATATAATTGGGGTGAGCATATGATAAATGATTTTGAGAAGTACTGTGAAAATGTATATAAATTCATTTTTTCTCTCAGTATGGTAGGTACATAGAAAAATAATTTACATAAATAAGTACCTGATGTATTAGCCGCTTATAACTTTAGGCAAGAACTTTTCTAGTACTCATTACCGTAGCTTACTTTGTATTTATAAATTTATAAGAAAAAAACCAAATTGCCTCACTCACAACTATTTCAATTCAGCGTAGTTAAATTTAGTCTAAAACGACTGATTATTTATTCTGTCAATTCTAAAGAACTATTGTAAATGTTGAATAATTTAACATTAGGAGAAAAAAAGCTATTCAAGTCGTCATCAATGACCGACTTTTCTTATTTTGTGTAACCAAACTGCACTCTTAATTTAGTACCAACATAATATTTCTTTGTGTTTACTGTTTTTATTAATCAAAATAATTCAAAACTTTTATCTTAATTTCATTACTTTAACACAGTTTCAAGTCTATTGAAATTAAACAATACTAATTATGATTGTATTGTCAAAAATCTTGTAGCAAGACAGAAAAATTATTTTGTTTTTCCTTTTAATATGAATTAATATAACCTCCATAATTTAAAAAAGCAAAACATGTATACCAATAGAAATACTCGACGATTTCTATTATTTTATATACACTTTCGACAATTGGCCTTCCGGAATGTGGTGCATCTTTGAGATCAAAATTACCGAAAGGGAATCGACGTAACCATAGGAATGAAGGATTGGCTGTTCATATCAGGACCATAACCACTATTCACATTTTCAATCGCCTGACTTACGTTTTCATCTTCTTCTGTGAAAAGCTCTAAGTTATGGTGTATTTCTTCTTTGTTTGTGTCCATCTTTAAGGAAAGCTCAAATAATACTGAGCCAAAATATCACAGAACTGTCTTAGAAGTTGTTTTTTTAAATATGAAACCTTATCTTTCTAATACCATCCATATTATATTGTAATTTAAAAAATATTCAAAATTTTGGGATTTTGTTTTTCTTTCAAAGAAATAATATATGAAGCCAATAGTATTAGATTATTGTAGTATTAAGCAAGGAAGAGTAAAAAATAAATGTCTAATTAATTCAAATAACTTGCTTAACTTTACACCATGGAGGAGGTAAAGCTAAGCACATTCCATATTAATTATTGTATGTGACACCCAAATCATAAAATACAAAAAGATTAACGGAACTATAGACAAACTTAAATCGGATCAAACAAGCCTAATCTGAATAGGTTTTGAATAAGTTGAGTGTTCGATATCACCTGATTCTTCCTTTATATTTAGGTGTTGTATATATATATCCTCTAAATCTAAAGCAGTATTTTTAATTTTTTTTTTGAGAAAGTTATTTGATATTTTAATCAACCTTTTTATAACAACTGTACATACTATGTAGAATAAAATACAATACAACATATGGGAGAGTTATTTAAACAAAGTATTTATCATTAATTGATTATATAGTGTATATAAATAGAAATAACTTGGAAAAGATAAATCTTTTCAAATGTTTATCTCTTTGTAATTCATTATTAAAAACTAATTCAATTGATTTGATCAATATGAAATTAATGGATTTATATATATTTAAAAAAAATGTGTACAACTATTAACTTGATAAACATTCAGATAATTTATAAATCTATTCATCATCATTCAGTATATATATATATATCTCGTACATATGTAGTGTAAAGGTTTCAATTCAAACATGAAATAGATGAAGTTTTATTTAACTACAACTACTAAAAAACTTAATTTATTTGTAACATGTGTAAATACCTTCAAGTTTATACATACAGATCTGAACACTTATAAATTTGCTAAATTTGCTGTAATAAATCAGTATTTTGAAAATGGAAAGACTGTAATAGTTAATTTAGGCGGTTTTCAATGTATTGAAAATATACTTAAGTTTAATTTATTTGTGTTAAATGGAAAGGGGAGAACTTTACTAAAGGTGGGTTAACACATCTATCATGCGTGTGCACTCAATTTATTTGTAAGTAAGGACTTTGCATATTATAAACTTCAAACCTCAACAATTCTTTCTTTCAAAATAAAGAGGTTCTGCGATTTGATAAGTATCTTGTTTGTTGGAGACAAAATATTACGTTAGTCAAAACACATTAAATCCCCAAGTCTTCTTACCCTGGAAGTGATAATTGTTGAACTTTGGAGATTATAATATGCAATTCTTAGAGCTCAATTATAAAATTCACATACATATATACGTGAACAATTGGGTAATGTCAATTGTTTTTATACCACTCAGAAGCAAGGAGCTTTTATTTGTACCTAGTTCTAGAATATTGGTGGTTTTTTTAATTTTTAATTAAAAAATTCCTACTTTCTGTGCTGTAAAGGTTGTTGTAAATCTCTAATTTCAAATATATACTTCTATACGAGTATATACCTATATTCTAGTATAATTTAAATATTATTAAATAAATAATAGAAATAAATGATTTTGACTTACAAAAATTAAATTATATAATTCACGTTCATATACACAACAGGGCAATGACAATTGTTTTTATAGATGTGAACCACTCAGAAGTTTAGAATTTTTTTCTATGAACTTCAATTTTTTTTTTTTGCATTTTAAATAGATTTATAAATTATATTTATCCGTTTATCACATTTCCAATCGGGTTTCAAGCTCTTTATTGCTATATCACACAGAATCTGGCAAAGTGAGGTCATTCATTCCATAAAATTGTAATTTCGAATCTTAAACTTTTCAACAGATCAAGAATTAGAGATGGAATCACATCTCGGAGCTAAAATAGTACGACTCTCTGGAAAAAGGACAAAATAACAAGTGCATATAATGTACGTAAATTCCAACGTATCTGATTAAGCTCAAAAGTTTATTCCACTTGATTTGAGGCCAATGCAAAGTTACTGTGTAATGACGATAGGCATGGAATAATTCATATAAATACTTGAAATAATCTCGTCATTCAGAGTTTTCATTTCTGGTAACCTCATCAATTATCACTTTGTTATAATATTCCTGAAGTGACTCTTAGTTCATTGATATATTTTGAATAAATGAGTAACTCAATTCAGGTCTGGTGGATGGATCGTGAAATTGATGCTATGTTTCAAAAGGATATCAAGAATATGGTCTTGATGTCTAATATATTGTGGCCTTTAAAAGCCTTTGCATATGACATTGTCTTGTATACGCTTTCCAATCTCATTGATATGCCCATAATTTACTGTTGTAGAGCTGCAGATTATCACGCAAACTTTTTTCGAGACATGAATTAATTTATACGTTTTTCATTGCTGAATAGAAAAATAAAGTTTCCAAAAGTTTTAAGATTTGCTGGCATCTGAATAATATTTCAAAGTCGATCAACTATTGGAATATTAAGATTTACTTTTGGTTTCGAATAAGTAAGAAGACTTTTCTTCGTAATTGACAATTTGGTTATTTTACTTCCTTAACAATTTTAATTTTTTTTTCAATGTTTGCACAAAAAATAATTATATTTTCAAAGAAATATTTCAATAACTTATTATAATGGTACATTAACTTCTATTTGAAGATAACGCTGCTAATTTAGTCTAATTAAAGTACTTAAGTAGAAACGCTATCATTACTAATATTACATACGTTGTAAAAAGAAATTAAAAATTTTCTAAAAAGGGTGAGGTTTTTTCATATATTCAATAAAATAATAATATTTATGACTTCGGAATACAATTGTTTATCGAAGTTAAAGGGTTTCATTTGCTAAATCTTAAAAATAAAATAAAATAGGAACAATCCCAGTGTACAAGTATGATAAATGGAGTTACCCACCATTAGCGAATCTCAGAAACATGGTAATGAATAAAGCTTAAATTTCTACTTCAAAAAGCAACGGTAATAGTTTTAAGGGCTGTTGCCTCTAATGATTAGGTTATGAGTCTTGCTCTTTGTATCGAAGACTTCATTTCTAGAGAAGGGGGGAGCTACTTTCAGACTTATAAATATAAGTACCCTACTTTCAAATATAATCAAGATTTTGCAGGTGGGTTTGTGTATCAAGTTATCATTTTGGCTACCACTTTCACTTGATTTCTACTTATAGTTAGGTCAACCGTAGACTAAAGTTCAATGATTGAGTCCCAATAATATTACTTCTCAAAGTAAGATTTTGGAATCAGTACTTTCATTAAAAATATCAATCAAATATACGGGCAAAGAAGGAAAATGTGTCAATTTTTTTCTTCACATTTTAACCCATAACGGTCGATAAGTTAATTATTTTACAACTATATAAAAATATTTTTTCTATCTATATGCAACATTTGCTACATTTATAAAGTATTTGTGGTGCTGAATACTTTACTTAATATTTTACGAAAAAAAATGATAAATTAGTTACTGGTCTAGCTCGAATCAAGATTGTGCTATATATCAAATTATGACTTCTAAAAAAAGGAGAATATTTGGAAAAATATAAGTTTACTTAATAATTTCATTTAAAAATGTTTATGTGATCCTTGATGTGGCTCAGAATTAGTTTTAAATCATTTCTATTCATTTTTTACATTATTATTTCATTTTGAAATAAGTTGCATTAAAATTTAACCTCTTACCAGTAGGGTGAGAATAGTGATGTATAAGAAGATATTATTTCCATAGGATATAGCTTACTGTTAAAGAAATTTTAAAGAACGTTTCAAAGATATTCCATTTTATAAGGCAAGAAGGTAGAATAAAGTTCAAAAAAAGTATGTGAATCTGACATTTCCTGATAGCGTTTCTCAATCTAGCAAAGATGAGTTAATTTTGAATGTAATAACAGCTGTCTATGGAAGGAGAATTAGCTGAACGAAAGGGTGGTGGTATATACATATACATATATAACCGGTCAGTAGTGGGTTGCTGTTGAAGCTTTGTGATACATGAAAGCTAGAATGAATGTATTTTTACTATATTTATAATTGCTTTGTCATATTAATCTTCTCTGATTTAAATACTATCGGTGATGTTTATACCAAATTTATTCACTTGATTGTTATTTGGAGAATGCCTGTAAAAGCAGATAAATGTTTCCTGCTTCCTTTCTCAAAAAAAAAAAAAAAGAGTTCATCCATCCAAGTTTTAAGGTAGTAAATGATTACTTAGACTTATAAATTAACATATCTTGTGATATGAGATTTAAAAAGTATATACACTACATTGTAAGGTAGGCCAACCGAAAATTAGGAATAATTAAAGAAAGTTTCAAAACTCGTAACTCATCATTCATGGTAAAACTTTATGTTCTCCCGATCTTAATGTATGTATGGATCTGAGATCTGGAATCCTTCCAGGAAACTATCTGATTAAGTGCTTAGAAAAGGTTCAAGCCAGATTTTTATAGTTTTTTCCTTCATTCGGAGATATAGACAACTTTCTTTGCAAAATCAAAAGCCTCTTCATTAGGTATCATAGTCGTGCTTTTAAGGATGTTAATAGGGTCAACCAAAATTTAGACAAAAAAAGATAAACCTAACTCCCCGACCCTGGAAATAAATAAAGTCTACCTCTTCCACGGAATAAGACTCTCTGTTCACAACACCATCTATCTTTCAAAAACAAATATGGATATTTTAATACATAGTTTTCATCAGCAGATAGGAATGTTTTTTTTTGTTTTTTTTTTAAATCTATACCTCTATACTATGGCTGGGGAAGTGAAGCTGATTTATTGCAATTTTTAGTTAATTTTTTTTTGTGTGGCACATTTATACATATATTATTTACATTTGTGGCTTATTTTATTACATTCATTTTTTCTTTGCACTATTACGCCATTTTTAAAATTTTAATATTCTTATCTTAAATGCATTACTTTTAAAAAGAATGATAATTCATATATTTTATTAATACTAAATATAAGTCGATCATAATAGACATTGATTATCCCTGATGGTCGAATAATATTTAAATTATTCTTTAGAGGAGTAACTAGCAAAAGCTTGAGACACGACAACAGCTTTCACCTTATTAGACGTTGCAGAGGTTTAATAAGTATAAAAGGCGAAATTTGAGTGATCTAAATGTAACATTGGGCTACATCTACATTCCTTCTATAATTATCACTCCCCGTATAATGCTGTATACTCCCCTCATGTCGCGTTTTTTTAAAATTATGATAATAAATGTTAAAAGCGATATATTCAAATTTAAAATTTACTTGTTGACGAGTTCGTTCATATTATACCTATAAATTCAAATAATTAAATGCCTTCACTTTTCATAGGATGGAATGTCCCGCAGTTATTTGATTTGATACATAGAATTACAACTTTTGATTAACTTATTATACTAATATTTGATTAAAAAAGTTGCTGAATAAATATTGCTTACTTTCCGATTATTTCAATTTTACAGTATTAAAATGACTGGATAAAAATCAAGTAGATACCCGATCAATATTCAATTTTACAAGTATTTGGTCCAGGTTACATTTTTGTAAGTAATTTGTATTTAATAAAATTTTTATATTGTTCTAACCATAGTAAAAAAAAGAGAAAAATAGTAAAAGTAGACTTTGAAGAATAACTTCTCAAATTTTCTAATGCAAAGTTATACTAATTCTAATCATACGTTCCATCTAGAATGTTTCAGATGTTAAAAAAACAGCAATTTGACACATTTTAGTGAAATATTTAATGAAAAGTTTTTTTTATGTGTATCAATGTGCAACAAAAAGCATTTAAGGGTTAAATATAAATTTTTTGAAAATTTAATGTAATAAGGTCCTGAAATCCATGAAAATCTTCAGTACTTAAAAAAGTTGTTGTTTTATCTCAATTCCTCTACAAAAAAGCTACGGTAATTCAAAACTTTTGACATCAAACCCGATAGAAAGTTGAAATTACTCATATTCTGTTTATTTCATGTATGTATATATACATTTAAATCCATGAAAATCTCAGTTGAGTTTTAAACATATTTACTTTGCTATTTACAAATTTGATATATTTTTAATATAATTTGAATTCATTTGCTCATTATTATGTACTCTAACGTCGATTTGTACAAACTTGATCTAAATATTTAAGTTTGTTAAATAGTGAGTTTGTCATTAACAATCGTATGCCCATATCAAGTAATAAAATGCATTAGGAAAATTGTGGTTTACCTAAATGAAGTCATGACTGATTTTGGTAACTACCCGTTATCAATTATGAAAAATGATAATTTATACCATTGGACCACCCTCTGCCTCAACCATGGTCTCAATTCTGCCCCTCGCACAAGTTAACTATTCGTCACGGAAGCCTATTGCTCCTCTACAGCAGCTTTAATGGCGTTGACAGACGAGTGAGGGTTTGCACAGGTCCTAATTTCCACAAAGCTCCAGATTCCATAATTATGGGGAGCACAGTGAAGGAATGATAGGGGCCAAAAGTTGGATTACCAATTAATGACCTGTTTTGACCAATTCAGTAAGTGGCTGATTTTTCCTTCTGAAATATGAGGTTATACCAAAGTATCCATCGCTTTGCGTACTATGTTCTCTGAGACACTTAACTCCCCTGAAAGTTTTTGCATCGATATTGTTGGAATATCATTGATTATGCCCCTAATTGCTCAAAAAACTCCTCAGTCCTCACTTTATTCTACCCTCCCCTTCTGACATTCTTCTCCAGACATTCCCCGTACTTGATCTTCTTCTTCACTTCATAAACCAGTGTCTTTCTGTTAGAGAAATCTCACAAATGGAGGGCATTGTTATTCCGGCGCAGAGCAAGTCGGCAACTTGTTTTATTTTTGCTTCTATTTCAAACGCTAGTTGTTGTCTGATTTGATCAAAAAAAATATCATTTTAAGCCTGAAATTCTGAACTTTTAAAATTATGTTTTACAAAACCGCGAATGTTTACTTATTTTTTTATCGAAAATTGGCTTTAAAGATCTTTCTGCGATTTGCTGACGAACTGTGTATATGAAAATTTGACTTCATCAATTTAGAAATATTTGTTTGTATGTCTTTTTTTAAATTGACATGTACGGACTTGAATGTAAATACAATATAAATAATTTAAAAAGTTGAAGGGAATTCTTCAAATTTTTACTGGAACAGATACTATTGGATTTGGCTAATTTTTTTCCTATAATTCACAGACACACTCTGTATTGTTAAATTTAGAAAACAATTAATTATCTTCACAATATCCATTTTACAACCAAAAAAATACTATTTTTCAAAATTGAAATTCAATCGTTTCTTAAATATTTATTTTGATTTGCAGTGCCATTTTGCAAACATAAAAATATATGTACATTTTATATTATACAAAAATTTGAAATTGATTTTTTTTTGAGAAATTAGATCAAGATACATAATGAGTTGTAAAAAATATAAATAACAAAAAAGAACAAATACATTCATAGAAAGTATTTTAATAAGTAACATTAGACCCCTGTTTGATATTCTAAAAATGTAAAAAAAAAATTGTAGTCTTTTTTTTATATTAACTATTACATTTTACTACAATTAATAATTTAATAAAATACCTGAAGGAATTGCATTTTAACAATATACATAAACATTTTAGTTTAAAATTAGAGTTCTAGAGATAGATCAATTCTTCTGTTTTTTTTTGTTATGTCTCAATTTCAAAAATTATATAAAAGTAAGTATGGATCGTTCATTTAAAAATTTTGGAAACAAAAATGAAAATAATTACCCCAAGTATTGAAAAAAATGGACACAAATACAAAGAAAACGTTAAAAGTTATGATAAAAATTACAGTAATACAAATTTCAACAGCTATAACTTATCCGAGGAACGATGATGCTTTCTAAAAATATTCAAAATATGATTTAAATTCTTCAGGTGATGTTCTGATTCAGAGGGTATGAACCTCACTATGTTGGAAGCAAAGTCCAATACTCTCCATATACTCTCGGTATTTTTATACTAAAAGCAACGTATCTGACTATTGCATATATTGAAATGCCTCTAAAATCTTCTGCTCTGATCGGCTCTCTCAAAGTGAGTTTTTTGACATAATATGCCATTGAATTTAAAATTTCATGCCTTGGTTTTTGTTGGCGAATTCCTTCTCACACATAATCCAAAAAGAATAATGCCCGATAGATAGCTTGACCTTATATTCATGAAACCCTTCATGTTTAGAGATACAAATAGTAAAAGTATTTCCAAATTGGGAGACTCAGCCAATCAAATATACATAGTTGAGTTATAATTTTTTTTTAAAGAGATAATATTGTTCCTCTCGGAGTAAAGCTAGATCGGATCAACTCGCTTTATTTTTATGACAACCCTATTTTAATATATATTTACAAATATATGAGGCTATGGTTATGGCCAATTATATTCAAAATGTCATAAAGGGGCCAATTATAGTAATATTAATTAATTAAGGGATATAAATTATAGCTATTATTCTTGAGTATCTCATTCCATCCCTCAAATTTGAACATAAATCCCATAGTGGAGCAAATATTTCTAGAAGCTATTACGCCCATAAGATTTTATTAAGTAAACAAATAAAAGAGGAGTGTTTCAATAACTTGATTTTTACTAAAGCGTCATTTACAATTGAATCAACACATGTTCCAACAACACACTTACAACTTTAAACTTCAAGCATATTTTCGGTTTGAAAGAGGTTATGTTAAACCGCTGAAGGGATATAGTTAGAAACTACGTAAATTCAACTATTATAGTTACCATGAAAGGAAGATAAGAATGACGAATTTAATTTGAACTGGATTGATAGATTGTAGTCTTTTTTTATATTTTTAGACCTATCCAACATTACCCCTAACCCATACTTATTATATGCATCCTCATTTTCTTACGCTTCTAAAAAAACTATCACTCCTTGTACAACGGTTTAATTAACAATTAGTTTTAACTTTTTAATCAAGTTGATGCATCAACATACAAATCAAGAGCAATGAAATACAAATACAAGATTTTACTCCACAAGAAATGAATGTCAAAAGTTAGTAATTCTTTTTGAAAAATGAAACTTTATATGTACTTCATACCCTGTTTTACAATTCCAGTATTTATGTATGTGCATATCGAGTATCTTAATCTATATTTTATTTTCTTGGTGCGATAACGAGTTATTTTTTGATGTTCTCAGATGAATATAACTATTCATAAAACACAAAGAGCAATTTGCATTTAAATAACCATTAATTAATTACTGTATGTGCATATGTGTTATACCTGTGTAATAATTATTAAGCTATTTTTGTAGAAATTCCATTAAGTTTGTTACATTGTTCGTCAACATAAAAGTCCCCTTGAACAAAAATGAGAAAATACAAATTGATATTTTACTTCATATATACTGGGGACTCAAAACTTGCGGTGACATGTAATTACCCTTTCATAGCCATTACTTTTAATAATGAGATTTTATTGCGCAACCTAACGACAGATGAAATAAAAATATACAACTTTTGTATCCCATATCTATAAAAATATTGGATTAAAAAAAAAAAAAAGGAACGTGTATGCAATCTCCACAGGGCTGGTGTTAGTTTCGATAAGACTGCCATAACCTTTGGATTCTCCATTTGGACTGCCTACAACATCAGGAAGTTAATTATGGATGATAATGGGTTCAAAATTTTTATTCTGAATCTAATTATCTTACATTTTATAAGAAACAATATGGTAGACTTCTGCCTGCCACCATGTGGCTCTCCTCCTGTCCTGAGCTCAACTCCCTGAAAATTTGTAGTTTTGAGCGTCTTGCCGAATAATGTCTGTCGCACTTCTCATCCAATTTGGATTCGCCCTGAGCTTCTATAATGACAGCGTGGTACGTCATGATCACGACCTTAATTGTCAAGAGCTGCCAATCTGTTAGTCGGCGTGTTGAAGTTATTATTGCTTGTGAAGGAGAATATATTGAATACAAAATTTATTCTTTAAACATATCAGAAAATTGGTTTTGAGTTGTCTTTTCTTGATTGCATAAGCATCACATTTTTCGAATTTGTCATGCTACAGCTAATTTTGGGTCCTCACTTTGTTGAGGAGTTAAGATATTTAATCACTTTTTCTATAGTTTAGAACCTTTTATTTTATTTAAGATACTTATATTAGTCCAAAATGACCCCTTAATCAATTTATCATTCTTTTATTGGGACGATCAATTTTGATTATTTAAATTGAATTTGTGGTACACCCAAAAGGGTTAATTAGAATAATTGATCGATATAAATATACGTAGAAGAATACATATGTTAAGCATTCTTAATTTCAAAAAAATAATTCTGACATACATACTTTTGTGTTGACGGGCCACATATATATTTATTAATTATATTCATATGCCTTTAAAATTTTTTAATCCTTCAAAAATGTATACTATTCGTTGAGTAAGCATAAAACCTATTCCAAGACAGACAAGAGACGTATTTTGCCAAAAATAAAGACAATAGAGGAGGGATATGATAGTGCCAAAGAAAAAATTGGAAAAAGCTTGGGAAATAATGATCCATCAGATTCCCTACTCTAAATTTATAATCTTTAGCATTATAATAAGAATAATATGTGCTTAACACAAACACACAAAATTCTTCAAGAGTGTAAGAAAAAGCAGTAATAACAAAAGAAGGGGGGAGGATCTTCACGCTTCTCCATGGAGGGAATAGTATATTCTTTAGCGGCCTTTATTTTTTCCCCTTCTCCCAGTCGTTCTTTCCTTCTTGATATGAAAGCACTGTGTTCAACTTCCTTTTGTATATTTATTTAATTTACAGATAGATACACAAAACTCACAAATTTAATCGTATTAATATAAAAAGCCCAGTTTGATGTTTTTCATTTTCTTCAAAAATACATTATTTCTGTATCAGTGACATCGTAATCAACTATCCAAAAGGAATAAAAAAGGTAAGACATAATAATTTTACAAATGTATTTATAGAGAAAGTTCTTACTGTTTGTTCTTATTTGTTAATTTAAAAATTTGAATATTACAATAATTCCTTACATTGCCATTTTGTGATTGATTACATATTTGTAAACCTTTACTTAATAAAGAATAGCTAACTATATAGTATTTCTTGTCATTCTAATTGCTGAATATTTATATATTTTTGTTTATTTTAAGCCATGTTAAAAATTTCCTAGGTACGAATTAAAAGACTTCATTATCTGTGTTAAGCAGAAAAACGTAATATGTAATATAAAATCCTCAAATATTTTTTCATGCATAGCTTTAGATTATTATATACATGTTTTAGTGTTGAAAATTAAAGGATTTTCATTCTAAGTGGACACTTCTAAATATAATTCTACATGAATATTATTTGTATTGTCCATCAACTTTTTTATGAATAAGTTGTTAATTCTTATGTTTTCTATATATTATATGTATAATTCTTTAATGAATAAGTAATTAAATTATAAGAGTAATTCGTCAGCAAAGATGTCGTTTCTGACAAAACACAGATGACATTACTTTAACCTTTTCCCTCGTGGTGTATGCACTTTTTTCTTGCCCTTCTAGTATTTTCCTTATTACCTTAATTAAAAAAGATGAATTCAAGGAAACTTTGTACAGTATAAGTAGTTTTAGACGAATATTTATGGCATCCTCAGTGACTTTAGGTGACGAATAAGTGTTCTCCTTGGTCGATTAATTTGAAAAAAAAATGAGTTTTGCAACTTGGTTTATAGGTTTGTATTTCACTATCGGCATTGTAAAGTGTAATTTCCCCATTTTTAGAGTTATAATTATGTCTAAATGAGTTAAAGTAGATTTAATAATATCCTCAATACCTTGTGACTTCATTAAATATCTTGTTTCGAGAAATTTTTAAGGGATATATTGAATATAAGACGGGTGGTAAGGGTCACAGAACCATCATATATTTACATTGTAATAAAAATTATTTAGTCATTAGGATTTTCTAATTAGTGTTCCTCTAATTGTTCAGATTTAATTGATTAAGTTTAAGTAAACCTTATAGCATTACATCTGACCATGGAATTCTAGACACATGGAATAAACTGGCATGCAACTCAGCTTGTTATTATTTTTTTTCCCCATGAAGAATAGAGTAAAAAATGAGGTTGATTTATATTTTTTCTTTTCTATCATCCTCTTATAGTATGTTTGAGTATTCCATATATCTAAAATTACATGATCTGACTAAGAAATCATTTTTGAAGTCCATATACATAAGTATATTTCCTTCTCTAGGAACGATCGAGTGTCAAACCTACGCACCTTGAGTTCAAGGAAATAAATTATTTCTAGTGCGTTGTCCATTGTGCTATGTCGTTCCTAATAAGTAGACCTAGGATTTGTAAGCAATCGCTCAAAAAAAATCCTCAATTTGATTTTTTTGGGAAAATTGTTCATTTTGCCTTTTTTGTGTTATAATTGCTCATTTTTCTAAACTGGTAAGAAATAGATTAAGAAAATTTGGATTCCAGTTAAATTACATAACAGATTATGATGGTATTTTTTGAAAGAAAATTCACTTAATATAACCTTTCTTCACAAGATATGATATAAGTAGTTTGATTACATGATCGGATATGTGAAAGAGCCAAATTCTGACAAAATACAAATTAAGAAAGGGGGAATGTTAATAAAAGTTTACTGTTGAATAATCTTCCTTTAATCTTGCAAAAGTTACGGAGAGAATCTTTCTAAAATCTTAATTTGTCGATATAATGGATCAAACTTTAACAATAAATTAGCATAAATATAAACCAATACTAACTACTTTAAATGATTCTTATAAAACTGTATTTTTCTTTAAATTCAAATTGCTTCATTTTTATATTTTGTATACTCATTTTTCAAAATTTTAGTGTCTTTTTTTACTCATTTTGTGAAAAAAAAGCTCAAAAATCCTAAGTCTACACTTTTGGTTATACGTTGAGTCTTAAAAACGTTAGAATAACCTACAACAAGCTCTCATTTAAAAAAAAGTTGTAATCCATCATGGTAAAGTTTTTTTCCTCAAAAAAGTATTTTAATATTTATAAACTTTCTTAATTAAATAAAAAATTGAAAACATATAAAGAAAAAGTATAAAACCAATACAGAAAACAATAACTTTCAAGTGTGTTGAAATGAAAGGGATAAGAAAAGTGTGAATTTCACAAATACAATAAAAATACTTTGGTATACTTGTATTCATATTTCTGGATGTCAAATGAAAATTTGATGATAAGTAGTGAAAAAAATGATTTAGTTACATTTCATTATTTTTCTAGAATTTCATTTGTCTTGATTACTTAATCATTATTACTGTAAAATAAATTGTAAGAAGTTTAATAAAAGACTCTTATAACTTACTAGGGAAGCAAATTTTCAACTTTCAATTGTCTTTTTATTGCAAATATATATACAAAAGGAAATTCAGTTGTTTCTTTTAATGTATTGTCATCTAAGGTCATATTTTTACAATTAGATAATGTAAGTGTGATTTTCGCTTTCTTTTATTAATTAATTATGTACAATGTTTCAGATCAGATATCAGTGGGGATTTTGATCAAATCTTCGAATGGTTAATTTTTTTTGGATACATTTTATGAATTCATTTGTTATTTGATTACATTTCTAGAATTCAAGAAATTATAAACATTTTCTATTATGAAATCTTTGGGTGCCTCTTTTGAAACTAGTCAAGCTAAGGCAGGGGTGTCTATTTTGGGGAGGGGGATCATAGAAGGGGGCCTATGCTATACCCAAAACACAAAAACCATTTTTGCAGCTCAAGGAGACTAAATAAGGAGTTGAGCTATAATTCAACAAGTGATTGGCGTTTCAAAAAACAACTATACGAATAACTACGCTTTTTAAGTTGATTCTAAATCAAATAAGTTATGGGTAAAAAAGCAATCGGAGAAAATTGAAATTTGGTTTATTTTTTCAGGTGCAAAAAAATGAGTTTTTAATGAAATATTGGATTAGTAAATAAATCTTGTAGAAATTTGTCTGTAAATTTGTTTAAATATAAATTTGACTCGTAAAAATTGATGTTGAACCGAAATATCTGTCAATTTCTGAATAATTTTTTTTTTCTCTCTTTTTTTCATCAAACGTCAATTTTTAATTTTTTAAAAAGAAATGCACAAAACGATACATTTGGCCATTACATTTTATACTCTAGCTGCTCAAAAAAGTATTTTCAATTATCGAAACATTTAATTTAATAATAATTGCAATATTTGCAAAAATGACTCAATTATCGAGGGTTATTTTTTCAACAACATTATTCTTCACAACTTTTTTGTTTTTTAAGTGTGTAAAAAATATTTGTCGGTTTGTGTTCCTTTTTCATATTAAAAAAAAATAATATTACTAACTTGTTTTGCAAAATTAGTAGAAAAAAGATTGTTTGCATTTTTTTCGTGAATTTCGATTGGGAATTCTTTGAAGTAAGTAAAAAATGGACTTCATATCTATAAGTTTTTTTATGCAAATATGTTGGTATTTTATTTGAAGTTTCTAGCACAATTTCTTTTTTTAATACATAATTATAATACTTAAGTGTGAAAAATTCAGCATAATTAAAATTGTTAGGATCTTTTTCGGCAACAACGAAGAAACAGTGATATTATAATTATTAGTATACGTAGATAAATAAATATTTTCCGAATAATTTTTTAATTTTCTCAATTTATTTTACTTTTTTCAATATGATTTCCCTCTCCCTCCTTAGTCCGAGTAAATCTTTCCTAGTAGAGTATATTTCTTTCTCTAGGAATCATCTGGGCACGAACCTACATAAATTGAGTTTAAGAGAATAATATCTCCTGAGCGCGTAGAAATAAGCTACGGAGATTTCATCTGAATATACTCTTTTTAATAATCCTCTGAATAAAAGCACTTATTTCTGATTTTAAACAAAGTTAACTCGAGTTATAAACATACTACATATCTTTATAAAATGTTTTTATAATTTTATAACATTAGACTATAAAATATGTTCATATAATTTGTCCCTATCTTCAATACCAATTGCTCAATAAAAGTTTGAATCTTAAAAATAGCTAAAAATAACAAAAAAACAACTTATCACCTTATTCCTAGGGCTATGAAGCTAATAAAGAAAAAATTAGACCACATATGAAATTCAGGGATCAAGTTCTACTAAGTTTATTTCTTGTACCATTTTTGCTGTTGAACAGTGTAACTCAATGTTTTCATTTGATCAAAATTGTTTAAGTCTGATTTGACAATTATTTATAAAATGATCAGAAACAAACAAAAACAATCAACGAGACGATAAACATATGTCTTTCCATTCATAAAAGTGAACATACATTACTATTGATACCTTAAATTACGTTTTTCAGATTTCAAAATAATATAGACTGTTTATTATGTTTACATATTATATATCTACATAATACAAACGACTATACTTAACCAAATATGAGTTTTTTAACTAAAAAAATACTAAAAATAAACAAACTAATCTAATACAAAATTTAATGAATAATCAAAAGATGGGGGAAACATTCCTCATATTTTTTAAAAAACTAAAAACCATCTTCCATGTATTTTTTCCATTTTATCTTATCGCTGAGTGATACCTTTTTCCCCATACATTAGTAATCATTTGTATGAAAAACTTATCAACAAATATAACTGTTAAATGGACAATATCAATAGGCCAAGGCTCGATAAATACTTTTTGTATATTATATTTTTAATCAAATTTAATGTATAAATAAAAACAAAATTAATCTAAATATTCAACTTTTGTACAACAAATAAAATGCCTTTTTATTTGAAAGTTGTATTGTATCATTTTACCTCCCTCCCTCTTTAAAAAAAAACACACAAAAAAAAACCAGCCAATCTTTTTTTTTGTACCTTTGATGCACTTTATATTACTCTTTTTTCTTCCGATTCTGTTTTTTATTTAATAACAGATTGATCACATCAAAATTAGTATTTTTCGATTGATATTCCTTAATTGTATCAAAAATGTTTTTAATGTAAAATTAATATTTGAGGTTTGAAAATGTATTTAAATGTTGTATTAGAGTCATATTTATTTTCTGACATATTTTTTTAAATTATTATTTTACTCAATTACCAAACCGGACGTATAATGTATGCATACAAATCACAGCCCTTGTGTGAAAATGACTTATCTGACTGGCACAAAAAAAGAGAGTATAGTTTTTTTTGTACACAAATACAACTATATTTCAACTTATTATGTTCTGAATCAAATACAATGTGGAGGTAAACTCGCTCCTAAAACATAACAAAAAGACACACACATACACACAAAAAAATTGCATTGCTATAAAAAACTTTTTTGTAAATCTATCAATAATTTGGATATAAGTATGAAGCAAAGGCGTTTCTTAGAATCTGGATCCCTCACATATCCAATCATGCATAGGATCAAGAATATGAATGATTCATGCACATAGTTTTCCCGACAATAAAAGAACGGGGTTTTCTATTGTTCTTCTTACAGGTGGATTGTTTCCCCTACCTCACATAGGAGGGGTTTTACATACATGTTTTTTTTATTATGTTGAGCACTTGAAATATACATCTTCAACTATACACACGTCCGCTGTTATTATTCCGCGTTATATATTATATTAATAAGTTACTACAGTCCACTTATTATCAATCCTTGAGGTATTTGAGAGAGGCCTGAAATCATCACATGGTCATTCGAACAACTTTGAACCATATTTATGAAGCTTCTCAGGTAACTCAAGGAATTTTTTCTTATATTATTTTTATAATTGTGTGGTCCTTTGAGAAAACTCATTGGAAAATCTTGTGGAGGCTTCATTCTTTTTACGAAACACACGCGGTTTCAGCTCACCTCATAGGTAAATCCTGGCTGTGAGATCCTTCTCCTCAAGATTTCTCACTTAAAAATAGTAAAATACACCTATAATCTTTTGAGAATACTCATTGGAAAATCTTGTGGAGGCTTCGTGCTGTTTTACGAAAAGTATGCGGTTTCGGCTCACCTCATAGGTAAATCCTGGCTGCAAGATCCTTCTCCTAAAGAATTCTTGCTTAAAAATAGTGAAAAATCTTTAATTTTTAATAAAAATTTAAAATTCAAATTAAAAAGCACTCATTTATATTTTTTGACCAACAAAGCATTTATTAAATTAAATAGCTGAATATTTGCCTATATCAGAAAAGAGATATATCATAGATTTGATAATGTTATTAAATAATTTTAAAAGAACAGTAATATATGATTATCCCAGGCCTCATTAAAAATATTAGAAAATTATAGAACCAAACAATTGCTTTAATCTCACATTCAAGTTAGAAATGCCTCACCGTTTCCCTTGATGTTTTACAAATATATCACTATATCAAAAAGAGTATATAGTTATATTGTACGTTGTGTGCCCACTTAAATGTCAAATATTCCATTCTTTTTAATATTCCTATATCATTCAATAAAGCATCATACTAAACTTTCAGGGTGAAATCAAAGCATTTTTATTTCATGGACTTAATTAAACAAGTTTAAAAATACAATTTGGCTAGGTTTCATAAATTATATAATTAAGTGAGAATCACTTATATATAATATAAGAATATAACCCAAATCACATTTCATTTTCCGTCATAGTGTATACAGCTTTCTCTATAAATACTATTAACACATTTATATAAATACATAAAAGTGAATTACAAGTTATATAAAAAAAGTCTATCTAAATAAATATGTATAAATGCATAAGTATAAAAATATATTTTGAAATTAATTTATGGAAAGAATACATACATAGGTACTCTTAATATCTACCTAGATATATATAAGAGCCTGCTTTTATTCATATTATGAATAAATAAAGCCCTTATTTAATATGTACAGAGTGAATTGTAGTTAAAAAAATGATACAGTTTATATAAATTGTATTCGGTTCGAGTAGAAAAAAAAAGAAGCTATACACCCACTCAAACATTCTGCACCTTCTTTTCTTCTTCATTTTTTCAAATTATAAGAAGTGTAATAATGATAATTTGTTACAGAATATTACATATATACGTGCATATCTACATTCATAGCTACTTAAATCATCATTAACTGTTTAAAGTTCCTGTTTCTTTATTAAGAAATACATTTCCCCATGAATAAAGATTAGGAAAAAAATAAATAGAAAAATAAACATTCATGTTATACTTAAGATGTATATGAAACATTTTCTGGGTTGATAGTCTAATAAATTTTGAAACTTATCAATAAAAGTAGAAATATACATAAAAGAGTCTACAAGTACCTAGGATATTGTATATGTAAAAAAGCTATCTTAAGTATAGGGTTGTAAATTTGAAGTATTTTGTAGCGTGCAAGTTTTGTTGTTGTAAGCAATTTAAGCAGTGTTTTTTATTTTCTAAAGCTAGTATCATTATTATTTCATTCTTGAGGAGAGACCACCAAAGTATAAAGTGTAACTGCGGGTGTTTTGCTCATTTATGGCAAAGAGTATCGCTGAAGATCTGTTTGGGAGCTATAAGTACAAGTCCTTGTTGGACTCTGATTAAAATTGAGGGTCGAAAAAGGAGTAATTTATTTCTATGTTCCTACTTGATCCAGAGTTGAATTTATGTTCATCTTACACCTGCATGCAGCTAAGAGTAACACTTAGGATTTGTTAAGAACTTATGTATAACTATCCTTATTTGAGTCAGTAGAGTTGAGGATCATCAACGTTGTAATTCCTGCCTCCGTTTGATACGGAGTGGCATTTGGGTATATTTAGTCTATCTCAAAGTGAATTTAATGAAAATTCACGACAGATAAACTGCTCTCCTCTCAAAAATTCTTCAATTTAATTCCGACTTACTTTTCGTTTTTTTTTTTTTTTTTTCTTCTTATTTTCCTAAGCTCTTATTATTGTTCTTTCATTCCTGGCAAATATCAAAGTATATAGTGTAAGTACGAGTGTGTGTATTCATGAATGACATTGAAATGGTACAAATAGCTTAAATACTATGTGATAAAATTGTTTTTGGTTGTTGTAACTGTGGGTTGAAAATACACAACTAAGGAGCAAAGTAACCCACGGGATAAAAGCAACCCACACAAAATAGTTATATAGTATTATTTATTATGTGTTGTAAACAACAAGTAGCTTATAGGTATAATGCCACAGAAGACCCAGATAGCAACTGCTGGCGTGTTCACTACCTCAACAAAAGTTACAACCCTGCTTATAACTATGTACATTATATTGGCGTAGGAATTAGTTTAATCAAATAATTATTTGTCCACTCAGGGAAGTTTTTACGAGAAGTGTTACATGATCAGATAACATAGGTTACACAGTAATTGACAAATTTATTAGCATAAGATTTAAAAAATGTATAATGAAATTTGAGCATAGGTGATAAAATTAGATACTCAATACACACATAACATATTGGAAATAAAATAAGTTTTTTATTGAAACATGAAAGCCTATTACAAGAAATTGGTTCAACGTGTTTAATTCAAAATATTATCGAGATACTAATTCAGTGTTCAAAAGACTTTGTGCAATTTAAGAAACACAAGTAGTAGTCTGAAGGAACTTTTCTTTTTAATACTTGGGTAGGAAATCTCATTCAGGTACCTCCAAATTGTATTTGAGAATTTTTTCGTCACTTGGACGCTAAAATATTACTTTATCATGTCTTTTGACATATAGCTTTGAGCTTTAATAGTCGATTTACTATCAATAACTTTAACCAACTGATTCTTGAGTAGGTTATAGTAAATCACTACTGGGATGATATCATCAGATACAAACAAGCAATTTCTTACCAAGAGCATACGGATTTGACGATTAAACTATAAGAGAATCGACATTACCTTCTCTTACACCATTCGATATAATTTATAAAACTATTTGCGCCACGCAAATTATGTTTTGTAGATACTCCTTAATGGATTGATCCATTTTTCAAATCTATGTCAATTTCTTGGGGAAACATATTCTCAGCAGTCAATATTTGAATTTTTGGAGAGGGGGGTCATCAATCATCATCAAGCAGTCTCTGAAGTTTATGATTTTCCATTTCGTAGTCCCAACCTAATATAATTAATCAACTTAATCTATAAAGGACTCATTATTTTCAATCCAATCTATACCAACTGGGGTTATCTTTTGGAGCACTCTAACCCCAGCCAAAGTTCGCTAAAAATATCCTTCTTTTTTATTACCTCATCTTTTCTTTTAAGACGAGATATTACATCTGCCACAAAAAATAGTCGAATTTGAAAACGAAATATATCGTGTAATATCGTTAAAGTGTTAAACTACCACAAAACCATCAATATATGTATGTTATTTATTCTTCAGTTGACTTATTTTACACTTTGTATGATATATTGTATTTTGATTATCAGTTAATACTTCTTTGATTTACCTTTTCAAGGGTAAATAAAAAAATTTTAAGTTTGACAGAAGCAAGACCTATCTTGAATATTCTAGACATATTGCGTATTTTTGAAGACAAGGAAAACCAGTTACAAGCAAACCATGGCTTGTGTTCATACAAGAATTGACTGATTTGATGATAATTCAAAACATTACAATTATTTTCTTGTAAGCAATAAGGGGAATTTTAATTATATTTTTTTTCTTATAACGAAAGAGAATTATTAATTACTCGTTTCTTTTCATCAAAAGTAAAATTTTGAAGTAGAAGGAAGAAAATAGTTGTAAATTACTTTTATGAATACTCGCTTGAACTTAGATTTTCACTTTTATGATTAAATAGTAAGATATCTTTTATTTTTAACATCTTTTAACAAAATAAATTTTAGTGTGTATTTTAAAGATATAAAACCTACGAGTATTTTATAAGTTAGAAAGTAATTTGAGGGGTTTGACTTTGAACGAGTTTTATATTTTATATTATTTTATATATACAAATCAATTTAACCATTATAGTTGTGGTTTCATAGTTATCAAACAAAGTTGAATTAAAAACCGATTCCAAAAAGGACTTACCATTGTAACTCCACAACTAATCTTATTGCATTTTCCGTATTCAGCGTTTTTTTGCATACGTTCTTTCATAGATTTCTTCAGTTTTGGGAAGAAAAAAAAATCACATAACCATGTACCCATGATTTGTCAGGATTTATGATCCTTTTGAGCAAATCAGGATCGTCATTGACGTCTGCCAACAGCTCATTGTCAATGCTCATGTGATAAATATTTTTGTCAAAATTAAGTAGTTTCGGAACAAAATTATCTGACACTCGTCTCATGCCCAAAACATTCGAAAAGGCTTCATTTTACTAGCCAATCGATATGTCAATTTCCTCAGCAACTTCTAGGATAGTCATTTTATTATTTTCAAAAACAATTTTCTTTACTGCTTCGACGTTTTCAATGTACTTGGACGTCCAAAGCGAGGCTCATGATTGACATCTTCCTGGCTATCTTGGAAAAGTTTGTATATAAACATTTTTTTTAGTCAGAACAGTTTTGCAGTATACCATTGTTAACATTTCATGTGACTTTGGAGCACAAAACTTCATGCAAATTCTTTTAGACCATGTCTTTCAATATCAAAAAATTGCTGAACACACAAAATACTTCTAATCATTATACCTTTCACAAACAAACTAAACATATTATATAGCTTTAATCAATAAATATATGTTCTTATTCAAATGTACTAACATAAAAAAATAAAAAGGAAGGGTGGTGATTCCTGGGACCATACTATTAATATTGTCAGATATAAATTGTCAGAGTCAACTAGATATCGAACGATTGATTTTTATGTTTTATATAATTTATTGTTTGATTTTTATGCTTTATATAATTTATTGTTTGATTTTTATGCTTTATATAATTTATTGTTTGATTTTTTTTATTTGATTGTTGGAATGTTTAATTATTTTTAGGTGGAGGTCTTGGATAAGACTTATAATTTTAAGGTAACATTTAATGCAATATATCATATCAATAAAGAAAAAAGAATCTAGTATATCGAATATATGATGCCAATGAAATTTGAAAAGTCACGTTACTTTTTGAACACACTTTGTATCCTTTATTAGTTTTGATCTCATTGAATTGACAACAACTTGTTTTAAACACTCTGTTTATCTTGTTATTTGTACCATGATTTCACATTAACACAAAAGGAAAAACGATAACAAATATTTTTTGATGTGTATAACATCATTAATTGAATGTCATCTGTTAACGGTTTGTTTTATATTCATTTTATGTATATATATTTTGTAATATATGAGTTTCAAAAAATAAAGAATAAATCCCTTTTGCCATTCCAAAAACGTCTCAAATTGTCTGGTATTCTTTCATATACATTGTGTCTTCAAATAGATATAGCTTCATGCAGAGATAAAATTAAATTTAAGCATAGTACATAGGTAATCATTTTTGTACTTAAAAACTATCATGGAGTTTTCTTATTTATTATTATATGATAGCTTACATATTTTAGTACAAACTTATCTCTCCTTTTTGATCACATAAATGTAATGCGATCCATCTTAAACTTTTTATACAATATGAAAAAAAGAATGATACATATGCCATTTCAACTGTCAAATATTAACCAATTTTATTCTTTTAAACTAAAATGTTGTTCAGATAGTTTAGGAGGAAGTACATACCATGTATTTACAATGTGCATAGTCGGCCTTTTTTTCTCGGGATCCCATTTCTCCAGATTTTACACCTACGGGAAATCCCGTATAGAAATATTTCATAATGTTAGTTTAATTTAATTATCGATAATTTTTGGAGTACGACAATAAACAATTCTCCTAATTAAACATACATAAAAAGCCTAAAAATTCAGTATACCAAACATATATTTTACTCCTTCTTGGAAGCCTTTTCAATCGTAACTCATTAGTCTAATTGACAAAAAGCATACAATCGGGCAAGTAAGCAGAGTTCACAAGACCGTCAAATATCTTATTCTATTTTCGAAAAACAGAAGAAGCATATTACTCCTCTTTTAAAAAAGAGGAACTGGGATACAGTGGTGGAAGTAGTTTCGTCATGATTTCCTATTTAGTTATGCTCTCTTTGTGTCGAACTTTTGAATTCACTCCCCCTCTCTGGTCAATATAATGACTTTTGTTGTGTATTTGGTGTCACTTTTCCAATGATTGACACTTCCATATAATGTATCTTGTGGGCACCGATGAAATGTAGTACAGTAGCTTCTTCTCCTCTCTTGATGTAATCAACATGTTCACAGGCAACCAAATGACTAACATGTACGACATTTTTTGACTCAGTAGAACATACTTCAACAAAAGTTAGCTTGTTCATTACTTACTTTTTTTTACTACGGGTCGTATCAGGTTACGGAATTCTAAAAAACTGGAGCTATAGTCTCCAGACAAGCCGTGTACTATTAGTGATAATGATAAAAGATTAAGAATATACAGAGTTGGGAGCCAAAGCATGAATAAATTACGAAAAACGTCATTTTTATGGAATAATGAAAATATAACTCAAAACCAAGGTGAAATTTGCTTAAACACTATTGTTACCTAAATATTTTATTCGCTATGTCCTCTTTCACATGTAATGACGCATCGACACACCGTCTAACAGATCGGAAGCTCTTAACGATGAAGAGTGTATCCATGGTGTACCATGCTGTCAAGATGGCTGTTCGGAGAGAATTTAAATTTGGATGAGAGATGCGTCAGACTCCAAGAGACCACAAAATTAAAAATCTCCTGAAATGGAGGACACCCATATGGAGGCAGACCTGAAGGCCTTGTTGCTGCAGAATTTTGGTTGTTCTCGTCTGGATGTGGCTGTAATGGACATCTTCATGTTGTAGACAGTCTGGATGGAGATTCCAACGGTCTTTGTGGCCTTCTCGGGACTGACACCAGCGTAGAGGAGATCACAAAATCGCAGAAGCGTTGTTTTTTTATTAATTGCGCCGACATTTTTACACTTACAGACAAATAATAAAAATAAAACTTACTTATTTTTGTTTCAGCTGTCGTTTACTTGCGTAATCAAACCATGCAATGAAAAATAACGGAGATAAAGTCATAAGAAAATGCTGCTGCAAGTATGGTGTAGCACAAATGTATTAATTCTTCTAAAAATATATCAAATTCATGGTATTCATTCTTTTCTAACCGAATCCCCATATTTTCTGGGACCCCGTAATTTAAATATTTGTTTTCCAGGAAATAGGTCCCAATAGGAAATATACCATTATTTATATAACAAATACATACACTTTTTAAAATTTTGTTTGTTTTTTGCTTAGTATATACATTGATGATAAAAATCCTGCAATGAGATCTCAGCTGGTTAAAAAAAAATACTTCCCTTACGTTTATTTTTATGAAGTAATGCAAATAATATTGGCCTATTAATACAAGCATAATATTCAAAATACATAAAAATACTTCCTTTGTCTACTAATTTTTTATTTGCTGCACATATTTTAATTTATGGATTTTTTTACTCTTAGAAATGGAAATTATAACATCAATTAACTTTTATTCGTCTTACATTAATAAATATAAAACATGGTGTTTTTTGTAGTTGAGAATAGATCCCGGTTTCTTTTTAAAATTTTAAAATTCATTGTTTAGTATATTAAAATAAAAACAAATCAGTCTCAAGCTTAAATTTATAATTAATTACAATTTTTTACAATAGATTTTGATGTACATGTGTGAGTGTAACATTAGTTGTGTAAAAAAGTAAATTTTGAAATAGATATGGACATATTAAATAGAAAGAACTTAAAATAATTATGAAGAATCCAGTGTCTTCCACAGAACCATGGTTGACTCCAGGGCTGTAGAGTCGTTACATAACCCGAATCTGGCTCTGATTCAAGTATTTTTAATGTCATCAACACCGATTCCAACAAGCTAATTTCATAAACAATTATTACTTAATACATATAATTTATTACCATTTAGAAAAAGCCTTACGAACACTCAATGTAAGCTTTAGATTATAATTAAGTTTATTAATATAAATTTTAATGACTTTTGTAACTAGAATCGAAGTAGGTACAAATTTTACGTTCCTGACTCCACAGCCCTGGGGCAATCAACATGTTTGGTTTTTAGAGTGAATTTAATTTTTTCAGGTACCTCATCAGGCTTTTTGTGTAGTTAAATACCGGTCTATCTGGCTGCTGTAGACTTGTTTATTGATCCTGAATAACTTATTATTCAGGATTACTATAAACTGTCATAAATTAATATAATTTTTACTTGTAGCCTTGATTTAGCTCCAAGGTACACATTTATGATCATATTTACGGTTACCGCTGATATGCTATTCCTCTGATCATACGGTGGGGATTTCGTACAATCTTCACCACAGCCTTCATACAAATGTTCCTATTTATTTTTTGGCCAGACATTCAAGTAATATTTCCACAAATTTTATAGCCAATTATAATCCGGTAAACTGACGTTCTGTAGATAACCAAATCACTGCCAATAGCCATTATAGATTCTTGGAAGAGGACGTTATAACTTCAAATACCCTTTTGGCTTCCATTTCCATGTTGTCGATGAAAAAATATTTTCAAACAAAAACAAACCTGAAGATACATTATAATCATGCAACCTCAGGAACAAAAAGACCTGCTTTCCCTTATTAAACTACCATATTTCACTTGAAATATGTGTTGTTTTAAATACGGAAGATGGAGTAAAAAAGAAACTATATAGATTCTAGCAGGCAATAGAGAAAGAGCAAACTAAAAAAAATATTAAAAGCAAGGCGGTGGATAGTCTATAGCTGGTTATGTAAGCTAGAAAGTTTAAAAATATGGCACATAGTAAGAACAATGAAGTGGAGGATGTATTATTTTGCTGCACTCTCTGTTGCTTATGTAAATAGCGCTAATGTCCTATTAAGTAAATACTGACATTTTTTTGGAAGTCTATTCATTTTTGTTGTAATTTATTGTAATTATTTGTAAAAAATTGTAATGACGACTAACGTTAACAATAATGACGTCATTCTATGTTAAAGTTTTTAAAATTTAAAATCTGTCTAATTAAGGAATAGTTATTTTTAAATGTTACTAAAATAAGTAAAGCCTGCAAAATGGTGACCTAAAAATGAGATGAATGAAATAGTGTGTAAAAATATAAGACAATATATCTCCTTGGGAATAAAATTTCGATTTGATTGACAGGAAAATACTGTCAAAGAGATAAATAACCATTCTTATTTCATAAATTAAGTGTCAATTAGTCTTATTCTTTCATGTGAAATGTTATATATTAAAAAATAAATTGATATTACATGGGTACGTTGGATAGTAAGGGCATTTATGGCTTCGGAAGAAGCCTAATTTATAGTTGGTGATATTTAGGTAATAGGGAGACTAGGGATGTTTATAATTACTTTTGTTTTGGTCTAGTCTAGTCTTGTCTTAGGACCGGTCCTTAACTGTCAGTCCTTGGAATTTTGATAAAAATATCGATGGTTTATTAAGCCAAATAAGATATATGAGATATTTATTAAGTGGTAATTGCACATATCTTGCAAAAAATATTTCTATTTTCATCATAATGAAGTATAATATGAACATGTTACATGTTTACTTATTTATAAAATTTCCTTAATTATGTAATTTTCTAATTATAAAAAATTAGTAAAACTGTTAATTACGTCACGAAAAGCTTCATTTTACTTTCTTTGAGGATTGAAATGTAGGACTGGACTGGATTGAACCAGACTTGACTTGACCAGGTCCTCAGTACTTAATAAGGACTGAAGCAACATAGGTTCCAACAGACTCTTTTTCTCAAACATCAAAAAAGTTTCAGGGATAAAATTTACATCACAATTGTATAATATAATGACAAAAACCAATAAGTTTTGAAAAGTTTTGTTTGAAATATTGGATAGAAACTGTTTTTGAAGAGTAAAAGTAGTTGTTTTTTTTCGAGGTACATTACTTTTTTACAATTCCAGGCATTTTGTAATTATTTTTCATGTAAAGAATATTATTTAAATTATTGATTATTCAGTTGATATAACACTAATAAAATTTTAAACTCCTTCACTGGTGATAGATTTGAGATATTGTAACATCAAGCATGTAATTTAACAAAAACAAGAAGATATTTTTGAAATTGAATTTTGCCCGTCTTTGTTAATGATAGGTTATCTATAATATAAATTTGATGATATATTGTTAATATACAATAATTTATTCAAACTTAATGATTTAATAGGATATGAAAAATCTTGTTAGTTATTCATAAAAAATATTATTAATAGATTTCTAACTAAAATTCGTTAATTTCTAACTGTTTCAACCGTTTTTGGCTAGGGGGGGGGAGCATTTGCAAAATTTAAAGAATTGTATTCAAATGCAATTTGTAGAAAAATTATAGACAGACCTAACTTTTAATTTTATTAAAAAAGAAATCAGACGTTTGTGTGTTCTTCTAAATTAGAAACTCAATGAATTTTTGTTTTGTTCTAAAAAATCATTATACATTATAAGTTAATATCTTTTTTAAAAATGACAGCATTGAAATGTGAAAAGAAGAAAGTAATTGAAAAACTTGTGTTTTGTGCTTAAAATAATACAATATTATGATTAATTTAAAAAAAAAAGAAGAAGACTTTGTCACAGCTTCTTATAAATGAACTAGTAAAAACAGGGACCAATAATTATAGATAAGCACCATAGATCTACTTTCTATTATAAAAAATATATATATTTACGATTTCTTCATTTAAAAATTTTTAACGTTTCAAACATATCAAATGTTGAAATCTTTCAAAAAATATAAAATTCAAAAACTGAGACATATATAAATAAATATATATTATATATAACAGATAGTTTTTATTTAAAGTGAAAGGTACAATGATTCTAACTATTTTTATTAATACGAAAATAATTTCAAGAAAGAAGGATGTTTTGTTGAATTCTGTTATTAAACTGATAGAAAAAATTAAATATCTCGTTATATTATTAAATTAAGACTCTTTTCTATTTTGATCAGTTTCATCTAAATTTATACCACGTAGGAGAATATTTGATATAAATCTTTTATCCGTATATTTTAAATAAAAAAAAGTGATTTATAGCATGCGTATCCTTCTTGGTTGTTTTTGATAAACATATTAGAGGGGTTCAAAAATAACTTTTTGGCCTCCTCTTATATATTGTATGTTCGTATTAGTGATGTGCATGTTGACTTCTTTTTAATAATGTACCAACAACAATTTATCTAACTTGTCAAAAACACGCAATATTGAATTACATCTTGTCCAACAGTTTCAAAGGGTATACACGAAATTGCCCTTAACCCTTTGAACTCACTATTTAAAATATTTTATGACGAATGTACCTTTTTGATTCTTTTTTGTGTAACGTTACGTTTTAAATATAATCTTCCAAAATTTACATAGCAATTTGTCGCGAAAATGGGCAGAATTAACCAGCATCAGCTGTCATATCAATTTTAGTTTACAAAAGAAGATAAATTTCTTCCTTTTTTTCGTTGACTCAATACCCGACATAATATTTCTTAATATCAGAAATGTTTCTTTTTTTTAAGGAATCCTTTGTCCTTTTATCCCAAATTTTCATAAAAATGGGCTTAATTTGTTTTGCCACCACTCCTGTTAAAATTTTATAAGATTAATTTAATAATGACCAATTATTAAATATTACCCTGTAATTTATCTTCTTTTTTCTTCCTCAAATTTATGAACGATAAATTAGCGTCCCAAACTAGTTTTATTAGAGTGTTATAAAGTCTTTTGCATGACAAAATTGGGTCGTAAGATGTTTTGAGTCTATTTTTTAGTTGCAATTTATATTCTTGTAGATCCATCATCCACTTAGGGATCCTAAAACTTCTATTTACAGGAGTTGTAAATAATTCTAGATTTATGATTGTATGATCAGAAGAAGGCTCCAAAACATATGAAGCTCTCCTGGTCAAAGAAAGAAAACAACTAGAAACCAGAGCAAGATCGATCCTCAACGATAGCTTACAACTTCCCCTTGAAAATGAATCCTTTTCCTCATTCGATATCCTCATAACATCATACAGTTTTAGCTCATGAATTAATTTCAATAATACCGAGGGTTTCGGATGTGCAAAGGTTTCTTATAAATATCGACATTAAGATCACCAATCAAAATTAACGGGAGGAACTCATTTTTTTTGGTTATTCATAATAGACTGAAAAAATGAGGCTGATTTCCTATTAAGTCCATAAGCGTTGATAATGATAAAATCTGAGACATTAGAAGATATTTCTATATCTTGTGTCGCTCACTTTTATTGAAATAATGCTTTAAACATAAAAAATTTCCAATTGACTTAGCCACAAATGTGATGATCCCTCTAAAGGGACTGAATCCAGAATAGAAACACGCATAATTAGCATGAATGCATAAAGGACAGGAACTAGTGCAAGTGTATGCTTTTTAGATCTGATAATTTGTAGACAAATTATGTCATTGCATCTCTGGATCTGGGGTTTCTACCACCTCTAGTATTAAGAGAGACAATTCTTCTGATACCCATATTTCTTTTAATATTATCCGACCTACTTTTTTCGAAGAAGTGGACTAATTTGATCTGATCATCCCTATCATTAAAAGTACTTTTTGTCGAATGAGCATAATATTCTATAAATGTTCAAATTATACAAATATATTATCCCTCTATCAGAATTTCATTGTGCTCAATTCATTGCACTTAATTCAATTTGAGAAAAGTTATCAGGGGAGAGGGGTAATTATTATTTGAAGAGCATAATTAGCTATGGAAGAAAATCTAGGAAAATGGTACATTTTTAGTAAAATTAAGACCTACAAAATGATATCAAATTAAATATAACTGCTATAACATAAGATAAATGAAAATATTAAAAAAGAGAAAAGATCAAAATATAAAGTTCAGAAGATTTTCGTTTGTTAACTTTAAGTTTCAATCTTCATTACTTCAATACTTGATTAATAAATTTTTATTAATTAATGACATATAAAGATAGTGAAAAGATTAGTTTACTGGACAAAAAGACTCGTTTCCACATTTTCAATTCTGTTTCAAAAAGTTTTTTGTTATATTAATTAGGCCTTCCGACAAACAGTTCTTCCTCTGATTAACCGATTAAGACTGATGTGTAGATTGATTGATAGTAAATTGATTGGATTAATGAATTAAGAACGTTAAACACACCAAACACATGTGTTTTATATTCGAAAAATGTTGGTAGAGCTTTAAGTTGATAAATTAATTATTTGTTTATGGTGCATAATTAAAAATATACACGTGTTACTGTAAAGAAATTTGTTTATACCAGCCGTGGTTTTAAATCTACGATTGGTAGGAATGGACAATAGTGGAGAAAAATTACATTTTCATAATAAAGGTAACATGGTTGATGCTGTTGTTCTATTTAAAAAAATATATCCATGGTTATTGGGGACTCAATTTACAAGAATTAAAAAAGCCCCACTTATATTTGTTGTAAATTTTTAATTAAAATCTCTTTCTACTTCTCTTTGCACTTTACAAAATTCCAATCAGGCATCTCTACACATATAATATATACTAAGTATTTTGGGAATACCGTCAGGATATATATAAGAAAAAGTGTATATCGGCCATTAGCATAATATATCAGGTCATATTAAATTTAACCCCGTTTTTGACTCTTCAATTGTTATCAGCAGGTAAGGAGTACAAAAGCAATCCCTATCAGTAGATGTGTCGTCTCTCAGAGTTTTATATTTTTCATAGTGATGTCTCAGGTGTAGTTTTTAAGCTTACTAAGATTCCAATAATTTTCTTATGTACCATAGAAAAAATAATAGGTTCTTAGTAATTTATGTTCCAACATATAGAGTGTTTCCACGTGACGCCATAATTCCCTTCTTGTAGAAGACCTTGTCCCTATTGCTGAAATACTCGGTAATCATTTTTTACAGGCCTCTATTGAGGCTAAATTTTTATTGCCAAGTACATTGACCATATATAGAAACAGGGGTTTGGTGCCAGGTACAGTGAATGGATAAGAATTTTGTATCTGAGCTCCTGAACTTCTTGCGCGTCATCAAAGATGTGTGCATCCTGCTTTTTTCATGATAAAATACGACTCTTCTCTAATTCAGGAATGCTGACCACTTCTGTTCAATCGCTATCTTAAAACGGTCGAGCTGTTCACGGTACAGGGTAGAATTGAGCCTTTGGTAAAAGGGGAGCAGCTCATAGTAGATTATTCCCTCCCAATGTTGTTTCAAATGACACTTTTTTGTTTGACCCGATAATAGAGGGATATTGTTTATATGGAATCCATCACAAACACATTGAAAGTAAGGTAGAGTATAGTTTTTCTTTGAACACTGTAGTATAATGTATGCGAGTAAACATAAACAGGGTTGAATTGATGTTCGTACATTTCTACATATGAAATGAATTCTTTATCAAATCTACTACAACATATGTATAGGGATAAATGAATGTTTTAATCATTATAAAAAGTTAATACTCTTAATGAATTTGTTTTTGTTTTTTTAACAACATTATGTAATATATATTCCTTTTCTTTTTTTTTTTTTTTCTAAGTTATGCAAAAGTTTTTTTCCAGTCGTCAGAATTCTGAAATATCTGGTAATATATTAATTCTGGACTATTATTGTTCAGACACATATTTTACCCTTAAAGTAATCACTAAATTAAAAGTAGGAAAAACAAAACTTCTGTCAAAGGGGTTTCGATTTTTATAAAGTGTTTTTATTGAATCTTTTTTTTTTAAATCGATATTGATTTTTAAGCTAAAATATGATGAAAAATGACTCTTTTCTCCATACCTTTATAAGTTATTCATTATTACTAATTATGAGAAATATTATAACTTACATTATAGAAAAGTATTCTATGTATAATTTAAAAAAAAATCAATTTAAAAACTATGCATCTCCAAGTATATTTGTTCCGTTTTGTAATTTTTAAGTGATCCAATTTTTTATTAGCGCGTACTAACAAATAGGAAAACATTACCATTACATTGTTTACGATTCAATGCCAATTTTATGAAGTCATTCCCGTAATAAATAGCAATATTTATATCATAATATAACAACACACTTTGTTCAAATTCAAATGAAATATTAATTAAATAAGCATTATTAATTATGTATATTTGAAATATTAAAATGATGCACTCATGATTAATGGATCTCTATATTATTTCGATCTTGGTATAGCATTCTTAACCCATTTCCTCCTAACGTGTCTAAAAATGCTCGCAAATGAAGTTTTTTTGTTCTGAAATTGCATTGTCAGTAACTAAAATTCGTCATTACATTTTCATTTCAAATCAAATAATGATCTCGTAAAAAGTTCGAAAATTTGCCTTCTTGTCCAACACTTTAAAAAAGAAGATTATATCCCGACAAAAATTTTGTTCCATGATGAATCCATGGTTCAATATTTTGGCCGACATGGGTGCAAGCAGGGTATACGAAATAAGCCAATCCGAAATGGATTTAAAATTTGGTCCCTATCTCTGATTCCGGGTAGTGAATTGACTTCGAACCTTACCAAGGTAAATCTAGTTTTGAAAATGAATATTTGGTGAAATATTATGGAAAAAACGCTTCAACTGTAGGATAATAAAAAGTTGCCACATCACATTATGTTTGATAATCTGTTCATTAATCTGCCTTACTTGATAAACTACAAAATGGAGGAACATAAATGGAACAACCACCATCAGAGTTAATCATTTGGGTAAAAACTTTCCACTAAAAAAATTAGTTCCTAAAATGTAGAGAGGATCGATAGAAATGGTTACATCATAGCTTCATCATTTATCTCAAGAGATGCTCGGGTTCCAAATTCCACAAGGGATGAAAATTCATCCTTGGAAAAAAACTATGCCTCATAAGGGAGTATTCAAGGATCGAATCAATGGAGAGATCCACTCTGGATGAGTGAGGAATTTTGATATTTCAACTATAGTTAATAATTGGTTTATTTGAATTTGCATGATGTGCAGTGATGTGATAATAATTTATTGTTTATTGCAGCATATAATGACATGAATTGGCATTGAAATCGTAAACAATATGATAATAATGTTGATTATTTGCTAGTACACCCCCCATAAAAAATGGGATCACTTAAAATATACAAAATGGAACAGAATTCCTTGGACATACATATTTAAAATAAAATTATGTCCAAGGCCTTCATCAAGAAGTGTTGTGGCGCCTTTAAGCCCAAGTTGGAGGCCATAGAAGCAGCCATAGAAAATACTTTCAAAAAATAAAAAGATATATCAATAAAGAAGTCAGTGATAAACCATATATTTTCATTTTCAAAAACTCTAGATTTTACCTCGCACACTGTACGTATAGCCAACTTATATATTTATTTTTTTACCTTTTTTGAAATAAAAATTGCAAAATAAGATACCGATAATTTCGTATTAAGTTTATTAAAATGTCCTATAAATATTCTTATTAAAATAATGCGGTGAATATTTTTTCGTTTACCTTTGTGTTCTTTTATTTATCATCAGTGAGTTACAAATCAAATAAAGGTATGTAATATCACTTTCAAATCAAAGGATTCATTAAATATTTATATAGTTTTTAAGGTATTTAATTTGGTAGAGACTTGCTTAGTTTTTTCCGTTTTCTTTCTGATTTCTAATATCGGTTCAACTCTACAATATCTACTAAAGTTGACACAACACTAGTTTTTAAGTTTAAACACCTAACTTTAAACAACGACATTAAACTTAGACTTTGAGATAGGAAGAACCTTAAGGGACTAAATTTTTTGATAAATGGAATACATTTTATGATAAATTATATCGAAGTTCTCTACTTTTTTGAATTGTTCTATGATTATTTATGTTGTAAATGAAAGCGGCGTTTGCTCATTCATCCTTTTTTTTTTGTAGCAAAATTACTGTCAAGTTTATATATTCCAGAAGAAGGGTAAAATATCAAGTTGTTTGTCAGAAAAGCTTTACATTTTTACCTGAAATGTACGCTAACAATATATACATACATACATACAATATACCTACACATATAACTCAAGATTAAGACAAACGAACTCAAGAAGAAGAAGAAAAATATCCAAGTATGACAAAAAGAAAATTGAAAACCTGATACAGAAAAACTTTAGTTAACAACGAACAATTTATTACCAAAGACAGAAAATACAGCTATTTATTATTTTTTTTGATAAAGTCAAATTGAATTTTTCTTATATATTTTCTGACAAATTGAAAAAATAAGTAAAAACCCTTTTTTTATTACATTAGTAAAATGTATTACATATCTCTTTTCTTTGGACAGATAAATATTCATTTATATCCAAATTGTATTTACAGGATATATTATAACTAATAAAATAACCAAAAAATAACTGATTTATTTCTGTAATTATTAACTTAAGATTTTACCTGAATACGAATGGATATTATAGCAATACTTCACACAAAATTTTTATCCTTGAGTCAGTTAGGGAAGGCATTGTAGCAGGTACGGTTCTACTCCATGAGAATGTTGTTCTATTCCTTAATTAGGAAGATTTTCCGTGAAATCAAAAATTTGAAGCAGATCGTAAAATCCATCGGATTCAAATCTGCACTCTTTTTATTTGGAGAACATTCCATAATTATTCAGAGCCTAAATAACTAATGCCTACAAACTGCTTTAGCACATTTTTCTCCATTCGTCGCTGAACATGGAGACTCACAATTTTTGCTCGTACTTTTTGATAAGTTAGAAACTAGGCTAGACAGCGTTTGAGATCTACACCAACCTCACTATCGTTTACTCTGATGCCTGCCCTAGTCATACAACCATTATTCGGTGGTCTGGTGAAATCTAGACTGACACTTTTAAGCTCAACAAAGGTGTCCCATCAAGAATTCCTCCACAGACAAGGACAGCCAGCAACATCGCTTAAGTAAAGGACCTGGTTAAGAATAAAGACCGATTGAGGGTTCCAGCTTTCCCTACCACCCACAGCGGTTTTAGAATCCTGACTGATGCTCTCCACTTCGAAAAAAACCCTCAGCGTGTGGCTACCCCTTTCTCACTCTCTTAGGTCAACAAGGATGAGCGATTGATGAGGTTGTTCTTAACGCGGAGAAAGGCGGAAACGATCAAATAGTGTATCTACAGCCTGGATCTCAATCTCTGTGACCGATTTCTCTTCCGTAAGCTGAAGCACCTGCTCTGGGATTACGAGTTTTATAGCCATGAAGACCACACACGTGATGTTCAGTGGGTGATGAAGTTAGAGAACGACGAGAAGCTCTCCAGGTAGGTGTGGGAGTTGGAAAACAATTGCCAAGACGTCATTGGAGCAAGAGGAGACTATGTGAAATGACACTTTTTTTTAAATTTTGAATGTAATTTCTTGTCTTACTGGGGCAGTCTCAATCATTTCGTAACGTCCTAATATTTAAGAACTGCTTATTTTTTCTTCTAGCAGGAATGGGATGTTAGTTGACAAACGCTTCAGGTTTTGGTAAATTACTCAGCTTGAAAAAGTAAAAAAAAAAAATCTTCAAAGTTTATAACAATTTTTCAAAGTTATTCATCAATTTTTGATAAAATTTATTTGGTAAAATTTTACCTTTAATATAAAATTGAGGATTGAAACCAATTTTTTATTTAATCTCGTTTTATCTATGGAACCTGCGATTAATAACTTCTTACTTATTGCAATATTATACTTATTTTCATCTTTTTATTACTAAGTTTGAAAATATGGCAATATATCATAATCAATAAGTTTCTAAACAGTCAATGGTTTATTAAAAGTAGTATTCACACATTGTAAGATCCATATAAATGGATCGATTGATTAGATGTAATCATTTTAGAAAAGTGTGTAATCAGTAATGCGGAAAAGAAAAAACAGAGTGAATGAGAAATATGAAGAACTTTGTAAGACTTAATTTAATTATATCATACATATTGTAATTTTTTTTTACAATATGGTGCCGTCAACACTAAAACAAGCTCGAAGGATTTATTTTCAAAATGAGAGTGGATTACATTTGTACTTGTTGGCGAATTGTCGTCAATTTCTATCAGCTCGATATTCTTAATTACCCTTTGCGTGTATCACAAATTGCACTTAAATTGGGGAAAAATTGAACGTCGATATAAAAGAATGAAATTTTTTAAACCAAAAAAAGAAAATAATGTTAACATTGGTTTTAATTCTTGTGTATTTTAACTCATCCTAGAAATTTGAATACGAAGCCCATAATTGACTCGAATATGTCTGAAATATTGGGCTTTATGTAGATATGAAGTAAAAAAAATATATGGATTTTCTCCATTTCTTTATTTTTGTTCAAAATTGTTTTTGTAATAGCACACCACATACGTTTATAGTCTACGTACTCGTTTATGTATGGTATCATGACTCTAAATTAAATATTTGAGTGCAATATTAACAAACAAATTCTCAACATATAATCAAATCTGTAGAAAAGGCAGAATATTTTGCACAATTCATACATGAAGGGGATAATTGCACAAATGTAACACACGACTTACTTTTGATTCATGCATGGGAATTGATTTTTATCCTAGAACCATATCAAGATAGTTCCATACGTACATAATTTTACATACTTACTATAAGTACATATATTCAACTTTTTGCTTCTTTTATACAAATACATGTATGGAAGAGTAAGTAGGGAAGTCACCAGGGGATAGGGTCCAGTTCAGGAGTTCCTCTTCCCCCCCCCCCTCCCCTGCCTCCCTTTCCTCTGATGATTTGATCTATTAAGATATATGTTTGTTTATATTAATGATTTTGTATGTACTTAATGTTTGGTTTATTTGTGGAATCGTGAAACCTATGAGAAAGGTAGCGGAGAAAAATAAAAGATTACTTCGGGCTAAATCTGCAAAAGAATACTAGGTTTTTATGATGCCTCCCAAGACTTGATTCCATTTCAATGCCGACTCCAACGTCACAAGAATTATATGGAAAATTTACTAGAACAGAATATTTGTCAATACTCTGAGGACATTAGTTTGGATGATTTTATAGATAGATAATTTATATCTTTAAAACATCTACAACTATAACTATATATATAATTTTTTAATCTATTACGGATTAAGAGTCCGTTTTTACTCCCTCCCTCTTTTTCGCATGTTTCTTAGATAAATTTTCATTACGTTTAATCACAAAAAAAACACATTTTAATTTGTTGTCAACTGTTGATTTTTCTAATTAGTGTACTGAACAGTGATTGCTTGAATGAGATTTTCTGAAGTTGTGAACACTTTTCAATTATTACACAAGGGAACAATTTGAGGAGAAAAATTTGTATAAATGAATTGATTCCAATAATGAAATTTATCTTTGAACACAGAATCAAAAACTGATTCAGTTTTTCCTAGGTGCCTGAATTCTGAAATATCTGAGATTATAGTAATTCGTGACTAATAAATCAGAATCAACTTTTACCCTTAAGACAATCACCCAATTTAGAGTACGATTAATAAAACTTATCTAAAAGTGTTTTGATTGATTCTGTATCTTGTTCTAAGCTTGATATATTTTTTTAATGCTGAAAAATGATAAAAAACTTTTCACAAATCCCAGGGACTGACTTTTTCTTGTAATAACTTCTGTTTATTATACTTTCACTCCACTTTCTATGTATGTTCTTAATTTATCATAATTTTCCTGTATCAATTTATTGAAGGGGGGATTTGAATTGGTCCTAGAACTGATTTTCTTATCAATCTCACCCCCCGCTTTCAGTTTTTTTTTTTTTTTTTGTTTGTTCCGATCTTCTCTACTATTCAATAGTACCAAAGTCTTAACTATCTTTTTATTTACTTCACTATGATTGAATAGTAGAAAAATGTAGAAAATATTTAATGATGGCATTTTACTTTAGGTATCTTGTATCTTTGAAAGAAGTTATGCAGAACATCCGAAATGACGTAGTTTGTATCCACGTTATTTAAGCTGTTGTAGTTACCATAAAATACTTGTAAGGTAAGGATCGATCCTAGGAATGATACATTTTTTTGACCGGCCTGATATAACTGCAGTCTTTCTTTTTGTAGCAATCCAACACTACCCAACGATGAATATATCAAAATGGATATGTATTAATCAGTATAGAACGTGCCTTGTTTGATATTAATGTATTACTTTCAAAATCATTTATCAGTCTACACAATTTAATATTCTTTAAAAAAAAAAATAGTATTTTAGATTATGAGTTCTAGGTATACAATAAAATGGTACAAAAGTATTCAATTTATTCACTTATCTGTAGAGTAGGTATTATATCTAGAATAAATAATGTTTTATGAGGCTAAAGTTAGGGTAGGAAAATATCTCAAGGAAGTGACATATGTTTAAGCAGAGCTCTGAATATATTTATTTATGAATGAATGCTTTTTTATTTTTACAATATCCACATGATTTTTTTAAATATTTGAAATCCCTTTTATCGTTGTAGCACATAAGTGCATTTGTCGCGTACTATACCAATATGAATTGAAGCATGATTATTACTTCTCTCTTTATTTGGAACAAAATTACATATACATGGTACATGCAAATGTTGGATTGTTGTAGTATAAAAGGATATCGCGAGAATAACTTTTACTACTATGAATTCATTTAATCAACTCACTAAAGAGTTATATATTATATACATACACGAGACTCAATATAAACAAACAAGGACAAATATATACACGGACTACTTCAATCATAAAACACTAAACATATATATATATATATATACAGATCAGCATTTACATAATTATAATACTAACACCTCCACTTCAATGCAGATCATTCAAATTAATAATTCCTAAGGTTTAACAATTTAACAAATTTAACTTTAGACAGTCCTTTTGTTAGCATATCAGCCACCATATCTTCACTCCGACAGTAGACGAGTGTAATCTTGTTTGCCTCCACTAGTTCTCTGGTGAAATGATATCTTATATCAATATGCTTTGCTCTACCATGATATTGGGGGTTCTTAGTCAAGCTTATGGTCGACTGATTGTCTTCAAAAATCACTGTAGGACTATCACAAGATCTTTCAATATTGCACAATAAATTTCGAATCCAAATGCATTCTTGTGATGCAGCAGAAAGAGCCATATATTCTGCTTCTACAGTCGATAATGCAACCGACTTTTGTTTTTGACTTTTCCAAGATATAGGTCCTTCATTGTATAGAAAAATATAACCACTTGTTGACTTCCTATCATCATGATCTCCAGCCCAATCAGAATCTGAAAATCCTACGAGCTCTCCTTTATTACTTTTTCTATAACAAAGACCAAGATTCTTCGTGTTCTTCAAATAACGAAGGATTCTTTTCAGAGCAACCCAATGTTCGGATTCAGGAGCATCACAATAACGGGCAAGCACTCCAACTGCAAATGCTAAATCTGGTCTTGTTCGAGTAGATAAGTAGATGAGACTACCAACAATTGATCTATATTCAATAGGTTTTACTATTTCTTCATCCACAACTTTTGTCAGCTTTTTTTCTAAAGCTACAGGGGTTTCCACCGTTTTGCTATCCTCAAATCCAGTTCTTTCTAGTATGCTGAGACAAAATGTTGACTGACCAATATATCCATTTCTCATATCTTTTAATATATTTATTCCAAGAAAATATCGCACAGATTCTCCATCAGTAGTCACAAACTTAGAGTTAATCTTCTTCTTTATATCAATTAATTTGTCTTCAGAACCAATGAGTAAAATATCATCTACATACACAGCAACAAATACTTTTCCTTTCATAGTAAATAAATATGGATCTTCTTTTGTCTGCTCAAAACCGATTTGTTTTAAATATTGACCTAATATAAAATTCCAATATCTTGGAGCTTTCTTTAATCCATACAAACTTTTCTTCAATTTACAGATCAATTTTTCATTTAGAGGTTCACTGAATCCCTCAGATTGTTCAGCATACACGTGTTCAGTTATTTCACCATTAAGAAACGCACTTTTCACATCAAGCTGATGTACTTGAAGCCCTTCTCTAGCAGCTATTGCTAAGAGCAAACGTACAGTTTCAAACCTAATTACAGGACTGAAAGTTTAATCATAATCTTCTTCATATCTTTGAGAATTTTCTCTCGCCACAAGCCTGCCTTGAATCTTGCAGGTCTATTTTCTTCATCTTTCTTCAATTTAAATACCCATTTAGTTTTTATAACCCTTCTTTTATCAGGACGTTCTACCAAATCCCAAACATCATTTTTCTTCAAGGACGTAAATTCCTCCATTATAGCCTTATTCCACTCTGATGCATCCGAACTTTGTAGAACCTCTTCCAGTGACTTTGGATCTTCGTGTAACAGATATGTTTTTTCTCCAAAACGATCTGGTTGTTTATTTTCTCTTGTAGATCTTCTTCTTCAATCTTATGAGAAGAACGATAGCCGATATCATACTCTGAATTCGCTTCATCATTTGAGTTCTCAAATACTATCACTTTATTGACAAGCTCAGGATCACAATCATTTTCATTTAAACCTATGATATTTTCATCAAAAATAACATCTCTACTATAAATAATTTTCCCACTCTTAGGCTCATATAATTTATAGCCTTTTACTTGTTCTCCATATCCCAACAACACCATTCTTTTACTCTTGAAGTCCAGCTTTTGACGACTATCTCTGGGTATATAAACATGACTACAACGTCCAGTTCTTCTTAGATGTGCCAAATCAGGCTTCTTACCATTCCAAACTTCATAAGGGGTCTTCCCTTCAACTGCTTTAGTAGGACATCGATTACGAATATAAGCAGCAGTTGTCACTAATTCAGCCCAAAATTTATTGGCTAAACCACTATCAGATAACATTGCACACACTGATTCTATTAATGTTCTATTCATTCTTTTTAATACCCCATTCTGTTGAGGATTCCTTGGTAGAGTGAGTTCTCTTTTGATGCCTTCACTTACCAAATATTGACTGAACTCTTTCGATATGTACTCTACTCCATTATCAGAACGTAGACATTTCACCTTTTTCCCAGTTTCTTTCTCCACCATGACCTTCCAGTACTTGAATTTTATTAAGGCTTCATTTTATTCTTCAGAATATATACCCAAGTACTCCTCAATTTGTCATCAATGATGGTAATAAAGTAATGACATCCGCTCAGTGAAGGAGTCTGTATGCGTCCAGACAAAAATCCGAATGAATTAATTCCAGAACATCTTTAGCTCTTCTCATTGATTGGTGTGGAAACGGGCTCTTACTAAGTTTACCCTCAATACAAGGCTTACAAAAATGATGCGATGGAATTTCCATTGAACCTACACCTTTGACTAGGTTTTTTTAACTATTTCTCGGATTCCAAATACGCCCATGTGTCCAAGGCGTCGATGCCCCTTTTCAAAATCAGTCCCTTTGGACATATTAATTCTTTCTTTCATTTTTCGACATATAAGATAATACAGACCATCACTCCTAATGCCTCGTCCAACGATTTTATCTGACTTATATATAAAACATTGATCTCCTTTGAAGGAAATTGAAGCTCCTCTTTCAGACGCTTTTGAAATACTTAAAAGGTTAAACAATAATTCTGGTACATATAATTCATCATGAAGTGTGCATTGTCTATCCAAAGTATCAGTCGTAATATCTACATTGCCAATTCTCTGAGCTTTCGTGAAAGGTTATTCATAGGGCCCACTAAAATTATTCAAGCCCTCAAAAAATAAACACCACTTGATCGAGCATAGGTAGATCTTGGTCCACTATGATTTATTCAGTCCTTCCTCATTTTAGTCTCAACAAACCTATAAACTATACACGTTTCATCAGTGCCGAAAAAGTGTATGAATCAACGGGATTGACTCAAAGATATAGAGTGGGGGTTTCACCCCTAATACAAAAGAGTTTTTAACTCTCAGAGAGTATAATCAAAGATTAAAAAGAAATATCTCCTCCTATACGGTCCATTTATTTCTTCGACCATTGTCCTGGAATCCTTTAAGAATGGGATATTAGAACTTCATTCCCGTCAAGGGCAAATTCTCCAAGTTTTTACACGACAGTTGCAGAGGAGATTAAAAACTTGACGGATTTCCAGAGAAAATATGAATTGAAGCATGATTATAATTTCTTTTTTTTTATTCGTAACAAAACTATGTACATATACTTTCTATCTGCATATTTTGAGAAAAAAAGGTTCATTATTATCGATGTGGAATAATTTGTAAATTCTTGATCATTCATCTAAATATTTCGAAATTTGGGAGTTAGTCACATCTGGTTGCATTTACAACAATAAATATTGATTTTAATAATATTTGGTATGAAGGTAGTTAAACATGTTGCAGCCTTATCTTGTACAATGGTCAGTACAGATAATTGGCTTCACGACAGATATACCATGTCAACATAAAAGCTAAAAGGAATATTAAACAAAAATCAACCAAATGAGAAATTCCAACTTTATTTCTTCTATCATAAATCATGAACTGACTTATTTGGGTTAAATATAAGCTTTATATTCTCATTCCTGGGATGGATTAATATAGACAAACATAGTCTATAGTTATAAATGTAATATGATTTATTTGAGAATACAAATGTTATCTAGATTCAACTTTGAGAAAAAGTCATTCCAGCTTGTTTTTGTATTGACGAGTCGCATATTTTATGAAAAAGAACATGAAATGAAAAACTGTACAAAAGCAAACCCTGAATCAAATCGAGTATTGCTGTATTTATTCTCCCTTAAAACAATTTTGTTGATTGTTAATTTTACATTTTGCATTTATTGGTTGTCTGTTTGATAGTCAACCCATCCTTTTAGAATTTTTAGAGTGAATTATGCGTCACTTAAGTGAAAAATAATTTCCAATACATTCGTCCCCTCCCCTTCTTTATCTTCATACATGTTTAAATTGAATATTGCTCTCATGATTTAAGAAGTGAAATAATATAATTATAATAAATAGTATGGAATTAATACTATTAAAAAAAGTTGTAAATGAAGAAAAAATATATTGATTACATTATGTGGATGATATGTCAAAAAGGCATTTCACTGGATTTTTTTCATGATTAGACACATTTTGTTGTACTGTATTCTAGAAAAGTGGATAAATAATTTATATTGTGAATGCTGGTATGTTTTTTATCGATTGAAATATTTCAACATTTCTAAATATGGTTCTGAATCAAAATTATACTTTTTTTTTAAACAGCCTCAAATACCCAAACTTTGTGTGAATGGGCACTTTAATGGCTTAAATATCAATAATAAATGTGGTTTTAGCCGGTAGATGAAAATGCAGTTGAATAGTGTTATAGGGCTTTTGCTATTAGTCTTGAAATAATTTATAAAAATATAGTTTTGAATTTTTTTGTCGAAGATATAATTTTACTGATTATTAGCCTATTGTTTTTAATTTATGAAAATATTGCCTAATAAAACGTATATACTAAGAAAATGAAGCACTACAAGGATTTTTATTAGATTTTGATACCTTGTAACTTGTAACGGAACCATTCTTCACCATATTGATAAATTTCAATGCAATTCATTATGAATAAACCTCATACCTTTTAAAGAAGGCTTGTGAAAGAAGTCAATAAAAATATAATTCTTTTACTACATAACCTATATAAAATACGGATTAGTATATAAATGTAAAAAAGTGTAACTCTTAGGAAATTAATCAGTTATCAAATATATTATAAAGCTAAACCATTGAAACAAAATAAAAATTGAAGCTTAAATGAATGAATCACATGAAAAAAATACATAGTTAAGTTAATTAAATTCAACTATTATTCAAAATTGATAGAAAATAAAGTACTTTTAAATATTTATATCAACATAATATTTTTTACAGCTGTCAATTTGCTTAATCTATCCCTTAGTGTCAATGAATACTGAAACACTCGATTTTATTAATATTTTTGTCACATCATAGCATTTACAGCATACATTAAGTTTATTTATTGAATATTGATATGGTGACCTTCACGAAAATGATATTCCAATATTGTGTAAAATAATTTAGTAGCTCAGAAAATTACTTTGGATTCACTAAGTAGAATAATATTTACAATAAAGTTCAAATTTTCCAGTATGATAATTATTTTAATTAACTATTTATACAAATATTAGCAGAGTTGAATATAATTCGCTACTTTGCTAATAACAATATCTTTAAAATATGACCACAAAATCTTCTCAAGTGTAGGATGTTTTTCTACTGTTATTACATAACGAACTATAAGGTTAAAAAGGGGCCAGAAACGAGTATTGAAGTGTTTATAATTACAGCAATAATTCAGCTCAGTTTATAAATGTGAGATGTTTGTTTGCTATGTGCACCAAAGATACTTACTCAAATTAATGAAATAATATTCATAGAAAAGGAGACGAAATAGATAAGGCTGTGGTAGGAACAGTATTCAAGAGTTTCAATGAAGAAGCTGTGGATGAAGCTTTGTTCCTCACTGGTTATTTCATAAGAGTATTATTTCTCTTGATGAAACTTCTCAGCTCTTATAAATGTATTGAATAATTATATACATGATATAGAGCGCCTGATAAATATTTGAGTCAATGGATAATTAAGTAACAGATTTTGATGTTGAATAACATCAGCTTAGTGAATTATACTTTAACTAAAGTAAATTATATCTACTGAGTGAGGTATGAGAACCTCTTCTTAACAAATGAGATCTCTGAAGATCAAAGATATCCAAATCTCATAAACATAAATGAATTTAATATATCCGTATGCTCCGCAAAAAATAGTACATCTAAATCATCCTTGTTGTCTAGAAGTAATTGATTTGATTCATATATCATTATTCTGAATAAAGTTTATCACAAGAGCTATTTTGAAAAAAATTACTTAATCATTTCATTTATTCTGCCTTCACCCCATAATGTTGTTTGAATGTGTGAAGTTTTGTGGCACTTCATATTCTCTCTTACTTATATATTATTGAAAAAGACTATGAATATAAACTTTCAAAAAGATTTTAAATTCAATTAGCCTATGTATACATTTTTACTCTATTTTTTTTTTTTTTTCAATAAAAATATTTAAAGTTTTACATTTGATGACATCAATGAATTATTTCAAAAAGTGAATGTCGAATGGGATAATAAAGATTTGAAATTTATATTCAAAATCTCTTAATTAGTGATACTCAGCTTTGAGTTAATTAAGTAAAATTATTTAAACTTTAGACAAAGGCTCAACTATAACTTATTTCTTGTATCTACATTTTTTATGGATATATTTTATTAGTATTAGGAATTTAATAAAATAATTGGTAGAGTGCCTAATTCTAAAAAAAATTGTATGTTGTACATTAATATTTTCATTTAATATTAGAAAAATACCTCCAAAATATAAATTAAATGCATGTTTTAATATTGTTATTCTCCATAAATGATGAAAGTATCATTTGTTTATTTATATATATATAACATATTCATTGTAACTCCTCAAGGGATTAAAAACCTAAATGTACCAAAAACAAAGCCCAAGGTATAATTTTGTTCCTTGAACATATAAAATATATTTAATACTTCTATTTTTATGATTGATAATATTTTATAAAATCATAAATTCATTTATATATATTTATAATGTTTTGACAATAACAGAGTAGGTTCGATGAAAACGTATTTTGTTTTCTTTTACATTACAAATAATGTTAGGATTTTTATAAATAAAACCGTTACTCCTAATTCTGTGACTTAACTACTCTACGCTTAAAAAGTTATAATTATAAGTGCTCTATCTTTAAAAATGAAATACCATTAATTTGACGTTTGTTGAACCCTTTGTTACCACATTGCTTATGTCTTAAAGAGTTTCTTCTGGGATTTAGTACCAAGATGTCTGAATATAGGCATAAAGGTCGTTCTTACTTGTCATGATAACTTCATTGGTCTTTTTCTTAATTGTTTCATACATAAAAAAACCTACGGGTTCATCTCTGGTGAATGGGGAAGCCAATTTTTTATTTCCCCTTAATGACTGTGTCACTCATCTTATATTGGTTTGACTAGTTTTAAATTTACTTTGGAACCCTTTCAAAAATCGGCTTTGTATATTACATAAGAATATATGGGCAGTGTTGCGCATCGGTCCTTATTTAGGACCGAGGGCCGCGGTCCAGTCTGGTTCTATTTATTGGTATTTAAAGAAGGTAAAATCGATCCCTCTTGATGTCAATGAGAGTGTTTTTTCTTTTTTTATTATTCCGTTCTATAAGGGAATAAATTATATTACTATGTAAAATATAATATGTTCTTATTATATTGTATTATAATGAAAAAAACACATTATTTTTGCAGGTTATGTGTAATAATATTACTACATATTTCATATCATATTTGGCTTAATAAAGCCTCAATTTAACAATAGTTTATTTCAACATTTCTTTAATGACATACTTTTTGACAATAAAGAACAAAATGCTTAAAAACACACAACTTAACATCTTTATCCTCAGAAGTATAAACTAAAGTGGAGTAAAATTTTAAGCTGCTCTCAATCAATATCTTAAATATTGGTACAGTATGAATAAAAGACGCTGTAACATACATATATGTTCCTAGACATGACAAACCATAATTAACCAGATTGTTTCATGATCAAATAAATGTAATTAAAATATTTTAATATAGATAAATTACGAATAAGATATTGTACATTTAATGGCATATATAATTTAAAAAAAAGGTTGGGTATTTATTCATTAATATCTCTTTTTTGGGGAAGGGATTGAATTACTAAACTTCACCTTTTTTTTAAATATAAAGTATGTATTTCTACATTATAAAAAAAAAATAAAATAAGAAAAATTTATTATGAAAATTGATACTCCTTTTAATTTGTTTTTGTATTGGCTTACTGTTTCCCAGTATGTTTCAACAAAAATTGCAAAATTGAAAAGTCTGTAACCAAGAGAAAATAAAAAAACTTATAAACACATATAAACTTTTTCTTAAGAAAAAAAATCCTTATTACATAGTCCTTCATAATATAAAAACATTTCTTGTTTTAATTCACCAATAAAAAATCTATATACAGGGTGAGGACTCAAAAACTAGAATCCTTTTCGAGGCCATCTAGCCTCAGTTCTAAAAGTCTGACAATTTTCTACTTGGCGCAATTCGAAAGAACTGACAAAAATCGACAATTTGATGTTTGTTTTGTATTTGTGTAATCAAATATGTCCAAGCAAAACGGCAGAGGATGTGCGATCTCCTCCGTGCACAAGTCGATTTCCGACAAGAAGATCTTCAGAGTGGTTGCTGTTCTGAACAGGAGAAATTATCGCTTCTTGGCGGAATCAAGAGCTCAGGTCAAGGGAATCTTCAGGAATAAACATCTAGCTTAGGTCATGGTCCTCGACGTTGTGGCGTATGACAGAAGCAAGATGTCTCCCTACTTCTTCAAGGCCAACTAAAAATTCAACACGGACGTCTGCTATAAGTTCCTCAGTTACCATATCTTGCTACGGTTGTAGAGCAAGTTCCCAATGAACAACTATGTGTCTACCCGAGACGGCACCCCGGCACACATGTCCATGAAGGTGCACCATTTATGCAGGGAGAACATAGCTCCCTTCTGGACGTTAGAATTCTTTCCCTCGTCCTCACCCAACGTGAACCTACTGGACTCCTTTATTTGTTGCATTTTGGAAGGAAAGACGAACAAAACTTCTTGCCAGAATGTCTATTCACCGAAGACCGTGATCATGGGGAAGTGGAAGAACTTGTCCTCAGACTTCATCAAGTCAAGTTGTGCGTCAGTTCGTCCCCGTTATGAAGCCATCATTCCAAATGGAAGTAAGCATAACATATTAAATAAAAGGTGTAAAAAATAGTTGAATTAACAACTTTTGACTCAAAAGTTCGCCATAAAAATAGCATCAAATAAAAATATGTCGAACTGAAAACGGCTTTTAAATTTTTCTAATTTTTGAGTCCTCACCTAATTGAAACAGGGTATACAATTATAAATTATTCTTGATCAACTATCTGTTTTAGTCTTTAATACAAAATTGAAAATTATTAAAATGGAAAAAAGTATTAAAAGAAGGTCCAAATGTATTTTTTAGCATGAAATTTGGTATACTTTCTATAATAAATTCAAAAATTGTTTTTGATATTGACAATAATTTACAAGCTTTACAACCACTTGATGTTAAATTAAATTGTTAATTACTTATTTTGTTAAACATTATCTCGTGTTATAAAGAATTTAATATTTTTCTATCAATAATATCTTAACAATTAAGAATAGGAAGGCTTTTACAACCTCTCATCCCTCAACTACGCAAAGAGATTCAAAAAATAAGTAACTATATATGAATATATAAATTTTAAATTAAAATAGTTACACAACATTAAGTAGGAAGCGTGATATTTTAACTTAAAATACAGGATTTGGTTTATTTTGTTAAATAATCATGGGAAAGATATGTATTGTACCAGGTTGTTGTAGTAAATGCAGAGCAATTAAGTCCAAAAGTATCGAAACTGGACCCAAAGGAATACAAAGTTTTCAAAGTGATTCATCTTTAAGAAACACATGCAAACGTGATTTTATTATGTTTTGGCATGCCCGGTAATTTCGTGCCCACTAAATCCATTTCCTGTAAAATTTCTTCCCGGACATTTCATTCCCACTTTGAAGAGGGATAGTTAGTGACGTCATACGTTAATGTTTCTACACTAGTTATCATTTTTAGTGTAGAGGGATGGCTCGACAGTGGGCAGGCGGCATTGGGGAGGGGTGATGACTAGTGATGGTTTGGAGACGGATATGAATGAGTTATGGTGTTTATAGTTTATAAATGACGTCATGATAAATTTTTAATAGTGAGTTGGGATGGAATCCCGATCCGTGGATATGATTTATACCTTGGGAAATATAAGTAAATCCTGTCATTCCTCTTCTTCTTGTTCATCTGCTAGTTCGTTTCAACTCTAAGATGCCCTGGTTTACGTAAATGGCTCATTAATTTAGAGCATTTTAACCAAATTAATAAATATATTTTTTACAAAAGTAAACAAATTTTTTTATGTTTGAGTAAATATGCACAAACAAAAATTATATAATCTTAGTATTTTTACGAATTATATTTAATTGTTGTGAATATTTTTTGTAATTTCTTGCAAAAGTGTTAATTTGTCGTTTGACGTATACCTTTCAGTAAAAGTTTTTATTCTTTAATTTAAATCTTTATATATAAAGGGTTTGTCGATACTTTACTAACACTTTACGTTGATAGGTCTTGAAAACGACGTCATATTTGTTATTGTTTCTTTGACAGCTGTGCTCAAAAATAATTGTAGTTTTATCATGGAGCAGTACACAGTCGAGTAACGCTTGCAAATTATTAAAATTTATTACAAAAGTGGTGAGTCTTTGATCCAAACTTTAAGAGCGTTAACGCCAATTTATGGTCAACGTAATCGACCTGCAAATCAACAATTCAACGTTTGGTGGAAAAATTTGAGTCCACATACATGGTACATAATGTTCCTGTGCCAGTGAGACAAAGAAATGCACGAAGTGTAAAAATATTGCTGCTGCAAGCGCATCAATTCAGGATGACCCAAATTTGTATCTTACGCACCGTTCTCAATCGTTGGGCATCTCTGTGACATCGTTGTGGCGAATTTTGAGAAAAGATCTTGGCCTACACCCGTATAAGATCAAGTTGACACAAGAACTGAAACCGCTTGACCACTTCAAACGTCGTAAAATGGGATGAAGAAAAATTCGAAAATGATCCTGATTTACAACGTAAAATCATCTTCAGCGATGAGGCACATTTTTGGCTCAATGGCTTTGTTAACAGCAAAATATGCGATATTGGGCGCATTAAAAATTACTGTTTGGGGTGGATTGCATGCTGGCAGTGTCATTGGGCCGTACTTTTTCATCGATGGCATTAATTTGAGCCTTTTCGAAGTCAATAATGATATTTTCTGGTTCCATATTCCGGCATAGTTTTTTATTTTTACAAACACTCTTTTATGAGTCTCCTGACTTTTGTTGGGGATTAATACAAATAGTCTTGGGAATCTGAGAGAATGTATTTGAACATGGAGAGTATACACTAGATAAAAACAATTAGGAGACAGGTCAAACGTTCCCTCTCCTGCCCAAGACTTCTATTTCAGTCATTGTTCCAGCAGCTTTTATTACCTTACATAATCTAAAAGAACTTACACCAAAATGAAAAAGTTCATAATACATCTGATTTAATATTTAAGGTTATGACAAAGAAGATTGGCATGAAACAAAGTGATACAAAACGTCGTGTTCATACCTTAGTACATTTTTTATACTAATTTAAAGATGTTCATAAATATAATTTAGTAGAACCCATAAAAATATACGTCCAAAAACATAATAAACCCACATTTATGTATATATGTTTTCTAAAGATGAATCACTTAGAAAACTTAGTATTCAAGCCGTACCTAGCCAACATTTGGAACCTTCAAAATATTCTGCCCTTTGTGAACTTAATTTTATCTTCTCTGGTTATAAACTAGAATTGGAGGATACAAAAAATTTTTGTCGTTCAAGTCCTAACAAAAATATTGAAAAAAGATGCAATTCCATCTGAGTTTCGAAACCTTTCTCTTTATTACACTAAATCAATTCCAACACGTAAGCTTACCTTTCTTCATCTCGGTTCCTTAAGCAAATATATATTTTTTAAATGACATTACGAACTTTGGGATGATTGGCAATGTATCTTCCTTATAATAACTTTACATGGAACTTGATTGACCTCGTTTAACCATAGAAATATATGAAAATTTAATTAAATAAATACTCTACAACCTTATCTACATTTGTGAATGTAACTGTGAGGTTTAGTATCAAAGTCGTTTTTAAATTGTCGATTCAAATTTGGTAAGAGATTTAACAATTTAGAGTACTTTTCCGCTAAAGCTTGAAGATTTTTAATTTTAGGAACAAAAATAATGAGCTTCAATTTCATCGCATATTTTCATATTATTACAAACAATTGTATTAAAAAATGCAGCGTATTACTTAATATACAAGCTCACTTCCATTCCTTATTGAGTTTTTTAATTTTATATTGAATGATTCAAATTTTATTCAAAATATTGATCATGTAAAAATAACTTTACATATCAAGGGAAATCAATGTAATTAATTTTCTTAACTTTGGAAAGTGATGAAGAATGGTACACTTTTTTCAATCAAATTGATTGATTGGGATGGACTTATTCGTCCATTTGATATGATATTTTAATTTGCATTGATGTATTTGAAATATTTTGGAAATTAAAAAAAAATTACTTCTTCAAAATATTTGTAAAAAATGTTATAAATTTCTGAGTAGGTTTGATTTTAGTTATTTAACCTTCCAAATAAACAAATTTTTTAGAGGGTATGTCAGGAAACGAATAATTCTCTAATTTTTTATTGAACTATAAACAAAGCGAACTCCTTTGAAGCATGAGTAATTGATTTTTCATTATTTTGAAATATTATTTGTTTCCAAGGGATCTATTTCAACAGCTACGAGTATATTGATTTGATTTCAGTTATCTTGAGGCAAAGATTTACTCCAAGGGAAGTTAATTTAATAAGTGTAAACTATACCTGTAAGTACTAACGGTATTAAACAATAAGAATACATTCAAACAACGAAAAGTTACCCAATTCTATATAATTTTCTCCACCTAAATATTTTTTTTACTAGCTCAGTGGTTCACAAACGTAATCTTTCTTGAGCTAGTATTGAGCTATTAAAATTTGTTTTTTACGTCAAACAATGGAAATCTGGAGACCTGCAATAATGAAGCAAAACTTTTATTCCAACACTGGAGGAATTGAAAAGGAGTGATTGGTTGAAAAGGTGTCAACGTCATTTTTTACTCAATTCCTTCCAGAATTAAAAGAAGAAAGACAATTTATTTAACTAAAAGTAAATTCATAAACTTCATTTGTTTTTATACATTTTTTCTGGAATTCCATGGTCCAACTTATGCAAACTGATATTATTCTTATTTTTTATTGTCAAAATTAACTAATTATACAAGTTATTTGGATTTTGGACATTATCTATGACTGCTTAAAGTAGCTTCATTATTGACATTTTTCAAAAAAACAAATTAGGGATATTATGTCCTTATTTTTATTCTAGTCTCCTAGAGGTTGATACTGTATTATAGAAAGTGAAACCATATAAAATTGTCTTGAATATGGTAGTAACACTTGTGAAAATTCAATTAATTTGTAGCATTTATGAACAAACTTATAAAGCAACATGGCTCTGGTAGCAGTAATAAGCAAAGTCTAGAATCAAAGTACGTGACATATTTAGTTCGTTTTGATCTTGGAAAATGGGAATAGTTTATATATGTTGGATGATATATATATTTTTTGAATAGACCTAGAGTACGCAGAGGCACAGATAATAGAGAGACAAAATACAGCATTCTTAGCAAAATTTTGTTTTTAAAATTATAAGTACATGTTTGAAATAAAACATTTGTTTTGTTTCATAATTTATTATATTAGGCACAATTTGTTATAAATTATTTGGTTCTGTCCTCAAGAATGAAAAAATAGTAATAAGAGTTTGAGAGAAAAAGCACTTTAGTATTAAGAGCACTCTAAAATAAAAGCCAACTAAGTTTATTTTAACATACCAGCGTTTATATTTCATTCAATCTGAAATTGTACAATAATATACATAAGTGACCAATAACAAAGATATATATGCAACTTGCACACCCCTTTAATATTTCATTAATACTACATTGTTATTTCTAGGATCAAAATATGTTTATGATATACATAATAGAGCACTATGGATAGTGCATGCGGTAACTTGTTTTATGTATTCATACAGTTAAATCGACAAACTTTGCTTTATAATATAGATATAATAGTTTAAACAAAAATTCTAAATTTCAATGAAATTTGTGAAAAAAAAGTTTTAAAAATGAAGATTATATTGAAAAGGTGCCTTTTATTAATGAAAAGATCAAACATTTTTTAATAATAACATCCTGTTGGCCAATTTGAAATATACTTGATTATTAGAGATTTTTTTAGTGTCTTCGATGGTATGCCATGTAAAAAGTTTGAGAACCCCGTACCAGCTCATTTTAAACCACTCAAGGGGAAAAAATATTTCCTTTTGTGTTTATTGTAAATAAGTTATATAATACGTTGAAGTTAAATGCCTTCAATCAAGTGGCTACTAATTGAAAAAATAACGAAGTATAGTAAAAAATATTTTTTTAAGTTATATGAGTGTTTCAAAATCTAACTACAACGTAGTTAGACTAACGAAGAATATGCAATATTTTCTATTTGCTCTATCTAAAAGTACTATTATTATAAGATAACTTATGATCTATCTACGTATGTTGCAGACAATAGATGATTAAATGTTCTTACAGAAAGGAATTGCTGTTTAAATATATGTAATAAGGATAGGAATAATAAAACCAACAGACATATTACAACTACTTATGTATTTATATATTTTGTTATAGTTATATCTTAGTATAAATGTACAATTTTGTGTTCATGTAAATACATATTTTGATACAAATAAAAATTTCCTTTAAGTAATAAAAAAAGACCACAGCGAAGAAGAAAAAAATACATTTTTAAAGAATATAACTTTTAATCTTCAGTAAACACCAATATGTAAATATACATACATACATTTACAAGAAAATACATTTGTAGTATGTAAGTAGCAAAAAAAAGTCTTCTTTAAGGACATTTGTATATATTTATTTAAATTTTATGTGCATGTGCTTAAATACATATGTAAGTCATATATCAATAAAAGTACATTTATGTCTTTATTTTCTGAATGTATCAATCACACACTTTTTTGAAAAATGAGACTTTACCTCTAAAGGAATAAAATGCTGCTCTTCTCCCAAAGATTATTCTAATTGTCAAGGTTGGCATGTAATTTTTCCTTTTGTTTATATATATTTATAAACGACGATATTCTGTTCAACTCTCTATATATATATCAAAAACTACAGCTTAGGAAATATAAAACACATTGAAAACTCTTAGAACTTACAACTTATGCAATATCATCTTTGCACGTCGAAAAATTATATTAATTTTGGATTGAAATATGATCTGTTTTTTTTAAACATTGCTTTTATTCAACATTTTATTAACATATTCAAAATTATGCTATTTCAGAAGTGTTGAATAAAATAATTATTGATTGAAAAAAAGAAATATTTTGGTTAAGAGCAGCTTAGCTGTCATGGCATTCAACAGGTCTTTACACTATTACGATTTTGATATTTTGCATAATCTAACAATAAAAATAAAATTGGATATAAATTATAATTTAAAAAAAAAAGAGCATCATATTGGTTGATGAGTATATATAAATTTAAATACATATCTAAACAATGTGATGAATAATATACCTATTTGATTAAGTGTAAATATTGATTGATTTTAAATATATTTCTAATCCAGAGATAATAATATTGCAAAGGCTTAAGAAGTGGACTTATATTATTTTAAGGGTATTAATTCAACTTAAGTGAGCAAATAAGGATTTTACAAATAATTCAAAAAAAAGTAAAAAGTTTTTGTATTTGTAGTTATGTAACAATTTAGTGAGAGGTTTGTATCGCTGTTTGTCAGTTATGAGTGCATAAATTATATCCAGAAACTTATGAATGAACTAGCAACAGATATAAGTCATTAGTACATGTGTTGTTTATAATATTATATTCAAAATAATTGGAATAACTACCACAATTATTTACAAGATAAAACAAATAACTACCTATTACTTTAAATTAAAACTTTTTTGATAGTCTCTACACTTAAATGACTCAATAATACGTATATAGGGTATAAAATATATTACTATAAATTTGTGTGTTGCAGTTAGGTTTAGAGTAGGTAACATTCAAAATATTGGTGTCGGAGTCGGTAATTTTATGCACCGACTGTGCACCCTCACATATAACTAGCTATAAAACCTTCAACACTGTTAAGTCCAATTTTGCATATTTGATTAGTTTTTGGGAAAACAAACAAAATCTATAGTTCAATTTTTTTATAAAGTTTTTATTTTAGATTGATAGTGAATTTCTTTCATGTGGTTCTAATTCGTAAAGAACCTTTGAAATCAATCTGCTTTTATTTTATCTTAGAGTCTAAATGGAATCTATATACTATTTTTCTCAAAAAAGTTACTCATGCTTAAAAAAAAGATCTTTGAGATGAAGAAGATGTTTTAAATAGATACGTACAATTTGTATGTAGAGTTTCAAAGTAAGAAAGTAAATAAATAAATACAAAACCTTTTAACGAAGGAAGTAAAACATCCCAACCATTAGCAATAATTATACAAAAACTTTGCAAAATGATACTCCTAAAAAGATTTCAAAATACAAATAGAGCAAAAATATTTTAATACATACATACAAGTATATTCACAAAGTTTACTGTCTTCTAAATTTTTGTTTTCTTCTTTGATATAATATTATAAATTTCCTTGTTTTCATAAATTTTTATGAGTATATAATACGCTAACGATCCTTTGTATTTAATGCGTTCGTTATACAAATATAAATCATTGTTGAAAGCTTAGACATTGAATTTATTTATATTCATTCTATACTATTGTTTTTGTATTGCTTCCGTTACTCAAACGGATATTAGTATTCGACACTTTTCCAATAAAAAATATCAAACATTGTTGTTATTAAGGTTGATTAACGTATAATTTTCCAACTAACTAAAAAATTTTATGACTTTTTTAAAAGAGAAATGGGTCAGTCTGTTTGAAAGGCAATATCGCGCCCGAGTTATGTAGCATAAGTCAAATAAAGGCTCCAAACTAAAGGTTAACATTATTGCGTATCCCAACTTATACGATAAATTTAAAAACAGAGTCTATATAATTGTAAAGTTATATCAATTGCCAATTTTTAATGACGTAATGGAGCTTTTAAGTCTGATTCCAATACCAGTTTAGTTTGGTACTTATTTAAATACATCCGTATCATGTTTAACCTAATGCGCCTAGATTCGATACTTGGTCGTTCATAGAAAATATAATATACTTAATTTATATGGACTTCAAAAACAATCCTTAAGTTAGATATTGGACAATTGTAATACTATAATATTTAGTTATCCTTCATCAGTGCCACTCCATCTGACTAAAGGAACATTAAAAACAATAATTGAACGTAGTTTGGAGGTTCCCCAATTCAGTTAAAACTTTATATATACTTATTTTTTCCATTATTACTTATGTTGATCCAAAATTGGATTCCTGGATAAATTTGATATTTTTTTACCCTATGATAATCAAATAATGTTTCATTTTTCATTCCTATTAAAAAAAAGTTGTCGATACAACAAATAAAATTGTGTAGTTTTTGTTAAATATTTATGCATCAAAAGGAAAAAAAATATTTTTCAAGTTGTAATTTGGCTGATTTTATGCATGTTTTCAGTCTGAATGATACTTTTTACTGGTTAAGAAGCAAGCAAACTTTAAGAATTGATTTGGGTCATCCTTCCAATTCCATTCAATCAGTAGACAAAAAAGGCGTGTTTCACAATGAGCTAGCTTCAAATCACAAACGAATTGAAATATATTTTATATCTCCTTTTAAATTTTATAGTCTTAGGATTCCGCGCAGACCTTGTCTGATGGTTCTTTTATTTTAAAACTAAGGCAGAGCTTTCAAGGCAGCTACGTATCTTTGATATCGGGAAGAGTTATAGACAATTGATTCCGAAAAAAGGAGATGGGACAAACTATAGCCATTCGTGACCAATTACAGTTCTCAATGAATCATATAGGATTCTCTCTGGAGTATTGGCTAAACAGGTGCAACCAATTCTAAACAAAAAAATCGGCATTAAACAAAAATGATTTTTAAAGAATAGGAAAATTTCCGATGTTTCACGCAATATTCAAGCTTCAATTGACACAGTGGAAAGTAGGAAGAAGTTTTGAGCAACTTCTGCAAAGCTTTCGACTTTATTTCACATAGGCAAATTCTTAGATCTGTAAAAATGTTACTTCCGAAACGTTTTTTTAAGCCCATTTGAGCCCTGCTATATAGCAGCACTTCAATGATCTCATTGGATGGATTAGAAAGCAAACCAATCATCTTAGAAAAGAGCTGTTGTCAGGGATGCCCTTCGGCTCCACTTCTTTTCATAGCTGCAATCGAAGAACTCGTTTTAGGTGCAACAAATTTACATATTTGATCTATTCAGTTTGGGCTCAGCACAGAGAATAATTTGGATGATCACAGTGGTATTAATTGAAGATAACTGGAACGAAATTCGGACCTCTGTCAACAAAAGAATTTCTTTTGGAAAAGATTCAACCTTCAAAAAGAGTTGATAATACTCAATTGTAACAATTTGGTAATACCTTTAATTTTATTTAAGGCTACATCAAGTCCACAACTCTGAATTTAGAAATGACTCAACCATTGATATAATTCGGCAATATATAAATAAAAGGTTTTTTTTAGAAATTTAAAGGATCCCTCAATTTTAGAATAACGCGCAATCAAACAAGATATTTTACCTGTTCATGATCTAAATTCGGAAGAATTGCTCAACGATGGTAGAATAAGATTTCCACTTTTTAATTCTCCAAAATATTATTCAATGCCATGCCTGTGGCACGTTAAGATGGACCCCCTAAATTTTGATGCAGCTGTTAATGGACTGTGGGAGCTGCATAGTAAGTGTTTGGGCCTCCCTATGGGTTGGAAAAGAAAAATTGTGTCTTCACTGAGGGGAATAAATAATGATAAAAAGTTTACCGTGCAGTTACAAATATCCACAGATTGTATTAAATATACTAGGCCCTGCAAGGACTGTGGAAATATATATAATAACACACTTCATGTGTTTGTGGACTGTCCTGCCATCCATATCCTAAAATATTTTGTATCTATAAATCTAAAAGGGTTGATGAATGGGGAAGAAAAATATGTTAAAGGTTCTGAGGTAACAAGAGGTCTGGACTTTGCAATTCTTAATTGTAAAGCCCTCATCGCCAGCCGACTAAATAACAATCAGCCTATTCGGGAGGAGGAGTTGAGAGGTAGCATCTTGGCAGCTTCAGCCCGCTATGTCTCTCTTACAATGAAAATTCCTAAATCAAGATGTGAGTCATGGAATTTTGCAGGGGAAGAAATCCAGTACCTTCCATCAACTTCACGGAATCATCGAAGTATTTTAAAAAGGGTTCTAATAAATTTTAACAAATATTTATCATAATTTTTAATTTGCATGTTTACTGTTGTTTTTTCAAAGATGATATTTAGTTGAAATTCTACCCCGGAGCGTTAAGTATAAACTATAATATTTATTTATGTAATTTTTACGCAATTGATCCGGTTTATTTATTTATATGTATGTTCTATATAATATATAAACCAAATAAAGAATGTTAAAAAAAAAAAAATTATGGTCTTAAATTATCTTATTTAATTTTTTTTGAATTTTTGATATTTTATCTTTACTTTTTCTAAAAAAATACCCGAAATTATCAAAAATCGGATTTAAAAAATAAAAAAACTTTAAGGCCGATGAGGCAGGGTAAAGGACATGTTTACATCCCCTAAAAATGATTTTCTGGCTTCTCACTAAAAGCATAGGAAAAAATGCGGAAACATATCAAAATTCAAAAATGTACCTTTTTGATTAGGTCTAATGTTTGGTCATTCATAATAACTTTTTTATCAGATATATACCTACTATATGATATCATGAATGAACCCCCAAATTTTCTAAAAAAGGATTCCAAAACATCTTCAAGTACAAATTTAAAAAAAATATATATGTTTCTTCTTATTCAATTTTTTTTTTTTTTGCTTACAATGATTGTATTGGTATAGCAAAAATTTTTATTTCTTACTTGATATTTTTAGTATTATGATGATCTTTATTATCACCGTTTTTTCCTTTTATATTTTCAATGTTTATATTGTAAATAACATATAATTTTTGAAAAAATATTGCATCAAAGCAAAATTCTAACGAGTGAAGTATTATTATTTTGAGATATCAGAGATTAGTTTTCTAAACTCTAAAAAGATTTTGCTTATAATTTTTGTTTAATTTGGATAATTATAAATAAGTATACAAGATGAAAAATATTATTTAATTTGAATTTTGTTAACAATTAATATAAACTTTCAATGTGACAAATAAAACAAAATAGAATACTTAAAATTGTATAAAATATGACCTGCCGGTATGCTAAAAACATCGAAAATTAACGTGATAACTCTGACAATTTGAATACTATTTTGAAAAAAGAGCAGCGTAGCTGTCATGGCGTCCTATCAAATCAGCTGCAAGGAGCTGTACCAGGAAGAAAATAAACATTCAATTATGTATTTATTATCTAGCAAGGATACAGGCAAAAACTACTCCGTTTTCGAGCCTCAATTCAACTTTGAGCGTAACAAGGACTTAGACTTATACTAATAAGATCCATACTGGTTACTTTCTGTATTTTATGAGTTCACACGCTCTATATTTATATCTTTAGGACTCTAAATCCTAAGCATTTTTTTTCTGTGTTTTTGTTGTATTTGTTGGCAACCAAAAGATTGTTTACATTTTATTAAGCTGATATCACTATTGTTTCATTTTTGGGGAGATACCACGTAAGTATCAAGTGTAACCACAAGTATGTGTGCACACAATTGACGGGAGTAACGATGATGAGTTATAATTAGTGAGTTTGGGCATGTTAAAAAAATGAAAAGCAACATGGTAACTTTGGAAATTTGAAGAATATTTTGGAATCGAGCAACTTAGCAGTTATGACGTTTCATTTAATAAGCCACAATCAGCCTTAAAAAAGGAGGACGGTAGAAAGAAAGACATTAACATGAATTACTACTATGTTAATCCTTAATACTACTCTGAGTCCAACAAGGGCTTATAATTAAAGTACATGACAGCAGCTAACATTAATTCGTTAGCTATCCATTTAAAAGAAAATGGAGGAGCTAGAAAATACAACCGATTTTTATGGTTAACTAGTCTATATATGTAAGTCTTTGTTGGATACAAAGTATAGTTGAGGATAAAAACATAATTCATGTCCTTGATTGATACAGTGTTGGACTTCATATTCATTCATATAAGAGCTAATTTAACGAAACTTCATAACAGCCATGCTGCTTTTCTCCCGAAATTCTTCAAATTGTCAGGGTTATTATTATAAAGTTGTTAAGTTGTTGTTTTTTAACCTAACAAAGAATGTTTATTATTTAAAACCTTTATTATGGTAGTAGCATTGAAAAGATAAAAACATTGTTCAGTTTGCCAAAAGTCTCGCATTTGTTATTAGTCATGTTTAATACAAATCCAGAGAGAATTATTTTAGTTAAGCCCTAACTCTTTAAGAATACGTATGTAGACACACCTTGACATGATCAAGAGTTAAATAAATAATTTTATTTTCTCTTTTCCCTCCCTCCCCTCTTCTCTCATTTCACTTAGTAGTTAATGTCATGCTGTCATAAAAAGCGTGATTGACATAATTCCTCCCTTTTGAATATATTATATGAATATGAAAGTATATACATACATAAATTTTAAGGGATAAAATTTAAATTATGGAAATACTATATACAAATCAAAATAATAGATTTCTTGTTGTAATACTACCTACATGGAATAGGAATAATAAATATGTAGTGATTTATTAACCAATTATCTCTTCATTGTTTTTATTTTACATTATTTTGCATTTTTTTACTAGGAGTAGAACTGGTAGATTTGCAAAAAGGAATAATATAAATTGAATACTTTACATGCTGGTTAGGTTTAAAGTGCCTAAATTAGTTATATATTAATCTTGTAAATACCTTCATACATATGTATCGAAACATTACATTAATCAAAAAATTACTACACTCAATATAGTGCAAAGGGCGAGCAAGCTATCTATACGTCCACATTTGGGTGTTCTCTTGGTCAAACGTAGGCCATTAAGTAGTTGATTTTTCTTGTTAGATTGGTTCTTCAAACCTGCACCAGTTGGAAAAAAATGGAATCAATCTACAAATTTGAGAAATTGGAATCTGCTAGCGACAGAATAACAATTGCTCCAACTCGGGGGCTCTGTGAAACGTTCGTTCACAAGGTTAAGAGGAAATTTAAGGCCTCTAAAGGACTTGGCTCCCAGCCATACTTCGATAAAAGTATCAAATGGCTCCAAGATAATCTTGACTACTTCATCTGGTTTGAGTTTTGGCCTCCAAACTTGCAGAATCTGAATCAAATGGATTTTTTTGTTTGGGGTGAGATCGAACGACAAACTGACCGAACCCTCTGCAACATCAAAGACGAACTTATCAGTCGGACCTAGAAGGAATTCCAGGATTGGCAAGGGACCAAGAAGGTATGCTTGCACTTTCGACCTCGTAAAGAGAATGTAAATGAAGTTGGAAGTAATTTTATTGAATAAAATAAATCAAAGTCTGTCATCTGGTTTTATTTTTTTTTATCTGAAAACTGGTTGGAGACAAAATTGTATAATGATAATATAGAGCATCTTAATAGAACTCCAAGAAACGTGATATATTGATCTGTTACTTAATTAGACGCAACATTTACTTTGGACACTTCACCAAAACATTAGTTCTGTGTTATTGACCGATTAAGACCTAAAAATAATAATAAATCCTTTAAAAAAAAATTGGGATTATGCAAGACCTCAAAGTATACTATTTTTTGTGTATATGATTTCTATATAATGCCAAAAACGAATGAGCGAACTAACATTTGTTCATATATATATTTTCTTAAATACCATTTAGCACCGACAAAAATAACTACCCTATGCCCGAGACACTTTAATTTATATTAACCATAAATCTACTTAAAGTAACAGCTTCAAACAAAGTCTTACCTAAGAACATTTTATTTCTAAAAAAAAACCATATTACAGTTATGGACCAACTTACATTATGTTAATAATACCTTAGTCAAAAATAATGTATTGCAGCACAATACTTTTTATATTCTAAATACATTAAGAGCTGAAAGAGATAAATAAAATTATTCAGAATCTCGTGAAGCAAAAATTTGGAAAATTATGAAAAAATTACAAAAAACGTGATTTGTTTATGAATAATAAAAAGACAACTCAAAACCAACATGGGATATGTTTAAATACTATATTATGCTATATTTTTTATCCAATATGTCCTCCTTCATAATCAATAAATCTTCAATTTTCTTTCGACTTTTTTACACTTAGAGACATGGGATGAAAACAAAACTACTTTCGTTTAATTACGTAATGAAACCTTGTATTTAAAAATAACGAGTATAAAATAAACTGTAAGTTTTGGGTCCCTACTATGTATGCATACATACCAATAATCTATCAATTTCTTCTAAAATTATAGAGATGATTTGGATATTTATTTTTCGCAAAGTATCTTGATTTATGGATCTCGTGCTCCCATCGGTGACATTTATTCATATTTTTTTTTATGATAATTAGAAGTTCACGCCTACTTTAAACTTAATGGTTAGGGATATCATCCCATTGAAAATTGTTCTCACTTGTTTGATCTCATCTACTTTAATCGAAATACCACTCATTGTGCAGTAATCCGGATCTTCTGTGAAATATTATCTTAAAGACAAATAATAATTAATAAAAGACTGATTGATAGCAATACGAAAAGTTCATAAATAGTTCTTTCATTTGAAACTTTTGAACATTAATCTCATCAACTCCACTTGTTTTCATATTCTTCCTAGGTTCTTTCTTTGATTTAATCCTTTAGTGCCCTAGATGTACATAAAAAAACAAATGTTTCTCAAATTCGTCAGACTAAATCAGTTTATACTCTTGAACTTTTAATGCAATCTGTATACTTCGAACCACACTTACGATTCCAGTATCTCAAGTGAGCCTCTTCTATCATTGGAAAAGAGCTGAGAGGCGATCTTAGACTCTCAAAGATAATGTGACACTTTGAAAATATACTAAACTCTCCTACTATATGGATAGATAATTGCTTGAAATAATATTAGAATATTACTCTCGTGAGGATTTATATAATATAATCCCTAAATAATTAATTAAATTAATCATTCCCTTAATAGTTCTTTTAGAGATCATTATAAGTTGTTTTAATAAAGAACATAATACAAATAGGGAAAAAGTATATATTATAAACGATTCTTATATTTTTTATTGACAATAATTGATATTCAGAGTTTAATTGAAAACCATAAAAATATTACATAAATATGTAGATAAATATTTTTGAGGCATCATTTATGAATAAGATTCTGAATTTATGAGATACAATTATTGCACATTTCATACTCACAAAGAATATTTCCCAAAATAATCATTAATTATACAAAAATCTTCAGATTGAGATAAAAAATAAAACGTCTCTATAGGGTGGACTTGTAAAATTTTGTCCCTTAAAAGGTTAAAGTCTCGCATCTTCAGTATCGATCAATTTCTTCAGAACATGAGATAAAAGATACTTGGAGTGCTCATGACGAATGCAATAAAACAAGAAGACAATTCTATAAGTTTTTTAAGAATACGGGGCTCATATTCCGAGACGTCCTTATCGCGGAGAATAGTACTCATAACTCAAGCGTCTTTAAAGTACAAAAAAAGAAGTATTTAGTTCCTTTCTTTGGGTGCAATTTCTTGTTCCTTGATGCTCAAATATTTAAGGTTTTTTTTTTTTTGCGTTAATATAATATATTTTGATAACTATTAATAAATCGATAAATTCAATAAAACTTATTCGTTTAGACCAAAACATTCTTGTATCCATGTAGTAAACCAAAAGATTCATTTCTTTTTAAATATATCATTTTAACTAGAGATTGACTTTGTGTTTTAATTTAAAATCCGGTTAGTTTCTTGTCTTTTTTTATAACTTGTCTGGTTAAGTTAGAGAATTTTTCAGTTCTCAGTTCTAGAATCGAGAATGTTTTTATACTAAATATATATTAACTCTTGTTAGTATCCGTGAAAGTAATTTTTAAATGTATACGTATATGCGTACATGCACAATAGATGTTGTGCACCTTTACTATTTTAAATTAATTGGCTCCCTTTTCAAATTTACTAGGACAAGACTTGAGTTTGTATTTTATGTGACGCTACTTGCCTTGGGAACTTTACATTTACTCACAAATAGAATTTTATATATATACGGTTCTTACTATTTTTTTGGGTCCTGATTTGAATAAATCGAAACTGGGTTTTTGGACTTTTGACCTCATTCTCAATAATACAAATCCAGAATCAAGTTTTCAATTCTAATTTATACCCAAAAATTTATCACTACGTTTAGCTTATCTTCTCTGGTACGCCTTCTTTTCTTTTTAGTTGCAGTATAATTTTTACTCATCAAGAATTAAAAGCTTATAATATTTTCCGAGTTTGACCACCTGCTTTTATTAGAATGATATTTTTATAAAGGGGGAATAATTAAAGCTTGAACTATTATAGCCCTGAATAACGGTGTATTGTGTAGTTATAAGTCTCAATATTTGTACATATGCATTACCTTATTACTACATAAAAAATAAGTATTAATTTAAAAAAGAAAATGTCTGAAAAAATATTATCAAGAAGAGTCTGAATTGTTGTCCAGATAAAAAGATATTTTATAAAACCTTCTTTATATAAATGATATTTTTTTTGGCTAAAACTAAGATCTACGAGTCTCAAAAGTTGTACATACATCCCTTTATTATTTTTCTAATACATCGTATAACTAGAGATGTTTTTTTGTACGAATACGAGGAGAAGGTGGGAGCAAGACTTATGTAGACCTGAATTAACCCCTTTTTTAATATCAGCTGTCTGTTTTATGATTTTGGAAGGAAGAAAATGAATTACTGCTATAAAGAGCATAACCTTTCACATTTAAAATAGCGGTAGTGTAGGGTAATATACAATAATTATATTGAAGTTCATGTATTTCTATTTTATTTTTTTATTTATCAATAAATTAGCATAGTGAGAATTCTTCTTTGAGAGGAATATGTTAGCACACACACACGATTGATTAATAATGATCAAAAAAGAATAAAGAGCACAGGCATTAAACGTTTTTTCTTTTCTGATGTAACAAAAAAAAATTATCTTCAATTGCAAGGAAGAAGCTATATGGAAGCTGAAAGATTAAGAAATGAAGACATGATGCTTCTCAAAGTTCCGACTTCAGACTCTGTTAAAATAAACTAGGATATCTATTTGAAATTTTTGATGACAAATGTAAAACCATAATTTCGTAAAGCCTGCCTAAAACAGCATGGGGTTCCTACCCATACCCTTATGAAAGTGCAATCTTGGTGTAAGAAGAACTTAAAATCTTATGGGACATGAACACTGAACAATTAAGCTCTCTTTTAATTAGAGATGAACCGTTGGTTTTTTTAAGTAAGGAATAGTTGATAAGCAGGACAATTAAGTTTTCACAACGAGTAAAAACAACCTCTATCTCCTTATTAAAAAATCTTAGGGCAAATCCGAGAAGTAACTGAGTGAGACACATGCAAAGTGCTTATAAAGCGTTCAAAGAAGGTCAACAAGGCCAAAAGTAGTCATTTTACATTATCTTTGTATATTTACTTATGCATACTTAAATATTTTTAATTTATTAGTAAATTTTGTCAATCAGCTCAATTTCTAATATTTGACTAATTTTAAATTTACTAAGGGTTCCTTTAAAAAAGCTACATTCTGTACAATATATGCATAATATTAATATTATGATACGAGTATAAATTATTATTTCATTCAATTTATAGAAATCAATAGTTAATATTACTTCTTAAAAATAATAATTAAAAATAATGAATCAAGATAAAATATCATTAATTTGAGAAATTGAAGATAGAAATGGGGCTACGAGAGAAAAATTGCACTTTTTATGAACATGGTAGAAAGGAAAGCGAAAAGATAACTTATGGTAGTAATGTCCTTCTGCTGGATATTGCTTTATGGATTACAACTTATGTTTCGTTTTAATATGAATGTAATTTTGTCAGGTACCTCATCCGACTTATTGGTGGGTATTTCCTGTCTGTTGGGGTGTAGAGACTTTAATTGCCAATAATGAGTGAATTTTTGTCCGAAAATAATTTAATGGCTTTCATGACGTTGATGATACATTTTGATACTACGAGCTTTTTCTCTTATGTATTGTCATTAACCAAATGTTTTCCCTTGATTTTGAGCTACCAGATTCATTTGATGATATTCATTGTTTTTGCTTATATCACCGTGTATTTTGCCATCCCAATGATCGTTGACATTTTGATCCGGCGAACCTTTTCTCTTTTTTGCCGTCATTAAATATAATTTGTTTCCTATAGCCTTTTATTTAGCTACAAGGTCCACTTTTATGATCATGTACATGTTCTTTGCTGACATGCCGTCCCTCTGAACATATGGTAAAAATTTTGTACAATCCCATCCATAATGGTTTTCACGACAGCCTTTGTACGAGTAATAATATTTATTTGTTGACACAGGTTTCCGGTAATATGTTCCCAAATTTTATAGGAGATTATAATCTGGTAAACTGATGTTCTGCTGATAGATAAATCTCTCCTGATTTGCTTGGGAGATTTGTTAAGTTATTATATGATATTTCAAATACAAGTTTTCTCTTGGCGTCTATTTTGGCCATGTTGGCGATATAAAAAAATGATTTCAAAAAAAGGTTATTATCACGCATTCCATTAATAACAAAACCTACTTCCACTTTGTAAACTATTTCAATTTAACTATGGAACATTAGGTATTTAGTTACAACACAAATAAGAAAGTACGTTATAAGACATAGTTCCATCAGTTTAAAGAAAATGGACGGCTCTTATATAGAAGAGGAAAGTTTTCTTCTTTTTATTTCCTAAAAAATATTTTTTTACTTAGTATGTATGTATAATAAATTGGTACTATTTTAAAATCAAATCTTACACACATAGGCAGGTGTGTGTATTTTTGAAGACATTTTATATTATAAAAAATAGGAGCAAAAAATACTATATATGTATAAAACTTTTCTACTTACATAAATGAGGATTGGCTTACATCCGTAGAATACCTAATTGATTCTTTAGGACTATTTATTCAATCAGGAAAATATCTTATCTATGAATATATCCATGATTTATTTATGTACTTTTGAAAAGTTTATCCAATCCTCTTATATCTAATAATGAAGCAAAATAACTACGAAATACCAGTTGAAAAAGTATTTACCTTCTATTTTCCATTTGTTAGTATAACAGCAAAAAAAGGAAGATTTGTCTCAAAACTAAAATTAGAGTGCATTTGAATTATTTAGTTAATTATCTTCTATCTCTATAATTAATTTTTTTTGATTTATTGTTCAAATGCACATCAAATTGTACATTAATGTCGAAAAAATTACAAGACACAATTAAAAATAAAGTACTGATTGATTATATGTGAAATTTTTCCGGATATGTTATTTGATACATTTTCGAAGTGACAACTCATATCTTAAAAAAATTTGAAATAGTCCATTTAAATTTATTAAGCTAACAACAAAATTCCTCTTCATAGCCACAGATTTTGGTATGATCAGAATAAAGCATAGCCCAACTGATGTAACTTTGACTTCTGTACAACTTTTTATTTTATGCTTAAAATCTATATATGTCTTCCTTTTGGCAAAAGTTTGTAATTGTATTTAAATTAATCTGCTCCTAGTAATTGAACCTAATCAAAGAATGTTGCAATTGCACCCCGTGTCCTTAACAATAAGTAATTAAAACCACAATTTAATAATAAATAAATATCTTCGTTTATATATCAATTCATTAAATGCAACTAAGTTATTGTTTATCTTTTAATACTGAAAATACATTAAAATGCAATATCTATTAGATTATTAAAAATAAACTTAATTAATGTTTGGCTTTGATGATTGTCACACTCCTTTAATTTACGATCTCAAATTTCTTACTCAAATGGAAAGCTTAATTGAAGAAAATGACCCCTTTTTTTTATTTTAATGAACAAAGTATTATTTTAATGGATAACTTTTTTGCTCAATCCATAAATAAGTCTTTTTTTGAAGTTGAAAATTTAACCAAGAAAGGATGTAGATAAATAAAATCATGATCTATAAATCTTGTTAATGCAACGAAGATATTTTGGACAGATTACATTTTTTTGTATTCTTCCATACACATTCTGAAAAATAATTGTTTGAATGAAGATACTATACTATGAAAATTACCTATGACTATACATGGTGAGCAAAAGTTTACGGTTTGATTTCATATTATTTCAGGATAAACGAAATTTGAAAATCCCTGTTAGGTTTGTGGGTACCATTTCAATAATATTACTCTGGATTCTGTTGACTATACAGCTGTATTTATGATAAAAAATCAACTACACTACGTAACAAAATTCTGTTTATGGAACGCTCATCAGCTAAAACCCACATTTAATATTTATAATAAAATTAAAACACGAAAATGATATAAAGTTGTGTTTTTTAATCACACTTTGGGAGAACAATTTTGATTTAGAGCCATATTGCAAAATGAAATAACGATATATGTATATGATAATCAAAGAAAATAAAAATTAATAAAAAAAATATTCTGGAATTCAAAAAATAAAAGAAGTTTTCTTCAAAATATTTCCTACAATATGAGTCTAATTATACAAAAATCAAGTAAAATGAAGAGTTCAATGTTGCGTAATTAAATATAATTAAGTAAATTATTTGACTAATTGTAAGAAATAAAGTAGTATATATTTAATGTTTTAGTGGGAGGCAAACTTTAGAAATTAATTAAGTCGATTAGATTACTTTAGTTTAGTTAATAAATACTAACCAAATATATCAGATATAAAAGTATTTAAATTTTAAATCTTTCTGCATCTGAAATATTAAATATGTGGGTGTCAGTTGGTAGGGAAAATCCTATTACATTGTTTTTTAATTGAATTTGAATGACTCAAATTTTTTTAAAGACAATCCTGTCTTTGGTTTGCCTGTTAGCCATCCTAACAGTTCTCAGGAAAAGAAGTATGAGTACTAAAATCAGTGGTTAAAACATATGAATTGCTAAATGTCATGATCTCAATACTCTGCAATAAATATCTCTTAAAATTCCCATATATGTATCTCTAATTATTAAATGAAAAACACATTTTTTATTTCCTCAATCTAATATGTATTTATGAGTAATATAACTGTGGACATTTGAACTTTAAAATGTGCCACATAATATTAATTTATTAGGTATATTTATTAAAATAGTCAAAAATTAGACCATAATCATCCATGAAATATTCAATTATTGCATGATCTTTATCCAAAGTAAATCCTTCTTTTAAAATAATTTACCTTATTTTCTTATTGTACAATTTACATGTTACAAATTGTACAACATACAACATATGTAAACACATGCGTATATGTCAGTAAAATATCCGGTATCTTAAGGGTTAAAAGATAATTATAAACGCTTAATTAAAGGGGTTATACAATTAGACTATAAAAATATATTTTAAGTATTTTTATCTCATCAAAATATGTACACATATTTATAATCCCCCGGCCTATCGACAAAAAGTTTCTGAACAAAAAAAAAAAACTTTGTAAAACGAGCAATCTGTATATAATTCAGAAAAACGAATATAAAGTTTTTTACTTAACTTTATACAAAATAAATTATCAAAAAGAAAATCCAAGTCAATTAGATCTATCCCTTCAGGATTATGTCTTGTACGTTTAATAAAACTATTATAAACATTTGATTTCCTACAAATATGTATAAAGTTAGGCAATATTTAAATATTAAAATTAGTGAATTTTATAAACATTATGTTTCATTATTATCAGATATGTGCTATATTTTTTAAAATTGTCTTTTTACTTTCAGTGACTGTCTTTCCTTTATGATTAATAATAAGGAATGATTTACGGAGATAAATTATTTTTCGTCGTATTGATTTTATTAATAAAATACTCTGAAGGAATAAAAAAAAACACACCGACAACATTTTCAGAATTGGGAGAATCAGAAGGTAAGAAGTGCCTAAATATGATAAATATAGAACAAAAGTAATATAATCGTACATATATATGAATACTTTGAATATGAGAAAAATGAATAGAAGCATTTTTTTCATATAAAAGTTTTTATTGCTTCAAAACACTCATAAAATACCCATTATATATTTTCTTAGGGTATAAACTTATGTATGAAAGCGCCACTACCTATACCATATTCAATTAAGGATTTACATATGTACAAAAATATTTATTTAATTTAAAATAAGCAAAAACGTATGATTTAAAAGAATATACATATATATATATAAGATCATCGACGAAATTTATCCCAAATAAATGTAATAGATACTTTGGTTTTTATATTTATATACAGTTGAACCATTATAGTAAGACTCCAGCCAATTTTCTGTTCAGCCTTGAAAAAGATGGAGGTATCTTCTTTCCATCAGAGACCCAATGCCGAGGACTATTGTTTGGACCAGATATTTGGTGTGGTAAATCCCTTGGACCTTTTCTTTTGTTTCTGCAAACCGGCAGTTTTGTGGGGGTTGTAGAATTGATCAACTGTGAAAATCTTCTTGTCCCAGAAATTTTTCAGAATTGACCTATTTGCCTTGATCCATGTGAGGATTTCTTAAACCTGTGAATCCTCCTGGCTTTCATTCTCGTTTTCAGAAGGTGGCGTGGGGTCTTATAGAAGTCCTTGGATGGGCAATTCATCGACTTAGTTGGATCCTCCTTTATATCTTCTCCAAACTTAACAAAAACTTCGAATCCCTCTTTGAATTTTGCCCTCCACTTCCTGACATCCTTGAGATATATTTTCTATTTTTTCTCATCTTCGTCAACTTAAACACCAGGCTCCCAAAACACTTAACAATGTCCATAATCTTCATCACATCAACTCCAGCATCTAGGATATCTGAGATACGCTACCTTTTTTCTAACTCGCTCATGATGATGAAATGACTAAATTATTAGTATATTATGTTTATGTAAAAAGGACAGCAGAAACAGAATATAAAAAATAATAATTAAACCTTATCATAATAATGAGAAAATTAATATTAATTAAGATTCCACCTATTGCTGCTCTATCCTGTATATATTTTATAAAAGATACAAGTTCGATTAGTTGATAAGCTGAGATGATCTGGATAGTGAACAAAAAATTTATATGTATCTTGTTTCAAACGTATGAAAGATTTAGATTAATAGGCTTTTTCACGCATATTATATAGAGTTAAGGAATATGTATAATAACTTATGCTAAGAAATTAATACAGTTCGGTATTGATATATGCAAAACTATAGTTTTAAAAAATATGTGCGAGACTTGGTATAGTTGCACCTGGAAGAGGGTTTTTTATTTTCCAAAGCAGTTATCATTATTCTTTAATTATTCAGGAGAGAACATTTAATTATAAAGTGAATATTTCAATTGATAATGGAGATAAATCATGAATATTATCAGACTAACTAAGAGTAGAATTGAGGATCGATATCGGAGTAATTCCTACTGTTGTTATTATTCTTATACTCTTGAAAAGAGAACATCGATAGAACTTATAAGTATAAAGTCATCACTAGAGATGATAGACGAAAAATATCAATAAGAATATGTTGTTGAGTTATAAGTGTAAGTGTTTGTTGGACTTGGAATAGAATTGAGGATCAACATTGGAGTAATTCCTGACTACAACTTTGCAAGATACAGATATATTTTCTCAATGACCATGTTATTTTTTGTTTTTTAAATAATGGCAGATTATATTATTTACAACAATATTAATGATTTTTTTTTCATTAGTGGTCTTAAAAATACAGAAAGTATTTACATAATGTTCTAAATATTTAATAGTTCTGCATTTTTCTTCCACCAATCATAAAATATTATAACATATGTACTTCCATTTTCAATAATTGAATAGTTAAAACATTATTAAGTAATAACTAACCAAAAGTTAAAAAAAAAAAAAAAAAAGAATCTGATAATTATAATTCATAAATATAAAAATATATGTTATGAAGAATCACGAATCACAAAAACCAAATCACGGTTCTAATATATAAATGTAATTGACCTAATGTATAATACATTTGAATGAAAACGATGAAACTGTGGATGAGGATTGACCCAAATTATTATGATTTATGAGAAGTAACTTGAATACGTATATAAGAGAATAGCTAGAAAAAAGGTATCTTTAAAGATTCCTAATATTCTAAATTGAGGTTTTCATCTGTTAATGCCCATGTGTTGCTCTCAATACGACAATAATAATAAAAACTTATAAAATACTTCAAATTTATTTATATTGGGTTTATTATTGAATAAAACATTATGGAGAAAGGCATCAATATCTCAGTAAACATTTCTCAATAAAGTATAATAGTTATTAAACCTTCCTTAGTGAACTGGGATGTAGGTATCCCAAATTTTATAAAATTAATTCAAATCTGTTTTCAAGAATATAACAGGAAATTTTATTATGCTCCTACAACATCTTTCAGAATGAATGTAACCCTTTTCTGTTGTAAAAATGTATTTTCATCAAATTATTCGCAGTTTGTGCAAATATTAATCACAGTATGGTAGATTTGATTAATTTTTGTCGCTCTTAATTCGCACTTTTGCTTTTTATATTTACCTTTTTTTCAATTTAAGGTATAAACGTTGCCATAACGTAACAAATGGGCTAAAAAGTCCAAGGCTTCACACATAGATAAAGCTATTATTTTTTAACGAACTTCATTTTCAGTTAGTACCAACCTTCAAAAGACAGCTATCAAATTTTTATGACAATCTGTCTTTTAGTTTTTGATTTATTGTGTTAAGTGTGAAGATATATTTTTATTTATAAAACAATGGATCATAAACAATTTCGTGTTTTAAATTTATACTGCTTCTTCTTGTGAAAAAATATCATTCAAACTGGCTTAGTTTTCTTTGATAAGGTCTGGACTTTTCAGCCCATGTATTAATATCAACTGTTATCACAGTTCAGTTCATCAAAAATTAATTAGTACAGTTTTAATAAATAAAATTGGATTGAAAAAACAGATATTTTTATTAAAGTTTTTATCGAAAATAAAATTGTAATGATTTACTATGATGATCACAAATGATGTATATACAGAGTTGATCTTAGTGGTACCCATTTTAGTATTTTCAATCCGGAATTACACTAGTGCTAAATCATGGAGAAGGACAACAAGACATCTTATATCTGAACAGAGCAATTTGAAACTGTTGCAAAGAGCAAAGAAAATTTTAAAAAATTTCAAGGGCAGCATAAATTCTGGCGAAATTTTGTTCTTTTAGTTAAATTTTTGTCACACTTGATGCTACTGCGAATAATCAAAACAGCCAGCACATCACAACTAAACATCCAGATAATGTCTCAGCTTCAGTGAAAAAAAAAAAATGAGTGTTGTTACCACCACAGGCAAAGTATCCCTTCCCATTTTTGTGGAGAGGAAGGAGTAGCTTAATGTAGATGCTTACATCGAACTTCTGGATAATAAAGTGCTACCTTTGGCCGGAGAAAAGTTTGGGGACAACTATGTTTTCGCTCAACACGGAGCTTAGTGTCTATGCATCGTTAACACCTAAACCTTGCTTGATACCACTTTCCAGACTTTTGGGACCTCAACATGTGGTCTCTAGATACGAACACCTTGGGCTACTCTGTCTAGGTGCGTCTGGAGAAAACGGTGTGTGCTACTCCTTACAAGAGTATCCATTATACAGATGCTTCCATCAAGAAGGAGTGTACCAAGCTAGAGTCTGACGACATAAACAAGGTCAGTAAGGGATTTTGGCTTCGTATCGAGGCAATTATTAGAGTTGTGGCCTCACATATTGTATAAAATTTATGCTGATCACTATAATGAGATTATTTTAGAAAATATATGTGCTCACAAAACATTTTGTTTAAATTTTACCCTTGAAAAATTGAAAATAATATAATGTGTATCAATAATCAATCCTTTGCTGTTAAATACCTTGTTGTTCAGATGAACTTAAAAAAATAATGTTTTATAAATAGTTTAGTTGATATTTACATGTGCAAAATGGATGAAATAATAAGAAAAATATTAAAATTTAAATATCGTAATTTGGAGTATAGGCCGACTATGTCTCATATATGTACTATAATTATTTAAATATTTGGGAGTAACGTTATACTGTAGTTCAATAACTTTGTAAAAAAGTATCCCCATTAACGCAACTGACCTTTTTACAAATCAAAGCATTTTATTTCTTTAATGTGTACGAAGGTACTTTATTAAATAAACAGTTTCCATCATAATTTGCCTGTATAGCAAGTGACTAAAAAAATACTTCCTTATCATATTGAAAAAACAACAACAACAAATTACTGTTCTTTAATAATATTTGTACAAGTGTTATAAGAGAACCTGTCTAATACAGATATATTTTTCATTTCAACCACACATTGGGGGAGAAACACATATGTATACACGTAGAGCATATACCTATAATATGTACATGGAAATTTCATAAATGTACTATTATGTACCTTTCGAAAATACTCCTTAACTAATGTGCTCATACTTATGTACTAGGGATAAGAACCTACTGAAATCTCATTTCTTTTTTCTCCCTACAAAAATTTGATAACTAGGTCAATTATGATTTCAAAAGAAGTAAAAAAATATATAATAATAACCGCTTCAGATTAAATGACAAAAAAGTCATTCTCTTTGGACCAACTAAGTTATTATAGATTTTCCTGCCCCCACTTCCCATTTTTCCTACATTGTTATAAATGGTTCATTTAACATTTATTAGTCATAGTTTTTTCTCTGTCTAAATTATTTGCTTAATGACTCTATTTTTTATTACTTCTTATCTTTTCATCTTTTTTTCTTTGAACTCTCACATCATCATGAATTAAAAAGGAAACATCAACTTAGTTTTAAAATAACAGTGTACCCCCTATGTATATTAATCAGAACTGTTACATACGTGAGTCGAATCTGTATTGTTTTGGGTCTACTTGTTCTATTAAAACATATTTCATGTATAACTTTTTAGTTTCGAGTACATTAAAAGACAATGTGTATAATAATGATAAGATTTTTGAAACTAATTTTTAAAGTTCTATGTCTAAATCCCCATAATTATTGATCTCTATATCAAGAAAAAAAATCAAAGCAACAAATCTAAAGCTTTACTTCACTGAAGAAAACAAACAATAATTGCAATAGTGCATAAAATTTGCAGGTTTCATCTAAAGAAACATGCTTTATTCAAATTGTATGAATTATGATCCAGGAATTAGTCATTTATCGTGAATGGATAACGAGACATATAATTTAAAAACTTTTTTACAGATTCTTTTGAGATTGAAGGAATGTCCAAATGGTCATGCACATATTGCAAAAAGTCATGATTTCTGTCATTATACCACTGTAGAGCATGCGGTATATGTTTAAGAAATCATACCTTTCTCTTATAATCTTATAATATATTTATCTTGTAATTTGATCGAATTGAAAATATTAAAGCATAATTAATACATTCTATGCCGTGTGTTTTGTATCAAAATTATGTAGGCACAACTATATCAAACTAAATGAATTCTTGCCATATTTATTAACTTTTCGATCGTGTACATATGCACCAAGGTATTAATATTTTAGTGGAAAATTTAGATTTGAATTTGTATTAATGTATTGAAATATAAAGTCAATTAAAAAATGTCTCATTTTTTTGTTTAATTAATTAAAAGAACAATTTATTTCCAATATTTGCGAGTTTACTTTGTGTCTATAAAAATTTGTATTGTCCTGTTATAGCTCTGACATAAGCACTTAAAAGGCATATTTTATCATAGAAAATATAAATACTTACTAAAAGTATAAATAGAATAGATAAAGTAGTATTCAATTCACAAACATCCAAAAAGCATTTGCAAAATGTTTATGAAAATCGTATGATAGTAAATAGTTATTATAGTATTTTTTCCTTTCAGATATTGAGGTAAAAATGATTTTAAGCTGTTAAGGATAAATAATAAATATATGAGATAATATAGTCAGCTTTTCATATCCTTTGACTGTTGGATTATTTTGCTACCAGTTGATTCAAAACTTACTAAGTGAAGAGAGATGAATAATAGTAAAAAATTAAGCAAATGGTAATTTTTTTAACTTTAAGACCTCAGAAGTCAAAGCAAGACGGAGTTACAGATTTAAAACTTCATTTCTGAGCTGGTTTAATGTTAATAATACCACATACTAAATTTTAGTCACATTAAAATTTTAATGGAAAGACACATATAGAGAGATTCTAATAGGTAGCATTTTGGGAATGTTAAAAAAAAAGAAACCGAAAATCAACAAGACAATTTGAATAATGTTTTAAAAGAAAGCAACATAGCTCTGGCATGAAATTACAAGTATCTTTGACAAGGAGAGGTTGGAAAAGGGAATAAACAAGGATTTAGGCAAGTATTACTACGATGTCGACCCTCAGCTCTACTTTAAGTCCCACAAGGACTTATAATTATAACTCCACAAACAATCCTTATGGTTACTTTCCGATTTTATTCAAACACGTAAATGTTCGATCCGGTTATATATATATAGAGGATAGCATGTAATAAAAAAAGACAGTTTACTTCTCAGGAATAAAATAATAATTACATCAGCTTAGGAAAAGAAAATTCACTCTTCCGATTGCCAACCGGGTGAGCTACAAAATGATGAAAAATTACTGATTATATGAAAATTAATGATATTTAACTATTTTTAATTAACCTTATTCTTGGAATTATGTTGAAATATATTACTTATTTCTAAGGTTCAATAATAAATTTTATTTGACGTACGGTATAACTTTATTACTTCCAAGTATTAGTATATAGCTTTTATTTAATTAATGATGGTTTATTACCTCCTACCTATGTCATTACACATGATATAATACCTTATCTATATTAACTAAAAATACTGTATTTTATTAAGCTTACTAAAAAATAATACCACAATAAAATGTCAAAACTTTTTTTGCTTTATATTAAATTTAAGAAGAGTATCATATCTAAAAACTTAAGAACAAGAATTTTTTTTTTTTTTTCACTTAAAGTAGGATTGTATATGCATAAAACTTATTAACTATCTATATTAATAAAGCACACTTCAATTTTTCGTGTGCAGTGTGCACTGAGTGAATACCAGATCTTAGAAATAATAATGTAGCAACGAGAGTTTTTTTGCTGAAGTTCAGTGCATCATATTTAAAAAACAAATTGCAATTGTTAGTTATTCTTGGTTGAGAATTGATTTTTAAAAAGATTTATATATATCTTACGAAAGACGGAATGACTAAAAGTATTATTTAAAAAGAAGTTCTTTACTATTTTTGCTTGCAAATTTGAATAATTTTTAGAACTATGCATTTCATATTTTTAAAATTTTCTATAACAATAATTATTAAATACATGCTTAAATTTATACTTGGACATTATTATTGATAGATATAACCAAGGTTAACTTTTTTAGATTGATTACAGGATGAATTCGGCTAAGACAAGGGAAAAAACTCTTTGTGTAATAATTTAACAAAATATCATAGCAATGCCAGGTATTCCCGCAAGTAACCAATGAAAAATATATATTAAAAAATAGAGGCAATTTTATATTATCATTATTATCTGCTGTTAAAGGTTGAAAAATGAGTAGTTTCTTAATACTTCTAAAAAGTTAATAGATTTGAAAATGTGTCATACTTTTATATATCATAACGTTACATACAGGGTAGGAATTTTAAATCCGGAAAAAGTTTAGACATCAACATCTTGGCGACCCTAAGATCTATGTTTATGAAAGTGTGCTCATCAGATTCAACATGTTTCCAATGCTTTCAATGAGTCTGATGGGTTGGAAACACCTCCAAGAAAGACTCATGATCGTTCTAAGAACATACTTTCATTCTCGAGACAGTAGCCAACATGGGAAAGGAAGTCCTCATCAAGGCCTATGCAAAGTTCAGGGCTAGGGTGAAGGCTATCGTTAAAGCTATAGGCAGTTGATGTGAGTGATTGACTTCACTATGTACTCCTATATGTAAGAACAAAAGATTTGTTAATTGCTGGAGTAATTTTTGTAAATTGTACATTAATTATTATTGTAATATACATTATTCTTATATTTTCCAGATTTAAAATTGAAATTTGTATCTTTCAACCTTTTCCAAGAAAAATCCAATATAAGTTTATTCTTTCTTTTTGTCGAACCCTTTTACCAATAAAGATTCCAAAAACGATAATAAAATAAAGTTTAAAATAATTTTTATGTCAAATTTTCATTCACTAAAATCACCTAATCGTGAGTTAGGACCACTTTAATTACATACATGTTGTTATTAACCTTTTTAATAAAAAGTCGATCAAAATACAGCAAGATGAACGAACCTAAAATTTGACTAATTTACATCCATACTAATAATATCTAAAAAGTGCAGATTGCTAAACCTAAATTCCTGTTTTTCACATACTAATAGCACACCTATGCAATTAAACTTAAAATATTTTCAAAAAGAAATATTTAATATAAGAAAAACTAAGTCCAATTAATTAACTAATAGTACAAGGCTGGTGTACTATTTACAAAAATATATAGCAAACTTTCTTAGTTGGTAATTCATAAAGTTGTTATAATTCCAGAAAAAAAATATTTTTGCTTATGTAGAAAATATGAATGAAATTGTTGAAACTATTTTCTTAATACTAATTTTTAAGATCAGTGTACATAGGTAAATTTTTTATGAGTTCCATATAAATAGAGTAAGTGATGAAAGCTGAGTATTTATCATATTTTTGTAATAATTGAGACTGTAGTACTTCAATAACAGCTCCATTATAACTTCTTCTTTTTTTATAGCTTAATGTACCAAACATAAAAAAAAAAGTATGCTATTCTAAAAATACAACAATTTAACTTATATTCAGAAATATAATCGAATTAAATTGTCTTTCAGATTACTTGATGCATATATGTAGACTTTGTGGTAGAGCATGGGTCTTAATTGATCATTAATTTGCTGAAAATGGTAAATACAAAAAAAGTAAAACTAATTTTGTCAAACTCAACACAATTAATGTATATTTGTATGCATTAAATATCCCCTTTGTTATGGCAAAAACAGAGCGCAAATATCATTATTATCTTTCTGAGTCTTGAAAACACGTAGCGTTTAAAGGTTAAAAACACTTTTTTAAATGATTTTGCTTCTTTCCATTAGAAAAGTCAACAATACTGTGTTTTTTGAAATGTACTAATAGTTATAGTTGACCAATATGTAGAAACACTTTGCTGTATGATCAATTTGCCAGGAGAATTATACATATATTTGATGATAATTTATGTTACAAAACTATATAATTATGAGTTCCATTCAAGTAATTTCAATTTTAAATGATAAAATGTTTAATTATTTGCCAAGAATTGCGATCATTTAGTGCTCATTAATTAATAATTGATTAATTTATTTCATCTTTTTTTTAACCATTTTTCTCTTTCTAATTTACTTATTTATTAGGCGTTTATCAGGATTTTTGTTATAATTGTTCCAATAGCGGTTTAAGTCAAATGTTGAACATTTTTCATAATTATATGACTAAATTAATAATCAATGAACACTGAATACGTGGCAAATAATACCACATTTTATTATTTAAAGTTGGGGTAACATAATAACTACATTGTATTGTAGCGTGTATCATCATCAAATTTATTTATTATTCTTTTTGGCCAAAATTTGTCTTTTGGTAATGTGTCTATTGTGAAAAAATACAACTCAGTAAAGTGTCCAAGAAAAAATTGATTGACTAATTATGAATATTTAATTACTTTTTCTTATTGAAATGGTTTTTTCAGTATTTCAATTTTAATATTGTTTTTGTTTTTTTTAATTTTTATAGTTTTTTACAAGTTTTGATATGGCTGTTCTAAAGTAAAAGCAAAAATTAATAAAGATCAACCTACAAGTAATGTTTATATTTTTAAATTAACATCTAAAAATTTCACATAATTTTAACGTGAAATTATCTAATCAAGAAAAAAAGAGATGGAAAAGTAAAAAAACAACATTTTTGTGTGTAGTTTTGTTCGGGAATTAAAAAACTTTGGTTTTTTCTGGTGCTTAAAAGCAAAATAAACTGATTAAAAGCATTTGATTATCATTTCCAAGAGAGTATATGCTTTTAAAAGGTTTACACCAGTGATTCTAAAGCTGGGGGTTAACATCACCTTCTTGGCAGGACAAAAACATGTATCTTATTTATCATCAAAAGTTTTTGTATAACATTTTTTCAAAAATTGTCAAATTTTAAAATACTATTCTTAATAATGAATATTTTTGTATTTTTTCTGGTATTATAAAATGTCAAAAGTTAAAAAAACCACTGGTTTTAGGTGCAATATTTCTTTGATTTCAATTTTTTGTAAATAAAAACCAGAAAATTTAAATATATACATTCTTTGACTTATTCTATTCTTATTTTAATGAATTAAATATATATACATGCAGATTTATAGTATGACTATAGTTTTTTTAATCCTAAATATACTGACATAGACTATTTTTTTAATATCTTTTTTACTTACAATTACAAATCTAAGAATTTATTATTTTGAAATGTTTTTTTTTCAAACTCTCAAATACATAATATTCAAGTGCGAATGTTTATTTAAGTTTTAAAGTGACTATGTGTGTTTAATCATTTATTCTTACACACATATTATTAAATTAAATACTTTTATACATATATAGGTACACGAATATAATATAAATATATACTTATAATCACGTACATAGCGCTTTAAGAGCTTCCTTGGAAATACAGCATAAATCCATACAAATCAAATATTTGCCATAGATTTATTCATTACATCTAACCCTTTTTGCATAAGTACTTTATTATTTAAGATAAATCTTTTATGTACGTACTTTGCTATTTCAAAAAAAAAAGAAGAAGAAAAATTGTGAAAATAAGGATGCTACTACCACTTTATCTTTAATTAGTTATTATGGATTTTTTATGTAGATACATTTCTGTGAGTTGACATGGTTATATGTATCTTGAGGTTATTTCCAAGAGAAAGGAAAACCTTCCTGTATTTTTTATTTAATTAAAAACAAATACGTCTTTTTCATTTACTTATTTTAAAGAGCCTAAGGAGAAAATTGCTATGATGATATTAATAGTGATGATTTCAAAACTGTTGGGAAACTTTCAAAAAAACTTTGTACAATGTACATAGTTACAAAGTCTACATTCTTCTAAAATGACAAAAAACCAAAAAAAACCTTTATAATTTTATTAATTATAATCAAAGTAATTATCACATCATTATCTTTTAATATAAAGCAACTCAAATATATATTGCTTTAAACAAATATTTATATATTATTTTGTATTTGTTTATCTACTATAATATAATAGTTTTATGTTATTCGAATAATAAAAATACATAACCAGGGTATTTATTTCAAAAACAAAGACAAATACAGGCCTTAGACATAAAATAAAAGCTGTTTAGATCTAAGTTACGTACCTAAAGCTATGTTTTATTCTGATCCAATAAGATTCCTGCGCTTTGGAGGTCAAGTTAATTTTTTTTTTTTATAGAACAAGATCAATTCCATGTGTCTCATAGTTTTTAAAAGGTTTGTTTTATAGAATTTAGAATGCACAAAAAAAAAAAAAAAAAGAATATTTGTCCTGACGGAAAATTGGATACATATATTGAACATAAATTAAAAAGGGAATTATAAAGATTATTAGCGAGTTTGTCTTCGTATTTATTTTGTATATCGACAAGTTTTACTAAATTCTGAAGTTATTTAAAGCAATAATTTCAAATAAATTATTATTACATGGGTACGTCCACAATTTTTGCATTACACCAAAATAACCATTGGAATATAAATTGATATTTGCACATGGATTTGTAGAAAGTACCGTTAAAATAATTACTAATTTGTCCCTTTTTTAAATACAAAACCTGCATAAAATTAATTAAAGTAAGAATATCGGTAACATAAAAAGAAATTCTTGAATTTTCATAACTTATAATAGTTAACTTACCTTTACAAATAATAAGCAAAGTAATCTTAATTTAATCAAATTTAATGATGGAGTATTTGAGATATTTAATTAAATGTAACTCAATAAAATTTTACCTCAAAATTTTTATATACATAAGGTAAATAATTTTTTCCCCTATTTTCAAAACATAAATAAATAATGATATCAAGGAGTTTACTGTGTTGAAAAAAGACATTTTTTTTCCTTCTATTTTATGGTGGCACATTTATCTATAAGTTTGTATAGAAAATAAAAAAATAAAAACAGGTTACAAATGTAAAAGAAAATTCAGCAGACAGCTAGTAGCATAGTTAATTTGGGGTAAAAAAATAAACTCACAATATTTTGTATATATTAAGATCCTAATTGGAAAAAAGAAGGATCTTTTAGTATTATGAATTTAATTTGTTTTACAAAAAATTTTAATGCATGCACTGTTGTGGCATTATTATTATCATTTTCACGAGAGTGAATTAAATGCAATTTATGATAATAAATGATATTAAGTGAAGAACCTGTTGCATTCATGTACAAAAGTATATGGAAGTGAAAAGAAGTATCACATAGTTGAAAAAGAGGCCTTGGCTATTATGGAATCAATAAGAAGATGGATACATTTTCTATTAAGATGCCGTTTTGAGCTTATTACCGAAGCAAGGTTTGTTTCAGTCATGTTCAATGGGCAGAGACGAAAAAAAACAAAAATAATAAAATAAATCAATGGCGAAAGGAACCAGCTGAGTTTAGTCTTTCAATTACACATCGGCTATGTGAAAAAATGTATCAGCGGACATGTTTAGTCGATCCTGTTATCTCTTTATAGAAAATGAAAAGTCAATTCCACAGGATCTTCATTCCAAGTTGTGCCATCCTAGGGTATCAAGTTTGCTGCATTATGTGCGAGCAAGGAATTTACCGTTTTCAACGAGTGATATTCATAATGTTTGTTCATCTTGTAAAATTATTGCAGAACTCAAGGCAAGATTTTATAGGCCTCCCTCGGGAGCTCTTAAAGTAATTGAAGCAGTGTAAAGTTTAAGATTAGATTTTAAGGGTCCACTCCCTACTTGTTCTAAAAACGTATATATGCTTACTGTTATTAATGAATTTTCTTGATTTCCAGATATACCTTTATGGGAGACCCATTCAATATTGTCTCAGACTATACAGAGTTCACGGAAAGTCTTGTTAAATTAACTTGTAACAATGTAAAGTTGCAAGATATTATATTTGAACTCTAGTTAAGTCGAAACAACACTAAAAAAACAGTTGCAAATAAAATGACAGTTTGTTTACTACAATTGTAGCACAAAGAGAGGCTTTAATTAAGGTGTAGCAGAAGTGCAAATGTGCATCTTAAGGAACCTGAAGAGCCTGGAGGTCAGCCCATGCTCATCAAGAGAACAATTGGGATGTAAGAGGAGACTTAATCTATCAAGGAAAGACCCAGATCCGGCAGACCAAGGTCAGAAAGGACACTCAGAGTCGTCAAGGTAGTTACGGGAAATAATTGCAAGAAATAATAGGAGGAACCTCACCAAGATGGCCAAGGATTTCAACATGGGAGCAACAACAATGAAAAACCTTATCAAAGATAACCTTGGGATGTATCCCTACAAATTGAAGAGGCTACAACACCTGTCAAGCAATGTCACAGGTTTTTGAAACTTTTGTCGACCTATTCCTATAATTTCATGGAAATTATATAATTATTTATATCATTAATATTTCAAAACCATGGAACAGAACTTTTGGCGAACCCTGTATAGTATAAATGCTTCAAATCCAGTAATTTAGGACCCCAAGAATACTGTAGGGTGTACATCACGTTTTCAGAAGTTCTCCCTTACTATGTTACTACAAATCTTCATAGATAGTGCGATGAACAGTTGAATAGGAGCTACATCTATGCTGTCATCGATTGCAGTCATCTATTGATAGGGATTTTTCTCAATTTTTTTCAGATTTTCGTCAACAAAGCAGGAATTCAGACGGTTTTGGTCACTTCCAGGAAATAAAGTTCCAAAAAATTATTTTTAGTAGTTCCTGATCAACCAATTCGACACGTTTTCAGATTTTTTTGTACACATTGTGTAGTGAATCCGCCCACTTTAGCCAAAAGTGTCCTGTCTATCTGACAATTTAAATTACACAAAAGTGCTCAAAGTTTTTTTTCGTGATTAAAATAAGTCAAAAGGTATGTTGTCGTCAAAAGTCATAATTAACTACTGACATGATACAATATTATTCATACTGTATCTACTCTTCCTCTGTGTATGTATAAAAAAAGTTTGTGGGTAGGGAGTATTACGAACGTTTAAAATATCTAGCCTGTTACATAATTGTTGTATTTTCTATAAGTCTATTCAATTTAATAAAGCCAATTTGTTACTGGTTGTCATTCAGTTACTGGCATAACATAATATCATATGTCAACCCATTTTGTAATCTTTAAATCAATATTTTTCATAATGTGAGTATTATGATATATTTCATAGGTAGTTAACCTAAATCAGCAAAATGAAATTATGTATATAGTATATAAATTACTTCCTAATAAATCATTTGCCATCATATAGGTAGTTACGGAATATAATAAATTGGAATGAATTCTAGTTTACTTTATCAAAGGCATTGTTATAGAGTGCAACTTTCATTATTTAAATAATATTTTTAATTCTTCAGATTAGGAAAATGTTGAAATAAAAAAATACAATTGGCAAGGTTTGAGTGAAATTGAAAAATATTTATAGGCAGCTCAACGGCCTCAAACTTTTTAAAATTGCCAATTTTTTCAGAAAAAGATTCTTTTTCTTCAGTGATCATAAAAAACGTTTAAGATACAGATTACTAAATTTACTCTAAGATATATTAATACTTTATGTGGGGGAAAATATTTTTAATTTGATTTAAAATTAATAATAGTTGAAAAGAAAAATAATACATTTAGAACGTATTGCGCGCCATATTTTTATATTTTTCCTTCAAAGCATCCAAATTGTATCACATATTTTTATTTGTTTGAATTTTTAGTGTTTCAGAGCGACAATTAGTTTTATTTGTTAAAGAGAATAATACCATTTTTAAAGTGTATATTAAGAGCGGTTTTTTATATTGATAATTTAAAAAAAAAATTATATCCAATTATCCATAAATTATTTTTTTTGTTTGTGTCATATATATTTTATTAGTTTATAACTTTATCAACATAAGATAACCTATATCATAAACATAATAGCTTTAACTATATCAAGCATTATTATACAATATCCAAATTAATAAATATCCTTTTTTTATGTTTTATATGTCTAAGATACTTGTGTTTTTTTCGAGTCTGGATACATTTTTCGATGCTCTTCTACAACTTGCAATAAGAATTGAAGCTACGATTCGTCAGTTGTTGACAATCCCCAATATTGCTTAATAAGTACAACTCCTCGTTCTTCTTGGTCATTGACAACTTGAAGCGCAATAATCGTTTTAAGGGATTTATTATTGTTACTTGTAATTTTTAAAAACTCTACTGTGATTTTCAGAATATCAATGAAATTTTTTGACTTCTTGTAACAATTCTTATAAATTTTTTTGCATGGTTTTTTTTTAATGCATTTTGGTCTGGTTTTTCCTTATTTTCATTTCAAATAATATTTTCTTTTTAGTTATCAAACTCACTCGACGATCCAATAGAGCCAAACCAACAAGCTCTTCAGATATATACAATAAATGGTTTGAAATTTTTTGAGAGTATTAGAATATTGATTCTGGAATAATTGTATAGTGATTTAATCACATTCAAATCATTACATGGAGTATTGAAGGCTGTAGGAAGAGATCCATGCTTTCAAATATATTTCTCCAATAAAGATACAAAAATTTAATAATCCATGTTTCTCTATAGAAGTTAATTTAAATTGTCACTTACATAACCAAACCTTTTAACTATCCAATACATTAGACAACCAATGAGCGTGGTGAATTTGAATAATATATTGTGGATCATTTGAGGTGTTTCTGTGTTTTGTTCTCAGGGCGGGGAAGATATTTGATGTTGTTTTTCTAGATTTATAAATAACATTTTTCCTTTTAAGTTTGCATCGATCAATTTAAATTTCAGTCCAATCATACAACCATTTTTTTTCGTATTCCAGAAGATTTTTTAGTTACTCATTAACCGTGTTAAAGTCTTCCGAATTTTTCATCAGTGATTGAAGTATCATCCTACTCTCTTTTCTCTCTGCTACTTTTTTTTAAACTAAAATTTTTAAAGATCTCTTTTGAAGTAGCTTCTATTTTTTTCAAGGTGTAACAAGGGGAGTATAATCCGTCTTTCATATTGTATATCGCTATTGCTACCTATTTTGCAGGTTATTGGATATTCAAAAGAGATACATTTAATTTAAAAAAAACCCCCAAAAACTGCGACATAATGTAGGCTTTCTAAATCTGCCATATATCGGAGAGTGTGGAGAATTCTGATAGAAGTGTAGAAAAATACTTGTCAACTAGTCTTCCTTGCAACCTATTACTATGGAATGTCTTCTTACGGCTGTCTCGTGGGTGGAGCAGACCTATATCACCATGTAACAGTTTTGATATGATTTTCCCCTCCATATTCTACAGCATAACGATTTGGAATCCTACTAATGTTTAAGTTCACTGCTGTAATAATAAACATATTTTTATCATCATACACATTAATTAATTCCAAGAAATAGTTTGTCATATCCTGATCGGGCCGTAAACTCCATAAAGTCTTGTTTTCTTCTTGAAAATACTTAGATCAAGAACTTCATAATTACCATTGTCATCGATTTTTGTAACCACCGATTAAAAGCTATTTTTTGTGATAACCAAGACACCCCTATAGGGATGGGATGACTTTACTACAGCTAGATAAATAAACATTACAAAGGAGTACGGGACAAGCTTACTTATTTTCTTATCGTCTATTAACTCTGTGTCACATAGAACTACTATATCCAGAAATGGTAAACAATTAAGAAAATTAAAGACCTTGGCAGCTGACAATGGAGGCTATCTACTAAAAATTATAGAAAATAAAAGAAACGATCAGAAATCTAATCAGAGTAAGTGTACATATTATTGTAAAATTTCTAATGTACAGCCTACTAGTAGCTGTTATTTTCCACAATTATATTCGGATTTTTCTGTTTTTTGAAGTTAATGGTCTTTTTAGTCTGCAAAAAGGGCTTCAGTTAAATTGCGAGGCTTACTTGTAATTTTTCTTGAGCTAAGTCTATTGGATTGCTCCATCATAGGGGATTGGATAGACGTGGTGGACTTTCAAGGTTGTTTTCGGGGAGCGTAACCCATTCTGTCCATGCAGTTGTTTGAGAGATGTCAATGTGGGATTGATGTCATGACCTTTACCTTCTATCGGATATATTTGATTGTTACCTATCCTAGGTCTTTTATGTGTTCTTTTAGTTGAGTTGCCGGCATATGAGTTACTATTATATGAACTGTCTTCAGCAAATGCCTCAGTCCTTGATTCAAAGAGTTTAATTTCACTAACAGAATATGATGTTTGCTTTGTCGTTATCTGATTGGTCTCCCCCAAAGTCTTCTTCACGTCCTGAGAAACAGATGTAATATTTGTGGAGCTGCAATCTTTGGGTTCTCTGTATTTTCTATAAAAGGGAAGTTGTTTTAAAGCACTATCTGCTTGTCTGGATTTAAGTTGTAAGGGATGGTTATTTGATCGCAGTTTTCTCATAATTTGAAGCGTTTTTATTGAATAGTAACCTTATATGCTTTGATAAATGTTCTCACATTTTGACAAGGTATGATCAAATCAGAACCATTTCCTTGTCCTCTCAAATTCCAGTTTGATTAAATATACCTCTAATGGGAAGAAGAGAATGAATGGTTTTTGAGTCACCTTGGAACTAAATCAGCAAGTTGCTCGAGTCCAATGGCATACCTTCAGCCTTGAACGCAAGATGAGCTGTAATGCTTTTCTCTGCTTTTTTGGATCTAACCGGACCGAAAACTTTTGCTTTGTTAACGAATAATTAAAGATTAACTATTTCTGCTTCAGGGGCCTTCATGATATGTCCCTGTTAAAAATTCCTTGCCTGTAGACATTTGATCATTAGAAAAAAAAGGAATTTCCATGCTTTTAAACTTTTTAACTATGTCAATAGGGTTCTATGGATTCAATGTCAGCTTTGCCTGGACCCATTTCTGCGCTGAATTGGGAAATACTATATGAAAGAATACCCATTTTGTGGATTGCAACCTCTATGAATTTGTCCTCCTCTGGGATTGAGTTAAAGTGATTTCTCACCTCTAACTGGAAGAAGCACCAGGTATTTCTAGGAGATGCAATCAGATTCTTTTTGCTCCTTCTCATTTTCAGAAGCATAATCTTTGAGGGGAGGATCTTCATTGCCATCCTCGTGAACCTCATCTGAGTTATTTGTGAGGGGAGGAGCCTCCCCCACTAGTGCAGTCATTGATGGTTATTTAAGTTGATGTATTATATTTAAAATCAATTTATATATTGCAGCCCTTATGACACTCGTTGACACGTCACCTCGTAATTAGTTTTTTTATAGTTTGCCTAATTTTTTAAAATCTTTTGACAAGTAGAACCTCGGGGAACTGGTATTCCCATGCATGCATGAAAAACTAAGCTGATTATTAATTCCATAAAGAGATGCATATATGCAAACGGTAATAACTTTTATCAAGCTTTTTCTCTAATAAAACAAAATTTCTAACTTTTCTATCTGTGTTTGAACTATCTGTATCAAACCAAATAGTTTTAGCATTGTCTGCTACTCCCCAATCTTGAACGGCTTCAAAAGTTGGAGTAGTTTGCACTTCACTTTTACCAGATGGAAGCTTGGAAACACTAAGTAATTTGGAAATTCCTCTTACAGAAATTATTTTTGGGAGACGATTTACCATATCTTTTCCAATTAGATTTGACATAATTTTACCATTCCAATGGATTACCAAAGGAATGTTACATCGAAAAATTTTCTTAATATCTTTTGATTTTTTTGATATAAATTCAATTATCTTACTACGAATAGTACTTCGGTTAGGAGCAAACTCATTAATGTTTTCACCCATACTTTTGACTGATTCTGCAAAAACAAAAACAAGTATTAATAAAAAATTTCATCGCTCTCTTATGAAAAAATGAGGATCTTGATTAAAAGCAATTTTGATATAATTTGATAGATAAAAAAATATTTTAAAAGCTGATTCAAACTAATAAATAGTCTACGAATATTAAACCATTAAGGAAGCATAACAGTATGTAGTAAATAAATAATAAATAATTTTTCCTTTTAATTTATTTTTTCTGCAATTTGTAACTATTTGAATTTACAAATAGTGAATGCATAAAATAATATTGTAAGAGTTGTATTATTGTGCTGTATCGTTTTATATACAGACTAATATAGGTAAAGAAACATCATATCCCATTTTAGATATTAGTTCCTACTTCCGTCATACACACACACACACACACACTTGTAAGAAACATTATATAATGATGGTACATTAAATATTCTAGTTAATAGTTCAAATAGGCATAAAAAAGTAGTATGTTTAAAAAGCATGAATTTCACATTTCCTAAAACAAAGATCACAAAAAGGAGAAAAGAATGCTAATCAGATCTGAGATTTTTTTGTGAAAATTTTTTTTAGCTCATAATGTAAAAAAATATTATAAAACTTTTTTGGTCCACTTTTTTGTCTTTTTTTAAGGCTATGTACCTATATAGGTCTATTAAATGTAATTTCACGCTACCGTGAATTTTATTGTATCGTTTTTTGTGCTCCAAAAAAAATTGTTAAGCATTAAAACATAGTTGCATTTTTTTATGAAAAAAATAGCCCAATAAAACAAAAAATATATATACTGCTCACATATTTTTAGTTAAATATGTGAGAAAAGATATGGTTTAATAAGTTAAGTAGTATTTTTAGTGAGTTTTGGAATAAATTATTAAACTATATGCACAGTGTAAAAAACAACTGTTCACACTCAACTTTTTTCTATTATATATTTTTTTTTCTGAAGTAAAATGAAATATACTATTATTATAGTTTATATATCTACATAAATAGCTTTTAAATACATTAATTTTTAATTACTACAATTTTTTTCCATTTCGACTCTTTAAATTCAAGTCCAATTGAATTTAAATTTGAATAGGTATATTTTAATAAACTTAAATAATATCTACGTAGTTTGTGGAAGATTAGTTTTAATAAATTGATATAGTCACCCAAAAAAAAAAAAAAAAAAAAAAATTTTTTTGGGTTGTATTAGAAAATGTATTAATACTTTTATAATAATGTAATATTTTCCTATAAGGCATGAAAATGTCATTTAATCTGCTGGCCCTTGTTCTAAAAAAATCCTATGATACTAATCAGGAGCATTTTGGGCATGCTAAAAAAAGAAACTGAAAATTAACTTCGCAATAAAGAATGTTTTGAAGGAGAGCAGCTTATCCGTTATGATATTTATTGAATAAGATATACAAGCAGCGTTGACGAAAGAGGAGGGGGGGGGAGGAGGAGTAAATAAACAAAGATATACACAAGAATTATTCCGATGTCGATCCACAATTCTACTTTTGGTACAACAAGGACTCACAACTAAAACCTTTTAACCAATCCTCAAGGTTACTACCCTTTTTTTTATGTGCACACACAAATGTTTTATCAGTGCTTAAAATATTTAAATGTAGTAGAAAAGGAAGTTCAATCCTCAGAAATTAAAAAATAATGACAACCAAACAGGAACAGAAAATTTACTCTTAAATTTTCCAGCTCCAAAAAAATGGGCGAGCTAAACAAAATAGATCTCATTTTATCACGAACATTTTGGTGGGACGCATACTCATTGACTTGTAGCTAGTACCCATAATGTCTACCGAAAGGTTCCTCTCTTCCTTTACAATAACCTTAACTTTCAATGTAAAAGGGATTTAGATCTAATAAAGTAGAAGCCCAAAAATTTTTGTGTCACACGTCTTTGCACTACTATTGCACTTCTTTTGAAGCTTGGGATTCTAGTAAAAAAAAAAATTTCTCATCGAACAACACACTCCTGAATGGGTTTCAAAGAGCTAGCGATCTTGAGCAAGTTGCCTCAAAAGTTATTTGTAAAATTCAACATTTACTATATAAAGCACAATATGATAATTTTAAGTGATGAAAATCCGCTTTATTTTTTGGCTTCTCCATTTTTTTTTCGTAATCTAAAGAGCGAATTATTTTTTTCTCGGCTGTTGTCATTATTATTTAACTCTTGAGAAATTACATTCAAAACATGATTGTGCATGCTCATAAAAGAGGGAGAGTAATCTTGAATATTTGTTGCGGTGTTATAATTGTTAGTCCTAGTTGGACTCATAGTAGAATTGAGGAACGAAATCGACATCCTTCTACACAATATTCTTGTGTATGTCCTTCCCACTCTCTGGTTCGTCACAGCTGATTGTAGCTGATATAATGAAATGTAATGTCAACCAAGCTGATTTCTCCAAAATATTCTTCTAATTGTTTGGGTTACTACTTTGTTTTTGTTTTTTAACATTGTCCAAAATACATATGATTTTCATCACTAACAATGCATATACCACGAGAAGTTTAGAAGTTTGGTTCATGTTGCATTGAACGAGTTTGTATGGACAAAGTTAGACGAGTAGAGAGAAAAAGATAAGATGAGAGGAAAAAAAAAAAAAGAAGAAGATATTAACCAATGTGAATAATAATTATAGACAGAGTTTTATAATGCTGAAGTAAGAATTTATGATAATTGGAACTGATATTTCTTTTTCGTTTTTTTTCTTCTTTTTTTGTGATGTTTTTATTATCTATTACATTTTTACTAAAATTAATAATTAAATGAAATACCTGCTATCGAAGTATTTGAACGCCATCATGCTCAATTAGTTTTTTTAAATTCTTCTCATCACAGAAGCTTACAGAGTTGAGATGTAATCTGAGAAGAACCTTATTTGATTCTGCTGGGCTTAGACCAATTGATTTTAAACACCATTTTGTGGTCAAATAATGACGACATTTATCATGTATGGTATATTTAAAGATGGAATATCTGTAAAGAAAAAACTGTTGATGTGTATGCTCTTTCATCTGTTTTTTTTTTATTATTTAATAAGTTGTGGATGTGTTAACATCTGGCTCTAAAAGAAGAATTCTCAACTACCTTTGGTGTAAATTGAATTAAAAATACATAATAAAATAAATATAAATGAACTTAAATAAAATTATAATATTTTCCCAGTAAATTATACTATTTTAAACACTATATGAAATATGTCTCGCTCCTGCCTTCTCCTCGTGCTCTTACACAAATTCCATCTATAGGCATATTTTTAGAAAATGTTGTTGAAATTAACCTCGAAGAAAAGAAGTTACCCCAAATAAATCCTCTCTCCAATGAATGTCGTTGATGTGACACTCGCTGAAAATGTACGGACAATATCAATATCATTATAAAATGTAAAATATTTTAAATATAAATAAATATATATTTAAAGGCTTCAAAGTATAGTTATATGTATATACATATAAATTTTCCCTTATCAATATCTTTAGTATAATGCAATCATAAACATAAGTTTCCAAATTTATAACCATAAAATAAATTAACTACACTCCCCTTTTTTAACAATGCTTCAAAGAAAAAAAAATATATTGAAAATATGTAAGAATAAATAAAATGCTGCATCATGTGAAATATCAAATTTTTATTCCAAATGGAATTTACGACAATAAAGATTTGATTTAAAAAAAAAATTTCAAATATGTTTTGCATTTCAATAATGATTAAATAAATTTAAAATTAATTCCTTACAAAAAAAATAATGTCAACTCTGTATCTTTTTTGATACTCAATTCTTACAAATATTAATATTTGGATCGATGTGTTACATATAATTCCTATTAATATTTAGTTAGGATAATAATAATGATATTGAATGTGAGATTTATTTATATATTTATGTAAGAAATTTATGAGAAAATCTTATCGTAATCTAAGAATTGTTTGGATTAAGCGAGCAAAACTTAGTTGCGTGAATGTATTTACCTACCTATACAAGGGCTTTCTTTCGTCATACAATTGGATTTCTAAAATGTCTTTGTTATATGGTTAATAATTTGATCTATATTTCCAAATTATATCTTAAATATGTAAATTCACTATTTTTATGAAGTTGGTATTTTTGCTTAAAGACAATTTGCGATGAGTAGTTTCAAAAAGTAGGAAAAAACTGAAATAAGTACCCTGATATTTTATTAAAAAAACCTGATTGGAAAAAACTCAGATGCCTAAGTGTAGTAAATTATATTATGAAGGGGTGGCATAATTTAGGGGGGTCCAAATCAAAATAAGATCGGGAATTTATTTTATATGAAAAAATCAAGATCTTTTATTTCGAGCGGTTTTGGTTCATTCATCATATTTCTATATAGGTTAAAAAGTTAGGTTAATAGAATAAATATATTATTTTTTGAAAACTTAAATCAATTTACAAAAAATAGATAAAAAGCTGAGTTGTAAAACCGGGGACATGGACTCTATAATTTTATCATTAGTAGTACTTATTGCCCCTACTATTGTTCAGTTATTTATAATTAGTCTAAGAAGTCCTTTAACAAAAAATTTAATTAACATACATTATAATGGAAAAGCACCGGCTTTTTGTAGTTGTTACCTGAATATATATATATATTTTTAATCCAAAACTTTTAACATTATTATTTGATTTTGGAAGAAAGAGCTTATAACTTTGAGTATAAAGTAATTACAAATGTGTGATAGGCGATATGTAAAACTCAGGATTTTTGTAGAGTTATTAGTGTAAGTCCTAGTTTCCTATTTTGAGTAGAACTGAGGTTCGTCATCGTTGTAATGGCTGTCTATAGCATTGCTAGATACAAACTTGCGTTTGTGTTTATTTTTTTATATCGTAGCTACTTGCAGCTAATTTAATGAAACGTCATGACAGCTATGGTGCACTTCCTCCAAACATTCTTCAACTTATCAGGAAGACCATGTTAATTTCCGGTTACTTTTTTTAAAGATAAAGTGTGGTAAAAAGTTAAATAGTTCCCTATTATACGAGGTGTGTTCACAAAGTAAGATGAATTTTCAAATTTCACAGGCAAGGTACATATGGAATGCTCGATTTTCTTTTTTTTTTTATGTTAGAACTATCGCCACGAACATATATTTACTGTTTTAGAAATTTAATATGTTTAATTATTTGTGAAAGGCATTACAGTTAGAGGTATTTTGCGTCGTTGGCAATTTTTTGATATTGACAAATATTAATCTAAGAATATGCATCAATTTTTATATAAAAATATGTAATTATGTGCTCCACAACACAAATGTTGACAATGACATACCGTGAAACTGTTCTGACTAAAAAAACTGTTTACAAGTGTTAAAAACTCTTCTAAGATGCCCAGCAGGATAGTATTGACGAGCCTTGATCTGGACACCCAAACACGTCATCAACAGATGAAAACGTTGAAGAAGTGAAGAAAATTGTTTTTGAAAACCGTCGAATCACTATCAGAAATGTTGCTGAGAATATTGACATGTCAGTTGGGCATGAGACGAGTGTTAACAAAGTTTGTTCCGATACTGCTTAATTTTGACCAAAAGAATTGTCCATCAATATAAGAAATATAATTTTTGTACGAATGAAAATTTAATATTTGCAATCAATTACTTTAAAAAATGAAACAGTTTACCCTATTAATAAAAAAACTATTTAAAAAATATATAAATACTGTTGATATAACAATGTATCGTATTGAAACTGAAACATTTATATTGTTTATCAAACTAGTTAAAATTTATCTAACTTTTTTTAGAAAAATTAATATTCATACTTCAAATAAATATGTATTTTTTTACATTGGTGTGAATTGTTTAAAGGAAGTTTGATCAACTTTTTCGAATTTTAAAAACGGAGTATCGGGAAAAGTTGTATATTGGTATAAAAATTAAGCTCTGTCAAATATGAACTCAATTGAGTGTCTTTTAGGTGTATTACTCTCCTGTAAAAACATGATTTCTACATGAAATGAGTTACTTTTCTTGAACAAAACATAACTGTAGGAAAAAATAAATTTGTTATCAATAGGTCCATTCCCAAGAATGGAAAGAAAATGTAAGCATTATTTTTTTTTAAATTAATATAAATGAGATTAAAAATATTAATATTAATGATTAAATGAGCTTAAATTTTGTATCAGAAAAATTACTCTTATGTTTATTTTTCACTAATTTGAAGAGTATGTTGTTATATTTTTAGGAAGGTACATGCTATACGTAGTATACGTACACCGTTTACATATTTATCATTCTTTTTTGAGTCAATTGGGAGATACAGCATGAAACATATTAATGTCAGATTACGTGTAATTCCATAAACATTATTGATTCAAAGTTCAACTTTGTTATATTTTATATAAAAATTACTTTTCATCAAAAATTATAAATTTCACGTACAAAAAAACTCCATTAAATTTAATAATTATTTTTTTTATTAAAACTCAACAATCTGAGACAATAAAAAATTTAAAGTCACAATTAAAGAATTGATTTTCTTTGAAACGCCACATAATTTTTTTTAAACTCTCATAACTGATAAATAGGGACATCAAGCAATATATTTCTAAAATATGTATTTTTTTATAAAATGGGTTTATTTTGTGAACATTATTAACCCTTGTCAATTTATTGTAAAGACAAAACCACTTACATATTTTAATAATATGCTACAAAAAATGAAATATTATTTTTTTGCCATTAATTCATAAAGATGAAAATAGCACATTATGATTTGTGAGACATTTAATTTTTGTTTCTAAAAAAAAGAAACTTGTACAAATGGATTATTATAGGTTGAAAACAATCAATGAGAATTATGGTGAGTAATCTAATTTATGACCATAAATGTTAAGAATGGAAATAAATATATAAAATGTGTATAAATAATGCTTTAATTGATTTCGATAATCATCAAAATACTTATAATATAGTATGCAGTTGTCTATCATGGTATTAAAAATTTCCCAAAACATTCAATCATCAATTTCTTAAATTGGCAACCCGCTCTAATACACGATATACTTACTGGTTACTTTAATTTGAACTTTCAACTGAGCTACAATCGTTTTGTAGTATATAAGTATTTAAAAAGTATATGATACATTGTTTAATCTACAAGAATTTTTAATTCAACTTTCCATATAATATGATTTAAATTGAATACAATTATTAATCTATTCTTTTATGTTAAACAATGATTAAAGGAAATGTAATCTTAATTATATATGGTTGTTCATACAGTATTTATATGAAAAAGTTGCATAATCGTATATTAAAAGTCATAAATTATATCAAATATGAGTCTTTGAATAACATTGAAGGATGTAAATGAAGATTTACACATAATTATATTAAACGATACAGATGAACATAATACCTTGAATTATGAGTAAGGTCCTCGTGAAATGAGTGATCCTAACCAAAAAATTACTTTTTTTCGTGAAAAATCCAAGTATTATTGGTAGCATTCTCTAGCAATCATAAATCAGTCTACATATTTATGGAAATAATTCGTTCTCGTGTTTCTCTGAAGTGAAATTGTTTGTCTTAAAAAAACTTGCTCTTAACCTAAGATAACATTTATTTTCCAAATAGAAAACGTCCATTTTCAATATAAAACCCTCCGTCATATTGAAATTCGAATTGTTATTGTATTCTCATTTATGTCAAAAATTATTATTGAGCTGTATTCCGAAATACCTCAGCTAATTTATGTAAAACTATTCTCAGGGTCGGTTTGACCTTGAGCGAGGCCTGAGAAAAAGACGAAATGTAGAACACTTTTTATTTTTTTATTTGCTTTAAAATCAAAATTTGACAAAGTTTATAAAACATTTAAGTTGACATTTTTGACAAAAGGTCTTCCAAAAAATTCTAAATTATGAGTGGCTACATTTATTATGTAAACATATTTTGATAACAAGCACTGACCTTATGTGCAATGAGCGGGTCCTTATTTTTTTACCTCACAGCACGATGGTTAAGAGAAGTGGCCCAAATGTCCACCTCTTTTAAACTGGCAAAGAGTTTTCTTAATCATACAGTATATAAAATACTCATAAGAAGAAGGACAACTTAAAAATTGCAGGTTATGAAAGTATGGACGGACAATGAAGGACTTTTATGGGTCAAATTGGAAGAGATGGCAGTGGTGTAATAAAGTATTATATATGAAGATTTTGTTATATCACTGTATTATTTATTATCACTATAAAATTCAATTTTTTTTATATCTATAAAAAACAAGCCCGCAACACTTTAAAAGTGTATTACATTTTCTATGGCAAAAGTGAAGAATAGAATTGGAAAGAAGTATGTGAAGTGTGAACCTGACAGTTTCTGATAGCGTTTCTATGTATAACAAGAGTATCCGAAATACAATGACAGCTTTCTATGGAGTAAGAATTAGATGATGACAATGGTTGGTGGCCTATATTTTATTGGTCAATAGTCCCTTATTTATTATTCCTATTATTGAGAGGAACAGCTAACGTAATCTTCAGAGGCGATAACAGCCTCCACTTTATCAAGTGTACATCTGAGCTCAGACGTTTCAAATGTCCAATGTATTAGGCAAGAGCCAAATTGGAATGTTTCAAATAAAATATGGATTTACCAACAACCCCACTGTTTCTATAATTATCACAAAAAAATGCGATTATAATAATAATAAATATATTTTTTCTTGAAATTTTGTTGATTAAAAACAAAATTATTTATTTTATTTTATTTAAAGTATTTGTATAGAATTGTTTAAAACGGTATGTAAAAATGAACTAAATATTGCAAGCGTATAGATTATTAATAAAAGAAGAAAAAAAGTAATTTATATTCTAAAAAATGAATGTGACTTTAGATGAGGTTTAGCAGGTAGCTAAAGTACTTTCTAGGAAATTTGATCAGATTTAGAAAAAAATATTAAGGTGTTCTTGTTATTTTTTTATTATTGAAGAGAGACCATTTAAGTATTGAGTGGTACGTTTGAGTGTGTTCATTAAAAAAGAAAGAATGACACTGACATTTGTTAGAAGTTATCATTCATATTATTAAATCAATGTGTATCGGTTATTTGACGCATAAAAACTCTACCACTAGTATATGTACATGAATGGTGAAAATTATACATGTATATTACACACGATTTGTATGTTTTTGCTGTCCTGTTTTTTTTTTGGAATTGGTAATCTAAAGAATAATTTTTTTTTCGCTTAACAGTTCTCATTATAATTGAATTCCTGAGTAGTAAACTTTATTTCTTAAATAGATTCAACTAAATATAAAACCAGATTGAATATTCGTGTGTGCTGGTAAAAGACAAACCTTGCAAATTTGTTGCAGAGTTATAATTGTAAGTCCTTCTTGGAGTCATAGTGAAATTGTGGATCGATATAGGAGTAATTTTTGAAAATATCCTTTTTTATTTTCTTCTCCCCTCCTCCCTTGTCACAGTTGATCTCCTCTAAAATATTATTTAATTATCAGGGTTGCCATAATTTTCAGTTTCTCCTTTTTTTATATGTTCATTATACACAAGATTTTTATCACTTTAAATGTGTGACTTAGAAACCAAATTCTTAAATATTTTATCACTGTTCATTAATGGTTCAATATTTTTTATATACCCATATATATTGAACATAGGTATTGATGTTTAAAAGTCTCTCAATTAATTTGTAAGTAATCATTTGTCAGAGACTGCATTTGATCTTTGTTACCATGGTAGATTTATAAAAAAATAATAAAGAAATACAAGCCGAATATCTTCTTATGTTTATACATATACCTATATATAGATACGTATAAAGCAAGCATGAACGTTAGCATCAAAGAAAATTCTCCACATATGCTTAAAAAAAGATCCAATATTTATGCTATACGAAAAACAAAAAACTATAGAAGAAAGAAAAAAAAACTTTGGCTCTCTAATAACGATAATAACACTCACGGAAACAAAACCTTAAGGCTATGATATAAAATCAAAAAAAGCAAAACTTTTTTCATGTTTTCACAACGTTAGTTCGTTTTTTTAATACACAACCTTTCATGCACCTTTATTAGATTTTTAGTTTTATTCAAGACATTGTTTTAAACTTGAATAAATGGACGCATGTGGTGTGTCAACATAAAATAATATAGAACACAAATCAAATAAAGATAAAATCCTAATATATTTTTTTTATTTTATATACACACATGGCCCAATATTTCATAGACATATTTAAAGCAATTATAGGCTTTGTACTCAAATTTGTGGGATGAGTTAATGTTCCCAAAATTATTTGCTATCGTTAAGATCCTTCCTTTGATTAAAGAAACTTAATATATATAAGGCCAAATATGGTTTTTCAAATAAAATATATCAATTTATCATTTTTAATGATCAATTTGAGCTAATTTAAGTGTCATTTGAGGCGTTTTCACAAGGTAGACATCATTTATGTGTATATAAACAAGTTTCCTTTCTAGTTCTTTTATATTTTTTATTTAATATTCCATGCTTATCAAAACTCTCCATTATTGATATTGATCTCTTGATTACCTTCTCCATCCCTTGAGGTATTACATTTTTATTAGTGTCTGCGGCGTATAATACGGTCTGTATTTTTCTTATAAAGACTTCTATTCAATCTTTTTTGATTAACTTGACCCCTTTGACACTAGCCAATCAAGAAGTAGGAAGAAGAAGTACTCTGAATTTACAATCCCCAAGAGACAGATAGTGCAGTATTTAATTTCCACTGTTAATTTGTTAGTGGAGAGTTAGAATGTATATTCATCATTAAATCTTTTTTGATTTTAAAGTTTTTTACCCTACTAAATCCACATGTACGGTTTTATTGTTATTCATTAATTTATTTTTGTTGGTATTGGATGTATTATTTTTTTTGGTGAATTCAAAACACTTCCTTGAAACTTTAATTACTCATGAAATAAATCATAAACGTTTAAATTTTAATAACTCAAATCCCCATTGGAACTTCCCTTTGAATTTTGTTGAATGCAGGTTGAGTATATTAAACTTATTTTATTAGTAAACACATGCTTACGCTTCACCTTCGCAGAAGGCTTATATGTCAAAGGGACTGACAAAAGGTATTACTAGACGAAAAATTCAATGGAATTGAGGAAGTAAAAGATTAATGTATGGAGTTTGCAAATATTATCATCGATTTTGAGAAAGCTTTTGACTGAATCACTCACATATTTTATACTGAATCAATAAATAAAAAATCAACAAAATTAAAACAATATTAAATTGTTCTCCTCAGTAGATACTCATAGAAGTAAAGAGAAAATCAAACTAAACTATAGCCTTAATCTAGTTGGACCTCTTCCTCCTTTTTGTTTGTTATCGCCATCAAGGCACTTAATGCAAAAGTTAATTTAAAAACAACAATTTAAGACCAGGAAAATAGAGAACAGGTTTTTTAAAACGTTGACAACGTCTTGGTATTCATATCGGGGCTCAGAATTATAGTAGAAACAGGGGGGGAAAGAATTTGAAAAAATTATACCGTAGACGTATTTGACGAAAATGATTTCTGATTATAGATGAATAAGCTGTAGTATTTATGAAAAATGAAAAATCAAAGATTATTTTCAATACTCTGACGTCTATTTTATTAGGAATCACGACTTCCTCTCAAAGTGGAAAAAGAGCTATAATTGACAATGAAAAAAATGGTTAATACAATAACCAAGGCCAACAATGCTTTGTCTCCTTTCTGGTTGAATAAATAGACAAAGCTAATATATGGAATAAAAAAGAAATACTTCAAATTGTACATGTGATGATATTTTAGTACACATAGCATTCAAACAATATTAGGTACATGACTAAGATGGAGAGAGACTGATATCTGCGAGAAGATAAAATATGTATGGGTGAGCCAAGGCTCATCTCTCATATCTCCAAATGATGAATTGGCTTAATCGATTCGTAAAATCCTATATCTTTGTTGGAATATAACAATTAGGTAAAGCAAATATCAGTTAATTAAAAGAAAATATACATAAAATAAAGGGAGTACATGCAAGGATAATATGTACATTTGTGAACATAACAACTTCTCTTAAGTTACAGAAGACATCAAATATTTCTCTAAAATAATAACAAGTAGGGGATCTATTATTATAAAGAAAATCCTAAAAATTATGAAGCAAAACGACTCTCTAAACTTTTTCCAAGACTCTATACAGTAAGAACGAATTTTATAGTACTCTCAAAATTATAGTAACAAAAAAGTTATGACGACATTTGAAGCAGGAATTTATATACCCAAAATTTATATTACATCACAAACCAGGTATATAGCCCTTAGACAATAATTATGTTAGCCAACAAATTCTACTTATATTGTTCAAGAGAGCCTAAAAAACAACCCCCTAATATAAATACTTTCAACTAAGTTTCTGACAATTATTATTTAACGAAAAAAAATTGCCCTTGCACTTTCAAAAATGGTTGCACGAAGCCTACAACTCAAAAATTATCTCCAAGAATTTCATTTCATCAAGAATACAAAAATTGCTTTTGTATATAAGTATAATAGAATGACAGTCTCCACAGTTTTCCACAAATAAAAACTTAGGACAAGTCGTGACGCTAACTTCTTTCCCGTGGAACTAAAATTAAAACATTAAGTCATAATAATTCTCTTGGTTAAGATCTGCAACTTAAAAATTGACGATATATTGCAAACAAAGCAATGTCAGTGGTTTTTCATGGGCGTTTAAGGTGGAGATTTAAGGAAGGTTTTAAAAAAATTAAAAGGTACAAAAAGGAGAGCTCTTGACATTGTTATATAAATCGATGTTCAACAACGTTGGTTTATCCAATTTTTGGGTCTTAATTTGATACTACATTTTTATTATAATAGTTTCAATCATCTATTATTTTTCATGGTAAAGGTTAATCTCAAGTTTTTCTTTATTTTAAGTATTACATAACAACAGTTTTAATACCTAGTAATCAATATAGTTATATATGCATGCATATGGCACCTTTCACAAGGCAACAAATTACATTGACTCATTTAAAAGATAATACTATTATACTTCTATGTATTGTCAAATGGGTCTGCTATACAACACATTAGATATACAAAAGAGATAAGACAATACTTGACACTATCTTTTTAAAATGCATTTCATCATAAACTTCTTTTATGAGCATATGTATACAATTTATACAGACATATGTTCCGTGATATATGTCTTTTCACAGACTGAAAACCTTAATTTTTGAAATTTGTATTCTCAAGATATCTGTATGTAACTCATTTTTATTATATACTAGTATTGTTTGTAGGGGTGTCCGCAGGGATAGGCTGAAGGGGATGTAGCCATCCCCATATTAAGTAATTTTTGCTTTCAACACGAAAATTAAATATTTGAAAAAAAAATTCATAAAATTAAATATTTGAAATTTTTTTCCAAAATATTTTCTTTTTAAAATTTTGTGTGAATAGCTAAGGATTTTTGAAATAATTTCCAAAAAAATTGAATAATTGAAATTTTTTTGCAAATATCTGTAGATTTTTTTCGAATAAATTTAATAATTGAAATTTCTTTTCAAGAAATTAAATATAAACAATTTTTCTTTAATTTTTTTTTCTGGAAAAATGTAATTTTTCAAATTTTTTTTCAAAAAAAAATTATTTCGAAAATCAAACTCCCCCCTCTTAGGAAAAAAAAATATAATCCTGTATGGAATCGCCATAGATCAGTGATGTCGTGCTAAGGAGATATTATTCTCTTGAAATCAATGTGCATTTAAATTCAAGTGATTCCTATATAATGTATCTATATGGATTTCACAAAAAGATTCCTAGGTTGGATGGAGTAATTATAATTCTATAATGTTTACTTATACTTAATCAGTGCAACTCCATCTAACCAATTAAATGAACATAAAAAAATCCTGCGGTTTGGTATTCTGGTATTCGGAGTATTTAACAAAGGTACAACAGAGTAAGGACCCAAAACTACAATAGCATGACTAAATTAGGAAGAACGTTATTTTTATGGAATTCAAAAAACCCAATAAAAAAACAATTGGTGATATGTTTAATTTAGATACTTAGCCATATTTTTTATCCAATATCTCCTCCATTAAAAGTTTTACAAGATAAGGAATTTGCATCTCATTATGATGAAGGCCGTGTCCCTGGCATACCATATGATGGCATCTCGGACCCATCATGAGCCATCGAATTTGGATGAGAGGTGCATCATATATTCTTCTTTAAGAAAACCCAAAATGCAATGTCACGGTTATTGATATCAGCGCTGGAGGAGGGGTACAAGGAGGTAACCCAGAGCTTAGCCATATTGTTGCTTCAGAAGTTTTGATCTGCAGCCTTTTCAAAAAGCCTTTTCTTTTTTCGCCACTGACACTTCCGACATGTTTATAATTAGACATGGGATAAAAAAAGAACTGGTTAACTTTTGTTCCGGTTGCGTAAAGTAAAAGATAAGGAGGATAAAACTGTAATTAAATGCAACAACAAATATTTGGCTCCCACTATGTATTCAATTTTATTATATAGTTGTGGTGTTCGATATACCGATACAATAGTGAGACCGGTGTACTGGCGTATTTAAAATAGTACTTTATATATGAAACTGATATTAGAACGACTATTTGCAGCTTCACTGCATCATCACAAAAAAATTGGTCTGCAAATAACATAACCTTTTAAAATTATGTCTAAAAAAATGTCCTTACTGAATGAAAAGTTTTTAAATTTTCTTGACTAAAAAAGTCATAAAATTTATGAGGTAGCCCATTTCGAACAAAAATTGATAAACAAGTCAATTACTCTTAACAAGATTTTTATACCTATTTTTAGTCGAAAAACTATTGAAAAGGTACTAAAATACTAGTACCCATATTGATCGGATAATATTGCTATCGTAACAAAACTTGTTACACAAATACAATAAATATCATTAAATAAGTTAATTTAGATGGTTATTGATATTCAATAAAGTTATACTTATTGTAATTATAAGCCTTGAAACAAAATTATTATTTGATTGTAGTTCATTTATTAAGTTATACATGACCTATTACCATAGTTTTATATGTTATTTGAAGTACTAAGGATCAGTTTCCATATAATTATAAAACGGAAGTGTTACTAAAAGATTAGACAAAAAACACAAATATTTCTTACTTAAATTTTTTGTTCATACTTTTTTAATGAGAAAGTTTAGTTAAAAATTATATATCTATTTTATAACACAAAAGATACTTGACTATCGCTATTGCAATATTCTTTAGCTTACTGCAATATAAATATGTAATTTATGTTTGTTTTTTTTTAAATATGCATAAAGTTTGCAAAAATTCATGTTATTCCAAAAAGTAGAAATGTTTGTAAAAAAATACAATTATTTTAGCAATGTCATATTTTACATATTATGAAAAGTAAAAGTATTTTATTTCACTTTTTTTGTAAATAATGAACCTATTATGAATTATGTTGCAATAGTCAGTCAAAATGCTAATTTTTAGCTTCTTAACAAAAAAAATTACTTTATGTTTTGATAGTAATTAACTTATTATTTAAGAACATTACAAATCATATAATAAAATAATAAGGCGTTTTTTGAGTAATATTACTTTGGACATTTAAACTTCATAATGTGTGTAAGAATACTTATATTTTAATAATTTGTATTAATATTAAATATAGCCAAAAATGATATCATTCAAATATGAAGCATCCATGGCATAATCAATTAATGTATGATCCTCATCTCTAATAATGTAAATACGTCATTTAAAAGTATTATTTGGTTGACACATGTACGCAACATATATATATTCAATCGCTTGTAAAACTTTTATATATACCTTTTCTTAATAACATATTAAGTAAAAAGAAATTTAAAATATATTGCTCTTGCTTTTTAAAAATCCTTCTAAACACGTCAAGGTTTGTTTTTAAAATACGTTAGAAGTGAAAAATATATGTAACTAGGGATGACAATTGTTAATTTTTTTTAATATTACAGATCGGTTTTGAATTGTTTTTTTATAGGTCGATCTGAACCAGTATTTAAATAAAAAATAAACAATAAACAACAATTTTCTCTCTGGTCTAAAAAAAAATCAACATCAATTTTTGTTGTGAGACCGATTAAGAACGAATTTTTAGTAGAGCGAGCTTAATTTCCAAACCCAATTAGTTCGGTGTTACAAAAATGAAAAAAGTAGGACCCTTCTAAAATTTTCAGACCGAAACCTAACACTATGTATATTTTTGGACCCTAAGCAAAATTTCACTGAAAAACATGGCTGAAAATAATCATTAGTACTTATATCGTTACAATAACATTATTATAATGAATTTGATTTGTAAATGTCTGAACTTGATTAGTTAATAAGATGAGTTCCATTAATGTATATATTAGGTTGGGGTAAAAGTAAATACGTATTTATCGCACCTTTTTTTTAAAACAAAGTATTTCTTCAAAGATTGGTTCCATCGGATCGGAATTGTTGTAAAGGTGTGAGTCTATACTAAAAAGACTTTTTGGACAGCATTGCACATATTTGTGAATTATTGTGCTTCGAGTATGGAGGTCTCTAAGGAAGAAATTTACCATATTTTACAATTTTAATACCTGAAAGTCTACCACGTCGAAAGCGAAAAGGAAATTTGCAATCTATACGGGGCCGATACTATTTTGACTGGTGTTGCACAAAAGAGGTTCGACAACTCGACCATTTGAAGCAGGTGAAAGAACAGAAGCAGCTAGCACTGGTGAATAGGAGACAACAAGACATCATCAAGACAACACCAGGCGGCACACATCTTTGATGACGCGACTGAAGTTCTTATACATTCACCCCACATTCCGGACCTGGCACCAAGTGACTACCAGCTGTTCTTGTCTATGGCCAATGCACTTTGGCCTAAATTGAGGCCTATAAAAAAATTTTGAGCAAGGTTTTTGCCAATAGCGACAATGGCTTCTACGACAAGAGAATATAAAGTTGGATTCTGTTGGCAACAAGTTATCAAACATCACCGGATGTACTTGGCTTAAATTTGACGATTTTATCACTTCGTATAAAGCAATGAAATAAAGGGGAAAATACGAAATTATTTTTTCACTGCTCTATTATATGAATGACGTAATAAATTTATAAGTTTTATGTCCATAAACACATCAGAATAATTTTTGATTGTGAGGAAATTGCGAGAACAAATCTTGCTTTATTATTTATCTGTAAGATCCTAAAATTATTCAAATGAAGGAACTCTAGCCAAAGAAATGATAATTAGTTTGTCGTAATGTGAAGACATACAACTTCATAGTAAAAAAGAGCTTCTCAAAAATATATGTATAAAAGTCAATTAAAATTGGTTGTATTGAATAATATATCTACATATATATAGTATATCTATAAAGCCATCAAGGCCGATTTATAGTATTTAAAATTATGCACTCTATTGACCACAAAATAGAAATTTATACTTGTAAAGGTTATTTTTAAAATATAGATTTTTTATATAAATAAAGCATAAAAAGTTTCTGAGGTGTCTCCAGACAATAGGTCTATTAGGTCACCTTATTTGAAAAACTTGACTAAGCCATTGAATGAATCTATAAATAACATAAATGATATTTTCTTTGTGCATATAGGGTGCAGAACCAAAACTTTTAAGGTAAAACACTCAAAATTGTATCAAAGGATTAGAAAAAATATATCAACAAAACAAAAGTAGCAGTGATAGCCTCAATACGGTGCCCGAAGCTGGTACAAGCTTTGGCAATTTCCTTCCTCAGGCTTGTTGGCCCAGGCCTTGGAGATGGTAGACTTCAGGTCATCCGCACCTCAGTGAGATTGTTTTGGTGATGCTCTCGATAGTTCCCCATCAAAAGTAATCAAGAATGTTCACGTCGGGGGATGATGAAGGCCACATGTCCTTGGGCAGAAATCCCCAAACTTTTGGGCGCAGAACTCCATTTCACTAAGCTCTGGGCTTCCCTTTGTCAACATATATTACAGACGGTCCTCACATTGACCACAAACATAGCAGCAATGTCTTTTTGGGCCATATGTTTGTCAAGCTTGTCTGATACATGACTCCTTCCTCCTTCCTGGTCAGCAATTTGGTGGACGAATCAAATTATAAAATACATCAAAACAAGCTTTATTTATGACGCAATATTATAAATCGCAAGAAGAATTCATTTCCTACGCCCTGTAGACGCATACTGTAAGTGAAATGCATAACTCCATTCCTAATATTACATTTAATAGAGGGTATTTATTGTATGTATTACAATAGATGCAATTTCATTTTGCATGCCAATTTGATGGAAAAATCTGTCATTGGTATATTTTAAAATAATATATTATGTTTTTTTTTGTTGATTTAAATCCCTTGTTTTTTTCAATTTAAGACTTGAAAATAGAAAGCATACCTACTTTTATTAGTCCTCTATTTTTTTACTTTTTCTTTTGACAATCAAATTATATAATCCTTGTATGTAAAGCATATCTAACTGAAGACATACGAAGAATTGAGTTGTTATTACATTATACCACTTTTAAAGCAACACAAAGGAAAAAGGGGATCTTGCTTTCCCAGCAATACACACACATATTAAAAGATCCCAATATGAAAAATAAGATCATAGTGTTATCTTCTATTTCTTTTTTTTATCCATTTGAGAAAAAAAGAGTCATTATATGTCTTGGAGCTATACAAAAAGAAAATATTCTAATAAAGTATAAAAAAGGTTGGGATTTACAAAAGGAAAATTATCTGATTTGTTAAGTCACTTAAAAGAAGAAAACCATACATAGGTATGTTATCTGGAAAACCTTTCATTCAAAAAAGTAAAAGAAAAAAAATGATAACCTAATACTCATCAAATTTTTTTTTTGTATAAGGAGATTTTCTTTAGAAAATTCATGCTATACAGAAAAATAATAACAAAGCTAAATGAAAAAAAAAGATTTTTTTTTCATTTACTAATTGCATAATTTATATAAAATTACTTTATGATATAAGTAAAGTTTTTCTTATATATATAATTTGTATAACTGTTCTTGAATTTATTTAAGTACTTTAAAATCCTGATAAAATTAATATTTTTTTCCGATTTTTATAAATCTATAAAGTATATTGCATAAAAGCAACATTAAACAATATAAATTCTTCAGATAATAGCAACATATGATGTTATCCTACAAAATTCCAAAAGTATCAACATATAAAATTAATAAAATTGGCAAATATATATTCAAAAATAGGTCTTATAACATATTCATCACATAAATTTCTCTCATGCACTGAACGTGATAAATACCCATAACTAATAGTGTTTTATTATTATTATTTAACTTTTGAATAGAGAGCAAAAAACTTACGAAGTTGGGCAACAAAACGTGAACTATTAATTAATGTTGATTTTCTGATTAATTTAGTAATTTTTAGTGATAATTTTTTGACATTTTGGTTTGGCCATCGTTTGTGCATACACGAACTATTATAAAATTTCGTCATCTCTCCATCATGAGTGAGCAAAAAAGTCAAAATGCAGCACAAATCAAATCTCCTAGATGCTGAAGTTGAGGTGGCGAGGATTATGAACATGGTAAAGTGCTCCAAGAGCCTGATTCTCAAGATGGCCAAAATGAAAGAACACTCTGCAGGAATGCAGGAATTTGAAGGCACAATTTAAAGAGGTATCCAGTGTTTGTGTCCAGCTTGGAGAAGAAGATCAGGCAGGACCCTACCAAATCGATGAATCGCCTCTCCAACGACTTCTCCATGGGTGATAGGACAATCAAGAGGACTGTGAAGGGCGATTAGGGATTGTCCTTATACACAAGGACCCTATACCAACTTTTGAAAAAGGCAATGAAGGTCAGGAACCTTTCGAGTACAAGTTTTGCTGCCCAACCCCGAATAAAATAATAAGGCAGGATCTGAAAGACGAAGAATTACACTGATGATTTGTTGCAGAGTTATAAATATAAGGACTTTTGTTGGACACAGAGTAGAAATAAGAATAAATATTGAAGTTATTCCTGCTAATATAACTGCAAAATACTCGGTGCTATTTGAGAAATTTCCTTCATTTCATCAACTTATAGCAATTTTATTGAAACAGGATAAGCTATGACAGCTAAGCTGCTCTCATTTTAAATTCTATAAAATTTCAGGGTGACTGACAACGTTAATTTTCTGTTTGTTCTACGTATACTAGCAGATCATATATGGTATAACTATTACCATTCCCATATCCAATGGTTTACTTTATTATACTAAATATCTTTTAAATTTAAATGTAATTATGAACTAAAGAAATAAATGAACCCACGAGAGTATTTTTACATCATTATGTCAGTGTTGTTTAACTGACTCTTATTTGTATAATAACTTGTGTATGTTCGGAATTCAATTTTTATAATAGTCTTTGTCTCAGCATTTCAACGCTAGCATAAAATTAGTTGTTTTTTGTTCTGCATTTGAATACTAGCAAGTAGATATCAAAAATTTAAAATAGCCTTCAAAAGTTCGGTATACTTTAACTAGCTATATGATAGCGTCCAGCACAAATTTTTTTGTGGAGTATGTTTAGATGTACTTATTTTCTATTAAAAAATTGAATTGTAAAATAAATTCAGATAAGAACAAACATTTTAGTAAATTGAGGTATGACTTTAATACGGAGCTGATAACACATTGTATATCTTCACTCTCTGATTCAATATTACTATAAAGTTAGTAAAACATTATCTTGTAAGTGATACATCATACAAAATCCATCATTCTCAAAAGAAAAATGAAAACCAAAACGAAAAAGTGTAACACAAAACACATGTAAGTAAAAATAAAAGTTTTGTTTTGTTTTGCTTTTTGTTATCGACTAATTTTTATTTTGAATTTTTCCTATGTCTTTTAAAACAACAGCCATTAAAAAAACTAAAAACAAAGAAAGAAAGAAAATATGAAACCTTGAAACTTTTTTCCCTTTTGATATTCTTTTTTGGCACTGTCCAAATGACTAAGGAAGTTTTTATTATTATATTTTATATTATATTTTGTTTGTTTGATGATGACAGTAGGTAGATAGCAAATATTTAGTCAGTAGATATCAAACAAAAAAATATCTTGTATACATTAGGGAAAAGTATATTCAATCCAAAAATCAGTTGAAATATTTTTTTTCTTCCAAGATTCATCAGCATGCTACTTTTATTTGATTTATATCTTATTTTGATCTCGTTAATGAAAAAAAAAAACCTTCTCTTCATTACGTTATTGCAGAATCTCACAAACTTTTAATAAAAATGTATTGCTATATTTGAAAGAAAAAGTTTACTTGTTGTTTATCAATAAAAATCACACCGACTGTTCGGCAGGAAAAATAGATTTAGACAAAACACGCGACCACTCATCTACAATATTAATTATTAAAAACGTGGTGAAAATCAAACATATGTAGTACATGCGTTATAGTTTACCCTTGCAACAACCTTTATACACAAATCTGTAAATAAAATTTTAATCAAACATTAAATAAACTACATTATCTCTTTCATCCTTTGTTCAAATAAATCTCAATCAAAACATCAGATATAAATGACGTTCAGTAATTAAGATGGAAGCTTAAAGTGAGTATATGAGTTCGACGTAATTAAAGGAATATAATTCTTATCCATGACAAACATTAGTAAATAAAGTAAATAATACACATGTTGTGCGTCAACATAAAAACAATGTGGAACAAAAACCAAGAAAAGGAAAAAACCCCAAACAATTTTTTTTTTAAATCATTTTATCTTACTTTTGTGTTGATTTGATTTTTTTTTTTTTTTGAACAAACCCAAATCTCTTTACATATTAAGTACATTTAAGTTAATGATTAATCTCATGTACACTTACCTGCAAATATGTATATATTTTTACTTCATCTGATTAGATTAATTAGATATATAGGTATGTAGTTACAATGTTGAATATTGTAAATCATCTTCCTTTATACTTATATTACTTTTGTTGGTTTTTTCTTTTAGTTATTGTTCTTTCATTTATGTTCTTCTAATTAGTTAATTACATTAGCCCTAAACTAATGGTTATTTAATCATAAAAAAACATGATACTGCTCTATAAATAAAAGATTAAAGCCTGGGCTACATACACACAATTGTTAATTAGAAGCAAAACATACATACATATCTGTGTATCTTTAAATATAATCATCATACGTACAAAAGAATCAAGCAAAGTTTTATTTATCAAGCAATGCATTGTTCAAATTTTCTTCTTTTTGAGGGTAGTATGTATAAATTGATTTTCTTTTAAAGCTTATAATCGGAAAACCTTGAGAGTTTTTAGTTTTGACAATATAGCATACTTGTTTATGATTAGAAAGGTAGAACCCGGAGAGTTCGTGCACTGGCAAATTCTTTGCATCATGGAATATTTGTTTACTAGCCAAATTTCAAAAGTTATCAAAAAAGGGGGGGAAAAAAACCTATTTGGCTACATCTGATCATATACTTTTTTTTTTGCACCAGCATTTTTTTTTTTTCACATTATTTAAAAAAAAAAAAAAAAAAAATTAAAGTGTTCCAAGTTACTTAAAACGTCGTGTATTATCGTCTGCTAATCATTTTTATCGTTAAATTATAAAATCTTCTGTTTAAAAAAATGAAATATTTAACCCATTAATTCTTAAGTCATTTTTTTATAGACCCATCCCAGGGCCTGAATAGATTGGGAACGAAAATCATTCGCCAACACTAATATTTAAATATATATTGCAACTCTAAAAATATTCAAAATATTTTATTTTTGAATCTGTGAAACTAAAATTTGTAGGAATTTCTAATAAAATTTAGGGAATCTATTAAATAACTGTTCAATTAGGTATTTTATTTAATTGCTAAAGTATCCAGTAATTTTCTGAAATTAATAAAAAAACAGAATATACATATTACGCAAATGACTTAAACATGTTTAAGTTGGGTGACTAAGTAAAAAAATTTTTTTACGAATCCCCTAAAATTTCATATTTTTCCTATGACAATTAACAATTGAATGATTATGTTTTTTGTTTTTTCAATACAATAAAAAAATATAGTTTAAATTTTAATTTGATTTTAATCTTTAATAACGGGTCAACAAACGAATGATATCTGAATTCATTTAAATTTTTGCTACTAACAACCCTCGTACTTTGACTATATAATATGTTAAAGATCTCAAAATTCAGACTAGAATTGTTCTACAGATCCTAAATTTTACTTTTGAGATTATATTCTGTCAATAATATTACCAAATATTATTCAAATCTGTTCTCTTGTAAAACTTCTTAGTGCCTAATATATGTATTTATGCTTTAGTTTGATTAAAAATTAAATCATTAAATAATTTTTTGGTGCATTATGCTAAAAATAGGACCTTTTACATTCATTAATGTAGTTGAATTTTTAAAACCTAATGAAAGAATGAAAAAAATTAAAATTAATTTCCTCGTGAAAATTTATCATGCAATATATATGGGTATATATTTTAACTAATCATCAGAATGTTTGAAAGCCGTATTTTAAATAAAAAATAAGTCAAAAATACTTAATAAATATATTTTAAAAAATCACAATACTTTTGTGGCACTCAAGTGGTTATTTTATAAATGATAACAATGATATGAATAAGTAAGTTAATAAATATAGATAGTTAAACTATGAAGTTTTTATCTATGCATTCATTATATTGTATCAATCTCGAGTAATTCTTGCCACATCAAATTTCAATTAAATTGGAAATATTGTTCCAAAACCAAACCCCTTGAAGCAAATACTCTTTTAAAATGAAAAAAATCAATTAATTATCATACTTCTAATGAGCTATTTTAAAGAAAAAATTAAATTATTGATATATATTTTTTTTCAAACCTTTACCTTGCTTTTTATGAGGATTGGATATGACAAATTAATATATAATTAGTATATTTTGTATATATTTATGATTGTTTTCATCTTCAATAACCGTTTTAAAACGTAAAACAGTTCGTAAAGCCTTATTTCAGGTATATTTAGCCATTTCTTAAAATATAACCACTTGCAGTATTTTACAATTAAAATTCAATCATGGTGGATTTACCAAATAATTTTTACTTTTAAAGTTTTTGCCCAGCATTTGAAGGCTACCATGTGATTATTATTTATTTTATGCAAAATTTTAATACTAACAAGTAAATATTACCAAAATACATTCCAAATGACTGCTATATTTTAACTAGATAACTTGAATTTGTTTATTGTAGAGTACCTACTAATAACAATAAATTTGGAAATGAAAATTTCTCGAAAACCTTGCTTGATATGATTTTATATTGATACATGTATTATGTATAGTTTTAAAGAAAATTTATTAATTAAAATTTTTGAATCTATTTTTCTAGTAATACCTGTACGAAATGTCTCTGGAATACTTGGACAAAGTACCCAACTCCCGTGTGACACAAATCCTTCATCTTCGGATCATCCACTACTTCTTGTTATTTGGTTCAAGGACGAAGCTACTGATGATCCTATTTATAGGTAAGATTTTAGTCTCAACTAGTTTATAAGAAAGCGAATTTTACCTTTTATTCCTTTAATGTTAATTTTGTTTGTTTCATAAGCATATTTATACTTATGATACCATAACATGCGAACTATTAAATATAGATTAATTTTTGTTGTATGTATGTACAACTATTTAATAAAAACTCCATAAATATAAACGGACATTAAAAACTCCTTCTTAAGTCTACTAAAATATAAAAGTTTTTGAAATTTGGATCCATCTATGAGTAATCTTATTATAAATAACCTACCTTGCTTGTCAAATACTAGAGTAATAAATTAAATTTCATAAAACTTTTTACTTTATAAATATAATGTATTTACAAAAAATTAATTATCAATACTAATTATTATTTTACTTAAATAATGTTATTGAGAGGTAATAATTATTTATAATCTCCCTACGTTAGGAATATTTATTTTTGAGAAACAAATATATTTAGAGATCACATTATGAATAAATTCATAAAAATAATCTGATCTATTTTTTAAGCTTAAATAATAAATAATCTAGGTACATTATCATTAACCAAATAATATTAACATTAGTTTTGTATTAAATGACTAAATAATACCAAAGGAATAAAGTTATGCAATAGTTTTTTCAATTCCGGGATTAAATTTTCTTGTAAGTTTAAGTTTAGTTTTTGTTCATCTAACTACTCTGGCACCTCGTTAACTACATAATCATTAACCTATACTTCAGTATCATGCTAAAAATTAGCATAATATATACAGTAGTTTAGAAATCTTGAATTAGTATGCAGACAAATATAGCTTCACATATATTTGGAGAAGTCTGTAAATTTAGTTAATCAATAATAATAATTATAAAAGTCAAACCTTTTTGTGATTTTCAAATTCAAATTTCTTCATTAAATTTCATTCAATTTATTTAATCATAAGATGACAGGCGAATCAGCTAAAAATGAAATATTAGTTTTAAAATAATATAAGTAAAGGTAATTTGTTATGTGTTTTGGTATATATTTTCATTCATATAAATAAACTAAAAAAGTTTGTATTAAATAGGAAAAATATATTATAAAATCAAATAAAATTGTAAATGATTCAGTGGATAAAATTTTAAAAGAAAAAGTAAGAATAATAAAAAATATTCTCTACATATAAGCACTTAACATATTAACTACCAAATTAAATTTATTTTCAAAGATTATTCACATGTTTGGTGACATACTGATTGAGTTATTAAATAAACTTATTTTAACGTATAAATTGTAGAAATTAATGTAAGATTTTTCTTGAAAATTCCAAGAATCAATAAAAAATTACAATAACTTGAAACGCTTCCACTTCATTATTTAATAGCAAAGTTAATATCTATTCACACCGCAACTTGGTAATTATGTAAGAATATTGTAAGGATAATGATTCTTTAACAATGTTTCTTTAATACAAATGGTTATATATAATTATTCTTACCCATAAATAACATTCTAAAGTCTTTCTAACTGATAATAAAAAAACTTTGGATAGTAGAGTAAAGTATTTGTAATTACTTCTTTGTGCAGTTCCCCAAACCTTATTACAAATTGAAAGAATTAAAATATAGCTCATCCCCATCCCTCTCCCCCCTCTCGCATAAATTCTTCTTTATTTACAGAATTTAAGAAAGTTGACATGTTGGATGGGTAAAATGAGACTCATTTTGTTTTTTCACATTTTTAATTTTTGTAAAGATACATTACAAAAATATAAATGTAAGTGCCCTAGTCCTGTCCTTCTTATTCTTGGACCTACTCTATTTTACACTACTAAAGCTTATCTTCCATTGTATTATATATAATATGTACGTCCTGGTCAATTTCTATAATTGATGAAACGTTCGCCATATACAAATTAAATCATGTAAACATGTTCATTAGAATTTTTTAAACTATGCTGAGGACAATTTTTTATAAACTTTCTATATTTTGATTACAGAGTAAGACAGTTCTTACTTTTAAAAAGTTAAGTTTTGTTAGAAATTTGAGAAACATGTATGTCTCTGACATTCTTCCCAAATTTCTATATTTGCATGGTTTATACTCTAAACAACTATCTGCTCTTCTTACAAAATATACTAATTTTGTAAGGAAAAAACGTCTAATTTTGATAAACGATAGTTTTTCAAACTATGGATGGATACGTGAGTGTATATAATGTGTATGAACAAATAGGATCAAGAAAATATAATAAAAATATTTATTATATTTGATGGGTTTTAGGAAGAGCCCTTTACGGTTCTTGGAGCGGCTATAGCGGTTTTAAATATGACCCAAAAACCAATCTTATATTGCACAACTCGTCGCGTAGTAGCATAGGCGATTCTATCAGGGTTTCTTTGAAGTACTAGCGTAGTTTTTTTAAATAGCTTCGAGGTCTCTCGATTAACCAACACGAATCCCGTGTTCCTAGAGTACAATTTTGGAAATTAGAATGGTTATTTTCTAAAATCTGAAGAAGGCAAACGGATCCTTAAAAAGATCAGACTCACTTGTTAATTAGGCAGATCAGTAGATAAATCACTATAAATGTGATAAAATTGCGGGCAATTTTCTGTAGATAGTAATTTTCTAGAAGTCATTTTTTCATTGATGTCAATTTTCTCGAGAACAATTTTCTGATGGCAATATTCTAGAGGGCAATTTTTCGGGTAAATCTGTATGCACGCATTTGATTATATATAATTTGAAAAGAGGATATGAATAAGATACATTATTTCATGTAAATGAAAATAACAGCTGCATTCATAACAATGTTATAATTTAATGAAGGAGAGAGTAGAATTCGTTGGATCAATTTGAGACCCTAGGGTGTATTTTGAAAAAAAAAATCATATAATAATGTTATCTCATTTGAAAAACTATATTATAATTAAATATTTTTTTCTCTGGAAAAATAATTATTTACTTCCTATAACAAGTATTAACTCAGGCATTTCCTAAGCCCATTATTATTCATAAAATGGGATTATTATATTTAGGCAATGTTAATACGAATTATATTGAACTTACGATTTATGTTTCAATCCATATTGACATAGCAAAAATAAAGGTCTTTAAGAATAAATGTGTACACAATTTAGCAAAGCCTTTATTTTTCCCTTTTCTATTAATCTTCATAATTAATCTCTATTACAGAAAGTAAGCATTTAAAAATTCCTTTAAGGGCTAATTTTCCATTTATTTAAAAAAAAACAAAAAAACACACACATTTTTTAAGGGTATTCTACAAATTATTTCCTTCCGTATTCGATTAATTTTAAAATGTGTAAAAGTATTAAATATATATGTGGACCGTCATCACAAAAGTAAGCTAGAAGGATTTTTATCAAAATTGGGTATGAACGACATATTTTTATTTCGACATCGTATTGCATATTTCTATCGACAGATTCCCTTGGAGGCGTCGTAAATTGAACTTAAGCGAAAAAAATTTAATGATCCCCATGAAATATTTAGAAATTGATTTATTTTATGTTAAAGATCTGGGCTAAGTCTAATATTTCAAATGAAGGCTCTTAAATTGGTTAAGATTCTTAGATTTTTAAAATCATCCCATAAATTATTTATCAAATCTCAATCCCTGTTTGTCAGTATGCTAAGAAATACTAATTTAGAGAGAGGGAAAGTCTTTCATGAGGCGTGCACACAGTCTAGAAGTGGTTTAAAGATTTCCATAGAAATGCTGAATTTTCCTTAATTAAATAGGAAAAATCAATTTAATGTTACATATATTTAATGTAGATAAACTCTTAATTTTTGAACCAGTTTAATTTTTTTTCAATCCATTGCTTTTTTAAATTGCACCATTTTCTAGAAAATAAGTAATCAAGATGGCCTTTAAATTCACAAAAATGGTAAAATAGATCAAATTAAAGTTATAATGAATTTTTTTACATTCAATTATTTAGTATCTTTTAAAGTTTTTTTTTTAATTTGTTGATGCAATGTATATTAATTTTAACCCAACATTAGCACCTTCAATATTTATTATTGTGCAATATGAAGGTACTTTGTCTTAATTTTTGACCGTTCTTTTCTTTTCAATAATAATTATATATTGCCTGTAGAGCGTTGGAAGATATTCATACACTCAATTTTTATATTATACAATTCAATTGAAGGTATTTAAAAGTATCAACTTTTGCACCATACTATACTCTGTAATTCCTGAAAATTTTATATCATTCTCCTGATGTTTAAGAAAGTTGTGTTGTTTTTTAGAATTATCATCATATTTTGTTAGATTACAGATTTTGGTGTAGGTTATAAAATGAGAAGTAAAAAAAAAGGTGTGGAGTTTCAATGATAAATTGGTCATAGGTATTATCTTTTTTACCATTATCTATTAGATAAAACAGTTTTAAAGAGAAAAATTGAATTAATTGCTTTTTTTGCAACATATCAACTTTTTGGTCCTTGAAAAAAAAAAATCAAATATTTTTTGTCAAACTTAGAATGGACCAAAATATGGATGAATAGCAGTAGTTTTCAGACCCACTTGTTAATTAGGCAGATCAGTAGATAAATCACTATAAATGTGGTGAAATTGCGGCAATTTTTTCTAGATAGTGATAAATAGTTGTAAAACTACTCAGGAAAATATTTATTGTTGCTTCTCTAAAGTTTAAATTATACGCTTGTTTATGAAAATTGCTAAAATTACCTTTATAACTACCAAATCTACAAAATATATTGTTACAAATGTCTGGCATTACCCACCGGTATTGTTGCTCGTCTGTATTTGACAAATGAACCAGCTCGAGTAAGGATTTTTGGGACTTTTGCTTCGGGCAGAAAGAGGATGCCTCTATTTGACCATTGCACTACGGGTAAATCAACTATCCAATGTTTTTTGCATGGTCCTCTAGACACCAAAGATGTATAAAATAAGTCCTAGAATGCATGATCAGCTTAATCTAGTTAATAATCTATATAGTGTTTTATTGTTTTTTTACCAAAGTTGCTGTTATTATTATTTAGTTGATGACAAGGGAACATCTAAGTATAAAGTAATAACTGGTTGCATGGGTTAATAAAATATGAGGGTTTGCCAAGGAGTTATTATTGCAAGTCCTTGTTGAATTTAGAGTAGAATAGAGGATCTACATCGGAGTAATTCCAGTCTATATGTCCTTGACGGAGTGGGGTTTGTGTTTATTTCCTTCCTCTCACGGCTGCTTGAAGCGGATCTAACAATAGTCCTAACAGTTAAGCAGCCTTCCTTGCAACATTCCACAAATCGTCCAGACTACCATATTATTTTTTTCTTTTTTTGTAACGGCAGGACAATTTTATGCATCACTGCCTATATATGTGTTTCATGAACGAAAATAATGAACGTTTATTTCTATATTCACGTAGTCTTCTGCTGTGTATATTAGACCTCCCATTTTCTGGTAAATACTTTTTCTACTTGAGACGGTCAAAAAACTGATTTGTGCATAATTTAAAGCCCATCACACCATTTGTGGGGTGTTACAAAGTCATTTTAGTTTGAAATATAGACTTTTCTGTCAAAAATGGTCATTCTTCTTTGATTTATAATTTTCTAGTATTATCAAAAATAACATATCAATATATAACACTAATTGATATGAGACTTGTTCAGCAAAAAGTCGGAAACCCCCAAATCATTGAGCACATCTTAAAACCTTGAAATTATTAAGGGCATAATGTATTTAACTGATAACAAAAAAAAAAAAAAAAAAAAAAAAAAAATGTATATATAGAAAGTATGAAATTTGATATCTTATTTGAAACTGAACAAAAGGCTTAATAATGGCCAATTTGGAACACAAAATTCCATTTCTTAATTATCGGCAACACAAAAGGTTTATATGTAGATAGAAAGAGTATTAACTGGAAAACGTCGAAGTAAGCAACGCCAAACTTTGAATAATTTCTCTAACATAAATTTGCCCAATAAAAAAAGAAAACACTTATTGAGGAAATTTTAGTTTATCTTCCAAACTTTATGTGTCACAGTCGCTAATAAGCTTAAATCAGTATTATTACGGTCCCTGTGTACTAAATTGTGGTGCCTTAATGTCTCTCAGAAAAATAATAGTATTTAATAAAGGAATTTCTCAAGCCTCATGATTCCCAAAGGTGGGCATTGACCTCCTCCAATTTCAATAAGCCTCTTATACAAATACTTCTAAAAAATGAAAAAATAAAAAAATCACATAAACAATAAATAAAAATTTCCCTCATTGAAGACCTGCTTGCACCACTCTTGAGTGTAGCCATTGGTGAACCCCCTTTGTACTATATAAAAGATTGTATTTGATTATTTTATAGTGGGATTAGACTAATTTATATACATTACATTGGTCATGCTATATGTAATACCAAAGCATTAGCACAAGAACATTGCTATCTAAGAATTAAAAGTAAATAGATTGATGAAACTTAGCCAGATTAGACCTTAAAAGATTCATAATACCAATTAAATCTATTCTTAATTAATTTTCCTCCCTATTTCAAATTTTGATTGTAAATACGTGGCAACAATAACAAGAATGATGTTGCTCTGTGAGTCACGTAAAACATAGCCAATAGTTTAAAAAAATATATTACATTTGTTATAATGACACTTGTCTATTATTTTACTTACATAAAATAGTCTTCATTTATCATTGAGTATATATATACATTTATCTAATGTAGGTATACATGTATAAATCAATATTTGTATATACATTTTGACAACTTGTTTATAAAGAAAATTAATTAATTTATGAATAATATTTATAGAGTATTTCAACCAAATTTGAATCCAATAAAGATAGATTAATTATTTTACATAAATATTTGTGATGTATATTTAAAAAAAAAAAACAAGCTTTCCGTTTGGTAGAAATTTTCATTCCCAAGCTCCCAAAAAGAGAAAGTGTAACTGCTCCAAAATAGTAAGGAAGGTTACACGTCAAAGACCAAAACGCTTCAGGAAGTCATTTATTTCATCTTCTAATGATAAAAAGTAGGAAAAATTAAAAATGATGATTGGAGACGCCATAAATGCTATCAAATCTTCCTCGTTATGGGAATTCTTATATGAATTTGTAATATATACTATTTCCTTCCCTTTGGCCACATCAGAAATAAGATGCTCACAGTAAAATTAGCTAGTATTAATAAAAACCATAAAGAAGAATTCTTTATTACATGACGTCATTATTAATCAAAAGTGGAGACATATCTGAGAACACACCTAGAAAAACGATGACGGCTTTTCATCCATAGTATTCAATATTATTGTTCAAAATAAATATCAAAAACAAGCCTTTATGTCTAAGCTCAAGCTTTTCAACTTATTTGACAAGTCAAACCCAAGGTTATGATAATTTTTAAAGCCCTTTACTAGCCAAGAATAAGCATAAGCTTGTTTACCAAAAAGATGTGTAATATTCAATAATTAATTCTAAATATGTATTTTGCTATGGAACATTTCATCAATGCGCTAATAAATAAAATGCCGCTTATCTACTAAATATACTACGTTCAAGTTTTAAAAGAAATGGAAATTGATATCATGAGTGTTTATATTGTCAGCTATGACTTTAGATGTAAAAAATATGAACTTAAACAAGCAGAAGTTTTAATAGTTACAACCTGAACAGTGTTTTTATTTTCCAAAGAGAAAGATTGTCGAAGTTTGAATGACAGAAATTAACACTGAGGATTAGTTCTGGAGTTAATAGTGTAAGTTCATATTGGACTCGGTGTAAAATTGATAATTAACATTGGAGTATTCCCCTTTATAAATTTAATAGAAGGATTTGTGTATATTTCCTTACTATGACGTAATAACAAAGAATATGTTACTCTCTTTAATCTTCTGCATATTGTCAGGGTTACCACGTTCATTTTTGATTTCTTACTTTTTTAATATACCGTCTTGTCATAATTGTACAACTCTAGCTTTTCTCTTTTCAATCAATGTGCGGTCTCCCTCTTTTCTTCTCATCAACTGATAACAGGGATACCTCAAAATCATACAACAATCTGTTGACCTAAATGTATTTTAATATCTAAATAATATACATGCGTAAAAAGACAAATAAGATGGTGATTCGAAGAATATTTGAACAAGTGGACTATTACGTGACACACAATATAGATTATTGTGAATCAATCGAAAATTCTACATATATTTTTCTATTAACCCATTCTTAGTGAACATCCTTTTTATAGGACGGTTTGTAAACCGATTAAAAAAAGAAATCTGCCAAATTAAATTATGGTTTTTTGAATTTTTTTAAATTATGTATAGTAAAAAAGTTAAACTATTTTTTTTAATGAAAATTTCTATCAAATATGTATAAGTTTAAGCAAATTTGAGGAATCAAATTAGTGCCTATAGGTTATGATAAGGTTGCATGTATTACCTATAATAATACCTACAAAATTATAACTTTGAAAAAAAAACGAATCTAATAAATAAAAAAAAAACAAAGTATCGTTTTGGACATTTAATTAAATTGACTAAACCTCGATTAAAAAGAGCTAAATATACAAATAAATCCTGAGTGGGATATGAAATTGAGAATAAAATTTAGCCTAATTTAATGTTTCAGAAGTATACTAAAAAATTATTGGCGAAATAATGTAGACTGAAAGGAATAAGAACCATTTCTATAAATTACGGGGTACATAATATCCCAGTTGAAGGGTTAAATAAACCATTTTTAATGCAATCACAAACTAATAATTCTAGTATATTATTTTTTTCTTTTATATGTTATTATAAAAAATTTAAAAAAAATAAAAATGAAATGTTTTTTGTTATAACTTATATCCATGAAATATTTGAATTCGTGTAAATATGAACTTTTCTGTATGAACATGACTTTATAAAATTTAAAATGTTAGTAGGTAGTTATTTGGTGAGTTAACGCAAAAATAATTTTGAACAAAATCAAACAATGTGACAATGTCTAATAATTTTTTTATATATTATATAAATAGGGTGTAATAACAAAATCCGGTGATTCAGGTTTCCGAATTTTCCAGTATATATTATAAAAAATGGTGTAAATCTTTATTGTTGCAAAAGTTATGCATAAACACTTTACTTAATATTAAAAAAAAACGCCATGGAGTCAATAACAGAAGAGTTCAAGCCTATTAAAGAGAAAGAACGCAGGTGTGCTGCAGTGATGATTTTGGTCTCTGTGGTGCTCCCCTGGCTCAAGGAAGTCACCAAAAACTGTCTGACAACGGGACTATGCCCCTGCCACACCCTCAAGATTGGCTCCAGGAATATTGTTACGATTGAGTGTCAAAGGAAATTTGGCCTCCTAGCTCCCCCGACTTGAATCTGATATAGTCGTGTTTTTGTAGTTTGTTAGTTAATGGTCAACAGAAGTCCTCACACAATCTAAAAGTTCAGGAACTCTGTGTGGGTCCAGAATCAAATCGAGGCCGTTATTGAAACTATTATGCCTGCCAGATATTATCAATTATTGTATTTTCTGCTCAGTTTTAGTTTTTTAATAAATCTTAACAAATGATAATTTGAAGAAGATATATCAGAAGTTTCGTTGTTATACCCAGTATATACTGCCTAATATTTCAAAGATATATTAAGGTCCATTATAGGCATTGTATTCAACTTTCTAGTATAAGTTGAGATACTCAAAAATGTTGCACATAGCTTAAAGCTTTCGTAGCATATATAGGGCTTAATTAAACCCTAGTTTTGTCGGAAAAAATCAATTAATTTAGAAATATTATGTTGCAATTTTTCTTTGCTTCCATAGGATTATGAGGATAATTTATTGATTGAAACGGACATTAATTCGTAAAACAATACAAAGGTAATCCAAGCTCAATTTAGGGATACCTAAATCTAGCTTACTTTTCTCTTGACGGATGACATATTGTATTATGAGTATATATGAAAAGTAGATAAAAATATGCATCTATTTTATTTCCAATATATATTTGAATTTAGAATATTATAGTTTATATATTTATATTTTTACTAGTGTATAAAGCAATGCTAATAACTCTATGTATTTTAGAATAAAAAACAAAGATTCCATGTTTTGCTTTTTAAGAAAAGGTATATTTTTTATATGCCCCCCCCCTCCCCTATTAAAAATTCCCAGAGATGGAGAAGTAGGTCAAGACTGATAAACAACGCTCCTTGTTTGGATGTTGTTTGTCAACTTTGTGATTAATTATTATTATATTGCTAGTGGTGTGCCTCCACCAGATAAGGAGTCTATGATATTAATCTACACATAGCCTTGGATTCCATGTGATATTCGTATGCTTTGCCGCGCTCCTGAACCCTCAAAACAATGTCTCTGTTTTGAGAAATTCATCAAAGGAAGGAGAAGTGAAAACAAGCCAATCCAGTTGGTCTAGTCTCACTCCGAAGTGACACCAAACTATGTCCTCCACAACTCTTAATAAGGGTGCAACCATTTGCTAAGTTTTTGCTTGTACTTCCTTCGCATTGATGCGTGACATATCGTATTATAAGTATAGATGAAAAAAATATAGATGACAATTATATTTTTAATATATGTCTTTCGTTCGTCACATACAATCAACTATAAAATAATTTTATTGTTGTATGTATGTTTGTTAGTTTGCTAATAAAAGCGCATAACAAGGGCATTTATTTCAAAAAAAGAGACAGATACAGGCATTAAACATAAAGTAAAAGTTGCTCATAATTTAGATTTACGTACCAAAAGCTATGTTTCATATTCAGATCAGACCAGATACCTGGGCACTTGAGGGAAAGCTAATTTTTTTGCAAATAAGATGATTTTTTTTCATAAAATAAAATTGATTCTCGGTGTCTAAAATTTTTTAAGGTATGAGTATTGGATTTGAAAATGCACAAAACAAATTATTGAACAACGGAAAAGGGGAGAATTTATATTGAATACAAATTAAAAACAGGAATTAGTTCGGAGTATTAGAGAGTTTGTCTCAGTATGTATCTTCATTATGGTTGAAAGAGGAACATACTTCCAATTATTATGTTGTATATCAACAAGTTTTACTCAATTCTGGAGTTGTTTAAAGCATTAATAAAATAATTCAAAATAAAATATACATTATGGGTACGTCTTAGTGTATATTTAATAAAATACAATATATATGTATGTACTATCTACATAAATAGGTAGGTATAACCCTAGTAAATAAAAAAGTTTTTCAAAATACTAATAACAAAATATTTTTTTATTCAACTTGGCAGGATTTTCATATAAAATAAAGTAATACGTAAAAAAAGCTCTATATCCGTATTACCATTAATTTTTTACCAATAATTAATATTCCCCTCCTTACTCATCTTGAACGAAAAGATTTTCTTGCTTCTCTCATTAAAAAATGTTACATTTCTTCTTCGTTGTATATTATATAACATATGGTACATAATAATTGATGGAAATCATAGGGCATGAAATATTCTTTAAAAATATAATTAATTTTCAAATAATCTAATAATTACAACTAATTGTATCATTCAATGATTTTTAACCAGAATATTTTCATACATTCTAACACAAGCTACCTACTCGGTAAATCCGTAGTAAACACACGTACATTGTGATAACTTTTTTTATATTTTATCAGCTTGGAAAATATAATAAATATTCTACTATTAGTCTTCTTTTCCCATGTGTTCACTCAATTAATCATGGTTTCCAGGGAGGAGAGTCGTGGAGACTCTGGTCTAGTGCTCATCAAGCTGACTGAGTACTTAATGAGCACAGTCTATGCCGTCATAAACAAGTACAAAATAACTGGAAAGCTCCTATATGAAGAATGTTACCTACTTTTTGATAAGAAACGGATCTTGAGATTCTTTGCCGGGTTGTTTGAGTCTACGATCGCCAACCAAAGTATCTCCATAGCTGTTGAATCCAAAGGCCACATTGAACCCTCATTTTTTGTTTTGTCATAAATTAGTTAATAAATATCAAAGAAAGTATATTTATATATCATTTGTGAAAAAGCTTGTTTTGTCCAGATTTATCTGTAAGACCCTCTACATCATAGTTTGCAAACTTTTTAACTTTTTTACTTAGCTATTTTAATCTATAAATATTTCGTTTTTGGGATTATACTGTCGGGATTGACATTCTAAATCGTTACTCTAATCCACAGTTGTATAATAGTAAGTCAAGTTGGACTTACCAACTTATGACATGTCTCGAGTATAGATACATAACTGCATTGATCCAAATGTTCATCAATTCTTCTTTTTGTTTATTGAGGTATAATACCATTTCAAGGTGTATCTAAAAAGTAAATATTTGTTATAGATTTGTTCTCTTTGTCTCTGGTTTTAGGAGTACTTGGGCTGATGGGTGTTTAAGAGTCAAGTATTAATCAAATCTTTAATCATAAAAAAACTCAAATAAAAGAAGAATTACAAGAATCTGTGATGATTTTCTTGAGTTTACCAGATTTGCCTAATCTAAGGTGAGGCATAATTAAGATGTCAAAACCCCAAAAGAAAAGGATAAAATTTTTATATTTATTCAGGTTGCATTACGGTTCCCTTGAAAGGGCTTTGATAAAAAAATTACTCCCATAATTCACACCTTTTGCCAGATACTCGGCTTTCAAAATTTTAAAAGATTTTATTGCAATGAAAGTTCCAAGAGTTATCGACAAATATATTAATACTTTATTTTTATATATACTGTACCTCTACCCAAACGCCAGCAGGGGTATTTGCTGTTTCAAGCAACAAAAATTTGATCGCGAAAAAAATTGAAGATTGTAAAGCCTACCTACTAAAATTGAATGTATTAGACATGTGATTGCAAAGGAGTGTAAAAATGAAATAAATATTTATGAATTGATCTTTTTTAAAAAGGTCTAATACATTTCAAGAACAATTATTTAAATTTTTCATCTCAAGCTGGACAACCCCTAAATAAAAAATTTGGAGTGACCCTCCTTGGATAAAAATCTGGTTACGGGTCTGTTCTGAAAATTGAATTCCCCTTTTTGTATTTTTTTTTCTAAATTTGACTTAAAATCCTACTTATAATATGATTTGTAAAAAGATTTTTTTTTCAACACAATTGAAATTTTAGAAATATTTCCAGCAAATCTTTATCTCTTTGGCAATCAAATCAGTGCTTACATGGAGGTTAGAATCGACGATTTCCATTATTTTATCCATATTCTTGACAATATGCCATCCAGACCGTTGTGCATCTTTGACATAAATATTCGCAGAACAGAATCGACAAAAAACCAAAATTGCGTATGATTAGCTGTTGCAATATCAGAAACATAGACACTTTTCACATTTTCGCCTTTATCGAAGAAAAACTGCAAAAAATGGCGATGTCTAAGCTTCTTTATGTTATAAAGATCAATTTGCTCAGCAAAAATATCAAAATCACATAAGGGTACTGTATTTCTGACTGGATAGCAACAGAAACAAAATCGCTATGTAATTTTTTCTTATATTTTTGGTTACCTGTTTTCGGGGTTTACAGCTGAACTTCCTTCTGCAGCACCTTGGAATGATCTCATACCAGTCAATAACTTGATCAGTTATATGAAGATCTATGTATAAAACTTGTCCTGATGCAGCGGCATTATCGGCACATTTGTTGTACCTAACTGCTGAATTCGTAACATTAGAATTATTTTTTTGATCCATTTCGAAATATCATCAAAACATACATAGTATCAAAATTACTAACTTTCAAATAAAGACTCTTCAGCAAAAAGCATGGGAACATAATATTCCCATTCTAATCAAAGAAACAGAAAGCAGAAAAAAAGTGGATTTTAAAAATTGACGAATAAAATATGAACTTATATGTGTAAAGTAGTTACTAATTTAATTATAGTTATAAATTTGTATTATTATTTAAGATGATAATTAGTAAAAAAAAATAATTAAAAAGGAAAAAATATTATTATTTTTCTTCTTGTTTTCTCAACTGAAGTTTAATAATATTTTCTTTAGTTAATAAACGATCTAAGCGCAATCAAGGAAAGTGAATTACCAAAAAAATAACATAATATTTTCTTTATTATAAAAATATGTTACTTTTTAGCATGTTTTTTTATAAAACTCTTAATAAAAAAGTTTTGCTTCATACACGTTTAAAAATTGCAACTGTGTTAGAGGTAAACGTTAACCAAATTTGCTAAAATTTTGTATTTGTGTTTTACTGACTTAATAACATAACCAAAATTAGGTTCTATTGATTTTGATAATGTTAGAGCAACTGCATCACCCTAGCCTTTGGCGCATACTCAAACAATGACAAAATTGTATAAAAAGTTTTGTTAGTAGGAAATCTTATTTTTTTATCACTATCTAGCGTACACCAATCTTACTTAAACAACGTGAGATAAACTTTACTAAAGGAAAAATAAAGTATTTCTTTTTACTACCTCTAATATTATTTAGTTCCTACTCATGTTTGTAGTCATTTTTGCGGTCAAATTTTAAAAGTAATACACAATTGATATATTTTATCATATGATTTGACAAGTAACTAATTTAAATAAATAATTACTTAACATTTAGAATCTAGTCTAAATAAAGAGCTAAAGTATTCAGAGTTTAATTATAATCCTTAGATAATGCATGGAATAGTCTTCTTTTATCCTTTTGGTAACCTAAAATATACTTATAAATGTATTTAGAGCAATCCATTTTTCCTAACCCTATATGTAATGTAAATACTTTTTAATTAATATTCAAACTATACAAAATATTTTATGCAGTTAAGTTGCAACGTAATTTTTTTGTTGTCTTTCTCACAATGTTTTCCGAAAACTACAAAGACCTAGGTGTGGCAAAATCAGGAGAGACTACTATCATTTTTTTCTTTTTTGTTGTTGTTTAGGAAATTTTATTTTATTTTCATGCATACGTATGTAGAAGACGATGGCATGCTTAATAAACATTACTATTTCCCTTCTTTTTTTGTTAACATATTTGACTAAATACATAAATGAGTTGCAGTACAATTTATAAGTAAATATCTTATATGTATATGTTGATTGTCAACACACAAGTAAGCTACATAGAATATATTTTCTCATAATTTTGTGTGAACTACATTTGTACTCTTCGAAAGATCAACAATTTATATCAGCAAATTATTCTTATTAACGCTTAGGAGTGAGACAAATTGTACTTACAGTTTGTGATGTGTCGGTCCTTATATAGAACTGAAGACTGCATTCCCGTCCAGTTCAGTCTCGGTCCAAACTGATAATTTTTTATCAGTTTTATAACTGACAGTACGAAAGAGTGACACTTTAAGGTCTAGACCTAAGACTAGACTGGGCCGAATATATCAGGATGAATACAAAATTTCTTAAAGTAGCAAAAAAGGAATAAAATAATGACAAATTGATGGACCTTATTTGAATGGGGCTATATCGGGAGAATATTAGTATCTGAAATCAAAGAAAGGTTTTAAAACTATCACTGAATTGCTTGGCTGTTCAAACATCTAATATATTTGAATACAAAGCCTCTAAACGACTCAAATATGTTTTGATTTTTTTGGCCACATGGCGTAACTTTATTCAGAACCAAATATAAATTTTTCGAGAAAACCAAGAACTTAGTGCATCCCGTAAAACATAAAATTTTAAGCTTAAAAAAAATGATCTAGACAAACGAAAGAATAATTAAAAATTTATTCACTTTATTGTCATAGTCTTTAGTTAACTGTTGATAGCTTGCTAAAAAATTGTTGCTCTAAAATTCTCCAGCAGTCCATATAAGATCAGCTCATAAGTTACTCTTTATTACTTTGATACTATTATATCCTCCTTTGTTGATGTTTCGCCTTTCCAAATAGTCGTTGAAAGGAACCAAATTTTTTTTTTAGACATCTCCTGATCTCTGACGTAGAAACCATCGAGGTTGTCATTCTGAACGGCACCAGGCATTTGACGCCCTTAAAAACCATAACCTAACCTTGATCTAAAGGACTGTTCATCCATTTTATCAGGTTGACCATCGAACGTCCGCCACAATATCAGAGGAGAAGGTTTGCACTTCTGGGAAATAAAAGCGTTCTCGTATGGGTAGTTTCCAACCGAGTTACAATTCAAATTTCATAGTAACATCTATGTACCCTTTACATAGATACTGTATTGGTTTAGTGTATAATGTAAGATTCTCGAGAACTTTTTTTAAACTAGCATAGGGGGTTACCCATAAGAAAGACTCTATTTCAGGAAGTCGTTGGGAATAAAACAACAGGGTTCCTCGCTATTTTTCTAACCCAATAAAATTTCAGAACCTTCCATATTTCCGAGACACTTGTAATAGACAGTCCTCCAGTATTCAGTAGACCGTGAAGGCTATCATAGGTGATGTTCCTTCTACTTTTCGCTTGGAGAAATGACCTTTTTATAGCGGATATATTTTTTAATAGTGTCCTCATTGTATGGCGTTACTCTTAGAAGATGAACCACATTTTGTACAACGTAAAAGTTCCATGGAGATATTATGTTCAGCATATCCTGGTTGTAAAGAAAGAGGTAGCTTGATTAAATCTTTTGATGATTTTCTACAAAAATGACACTTGATTCCCATACCTCAAAAAGGGAAGGTAACCCGCTATGATTACTCCAACCATTCTAATTATAAAATCGCCGAATCCTTTCTGATATAGCGTACGAATGATGACCTCATGAGATAGCTTGTCAAAGTCTTTGGCAAAATCCATAGCAATCCTAGAGGTATTACTTGATGATTCGAAGAATGTATGTACAGAGAAGGGAAAATTGTCCATAAGTTTACCTTGGAAAAATCCGTAGGGAGTGGGTCAAATTACTTATTCTTTAAGTCAAGACATATGAGAAAATAGTGTATATAGATTTTAGCATGGTTAAGGTTCGGTAGTTCATCAGGTGTCCAATGATACTTTTTAGCTTTTGGTATCAAGACGATCTGCCCTTCAGATGCAAATTTAGGAAAAAACCCAAGATACATTAATCTTTCTTAAAATGAGTGCAGAACAAGGATGAAGAGGTCAACTGGGGTAGTAATACTAAGTGAATTGGCTTATGATATGAAAGTTTGGCATCATTTAAGTTATAAGAATCAATTGCATCTCCTACAAATCCCTTCATCAGGAATAAGTTGATTTTTGATACAACAGGCTAAGAGTTCTTGTCAAATATGTTAATGAAACCTGGAATTGTATGTGGAAATGAACTAAAATGTTTTGGGATTTTGTCATCTTTCTGGTTTTTTTATATATTGTTTTTATGTTTATATACCACATATGTACTAGAATATTTCAATACAGATAGAGAAAATATCATCATGTAATAATTTTTTATGAGTATTTATTTATTATTCATCTACAATGTACATCCGACATAATAAATAGAAGGAAAAAAGTAATTGCGGTTAAAAGAACATGGTGAAAACTACAGTTTTAAAGAATTAATCTTCTTTAAAGGCATTTCTTACCTAAAAAAAAAATAACATAAAGCATCTCATTCACAGAACGTTCTAGGTACACTAATACAACAACAATCAAGCAAAAACAGTGGTAAATTAATCCTAATATATAATCATGTTTAATATATATATTTCGAAAAAAGTACAAGACAGGAAAAAAAAAAAAAAAAAAAATTGTCACAAATAATTTTATTTTATAAAAGTCTTATATGATTTCGAAATCCATTTTAGAGTCTTCTTGTACTTTTAGAATATTCAGGGATAGTACTTAATGAATAGACTTCATATTTCCATCTGGACTGCACAATCTGGAACTTTTATTTAACCCTCCGCTGTGAACATCCTTTTTCGAAGTAGTTAATTAACTTGGGTTAAATACACAGTTCACATTGAGTCAAAATTACGCTAATGAATCCTTAAAACATTAGATTTGGGTATCAACAAAATATAATTTGTGATTATTATCGTTGAAATGTTATAAATTTTTTTCGTTAAATTTTTTTATTAAATATTAATTACCTTTAGCAGTCTAAAAATGTACTCATTAACTTTGATGTGATTGAGTATGATTTATGGGATAGCAGGTAATATTAAATTATTAGTAATGAGTATACCTCAATTGAAGAAGAGAAGTAGACAAAGCAAAATAACAAAATTTACAAATAAATAAAGGAAAAAAAAATTTGCAACATCAAAAAGTTGCATTTATTCTTAAAGATGTTCCAAGAGCATGCTAATACTGTTTTCAGTATTACAATATATATTTTAAACAGATTTAAAGCAATTTTATTAAAATTGGAACTGTAGAAAATCAGGGTTAAAAGATGCTTACCTTAATACTATGTAGGTTATAACTGCTATAATCTCTCAAGGGGCCTAAGGTTCCCTTTTGTTGTTTCCAAACTAAAAGGACCTTGGAGTTTAGCAAAGCTAATTTCGTTTCGTTAGGCTTTCTCGAGGGGTATTTAAATAAAAGGCCAAATAAAATATTCTCATATATAAACTTTAAATCAAAGTTTTATGACCTTTTACAGTACAAACAACAATTTTATAACCACTTGCACTCGACAATATCATGCAACGTAGAGTTAAAATTTTTGCAGAAATTCTTTCACGGAGTATTAAAGAAAATTGGATGAGCCGAAATTCGGAACTGAGTGGTAAATATATTTTCCATCATAAATATATCGTAATGAGGTTTTCTTTTTCTTTTTCTAGGGTTCTGGAAAGTCCACATATAGTTCTCATTAAGTAACATGTTTTTAAAATTGAATCTTAATTTATTAATACGTTCAATTGGCTTATAAAATAAGTATGAAAAAGTTTCAAGTTGAATTGGACATATTTAAGGGTCTCAAGAAATGATATACTTTCCATATTTATGCATAATTTAGCCAAAGCCTTCCACTTTCTAATAGTCTACACCACTGAGGCTAATTAGTAAGAAAAAACGAAGTAATTGTTTGCCATGGTATTTTTTAACATTTGAAACCAGGTCTTAATTTTTCAAAGTCCTTAATCTGTCTTTGGAGGAAATTAGATTTTGGTATATTTTGGTAAGAGAAGCTCAAGAATATATGAAAAGCAAACATATGTTGTGATTGGCTTTTACGAACAACCTTTTCATGTTTATAATATATTTTTTCAACTATAGAATATTACTATTCAATCGAGACGAGTTCAGACCCTCCAAAAATAATTTGATGCATTGGTATATTGAGTAAACCATGTTTTCTAATAACGTTTTCTCCACCTCAACCTACATATATTTTATAACATGATTATGCATTTTACATACATACATCATTAGATATTACTTCAAGAGTACCACAAATAGACACATCCACATATAACTATAGCATATCCCTTCATTTGATAGTAAACTCTATTAGAGATGGTTGAGTCCTCTTATCTTTTATGTTTACTTAATGGTAGTCTCATCTATTAAAAATAATAATATCATTTGAGGGATGAGTTACATCCTCTATTCGACCATGTATGTGTGTAGGTTTGTACTCTCCAGTCACACAACACAACGCATATTTAGTTAGAGGGAAATCATTACTAACATAATTCACTGATAAAACAAAATAATCAGAGAAAACAAACAAAAAGAATTGATAAAGAACCATGTGGGAGAGGGGAGAAATAGCATATTATTTCCACTCTCTCCTTTTCTTGCTTCTACTGCCTTACGCTATAAAAATACATAAAATCAGGAATTACAATGAAAAAGTGCTCAACTGAGCTCCAAATCTCTGTAACGCTTCAATATCTTCATATAATTATTGAAAAAAAGATGGAAAGAGTGGAGCTGGTTGGCGCACATCTCAATTTTTGTGGACATATTTATTTATTTCGACCAGCGGAGATAAACAAAGCCTATAAAGGTCGATTTATTTTATAAAATATATAAAAATGATCGTTCTTAATAATAGTTATGCATTTATAATACAAATATTAAAATATAAAAGGCATAAACATTTAAAAAAACGTGACAGTGCAGAGGGAAAAAAAACAAGTGTCACACAACAAAAAAAGAATTTACTAAAAATCGCTTGAGGTCAGCGTTACTTCCCTGGCGAAAGCAAAAAAGGTATTTTGCTCCAAAGAATAATATATCTGTAATACAAACTATGCTTAACAATGTCAATCTTTAGTTTTGGTAGGTTGATGATGTTTTAATTGGAGAGTATCGTTTTGTTGAACAGATAGTCTTTATTTAGTATGAAAGTTGGGGAGAAAGGTTAATCTTTTTGCTGAAAATTCGGTGTAGTGTAATCATATCTTTAATTGCACGTCTATGAGACAAAGTGATGAGGCTAAGTCTTTTGATTTTGTATTCGTAGTTCTCATTATCTCCCAATGAAGGAAAAAACGACACAAACCTGGTTTGCACCTTTTCTAAGGAATCAATCAAGCAGTTTCTTGAAGGATTCCAGATCTCAGATCCGTACATTTAAATCAGGAGGACATTAAGTTTATATAGTTTTACCATAAACAAAGGGTCACGAGTTTTGAAGCTTCTTTCAATAATTCCAGGTTACAATTTGCCTTCTTCATAATATATTGAATATATCTCTTAAATTTAATATCTCCAAGAGATGTAGATTCCTAAGTCCAAGTAATAGTCTACCACCTTAAGACTTACGATTGTAAATCATCTGTATTTTTCAGCTAGCCCTGTTTTTTGGGATTGTTAATTTGAAGAATGAATATTCTTTTCCCTAGACGTTGTCATTATATTTTAACCCCCGAATAGTAAACTTCCTTTCCTACTGCATTCAATTATATTAAAACTTGATTCAACATTCGTGTCTGCTCAGAAAAGATAGAGAATAATCTTGAGGATTTCAAGTGGAGTTATAATTAATTGTAACTCCTTTTTGAACTCTGAGTAGAATTGAGGATAAACATTGAAGTAATTAGTGTCAATGTCCTTTTTTATTTTCTTCTTTCCCTCTTCCTTTGTCACAGCTGGTTGTAGATGACCTAATGAAACGTCATGAAAGCAAAGCTGCTCTCCTTCTAAACATTATTCAAATTGTTAAGGTAAAATTATTGATTTTCGTTTTTTTAACATCCCCCAAAGACAAACGATTTTTATTACTTTACGCAGCTTGTCAAAGTGCTACTTATATTTGAGATTTAAAAAAAGTTACTTTAAGTTTTTTAGTCAATAATTTCACCGTAGATGAAGAAAGTTAACACAGTAGTAATTATCTATAATTAATAATAGTATTTATCTGTATAATTGAAACTTAATTTTACTTCACCAATAAAATATATTTTTCAAATTTACTAATAAACACATACACTATATCAATTATATATTAGCAACTATTTTGCTGGTATTCATTGATTATAAACTGTAGATACCAGTAATGAAGACGGCAGTTTCCTTTATTGCCATAATGAAATAATTTATTTTTTTATTATAAACAATTAGATATCAGAGTAAAATATTAGTTGTATGATTAGCAATTTTAAAATGTCGAACTACATGTTTGAGTAAAAAATTATCCTCATATTTTTGAACTACAAATTTTAATTTTTACAGTATATTATAAGACCAAAAATCTATGACTCAAGTGAAAAAAAAAAAGAAAGAAAACGAAATTATGTCAACTGACTTCCATTATATTTAGAATTTTATGGCGTAACATAATTAAAAAGATATCATGAATAGTTATTAATATTAAGGGAATTTTAAATTTTTAATTGACGCCTTTTTGGCTATATATATCTTTTTTCTTTTCTGCTGTTGTTGCCCAAACGTGTACAATTTGTTGTTACCTTCAGATAATTAATATTGTTAATATTCATTTTATGGGTGATTTCATGGAGTTTTCGTAATTAGTTCTAGAGTAATTCATGACAATTTAAGCGCTCCTAGCTCATAAAAACTATTCTTGTCTTATAATGTTGTATTATTAAAAACATCAACCATTAAAATTACAAACAGTTAATAGTTGATATCATTTCATAATAATACATTAAAATGATTATTTATTATGTATTTTGAGTAATATATCTGGGTTATTATAACTTTATAATGAGCCAAAGAAGAAGTATGATTACATTATGCATTAAAATCCACTAGCTTGTCAGTTAAAACCCACATTTATTATTTTTATTTAAGCCATAGAACACGATATAAGGTTGAGTAAGAATGTTTCAAAATTAAGTATAATTAAGTCAATAAATATAAAAAATTTCAGAGTTAATGAATATTTTAGACGCAAGAAAAGTTCAGAAATTAAATATAAATATGCCGAATAGAACTCTTACAAAATCTAATCAATACATATTAATCAAATACATTACATAAAAAAAAATTTGATTTTAAATCTTCCTTGCCTTTAAAATTTTAATTAATATTTACAATTAGTCAAATAATTAACTTGGTTGTACTTAACTTTGATACGCTTTCACGCAACCTTATATTGATTATTAATTAAATATTCTATAGGAAAATTAAAAGTTAAACTGAAAAAAGCCATCAAAATTGAACTTTTCTTTTGACAGCAAATCTTTTGAAATAAAATTTAAGGTTTATTCTATAGTGTTAGACATAATATAAAGCGATAAAAAAAAATATGCAAACAAGTATTAGTTTCGATATAGAATCCTTCATTTTAATGTATTTTGTATGATTAAATTTTTTTGTAGGAACTGTATTGAAGATTACATAATAACCTTTGAATACTGGAATCTTTTTATCAATTGTTATTATCTTAAATTTTCATCAACAATAGTTATTTTATTTCACAATATGATTGTGGATCGAAATTATACACAAAAACGTGATTTATAAAAAAATACTTAATAGGCCAAACTTACTGCAATTGAAATTTGAATGGTCATTTTTGTACTTTTATGGATTAAATAACGATAATAAATGTGGGTTATGTTTGGGAGGGGGGAAAGCTATTACATGGTGTTATTATTTAATCATTTTTATCTAAATAGAAAAAAAAATACAGAGTTAATATATCATCTATTCGTCTAACGAATGTTCAAGATCATGTTCAATGTTCATTATCCTCATCAAAATTGATTTGAACTCGTACAATTTATTTTACTAATTACAACTTGTACACAAGATATGCTGTGCTTACAATATACAAATAATAAGTAAAATAATAATAAACACTACCTCTTTATAATATATGCTTAAAAAATTTAATGTAAAAAGCATTAATTAAACTAGTATCAACATTTATACTATATATTCTTATGTTTTATATATATAAAAAGAGAGATTGAGTTGATTAGATTCAAATATTTGGCAGTCATGTACAAGTTACAACTTTTTTATGCCTACATATATGATATCCTTTTAAGATTCTATTTTTTATATTAATTGGGAATTAATATTCATCAGTATTTCTTTATACCGTTTATATGTTGATGAAGGTATAAAAAATATTCTTAAAAGCCATATAAATCAGACATTGTAAGACATTTATTAACATACATACAGTTCTATAAATAAATAATTATATCTCATTTGCTAAGAGATTGAGAACACTTTCTGTACTATTTTTTTTTTTTTTTAAGAAATTGAATTTTGTGGCTTCCATTTTGACTGTATATGTCTGTTATTTTCCCGCCATTTATTAGATTAATGGATACAGGATATTGCTTATTTAGATAGTTGTACATAGTATTAGTAGTAAGAACAAATAATAATGATGTTGTTTCGTAGAAAAATATAACTATTATGGCATACTCTTATTGTGCAAAGGGATATTAGTGACAATATTGAACTCATATTGATGATTGAATGATATAATATTTCAAATATACATCATTAATTTTGTATATAGAATGCCTACACAAAAATGTCTACTTAAATTCTTTCATATTTACTAAGAAATATAGAAAAATATCGAGTAAATATGTTTTATATTATTTATTTACATACAATAACCCTTCTTTTTCGAAAGTTTGACCAAAACTTGACAAGACATGAGTGAATAGCAAGGAAAAAGAAAAAAAAATCCTGATATCGTTCACGCACAATTGATAAAAAAAAAGATATTGCAAAGATGGTTGTTGGAACTCAGTGTTTGGTGCATAAAATATGTCAAAAATGCTGCATTAGGAATTGAGAGGGCCAAGGAAGTGGTGGGCACAAACAGAGGTGAAATACAAACTTTATTCACTATCCTGGAGGTCAATATTAATAATGATCCCACATCAGCTTGATAAGGCTTGCTACTGACCTTTATGTGACTGAAAACATAATCATAAAAGCTGTCTATTAAGATCTTTGTCAGATCTGCACAATATCATCTGACAACAATTTTAGAAGAAAATAAATTGAAAAGGTACAACAAACACATGATGCATATCAAAAGCATTAGGTCTACTATAAAAGGTAATCTGAGTTGAATTATTTATAATGAGGTACCACTGAGGAAAAGACTGATGCTATACCTCATAAAAAATGTGATATATCCGGGCTTCCATTACCAAGGAGTTGATCAATTATCCTTGTGTCAGGTTTAAACTCAGACTCGAGGCTGAAGCTTCATTGAAGTTATATTTTTTTTTACATCAATTTTATAGTGTTTAATTAATAATCATCATTTAATATGATAATAAAGAATTGTTATGACTTTATCAATACTGGTAATAAAATTGTTTTAGTAATACAATACAGCTAGTACTTACTTATATTCTATTGGGAAAGTTATATTTTCTATCGTTTGATTTATGTTACTTTATATGATTTGCAAGGATCTCTTGCTTACATAGAAAAGTATACATATTTATTACTTATGTATAGCAATATATAAGGACCTCCTTGCAACCAAGGTCTTACTGATATTTATTTATTGCTGTATCTACTTAAATAAATCATTAGAAATTGATATATGTATACATCAATTATGTATTGAAAATCCAAAATGATTTGTTATATGTAAATTGTCAGAACGGAAATGTGAACTCAATATTGTGAAATCACTAACTAAATTATTTTATTACAAGTACACCAAACGTTACTTTTTCATGTCATTTAAACATTACAAAAAAGTAAAGAAAATTCAAAAATATTTCCGTCCTTTTTATAGGATAAAATGTGCAATAAAAAATGTAAAAATACTCAAAAAGCTAGAATTCAAAATGTAAAAATACTCAAAAAGCTAGAATTCAAAATGCTCGAAACCCTACTTTAAAAACATAATGACATATTAAACACATATATAACTAACTATAATACCTAAAGCATATTTTTTGGTCAATTAAAAAAAAAATTAGAAATAGAAAAGTTAAAAATGTTTTTAGAAGAATAATAAAAATTTTCAATTTGTTTAAAAAAAACTAGTGGATTAAATTAAAATACTTTGCAATTATTTTTAAATTTTAATTTCAGTTTTTACTTAAACTAAAAAGAAAAATAGTTACGACCCTTTATGTAGAATATTTTTTTAAAAGAATTTTTTCAATTTCTTAACCATAGAAGATGATATTTATTATTTTATTTATAAATATATTTTTTTACAAAACATCAGAGCAAAAAATGTATATATTTCTATCAAATTTTAATCATACTTTTGTATAACAAAAAAGTTGTAAAAATCATTTTGTCTTTTTAGCTACGATGTACGTGGTAATAATGTAGAAATTGGAAGACATTGGAATGATGCTGTCAATTTAGGAGCAAGGGCTCACTTTGAAGAAAAGGATAAACCAATTTCTACTTTAGTAATTGATGATCTTCGTGAAAAAGACGGTGGAACTTATCGATGTAGAGTGGATTTTCGTCATGCACCAACTAAAAACTATAAAATTAATTTGAACATTATAAGTAAGTTTCCTTTCAAGTAATTTGTATTATGTAAAACAACAAATAATAAAAATGTTATTTTTTATAGTACCTCCAGGCAAACCTTTGATCCATAATGAAAGAGGAATTCTTCTTGAAGAAAATAAGTTTGGTCCTTACAATGAAGGCTCAGAACTTTTTTTGACTTGTAGCGTTAGTGGAGGTAATTATAAAATGAAAATCACTAATTTTTTATATGTAAATCAGATTAAATCTGCAAAGTTTACCCATGGAATTATAATGCTGCACAATTGCTTGTCATCGTTGGATTTACACAAATTTATGTTCCTACGGAAAAACAAATTAATATGGTTCTAAAGTCATTTGGTCATACATATAAATGCAATTTCCATAGCGTTGAAAATTAATTTAGCTAGTGAATAATTTATAAAAAGTATAATTGATCGTGAAGAATAATATTTGAAAAATCAAACCAATATGGCAATGGAAAGAGAGCCATTAGTTTAAAATGGACGTCGACTATATATTGGATCAAAATGTGACTACCAATATATCGGGTAAAATATCCAATATCTGCATTGTATCGGTATTGGAGAAAATTCTAAGAATTTTTCATATTTTATATTATGCAATCAAAAAAAAAAAAAAAAAGAGGTAATGAAAGAAAAAGTTGTTTTCAACTTATGTCTCCAAGAAATGATTAATACGCAGAGTACTCACAATCAGATACATGGATGAATGCATCTGTTATGAACTATATACTGCTATAAAAATATTAAGTTTTCCTCCGTGATTAGTTAAAAAATTGCAGATTACATTTATTAATTATCAAAGCATTCCATAAAAATAAGTTTCTTTTTATAACGGTCATCTTGCTAAGCTTATTAAATCAGGATAAAATGGGTAAATCTGTACTTTAAAACCCAAATATAAAAAAATGAGTTTTATCCTTAAAGTATTGTCACGGCTTTATCTCAAATTGATCCCTAGAGCGTTTTTAGGAGGGTTTTTTTTTAATGGAAATTTATATTTCAGCTATCCAATGAGATGTTTTTGATATTTTTGAATCCATTTGTCTTGAAGCTATGAGCTTCTATATAAAAAGTACCTATTTCCCCCTTTAAACAAAGATAACTTGAGTTATAATTATGCTGCGGATATTTAAAAAATAGTTTTATAATTTTTTTAACATTCAGTTTTAAAATATATATTAACATAATTTATCCCTATCTTCAACACCAAGGACTTAAATTAGCTTTGAACCTTAAAAATAACAAAAAATATATGGCTCTGAGAGAAAAAAAAGGCCTTATTTGGAATTAAGGGATCAGATTGTACTAAGTTGAGCATATGCTGTTCTTGAGCATTAAAAAAAGTGTGATTTTGTTGAATAATATTATTTGATAACTTTTAAGCTTGTCATTGATTATATTTATATTATAATGTAAGGAATTTTAATGGTCACCCACACTATAAAACTACACGTGTTCCTTTTTTATGTGCCTAAAATTTGAATTTTATAGCACATATAAATAACTGCCTCATTTTAAAGAATTTAAAATGAAAAAAAGTTGAACTTTCAAATGAAAAAGACAATATATTCTTATGACATGTAATAAACTGTATCAAAATGATTGTTTAATTATTTCAAAAGTGGCAGTCATTCATTTTTGCGTTTTTATTTTTTGCAAGGGTATTTTCGGTGCAGTTTTTTAGCACACCATACTTTCTGCCAAATTAATGTCTTCCTTATATATGTAATTTTTTTGCAATAGAATTAATTATTTTTTGCGAAATACATAATTTCTAAAATCTAGTCAAATAATTTTTTTTCCTCTAATTATAGATTAATGTCAATATAATCTGTTAAAATGTATGAAAATTTACGTAGCTCAAAAGAAAAATAAAGAAAAAAGATTGAGTTAGTCAAAAAGTTTTTTAGAGTATATCTCTGTTATGATCTAGGATACTTCGATCTGACAGATAATACCAGCATTAAAATGTTGCCAAAATGTTACCGCACCTAAAAAAAAGCAACTAAAATTATCTGCGTTGAAAATACCCATGCTATAAAAAAGAATGTACAAGAAAGTGCATTAAAATGAATGGACATATTAAAAAATAAACTTATTCGTGGCATTAAAAGTTTAATAAGATAAAAAAAATCAGATATGAGATTTGACCTGAAAAAATACACACATACACAGATTGAAAATTTAAATTTAAGATTTTTATCTTTATTTTCCTTTTATTACTTTAATTGGAAACCTCAGAATGACTTAAGATCTTTTTTTTATTTTGAAGTTATATTTAAATGTATTTGTACATATTTGCAATTCAAATGTGGCGAAGCCTTATCGGTTAGCGTCCCAATAAACACATTGGCTTTATAATATTAATAATTAAATTAGTAAAATATCTGCATAATTAACAATTTTCATTTTTACTACTCAGGACTCTTGTTTAATTTCAAATATGTTACATATAAGTGGTCATATCCTTAATTTATTTTATTTTTTTAATGAATAAATATTTCAGGATTTAATTTCCTACTAAAATATAGTTTGACTGAAGATAAACTTATAACATTTAAATAAATGTATAATTAATCAAAGTTAATTTATATATATTTGGAAAGCAAATGATTCCTACATCAGTAACACAATAATTAAGACTATATTTTTTTGTTTTCTGTCAATCTTTCAACTTTTTTCTGTAATTCGTGTTTTGAACGTTGATTAAGGGAAGTCAAATTCGTTTTTGTTAAGCAGTGAACATTTATCAACAATTATTGAATAATAATTATGTAGTTGTGAAAAATTGGCAGACTACTATCAAATAATTATGGGACTTTCTCGGAAACTTTTTATGTAAAAGTTTGCAAATACAATAAGGTAAAGGCTTGGTAAATATAGAAGAAGAAAAAATAAAGTTTTGAAACAGGAATACAACGTAAAATAAATACAAAATAAAACTTTGATTAAACCATCATCCTAAATGAAAGTTTTAAAAATTTGTATGTGTAGTCGAACATACTGTACTACTGTACTCATATGTAGTTTATATCAATTGAACAAACCTGTCATCTACAACATTCCATTTAGTTTAACTATGCTACCTAGCCAAAATAACCATTTCCAATGATTAAAAATGTCGTCTGAAATTTTAAAAACCATTCATACATTAAATTATCGTAATTGACTAGCTTTCCATGAGTTTATAACCATAAAAAAATGTTAAATCCCCTATATTGAAAACGTTTGTATGTAAGATATAGTATATTCAATTTGAATTTACTATTCATTAGTTATAGTACGAAAAGGGTTTAAATGTTTGTACATTTGAAATGCAAAATGAGTGAAACTCTAGATTAATAAAAGTATGCTTGAATTTATTTATCTTTGAAAATACATATATAAAAAGTTATATAGATTATTTCCTAGAAAGGGGAGCAGCTTTTTCTAGTTAACAATCTGAACTGGTTTTTATTTCAATTTCAAAACTGTTATTATTACTATTCAATTTTTGAGAATGGAGACTCTAAGTATAAAGTAATATCTAGAGTGTTGCTTATGAAAGACAGAGAGTTATTATGAGGGGTAGCATAAGAGTTATATGTGTAAGTCCTTGTTAGACTCTGAGTAGAATTGAAGATCGACATCAGAGTCATTCCAGCCTTTATATATATATATATATATAACTATCATGTAATCAGGTACATCTTTAACTTGATAAAAAACAATTATAATAAATTAATAATTATAAAATAAGAAACAAAACAATTATAGTTATTATTAAAAGTGAAAACCCAATAGTAATTTAAAACGTCATTGCTTTAATGACTTCAAAGACTCCTGAGTGAGATAATAATAGTGGAAAAAAAAAACACAAGTGAGAAACAACAGGTAGCGCACGAGAAGCGTGTTTGTAGAAAAAATATTATAAAATTAATCAGACGACCTTACAAGCGATGTGCATTAAAGAAGGGTCATAATGTTAATATAATTTTCTAATGTGTTTACTAAGACAAGGAATACTAGAACTACTGGAAAGGAAACAAAAATATCACGCTCACACAAGAAGGCTGACTCTCTCTTTTCCTGTAACTACAAAAAAGGAGAAATGACTAGTATGATTTATGAACATTGATAAATTTATCCGACTCGTAACAATTTATCACAATCTTAAATTAAACAATTTCTTAACTTATCCTAAATTATATTTATCCTTTAACTTAATAATTTCATTTTATACCCAGACAAATAAAAACTTAATTTATCTTACTTTCGACATTCATTTAGCATATATTTTTTTGCATAAGTATAACAATAGTTTTTATTTCGTATGTGATAATAAAAGGGATTTCATGTACACACAAATCAAGTAAATAATTATAACTAAGGATCTCAATCTTATCTTTTCTCGGTTTTGTGTAGGTGGACTTGAAGATGTGAATTGTGTCAAATAAGGGAAAGGTTAATGTGAAACTAATATTTTTTAAACTTTTGTTAAATAAAAAGTTTTTCACTGCAGTACAACTAAGTACATACAATAAATTCGTTTTTTGGGGTATGGGAAGAATTTCTCTGATGTGGGCGAAGTTGGAGCGCAGAGGTGGGGATCCAGGAAGGTAAATATTTGGACATACCAAGTTCTCTCTTCTCTGAAAACAATTATAAATGTTCTTAAAATTGTGAACCGTATCGATGAGGGAGATGAACTCCTTTAAACTTTCTTGAGGGTGAGGAATTTAGGTCTGAAGATTACCTCCACACAAACTATGGATGCATAATTTTCTATTTACTTTGTGATTGTCAACAGATGCCACAACAGTGAAACCTATTTCCCAAGGAGTCCTCATGATGGAATTATACTGATTAAACAGGAACTCCGTTGTTAAATTTCACACTGGGATGAGGGTAACAACGCCCATGTATTTACCCGATGTTGACTTGGTTATGAAGGTTAGGACAGTTTTAGAAGTTTGATTATTTGTAGTTCCCACAAATTTTCCTGTAACAAACTCTACTATAAATCTCGTCGATCATCAGTGTTACATTTTTTTTCTCTGCTCTTCAAGCCTCTAGTTCTTGCTTTTAAGTACTTTTTCATGGATGAAGGTAATTCTGTCTCAACCATAATCACACTGGATACGGTCCTAAGATATCTGGGAGACAGAGGTGACAGATAATTGGACGTATATATTTACTCGTAGAGGCCAGAACTGAGATTATGCCATATCAAAGCAATGGAAACGAGTCCAGAAGAATATCTTCTACATACTTTAGACTGTTTGAAGAGATGATACATTTGCTCCATTATGGCTGTTCACAAATGTCTCTTTCTCTGTCTGACCGTCCATGGAATCCAGCAAAGCGGTAATGTGATGGCTTCAGTGATAAAGTTATTTTTTTTCCTGAATTTATGCAGTGTGATACTTAGATCTTATTTAGCTCGATGTTGTTATAGAAAATTCTGAAAGAGGGGCCTTCTTCAACCTCCAGACGAGCAGGAATGTCTAGCCCTTTCTTATCTGAATATATGATTTTGACAAGTTCCACTTTTGGAGTCTTAAACAACAAGAGACCCCCGAGGGCAATGATTTCGAAGAGAGTTTGTCATAGAGATCTTGTGCCGAAAGAATGGTCTCTTCCATAAACATTGCATAGACCAGACCTTCTTGTCTTTCATTCTCCAAATACACTCTATTGGTGCTAGTTGATGTCTTTGTTGGTCTTGGAGGTGGTGATGGTGATGAGAGGTAGCTTGCCAGATTCGGCCACTTTGATGGGATGGCTTCCTCTTTCAACCACCTGTGAATATATATCCTTTATAAGTATTATTGATTACTAAAATTACAAGCAAAGAAATTATATTAAAGTGCATAATTTAGAATTTTAGGGGAATACTTCTGAATTATGCTATAATTTAGTTGCCCAGACATTTGACAAGCACTGGACAGTGCTTCTAAAAATATTTGAAAGGAAATTTATCAAAAAACAAGCCGTCTCAGATATTCACAAGCAATATTCATAGTATTGGGGAGCATTGCTTACTTTCGTTGGAGTAATTTTCCTTTATCACGGGATTGATCTAAAGATTAAGTAATAAAATAAGTCACTTTAAAATGTAGACTGCATAGTCTTGAATTCGTTGTTGGTGTCCTGTAAATTGTATCTCTTGGGATGGCCCTAAGCCATTTGGTTAGAATTTTAGAGTCCTTCATAGGGAATTTGTGAAAGCTCAAATCCGGATCCTTAGTAATACTGTCATAGCCCTGCTTACATCCAGGAGTAGAACACATGTAGACTATTATTAATTAAGTAATAATAATAAAAAATTAATTAACTTTAGTGAACCACGTTTTCCTTTATTATAATTTATAAAACAAAGGAAGAATGTGTCAGCCTCCTCTCGTAGAAAGAAAGTGAGTGCAATTTGAAGACGCACTTCCGGTTATATTTAGTATTCCTTGAATAAGAGTGGCGTGGGACAGCTGCTTCTCTGTTTATGTTCATAAATTAATAGTAGGAAGTCTGTTATGATGCACTCCAACTTAATATTTCTTCCAATACCGGGTTTATCATTATGAGCTAGTCGCTCTCCGAAAACATCACTCCAAAAGTGCTGAACACTAAACCTTCTGCTGCCTTACGGAAGGGGACCACCCTAGGACAACTACAGAATAGATGGTGAGAGGACTCTATTTCGATTTTACAGAATGTAAAGTATTTCTCCAGTGTGTCTTATTATTTGTAAATAATGACCCAGTATCTAATTTATAGCGAAACCACTTTTGTTTTGAGTTTGTGAAGGGATTTTGAAAAATGCATCCTGCATTATTTAGAATAGGGTGGTCGGGGAGTTACCTAACTGCTCCAGACGCCTTTTTATTAAATATCTTGGGTTATTCTTCAGGACTCATCCGGAAAAGGCTTTCCTGACTCTATTGATGCTCAATGTCGACAAAGCAATAATACCCAGTGCGTAGGGACCCAATTTCAGGTATTCCCGATGTGTGTCACGTCGTTGCTTGAATCAATTTTTATTTCCTACCTCTCCCGGTTGCTTGTAGCTGATCTAATAATACGTCATGATAACTAAGCAGCTCTCCTTTTAAACATTGTTCAAATTGTCGGGATTTTCACGTTCCTTTTATATTTTTATACCGACAATAAATGTTTTATGCATTTTACCTAGGCTATGATTGTTATGTTTTAAATGAAGAAGTTTATATAGCACATGTCTGAAAAGTACCAGATTGACAAAGAAAACACACCTTTTTTTTTTTCGTCCAAAAATTGGCTTCTTTAAATTAATATTATTATGTTTTTATCCCATAACACTTTTCAAGCCATTGATAAATGCTCAGCTTGAATGGTATTTTCAAAATCGTTTTGATCCATTGTTTTTTTGTGAATTAAAAAAAGTATCCTCACACTTAGCACAATAATTCACAAGCTAAAGAACAGATTGTCATGAAATTTAGACAAAGATTAGATTAGAAGATTGTTACGAACTGAAAGTGAGGTGAATAAAAAAATTAGAGGTACCTATGTGTGAAACTTAGGACTTTTCAGTCCATGTGAATATGTATTTATAAAGCGCGGATTGACATTCAGCTTGTTGGTCCTACAAGTTGTTCTAGTTTGTGTATTTTGAAAATACAATATCTACAAAAATAATCTCTTTCATCATTTAGTAGTTAATTTTTTTAGTCCTTTAAATATCTTATTAATTAACAAATAAGTAGCCCTTAAGTCTCACATAAAAGTATAAACTCAACCAAATCTACCTTTTTTATGTTTATATGACACAAATTGACTTTGGCATCCTTTTTTTAGGGAATTATATTTGAATGTAACAGTTATAAGTTTTTGGTTCTGCATTTTGGTGATAAGTTGTTAAAAAAAACTTACCCTATCTATCAATAATTGCATATGTACATTTTAAGATAATTTGTTCATATATGAATATGTCTTTTTTAGTATAAACTATATTTTTTTTAATTTGAAAATAATAAGTCACAAAATTAGTTACACACTACATATATATATATATTAGAAAGTCTACAAAAACGTACGTTGTATACAAAATGGAATGGCCATTCTTGTTTCTTTTTTACTATCGTGAAACATTAAGAAACAAACTATTATACTCTTAACAATTTATTGGCAGCATTTATCAAAAAAATACAACAAAAAAAAACATATGTTCTCAATGCGCTATACGCTTAAAAATAATTGTTTAACGAAATATAAGAAGCTTGAAACAATTTATAACTCTCCAAATATTAATTCTATACTAATATTGAAAATTGTTCTTGTTGCTGACTCAAATACATTAAAATTATTTATCAATAATCCTTAATACCTAATAATTTTATATATATATAAATTTGTTGAGTTAAAAAGTACATAAGTATTGAATGTTTTAATTATAACGATACACAACAATATTTTTTTTGTCCACATATATAAAAACCAATTAAAATGATTCATCGTTAAATATAACCACCAAGTCCTTACTTTCAAGTAATGATAATAATTATAGGGAATATATAAAAAATAGGTAATTCGTGTCCTTTATCCTTCTTTGATGAGCAAAAAAATTTAACAACGTAAAAAAAAGCCTTAAATGTATTAAATTTTACCTCTAGCCCTTAGTCCTTTAAATATTTTTTTCGGAAAGTTAACTACTTTTCAAAATCAATAAATCTTGAATATTTAAAAAGTACTATTCCGAGTTAATTTCGTTGGGAAAATATAAATTATACACATATATATGTAAAGATTTATGAGGTACTTCTTGATTTAACTTAAAGTTTACGTATATTGTTACTGAATGTGTTCAATATAAACATATGTATATAAATGATTTTAATAGATAATATGTGAATATATGTACACAGAGTTTCAAAATAGAATACCCTTAAAATTATTTTCTAAAGACATCAGTAACGAAAAAAATTTGTTAGAAATTTATTATGGCTCATAGAAGTTTGTAGATAAATTAAATTAAAATTATATAATTACCTTTTCATATTTATCATAATATATGTATATTTTCTGTAAAAAAATCTTTTGTGAAGAAAGGGATTTTTTTACACATACTCCTACAAAAAATATCATTATATTAAAAAAAAGGATACAAATTATAAAGGCTTTCAAATAATTTTTTTAAGTATACAAAGAATAAACGATTATTTATTTTATTTTCTTCTATTTTCTTGAAATATATTCGTTCAAATATCTCTTACTAACTAAAAACCTAAACAGTTATTAGAATGTTATTTTTATTTAGTTAAAAAAAATCAAGGAAGAAATGCTCATTTAGTACATTCTAATTTTCTACACTTATGGAAAACTAATCTGAGACTCATGATCATAAAAGACTTTCTGGTTTTTGTATATAATATGTAAGTATTTGTATTTTGAAAACTAATTAGAAAAGGAATTAAGCGTGTGTATTTGAGAGGAAAAGAACCCTATTTGAAATGTCCTGAGCTATTTTTTAGATCCTCAATTATAGTAATCGAACATATACTTACATAAATTTATATCTGGCCTATTTTTGATAATAAATGTCCTATACACATATAAAATAGAAAATTATATTGAAAATTGTTAATATATGTATATATAAGTATATATAATCGATTCTCAGAATAAATCTCCAATAACCTTCATTTTCTATATTTATTTCGTTACTGTATAGCTTCAATACATACTCGTATTGTGTGCATCTATTAGTTGCTAATATCGATGTACTATTTAAAATAAATATTGTACTAGATGACCGCTTAATTTTATTTACACATGCAGGTACTTGATTGTGTAAATTATAAATAGTAATTATTTATAAAAATATATATGTGTCAATTTAATAGATGAAAGCAATCTGAAACAAAAGTAATACAAAGATTGTAGCTTAGTTAGAGGATTAATATTGTCATACATTTGCGGCCAATATCTCATTCAATGTCCTTGCATTTGTTCCGAATAACTTGGCTAACTTGGCAGAGATGCTTGAACACTGATTTGTAGCTTGCATCCTATAATTTTTCAAAATAGCTTCTTTGTCTGCTCATCTTCTTTGAGACTCAAAGGTAATTCATGATGACTTAATGGAGTTTCCTTATCCTGAGCAGATCTAGAATTACGAAACGTACATTTTTATTTTTTTATTGTTCGTATTGTATTTTACTGTAACTATTTTTCAGACAAATCAATAAGGCAATATTTATGACTAGCGTTAAAAAACCTTTCTACAAACTACTATTAATTTAATTTAATTAAAGTGAATGGTTCTTTAATTATGGACCACTCAGTATATATACCCAAATATTTGAGAAATAGATTTTGATCTTCTTTTTTTCTATTTTAAAATACTTCAATTAATAGTTGAACTATAAATAATTAAATAGATAGCTGGATGAAGTGCAATATAAAATATGAATAAACACTTTAGTTTAAAACTATGATTACAGAGATAAACAGGTTCTATCGTTCTCTCATTTTAACTCAATAAAAAAAAATTATAAAGCATTCACCTAACTATAGTTAAAGAAATTTATTATAATGATTATAATACCAAAAATACATTTTTACAAAAAAAAAAGACAGAAATATTAAGGACGTAGCGATACCAAATTTTCAGCCCATTTTGCTTCCAATTCCTATACCATCTTTGTAGACATTTCTGATTTTTATTATGTATACAGGAATTTCAAAACTAATAAAAAAATTATTCACTTTTTTCCGTGTTTCATTTCTCTATTAATTACGAATAAAAAAAAACACACCATATATTTATTAATCCTAACTAGTTAATTACTCATCGTGCTCAGGAATAAATTAATTTCTGGTTGGCTCACATTAGGGAATTTGACGCTCTTTTTTTGTTCAGTATTTAAAGTCAGTCTCCTTGCCACTCATACCCAGATCTAATTTCATTTGCTTCACTGATAAATAAAAAAAACTTGGGACACTGATAATAGGATATTGTCTATTATTTTACTGGTTCGTCCCACATGAGATCAAATGGTCATGAACTGTCTCCAGTCCCTAATCAAGTTTTATATGATAGCACTAGATATTGAAATATGTATCAACCAGTGCTCAAGCTCGTACTTGTGTCTTTTTTAATGGACCTGGGACAGAAACTGATGACTCGAACTTGACATAGAAAATATGGACTCAACCTCAGTTCTGTTATAAACATTACTCAATAAAGAAATATGCAGTGAAAAATGTTTTCAATGGTTTCAGAGTAAACCACTCAAACCAAATATTACTATTACAGACTTTTTGAACAAATCATGTTACAATTCAAATGTATGGGGCACTAAAAAAGATGTTATTTCTAAATTGTTACTTTCCTGTAAAAACGTGCAAATTCATTTAATCTCTCTATGTACTTCCCCCCTCAGGCCCTTCCTCTTTTTTTTTTAATTAGTCTGATCGACGTTGTCTTAGTCTATCTATTATATTGATCTGTACCTGTAATTTTGACTCCAAATATGAGCTCAAATAATTCATATTATCAAGATAAATGATAGTAAGCAATGTTGAGAAAATTCCGATAAGTGATTCCGATACTTCAAAAAAGGCCGATTCTTGTTGATTCCGATGCATAGGTGCACTACTAAGAAATTTAAATTTCAACAGCTGAAAAAGTTTGAAAGGACAATGCTGGTTTCTTAAAGTAATAACAATATTGTTCTTTTTTTTTTAAATGACGTTCCGATTCAGTGAGATGTATTCATAGGATCTGTTAAAATTTCCAATAAAGTTAGCAATAGTTGGAAGTCTTCATTTATCTTTATTTGCTTATCATACCAACATCATACTCATATGAAGAAAAAAAAAATACTTGCAGTCCAATACAGGAACTATTATGCATAATAATTAGATTTATGTAAAATATATTTTTAAACGGCTCTAAAAGTAAATTTTCCTAAGTTTTTGTTAATTTGTGAGCTCAACAGTTATTTACAAATGTATCCACGTATTAAGAAGAAGAAAAAACTCTCTTTATGCTCTTTTTATTAAAGAAAAACATATTTAAAAGTTATAAATACTTTTGAAAGAAATGAAATATCTCCAAAAGCAATACAAATAAATATGAAGGGGGGATAATAATTGGGAATCTGATATTAAATAATAAACAGTATTAACTGTGTCCATAGAAATAGAACTTTTACTTATTTACTTATTTTAGAATATTGCTAAGCACATTAATACTATTGTTGAGACTCAGTCCACGACCGATATTTTTTGGTTTGGTCATAAGAACACAATATCTTACAACATGTTTGGAAAGGCAAATGTAGCCAATGTCTCTGGGATGCTCAAACAAAGAAAACCAATCATACTCATACTCATTTCAGCTGCCTCTATATCTGTTTTCATAACACGCTTTTAGAGTTGGTCGATCTACAGACTCAGCTCTTATTGAATCAACCGAACTCCTTGAAGAGGCTGTTTACGGCAAGTAATATGCTCTTGGTGTCAGTCTTGACTCTAGTAGAGCCTTGGATAACATTTTCTGTACTGATGTTTTAACAGGACTCCAAGATCAAGGTGCGGATCTCCCTATCTGTTTTTGATACTACAATATCCTGAAAGACACTTAGTTTACAGTCTATAATTATTTCTCACGTTAAAACTTAATTATCTGTTTGTTACCTATTTGAAGTCTTAATATATCGTATAATTAAGTATCACTGAATTGTGGTATAATTTTATGGATCACAATTATTCCAAAAAGTTTTTACTGTCATTTCTGACAAATTGGGCAGCTTATCGAAACCTTGTAAATGAGTTAGATATGGCACACTTTACTGTTGTGCATAAGTATACATTTGTTGATCCGTTTATTGGAGCTCATACTCTGACGATTGAGTCTTTGTGGAGTCATTTCAAGCGTATGCTCAGACGGTTATGAGTAATTAATACCTCTAGAGAGCTTTTTCAAACATATCTCAACGAGTCTATATGGAGGAAGTGTTTCAGTGATATTAGTCCTTTTTATGGAATTCTGAAAGATATATATGTTATTCACAATGATAACCATTACTTCCATCCAAGAAGAAGCAGCATATTTGGAATAGTATTCCCAAATTGGGATTGTTCGATAACTTTGGATCAAAACATTTTCTTTTGGAAGGATTGCGAATTAAACGAATTGGAAATTTAGACTGCTTTAATTTAGTGTCTTAATTTATTCTAGAATGTTTATTTTCTTTATTTAAATATAACCTTGCACAACATGAGACCTTCCATCGACTTGCGTGACTCTTAGAAGTGATAATTATCTTAATATGAAGAAAAAGTCGAGGTCCTTCTACTCGTCATTTGTCAATTTTTTATTCGCTGAACCTCACGTCCCTCAAAAAAGTCGAGATACTTCTCATCTTCCTCAGTCACTATTTTCTTTGCTCGCGTCCCTACGCTTGACGTAACAAAGTTATTTTCTTATTATTAAAAAGTTGCAATGATGGAATTTCAACTATCCTCTGTTGATTGCTCCAATTTCTAGTTAGAAAAAGAAAGTATGAAGAGCGGACAAACTTGTACATGATACCCAAAAAGGAAAAATGAAAAATAGGAGGAAGAGTTGATGAGCGAGCGCTCATCCCTCCTTTTTAGAAAATTTGTAAACATAAAAATAAAAAACTATCATTTTAAAACCAAAATTAGTGTTAAGTAGAAAAACATATATATACACAAATATTAATTAATAGAATCACAAATTATCGGACATAAACAATTTTCTTAATATGCTTTACAAGATATTTTTTTTAAAATATTGCAACCCAACGAAACTGAACTAAGCCGGATCAAACTCGGCTTTCAAAAGTGCTCTACAGCCTGTCTCTGGTGACAAAAAAAACATACAATCTTATGCAACTGTGAGTATCATTACTTTTGAAGAAAAAATAATAATCTTTCAAATGAGACCTAGATGGCCTCTCCATGACCAAAATTACGCCCGTGGCAAGCATTTAAGTTATTTTGTTCATATTTAGTATAGTAACTGTGATCCCCAACAGCAACAAGGTAAAAGTCTGGGCCAACCGTGCAGTCATCAAGAGAGCTTGGAAAAATGATCACCAGATCTCTAAGTCTATTGGGTACCACGTTGAGAGCATTCAGAAGGGCAGGGCCCTCAAGTGCAATGGTGGGAATACGGAGTGAAATATGGAAGTGTGAGGCGCTAATGCAAGGAGCCACACCATCATTCAGGTTCTCAAGGAAAATATCAGCAATATCTGGGATAATGTCTTGGAGACGTCCAAAACCAAGGAGCAGTGTACCAAAGTCAGGGAGAAGATTGATAAAGTTATGGCCCCAAATGAAGAACTCTTAATTTAGTTCATTGTAAAAAATATACTTTCTCTTCGGTTAATTTTTCAAAACTACAGACTCTGACTTTTCAATTTTTTCAATTATAGTTAAATCAGATCACTAGCAAGTCTTTAATGAACACAAAATTATGTTGGATATTATTTTGAAATATTTATATTCTGTTGTTGAACTGGAATTCAATTGTTTAACTCGCCCCTTAAGAAGGGTTCCTTATATATTTGCTTTGTTTTAGACAAAATTTGATTTATTTGTAGGACCATTTTTTTCTTTGAGGGATTTCCAGATAGTTATTTTAAGGACTGAATTAGTTGAGTCAACAAAAAATCATATCAGTCTTAGACCTATTTTAAAAGCCATAAGACTGAAACGCAACACAAATTAATAAATGTAACATATTGTTATGCTTCTTCAACAGAATAAGTAAAAATAAAATTATTCTGTTTTTTATTTACGAAATGAAGAAAACATTTTTTCCCTTCATTTTATTAATGTAAGTATGACTCTTTAATTAATTTTAATAAATGTATTTTGTATGTACAATGTACATATAGTAAAAGTTGAGAAGTGTATTTTACTTTAATTTGTTTAATAATTATATTTTTTGCAAACGCATGTGACAGTCATTTTCATTTAAATGTAGAGGAGAATTTGCAATAAAAAATGTTTTTTTATCATATTTGAGTAGTTTTGAGTACTCATTTTTTTATGAGTATCTAATTATAAATATTACTCTGTTAAATTTGAATAGATTCATAACGAAGCTTTACAAAATAAAAATTTGAAAAAATATATATTTTGTACAAGAATATAATCTCTCTAAAATGAATGAAGAAAAAATTATAAAAATATAAGCAAAAGAACATATTCTAAAAACTTACAATTTACAGTCTTTCTACAAGGATAAATTATGGTAGTCAATAAATTGTTTCCCTTGAATTGTGATTGTGTGTTCTTTATTGTTTTTATGGGGAGAAATATCAAAACTAACTTTATCAACCTAAACTTCTACTTTTGTGGCCTACTTTATATACTATCAATAAACTTTGATAGCTTAATAATTATACAAAAATATTTTTTCGACCAAAAAATCATAAATAACTCATAAAATATTACTTCTTCTAATATTATGAAATTGTACGGAGTAAAATTGTTATAAGTTTGATGCATTCGATCTCGAAGTTAAAGTGCAAAGTTGAAAATCAATTATTGCAACCTCTTCAAAATAAAGAAATAAGATAAGTGAAGCGAAGTAAAAAATATATTATTGGAGTTGGAGGAGAAAGTCTCTGAGTCGATCCATGGACTACGGGATAAGGACAAAGGAGATCCAATATTATTATGTATGGCACTACATCTTGTTTTAAGATGTGATCTACTCCGGCCTCATATCTCAGTATACAGATCGACTCCAATTCCCTCTCCTCCCTTGCCCGCCCCAAATACTCTATAAAAGAAGAAATCATAACCTCCTCGACATAATGAGACCTTTTATCTACTTTCATATCCTCAAAAATGCAAATTGTCCAAATATCTGGAAAAAAGTCGAGGTACATTTCCTCCTACTCCAATAGTTAAATCTTCCCTTTTTTTTAGAAGTTGTGAATTTTTACCTTCCGCTGTCGCTGTCTCCAATTTCGAGATAGAAAGAGAAAGTATGGGGTGGGGAGGAATTATACAGTGTACCCAATGTAGACTCCAACAAAGCAAAAAAACTATAATTTTTATCTCTGTTAATTGTAATCAAAAAGGAAGAACTTTTTAGACTTCAAAGAAAATTTACATTTTTCGCTCTTTTTTATTTCGATCTTTCGAGACAAAAAAATTACATTAAATCATGATGATGTTGTAAATAAACATTTCTAAAAAAAAAACACTTCTTAGGCTATAATATCAGAAATTTCTGTTTATATAGGTAATTTTTTGTTTTCTGAAGTAGAATCAATCAGAAACATAACATAATAGAAAAACATATTCTTATAATTTACAAATTGAATTTTTCTAAAAAGATAAAATATGGTAGTCAATAAATTATTTACCTCGGATTGTAATTATGTGTTCTATTTGCTTTTACGGCGAAAAATATCCAAATAAACTTTATAACCTAAAATTTCTATTTTTGTGGACTAAGGTTACTTGTTTTTGTAATCTAATAACTTCACAAATTATATGTACAATGCATCAAAATTAAGGAAAGACGAAATTTCGAGTTAGTTTTTTACTTCCTTTATACATACAGACCAATAATTCATAGACATATTTGAGTCAATTATAGGATTTGTAGGAAAATAAAAAAGAATAGTCAAAGAATTAGTTAAATAATGTAAATTTGATTTAAAAGTCTCATCAACCATATTTGAGATTTGATTAAAATAATTTAGATAATTTTTTTAAACTAGAAGTGAAGATGCCTCCAAAGGGTTAATAAAAATAATTTGATAATAGAAATGAACGATAATTTTTCTAATAATAATAATGCAATCCACAATTAATTTTGAGAAAAATCATTATTGTTTGTTTTTGTATTGTTGAGCTACATAAAAAGTATGTGCATTTAAAAAAAGAAGATATATGTATTTAATATATGATATATTTACTTTTTTAGGGCATCCCAAACCAAAAATATATTGGTATCGAGATGGTTCTAAAGTTCCAGAGTCTTTCATTTCATCGGCTGTTCTTGAAGTTAATAAAAATAGAGGGGATGTTGTAAGTTCTACGTATATGGTAGGGATTGTACAAAGATGTGATGTCGACTCAGAGTTTACTTGTCTTGCATCCAATACAAACATGACTCAGGCCTCTAAGGTTACTCGGATACTACGGATGAATTGTAAGTAAATTTTAAAATAAAATTTAACATAATTTGTAGATTTTACTTTCACTCTTAAACCCTCCGTTAGTTAATATTAATTTTATAACGCGCTTAGTGAACTGGATAAAAAAGTTCCCCCATCATAAAACATATTTAAATTACGTGATAAATTACGATTATAATAAATATATATATATTTAAATTTTGTATCATTTTTTGAACCATACCATCCAATTTACACACGTACATATCAATTATAATGCTAAAATACTTGTATTAATATAAAACGTTGAATATTTTAAAATTATATTAACAACAGGAGTTTAAGTTTTCTAAAAGATATATTTTGATATTCTCATAATGAAAACTTTACATTTTTATCTTTTATAAAATATTAATTATTTTATGCGAATTATGTGAATCAAAATAGTTTTTGATAATTTTTTTGCACAGCCTCAGTCCTCACATTGAAAAAAAAAGAAACAAATTAATCAAAAGCAAAAACAAATGAAATACTTGTAAGCAAAAAACTTAAATAAATTCACTAAAACTGAATTAAAAATTGTTAAATATAAAAATCATGCCTACAGAAGCCATTATCAAGATGAATAAAGAATTTCATATACTGTAATTAAATGGCCAGGTTCAATCTTAAAAGTATTAGCGATAAAATGTAGATTGAAAGAAATAAGAAACATTTTTGTATAAATCTCGAGATATACAAAATCCCAGCTCACTAACAGCTGTAAGACAATTGTAAAAACATGATACCTACAGATTTTCCTAAGATGAATCTCAATTTAGCCAAACTATTCCATGTGCTTAAATAAAAATGTATTTCTTCGTTATATAGTTATTATTAAAGAAGTTATAACGCCTACGTGTTCAAGCTCAGATATAAAGCTACACATATTGAGTATATGTATGTATATATGTCTATGAAATGTAACCTTATTGAGTTTATTGTATTCTCAAAAAAAGAGAATATTTTGCCTTCCTTTAACATTTAAGACAGTGAACTATACAAAAGTATGAACTGTCATATAGATATATATATATGTAAGTATTAGAGTTTATCTTTTGAAATCCTGTTTTCCCAGGATTTCTTTTGATTTACATTTAGTCAAATCCCACAATATTTCATTATATAAATCTCATTTAATTCTACAAACCAGAGTCACAACTCTCCGAAAACTGGGCTAGTCTTACTTAGACGTTGGAAATCAGGATGGAAATCAGTCTTGAGAAACCTGTTCACGAACTCCATAGAGAAATTATTGAGATATCGGCTCGCAACGTCTACAATCTCCACAATCTCCACAAACAACTCTAAAGAAAATGATTCTCATAAGTTATCTTCATTCTGCAAAGAGCAGATAAAATTTTCCTTCCATTTGCTCTATGAATGTGGAATAATTGATTATGTGACAATAATTGTGGGTGAAAAAATAGAAAAAGGATATTTGAAAAAATGGTATTTCAATTCAGGAGGAAGTTTGGCTTGTGGCCATATTTCCCAGAACTCTAGTCCACCTAAAAGCAGACTCTGTGATAACATAAATCTTGAGGAAAATATGTTTTAACCGAATAACAAGGGCAGTTAGAAAAAAAGTCTGGCCTCGATGACTGAATAAATAAAAATTTAAAATGTTGAAAAAAAATAATTGTACAATTAATTAAATGACACAGTGAATACATATTAACTGAAAACCAACTGTTTTAATATTTTTGTAATGCACAGGTGTTTTTTGCCCGAAGGTGCGCTCTGTATTTCACAATTATAAATACCCCAGGTCCACCCAAAAAGTTTATTATTCATGTCTTACTATTCAAATTTTGTTGTTGTGGATCAGATCAGCTTCTACTAATTCTAAAAAGTGGGACTCGAGTGCTCAAAAAACAACCCAGCCATGATTATTGATAAAGAATTTAATGAAGATTAAACTTAAGAATATATAGATAGGCTATCTTAAAATGTAGTATTTATTCATGAAATATGAGAATTTCGTAGAGTTTCACACTCAACGACAATTTCCTGGGAAATGAGAAACCCTACTACTTACGACGTGTTTCTAGTCTTATATGATAGTTCTAAAATAATCAGACCTGTTATATGTGGACGTATATAAACTCGTATGTACACATGCATATAATCTGAGCTTAACATAATATACAAATATATATTTATGTGTCTGATTGGAGAAGAACAAATCAAAAATGCAGAGATATTCAATCGTACCAATGTATATTTTGTACCTGCATTATAGTAGTTTTTAATTTTTTTTACCCCATGCTACATATTTAAGTTCACATTGTCTTTCAAACTTAATTAAATACTTGTTCTTGATGACAGTGACAAAAAAAAATTAAAAATATTTCCAGTGAATTCTAACATAATCAACATTTCTTATTCCCTATGCCCTCCAGAAGCCTCAATGACGCCCTCCATCATGTTTCTGAAGGCGGCACAAACCCTACGAATGTAGTTTTCTGACCTTTCAGCCCATGTAGCCTTTATGACTCACTCCAAGGATCTTACAAACCCGTGAGGCTTCTTGCAAGCAACTCAATTGACCTTTGGCTAGATCAAATAATGCAAAAGATTCAGATCAGGGGAGTCGGGAGGCCACTTGTTCTGGGACACCTTCAAAAAAAGCTTTGCTGTTGCCAACCTGTTCTCCCTTGTGGCTGTCATAATGAGATGTTTCTTTCTCCTTGCTCTTGATTGGTCTCCCTAGTCATTTTTAAAGAAACTTTGGCATGTAACCTCGCTTACTTTAATCTACTCGGTCATTCCGCCAATCGTCACTTGATTTCTAGTAAGGCGGTTTTTTTACACGCATAATGATGGCCTTTGTTCTTAGTGCTCGTTCTCGACCTTGCCCAGACATTCTAGCGACTATTCCGTGTGTTCGAATCTCTTTTAAATTGCCATACACATGGATACGGTTGATTCTGAGGTCATTGGGAATCTCACTTGGGGTCTTCTGTCGCTTAGACATTTCCAGCAAATGAATTCTTTTATTTTCAATTTTTACGTCTTTGAAAATATAGTCAATGTTTATACATAAAAACAATTGCAAATGATTATTAGAATATAATACAACCGTACTTAAGTAATAATTCTTAGAAAAACTCAAGCTGTGAGTATTTTGTTAAATGTAAACTTAAATGTAACGCATGGGGTCAGGGTTATGTGTTTATCAATGAATACCTATACAATATCCATGTAGTTATGCTCCTCAGTAAATCATTTCATTCATATCCCATTAAAAAAATTATTATAACAATAGCTTTCTTTCCTTTTCCCTTTTTCTTGCAGTCTTTACTTTCATCTACCATTTTTATAGGATTTTTTTCCTTCTGTATGTGCTCTAATTGTTGTTGCTTCATTATTTATTTCTATTTATTATTTATCTAATATCTGATGATGAAACAAAGGTTATATCCCTATATAAATATATGTATATATATAATTTATATCTATACATACGATGGTAATCAGGACTTTTTCTCCGTTTTAAAACATTTCATTTGTTCTTCTTCTCTGGAACTTGTGTTTTACCCTTTATTTACCTATTAGCTATCCATCCATATACTTCTTTTCTTGTCTTGAACATAAAATATCCTATTTTCTTGCCAGCTTTCAAACTAAATATCGGAATATAGGGTGAAAATCCAATACGATAATTTATTTAGTCATATCAATGCAGAACCTTGTTAATTTGGGTTATAAGCTCTCTATTTATTAAACCTTTGTTAGTGAACATCATCTTTATAACAAAGAGCGAATTGAGTTTTAAAAAAACTCCAAAAATAATGCATATTTAGTTATATAATAAACAGTTCAACGATTATAATAATTACAACATTTGAATTTTGTATCATTTGTAAAACTATTCCATCCATATTACAAACGTAAATATCAATTTAAAAATGTAAAAATACTTATATAAATATAAGATATCGAGTCAAAATATACAACCTTCTTTTAAAATAATCTTAACAACATGGTTGTAAGATTTTAAAAGGAATAATTTGTTATTAGTATTATAAATAAATATAATATTTTATTTTTGATAAAAAATTCTATTAAATATTTATTACTCCTTGTAAATTTCGGGAATTGAAATTGGTACCCATCAACTTTTGATGAGGTTATATAAAATAATAGCCACAATATTATAATTTTGTAGCTACTGTTATATGCCTGAGAACTCATATTGAAAAAAAAAGAGTACAAGAAATCAAAAGAACAAAAATGAACGAAAATTTAAGGAAAACATTTACTTAAATTCAGTAAATCTAAATCAAAAATTGTTAAACATACCAGAAAATTCTAAATAAGAAATTATCCAGATAAATAAATAATTATATTTAATCTGATTTAATGTTTCAGGAGCAAACTGAAAAGTATTGTCTAAAAGTTAAAGATTTAAAGGAAGAATAAGCACTGTTATAAATATAAGGGTATATAATATACCTGTTGACTAACGCAGGGTAAATACATTTGGAGCAATTTTTCATACAAAGAAATAGAAATATATAAATACCCTTTATTCTTCAGAATATCATACATGGAAGATCAAACTGGGAGAGATGTAACAATTTAATTTAATATATCATTAAAATGCTACAACCAAAAAATTAATATTGTAATGCATATAATGATGGGTTTTATCAAATGCATGGATGATTGAGTTAAAAATATTTCCATAATCCTTGCAGGGCAAGTTAAAACCCATCAAAACGTGGAGCGAGGGACTTCTATATCACCTTTTCCTGTATCTGCAGCAAATGAAATATATGTCATACATATTCTCTTTGCATTATAATACAGGAACAAAAAATATTTTAACAGTATCAGACTTACAGAGGTATGTTGTGTTAAATTTTGACGTGCTACAAGTAATTGAGCCAAAGACAAAATGTGTAACAACTGTTTTTATTTTTCCTCCACTTATAAGGAATATTTGAATATATATTACTTTTTCATAAAGAGCGGTTTAAATGCTGAATCTTACGGTATTTAAGGATTCATTAAGATTATGAAATAATTTTTGGATATCCAGTTTTTTTGTTTTTGTTTTTTTCAACATTTAGTATTGTTTTTAAGTTGATTTTTATTAAGATAAACTCTGTCCAAAAATTTGAAATTGAATTCAAATTTAAATTACATTAGGTTCTATATTCCCATTAAACATCTAGAAAACAATAAAATTTATTCATCCATGAAATGAGCTGTACCTTGGAAATTGAAGATTTTTTTCATCTCCATAAAAATTCTTTATATAAAAAATATATTTTTGACCTTAATTTCAATTTTTCTCAGGATTAAATTATTTCAGATGTAGTACAAACTTTTATATTTAGTTTATATTTCAAAAAGAAGAAGAAGCCTCAATTTAAGGATTTACCTGTTCAAAAGTTTATGTAACTTGTTCACATATATGTATATTTCCCCTATTGATCAGATAGAGTTGCACCAATTAGGTATAAATAGAAATTTCAGTACTACAGTTAATCCTTCTGACCTAGGAACTTGAACTCAATAGATGTACTTGTAGATGACATATTTATATTTTCTGCTCGCTCTGTCGGACCTACACAAAGTATTGCGTTGGTTTTTACTTATTAGGTCTAGTCCTGTCTTAGGAACGGCCCTGTTATTCCTTGGAACAGGTTATCATGACCGTCAGGACTAAAACTGAATTTAAAAAAAGGTGAGTGATGTCATAAAAAGGACCGAACTTTCTAAGTTTTAGTACTGAGCTGGACCGGAATGAGACTGAACTGGACAGGCCTGCAGTTTTTAGTTTAAAATAGTAGGCCAACACAATACTAAATATTCAAATGGATTACAGGAGAATACGTTCTCCCAATTCCATTGTCTCCTGAGCTATAAACTTATTTTGCATTAAGATTTTTTCACCATAGCTTTTATAATTAAACAAAATTAATTTTATATCATTATCACTTAATAAGATCTCAAGAAAATAACTATTTAATTCAGGATCCCGGATATTCTAACATGAGATAATGCTGTGATATTAATTTAATTTATTTTCATATAGCAAAGTTTGTCTTTCTGTCTATATGATCCTCTGAATGTATGAAAATAACTCACGGGGTGAACTGTCTATATGGGTCCATGATGTATTTCATAAGCTTTTTTGATCTAAGAAATAACGATGTAATCGTATTATTGAAATATTGCATGTGTGTACCTATAGCATCGAAAGTGTATATCTGGCGTGTCCACTGTATATAATGATCCCTTATATATCATATACATATTTTTGATCTAAGAAATATGAATGCAGGTGTGTGCTTATAACAAAAACAATGTTTTTGATTATTTTGTTATTTGTCTCTTATGCATATCTTAATTCATCTGCATTTACGATATGTTAAGATTTGTATTAAATAAAGATACTGGTATGTTAAAAAGAATTTTGTTTGTTCATGATAGTGAGCGCTCTAAAAATTAAAGTACTCTTTTGTAATTCCAACATTTTTTTTCTCAAACTCTTATTATTAGTCCTTCATTCTTCAAGTGAGAATACATATGAATTGATATAAGTATTGAATAGTTTTGTGCAAGTGTACTCATGAAAACGGAGAGTAACAATGATGATTTCTCGGTGAGTTATCTTCTATATTATCACAGCAAAGTTGATCTCTTAGCCGATCCCTAATTACTTCGGGGAATGCCAGGAACTACCACTAGTATTTCAATTACAAAAATATGTAGGTTTTACCCATAGATGCATGAAATATTCTAAATTAATCCTTGTTTTCTACATTAAAAGTAATAATTAAATTATATTTGTTATATAATACATATCGTTTATATTGTAGCATAACTCGATAAAAAACTTTTTCTCAACATATGAATCTTCAAAATTCACTTGACTTTTTAATTAGTGAGTTATATTATGAAATAATTAAGTGCAAGATTTCCCCATAAATATTTTTCGAAGTGCAAGGAATCCCTGTTGTCACTTGATGAGATGAGAAGAAGGAGAACGCCTTGTATTTAAATAGAGTAAAGGAGAGTTATCCATAATCAGTGATCGTAGGATATTATATTATATTCATGTGGATCAAATTATTTAATAGTAATATACTTATTACACTTATAATTGGACAATGGCAAAAATTATAGTTTTATATTAATAAAATATGGTTTAGAGGAAGCGGGGATCAAATTGTCGCCAAAATATTTTTCTACAAAAAACAACACAAAATATACATTTTTTAACTTTTTTATTGAAAATCAAAACTATAACGAGCATATAGGTATAGAGTAGCCATTCATTCGATATAATCACCGTGGGCATCAATAACGGCCTCAATATGGCCTCTGAACCGGCCGCAGGCTCTTCTGACCATCTCATTGTCCATGTTGCCGACTACCTCCTTGATGGAGTCCATCAGGCTGGCCTTGGTGCTATGGGGATGTCTGTTGGTATGTCTCTCGACATAGCCCCAGACAAAATAGTCCAAAGGATTAAGGTCGGGAGAGTTAGGAGGCCACAAATCCTTGGTTACGACGTCATAACAGTTCTCGGTTAACCACTGCATGGAGATTTTGGACACATGGCAGGTGCTGAGTCCTGTTGCCACACCCAAGGCCTGTCTCCGGCCTTCATGGGCATGGTAAGGTTCCTCAGCCATTTTCTTCACCTTGTCGACAAAGTCGGTGTCCCTGACCTTCCTGTCGGCGCCCTCCTCCTTGGGTGCCCTCTTTATGGTGGCATCAACATCCCAGGTGTCCTCTAGTTTCTTACGGATACGCTGAACAGTCTGTAAATTCACTCCTAAGGTTGAAGCAATCGTTGAATTGGAGATTTCACCTCCATTATTAACCAATGCCATGACTACGGCGGACCTCGAAAGCTCCTCGTTCCACTTATAGCTCTTTATCTCCTCATATGATGACGGCATGATGCTAACTGAACTACGTATCGTCAGCTGACAAGAATAGCTTTCCTATTTGGTAAACGGTTTTTTATTTGATAATGTCGTCTTCAAGTTATCAAGGTTTAAAGTAGGCGATAATTTCCTCCCCGCTCCCTGTATATGTTATATAAAATGTTTATCTAAGAATACATAAAAGCAGACATTTTAGACTATGAAGGTTATTTTCATATGTCTTGAGGTAAAAGCAATCAAGAACACACTATCTCAATCTGTAACAAGAATTTATTACCAAGTGTAATCAATCACGGTCCCGATTAGCTTTTTTTATCATATTCGTGTTCTATTTTATCCATTTTTTAAAATGGTATAATTAATCAATAGAGAAATTATAAGCAATGTTCCTAGAAAGGTAAATATTATTTAACTATATATGAATAGTATTTAAAATAATTTTTACCGTGCCAATTAGAGCTTTGTGGAGTTAGTTTTTACTTACAGTCTATGTTGAACTAGAACTAGACTGGAGTTTATAGTACCTGCAGAAGAAGGACATATTGGAAAAATGTCTGTTTTCAACGTTAAATGATTTAATTGCAATAAAAAAAATTATTATTAATACAGTGAACACATGAGCTGAAAAGTCCTGGGCTTAACAAAGAAAAAATGTTGTTTTTTTGTTTATAGTTGTTTTATTTTCAAATTATTTTATTTAATTGCTGTTTATGAAGCGGAGTCTCCCTAACCCGTGCGTGTACACATTGTCAAAAACTTGATTGCCGAAAGCTATTTTGCCTAAGAACCACTTTGCCGAATTTTATAATATAATACTATGTAATTATGATTCCCATTCATGTACTCCAAAATTAATATATAATATGTTTAATTATTTGTCATAAATTGCAATAATTAAGTGTTCATTACTTGATTCACTTCAAAAGTTAGTTCGAAACTCAATTAGAACCATTCTATCGAAAATCATGACAACTGCCCAATAAATAAATAAATGAATTAGAAAGAGAAAATATGTTTAAAGAAGAGAGGGAGTCGAGAGTGGGTTAAGATTAATCAATGACTGAATGAGTGTCGATTAAGATTCAATGGACAATGCAAATGAAGAATAGTTTGGATGGAAATTGTTGGAGATTCTATATACCTGGTTAAGTCCAGATGGACATTCCTCTTTCTAGAGGTCGTCTGCGTATCAATAATTCTCTAGATGTTTTTTTCATTGGAGTATAATCCAACTTACACTGCACAAGTAATAATTAGTTATTACTAAGTATGTTTACCAAGATTTTTCTATCTTTTCATACAAGTTGTTGTCACTGCCTAAGTTTAAGGAAGAAATAAAAAGTTGGATCATCAGAAAATTTATTTTTGGCTGTATGAAAAAGACAACCAGCCATGTTAGAAGATGGGGAAAGTTTCACTGAATGCATTTATTATTGCCTTTTTGAAATGATACATTAATGTTTGTGGACTCTATATTGTGTATAGACTTTTTAAGATGTTAATAAACTAGTATAATATCGTTATATTTCCACGGCAATAAAACGAATAAACGTGGTATACTAGTCTCATTAATGGCAATATGCAGGGTGAACAATTGATAAAATATTTATGGACTCAATTTGAATGTCCCATAACATCCCAGTTTTTTTACTCTTGCAAGGTCTTCTAGGCCACTTTGTGTTCCAAATACAATAATACTATTAACATACATTCTATTACAGTACATACGTACTGCAATTGACCAAATTAGATATTTTTGAAGAAGTGTCGAACATTTTTTTATTGACGTTTCTAAAGTAATTAAATATGTATATATGAAAATTTATTCAACTAATTAGTTAACTGACGGAAATTAGCACTCACAAAGGACAAATATTAGAAATGAAGTTACATATTCAAATGGCATTGTATCATACTAAATATATACACACAAAAATTTGTTGAAAGAGCCTATAACTTATAAGTCACTGGTTATGGTTCTCATAACTTTGCTTGAGATCCAATGGAGGTATCAATTCACACTCTTAGACACACAGCTCCGAGGATTCGAGTCCCTTGAGCGACTACGTAATACAGTCTTTTTCATCCTCTTTGTGTAAGAAAGAAAGTTCACGAAGAAACAAAGAACCGTTGCTCTTATCTTTCTATTCAGATTCCAGATTGTTCTAACTTTACTGAGCTTTATAGTTTTCCTCGCTTATGTATCTCATTTTCTCATGCTCTACTACGACCCGACCTTTGAGTACCTCCCCACAGACAACCTCCTCTTCTTCCAAAACATCCTGGATCATAACCAAGTAAAAATCTTAAATCTCTACTATTCCCTGATTTGATGTTAATTGTTATGCTTGTTCGTCTATCCATGAGTCATTTCAACTAGAAATAATCCATCATGTCGAATTATAATAGATAACGGATATGTTACAGTTATTACTTCTTATCACTTCTTCCATTCTTATTTAATTTATTTAAAGTATTACAACGGTAAAAGATTATAACTCCATACTACTGTGTTGTGTTCATATATAATGAATATTAACTTTTAAGTATCCTCATAATTAAAGGAATCAATAAATTATTAATTAATGAACACTAAATTATTAAAATTTGTGACAAATAATTAAACATACTATCTTTTAATTTTGGAGTAACATGAATTGGAATCATAATTATTTAGTATTGTATCATGAATCATCATCAAATAAATTTATTATGAAATTCGACAAAGTGATCATTCAGCGAAGTGGTCATTCGGTAATGTGCTCCTTCGTCAAACTATCTGTTTGGCAAAATGGCTTTCGGCAAAGTGGCTATCGGTAATAAGGTTTTCGGCAATGTGTCCCAGAAATCCTACAAACATTTTGATGCCATTGATTAGCTTGAGCGTATTTTTTCCAATCAAGAAATAGTGCAAAATAAAAACCACAAAACTGTTTTGATCAATGGTTTTGGAAATAACAAAAGTATTGTCACACTTAGCACAATAACTCACAAACTAAAGAACAGATTGTCATCTAATTTTGACAGCGGTCTTTAAAAAAGGTTATTTCTAACGTAAATTGAGGTGATTTAAGAAAAATTGCATCATCTATGTGTGAAGCCAGGACTTTTCAGCCCATGTGTTGCATTTAGATTTTAATAAAGTGGGTTAAAATCTTAGTATCAAAAAGGTACCCTTACCCACAACTATATTTATGCAAGATCTCCTCTCTTTCTCTCTCTGTCCCATAAACATTGTGTTTTGAATGAATAATGGGTGGATCATGACTCAAAACCTTCATTGTTATAAATAGATTTCTTTATAAGCCATTATTTCTATATTAGAAAAAAGAAAGGACTATAATAAAAAAAGGAAATTATATAGGTATAAGACTGTTGCTATGAAATATCATTCCTTGAATGGGATTTTTCTATAAAACTTTTATCGACCAAGAGGTATTTATAAATAGGTACCCATTAGACATATTTGATATTTTAAGAAAGCACTTTGGAGTTGGTTTTTTTTTTCTCTTTAAGTGTTTATCTACAATTCCTATTCATAGTAAACAATATTCTGTAATATTTTCCATACACATAAATATTTGCAGAAGTCAAGTTGGAATTCATTTTGTTAAATGATAAATAATGTTTCTTTATATTTATGATAAAAAATAATAACAGAGCGATAATTGTTATCATTTATGAATAAAATAAAAATAAAAAGATAAAGGGGAGAGAAAAGAATATTAATACATTTTTTTAACCATAATAAATTATATGAGATGATTTATTTTATAACCATCCTTTATTTTTCTTCCTTCTCCACTTAGATTTTTTTAATACTATTTCTTCCTTCATAAAAGGAGTACATATTATTTTGAAGAAGTATAATTCAATATTTTATCCTCTTATACTTGTAAAACTTTATTTATTATTGGAAGCCTCGAATGATTTATTTTTTAAGATCGGAGCCATATATTAATATTTCATTCAATATTTTAAAGGATATCTTATATAGGAAAAAAAAAGGATCTATTATACTTAAAAATGCAAAAAAAAAAAAATATGCTTGTTGTCTTATTTTTCAAAAAAGACAAAAGTAAAGATACAAAGCATATAATATCATCTATATCTATGTGCAAAGAGACAAAGATTTATAGTTTTTCTCTGTCTTGGACAGTACTTGATAATAATAATCAAAAGGTGTACAATTCTACAACTTATAAAAATAGGACAGGGTTTGCAGCCAAATACGCTATAATTAAACTAGTATTATCCAAGCAGATCCGAAATCACAAACGTTGCTACTCAAACTTTTACGGATCATAAAAAAGATCCAGGGGATTCTCTGATCTTAAAAAACTTATAGTATTACTTAATCCTTGCTAAAGAATATAGATATTATCTATATCAAGCTTATATTTAATTATACATAACAGTTACATCGCGTCATTATTTCAGATGGCGTTACCTCAGTCATACAAAAATGTACACTGTATTTGGTTGTCAGTTGTCAATTTTTCTTCTTTTTTTTCCTTATTGAGTGTTGTTGATATAGTTTAGTTGGATAAAAGTTAGTTTTTATTCACCTGCGAACAGTTGTCAACTATTATTGTATAATAATTCTATGGTTGAAAAATGGACTAATAACCAAATGATTTTTAGTGTTTTTCTATTTATTTTCGAAGAAGAGGTTCTGAGATAATATAAAAGTAACGACGTGCCCAATGTTATTATAACAATAACTTGTAATTATGTTCTTATGGTAATGACATTGTTATTTATCGTTCCTCGTACCCAAAATTTACTCGAATATTAGTTTCTAAAGATTCCAAGAAATCCAAAGAAAATAGCAACTTACTTTATGTAGAGAGAAAGGAAGAATTTTCAGCACACTTCTCAGTCTTGGTATACCATGAACTTGGGCTTTCTGACGGCAAGGCATTCCTCTTATGGGTTCCCGGTTGGTTACAGGCTCACAGGGTCCAACTATGTGATTGCCTTGGAGTAAAATCTTTTAGAATGAGTACAAGCAAACCATCCTAATAGAAACATAGCTTTCCAGTAGGATGATGAATCTACACGCACATTGCAAAAAAATTGGTTGGACAACAACATTCCGTTCTGGCCCAAACACTTTTGGCCCTACTACAGCCCTAATGCTAACCCCTCGACTATAACTTTTGGGCGCATGTCGAACAGAAGTCCTGCAGTGTCAGAGCCACTGTCAACCAGCTCCGAGACACCATGATAGAGAACAACATTCGCAGCGGGTCCCAGGGCTTCTACTGTTGTCCGGAAGCCATCATCACTGCTAAGGGTGGCTATTTTAACAATTAAGAGAGCACAGACACACATATATTAATATTATTATTTTTTTTAAAATTATATTGCTAATTAATAAATTATATCATGTTGAAGTTTAAAATTCAAAGTGTTCGGTTTCTAGTGGATCCTCTGATACTATTTGGTTCGAAAAAGGGATATTTATATCTGAATTGTTGACCAATCAAAATTGGTGCAGTAGGGAAATTGATAAGTAATAAAGGAAGTTAAAAGTATTTATTGGTATAATTAAAACCAAAAATATATTAATATTTATTTTATTTATTCCGACTAGCGGCGATAAACCAAGCCTATAACCCTTTATGACCTGATGTACCAAATTTGACACATTTGGAAAATTACTTATAAATCAAATAACTGTGAATGCATCAGTTAGAACCTTATCATACAGGTTGAGTTCACGTATTTGCTATAAATCCTATGAGCTATGTGCTCATCTAAACATTATTTTAAATATTATCGACTAATAAATACATATGAGGACATTTTGCATTTGTATGCCCAATGTGACATATTTGACCACACATGTCTGTGTGACTGATGTACCAAATTTGGGACATATCAATTAAATACACGTTAATATCAAAATATTTTAATTTATACTAAATCTGGTATAGTTATACAGAATATACTTCATAAATGCGAGGAAAATTTAAAAATCTAATTCTACCATAATTTGGATCATATATATTATGCGTATAAAATTATCATTCTTAATAAAAGTGACTCATTTAAAATACAAATATCAAAAAATTTAAAATAACGTGACTGTGCAAAGAAAAAAAACCAACATAATATAGTATACCACAAATTTAAAGAATAGGTATATAGATGTCACACAAAAAAAGGATTAACTAAAATTGCTTGTATTTAGCAAAGTATGTTTGTTCGTTTTTCTTTTGAGGACTCATTTTTAAAAACGAGGGTATGTAACTAAAGCTCAGTGTGTTATAATTTTAAAAAAGGGGAAGTTTATATTGGTACTATTAAAGTAAAGGCTTAATAATTCTAAGCAAGGTCTAGTAATCCTTACAAGTTTCAGATAATCTAATAAACATAGTAATACATTCCAACCTGTATTTTTAGCGGTCATACAAGATAAATTAAATTTGAAGTACTTTAGTACAGTTGACCTATAAAGTTATGTTTCCTGATTTTTAATAATTATAAATTTGAGACTGTATTTGCCCACTTAGTGTGGTTAAATATATTTCTTTCATAATGACTGATAACACAAGTTTTGAAATAATTTTTTTGAATACTTTTACCTTCTTATAGGATTGAGCCAACTTTTGAATATGAAAACATTGGAGGAGGAGTGTCTTAAGATTTATAATAATATATCAAAACTCCATAGTTCCTTTATATCTACCTATAATATATTTGGATTTATCTATTTTCTTTTTTGTACAATATAGATCATTATCCAAGGATTTAAGAAATTTCAGCACAAAGCTTTCAGACTTTTCCTCTCAAAAAAATTATATTTAAATCAATATTGCTGCTGAACCATAACTCTTAGATTCAAAGACTCTTTTGTAAATGAAACTCTAATTATTTACAGTTCAAATGAATTCCTTTGTTGTAAAATTAGTTTTTTGATTTGCAAAAATATTTTTTTAATAAAATAAAAATGATATTTTTAGGACTTATTACTAATAAATTATTTGGAGTGAACTCGACCAATACATGACGTCACTCTTCAACTGATTTGATAACAAGCATTCATTTCCACAAGATACCTGCTATTCGCAATCCACCATTATTGTATTTATAGTTAAATAAAACGACAAGTACTACCGACTAGTGTTGTATCGCTAGTTATTTGTTTCGTCCCGTCCAGTATTAGTAACGGTTTTTAGGACAGTCAGTATTAGAATATCCATAAAAAAAGTTGAGTGACATTATCAAAAAATGAACTTTGTAACTTTTTAAGACTGATATGTAGGACGGAACTGAACAAAACTGCAGTTTTCAGTTCTGAATAAAGACCGACGCAATCCCACTACCAAAAAAGATAAAAGAGTAAAAAAAAAAAAACCTTGTTAAAAACTCTGTATGATTTAAGTTCTTATAATAATTTCATAGCATATTCAAATATCACAATAATGTACACTAATTTCTTTAATACACAGTAGGGACTCAAAACTAACAGTGGTATTATTAAATTACGAAAATTTTGATTATTATGGAATCAAGAAAAGACAACTCAAAACTAATTTGCAGTACGTTTAAATACAATATTTTTTTATTCTATATGTCCTCATTCACAAGCAATAGCATTCTAGACACACTGGCCAACAGATTTTCAGCTCTTGGCGAGGAAGGATGTGTCCATGGCTTACCACACTGTCACGATGACAGTTTGGATCGAATCAAAATTTGAATGAGAGGGTCGGAAGACATTCTTCGACGAGACCGCAAAGTACAGGGGTTTGAGGTCAGAGCTGGATGAGGGCCACATAAAGGCAGGCCAGCAGTAAGCTTAATTTTTACTCAAGAAATTTGAAATTTATATAGGACTGTAATTGAATTCTTGATATTGTAGGAAGTATAGATGAAGTCATCAACTGTCTCTTTTGCCTTCTTGGCACGGACACCAGCCCGGAAAAGATCACACACGCGTCGAATTTTGTTGAAGTTGCTCCAACGTTTTTATACCTATACATGAGATTTTAAAAAAAATCCGTTTATTTTTGTTTTAACTCCCGTTTGGGTCTGTAAGGAAATCTTGTAATGATTGTTTAAAAAATATATAATATTAGAATGTTTCCGCTATTCACATGCAATCAGAAACTTCTCAATTTTTTGGCTCAGTGAAATAATTATAAAATGGATAAATATTTGTTTAAACTTTAAAAATACGGGGGAAAAATAAACATACTTTTATCTCCCTATATACTTTTAGCGTATTGTTGGGAAAATAATTATGTCATTAGTTTTTATACGTTTTGAGCCTATTGTTTATTAATGTATAAATTTCTACTAAATAGTTATAATACAAAAGTGAGTATGAACCTCTATTGCATGAATAAAAAAGAAAAAAAAATAGGCTTAGGGTATAAACCACTTTATTGCTGAGATATATAATTACCTATTATCGTATACTAAGGCTTTATTGAAGGGTCAAAATTATTTTTGAAGGTTTTTAAATTGAGTGAATACCCAAATAATTATCCTGGGACTTTGTTAATGTTGTTTCAACTATACATATTTTGCGTTGGAAATGTTGTCCTATTTAACCATGTCCTGTATTTAAAGAGTTGATAATTCCTAAGAAAATCTGAAAAAAATATTTTTAACTTTTTACAATACATAATATTTGATCCTTAATCGACTGAATTATTTAAATACTACGAAAACATTCAAATCACAAAATATATACCTAAAATTATGTCCAAAATAAATTCAGAAATGTTTATTAATTATATTAAAAAGCGTAGATAATTTGAGACCAACGTCTTAGGGAGTGAAAAGCATGGGCGTTGCTTATATGACCCATGATAGTGATGCTATATAGTATTTATTTACAGTTTGTATACTTATTGTATTATTACAATATTTAAATTTAGTACACTTGCGTCATCTTGGTGATATTGATCTGGTTGTTTTTTTTAAATTTGATCATTCCTATTATATTAGAATCTAATATACTTGTATACTCAATTTTTGGTATAAATTTTGTTTGGATGAGAGGAGGGAGGTGAATTTTTCGTGGAGTGCGGTAAAGTTTCCTGTTATCAAATTAAGCAACTAACCTTTAACTTGTTTAAATACTAATGGGAGTACCCATCATTGTTCAGGTCAAACTATCCACTTTAGTGTGATCTTTTTATCAAACACGGGCACTTAAGCAGCTGAATGTGGCGCCCACACTCGCCGGATCTAAATTAGAGGGATCTTTTTGTGTGAGTGTGGAGCAGGATTAAACAACAACCCAATTAAACCACCTGCAACACCAAACACGAACTCATCAGTCAAATAAAGAAGTAATTCCAGGATTTCCCATGAGACCAAGTGGTGAAGACCTGCACACACTTTTGTCCTCGTATAGGGACTAAAGGTGATTAGTTAAATAAGATAAATCACAATCCATCAAGCTTTCAGAATCCGATTTTATTTTTTTTAAATCTGAGAACTGGTTAGAGTGGAAATTCTGTTTGAAAAAAAAAAAAAAACACATTTTCTTGGCACAGACAGCTTGCTCACCCTGTCTATTCTCTCTTTTTTATTTTAAATATGATAGACTGAGCTTTGGTTAAATACATTTATTGCTAAATATAATTTAAAATAACAATCATTATTTGTATATTCGATATGTATTCCCTTATGAATTTTTTTATATATTAAGATAAGGTGAGCTTTAGCCAAACACGCTCGTTGTTAAAAATGAGGCATCTACAGACAGACAAATAACCTTTTTTTAATATAAAAGGCGAGTAGACATTTTATATTGGATTATTTGTTGAACACATTGGTATTAGAATATTCAAACCTAAAAACTTTAATCAAAAAACCATTTATTTAATAGATAATGAACTACATTTACTTCATACCATATTTTGCAGTTATATAACAAAAATAAGTTGAAATAAAAAGATCTTACTTTCAAATATAGTATCTATATATTTATAAGTATTAATATTTATCCATTGTTATATAATGAAAGCGTCTGACAATATTAATATGTATTGCAGATAAATTAATCAATAAATTACGACATTTCGGAAACTAAACTTTCTTATATTTATGAAATATATTATTTGTTTTATAAACAAAAAGTTTAAAGTATATTAGTTACAAAATAAAATGAATTTTTTTTTTTGTTTTTGTCTCTTTTTTTAAATACTTGACAATATGTACATGTTTTTCTACATAAATACTATCAAAAAGCTATTTATGCATATAATTGAAAACACAAAATGAAGAAATCTAAGGGGATAAGATTAAAAGTCATCAATTCTTTTCAACTGTGAAGATCTAATCTAATTGTATATATATATTTTTTTTTCACTATACCTCTTTTTTGTTAATTTAATTTCAAAATTCATTTAATTCTCCCCTTTTCTCTCTCGTTTCGTTTCATTTCTTTTTATTATACATAATTCTCTGCAACTTTGATTTTATGATCTTCTGAGGTAAGAATAATGTATGTACGTGTGTGTGACAGTCTACCAAAAGTTAAAATTGAGGATTTAGCTCTTAATTATAAAGATATACATTTGGAATAATTATATTAGTGACACAATTCATATACAGTGTGCGTCAGCAAATCGTATGTTGTTTGGTAGTAAGATTTGAATCAAGTTCATCAAGAACGACATATACACATAACATATGGAGTTTTTTTAATAATAACTCAACCTAATATTACCAACAATTATTTCTCATACCATACTTCTTCTGTGGCCACCATGGCCTTCCGTCTTGGACTAAAATCCTTGCACATCTTGATTAAGTAATCATTGAACTTATCCGTTCACTACTTCTCAACAAAGGTTTTCAGAGAATCCATATATCAGTGGGGGACTCTGTAGGCCTTGTTCTCCATAATTCGTCATATTCTATAGTCCAGTGGCGAGCAGTCCAGTGATGAGGGGGCAACAAGCTTAGAGGTCAAAAATTGGTGAAGTCTTTTGTGACAATCTTGTTGTGTCCTAGACTTCCTGTTTTCCTGGAGAGGATCTTGGTGCTGTTAATGACCTTCCTAACCTTACAAAACAGCTCGACAGAGCTATTCATAATGTCCGTAACCTCCTCTACATAATGATGTACGTGGACAAAGTCTGCAATCCATAGCCTTTTTACCTCCATTCTCATTGTTTGCTGACGTATCGTAACCAATAGTACAACTTATGAAAACTGATACAATTCGAAACGATTTCTTATAAATAACCCCACATCGATTGAAAGTAATAATACACTTAAGGATCTATAATTTGCGTGGTACGATTTACTTAATCACATTGTATATAGTTTGATTTTTGGAGAAAACTATCGCATAGCTATCTTCATTCTGTCATTCGACATTTGCTTCAACAGGAGAAATATAAAAGAGACCAAAATTATACTATCAATATCCCAAACTGTAGAACTGTTTAAATTTGAATGACCCTTCCACGACGAATATCTTATATTTTACAAAAAGTTAGAGTGACGCCAAATTAGAATTTATTTATTAATCAAGAAGTAAAATTTCTTTGCTAAACAAAACGATAATAAAAGCTTGTTTTCTACAAAAAAACAACTAAAATTAATGTCAAAAAGGCTCTGAATGGGACCTAATCAAAAGAATATTTGAAATATCTTTATTTTAAAAATATACTTTTGTAAATCGGTAATGTTGAAGCGCTAAAATTTACACATGGCCTCTCCTGTGAATGTCGTGGCAATCCAACAGTGATTTTAGGGAAATCATTTGAAATATAAACTAATTGATAAAATTAATATTTCAAATATTACCATATGAAAACAAAATACAAGTTTTTCTTAAAAAAATATGTCCAAGCTGTTGGAAATAAAACCACAATTGTTTTTACTTCTAAAGATTATTTGTCTTCCGATATAGTCTGGAAAAATTTGAACCATGATTAATGAAAATGAATGATTTTTTTTATCCTTTATAATTTTTCTTATGCTGGTCTAATTCGTTCTCTAGATTGATCTTGATAACTATATTAACAAACATTATAATTTCACTTCATTTTTTATTGGTTTGTTATCATGATTACCGAAAAAGTAACAACCCAGTTTTTGTAATCTTTATTAGAAGGATTATATAGCTGAATACTAAGAGACCATTCAATTTTGAGAGAAGAAGGTTAAAAGTCAAAGTCACTGTAAAAAAAAATTATCGACCATAATTTTATAACAAATTGAGAGAAATAACTCAAATTAGTCACTCTTACTTTATAATGCAGGTACTAAATATTTTTTTAAAATAAAAACAAAGTCACAAAAGGTCAGAAAATGTTTAATTTTACCTAATTTGGAATAAAACATACAACAGAAATTATAATATTGTAACGGATTTTTATCAGATGTTTGTACTCTACCGATTGCCATTTCTAATTGATTAATATTGTAACATGTTTTTCTTTTCAAGTGCTTCCGTTACATGTGCATATATCAAGTCAAAGAATTGCACTCTCTGCTGGAAGTGTGTATGATATTCATTGTAAAACCTTTGGATCAAGACCCAGCTCTCATGTGACTTGGTGGCTTGGAAATGTACGTTTGTTAGATGAATCGTCTAAGGTAAATACTATTATTTCAATTAAAAATTTTACATAACATATAAAAAAACTACAAACATATTCGGAGCATTTTATTCTTCTTCATTTATTATTATTATCTTATGTATATATGTAAATATACAAAGTTCTTAATAAAATATATGACATATTTTTTAGAATAAAAAACTGTGCAGAATAATAATGAGAGCGTCTTCTTTTTTTATTCTCTATTTATGCAAATTTTCCTCTACGTGAGATATCCTTCAACGCCCTATAAAGCAGCATATAATGATTGTTTTTTATGTCAACTTGAGGGTTTTTTTTTTTCTTTCTTTATAATGAACTTTTATTTTCAGCCAAATTTCTATAAAAAAATATTTTAGTGAGAATGTACCCGAGGCTTGTAAGTAAAAAAAAAAGACAAATCTGCATTTTAACAATATTTAACAAATATTTAATTTAATATTTGAAGGTCATGCTTTTTTTCACAAATAAAAATGGTTATATTATCTCTTTTAACCAGTGGTTCTTACCCATATGAAGCTAGGGTGAAGCTTATCTTTTAAATTTGAAAATTGTGGAGTTGCAGGTGTAGTAGATTTTTTCTTTTAGGTAACAGACACCTTACATAAATTTTGAACAGTTTTGAAAAATATTTAGAAGTACCTCTACGGCTCTAATGTTTTGATTTTCAAAAATTAATGTGTTAGCCTTAACATCATCTTAACACTTAGTTTTACGAGAAACCTGATAATACAAGAAATTTAGCTAAATACATTTTCTATCAAAAATATAATATAGATTTTTCACTAACGTTTTGTAATAATTGTTGAAAAAGAACAAAAACTTTCTTAAGTTGGATTTTTTGCTCTATGTCCATCTGATTCTCGTTATAAGAAATGATATCCATATTAACAATTCATGTCTCCAAAATTATAAGAAATTGTTAATTTATTACTCGAAATAGAAAAATTAGGTTAAGTTAGGATAAATATCATCTTTTTTTAACCTTTTACCGACCTTTTTTCGAATAAAAAACTTTATAAGCTAAATCCATATAATAATTCGTAATTAAGTATTAAGAAATACTCATTGCGAAGATATTGATCTTTTCTGGCTTTTACTTAATCTAAAAAGTCTTAATAACAAAATTAGAATTAATAAGTAAAGTAACTTAACCTCATTTTATTTTAAAAAGAGATAAAATTTTAGAGTATTGCTATTAAGGTCAAGTTTTTTATCACGGAAAATAAGGGATCAAATTCAACGCATGTGCCTTGAAACAACAAATTGGAATACGTGTAGGACAGCTAGAGCTTGAGTTTTTCTACAAAAAAAAACTAGGAAAAAACATTTTACCTATCGTATGTAGAAAACTTTATTATGGAATTAATCATAAGCACAGCATTTCATTCATGTTTTGGACCTACGTCTTCTCCTGATGTTTTAAATATTTAAAAAAAGTAGCTCAGAACTCCTAGTTGGATTGAATTACAGATCACTTTTCAAGTTTCCTAAAAAAAATCCCTGATATGAGAACCGGTACAAAAATATTGATATCGTTACAACACTCCGTTCAAACACCTTTTTTTTGCAAGGTCAATTTAATGGAAATGCATTAAAGTAGTCCAATTTGAGAATATATGTATATCTCGATTAGGAAAAATTACATTCAAATTATAATTAAAAGCTAAGATGTATGTTTTTATTAATTTTTAAGTCTTTCATTTATTCAATTCTTAAATTTTTCTATATATAATTTCCTTTATAAAACAATTCCAAACAATACTTTACATATTTTGTCGTACAAAGTTGTTTTTTATCAATGACTCACTTTTGCCATCTTTGAAATATCGTATTTCTTTATAAAATTTGATTGTAGTTTTGAAACTAATTAAAGATTTTTATTTTTAAGAAAACTTACTTTTTTTGTTATTACTTTCTATGATAATTTTTCTTCATTCATTAAAGAAATTAGAAAAGCAGAGGAAATAATCTAATTAGAAAACAGTTTTCCTACTTAATTTTTCCACCTCATTTATCAGCTTCAATGAATAGGGAAGAAAGAGAAGGGGAATACAAGAAACATTTTACTAATAATGTGATTATTATCAATATCATTTTAGACATCAAAGGATGGAAATGTAACTGAGAGTACACTTCGATTTCAACCCAAAATTAAGCATCAAGGAAAGCTTTTACGTTGTCGATCTGAAAATCCTGTTATGCCTGCAAGCCAAATAGAAGACACTTGGCATCTAGATATTAATTGTAAGTATTGTATATTTTAATAAGAAAGAAAAATCTTTTGTTTTTAAGGTGCCAGAGATGTAATAAACTTAATGAACATATTGATTTATTGAATAAATATAGGAAATTTTTTATATATTTGATTTTTTTGCCAACTTTTAGTTTTCCCCCTCAAATATTTGCCTAAGGATGATGAATTAACCCTTGTCATTTTATTAAATAATAGGTAGTTTATTTTGTGTGTCATGCGAACATATATTTTAGTAGAGTAGTTAATTTTCCATATTGTAGATGAATGTCTAACAATTCCATATGCTTTCTTTATGATAAATTTGTCTCTTGAGAAAAAAAAGAATATAGGCATAGTTCTTTTCAAACTTTTACCTTTTATTAACTTATTTTTTAGATACGTTATGTAGTATTCCATTTATGCATTTGGATACATTTGTATAAATTCAAGAACTTGTAAGAGAGCTTTCTATCTTCTATGATAGATTATTTCATTATCAATAATTTAGTTAGTAATTAAAATCCAGCTTATAGTTGAATAAATGTCAAATTTTGGCCATCTTAATAATATATATAGTTATATTACCTAGAATGTCTGGAGTTATTAAGTTTCGACAAACAGGCACACTTTGCATTGATAATATAGAAGATTACTCCCACGAAATCTTCAGTATTGCTCTCAGTTTTTCATGACACCACTAACATGTAGTTACGCAGTACTTAAATATTCTCTCCTCAAGAATAAAAGAATAATACTAACAGCTTGATAATTTTTTTATTTATTGTTATAAGACAGGAAGTACTTTAGCCTGTTGTTAAACCTTATTTAAAGAAACATAGGTAGTTTTTTAATTTTGTTTAATGTACTTCCTATTTCTTTCTTTTTCAATATGAGTTGTCCTAAATCCCATGAGATTTCATTCCTTTTTACATACTATTTCTTTGGAACTTTTCAAATTGGAGTGTTTAAAACATGTCCTTGAAAGTGGGAGCGGTTTTTTCTAGTTGGTAATATAAAAAATGATTTTTTATTTTTCAAAAATGTTGTCATTATTATTTAATTCTTGAAGACAGTGTAGAAGTAATAACTAGAATTTGTGTTCATGAAAGACAAAAAGTAAAAATGAAGTATACTGGAGAGTAATAAGTGTAAGTCCTTGTTAGACTGATTGAGCCCATTGAGGACTGATATTGGAGGAATTTCAGGCCATATGTCCTTGCTATATACGGAGTAAGATTTTAGTTTATTTTCTTCCTTTGACGACTGTTTGCCGCAGATTTATTATAACATCATGACAGCTAAGCTGCTCTCCTCCCAAACATTCTTCACTTTGTTAGGCTGAAAACGTTATTTTATATCTCTTTTATTTTTATATACGGATGGGACATATATTATGTCTATACATATACTCTTTTTTTTTTTTCTTTTTTTTTAAATGACGGGGACACTTGATTCTATATTTATTCCTTAGATCAATTATCTACACCTAAAAACGACTTACGAATAGCATACAAATATAGATTTTGGTCAACTATCAAATGATAAATATAAAAAAAAGGAGGTCAAGTGACTAAAAAAAAATAAAAGATCCTCTAATTTTGATGATTTTTTTTTAAATCCCTCTTTGATACCACACTTATGTACACATAAACCTAATATATAAAATATGATAAAACTTAAACAACATTGATAATCATATCTTTGATAAAATTTTTTTAGCAAATATTAACTTTCCTGTAGTGCAGCTTATTGTTAAAACATGTTATGATGAGAGATGTGAAAAAAAGCGCATATTTAAGTTATTAATTATAATGTTGTCCGGCTGGCATGTACAAGTTATTATAAACAAATTGTAACTTGCCCAATTGTTTCTTCCCTCGCTTAAAAAGGCGTGCATTATTACATCTCTCTATATGTGTGTTTTTTTATAAATATAATTATAACTGAAATCGACATTTTTTATTAAATATTTGCTCCCTTAGCCACAATGACGGCCTCCACCCTCTTCCTGTAGGCTGCACACAACCTTACGGATGATTATGTAGTCTTGATGGCGGACTCCAAAGCTCTTATAGGTCCGTAAGGATGGTTGCAGGCAGCTCCTCGACCTTTGCCTAGATGAAATAGTCCAAAGAATTAAGATAGGTGGGAGCTGCAAGGCCATATGTGCTTGGACACATTCAAAAGAAGCTGGTCTATAGACAATCTTTTCCTCTTTGTAGCCTTCATACTGAGATGTTTCTTACTCCTTCCTCTTAATTTTGCTCACAAATCATCTTTAATGATTCTTTCAAGAGCTGGATTTCTAGCAAGGTGGTTTTTGACAAGTGTAATCATGATTTTTGTTCTAACTGTTCGTTTCCGACTATGCTAAGAACTTTCTGGCAACTTTTTATTCGGTTTGAAATCTTTTTTTTTAATGCCATACACGGTATACATAATGCTATACAGCTGATCTTGAGGTCATTGGTAATCTCCTATGGGTTTGTGATGCGTAAGAATTTCCAGCACAAGAGTTATTTGCTTCCATCTTATCACCTTTTCAAAATACAGCCAATATGCCTCATATTTAAGTTTACACTTAGATAATTTATCAATGATACTCTTTGAAGATGTGATAGTACAATTAATTTAATCTAATATACAAAGAAATACTATGTTCATATAATTACGATATATATTAATGGGTTAAATAAAAAATTGCCCTGGAGATAATTTCTCTACAAAAAAAAGTGCCTCATACTAAATAAAAATTTTAGATTGGCAAATATCGCACCATAGGAGAATAAACATTGATTAATTATTTTTAAATGTATCCAACATTGTATTGAACAGGAACAAATGGAGGAGTTTAATAATGTCATAACTAAATGTATGATATCTTTACATTTTAATAATTTGCCTATTAATAATTGAGGGTATGAAAAAAATCATATCAAGATTTCAACTTATTCATCACTATCAAGGAGATATTTAAAAAAAACCAAGAAAATTAATTATATAATACTTAATACAATTAGAAAATATGAAAATTATTTAACAACTATATATTTTAGAATTTCTATACTCAGAACTAAAAAATATAAAAAATTGTAAATCTAATTCTAGTATTCAAAATATTTGATAAGCAAGATTTGAAAACTAATTTGTGAAATGGTGCAAAAAAAATTAAATTGCACTCAAAAATATGTACCTTGAAAGTAAATTCTTTGATTTTGTTTATGTTCTTTTAATTGGTTTGATGGGGTTGCAAAAGTATATGTAAATATTAGAGTATTACCAATGTTAATAGAAATACAAGGTTATACAAAAAACGCTTTTCCAGCTGATGTTTGACTTCCACCACGCTATTCAATACTGACGCCAAAGAATAAATACTATTACTATTAATCATATAATTTTTAGTATTATATAGTGTTAATATACTGTTGTTATCCTTGACATTTACTCCATTTACACATAGGAATCATGTGTTAAGTCCAAATATAATATAGTATATATATAGTAATATTTATTTATCTAGGAATGACCTGGACGCGAACCTAAGCACATTGAGTTCAAGAGAATAATGTCTCCCGATCGTTTTGTCCTTGTATCCCACCAAACCTTTCGTTAATATATAACAATATTTATAGAAAGCTAGAGATAGAAATAATACTAATTATGTGCTGACATGCTCGAACAGCGCTTTCACAGCTTATGCCAGTGTTATTTAGCATCGAATTGATTCTTATTTGTTCAATGTTCTGCCTTCAATGGTTAGCATAACCTTATATCTTTTGGAAATAAACGAAGCTATATTATTTGTTTTTTTAACTGTTTTCATTAAACTTTATTGATTCACTCCATTATGATCTCCTTTAGATGATTCTATGTATCATGAACTCAAGAAGGTTATTACATAGAATTTTGATTTTTATATAAATTTATAAATGTCAAGTACTTCAATTTTATGTATACTGTAAATAATATGCATAGATAAAATCATGTTTATTCCTGTATAATAACATCCAAATGATTAATTTTATTACAAGTTGACAATAAGAAATGTAATTGGAGTAGTAAAAAAATAATTATTTTCTAATAATTTTTCTTTAGTTGTGTATATCTTGCGTTGTATAAGTGTAAACGGTTTGCACCAGATGTAATTAGAAAGATAATATTTCGTACAAATAAAACTTATTTAATGTTTTGTGATTGTTTAACTCAGTATTGTTTGAAGCTAGCGTCAGTGAAGGACACCAGCAATGAAAAAATACGCCATAATTTACATTTTTTCTTCGAACAAGGCGAAAACACAAGCCAGGCTGCTGAAAATGTGAATAGTATATTGTACCTCTAGTATCGAAGTTTAACCGAGGTTATATAGTTGTCTCGGTTTGTTAGTCACTAGGATTAAGGCAAAAGTTACAGTTCTATTTTGTTATAACTTGGTACAAATATTATATATAATTAGTGTAAAAGCTAATTAAATTTTGAGAGATTAAGGTAACAGTACATGTAGAACTTTGCAACAAATTGGGGTAGACAACTTAATTTAATTTTAGAGAGAGGGTATACACTCTACAGAGTTCCCATTCTAGTTACTTTTACTTTTGTCAGTTGAGGTTGTGAAGGGACGTTGGAAGTTTTTGACCCAACATCTGATCACTTTATTCGGTAGTTTTTTGCTTATTATTTTAATGCTAGCATGTAGCAATCAATAAACAACCTTTCAAAAGCTTGGGGCTATTCTAACTAAATACTTGCTAGCGTTGAGAATAACATTTTTTGTTGAATTATACTTACATTAGATTTAAATATACAATAATATGTACTTTATAAAAGCTTTTTGTTACATAGAGCGCACTTATTCTTTCATATACATAATTACTCACATACCAAGTAAGGGAATGGTAATCTATCATGGTTTATATTAGATATAACACATTGTTATATACTTCAAAACAGTACTCTATGTTAATTTGCTTTCACCACACATATAACACATGAATAATAATAGTTGGTACTACTACCAATTTACCGGTCTTCATTTATCTATGTAGATGTAGAGGAAAACAAAGTCGTATATAATGGAATGTCTACTCCAAGTTAACGCTCAATGTAATATCAAATATATATTTCAACCCTCTTATACAAAATAAAAAGTGTATACAAAATAATAATAATATTTCAAGATGATATAACAAGAGCTATCTAATAAAACATCAAAAGAGTCTTTTTACTTTGACCCAACCTTTGTCTTTTATATTTCATTTGATAGTTGAGTAGCACATTACTTATTTGTTGTTTACATATGCAAATACCGACAAATTTATATCAATGTAATAGATAGTATACATTCATGGATATAAGTTTTATATAGTGAAAAAAGAAATAAATATTGTTTTAACTTGTAATTTGAGCATATTGAATGCGTATATGTCGGTATAAGTATACTTCAAAAACCAATATGCTTATTACATCCTTTCCTTTGATAATTTTTTTACCTTTATGCAGATATATTCGAGGGATTATCTATCACATTCTTCTGAAACACCAAAGAATATTAATTGCTTTCCTCATTTCTTTCTGATATTTTTATAATATTTAATTTACATATTGTACACTAAACCATTTTGTATAGTTTATCTATATTAAATGCCGTAAATGACTCATTTTGAATGTGTGCTTAATATTTTAGAAATCCTTGACTACTTAATTTAAGACACAAAAATGTAACAGCCAGTGTGTGCAGCTAAAGCTCAGTTTGTCTCATATTTTTTTTAAAGGAGAACAAATCTTTATAACAGTAAAACAATGTTGGTTGGTGGGCTTGTCTACCAAGAACCCGTTTTTTAGTATATTACTACTTGATTTAAGAAATAAAATGTAGCAACGAGCGTATGCAGGTAAAGCTCAACGTGTGATATTTAAAAAGGAAAGAAAAGAGGAGTACATATCTATATTAATAAAGCAAAGTTTGTTGGTCTGTATGTTTGACTTCCGAAAACTCATTTTTAGAGTAATCTTAATATTAGAACCTTGAAATTTTTCCTAAATTTGAATACTTCCTATTTAAATGATCCTCTTTTAATAAAATATGAATCTTAAGTCTAAAAATTTGTACATATATTCTCTTGCAATTACTTACAAAATAATTATTGACATAAACAAAAGTATTTTTAAAAAATACTGAAGAAACATTGAATTGCTGTCCAACCAGGAAATTTCCACGTAGATCTTTTCGTTATTTTTCTAATAAAGACGTAATTGATATTTTTAGAATATTTTTAAAAGTAAGAAATGTCATTACACTACTTCAAAAATGTCAGCCGCGCCATTTATGAACTGGCTTTTTTTTAATATAGCCAGGAATAGTATATATTGAAAGTAATTCATATTTAAAAAGTATATTAGTAAGGTATTTTCTTTATCACCATGAGCAGTGTTAGCAAAAACAAAAGTTCAAATAAATTATATATTCATAGAAATATTTAATGTTTAATGGCCAATGTGTCAAAATGACACAAAACTTATATATGTGAATAAAAGTCGGATTTTTTTAATATTTGATATATTTTCTTAGATAATCTCTTAAAATCTTATATATAAAAACAATAACAGTAATAATATACGAGTATATTTATTTATATCTTTATTTACAAATACACTACTTACTTGTAAAAACATAAATAATGTTTCTTCCTACTAAATACTTACCATAATTAAGAAAAAAAAACAAAGTGCTTGGATCTAGAAGACACCTCCACCATGATATATTAGTAAAAGATTTCTTAACAAAAAAAAACAAATAAAAACACATTTAAATTTTTAAAAAAAAATATGCTGTCATGAAGTCTTATTTAATTGTGTCAAAAGTGTTTTTTATTGTGTAAAAACTGTAACCATGGCTATCAAAGGATAATTCGCAAATTTTTTAGATCTTATAAAAAAAAATTATAAGTTTTAAAAATGTTCAGAGAAAATAAATAATGGTCATAAAATACTAGGGTCATGTTTTGATTATAAAAATATACAAATATAGACATTTAAAATACAATGGAGTAAAATATGATACAATGCTCATACTAGTGTAGAATATAGTTCCAGTAGGTTAAAAATAACAATGCAACAACGAACATGTGCAGCTAAAGCTCGGTGTGTTATAGTTAAAAAAATGAAAATACTAGAATGAGCTCTCGTTGAGCCCAAATACTCCAACTAAAATTAAACTCAGATATGTATCTCAATTTATTCCAAAGTTATGGTTGATTATGCAATTCTTAGTCGTTTCTTTTCTTTGACATTGACCTCTAAAAATTTAACAGGCTTTTACTGTGACCATCTTCGTGCCATGTTTGTTCAAAAATGAACTGTTACTTTTTGCATAATCAGGTGACTAACAAACAAACAAAGAAAAAAGAGGCAAAAAAATAACCTCCGTTTAACATCGTTGGCGTATGTAAAAAAGGTGAATTTATAATTTTTTTTTTTTAAACCTTTATTTAGACAACAAATAACACAAATACGAAACTTATTGACTTATATTATGTGACCAATTCAAAAATGTGTTTTATCCTTGAAATATTGTCGTGGTCTTGTCTTAAATTGACAAGGATATAGACTGTTTTTGAAGAAGCTCTTTTTTTAAATTAAAGTTCATACTTTCAGTTATGAAATGCAATACTTTTAAACTTTTTGTATCTATTCGTCTTGAAGCTATGAGCCTTTGAAAAAAAGGCACCTATTTTCCAATTGAAACAAAGATAACTCGAGTTAAAAGTATGATATAGACATTTTAAAAATGGTTTTACAATATTTTTAAGATTTGGCTTTAAAATATATTTATATAATTTATCCCCATCTCCAACAACGAGAGCTTAAAACTGCTTTGAACCTAAAAAATAACCAAAAATAACATAAATGTATAGCCTTTTTCTGAAAGCCACGAGGCTATGAGAGAAAAAATAAGACCATATTTGGAATCAAGGGATCAAATTGTACTAAGTTAAGCATACGCTGTTCTTGTGCATAAAAAAAGTGTGCTTTTGTTTGATAGTGTAATTTATAAAAATTAGAATTATCTAAAATTTTCTGGTGGAGATGCATTTACAAAAAAATAATTAATCATTAGAATTTAAAATTTCTTAAGCAGATTAAGACCTACAAATATAAAATATTCATACATATTTAAAATAAATTAACACCAAAAATCATTTAAATACAAACATAATATTAATAGCAAATTTGCTTTTAAACCAACAACTACCTTCTTTTTTTGCTCTTTCTAAAAAGTTTGAGTATCTTCTTCAAAGTCCGAATCTGTCTTGATGTGTTTAATGTAGGATATCTAATAATATCAGAGGCCCAGTTGCAAGCACTTTCGATCACCCTAGGGATTTTCAACTCGAATGTTCCATATCTTCGCACCACCGAAATTAAAATAGCACGAATTTTCTCTGCAACCACGGGTTCTCCTACAGTTATATTCTTAGCTAGGTAACTCTTTACATTGAATAAAGCATTCCCTAACAATCCAGCTTAAGGAGTAATTTCTTTATTTTTTCTGTATGTTAGTTTGATGTCAATACCAAATAAATCCAAGTAATGCTCGTTACTCCCGCTGGTTTATAATAAATTTGTTATATCTTTTGTACATGTACAAAAATATGGATAATAATTTACAAAATAATGATAAAGAAATGAGAGAATTAAAAATTATTTATCCATTAGTGCACAACTATATGTATGCATAATTATATAAAACCTTTTAAATGAAATATACATACATATTTGTAAGTGTCTGATAAATCAATTATATAAATCTTCTTTTTTTTTTTTTTTTAATACTTGATTTTTTCCTTGCTGTGGCTGTAATTCTTACATATACTGCAGAGGCTCTGCAAATTTTTTAACTTCATTTTTTGTTAAAATAAATGATGATAGTTTTGAATCCTTTTATAGTCTATTGTATTGCTTAAACCACTATTACGATCAGTTCGTGTATTTATGTTCAATACATTGTTAATAATAATTATATCCATGATTACTTTACTTTGTTTAATATATGTAAAGAATTATTGCAACTAAGATAAGGAACTTTGTGCATAATAACTACTGAGTTAAATTACATTTGCATTCTATTTAAATAATCCTTTGTATTTGTATTGTTTTTATAGAGAACATATAGAAAGTTTCCTGTAAAAGTAATGGATTGTGATATGGTTTTTTGTAAGTAATTTACATTACTTCTGAATCATTAACAATATAGTAAACATAAATTAGAGCGTTCCATTTTCGGATTAAATTTTTTTTTCCTCTGCAGTAAGATTGTTTCTGCTAGAGACAGTCAAAACTTTACTTTGTCAATGTTTGAGGCCTTTTAAACTTTTGAAGTAAGGTACAGGCCATCTCAAATAAATTTTTTGGGATATTTGAGTCCAATCCTTTTTTAAGCATCTTCTACTGTCCCAAATATGATGCTACGAGTCAAAAACTGTACTTATTATATTTTTTTACTAATTTAGTTTATTCGTAAACGTATAATACACCTTGTTTTTAATTAACCGTCCGTTAGTTAAAAGGGATTTTTTACACCCTGAGATTGATTACAATGCATCTTATGCCTTTAAATATACGTTTTATTGCCAATTATTTTCAGTATGCTCTTGAAACACAAAATTTGTAAATATGAAAGTCTTTAATCACTTTGCCTTGATTAGTATTTTTTTTGTATATTTAGCCTCTTTTAAATTAAGATTACGTGAATTTAATTAATTAGTTTAAAATACCTTCCATTTGTTTTCTTGGATATATTTTTTCTCGATTTTTTATATTTACACTAGTATTTTTAAAATTTTAATAGATATTTACTATTTCAAAATGGATGGAATAGTTAAAAACACACTACAAAACTTAAGTAGCGTAATTATTCTAATTGTGTTTATTATGTAACTAAATAGGCATTATATTGGGGTTTCTTTTTACTTAGTTCACTAACTGCGTTATAAAAATGATCTTAGATGTACTCAATGATTGCCAGTTTCCCTGTTTTATTAAAGATAAGGACTAAATAGGAAAATCAAGAGGAAACTTCGTCCACTATTGTAACCCACTTTCCTTTTTTTTTTAAAGAAGAGTACTTTACTTGAACTTTTTTCAAAAATAAACTAACATATGTAACAATTTTGTGAGCACTGATTCATTGGCAGGTTGTGTGTTTTTTGTCAATTATTCATATCAGTTTTTGTTTAACAACCATCACTTCAACTGGGGTTAAGTTTTGTCATATTACTCTTTAATTATTAATAATCCGTTAGTGAGTATGCTTAGACACTTATTTAGTGATCAGATACATGATACACAGTCCACATAGACTCTTAATTATACTTTTTTAATAATCTATTATTTACATGTAAATGCCAATTAACATTATCAGTGTATACATAAATATGATTTCTAGACGTGGAGATAAAAATATTTTTTTTTCTAAGTTTAATAACATTGGTTTTGGGTCTCTACAATATTACCAAAACAAAACGATCTAACAGCGAATAAATTATTTGAATTCACCAAACATAAATTATCTATCGTCAAATGGAGTAATGATTTATTGCAACAAAAAAAAAGTTGTATTTATCATGACTAGACATTTTAAGAGCAATAGTATCTTACAAAGTTATGATGCAAAAATGTTGTTTAAATCAGTTTTATAAAATTTGGGGTACCGAAAATTCCAGTTTACTAACGAAGTGTTTAACAAAGTGTTCAATATTTTTTACTAAAAGACCAAATATAAAAAAATATAAAAATTACAGTTTATGAGTTATAGCATCTTTTTTGGGAGCATACAAGAGGTTGTAAAAAGAATAACTTCGATCAAAACTACTATTTTTTCTAATTAAAATTACCTTTAAGACACTTTAAATAGCCTGGAAGGGCTCAAAGTTAGCCAAAGTGGGTTTTGATTGTGCCAACAAGACAATGTATTGGGGGGGGGGGAGAAATATTACCCAAAAAAACGGGACAGTCTAATATACATGTACATATATATTTAGAAGAATATTTTTACAATCAAGTAGTTCCTTGGAGATGAAAAATACGAAAGGGTAAAGAATAAATAGAAATCTTTTACTGCCTCTTTAGAATAGGATTACCCAAAGGAGTGAAGGAAAATCTTATGAAAGCCTCTCTTTTATATATTTTTATAGGATTTACGTTCAAATGAGATAAATTAAATAATAGGGCATCCTATTTAATTAACATTATTGTATGAACGTGTTTGTAAATAGTTCTAATTTGATCTTTAGTCTTTTACATTAAAAAAAGAATAGCTATAAGCTGATTTTTTGTTTTTTGAATAATAAAATAATTAAATGGCCATCTATGCCAAATATACAAATATAAATAGACTTTTATAAAATAAGTGAAAAATAAGTTTACCATAAGTGATATGGTAACAATTTATTTTTCATTATTCCTTCACTCTAGAGGAACGAACCTCAAAGTAGAAAGTGTAAACCCAAGTGTTTTTGCTTATGACGGATAGTAACACTGATGTTTTGTTTTTTTGGGTGGCAAAAGCGTAAGTTTTTGTTGGAATAAGTGTATAAATGAAGATCGACGTCGATTCATCTTTTACCTATGTCATTGTTAAAAATAGGATTTGTGTTGATTCTGTTCTTTACATAGGTGATTGTTTTGGGGGAGGGAGGAAGGTGTTAAAATCAAATTCAATTTTAACTCAACTTTCAAATAAAACAAAATCTTTGAAGCACTCTAAAAAAATCCAGCCAAACCGCTACCCCCAAATTATTACACAAAAAATCTATTTTCAAAGAAATAAAAAGAAAATCACGAATGTTGCAATCATTAAAGCATTTTTATGCTCAAGCAATAGTTATATAACATTTTAATTTATCAAATACAGGTTTAAGGTAATATAAAAGGTCACAAAAAAGGTAAAAGGCCACAAAAAGGTCGATTTCTTCTAAATTTTTATTTTCGCTTGTGTACTAGGGAGTGAAATTTATAAGGTGACCTGTTAATTCAATTTTTTGTTGTATTTTTAAGAAAAAATTATGTTTGTAAAGTTTCAGTCTTGATTTCTATAGCCATTTGAAAATGGCCATATTTTTTTCTTATTTTTTTCCCATAGTCCTTAAAAGATAATTTTGCATCTGAAATGTTGTACTAAAATTTAATTTGTTAATTTTCATGAATTAACAACCCCTCTCTAAATTGTATTTAATCCAATTAAACCTCATGACAGCAAAGCTACTTTTCTCCCAAATATTCCCAAAAGTGTTATGAGTATCTTGTCATTTTTTTTATTAGTCAACCAGTAAATCATATTTTCAACAACTCTAAATATACATATATATGTTGTGTTCATGTTATTTATTGTATACTTGAATTTTAGTCCTATTAACAAAAAAAAATGATATAGAATTATACATAATTAATTTATAAATCGTGTATATATGTATATGTAATTGTGATGACAATAATGCCATGATTGAAGTTTTATTATATCTTCAATATTAGGAATTTGTTACTTTTCGAATGTAAAATACTAATTAATCAATTAATTCAACGATATTTCTTTTCCAGAAAAATGTATACATAGAAATACATACACACATTGATGTTTATCATAAATGTATTTCATTATTTTGGACATTTTTTACTCTGCCTTGAACGGAAAGGGAAACAATGTAAAGAACTAAATAATGCAGACAATACTATAGAAAGAGTGTTGATTGCCCTTTTCATTCCGACTGACTGAAATTGATGAGTATAAGCTGCCAAATGTTTTCGATTTTTTTTTAATATGATTGTTGTCTTCATACAAGAGAAAAAAATTAAATAAGTTTTTAAACAGATTTTTTGAACATTTTCAAATAATTTAAGACGATATCCATAGATTTTTTTATGAGAAGGTACGTGTAAGTATAAACTATTTTAACACATTTGTATTTATATTTTACCTCCAATACATGCCATGCATTATATCTTTGGTCTACACTTGTTCTGTAGAAAGTTTAAGATTTATTAAGAACATACTCAGGTTTAAAAGTGGATTCTGAACTATTAAGTAGTACTATTTGAAACGATTGTTTTAATCATGGGACTTATAAAAAATTGCAGCTATAAAATTTGCCTCCCACTTCCAGAATTCCAGTAATTTTCTATATATGAACCATTTATTTGCAGACGTTAACAAAAAAAAAATATTGTAAATGAGATTAATTAAAAATATTAAGTTGCAGCTTAAAGCTCATTTCAGAACATGCATTACATGAAACTTATTAGTCCCTAATATCAAATGTAATTATTTTGAAATAAAAAAATTAATAAGAAACAGGTTAATAGCAGTAGCTTCTAAGTGTCTTTGTTTTTTTTAAATACAACCTGTAACCTTAATGTAAAATATTTTAAGTTGTGTATATTTTATACATTTTTAAAATAAAAAAGCATAGAAAAACTATCCTGGTTTTAGGGTACATTATGTTTCATATAAATATACTAACTTGATTTATTATTCTTTAGACTTATTATACTCCTTTCTTATAGTTTATATGTTGGAAAATGCTTGAAAATGTGTCAACGATAAAAGGATCAAAAAAAGTCTTCAAATGAACTGAGACTCTTACATATTTACATATACTTGAAAAAAAGCCTTATAAAAGCAAAATTTATAGGTATTTTATCCATAAAATAAGAAAATTTATCAAAATATTCTTCATTTCCCGAATGAAAAGTTTCATAAAAATTGATAACTATGAATTGACTATTCTGTAACCATTAATTTGTAAATGTATATGTATTTATAAAATTAATGTCCCCTGCTATGTCAATTCTATGTAACTTGATAGATATGTACATTATACATGTATGTTTTTGGCCGTGTAGGGGCAAAGGTGATCTCCTATTAATATGATATACAACCCTGCGCAAAACTTTGGCAAAACTTTTTTTTTTAAAGTTTTGCAAAAAAAAGTTAGTTTAATATACTTTTATTAGCAATTTTAATCAAGGGGAAAAAACTATTATTCCTTTCTGTTACATGTTTTAAAAAGTTACAAAAAGCTCTCTCTCTTATTATACAATAGTCAATACACAAAGTTACATATGATGCAAATGTATACCTAGGGAGGACCTAAAACTTGCCGAATAATTTAATTATGATTTTATTCCCGTTATTTTTAATTGCGGAGTTTTATTACACAACCAAACAAAAGCTAAAACCAAAATAAATATATTTTGGTTTTATACCATGCCTGAAGTGTATAAATTTTGAAGTAACAAAAAAAAAAAAAAAAAAAAAGACCACGCTTGTCCACATTACCTGATCCGCTATTAGTGTCTAGAAGGTTCAGAAACCATTGGTATCTCTATCCGGACTGTTTACAGCATCAAAAAGTCCATTAAGGATGGGAATAGGATTGAAAGCTCACATACAGCTGAGAAGAACAACAAATTTTGCTACAACAATATGGCTGACTTCTGACCTGCATCCATGTAGCACTCCTCCAGCCATGATATCAAGCAGCTGGACTATGAAGTCTAGTTGTCTTGTAGAATAAGGTCTGTTGCACCTCTCATCCAAATTTGAATTTGAGACGAGCTGTCATCATGACAGTGTGGTACCTCATTCATCGTCAAGAACTGTCGATCTTTTTACCAGTGTGTCGATACTGTGATTGCATGTTAAGGAGGAGACAAAGAAAAAAACAAATATCTAAATATAAAACATATTGGTTTTTAGTTGTTTTATCATGATTCCATAAAAATCCAGTTTTGCGTAATTTACTCATGATACTGAATGTTTTGGCTACCCCCTCTGTATATTTTGAGGATTTTTATGTGTAGGTACCATATTCCTATGATTTTAATAGCAGCAGTATATGACCTAATTTATTTGTATTTCTATACAGAATATAATATATTGTTGCAACTGTATTAGAAAAAAGTATTTATTCAATATAATTTTTTGGTACATCTGGTTGAGTAAATAAATATAATACAAGATAAGCATATACTATTGTAAGCTAATGGCAATAAACGGAACAAAAACGAGAAAAAGATATTGGATATGTTATACATATCTCCCTCACACACATATATGTACATTTTAGCAATAAAATTGTCAAAAATATCTACTGATGCCATATATTTATTGTAAAAAAATCTAAGATATTGAGCAATGATTTATACTGATATTTTTATTATTTTACACTATTGCATTTTACCAATAATTTATAAACATTATATTTCAGATATACCCCGTGTTCATCTCCGCTTAGGATCAACACTCTCTTCGGAAAATATAAAGGAACGGGAAGATGTTTATTTTGAATGCACAATTCAGTCCAAACCACGATTTCATAAGTTGACTTGGAAGTTTAATGTAAGTTTCTGTCTTTTCTCTTTATTTATTCAAAAATTTTTATATGTATATGAAATATGTACATGGTGGGCTCAAATTACAAATAATAATAACAGATTACTTCAATATTTAGAAATATATCGCGGGGTGACAGCCAAAATGTAGTAACTCAATCTTTACTAAACAGAATTAAGATTCTAAACTCCATTTTTTCATTATTAATAATGGTGTTTTCCAACTTGAACAATAAAAAAATACTTAAAGAGTCTAAATTTCTCTGCTTTGTAGTATTAACATTAAATACTATGACTTCTAGGACAATATATAGGCAATAACAAAAATATACGTACTTTTTGAGTTACGAAAATTTGGTCCTCAACCATCGATATATTAGGTATGTTACAAATAATTTATTTATAGGTTAATCAAAGGTAGTAACTAGGTATTTACAATGTATATGGATTTTAAATTTCGTTGAGTAAATTTCACTTTTTCTAAGCCAAACCATAAAATCTTCTGCTCAAACCTGTTCGGAAAATAGCACCACACTATGTATTGATTGTTTTCTTTTATAATTTTTTTACACTAGATCTACAATTGCAGAGATTACTCTGGAACACAGATAAAAGTCAAAAGTTTACTGGGCCTGACTTGTAGTTAACTGCAGATGTCCGAAAGTATGCAAAAATCAAGCCTTTTTGCGACAATAAAAAATTTACAATTTACAATAATGTGAATAAAACGGAAATTTTTTATGCATCAAAATGTAGTCTGGACTATGAAAGAGTAAATTGAAGACATTTTATAAAAAAAGATGAATAATTAGCATCATCAGAGTTAGAAGGGAGCAAAGGTTTTAGTTTTATTGAAGAAAAGAAAACCTTTGAAAATGAGTATGATTAATATTTTATTTGTTACATACCTATTAAAAATAAAACAGTCTCTTCAATTTCATTCTAGTAAAAAAAATGAACAAAATCCTAACATAAAATTTAATTTTTTATATAATAATTAAATTATAATATTTTTATAAACCTATAGTCATAGCCATATTTAAAAGATAAAAACTTTTTTGTATTTAAAATCATAATTTTTTTAGCCAGGGTAAATAAATATGAGAATGAGGTTATTTTAATTAAATTTTTAGTCCTAAAATTATATTTTTATGTGTTTCATTTTTTGTACTTGGAGTTCTATCTTTTTTGCTTCCTTCATTGTTTGTGGGTATATACTCACACTTTGCAAATATGAATCATAGTAAAATATCTCAAATTTATTTAGAAAAAATATCTGAATATTTGGTAAAATTTATAAAATTTTATAGAGGGGTATAAAAAATGATCTGGTGTTATGTAAAACGCAAAAAACCAATCATTAATGTGGTAATCCCAACAATTTGAAGATTGTTTGAGATAAAAACAGTTTATTTGTCATAACATTTATATAAGCAGTAGCAATGAGAGGAAAGAAATAAAAACAAATCCCACTTTTTAAACAGAATAAGGACCCAAAACTTCAAGTAGCATTTAATTACAATTTTGTACCCTTTATTTTCCCCCCTTTTGAATTAAATCTTTATTTATTCACACACAATCAAAAGAAAAAAAATGAACACAATAGTAAAATGAATAAAATAAAATTTGTGCTTAGAATAAAGATAAATAAACATTTTAGCTAATAACTAATTTTTATCTTTCTACCTCTTTAATTTTAAAGCTATAAAATTTAAAACACCCCAAATAAAAAATATAGTGGTTAAGATAACTAAATATAAAATGATAGTTGAAACACCACATACTGAGACAAAATATTAAAAAAATCCCCACTTCTCAACCTGAGATTTTCTAATAGTGTGTTTTGCACATATTGATGATTGTTCCTAAAGTATTCGCATGTCTTAACAAAGAAGATAGGTAGTTAAGGAGGAATTCAATTATTTCTCGGTTAAGGAAAAAAAAGCTATTTATATTTTTTTACTTTAACATTTAAAAACATAATTATTATACATTTCACCAAACGACGAGATCGGTGAGTCAGGTTACAAAACTGAAAAAGTACCTTTGCACGATTGGATTAAAAATCTCTTATGAACTTATAGTTAAGAAATAAAAAACCTAAACAACAAACAACGCAGGGGAGTGAAAAACGTTATTTAATATTAGATCACAGTCTTTACTTGTTATAATTAATTTTATAAGCCCAACAGATATCTGAAACTGATTTGTAAACTTTTAAAAAAATTAATAATCTTCAAGGAGCCCATAATTATTTTATCCCATATACAAAGAAGGTTCAGAGCTTTACTATACTTCCTCAAAATTAGCTTCTCATCCAATGATTTAGCAATTCTAACGTCAAATTTTAGACACCACGGCACCAGAGCAAGGTGTAAATCCGACGTTTTTTATGCCGAGGATTCAATACGCAACCAAACGAGAGCTGGAACTTATTATTTTTTTATCTGATGTCTCTAAGTGTAAAAATATCTGGGGAACAAAAAAACAACAACAACGCGTGAGCGATCTCCTTCGTGACTGCCAAGGAGGCTGCAGACACCGTTGGCATCTCCATTCAGACTGCCTACAGCATCAATAAGTCCATTACAATCCCATTAGCAAAGAAGAACCAAACTTCTGCAGCAACAACATGGCTGACATCTGGCCTGCCTCCGACCTCTAGAAGTTGCACTTTGGGGAGTCTTTGTGAGTAAACTCTGTTGCGCCTCTCATCCAAATTTGGGCTTTCAGTTAGCTGACATTATGTATGTATGGTACGCCATGGACCTCACCTTCGTCGTCAAGAGCTGCCAATCTCTTCGCCAGTGAGACAAGGCAATAATTTCTTGTGAAGGAGAACATATTAAATAAAGCATATTGCTTAATATAGTATTTTTAGACATTTAGAAATGGGTTTTGAGTTGTTTATTCTTGATTCCGTAAAAATCACGTTTTTCGTAATAAAGTCATGCTACTGTAAGTTCTGGGTGTTCACTCTGTATAATAAGAGTCCATTTGATGTTACTCTGGAGATACTTTCATGTTGATCCTTAATTCTACTTTATGTATGACAAGGATTTACACTAATAACTCCTGATAAAATCTTCATTGTTACTCCCTGTTTTTCAAGAACTTATTAAAATTATCTCTCTTTAAGAATCAAATAATCATGAAAAAAACACTTCAAATTGCAACTACAAAAAAATCGTTATAGATCATATTTCATACAACTATAACCATTTATATAAAACTGCAACGACTTTTATTTTCATCAAAAATGTTGGGACCTCAAGATGATCTAAATAAATCTATTTAAAAAAAATTGAAAATCAAATAATTTGATATTGAAAAAATACATAGAAAATATATAGAACTTGCTATTCTAATCATATGAGGCTTAAAAATGTAATGTAATTGAATTTGCTTTCCATATAATTTATTACAAATATTGAAAAAAAAAAAAACTTAATTATCTCACTATAAATATTACACAAGTTTGCAACTTAAAATATTCAATTAATCAAATATGTTTATTAGTAGAAATTGTAGGAGCAAAATATTCATCTTTGTGCTAAATTTTGACAATATATTTATCATTTCGATAATATTTTTTCAATACAAAAAACATATTTACAGGGAATATTGATTTTGTTACTGATTATGTTTGTTAGAATATCAATTGTAAGAATAGATATTATCTTCGATAAATTATTTAACTTCATTTACACCACTTAATACTAGAACTACTGAAAAACATAAACTCTAGGAAAAACTGTGTAGTAATTTTTGAGTGACCACTTAATATCTTATAACTGTGTCACCAGTTGTTCTAAGAAATATCAATGAAACAACGAGCATTTGTAGCTAAAGCTTACAAATCTATATAATTAAAAAAAAAAAAATGGTTCGTTTTTTGTCCGTTCATCTACACCTAATTTATCTGAGCAATGCTCGGTACTACCACAAATATATGGATGTTCTGTGGAAATAAAACACATCCAACCCATTCTTATTGCTTAGAAGTAATTAATTTGATTACTAAAGGTTATCTCACTAACTGTTATAACAAAAAATGCAAGATCATTTTATGTATTCGTCCTTAACGCGATGAAGTAGTTTGAATATAGGAGGTTTCGTAACGCTTCTTATTATCTTTCTTAGATATTGATTTATTATATATACAGGATGTAACTTCTATTAAATAACAAACACCATTTCTTTTAAAATTGATGTTCTCCTATACTCATCAATAATCTTCTGATTTTAATGAAAACTAATACCAAATGAATGCTGAATAAATTTTTTTTAAATATTATTCAATATAATCGCCTTTGTCATAAATAACGGCTTCGACTCGATCTCCGAAATGGAGCAGGTCTAGATTAAAGTTCCCTTTGGAAGATTTCAAAACTCCTCCCGGATACTGAACATCAGCTTTATGTAGCAAGAAGATCTGTTGTTGTGTCACTTAACTGTTCCCACACAAAGAAGTACATGGTGTTGAGATCCTATGAACATGTAGGCCAACCACTGGACTCATCAAATTTTAAAAAAATCTGACGACTAGGTCATTGTTTTCCTTGCTGTGTACCATGGAGCAGAGTCATAATCCCCTCCAGGCTCTCCAAACAAAGACCTGTCTAGAGTTAAAGATTTGCAATCACAGCATTATCTTGTCCGGCGCGGATCGCAAAAAAAGACAATATGCTTTTTCTACGATTGTGGAAAATATACATAGTTTCTGGAATACATTATTTTGCTGACGTGAAAAACTTCTGGTTAGCTGCCAAAATTACAAACAACGTTCTACCTGTACATACACAGCTGTTGCAGCCGCTCAAAGTTCGTTGTTAAACAATTTCTGCACACTGAATAATCTTTTTAAACAATTATAGTTTTGTAATTTTGTTCAAAGCAACAACTGATCTCGTCTTTCAAAGCATATTTTATACTTTTTTTAAAACAAAGTATCATCGTACATGCTTTACATATGAAGAGGGCATTCATATAATGAATGTATAACCAAACATTTTTTGCAATGATTTTACAAAAATAAAAAAGATATTTTGCATAGACTGTATAAATTCATATGTATGCACAATGCCATAAACGAGTTATATGGATTATATGACTGTTGTTTCAATTTTTATAGACATCCTCTTCTTATTCTGAAAAACAAAAAAAATCTAAAAATTAATTATAGAAAAGTGGTAGAAAATATGAGCAGCCGGTATGCTAATAAAAAGCATATGAAAAAATGTTATAACCCTGAAAATTTGGAAAAATGTTTGTTATTTGTTTCATATCTTAATCAATTTAAAATAATCAAAGTTTCCTTTAGTTGGTCTGATTAAGTATAAAATTATAATATTACAATTACTCCATTTGACCTAGGAATTGTCTTTGAAGTCCATAAACATAATGTATATTTCTTCTTTAGAAACAAGCTAGAATTGAACCTACACAAATTAAGTTACGGAGAAAAAAAAATCCCTAGCACATTGTCCATTGAGCTACATTGTTCCATTTTTAAGCATATTTAGTAACCGATTTGTCAATTCATTCATTATAAAAATGGTTCTTTGCTGATAAATTAAATAATTATGATTTTATTATTTTAATATAACTATTTATATTCAAATTTTTAGCAATTTTGTTCGTTTTTTCTACATAAATATAATATGTATTTATTTATTTATGAATATGTTTTATGGATGGTAATTTAATTCACATTACAGCCTCGATACTCATAACACTCTTTAATATGTATAATGCATCCAGAGACTGTTAGTTTATAAATTTAATATAATTTTTTTAAATTAAAGTTTCAAAAATAAAACAAGAACTTATTCAAATTAATACAGGGATGAACTATGAGAGAATGCCTTTTTTCAATTACATATTTAAGTGGCATTTTTGGATTTGATTATGATTTTTCAATAAATTATAGGAAAAATGTTTCGCATTAAATAATTACAAACTTATGTATTAGCTTATAAATATATTTTTTATATATAAAATAAACTATATTTATTTAAATACAAAAATAAAAATTGTATAAATACAAAATAAAATCTTTGTACCACTCAAAAATCCAAATATTGTTATATACATAAATATAGATATGTAGTAATCCACTAAAATAAATCTCAGCAATGACCTACCTTTTTTACTACAGGCTTCCTTACAAATCTTGAATTAATTTAACAGTTTGAAATATTTAGCACATGAATATACTAGTATGATGGTATTTTATTTACTATTTTGATTAACTCTCTACAACCTACATACTTATGAGAGATCCATTACCAACTTTTGGGTTACAGCCAACCTATAGAAAAATATTGTCGGGAATATAATATTTTAAATATATTAAAAATTTAGATTTGTACTTTACCTGTGTGTAGGAACCAAGGGCAAAGGGGGGTTTAGGTATTTCTAGTATTCGCACCATTTTTATTTAAAAACTACCAAAATGGAACGACGTAGCTTAATGGACAACACACTCACGAGAAATTACAAATTAATCTAACCAACTAAAATAAGTTTTTAAAAAATTAACAAATTAAAAAATAAATTTGTTTTTGTGGCCCCCAAAATATTAATATCAACAGGCTATAATATTACGTTTATGTAATAGTAACAATATTATATTTTTTAGTAAGTGTCTTGGCCTAATGCATCTCAACAAATATAATTAATGAGATTTGCCTGTCAATAACTACCAACTCCCTATATTGTATTAAACAAGTTAGTTCTTCTAAAAAAAATTTACAAAAAATGTATTGTAATGAAATGAGTTATATTCAATTACAATTACTTAGAAAAAAAACTAAAAATATATTGAAAAAAAAACAAATTAAGATCTAGGTTTAACCATAATGACATAACCTCTTCTCCTCTTAGAACTTGATTTTCATTTGTCTCTACCCTTTCCATTCCCAGGTTTACGAAACTGTGAAATAACTATTTTATGGCAGGTTTCTCTTATTTGGAGCTCCAAATGAATTAATACATCGACTAAGAAGTTCTAGGATTCACACATAGATGGCACAATTTTTTAAATTCTCCTCATTTTCTTTTAGTACCAACTTTAAAAAGACAGCTGCGAAAATTTCATGAAAATTTGTTATTTCGTGTGTGAGTTATTGTGCTAAGTGTGACGCTGCTTTTGTTATTTCAAAACAATTGAATAAAGACCATTGATGCTAAGTAAAGGCTTGATAAGTGTAATAGGAACTCTGTTCTATAAAGTGAATAAAAAAATAAAATATAATAATTTTTGAAAAACCCAATTCTGAACGGAAAAAAACGTGTTCTCTTGGTTAAGGCTTGTACTTTTCGTCCCATATGTTACATTCCTTTCAGTGGGTAAAAAAAAAGAAGCATGATATTTATTAAATGTTAAATAAAGATGATTACGGCTCTTTAGATCAAATTTATTCATTGGTATTACAGAAAATCAGTTTGAAAAAAAAATCAAAAAGTAATTAGCCTAATGTACAAAGTAAAAATGTAAAGTATAACCATTAAGATTGGATAAAGTTACAAATGATCAAGAGATTAAATATATAATACGACTCTTATACCATTAATATTGCCTATTTTCTTTGATTGACATTTTTACACACATTGAATTTGTGAATTTATAATAGTTATGTGCAGAATATCTTATGTTCGTGTTAATCATCATTAAACATTGACCTTTTTAACTTTATGACCACATTCTATGCGTATTGTATAAATAATAAAATATATATATATATAAATTAGGGTGTATCTAATGAAAAAAGTTTGGAAGTTAGTATTTTTAAGAGTTTAATTGTCAGTTTTCGTAGTACGAAGTCATAAATTAGTAAAATAAAGCGTCTTATTTGGCATAAATGTACAAGTAATAGTAATTGGAATAATAAAAAGGCAGAGAAATATCAAAATATATACGCGTTATACGCGGTACCAAAAGAGAATATTTATGAATTGACAGCATGTTAGAAACTAAAATACTCATATTATGAGGCAAGTTAGAGAAAGATTTTTAAATATTATTGCAGAATATATGTTTCATGTACAATACTTAGCAAAATAGAAATTCTGTAACTGGATTCAAATCGATAAGTTTTAAGAAATAATATCACCATTTCCTTTTTTTAGACATTTTACATATTTTCAAATCCAATCCCGTTCATGAAGGACCAATTTTTTGGACGTTTGGTGGTATTTTCTTGTTCAAAGAAACAATATAAAAAGTATCCGGCGATACCAAATTCGCAACTTTAGTGATTTCGGTACAGTCTAATAGACATATTATATAGAAAAAATGTTCATAGTTGAATGCAAAAGGGGAAAGGATCTAAAAATGGAAGCAATTCAATATGAAATATCATATACCTAATTGTAATGATTTAAGAGTTGTAGGTAAGTCACAGATTTATAAATTATAGCTCTCAAGGAAGAGTAATGAGTTTAATGAAAAGAAACATTATACTTCTTTTGTCTATTTTTACCCGTATTCGATGATATGCTTTTAGTCAATCCATAAATCCCCTGACAATACCCACAAGATGATGTCACATAAGACCTTCAATATAACACGTCCACAAAATAAGGATTTAAGAAGTTCACTTCTTAACTTTTTACTGGCCTTGTAAAACATTTTTCTTTTGAAAAAACTTTGTTACCCAGAAACATTCTTTAGCATCGAGAAAAATAATGTTTGGAAAAAATTCCCTACTTCAAAATAAGTGACAAGAACATTAATTGGAAATGTGTTTCCGTCATCCCTTTGCAAAAAAAAAAGTACACTTATTGAGATCCAACTAAATGCTCCTCTTATATGCTTATTTATGTTTATATCTCTACTCGGGAGCTACCTTGATATCATCAGTAGTCATCAGATTCTGCACCTCTTGTCTTCAATACTGTAGACACCATAGTTGTAGTCTGGTTGTCAATGAGAGAAAGCGGATCTTAAGTTCTATAAATCTATTCATTGTTAAAAACTGAAATTATTAGCGTATAATTTTTATGTTTTTATGAACATCCTGGTGATGTATCATTGTTTATGAACATTCACAAGTACCAGAGCCTTGATTATTCTCTGAGTCTTTATTACTTGAAATTTATCCAACTTATTCTGTTACATCGGACACTTAATATGACATTCTACCTTCTCTTTATTCGCAAAAGCTTTTCTCAGTATTTGCATGTGTATTAAAAGCAACATTTCGAGATTATATGGTATCCTTTTTAACCATAAAAAATGTGTATGTTTGTCCATTAAAAATAATAAAAAATTTAACAAGTATTTTTTGGTATATTTCCATATTCAATGAATTTTATTAGTTTGCAATTGATACAATTTTATATGCTATAGTACCAAGCTCTGGGTAGCTGCAATGAAAAAAAAATCATTTCGAATTTTGCAACATTTCTAAAATTATAGGTTTGTATATGTTTCATGAAAAAAAAGTAACATTTGGAGAGGTCTAAAATAAGTATTACATTTTTCAACAATAAATCTAACTTTTTTAAGAATTATTTATTTTTTCACAATATTGACTGTTTTTCTTAAGCTGTTTATATCCCTCCAACTCAATAAAAAAAATCCACAAGTTGGAGGGAATAAGATAATTGGCAAATATAAGTTAATTTTGAGCATTTTCCATCTATTTTTAAGAGATAACATAAAAATTAATTGATTCTTAATACAATTCTATAAATATTCCAAGACAATCAAATAAAGTGTCACAGTACATAATTATATTTTCAAAAAGATTATGAAAAAATAATTTTTTTTTTAAATTTCATATGGATATCCCTTTGCATATAACCTCAATGACAATTAAATTTTTATCATTGTAATATTTTGTGCTACGAAATATTGTTATATACTAATAAAGCAACAACAAAAAGATAATCCATAGGAATCAAATTATATTATTTCCGCTTTAATCCGTGCAGATTGAATTATAACCGAAGCAAAACAAAAAATAATCTACATTGTCATCATTTGTATTAGATTTTATTATTTATTCTAAAATAACAAACTCATTCTACAAAGTTGTTAAAAATGCATAAACTACAAAAAAAATTGACTTAACTTAGTCATTCTAATTTTTATTCAATTTACAATTCACCAGTAACTCATTTAAGGGTTTGAAAACTCATTTTCCAGATGCAAAGATAGTAGGTTAGCATACTTTTCAGAGTGAACTGAATGATTAACATAATCACAAATCTTGACCTTAAAATTATTTGGTTCAAAGCTATATGTATGTTGTAAGGATAGGTTTTGGGATTTTTTAGCAAGGTCAGATATAGTTAATTGAACTAAGGTATTTGGTAGAACCGTTAATGCTAATATCCGCGATTAATTTGTAGCCATATAGGGTCAATTATAAAAAAGGACTTCAAAAATAAAGAATATTACACTAATCAAAGTAAGTTACAGATGAGTGATGAGCACAGGTGCCACAAAAATAATCAATAGTAATGAAAAGTTGTGTAATTATGTTACAATAAATATTTTGAAGTCATTTTCATAAAATTTATCAACCCTTCAGATAATTAATTTCAGAATGGTTAATGACACCCTTATGATCAATAATAGTGCAGGAATAAAAAAAAATATAACAAATTTTCAAGACATATAAAAAAAAACAATGAATTACTTTGTTTGCTCAGGCATGGAACTCTAGATACCAGGAATCTAGACGGCATGTTTCTTTTCCCCAAATACCTAAGTTCATTTTCATCAAAAAATACAAACTAATATATCAGAGTAAAAATGAGCCGGAAAATTGTAAACTATAGATAAAAAGAAGGATCTGTGTCTCAATTACGAAAAAAAAAGAAAACAAAATAAAATTCTATGGCTCAGTCATCACTCTTAAACATTTGTTATGTATTCATACAAAAAGGAAAAGATTCAAAATTATCCGTCAAGAGCATGGATATATGATAAATAAAAATATACAAATGTGTATTCGTCAAAAGAAAATGATCTCAATATTATTTTTTAAATGTCATCTACCGACAAGTAACACGTTTTTGCAGTTAATATGCAGGTATTGATTTTTCATTGACATTCTAGATAAGAGTATACTAGTACGGATATTAATCGGACTCATATTTATAAATTGTATAAATACATACATATTTTTTTAAATATAAATGAATTAAAATTGGTTTTTTTCTGAAAAATTTCACGATATCAAATATTGGCAATAATTTTACTTTAATTTTAAGAAATTATGAATGAGCTATATTTTATATGTTGTATACTTGTTGCAACTTTTCAATGCAGGGTTCAAATAAAAAAATTAAATGGAGCGTTTAAATAAATGAATTTGCATTTCTTATGAAAGGATAATTCAATGTTTAAGTTAATGATCGATAAGTGAATGGAGTAATTTTAGATTTACATTTAACAAATTAATGAACCAGTATCCATTTCATGATCCAATCAAAATTGCAAGTTTCACAGTTATATCAAAATAAAAATCACAACTTACAAATAAAAAAGGTATATTTACTTTTACAAGGATAAAAATTATTCAGCGTCTTTTATCAGAATATACATTATGTAAATGAACTTCAAAGCCAATATTTTAGATCAAATGAAATAGTTGTAATACTATATTTGAAAAAAGATTAGTATTGCAATTATTGACGAAAATATTTTTTTCAATCATATCAACTATGAAATTATTGAGTCAACTTTTTAGGTAATAAAATGTTCAAATAATTTATTTAGATAAATAAAAAGACGACAATTTTAGCTTAACATAGAAATACAGTTTAACTTTTACGACTTATAAAACTGGAAAAAAAATCTCAAATATTCTGAACGAGGACTTAACTAACTGTAAACTTATAAAAATATCCCCTTTTGTTTTAATTACCAAGGTAAAAGAAAGTTTCCATACGTCAAGAGAAAAAATAATAAACTAACAACATCTGTGGCATCTCCAAAGCACCTTCTTGCAGGATGGGATTTGGGAATTTTCTCACAGCCAAGTAAAACTCCTTTAACTAACAATATGGTTTGGTTCGTCACTTTGTTTTTAAAGATATGGTGACCAAATAACAACTACTATTCCAAAAATGGATTTGTTATTATTTTGGTCAAACATATATTCTGATCATAAACATAGATTTAAAAAAAAAAACATTTTTTTTAATGATAGCTCTCTTTTTTGTAATTGCTACCTGAAAAAAAAAATTATTTACGAAAGCTCCGATTATTATTTTTTATTCTTCATGCGTGAACAATAAGTATAAAATAATCACTAGGGTGTAAGATATTTCTGAGGATTTGTTGTGGAATTATAAGTGTAAGTCTTTGATGGACTTGTACTAGAATTGAGGATTGACATTACTGTAATTCCTGCATATACAATGGCTATACACGGAGTGGGATTTGTGTTTATTTCATAGATGCTTGTAGCTGATCTAATAAAACGTCTTGACAGTTAAGCTGCTCTGCTCCTAAACATTCTTTAAATTGTCAGGGTGACTATGTTAATTTTCGATATATTTTTTTTTACAAACAAACATCTAATATTATTTGAATCTCTAATCATAACTGTATTTCAATTATATATAAAATGACCCAATATATACTTTTATGATCATGGTTAAATCCAGGGATGGTCACAACAAACAATTCCAAAAATAGCTCAAAAATAATTAATTATAAGATTATTTTTATTTCTTTCGCTCAATTTGTTTAATGTAATGTCTTTTATTTTCTTTTTTGAGCTTAGAAATACATTAGATATGTTATAAGTATTTTTGTTTTTTTAAATCTTTTCAGGGAATTGATATTCACCAAGATTTGCGAGAAGGAATTATTATGGGGAATCAGAGCCTTGTACTGCAAGGGTTGAGTCGCAATGCGACAGGTACTTATCATTGTATGGCATCAAACATAGAAGGCAATGCTCTTTCTAATCCAGTAGAGCTCAATATTAAATGTGAGTAGTTTTTCTTTTATATATATGTTGTGGGGGAAAAAAATCACTTTTTACATGAATATATGTATGTACCAGAATAAATTTGAAGAAAAAAAGAGAAAAAGACACACTTGGAATGATTAATGGCTGCGGGGTTTTTTTTTTTTTTTTTGACAATGGCAATATTATTTTTATAGAAAAATTGATTCCTTTCGAGGGTATTTGTATAGATATTCATAATACACGCACAAAAAACTGCATTCTTATTAATTTTAACTATTTTAATGTGTCTTATAAGGAACTTTTTTTTTGTTAGAAAGTATGTATTTTATTCACATAAAGGTCTGTAATAAAAATTATTATTATTGAGTTTCATTATTTTTTTTGTTAAACATAAATGATTCATTTGATTCATTAAAAAAAAACATTTAATGGTCATCTGTATTGTAATAATTTGCTACATTAGTACAATATTAGTTCATACAATTAATTATCTATCATATTCTAAGCTCAATTATTTTTTTGAGCATATTAGCAGTGTTATATTATTTAAAAGTATAAAAGTAAATTGATGAGTTATGTATTACAAAATAGAATATATTTTTATTAAATAATTATGGAAATCTAATTACATATTTTTGATTCCGAGTAACATACCCATATAAAGTGAAATATCACTTATTACCTATCAATATAACTTATTGCATAAAAACATGATAAGGAATGGGATGAATAGTTTTATTTGATGCAATGTGCATGTTGAGATTCGGTATATCTAAGTTTTTAAAAATATTATGGCCAATATATTTAAACTGATCAATTTTTCAACAAATAACTTTTGAGAAATCTGTTTGAGTCCACAGTGTTACCTAGCAAACACAAAAATTTGCTATGTATAGTGTATCTTTTAATATAAATGGGTGAACAAAAAATAAGAAATTTAACAAGTCAGGGCATCAAAAACACATTGGATAGGAGAAAAGGATCCGAACCTTATCAGAGCTCTGAACCGTTCTTTAGTGTACTTGGATTTTCTGCACTTAAAATATGATAAAACTCCTTTAAATGAATTTAAAATAGATTTTAATTCTGAAAACAGCATTAATATACTGTTGAAACATCTTTCAGAATGAATGCAACTTTTTTTTCTTGCTAAAATGTATTTTTTGGATCTATAATGTTTCGGTAAGGTTGGGAAAATTCGATTAATTTCTTCATTTTTCAGTCGTTTTGCTTTGTTTATTTCCTTTTTTTTAAATTGAAAGTATTCGAATTTTAACAAATGTAATATCAGTTGTTATTCCATCTATCAGACTCAATCTTATCAAAGTTCATGATTAAATTTTTATTACCAAAAGTAATTTGTATTTTACAGGATTTTTTATTGAAAATAAAAATATAATATTTCAACTATAATTTTTGTTCCATGGAAAATGCGTAACAGTAAATATAATTAGCTTCGTATTTGGGTTAACGTTTAATCCAAGTTCATTAACAACCCCAAAAAAAAAAGATATTCACTAACGTAGGGTTAAGGTTGAAACCATCATTAGCAAAATAAAGGAAATAATTTATTCAAGCAGATGCAATAAAAAACCTAACCATATTTGGAATGTGTCATCGTTAAAGAACTCGTTGTTTTGACAAATTTCTCAAAGAAAACCTTCTTTAGCTTTGCGTCAATCATTTCTATTTAGTACGATTAAACCTTAAATCATTAAGTGGGGGGTGCAGGAGGGAAAAAAATTGTAGTTTTGTACTGTATTGTTTCATTATTTTGTTCTTTACTCATTTTAAATATGTTTAATAATTGTATTTTATTAAGTAATTTTTTTGTTTTATGACTGAATAACTTTTTTCTGTTTTTGTCATCATTAATAACAATAATAGTATGCATATTAGAATTTTTATATGTATTTTGTTGTCAGCTGTTGATTTTTCTTCTTCGTTTCTCCTTATCAGTGTTCGTAATGTTGATAGGTCGAATACAAATGAGCTATTATTAAACAATTTTTGAATAATAATTCCATTTTGGGATGAAATGGCTCATTGCTATAAACTCATTTTTTTTTCTTTTAGGGTTGAGAAATAATATCTATCAATATCTCATGTTTTTATTATGTCAATCAATTGGTGCTACTTAAAGGGTGATGTGCAGCACATCCGAAGGGTTACCAAAGAATTATTTGTTAATAGTAACAATAGATAGTTCGTCAAAGAATAAAATGTAATCCACATTACATTTTGTGACAAAAATATGAACATTATAGCTTGCTTTTATATTGAAAGCCAACGTATTAATGTAGTTTTGTTTATTTTGTTTGTTTCTGTTTAAATGCTTATATTTACATAGATATGTATATATAAAAGAAGTAAAAACGAAGGCAAAAAAGATTAAGAGAAAATAGTAAGAAAAATAACTTGGATTAAAGAATTTATAGTGTAGCACAGAATATTTTTAAGCACCATTTAGTGTAAAAATACTAAATACTCTAATAGTTAGAAACTTGTTACTTTTAAAACATAAATATATTTATGTTTTGCATTTTATATATCATTCTTTTAAATCCTTTAAAAAAAATAATTAAAACTCTCATTTATTTAAACACGTATTCGTTATATGGAATTTTAAATATTATAGAAAGTCTTAATAAAATTTGTAGTTAAACTAATTTTTGTTGAATATTTATATTCAATATATGGATTTAGTCAAATTAAGGTGATATATTTATAAATCTTGTATTTATTAATATATATACTTAATGGTTAAGTTAAAAGTAATAAACTGTAGCTAAAGGAATTATATATGTATATTGTATATACAAAACAATATTCTTCTAATATGGAAAAATAGGTTGTGGATACAAAGTTTCGTTTTTTCCGCTTTATTTCAATGCTTAATAGGAAGTATTCTAATCCTCCTATTTAAGGCAAGTATGCCCAGTTTTGTTTGACAATTTGTTGCCAACGAAAATTCAACTGGCCCAGCTGAGCCAAGACCAAATACAGCACTGTCTCTTTAAAAAAGTCGATCAACTTTTTTTTTCGAATACCGTGGCGTAGTGCATCAGGAATTCTTACCATATGGTCTTGATATGTGCCGCTTGTGAGAAGCGGAACGAAGAAAACGTCCGTAAAACAATTTAGTTTTTGTATCATGATAACTCCCCTACTTACTCATCTTTGCTCCCGAAAGATTTTTTGGGCAAAAAAACAACAAAAAACTTTGAACTACTTTGAATATTGATGAATATATAAATACTTTTTCCTAAAAATCAAAGTTACCTTACTTTTTGAATACACTTTTTTGGAACAATAGAAGAAGAAAGATTGTGGCTTCTCTTTAACTAATTAGTAGTGCTTCTTCTATTCTTACTGTCTCTCTTACTTAAATGTATTTTTATTTTTTTTCGACCAGCGGCGATAATCAAAATATAAGTATAAAGATCTACCTTCATTTAGTGTTTACAAAATATAAAAATTATCCTTCTTAGTAGAAGTGATATATTTAACATACGACTATTAAAATTTTTCAAATAACGTCATAGTGCAAAGATATAATTAATATAAAAAATAAACCCAAAATGTAAATAATCTATTCAAATTTCAATAGTTTTATAAATTTAGTGACTATATACTTAGTATGTACAATCCGAACAAAAATTAGGATTTTTGGTAATAATATTATGCCTTGTTCAATTTTCCTCCTTCCGAAATATTCCTAATTGGGCAACTTTCCTAGTATCATTTTCAAATAGAAATAAATAAGATTAAATCAAGATAAAATAAGGATTATTTTTATTTAAAATATCCTTATATGTTGTAAGAAAAAAGGATAATAATGCTATAAATATGCATTGAAATAAATAAATTTCCTGCTTTATAAGCATAAAAATTATTTCTTGGATTACTTTATAGTTAATTATATTCTTACTTTTTGATTTAAATTATTCTTTCTTAATTTGATTTCATACTAATTTCTTAAATCTTACACTAAATAATAAGGTCTCAAATAGAAACTTGTATCAAAAGAAAGAAGAATTTGTGAAACTTTAATTATTTAAATATATTTTATTTTCTTTATCCTTCAAAAAACAAATAGCTTAAAATATCATCAGTAAAGTAAAAAAAAAAAAAGAAGTCGATTTACGTTTTTTATAGCGAAAAAATGTGCCTTTAATACAATATTTATGTAAATTTAACAAAATTATTTCCGTGTTTTCAAAGTTTTTTTTAGAAAACATAATTAATGTACTTTAATGTAAGGTTCTTATTGAAAGTAATTCATTAGTGTTAGTAGTAGTTTTTACCCTTGAAATTCCAAAACAATTTAAACAATTTAAAAAAATAGTATTTTATGGGACTTTTAATCAAGTTCTCTATCAATACTACAATCATTCTTAATACATAATGTATAATGTTATTTACTTTGTATATTATAAAAAATATAGTGTAGGACAACCTCAAATAGTTTTTATTTATGTGAAATAAATTATTATCAATTAAAATATTATTTTATCCATAATAATGGAATAAATAATTAAACAATAATTAACAATTCAACTAATAAAAATGTTTATAGAATTACTATTTAACAAAACTATAACAAATTTAAAAAAACATTATTTTGAATTATGACATATAATCTTACCTTCTATTATATTGATCCCTCCTTTCATTCGGCAGACTCATTTCCCTTCAAATTCTATATACATTTAATCAGTATTCCACTTTCATCAAAATTCTCGATAATTGATATTGAATTTTTGACCATCTTCTATATCTCTCGAGATATTTCCTTTTTACTAGTTCTTGTCATGTACATGTGTGTCTGTATTTTAGTTATCAAAGTATCTATTTTGAACTTTTCTGGGTGGCTTGACGCCGTTAATACTAGATTGTGGAATTAAGATGAAGACATTATCATTATTATTTTTAAAATTCTTGCCAGTTCTACTAGACACCTTCTATTTGGTACCTCGAATAAATATATAGGTTACCAATTTCCTGTGCTTGAGTATTTTTTGGAACAAAAGACTCCTAGAATTTAAATTGACAATAAACTAGGAGCTGGGCCATTAGTGGCGTAATTTTTTTATCCAAAAATATAAATCAATTGCAAACCCCTGATATATATCAATTGATAATACACAGGTCTTAAACTTTAAAGAGACTCTTAGGAAAGAGGTGAAAAAGATATCAATCGGGAAAGAATTATCAATTGTTAATTATTATTGTTGGATGAAAGGAGTTTATTTGCGCTATGTTCATCTTTTCACTAGCGTCATTATTAAGGATCGAGTTTTTATTGAGATCAATTATAGTTCTATTTATCCAAAAGCTCTATTTTTAATACTTTTTATCGAGGGTGTATTAATTAGTTAATATAATTTAGATAAATACTTTTTTTTTTTTCTTCTTTCAACCAAGTTGTTTTCTCTTTCCTTCGAATCTTTTTGACAAAATTGGACATATTCTCAAATCCCTAAATAATTGAAGTGTCTTTCTTTTCTTCATATGGATTAAAAGTGAACATCAAGCAACATTTAAATACGTACAAGCACATATTGTAAAAAGCAAAAAATCACACACTGCTATAATCTGCATTTCTAATATTTAAAATTATATTTTTTTAGATAAACCTGTTTGTGCTGATGACCAAAAAATGGTTTATGGTATTGCACATGGTGAGATTGCATCAATTAATTGCTCAGTCAACTCAGAGCCGTCCAATAACCTTCGATTTCATTGGACATTTAATTCTTCATCCGAAATTAATTTTTTGCCTGAATCTCGTTACACACAAATTGGCACAACCTCAAGGGTAAGCGACAAAAATTGACTCTACTCCTAAATCATTAAACAATAATTTTATGTGTCTTCCCCTTGTAATAAATATATTTATTTAACAATATGATCTTAAAAAACCATTTTCAATGCACTTTTTAATAAATATTTTTGAAAGGTTCAAGAAGTTAATTAATTTTTAAGAATAAAATCTATATTCAAGCTTATATTAAATACGTATCTTTTAAACAACATTTAATACTTTCAATAAGCTTAATTTTATATGTATGTATTAACAAATGTGTAGAGGACGAATTAATTTAATGTTAGATTATTTAGTAGAGTTATTATACGCACGAAGATAATTTATTCGAGACAAAAATAATTCCTAATTGCTCTATTCGTTGCCTTTATACTTTATAGTCCGTACTGTATATATAGGTATGTAGTTGCATTAAATATTTTAGACCAATTTAGTTAAGGCTTTAGTCCGTTCTAGGATTTGTGGACGAATGTTTCATTTATTTTGGTAGAATTATGGGAATATTTTATTATGCTTACTATTTATTAAAGAGTCTTCTATATAGAAATATAAGATTAAGTCTACACTATTTAATAGCTAAAAGATTATATGAATTTAATATATGCTGGAAGACATTATCATTTTTTCTGGAAATTAGTTATATCCACCATTTTTTTTAATCTGGCGTATGGCAGAAATACTAGTCGACAATCACTATTTAGACTTAGGTCATTTGATATATTTATTACTTTTTTTACATTTTTAGTTAAAATAGTCAAATAAAACTATTAAATTTATAGGCTGGATACAAAAAAAAAAAATGAATATTATAAGAACTAGAAATGAGCAAATGTTTCTTAAATCTGATTTCTCATCTAATCGCTTCCTATAATACTTAAATTACTTACTCCCATCAATTTTTGAAATTACATGCAAATAATTATATATGTACTAATAATAAGCCGTAAATCATCTCTAAGAGACCGTTATAATAGTCTAAACCTTTGAAGCTAACAGGCTAAACACAGCTGTTAGCTTGAGTAGATTCCTAATCTTACTTATACATTTTTTTCCATCCAACCCAACCTCACTTTATCATTTTCTCTCGTGGCATTTTCTTCCTTTTCTAAAATAAACCTTGTTAATTCAGTTGTAAGAATCAATTCATAGAGGCTACGTTGTTAGGTATAGAATAATATTCAAGGATACTCAAACTCCCCCAGTGGACTAAAAAAATCTTTACGATCACTACATTTTTCAAAAATTAAAGTCTTTGTTTTCCCATATGATATATATTACAGCCATAATTCTTTTGAATGAATTAACAAAGTATATTCTTCGAACAAAATAAGGAAATATGACAACATGACTTCATCTATTGTATAAGTTTCTTTTTTTAAACGTTCAATCATTCAAAGTTATTTTTATAATTGTCTTTAATGAAATATATTAAATTTATAATTAATAGTTATTATTTAAGTTAATTGAACAAAAAAAAATATTATGTTTTAATTACATGATGAATATCTAGTTAAAATTATGATTAAATCACTTAATTATGAACTACGAACTTTAATAAGTTTAACCATGAATTATTAACATATGAAAATTTATGAAAGTTTAAAGATACAGCGGTTGTCAGCAAATCCTTTGAGGAAAAATAAACAAGCTAGCTCCAAGGCCTTGTGGAGGCTGCAGGGTTGGTGGTAGTGAAAATCTTTAGTATTACAATTAACTATTTACATATTCAGCTTTTATTTCCCAAAATGACCACCTTCTGCCTGAACCATGGGCTAAATTTTGCCCCTGATGGCTCTGCAGACCCTCCATAGATAGTTGTTCGGCATGGCAGCCATTTCTACTCAGCAGGAGCTTTGAAGGCGTTGACAGACGGGTAGGAGTTGTCACTGGGTCTACTTTCGACATAGCCTCAGATTCAAACATATAAGAGAGCACACTCAGGAGAGGATGGGGCCAAAAGTGGAATGGCCAATCAATGACTGTTTTCTCTTATCCAGTCTGCTGATTTTGTACGATTCAGTAAATAGGTGGCGTTTCCTTCTGGCATATAAAGTCATACAAATGTTTCCCACCGCTCTACGTACAGTGGCCTCTGAGACACTCAACTCCTCGGAAAGTTGATGCATTGACTTTGTTTGATTGTCTTCGATAGTTTGGCCCAATTGCTCCAAAAACTCCTCAGTCCTCAATTTTTTTTTCCGTCCACTCCCTGGCTTCCTCTCTTGATTACCATCTTTAATCTTTTTTTTACATCATAAACAAGTGTCTTTCTGCAAAGGACAATCTCAAAATGGAGGGCACTGGTATTTCGGCACAGAGCAAGTCAGCAACTAATTGTATTTTTGCTTCCATTTCAATAACTAGTTGTTGTCTGATTTAATAAAAAAAAATATTAATTGAAATCTGAAATTCTGAACTTTAAGACTTCAGCTCTACAAAACCTCAAAAATTTACCATTTTTATCTAAAACAAGCTTTAAAGATCTTTCTTCGATTTGCTGTCACACGGTAATAAATTTGAAGAAAATATGTGTTTAAAATCATTGTCTCCCTTCATTTTTATTACAATGAAAACTGATACATTTTTAATAAGTTAAGTGAAGATATGACATCATTATAGTTGCTTACAATAGAATGTATTTACATTCGTTGTTTATCTTCCTTATATAATGTCAATGCTTTTAATTATTTCTGGCTTATTTCAAACCACTCGATAAAAGTTTCAAATATTGATTATTTACTTAAAAATCTTTTATTTATTGACATATAATCCATTCAATTTCTAAATTCCTTTCGCTCAAACTAAATTAAGAATCGTATTGTAAAAAATTTAATCTGGAATTCTTTTGACATATTTACGACATTCAGGAAAGTTTATTGATATAAGTCAATTTCATCTTTAAGATCGTGTATGAACTAAACCTAGTTTAATATATTTTATCGATATTATAAGGAATAGTGGATTTTATTAAATATACAAGGTGAACTATAAATTCTGTAAAGATGGTTGTAATTATACAACTCATAGAAGTTTAAGTGCAACTTAAAAAAAATTGTGATTACATTAATTTTTAATCTATTGGCAACAAAGTTTGCACAAAACATTTGTTGGTGATCCTCTATTTACGAAAAAAAAAGTAAAAAGAAGCAGAAATTCATCAAATTGATGAGGTGTGGTACGTCTCCTAATATTTTTTAAATATAGGTTTTTGCAGAAAAAAGGATCTGATTCACACGGTATAATCTACTGGAAGCAAAAACCAGAGTCAATGATATAAATGTCATCAACCGATCCAGTTAGGGTCTGAAGTAACATGATTGAATACATGAGTACCATCTAAGATAAGTTCTACAGACATGGGCGAATTCCCACTTTAATAAATTAAGTTTACCTTCGAATAAGTTTCTCCTACTGACACATCCAATGTGACTTAGAGGTTATACGGTACTCACCTTTAAAGTTTTTAGAGCTGCAACTATTGACTTCGATATATTCCAAATTTAAATCAGATGGATCTTGGACTCTGCCTCATTAAGGAGAACAGGGTCTACAAGAAGACTCATTCAAACTATGCATGCACTAGAAGCCTCCCTAAATAGGGAATGGGGCAACATTTTGTTGCAGGTTGTACGTATCTCATGTAATACCTTGACTCAAGACAGACACAAGGCTATAATTTCTTTAAAATGTCATTTTTTTAAATTCATCCCAATGTTCCAGCCACCTTTACAAATATATTTAAAAAAAAAAAAAAAAAAATTTAATAATTAATAGAACATAAGATAGCTTTTTGAACTATAAAACAGGCGTTAAAAACTTCCTCGTTGGGATGATTCTGTACTTCTTCTATAATTCTTTGAACCAAATTATTGTTTTTTTAAGAAGCTTTGTAAAATTGGGTGGTCAATTAGGAAGCCTATCCCTTCATTAAAATATCCAATTAATATGAGATAAAAAGCCAGGCAACATTTCAGCGGCTCCAAAGTTCTCGTACATCCATCCATCTTATTAATCATTATTGATTTTTCTAATTAAAACTAATAAATTCCTTGCTATGGCCGCCTCCCTTCCTCCTTCCATAGGTCCGAAAAGGAAAGTCCATACCCTTACCCTTAATTTTTGCAAAGATGTTAGATGCAATTTGCCTTTAGTCTTTCGTAATTTCACACGACGTATAAATATAAAGATGCGTGTCGATTTCACAAAATTTAAGTCTTTACTCCTTGGTTTTTCCAATAAAATTATTGCATAAAAGTGTCTTGCAGTTTATATGGAGCTTGTATCTACTCTTTTTAAAGATAAAAAAATTAAAGACTTTTTCCTTTCCGTCTTTGCCCTCAAGTCCTGTGCATTGCAATCTAAATAACGCACATGACACAGTCTTATTATCGTAAAATCTTTTAAACTTTAAAAATCTCTCAGCCTTTGCTAAAGCTCTTGGTAGGAATACATTAAAAGATGTTGTCGATTTTTTTAAAATATTGATATTCGGCTTGTTTAGTATTATCGCAATTTGATAGGCTATGAGTTTATTATGCCCGTCTTCCTTTAATTTGGCCACAAGATCTTCGATGATTTCTTCCAGTATCACCTTCTTTTTAACTGCTGCCCTCTTATCTACTCCCGTGCTCTTTCTTCCTCTCGTCTTTGCCAAAATCTCCCCCACCCTCACAAACAAAGGAAAATCGCCTTCCTGCACTTTTTGGCCACTATAAAGGTTTCTTCCAAAGAACAGAATGTCCTCGTCTTCCAATCCCGACGATAAAAAAATGTTTTCGGAACCAAATAAAATTAGTCTAAAATCATGTTTGTTTTTAAAATATGCACCCAAGGCCCATCCTCTTGTGAAATTCGTAGAAAAATTTTTAAAAAAGATCTTTGCAATTATTCTCTCTGGAGAATTGAGCCCAAAACTGCCTATACTTTTACGAAGTTCCAATTTTTTAAATTTTTTCCAGGAAATAAAAATTTTCTTATACTTCGGAAACTTTTTCCAATACTGAGGATACCTCTCCAGTCTCTCTAGTAGGTAGTATATGAACTCTGAGTTCACATAAAAGTTCTACTAGCATACCCTCATGGAGAAGTTCATATTGGCAGCTTTGATTATTTTTGCTTTGCATTCAATCTTTCTCATCTTTTCCATTAAATATTTCGAGTATTTTCCTAGACTTGAGAATGTTATCCCTAACTGTTTTATATGGTCGACGACCTCATATCCAGATTTCAATTTACACTTATTGGAACCAATATCAAGGATTTTTGTTTTATCTTTGTTAATATCAAAACCTGATATCTTTTTAAAACGTTCGTACAGTCTCAGGCATAGCCTTGCTTTATTCTTCAGTTCCTCTTCTGAAGCGCATTCTAAAAAAATATAGTTGTCATCTGCGTTAAATTGACATGAAACTTTCTTCCCTCCAAAATTGATTCCAAACATTTGATTGTTTTTTACTTTGTCCATGGGGTACAAGTGACAAATTAAAAAGTTATGTAGATAGGGGATCTCCTTGGTGGACACCCCTCTTACAACTTATTTCTTTTGAGAAGACGCTATAGAGAAAGGAGGCAGCATTTGAAAAAAAGCTTCTTATCATGTTATATATGTAATTACTAAAGTGCTTTTTTTTCAATTTGTCTTAAAACCAGGCTGTGAAAAAACTTATTGTATCAAAAGCCTTCTGGATATCAACTGCAATCATTGCATTATATCCTTCCTTCGACTTAGCATTTTTAATAATTCTATTTGTGTTCACTGTAATATCGTAAATGTGTCGCTTATGTATGAAACCCACTTGCTTTTCAAGAATTATTTTTGATAAGTGAGGCATCATCTTTTGTCTAATGATACCAGGTATTATTTTGTACACGACCTCCAACAGGGTTATCGAACGGAAACTTCTTGGATCGGCTGGCTTACTGTCAGATTTTGGTATAAAGGTAATAATTCCTCGTTACAGAATAAAAGGTGTATCTCCTGTTTTCCTTATTTCCTCAGCTATTAGTGCTGCTATCTTCGCCGTTTGGTTGCAGAAATGTTTAAAAAAGGCAAAAGTAATTCCACTAAAACCCTGTGACTTGACTTCTTTCACATGATCCTTGATGTACAAATTAAAATCCGATTCTGAACAAATATGGTTTTGTCTTTTACCAGTTTCTTTCGTGGTCCGTGCCGTTTTCCAGATAACATATATGTGAAGATCTCCTTTGCTTCTAGTAAATTGATTTTCACAAGAATATTCTGAGCTTGTTGATTTCTATTTTTCTGAAAGATAGACACTTATTTCTCAAGACCATATGCGTCCTCATTCAACTCTCTAAGTCGTTTCAAATATTCTTTTGGAAGAAAGTTTTTTATATTCAAGCATTAATATTTGTGTCTATTTAATCTGTTGAATATATGACTCAGTCGATTGCCACCATTTTGAGTATACTTTTCCCCTATAAATACAATTTACAGTAGTATTTAAACAAAATTTTAGACTTATAATTATAGAAACCAAAAAGTTATATGTAATTGATTATTTACATTTTTTAGGTTCAACCTGTATGAAACACGGCTATAAATATTATTTCAATATGTCAACCTTTAAATGGATTAATTTACATATAAACACTTTCATCACTCTAACAAATGATATAGGTACACATACAAATGCATTTATTTTTATTAAAACCGATATATAATAATTAATCCAACCATTCAATGTATCTTAATTAATAGAGAGATTACTTAGTTGGATATTTTATCAAAGATTAAGGAAACTTAATACTATTTGCATATTCTAGAGCTTCCAAATTTCAAAAATCTTTAGTAGCTCTGCTGGCAAGGAACTTTTAAAGGTTTCGGTAGCTTGAAATGAAATGAACTGTTAGTCTGTCGGTCACGAATTATAAAATTTTAGAAACCTAAATGAAAAAGTATATATTGCCGGTATGGTGATTTCGTGAGCTCTGTATTCATAATTAATAATACAAAAGGGAAGTATACCAATGTAGTAATTTTCTAAAAATCAACTAGTATACTACCCTTTTCCTTCATGTTTTCTGTGCTCAGTGTCGATTTAAGTTAATATCAGCTGTTATACTACATTTACTTATATTTTTTTTGTCTTGATTTAAAAATATATAAAAAAAAGTAATCATACATTAATGAACACAAGAGTAAATGTGAACCTATGCAACACCAGTGTCCTCAAGCAATCTACACTTCTCTATTTTCAATACTAGCTGGTTTTATAAATGATAATCCATATACATAGGCATGACCACCAAATTAGAATAAATAAACGTTAATGTGTATTATTGATATGCACCTAAATTATTATAATTATTCGATTTTTTATGTTTTTCTACTCTTGAAACTTAATATACACTTAAACACTTTTAAATATATGGCCATTCAATATTATCATTTGAATACAGTTAAACATTGTTTTCTCAACTTTTCATCGTAATAAAAAAATGTCTTAGTTGGTTTTAGTTATCAAATGTTGTCATTCATTGCAATTGTTTGACTATTTTTTCTATAAAAATTGGGACATACCCACTACTTGACCATATTTTGTACAAAAAAATCGGTATTCAAAACACTTGTTAAGTGTAAATATCAGACAAATCAAACACTGAACAAAAGTGGATAAGAGTTGATGATGTTGTAGCAAACCAATAAATATCAAAACACTACACCATTGAATTAAAAAGAAGAATTCTTGATTTTGGGGTTGATAAATATCGTTTGTTACTCGTCATGTCATTTCGTCTATTTTGTGTACATTTGTCTAAAATCGTTTCCTTCACTAAGTTACTAGGGGTAGTACCGAACGTTTCATGGAGCTGTTGGGCGTCGAAGAAAAGACAAAGTTTGCTTTATTAATATAGAATATAACTTCCCAGCAAACCCTCTGTGTTACTCTAAGCTTTCAAAGGGCAAACTCAGATGTGTTTACTTTATACTTAGATTTTCTTTTGCCAAGAATGAAAAAAATAATAGTAATAGCTCAAGAAAATATAAAAATCATGGTTCCAGTTGCCAACAACAACAAAAACTTGTAACCTACAAACCAATAAATATATGTACTCCCTTTTTCTTTTCTTCTTTAATTTTGGGTGCCGAAAGAACACACGCTTCTAAGCAATACTCATCTAATGTTACATTTATTATTTTATAATGCATGTACTTCCCATTTTTTTTTAATATTACAATCACTACAGACACTACTTATTAAAAATGAGTTCTCACCAGAGAGACAAATAGATAGATAGACAGACAAACTTCAACTTATAAATATTAGTAAATATTTATCTACTTGGGGCATCCCACTTCAAATTGCTCCAAAAAAAATTATCAGATAATCTCAAAATTTGTTGAAATATAGTACATATATACTTGCAAGTTTTTTTTTTAGTTTTTTTTTTTTGCAATCAGATAATTAGTTTCCTTAATATGAAGCTCCTTATTTATTTTTGCAATTTTTTTTTTTAAATGTGGTCCACACTAAAAATATATAAAAAGTTTTGTTCCCCACTTAATTTTATATTACCTCGTTTTGGGGTCATAAACTTATATCATGACGATTTGACCTCGTGAATCAAACTTTATCTTGATGAAAATCGAATAATTTTACCTCTAAATGTCTTGTAATGTTGTTCAAATAAAAAATTCCATATCTGATTGCAAAAAAAATCGATGGGTAGTTTGCGGGTAAACTTCTACATGTATGCTGAATTTCATCAAATTATGTATTGTTGCAATTTTATAATTTTAATATCAATTTTTTATTCAACTATTTTGTTGTGGGTGTGCTTCATTTTAATTTTGTTAGAGTAATGACATTATTTCACACAATTGAACATGTAAAGATATACAATGAATCTGTAGCAAACGAAAAAAAAATACATTTGAGAGTAACTTCCAAAATGTCTTAATGAAATATTTCTTTAAAAAATATGTGAAACAATATTTTTGATTATTTCTGCTACAAAAGGTGGTCCATCAACCCAAAAACAAATATGGATTACATCTGCATTTCTTGACAAATTATTATTTCATTTTTAGGGCTTTGGATGTGACACTAATTGCATTTAAAGTAGCTAAAATTGATTGTCTGAATAAACGAATGAAAAATTAATAAATTTTACTTGGCAGGCCATATCGGGCCGATATAAATTTCTAAAATCAAATAAAGATTTAAACTGTAGAAGACGTTCTTGAGTATTTTACATTATCCCAAAAATTTGGATACAAAGTATAACTGACCGAAATATGCCTATGATATATTTATATATGTAGCAGAATAATTAATTAGGACTTTTGTTCAAGATTGTTTGTATGTTGACGCACCCCAAGTATACATATAATTAATAGCTACTAATGAAATTTCAAATACTTGCTTTCTTTCAAACTACAATAGTCATATAGTATTATAATTGATAATAGGAATTGTCTTACATAAAATTTTAATTTCCTTTTGAAGGCAATAAAATAAAGACTTATATATTTTGCACATTAAGTACTTTATTAATAATAATTTTATTCGTTTTTATCTTAAAAATGAATGGTAAGAAATAGATAAAGAAAGAAATTATTTTCAGAAATTGTCCAAAGAAATCGTTTTTTTTTTTTTTGTATAAATACATTTATACATTTGTGTATGTATATTAGATATGCATATTGAGAGTAGCCAAAGGCGTTTACAAAACAAATACAAAATAAATTTCATCTATGTTTGTATGTATATAGATTATATAAAATCCTTATGTAGTAAAAATAAGTTGAAAGTGGAGAATGTTCATTATGTATGGCCCAGGCTTTTTTTATATCTCCAGTTTTACATATGTACCATATATTATGTATGTGTATATGTAATACTACAAAAAAATCTCTAGACTTAATGATAAATCTACAAAATAACTATAGGGTCCCACTTAAACTACGTTCATTAAGAATTAAGAAACCCACTAACAAAGTCACATAACCAATATACATTAATATGGGGACCAAGGGTCGACATTTTTGAGAGAAATATAGGAAAAAGGGGTAAAATTTATATTAATTTTGTTAGCTGAAAAGGTAATTTGAATCTACCTATTTGTGGGACCTTGAATATTAAGGACATTAAACAAATTATATATTTTTACCATTTGTAATATCAGTTATATTAAAAAAATATATACTTTGAGAAAATTTGTATCAAGATTTTAAACTCAAAATAAGTTTGAATACTTTACCTAAATATGTGTTTACGTTTCTATACACAGAATGAGATGATTCACTTGTCATTTTGACTGCCCTTTCAGCAGACTGAGAATGTGTGGGCAGGTCCGGCAGTTAATGTATTGACCCTTCCAAGAGAACCTCTCTAATTTCTTTCTCAGTAAGAGTTGGTTGTGAGAAATCGATTAGATATGATCCGTGTTCAGCCTTTGTATCAATTTTTGTAATAATTTTGTCAGTGGATCTTTTGATCTGAAAAAAAAATGAGAAAGTATTAAGAAATCTATATAAAAGAATAAATCTTGAAACGAAATTACAGTATGTGTTAATAAATCTAGTAATTTGGGACAAAATTTTTGTAATTGCAGTTTGTAGGATAATTATAAACCTCTTCATATGTTAAAGTGCCGTTATCAATTTTTCTGTCTACTCCGATGCATATTAAATTTTCAATATTTTTTTTCTTCCTACTTATCACTTTTGGTTGAAACTGCCATTTTCTCGGTCAATTTTTGATTTTTCAAACAAAAAATGTTTAAAATCAACGTCTTCCTTCAACAAACCGCTAACTTTAGGATCTACCAAAAATGCATTAGCCAGACCTAATCCCAGATTGGAGGAGACATCTTCCCTTATCAGCTCCATCGCAAACTTAGAAGCCTTTAACAGGCTATACGCTTCACTTGGAAAAGTTTATATTCATCGCTTTGAATAACTAAAACATTTTCATCTTTTAAAGCAGTATTAATATTTTTTTTAATTCTTATGTCTTAGAAAAATTGAAATTTCAAGAATTGAGTTTTTTTAATTGTTCCGAGAGCTTAAGTTATTCCAAGGATCGAGGATAACTCTTGCCATAGTCTTTTAATATTCTTCAAATGTTGCGTCCATAAGAAACCACGAAAGGAAGATAGCTATGTTTAAGACATCGAAATCCTACTATGACATTGTTAAAGATTTCACCCCGGTTTCCGTACCAAAAGGGTTTTCGAGTACAAAATAAACATTGAGAAATTTTTAATAAGTTACAATCATGTATTTTCTTGTTGTTAAGCCAAAAAATTTGAATTTGTGTTCAATTTACCACAAAAAATGACAGTTCTTGCGTGACAAAATTTTAGTGGACAAATAGAACCTAAAATGTATATTAAAAAAGCATGATTTATGTTCAAATGATAGATAGTGGCCAAGACATTAAAATATCACACTTTTAGATAAATTTCTGGCTTTAGTTAGCCATATATACGAATAGGAAAGGACTACAGGCTTGATTTACATATAATTTTATTGGAAATTTAATAAGATTTAAATTGATACTATTTCTTGTACAGGAACATTAAAAAAAAAAAAAAAATATTGCGCCTACTCCCTAATTTTATTGACGTGTGAAAAAAATAGGCCCGGTCATTAAAATGGATGCTAAAACGTTTGGAAATATTTGAAAATTTGATTGCTTGTACCTGAAATAGTTGCATTACGGGAGGCCTCAACCAAAATACGGAAATAGCGATATTCGTGAAAACTTAATCGATTATGCCCAGGATGTACTTCTTTATGAAAATAATACCCAGTTTGAGTCAAACAACTTAATAAATGAGTATGTCTAAAAAACCATATTTTGTATTTCTGATTTCAAATGTGAAATCTACATACATTTTTGGTTTAGAAAACATGTATTACTTACAGAATTCGAAACTCAACATTTCTCAATTTTGGCAGTGAAACCAGGGTTGAATCTGAAACTATGTCTTATCTAGGCCTGTCCTTACCTTATTCCAAAATTGACCTACCCTAATATATATATATTATTATTTTAACATGCAATTAAAATCAGAGTGAGATGTTAACATCACGACGATCAATCAATAAATAATGAACAAAAAATAGTACATGCACCAACTTTTTTTAATGTTAACGCTGTTATTTTTCTCTACGTTTTGCCTAGGCATACACATAACTTACTCTTCTTTACAAACAATTACTAATTATTTTTTTCGTGGAACATCGGACAAAGTAGAGCTATGAAATCATACTTCACAAAATCCACGAAAAACAACACAAACAATAAGAAAGGGTCCATAGGGCAATAAGGTTTAGTTCTATTTTTCCCTAAAAATCAACCTATTATTATAAAATCTATCTTATCATGCATACATTTAAGCCAAGATTATTGCTAGTATTTATTTATTCTTACAATATATTATCAAAGGAAAACAATTAATCTGTTTTGAGGGTTCAAATAATTTATATACGATTCCTACTTCATATTATATCCTCAACTGAGTTCATAAAATTACAGCGAGTTTTCAATATTGGAACCCCTCAATAATCCAACCATTCGAAAGCCCAACCCAAAAGTTTTGAATTGGAACTCAAGTAAAAATATAAGTTATAGAATCCCATAAACAAAGGTACACCCGATGACAATCTTGAGTAGAGTTGTAAATTATATGCATTTTAATGCGCATATTTTATTTTATTTTGTAGATGGAAATCTGAACAGTGTTTTTATTTTTCTGAAGCTGTTATCATTATACTTTTTTTATTAAGGAGAAAGTATTAAAGTAACCAATAGTGTGTGTGCTCATGAAAGACGGAAAGTAATATTGATGGTTTGTTGAAGAGTTTTAAGTGTAAGTCCTTGTTGGACACACAGTAGAATTGAAAATCGATATCAGAGAGGTTCCTGCATATGTCCTTCCTAAATACAGAGTGACATTTTTTATTTCCTTTCTCTCATCACTGTTTTTTGTTGATCTAATAATAATGTAATTGCAGCTAAACTACTCTTTTAAGAAACATTATTACCATTACCAGGGTTACTTTGTTAATGTTGGAGCTTTTTTTACATATCGAAATTGCTTAGAGTATACAACTCTAGTTATAAGAACCATTACTAAAGATAGGATTTTCATCGAGTGGTGTCAAACACTCCTAAAATCTCAGTTGACTAACTCAATGTGAATCCGAGTCTAATAACTTGTTTTTATGTACTATTTGCACTCAACGGGCTCTATAAATTGTTAAAATATTATATATAAATTTTCATTAACATTATCAAAAGTTATTATTTCTATTAGATTATGAATATGATGATCATGTTGACTGATTGAATTATTATTTCTATGAATAGTGAAATAGTATGGACTGCATCTTTCAATGTATTTAATATTTTGACTTGAATTTAGTATTATGTATTTAGATATGTACTTCAAATATAATTTCAAAGATAATAGGTTTTTATGAAATTTAATAAGTAAGCGGTTAAATTTTTTTTAATTAACGTACAATTAGCTCTGACCAATTATCTTCAAAATCGTATAGGAAAGCTTTATTTCCTGGTGGTCACCATATTCAGATATTGAATCTACGTACAGAAGAATACTCTGAGCGTAATAGTCTCGTAAAAGTTTGCTGTGCCGTACCTCACATCAGAGTCGAGTCGGTAAATTTGAAAAGAAAGGCAGTTTTTCAGATATGAAAATAACAGAGCGTCCAAGAAAATTATCCTAGACAGATGATCAATAGGTGTTTTGGGTTAAGCTTGCAGCTTTTTAAAGTAAACTATTTACTCAATCACCGTGACATGGGGAAGAGGCTAACGTTACATATTTCTTGGAAATCAAAAATTTCATAGACATTCTTCAGGAAATAGAAAGAGACCTTCAGCCTCTTTAAAATTCTTGAATATTCCTGGGATGATTAATGGGCTAATTTTCGACTATTTAAATACCAATTACTAAAATATCATAAATCTGTAGCACATTATAAAGTTTCAATACCCAAAGTACACATAAATACATAATTAATAACAATGTAATTTTAATAGATCAATATAAAATGAGAGTAAGTATCAATGAATAGTTGGTAATTAGAATGACCAATGTTGTAGGTAAAAAAAATAATGAATTTTAAGACAAAGAATTTGAAACTTGTACAATTTGCTATTACAAGTTGCAACTCGTTCAGACATCAGAATTTGTACAAAATATATCCATATCAATGGGAAATTATATAAAAACTTTTGAAAGTTTGATTTTAACATCTAATATAGCTTCAAGTACGATGAACAATATCTAAACATTGATCAATATGATTCAAATTATATATATTTTTTGTATTGTAGAAGAAGAAACATTTTTGTACCATATTCGACCCAACATTTTGAGAAAAAAAAGGGCTTAAGGACCAATCATAAGTGCATATACCTATGGTTGAATATATTATATTTTTAAGATAAATTATATTCAAATTACGTATTTATTTCTCATTAGATAATTATGTAAATAGTGCTATAAAAGCAGAACCAAGTTCATTATAATATTTACATAATTTTTTATATTAACCCATTTACGTGTGTAAATATTTTTGAATAAAACTTTTTAATTTAGCTATTATGGATATGAAAAATACAGACTCCCCCCTTTTCAAAACTGAATTTATTTTGGGTTAGGAAAGGACTTTCCTTATATGAGCACACTAGGCGGATTTGAATACATTTTAAACATATTTACCATACTATTATCTTTAATTTCTTAGTATATAATAAGTGTATGCATTTTACATATTTAAGTACCACAATAGAAGAGTATTCTAAATGCATTTTAGTTAATTTGTGAATAATTCAACCGAAAGTCTTAAATAAGTTCTCTTCTATCTTTGAAAAAACGATTTAGTAGGCAAAAGATATCATTTAACTAAAGAAAATATAATTATAAACTGTTGAACTTTATTGGAATTCAGTAATAGGACGGGTCTTGGATCCGGTTCTTAAGTACCTGGATTCAGTATAAGAAAACTTTTATTACCCCAAAAGATCCGAGATCCAAACTGGCTTCGCATATTCAAGCTTTTACAAATCTTAAAAAGCTTATAGTTTTCAACAATAAAGAAAGGATTGTTCTTGAATCCGGATACAAAGTATTTTTTTACTGTATGGATGGATTTTAAAACGCTTATCCTAGAGAAAAGATACACATATATTATTTATATAGAACGTAGCATCTCTATTTATCTCGATTAAAGCTCGGAGCGACATCTATATAAACAGTTGCAACACGTTGTTATTCCATTGTCGATATAAAAATAATTATAATAATAACAAATAATTAAGTTCTAATAATGGTAACATTGAGTTAATCATTATTTCAGTATTCACCATAAATTTAACCTTAACCGGGGGTTTCTTTTATTTAAGTACCAAATTAAGAGAATACATGTAATCCAACATTAACTTAAGGGTATAGATAATTGCCGTATTCATACAATCACAATAGATTTTAATGGGTTAAGTATTCATTAAGTCTGTGCGATGTACTACTTGAAATAAAAAATCCAAAACAGAGATAAATCTATAAAATATGTAATACTTTCATGTATTAAAGTTTTAAACAATATAAAAAAAAGAAAAATTATATTTTCTTATTAAAGTATATTTTTGGTCATTACATATAATTTAAATAACCACTCAGTCAATTTAAAAAGTTCCTTGAGACTATTTTATGTTTATTATGCATAAGAAGATAAATGTATGTTAATACATTCATTATGAAAGTATAAATTTTGTGATTAATCAACATGACATTAATCAGAGAAGTTTTATCTCTTTTTTATTTTTTTGAATATGCTATGCATAATAAATATGTACATACATGCATGTATTTGTAAAGCAAATATCTAGTATATATTTTATTTTTTGATACAAAGTTCAAGTCAATATAATTATAGACGTAGTACATACTCTGAAAACAATCTGAAAAAGTATTAAATGTTTGCGCCAATAGTCCTGCTTAGCAAACCTTCCGTTGGCATGCATTGAGCTAAGAGATTAGAAATATATAGGATATGTACCAGCATATTTGCTCCTAAATCATATGCCTATAACGAAACGTAGATCATATGATCAATAATTGTCCAAATATATAAATTTAGTGGAACACGCGACAACTTCGTTGCTAACGCTACAAAGCAAAAATGTTAAAAGAACGTAATCTTTGCTTCCCTTACAAAAGACATCTTGCAAGAAAAAAAAATATATTTTATAAAGCAAAAGAAATGTTCTGAAGCTATCAAGCTCTTTTTATCACTTTGTAATTCTCCTTTACGTAGGTATTAAATTTGCCGGATAGTCTACAGCATATATTATCACAATTAATTTATTTTATATAAATAATCATACTCAAAATTAATCAGACTTAAAAGTTTTTACTGTTTGATTCATATTTGTATTACTCTTAACATTTTTTTTTTAAAAGGAACTATTTACTAGTTTTCGTTTTAATAGATAAATTATATCTGTAATTCAGATCAATAAGTTATTCAATTTAATTTTTGTCATAAGAAAAAGACATATATATACTTTGCTTAAGCTCATTGTTTGTATAATGAGAGCAAATTAACTACCATTAAAAATACGAATTGATAACAAAATGTCCACTCACATTTCTGAACTAAACCTACTGAGTGTACAATAATAATTTTATATGAAATATAAAATTAACAAATAATCTTACTAGTTATATAAAACAAATTAATTATTATAAAAAAATCAAATATTATTATCGTATATTCAAATGTTCTTTTCATGTGTATTTGTGTATTTTCAGCTGGTATATAGCCTGAATACGGGTCGTGACTACGGAACAATCTTATGTTGGGCAGAAAATGAACTCGGAGTCCAAAGTGAGCCATGTGTCTTTCATCTTATACCAGCAGGTAAGACAAATTCCTTAATTCGACATAATTCCTCGTATACTCATGTATCAATTTTTCAATGGAATCAAACAGTATTTGATAGATAACTGTGCTTTTTATAGCCTTTATCAAATAACTCAAATATTAATATTAGTGAACTGGGATGTTTTTAGACCCATAGATTTCCAATAATGCTTATTATTTCTTTGAATTTACAATTTATCGCAAATACTTTTCAGTATGCTCCTGAAATGTTAATTCTCATTATATTCAAAAAAATTATCTTGAAAATGCTTTGTTTAAAATTTATTCGTATATTTAATCACTTTTGATCGCGGTTTAGTCAAAAATAATGAACTTTTTTGTTTAAAATTCGTTCCTTTGTTATTCAATTTTCTTCAATTTAATGTTTTTACTATAAAAATAACATATTATATTTTGTTGAAACCCCAAACTTATGTGGTTAAGATCATTATAAAAATAAGGATTTATGTTTTTTATTATTTATACAAGTAACTTAAGCATTTTAACTGATATTTACGAGTGCAAAATGGAAGGAATGGATTTAAAAAAGATACGAAACTTAAAGGCGTCATTGTTATTATCGTTCAACTGTTTATCGTGTAATTAAATACATTTTGGGGTTTCTATTCCATCCATTTTACTAATCACATTATAAAACGGAGCATTACAAAAATCTAGATTAAATTTTTGTACTATAAATTTTTTGTATAGGAATAACAATAGGATTATAATATAATAGTCCAACAATGTATGTATTAAGGCATTGGTTCTCAAATGGGGGTATGCGCTGCCCTTGGGGTACATGGAGGCACTTCAGGGGGTGCTTGAAATTTAAAAAGTTATTTATATAAGCATAAATTTCATTATAAATATTTTAATAAAATATATGTATGTATATAAACAAATCAGAGGGCGCCACATACAAAAAAAGGATAAACTACTTTTTATGTACTTTAATTATATTTATGACTAGCGGAGGTTGATCCCGTTGCAGGGCGGAATAAAGCACTCCTTTATTATGATTTATGAGAGAGAAGGAGAGAGTTAGGATGGCGTATAGAGAGAGAGAAGCATAGATGTACAAAATTAGAGATGTGGGGGGAAAATCTTATAACCCATACAACATAAGTTTTATTGCTACCAAATTACTGTCACGTTATTCCCAAAAATTTGCTAACAAGTTTAACATAATTAAGCTGAATTTCATATTCGGTTGCAATTCAGTTTTATTGTTCTAAGAAATACGGGAGTCTTTACCTGAACCGGTACTAAGATTTTTTGATCCACCCTGGCATCATGTGTCAATCACTGTCACCTTGAAAACTCAAACAATGGAGTCCTGGTGAAAGCGCAGCTGTAGTGCTGCTGAGAACACAGAGAGACAGGTGATAAAGAAAATAATAATACAGGGTCCCCAAAAATGTTGTCAATATTTGGAAGAATACATCCTATTGGGGTTCATGTCCACAAGCTCTAGTCCTCCCATGGCGTCGTGTTTTTTCTGTGTGGAGAAGTTGGCTAAGAGCTGAATGAAGTCAGCTCCTCTCCAGCGTCATCTCAAGACAAAACATCAATCTCAAATTGTTAAGGAACCTAAGTTTTTCAAAAGAAAACAATCAGAATTCTGGTCATCTCAAGACATAATACACAACATTAGCCTAACCCATGGATGGTTCTTATACCATGTCTTTGCTAATTGCTAAAGCAAAGAAACAGTTTACTATTGGTGAATACCTGCTAATTCCAGCTGTTGTTGTGCTGGCTGAGACAATGCTGAACAAAAACGCAACGAAAAAATTCAATACTGTGCCTTTGTCATATGACTCCGTTTCCTGCCGAGTAAAAAAGATGGAAACATTACATCGTCGATCATGTTATTGCAAAACTAAAAACTATTTTTCCATCCAGCTGATGAGTCCACAGACGTCAGTGGAAACGCACAAATTGTTGATTTTGTTAGATACGTCGATACTGATATTTATGAGCACATAATTTTCTGCAAAACTCTCGATGGGAAAACAACAGAAGAGGATATTTTGAATGTGGTTAATAACTTTTTCTGGCAAAAATGTCTAAGCTGGAAATATTGCTTCAATATTTGAACGGAAAAGTAGGGTCAATGACGAGCTGCAATAGAGGATGCATCGTGTGTATTAAAGAGAAAAATCCCAACGTGAAGTGGCATCATTGTGTGATACATATGGAGGCATTGGTGTCGTAAGAAAATGGTCCCTGAGCTACATGACGTCTTAAATAACACAATCAAAGTGATAAACTTGATCAAGTCGAAACCACTTAATGCACGCCTTTTTCTCTTTTATAAAAATTTGTAGCTTAACACACATACAGAAATGTGCTATCTCTTGCAAGGAAAAATACTCTACCGGTTGTTGTAACAACATTTTCTGAACGATCGCTAATCATCCCATGCCACCTTATTTCAGGACACGGACTGGCTGACAAAGATGTGCTACCTGGCAGATAGATTTAGTAAACTGAACGAACAGAATACATCTCTGCAGAGCACGGACACCAGCATTTTAAGCTGGTTTAGGTGAGAGGCTTCCTGAAAGAAAGTAGAGCTGGGGATAGGTGTTTGTGCACATGGAAATTTCACTTATTTTCTTGTTGTGTATGATTTTCTGTCTAGTGCAGATGTACAGAACAGAGCTCCTGTCAAGTCAACCATAGTGGGGCATTTGACCATTTTAATTCAAGATTACAATTTTTACTTTCCTAACTTATAGAAGAAATCTGCAGAGCTGGATTGGCACGGAGACCCATTTCTCTTGTCAGAGGCAACAAAAGCAAGCTACCTGTCACTGATCAGGAAGAACTCTACCGAGTGTCATCTGACCGTGGCCTCCAGTTGGAGTTTGCCAAATCTACACTCACATAGTTTTTCGTGTGTTTAAAGCAGGAGTACACTGACCTGGGGGAAAAAAGCTTTACAACAGTTTATGTGGAGGCACATAAAATGAAAGTTGCGTTTGTATAAAACATTACAGATAAAAATTAATAATAGTTAATAAAATTAAACAAAATATGTTAAAGAACAGAAAAAAGTCTTGAATTCACAGGGTTAAAAGTGGTAGACAAACCAAGTTACACCTCAAGGAGGTAAGGAAGCTTCGATAATAACTCAGCTATGAAGTTGTCCAAGTAGGACAAGAAGAACGTAAAGGATTTGTATCCACTAAATCTTCACACATGATCTACTTTTTCATTTATATAGGTATTCTGTGTACCCATATCTTGTAAATAAACTATTCAAGCCTTACTCAGGAGCGAATTCGACATCACATCCCCACTTACTGAACTTCAAAGCTTGTGGAAAATTACTCAAAAGGATTGAGAATTCCCTCTCTTCCAAAAAAAAACCACTGACTTCTGAATGACTGAAAACAAAAGGGGAATCGGATAATTTTCTTCTGATGAAAAGACATTCACTGTAGACCCTGTCTACAACAAGCAAAATGAACTAGTTTTTGTTTAAGTAATACAAGTAACAACATTAGGGCATTCACCAGTCACCTTCAGTTTCTTATTGAGCATTGCCATCGAATGGTCATAAATACTTTTTAAGATGCAACTCTTCAGTCTATTTGGTGGAAAAGCGTTTTTGATTAAAAATACTTTTCCAACTTGAATGGCACTAATAGTCGTGTTTTGTTTATTTCTTCACATAAATACTTTATTCATTTAGAGAAGTTAAATATATATAAAAATTTCAGTTTACACATAAATCCCTAAAAAAAGTCAATACAACAGTTGACACGGTGAGTGAAAAGATAATTTACTCTCTAGTAGTTTATCACATTTTATAAAAATCTTCAATAAAATGATTAAAATGATTTGGTAGAAAACAAATAAATAAAAATTAAATGACTAAAAAAAGTAGGATGAAGACAAAAAGAACAACAATTAAAAATTGGATGCATATAACTTTTTAAACTGTCTAAGGATGCGTATTTGATGGCAAAGAAACATCATATTATCTTTCGAACCAGAAGGGTAGTTTTCTATTAAATCCCTCTTGTACTTCCACGTTTGATTTGAAGAATCCAGAATTTTTATCACAAAGAAATAGTATCTCGTAGCTGTCGAACTAAGAATAGCTCTAAATTCTTCATTCCGGATAGGGTCAGCTTTTCTGCTATCCTACTTTTAATAGTAGAGATGGCGCAAGTTTTTGTAGGAATATTAGAAATATTTGAAGTGAGAACAAATAAAAGCAGAGCAATGATGAATTTATCACTTATTTCTGCTATGTTAAGCAATATGAATTTTTGCAGTATATGTAGTGAAGGGCAGTCCGAAAAAGCATGAATAACTGTGTTAAACAGTTTCCAATGAGCATTGAAGAATATACATCCAGAAAATATTTGAAATTGCAAAATAAATCGCTTTCCATCTTTTACATTAGAAATTGAGCCTATGATTTTATGATTTGGATATGTTTAAGAACTAGTCGCAGATTTTGTCAGCTTCCTCCTTATAATTTACTACAAAATACTTTCTCAAATGCCATGGAAAGGGTATCAAGTGATTGTTTGCGGCTCTCTTTAGTGCATAAAAAATTTCTCAAATCGTGAAAAGGAAATAATACCCAGATAAGGCAAACCACTCTAATTTTTTTTGGTTTCAACGAGGTTTTTAAAATAAAACTTTTTTTACAGTTATGTCGCACCACATCAATGGTGGAGGTAGATGACTGTGCCCCTTTCCAAATAATTAAATATGCTGCAACCAAAGATAGAGATAANAAGTGACCATAGACCATAGACCGGGTATGAGGATATAGTAACTCGCCAATCAGTCTTTTGATGTCTTCAAAGGTACTTAGTACTTTTTGATAGGCTTTGGGCAGTAGTAGAGATAATCTTCCTCCGACAAAAGAGATTTAGATTGTTTGATTACGGGTAAATAGATCCTATGAAATAACTTATTAAGCCAGGACTCTTCTTTATTTGCCCTCTCAGCGAGACGGGGAATAACTGTTGGCTTATATAGTATATTAGGAATAATTAGAAAATGAAAGAGGTCAATCCTCTTTTGAAGATTGAAACTTCTCCATTGCTAAATGGAAGAACACGCATAATTTTTTAGGCATGTCCAATTTGAATAAGAAGCAGCTTTTTGTTTATAGTTATATAATTCCCAATATTTCCACAGTATCCTTAATTGAAAAGCTGGGCTCAATTTAGCAGTAAGAAGAACAACGATTTTTTAATAGTTGACTTTTAAACTTGACCTCAGTTCATACTTCTTGAAGAAATCACTTCAATTCATTTAGTTAATTGAGCCACAGATAATGACGTCGTTATCCTACATATCAATTATAAGAATCGAGGTTCAAAAATCCTCTCGAAACCCCATGAATTTATTTATAATCGAATTTCTAAGATCTTTTAGCACAACGACGAATAATAGTTATAGAATAATAACTGCTTAAGGACAACCTTAACGGCAACTCTATCTTTATGTAGTTGGGTCGCTTTCTACCATCTCCCATTGAGATAGTTGACGTGCTAGTGAAAAGAAGAGATTATGGGATCAAAGTGTTCTTTTGGAAGAAGTCTTTTAACTGATTTCATAATATGACTGTGCTGTACAGAAATAAATGCTTTGCTAAAGCCCACAGCTATAATTACACCAAAAGTTCCCTTTTTACATACAATTTCAAGAGCAGACAGTACATTTCTTGAAATTTCTGAAATCCTCCTCACCTCTTAGAAGCATTTTTGTTCTTTGCCAAGTTTGGAGTTCAAAATTGGTTCTATTTTACTGGCAAAACCCCGGAATAAAGTGATCCCTCTCATTGAGCACCGTGATTGGTCTCAAATTGTTGATATATGTAGCTTCCCTTTTTTAGGGATCAGAACCATAGTATTGTGTTTCGGTCTGAACATCCTGTATAGGTATGTGACCGTTATAAGTTTTTCTTTCTCGTAGTAAAATTTGACTTACAAATAAAATTGGTTTTGATACGATACCCCCAAAAAAATACATTTTTTTGAAAAATAAATTTTGTCCTATATTTTAGTTCAGGTTTTTTAACTATCCATAAAAAATCACTTAATACCGGACACAAAAAAAAATCGGTTTCGAAAAGAGTTTCCTCAATAGTTACTGGTTCAAGGGAATACTGTAATAGTTTTATCCTACAGCCTCTTGCATTAGGTTATATTAATGAAATCTATTCTATTGTAAGAAAGATTTTTCAATTTTTTTTAATCCTTTAGTTAATATTGTAGTTACCGATATATAGCATCTTAAGAAATTGAAATTAAGTAATAATTAATACAAATAGACTACATAATATACCTACCGATCACGTCATCAATTAACGCTTATAACTATATTTTGTTATACAAAATCTCTTCCTATAGTATTGCTCTTCTACTGAAAATTACCCTTAACTTTAAACTACCATTACCAAAGTTGTGTGACTACAATTAATCTTCCAATCTTACTTGATGCATCAATATATATACTTTTGTTTAAATTAACATGATGGCTTGATGGAGTTGGCCTTGCAGATCCGGCTTATTTTGATGCCTCTCTCGTCACTGACTCGCTTCATCTTCTCAATAAGGAAGTGTCAGTGGTCATTGACATAGGACTCAAGATTTATGTCCTCTTTGATCGTTCATCCAAAGGTGATTTTCTTCACACCCCTCCTGTTCGCGTGCACCACAATTGAGATGGCTAGGTTGATCATGATTGAACTCTTGGGCTCCTGCAAAAAAGATTGGGATGTGCTTTTAGGCCTTTTGCAGTCCACGTGGAGCATGTTTAATGCCAACCTACAGCAGTTTCATAACTTTGTACACCATCCTTCTGTTGTTCTGTTGACGGGGATGATATTACTAGCAGCATTTCCAGCCGAGTAAAAATTGTGAATCAATTTGGTTGCTGCTCCTGGGCGTTAATTTGGAAGACTGAGCGCAAAACTTAAAATGCTATGGCTGACAAGAAAACACAAGAGTCATTCTAAAAAATCCGGTGTAGTAGATTTATAGGAAAACAAAACTTGTATAAATAGGTACTTCGGCTCACATATGTATGTGTTTATTTGTTTTATATGAATGGGTATAAAGGCACCTATATAGCAGGTACGCTAATGGTTATCCAATTAAAAGAAGTCAACTGATTTCAATCTTAATATAATTAAATATATATATAAAGGAATGTTCAATGCAGTTATATTAAGCATTTCACATAAAATCGAAATATAAGAATAGTAGAGTTTTAATCCTTTAAAAGTGTTATAACGAATGCGTTGCTTTTATTTAAAGATATTTTCTCAAAGATAAAAGTTATCAAATTGAGTTAATGTTGAATCAATTTTATTTATTTCATGTCTTGTAAAATTCAATAGTATTTTATTAGACATGCTCTACAGTTTGGTACATTTAGGATTTTCCTTATTTTATCTGAACTTATAATATCTTTTAAATTTCTTTACTATACAAATTGCCTTTATATATTAAGCCTCGAGGGAATATTATGTATGTATAATGTTTATAGTCCTGATATATTGTGGAAGAAAAAAAAAGAATGAATCTTATATATAAAAGTATTATTTAAGATTTATCATATTTGGTTTTTATGATAAAATATTTTTGTAGAGCCACAAATATTTTGAAACATACCAAAAAGAATCCTATCCTGTTAATAATATCAATTTATATACGCTCTAACAATAATTATAATAATTAAATTTAACTGCAGTTTACATATTAAACTACATACATTTAATCAACTTTAATTAATCTTTATAACCTTATATTTCATTTAATTATTTTTTTAAGTGATGAAATGAACATCATTCTTTCAAATTGTTAATTACCATAAAAATAAATTATGATAGTATTTTATTTTTATGTGCGAATATTTTTACTCAAAACATCAATTAATAGCTATTGCTCGAAAGATTTAAAATTGATCCAATCAGAAAAAAAATATGTAAAAATGGTTTTGTTTTAAATTCTATAAATTTCATTTGAAAATAATATCCTTTATAGTTTAATTCAAAAATAACTATTTAAGAAAAATTTATCAAACTTATCCATTCGTTAATTCACTCTGAATGATAATGCAAGTATATTCGTTGGGTGTTAAGCCAGTGCCGGTACTTTTGTCTTAAACCATTTCGCCTTAAGATATTTTGCCTCAAATGTCTCCTTAAAATGTAAATGAATGAGATTTATATGTCGTTATTGTTTATTTTTGGTTGAAATTAATGTTCCCTTTCATTTTTTTAATCAAAATATGTAATGTGTATTTCTATAAAACTGGTTAAATGGTTTTTTTTAAATTTTTGTTGGACTAATGACGGAATTATCCTCTTTACTCGTATTAGGCTTGTTCGTCAATCCATGATTATTTTCTAACATGAATAATCCATCATGTCTACTAGTAATTACTAATTACTAACGGAAAAGTGATTAGCACGTCTCTCTTTTCGAATTGTTGCCGTGTTTGTTCATTTGTCTTTTTGTAATAGTTTTATTAACTGTGTGAAATTTCGATAAATTTTATGTATTGAAATGTTGTCCATAAATCTATCATTATTTATTTATATTTCAAGGCCAAATATCCTTGAGGCAAAATAGTTTAAGACAAAAATACCAAGTACTGTTAAGTATCTCCAACATTAAAAGATATACAATGCTAGGCAGAAAAGCGTGGACTTTTAATTAAATAGATTTAGTGATTATTTTTTGAAATTTAGATTCAGCCAATCTTCGTGTATAAACAAACTATAATAAAATTTTTGTCATTTTGATATCATGAATGAGAAAACAGCAAAAGAAGCAGCGCATATCAGATCTCGTAGATGCTGAAATTAAGGTGGCGACGATTATGGTCATTGTAAAGTGCTCCAGGAGCCTGGTTTTTAAGGTGCCCAAGATGAAGAATCATAGAAAAAACCTCTCCGTGGCTGATAGGACCAACAGGAGGGTCGTGAAGGGGAACTTGAGATTTTCCTCATTCACGAAGGCCCCACATCACCTAATGACAGAGGTCGTGAAGGCCAAGAGCCTCGATATCCACGTTTTTTTCTATCGGCATAAGGACCTATTTGTCTTCACAAATTGTTATGAGCATTAGTTAATCAATTACATACTCTTTTCCAGTAATGTTTTATACCTACGAATTCCTAATCTAAATAAGTAGTTCGAGTATTTATTATTTCTAAATATTAAACTGTACATATTTATTACAGAATAAAGCATCTATCGTTTTCATGTTAATCATTTGGGTCGATAAATAATAAGAACCTGTAAATAGGAGTCTTTGAGACCTCCATAACTAATTTTGGAATTTTTTAACCCCTAGTTAGTAAACATTCAGTATATGACTTGTTTTCGATTTAATTTCCGTAGTTTTTACGGAACCTTTTTGATCACTTATTTAGTAATTATAACATATGAAAATTGAAAGTTAAACTTTAAAAAAAAACATTTTTTATCGAAATTTTGAACAGTAAATTTTTCTTAGTTGTAATATAAGGTTTATTCTTTAGCTTTAACTATGTATAATATAAAGCAATTGCAAAAAAAATATTAGTATCCAAAAAAGACTTTCATTTAACTGAATTTTTGCATGATTTGACACATTTTGTAGGAACTGTATTCAAGATAACTGGATAAATAAATTATTTTTTCAATACTGGAATTTTTCTTTAGCAATTGTTATTACCATTAATTTTTATCAATAGAGTTATTTCACTTCGAAATATGACTTTGAATTCAAAATATACTCAAAAAACGTTATTTTTTTACAACCTATTGAGATTGAAGGTTTTAAAAGTCATTTTCGTGTTCTATGGCTAAAATAGCAATCATAAATTTGTGTTTATCCCGGTGGGCAAAAAATCTGTTGGATAGTGTTAAAAGAACACAGATACTATATACAGTTGAGCCCAAAACTATTCGTACCCTCAAAAACAAGATATGATAAATTAACAAAATATCATATTTGGCGTTGCATAAGTATTCATATCGGAAATCTTTGACAATTGTTTTAAATTTTCCTTTCAGAAATGTTTTTGATAATAATTACTATTTATTGACTAAAATGTCAAATATTGAAAGGGTACGAATATTTTTGGCACAACTTTACATCTAACTTATTTTAATTTATTATGCATTGTTTAATAGTGGAACCTTAGCTAAAAATAAATCTGAAAGACACATAATTCATTTTCTTTGACAAGTGATGATAAAGTATAAATTTCTGAAGAGTAACTGATCACAATCTCACTTATTGGATCTACACAGGGTATTTAGAGCTATTTGGTATTGTAAGGAATTGTGAAACATGTTGGAAAAGTATATGGAGATCATGGAACTTATTATTGATGAAGTTATTCTCCTTCCAGAATACAAACGTTAATGTTATATGAAATCGTAGATAATATTTTTCTTATAAATTTGGATCAACGTAAGTAGGATAATTTATATCCCGAAGAGGCATAAAATTGAACATAATTTTCCACCTTTATCACTTAAAAGAACATTTGAGAAATAAAAAAATACATTGAACCAACTGTCCTAACAATTATTCCATTAGAAGCTCTACCTAGGAAGAGGATCAGAGAAACATTTCTCAATATAAATAAAGGAGAAAAATCATCATTCATCGTATAGAAAAATTTTGAGAGGCGTCGCCACCATGAATAAATATTAAAAGTAAGGGTTGCAAATACTTCTTTATATTTAAATAAATCAAAGTTCTGATCCGGAGAAGAAAAGCTGTTCTTTTTGCAGAGAGAACAAAGAAATATCAATAAGATATGTAAAGGATGTAATAACAAAATCAGGCATTTCTGATTTCCTGATTTTTCCAGCATATATGATGATGAAATTTTACAATGCTTTTTTTGTAGTAAAATATCCATATAAAAATGTAATTAGTATCCAAAACACTGCCACTGAGTCAACAAGAGAAGATTTGAAGCCTAATAGATTTTCAGAGGCAGAACGGGACTACTCTGTTATGATGATTTTTGTGAAGAACAATCTGGATATTAGTTATGCTAAGGTCTCAAAAATGATAAGATAAATGTTGCAGAGTTGAGGAAGGCCCTGGCGGAGAACAAGGATTTCAGGGGAAGATCTCAAGAAAGGAAGTAACAAAGCCGCAGGAGGATCGTCCTAGTTCCCCTAACGTGAATCAAATGGTACATCGAGTCAAATATCAACAGAAGTCCTCACACCACCAAGAATTTCTTGATCTACTCCATCTCTAGATACCAGGGCCTATGCACAGTCCCAAATAAGGCCTTTATTTAGTTCAACAGAGGCTACACTGTGTAAAATATATTTTCAATGATTTTATCTGCATCTCAGTTTTTGTTCCTTTAATAAATCAGAAATAATAATCATTTTATGTTTATTCAAACTAGATATATCAAAAAAGCCCGGATTTTGTTATTGTAGCCTATACCGCTCAACCGTTATTATTTACTTTATTATACAATTTTAAGAAGTTAAGGATCATTTTTTTACAATTTTCCCACGATCAATGTTGTAGAACACATAATTAGGTGTCGATTGCTATGAAAACGTTGCCCTAGTCCTGAGCAAACCATATGAGAAGAGAAATAAGATATCAGTGTTCCTCCACATGGAATTGTCCTAGAAGGCCATCGGTGAACAAACTGGGGTATCGAGAAAGACGATTTACAATGTCCCCAAGAGGAGCTCTGCTGTCTCAATCCTCTTCTTGTACTGTGTGCTTAAGGTGGCGACTACCAGAATGTTTTTCTTAGCAATCGACAGTTAATTATGTGATCTTCAACATTTATTCTAGGAAAATTGTAAAAAAATGGCAATTAACGTTTCAAATTTGCATAACAGAGATGAGTAAATAATAACGGTTTCCCCAGTATACAAGAATCTATATGAATACCCAATATACAATCCCATGTAAATAGGACATAAGATACAGCCATGAAACATTATGGAAAAAAGGTCAGCTCATAAGATTGTCTGATAGGGACTACTTTAACTTACAGATAAATAGAATGACGGATTTCCAAAATGAACAGGATATTTTAGGCAGTAAAAAACGTAGAACAAAAAAACCGTTTCGAGTACGAGTATTCAATCATTTTTTGGAGGATGTGATGAATAGTCATATTTTAGGTCATCCCAAAGCAAATTGCCTGACTACTCTTACCATTTCTTCAAACAGGCTCGTCATGGCCTTGTACTATGAGCATTGGTCTTAAATTTAACTTTTAAAAAAATGAATTATTTTTTTTAGTTCCAACATCTTTTTTGGATTCTAGATATCCAAAAAAAAAAATATATATATATGTATGAACTAGTCAAAATTTTATGAAAAAAGGCTTTTAAAAGACTAAGAATCGTATTATACATAACATTTTGAGTAGTTCCATGAAAGTATTTCTCTTTAAAACAAAAATTAAGCTTTTCTTTTTCTTTTTTTTTAAAGATTTTTTTTATCTCCCATGTAAGTACTATTTTATCTCTCAAGTATAGTAAATTAATCATCAATGAAGAAGCTTAGTCTTATCTAACATAAATTACAATTGGTTAGAAAACTAAATAATAATATTACAAAGTAAATAGGCTTTATTTTGCGAAAAGGTATAAAAATCAGTCGCTAAATTAAATTCATGTTTCATCTTTTTTGTAGTCAAATTAATAATAAACATTAGATATAAAATCGATTAGACAGTATTATAATTATAAAGTAAAAATATCTTGTTTATAACAATTTCTCAAACTATTTTGAGAAAATAAATACTTCTTTGTCAAGAGATACGACCATTGTATTTAATAACAGGAACAAAAACATTATATATACTTTCATTAAAAAAAACTTTTTTAACTTTTTATTTTACAAAAATAATACAACAAACGAACATCAAGAAGATGAATAATCAAAATATATAAATATGAGTACTCTTACATACACATTAATAAAATTCAAGTAAAGTAAGAATGAAATGGTAAGAAATGTGGAGTTGAAAACGAGGAAAGGAAGATAAACCGATATATAGTTAGAGCTGTAAGTTCTAAGAACTACTTATATATAAAAAATGGTAATAGTGCAATATAAAGGATGTCATATAAACGACTTTTAACGTTACATTAGATTAGAAGTGAAGCAGTTGTAGAGTTGAGACCTTAGACTAGGGGGGTAAGGGACATTAATTGCAATTTCGTTTGAGAGCCCTACAAAATATGGAGACAGTTTATCTGAGTCCAAAAATACTAAAAAGTTTCTACTTCAGACCATTGTCTTGTGATAACACGATTGAGCATAAGAGTTAAGTGAAAATTGCAAAAAGGTGGACAATGTTGTATTCAGAGTTTAAAAATTAACTATTAATTCATCCACATAGAAGTAGTGAGCTGTCCGATATGTTAAGACAAACTCTACTTTCTCTAACAGAAATTTGATTAATCCCATATAATGACTCTGTATACATAAAAGATTGCAAATATAATCTTGCGGACGCCCCTGGGTTGAGAGAGGGAAATATATTAAATAAAAGTATAAACAAAGAAATCAAGTGTAATTGAAAGAGGGTTGGGGAGAGGCAAAACTTTGGAGTTTATGTCCAACTTTTACAGTCTATCAAAAGACTATCTCTTCGAAAGCTTAGTTTTAGTCTGTAGATGATTATAATACGTGTTAAAAATATATATTAGTGAAATCCTTTTACATTTTTATTCATATTAACTGTTAAATTTAAAAATAAAAAATATTTTTATGTAATTATCTTACTTTTTTCATCTCTAATTGATCCAAAACGAAATTAATTGTTACAATTTTTTTCATTTCATCAGAAGTAGATTCGGTCTAGGGCTTATCCCGAAAGCTCACTATCCGAACTGCATTTTTCCAAGTCCATACCCCAAACACTTCAGTCTGACATTTATTTAAAATGTAAAATTATTCCTTTACAACTAATCCATGACGTCATCTTAGATTTGACACCTAATGGAAATAAACTTACAATTACGTTATTAATAATTTGTAAGTGTTATAATAAGTATTTTAACTCTCCTTGACTCCAGGTTGAAAGACAAATTATTCAGGGGGGAGTGAGCAAATGTAGAACTGTGGAATAAATAAGTTCAGAATTAATCGAACTATATGAAAATGAAGATACACGACTTACAATTACAGATAAAATCCATGCCTGAAGTACTTCAAATAAATTTTTGAGTTGATTAACTTCTTTTGACAGAAAAGTTAACTCCCAGGAGAGAAAGAAAATTTCAAAATCGTCTTATCCCAAAATTAATACCAAAAATTACTTCAACATTCCAGTGCAGCCTAGAATTTCAAGTCTTCTGTAGTTGAGTGCTTTACAAAGGACGAACAAGTTTTCCTCGTATTTTTGTACTAGAAGACTTATTCAATAATTCTTCAATAATACAGAAGATACCTCCCCAAAACAATCTTTAGTGTTACTCTTTGTTTCTCATGATCATACTTAAACGAAGCTACTTAATACTTATATAAATTAATATATGTAAAACATAGAGGCTTTGAGGAAAGTGCTGAACTTCTCTTGGTTTACAAGATTGAGGAAAAGCAGTGAATTCAAGAAAAAAAATGGTTATGATCTGATTGACATATTATTTATGGGACCATCAGAGCTATTTGGGGTAATGAAAAAATGTAGTAAATAATGGAGACAGATGGAGAATCCATTATGAATGTCATTCTACATACCATGAGGTCTAACGAGCCTTTTAACTTATATTCAATGTTGTGAAGTCTTGACGAGTTTTTAAGGGAACGAGGACTAACTCCTGTTGGTCAATACCTATATCGTGGAGATACGGAACCAGGTAATTTCATTCTATTAAGTAGAACCAAGAGATTATTCTTATACTACCGTTCGAAAACCAGTAACCTCGAGCCTTCAACACCCTTTTTCATAGCAGTGGAAGCACTCTCTAATAGTAGAATAAGATCTTTAATAAACGGTGATAACAAAGGAGTGTCGTCTCTTATCGTCAAGAGAAGATTGGAGAGAATGGACCTGAAAGAAATGATAAAGGTATTAAACCCAAAAACAATATTGAAAAACTACCTAACAGATTCCCATCAAAAATGGTTAAGATACCGATTGGCCACCACCTCTTCATTTACAAATAAGTCGAAACAAATGGTTGAGTCTAGAATGCGATCTTTTTGTAAAGAAAACATCGAGACCTCATTCAATTTCTTTTATTTTTGCTCAAAAGTGGCTCCCGTTGTTAGAATGGTGGATTGTATTATCTGCAAAAAGTACGGCGGCCAAGAACTCTGCCCTTCAGATTGGGTTGTAGCAACGTCTTCGAAATACAAACATAACCTGAAAATTGAATATATTATCTCTAAAGTCGGAGGGATAATATATGGGGTTAAAAATAAAATCTTGACTATTTCACCAAGGTTGGAAAAGTATATACTTCACTCAATGGAGATCCTAGAAGCCGCCTCTGCCCAATCAGAGATTACAGGAAAATGTATAAAACTTCCCAACGGACCAGGTAATTCTCGAGACCAAAAGGATTTAGGGTGGCTCTTCTGTGTTATTACTTATTATATAATTAAATAAATTAACAAGATTTTCGCGAATTCACGCCAACATAGAATGATCGATACTTCGTCATATAATAAATATACTGAGTGATATATTACAGAAAAAGGAAAAGAGCGAGGGAGAGGTCTATAAAGAGCTCGCTTGGGAACCTCAGTTCTTGATCTGATTACTTATCTACCGGTTTTTCTTTTTTCTTTTTCTCCTTCATTAAACATATAATATTTCAAATTCTAACATTTGTTTGTATTTTTTATTTTTATGATCATTATTTTGACATTGACTGTTTTTTCAATTGGATTACAAACTTTTATGATTTAACTGAGGTGATATGTGTAAATAAAAAATCAATATACATATGTACTAGCCTGAATAATGAAAGAATAATAATGTGAGTTTGAGAAACAAATTTAATACGATATGATGAGCTCAATGGTAGTGCTTTATCTAAATATGTTCGTTACTAAAACTCTTTACATTTAACATTCAGTATTTCCTATTTTGTATTACAAAAAGTAACAAGAACAGGTAAAAAAATGCGATAATTTGCGAAAATTGCACAACCACATTGTTATTTCTGAGATGAAAAATAATAATATGGTATACTTCAGGGACAACTAAAAATAGTGAACCCTGTACACATACTCGTTGTTATATGGAAAACGACTCCTAGATTGAATATATACGACAACATTGTCATTTCCTAGATAAAAAATTCCTTATTTTCATTTAAATATAAAACATTAAATAAAACGTTGCTTTATTGATATGGATGAGCCTTCAATATGGCGTTGCCTTCCATAATGATACAATTTGTGACAACAGTAATAATACTGTATGTAAGTTTTATTTTGAAAGAAAGATCTGCTATATCATGTACAAAATGATAGAAAAGACAAAGCAAATCAATATCCATAACTTGTGCATACTTAGTACCTAAATTGACTGTTTATGATTGATTTACTAGGCTGACAATATATGTACATATTTGAAGGAGCAGGATTAATGAAATTGGCCTAAGCACACTTTCCATATTACCCCTCTCTTCTAATAATTCACAAATATATTGTTTTGGCACTTGGAAATGAAAATATTGAATAGGAGTATTTAACCTGATATTGCCAAAGAAGAGTTTTTATGACGTGATAGAGGGGAGAAGGAAGTAGGTGGGGGATCACAATATTATGTACTTGTACAAAGATTTAAGAAAGAAAGATTTATCGAGTGGAACTGTAGATAGAACATTTTAATGGAGGCCCTATTAATAAATCTCTTTTCCCTAGATAGTTGTACAATCTACATACACAAATGTAGTACTCATTTTAAATTATAATCTTTTTTAAAGAAATTGAATTGAAAAGGAAAGGAGAGGAAACAAAATTAATTCATATCAACATGCTCCATAGATTTAAATAATCATGCATATTATGTATATCTCTTGCAGTGCCACCTGTGGAACCTTTGGACTGTCTCATAGAAAACGTCACAAGTAATGGACTTAGTATATCCTGTAGAGCAGGTTTTGATGGAGGAGTTCCTCAAACTTTTGTCATGGAGATTCGGTCTTACAACACGGGTGAAGTTATTCGTAATTTCTCATCAGTCTCTCCTCGATTTATGGTGGATAACTTGGAGTCAGGAGCGCAATATGAGTTGGAATTGTTTTCCTATAATGCAAAAGGGAAGTCAAAAGTTGTAAAAATCATTGAAACCACGAAAAAGGATACTTCTTTGAGGGATGTCAAGTTCTCTTTCTCAGCAGGTAATGACGAGATGACATATATTTAAGTATTAAACATTGATTAGGTTATTCAAAAAATGCTTTTATCATTAATGGGTCTCAGTTCCTCTTTTAAAAAGGGTAGTTATATAAATTTATGTACGTATATCTGTGTGAGTACACTTTTATGTCACATAAATTTAATCACCAATATACAAAGAATAAGTCCAATATGTACTATTATATATTCTGATGGATGTCAATAGATATTTTTAAGAAAAAACTCATTTTTTATCATTCTAGAGAGTACTCTTGGGGAACAGGGGGAGCTCAAACCTCTCTCTACTCTCCCTGAGAAACAAGGTTCCTTTGAAAGGGCGTGGCTACATCCTATTCTAACAATTGTTGGAGGAATAGGATCTGCTCTCATCCTTGTCTCTCTGGTGATCATCCTTGCTCTTAAATTTCGATGTGCAATGAGAAGAAATTCACCAAACTCATCTCTTCATGAACATACATGGAAAACAGATAATAGTGATTCAAACAAGTCCTTGAGTATGATTGATAATCAAGAAGTCGATGATCTCTTTCAGTCAAGTCCAGGTACACATTTTTAATATTCTTAAGTTGGTAAATATAAAAAATGATATGGTCTACTCTAATTATTAATAGTATATTAGTGATGGAAAATAGGTATATATTGACAAAACAAACATGGGACAATTTCATAAAAGTTCAAGGGCACTAATAAACATACATATACTTTTAACATCCAAGTAAATATTTTTTAATCTCTTAAAAGGATATTTGTCAATCTCTTTTTTGTTTTATTTATTTACTCTTGTAAAGGTTTAGATGTTTTTACAGACCCATGAAAATACAGATACTATCCACAATGCTTAAGGCTATACAAATAATATTATGATAAAGGAAGACAAAAGGTATTTTGAACGTTATCTTTCAAAAAATATTTTATTACATAGCTCATATATGTTGTATATGTATATTCAGAAACAAAAATGAAAAGAAGAAACAACTTTAAAAACAAAGAATTTCCTTTAAAATTAAGTATGAGGCTTTATTTCTTAAGAATTCTATGTAGTCATTTTTATGATATTTCATATAGTAAATACCTTTCTATTATGATTATTTTGACTGAGACAACCATTTAACTATCATAAAGTGAACATAAGAAACAAGTATAATAAAATTTTAAGTAAGTACTTTAGTTCCTTTTCCATAAGTAGTGAAAACCTGTTTGAAATTACCTTTTTAAAAACTTATACATGTGTAGATTGTATTTGTCATTCCCAAATATATATGTGATTCATCCATGAAGTTATAGATATATGGAAGTCAATCAATTAGCAGGAGTGCTTGGTTTTTTAAGAAAAAAATACCTAAATTTTTGATAAAAGTTTAAAAATAAAAAAATTTTGAAATAAAATTCATACCTTTTATGAAAAAATTTCAAATATTCAATTATTCTGGATTTTTTTTTCAAAATCTATAGTTATTCACAAAAAATTATATTTTTTGGAAAAAACTTCAAAAATGAGATTTCAAATTTGACATTTTTTGGAAAAAAATTCAAAAATCCATAGTCTTTTAAAAAAAAAAAAAAAAAAAAAAAAATCAAATGTCCAATTTTCTAATAAAAAGAAAAAAAAATCATTTTGGTGGGGCTACAACCACTCCAGCTCACCCCTTGGTGACGTCCTGATGACATTTTCCCTTCCTTTTTTCCTCACATGAGTGATTGATCCTTCTTCATTTATAAACTTTATAATTATTTGTATTCAGAAACAATTATCATTGGTAATTATTTCGAAAGAAACACATATAACGATATCTGTGATAAGAATCCTTGGGATTTTTACTAAGCTCTTATCAAATTGACGTTACTTTAGGGACGATTCTTTTAAAAATGCTAAAATTTTGGGATTTTGTACATACCTACGTGCATCAATGATTGATTACTTTCGTATGATTATATTAATTATACTTGAAACAATGTTTATCTAAAGTGTTAATAATTTACAACTGGTTTAGTCTTTTTGAACTTGTTCATAACTCGTTTTGTCTGATTTTAACTGCGGATAAATAACATATTTGAAAGAAAGGCAGAAACGCATAAAGAAAATGATTTATATGCACTTATTTGCAGATAATGTTGAAGGTTAAGAAAAATATTAAATATAACTTATTTAAGGCGAGTATTCAATTGTATTGAAATTCTTTATTGATTACATACAGGGAATCTAGGAATAATATAAAATTCATAGTGGCATCCTCCGTGGTAATTAATTAGCTTTTTCTTTGAAAGTTAAAGATTAAAATTTATATTAAATTTTTTTTTGGGAATACCCAGTTTTCCTAAAATTTTGTTTAATGACATTTTTCCTTAGTATACCGGGTCAAGTATTAAATTTACCCATTTTAAAACAGAAAATGTTCAGTCAACAGAGATTTTCTTCCTGCCTTTTTTAGAGCCCGGGGCTCCACTAATGCGAACTTTTTCATCTTTCTGGTCATATCAACAATTGAGGAATTTGGCTTTTTTTAAAGTCCGACTACAGGTGGTTGACATAAACGGGGGATTTCTGCCTGCTCCTGAAGAGTGTCTGAGGTCCTCCCCGACCTTCAACAATTACTTACAAATTGTAAATAATCTTTCCAGATACCCCAGTCTGCTCCCAGATGGACTTTTGGGACAATCCCATGCGGAGGAGTGCTTGGATCTCAATCATCCTCCCGTACTATGTGCTCATAGGGCAATGTTTCTCTTTGCAATCGACAGCTAATTATGTGTTCTATAATATTGTTGATCGGAAAATTTGTAAAAAAACAAAACACTCTTATCCTCTCAAAATTTGCATAATAGAGATGAGTGAATAATAAGGGTTGACCTGATATATTATTGTACACATAAAAGAAAAATTGGCTCATAAGGGAAAAATGTTGTCTTATTCAAGATATCTAGAATTCTATGATACATCCTTCATATGATATGAATATGTAAAGTGACTACTAATTAGTTATTAATATATAGAGATAAATTACATACTTTTCAGAATACAAACACATGGTTGTTGCTTTTAAAAATTGTACTAATATAAGGAAAGAATCTGAACCATAAAAGCAGTAATAATATAGAGGTAGTTGCATAAATACGCGGACTAATTTTTAAACGATTATATCTCGAGGTTCCGTGACCGGAATACAAAATTTCAGCACAAGTAACTCGGTAAATCTTTTGGCTTTGTTTTTGTTTTTCTTACTTGCATCAAACAAAGTCGTTTACGATGAATGACGAGGCCAAACGTCATATGGTTGCCACTCTCCTCCGCGCCGGTAGGTCTGTCAAGGAGATAATCAAGGACACTGGACTATCGAGGACTACTATGTCCAAGGTCTAGAAGCTTGTCAAGGAGGGAAAAGATCTGAAAGACCTGCCCATACCTCTTGAATGACTCAGGATTGGATCGCTGTCAACTTGCCATTTTGGAACTAAAACATTTGGCCACCTCAATCACCTCATTTGAATCTCTTTGAAATACAGTGTGTGGTGGCAAATTGAGAAGAAGGCCTGTGCTACCGCCACCCGAATTTGGACTCATTGAAGGCTAGCGTCAATGAGCAATGGGCAGCCATGGAAGACCATTACATCATCAATGTGTGCTAGGCTTTCCGTGGGCGCTTGGAGGGTGTCATAGCAGCTGATAGCAGTTACATTCAGTAATTAAATAAATTTTATACTAGAATAAATTCTCTATGATATGGTTCTCCAAAAAATACGTCATACGAATTTTATTACACATTTAATTATTTGCCACAAATAATCCGCGTATTTATGCAACTACCGGTATATAATAGTCCCTAGACTACCGATTTATTACAATTTCCACCCTTTTTAAAATGTTAATTTTGTTATGTTTTATTTATTTCATGAATTCTCTAACAATAAACTTGAGAAAACGAAGGAATAATATTCGAATTTGAATCCAAATTTTAGATTTAGGATTAAAAAAAGAATCATGAAAAAAAAATTGTTGGTGAATTGAGATTCTTAAAAAAAATTCAAATTCTTTAATTTCTGATGTGAAATAAGGGAGGAGGAAATCAATATTTTTTAGCGAAAAGTTTTACTCAGAGAAATAAACTCTCCATTATTAACTCTATTATTTTGAACAACGATAAATATTATTTTTCCTCATATTTGAATTGAATAAAAAATGTGTGCATGAGTATCTATTATTGAGTGAATATTTCTGGCAATATTGAATTGAAAAAAATCATATTTTTTTGTTCTAATGTACAAAAAGAAGTTTTTGATAGGTACAGATTTCGATTAAGTGATACTTAATACTTTTATATATTTGATTTATTCAAATCAAAACTAATTTTTTAATCAATTTTAATTAACTCACAATTTTGTATGTTTAAAATATATGATTCAGATAATGTTATTTATTTATTTTTATTGTAAAAATTGATTATGTTTTAGAAAACATTTAACCTAGTATTATAAATCGTAAGCAATTTTCATGTAAGATTTTTGTTGTTGTTGTTGGCAACATTAAAATATATTTACAGTGTAGTCATGAGTTCTTGTGGTCATCCTTGAAGTAGAGGGACACTCAGGTGTTATAAGTGTAAGTCTGTGTTAAGTTCAGAGTAGAATTGAGGATCAACAACGAAGTCATTTTAGTTCTTATAGATAAAATGTGGCTATTTCCTTCCTCTCATAGCTAATCGTATCTAATCTAATAGGAGATGACGACAGACGAGCTTCTCTTCTCCCATACATACTTTAAATTGTCAGGGTAAAAAAGTAAATTTTTGATTTATTTTTAAAAAAAGCAAGTGCGGTTAAAATTTATAACTTGCGTGATTATACTTCACATATGTAGTTAAAGTATTTTGTAAATAAATACAAAATTCCTGTTGTAATATAGATTTCAAAAACTAGCAAGGCGTTGATGTTTTCAGATTATTATTTTTTTTAAATAAATTTAAAAAAATTAATAATATTTTTGCTTAGAATGAATATGAATATTATTATAGCTAGGAATATACTCGTACATAATTCAAAAATATAAGACTAACAAAATTACGTGTACAAAATAATACAGTACCTTATTTTATTAACACACAACACACTCATTTTTATGAAATTTTGTATGACATGTGTTGTGTATCATGAAATCAAATTTAAATAAATAGCAAATATAAATGTGAGTACATACACACCCAAGCCTTCATTTGATACTTGAACATCATATACAATGTATATTTGTATAAACATAGGTTGCTGACATCGTCCAAAGCAACTTTTGTTTTTTTATATACATATAAAGAAAATATCTTCAAAACTTGTGCAAAGTAATATTCAAAGTTATGCATATGTAAGTTATTTGTTCGTTTATATCATTGTATATAATTAATTAATTATTTTGTGTTATACGACTAAAAAGACTAAGGAAAGAGGTGAGAAGCATATTAATGAGGGGAAAAAATATCAACTTGAATTAAAATAGATTTGAAATTTTTACTTTGCTAAGTTGATGTCTTGAAATAGAATTATACCAAGCTTAGTTGAAATTGAACGCTCATTCTAAACATCGCCTTGATCAGGCTACCATTCTTCAACAAAGATTGTGAAGTTTTATGTAGTTTTGCTATCTTTATGATTCAAAACTTTTTAAGAGCTTAGTGTTGAAGATAAAGATGAATGGCATGAATTTCAAAGCCTAATGATTGAATGTTATACAGCCAATTTTTATTTTTTTATTCTGTTTAGAATTTGAGTTATCTTTGTTTCGATAAGAAAATGAAAATGAAGGTTTTTTATAGGCTAAGAAAAACAAATCAAGAAAATTTAAATATTTCAAATGTAAAAACTCCTTATTGGAAAAATTTATTTAGAAAAATCCATGTATAAAGTCATTGGAAGATAAAGCTAAGGACAATAAAAAAATAAGCGGTAGAGCCCTAAATGCATGAAATTTTGATGTAAATCTATTAAAAATGGAATTGGTGTGTCAGTGTTTTCCCATAGAAGTTGAAAAAAGAAAAACTCAGTTTACCTACCAGTATCATGAGGGATAAAAATACAACGAAATTCAGACACAACTGCCTCTTACTAAGCATAAAAAATACCAAACCTGTGTTGCTTTAGTCTTAAGAATCTAAGTCTAATAGAGAAAATTTAGTACTTATTTCAAATCAAAAGCTCTAACTTTACTAAGTTCAACCTAATTGTTTTCTGAACATTTTTGCTGTTGAATAGTAAACAAGGAAATCATATCAAATAAATCTGATTTTCTGATCCCAAGGAAAACTTATTAAATGTCTGAAATAAAGTAGCAAAATATATACATATATATTGAAAATGTCAGTGAAAGTTTTTCGATCTATAACCTTTTTTCACTAAAAATAGATAACAGAAATCACGCCTCGTTGCTCAATTGACTTTAAATAATCCAATTCATGGAGTATGTAACTTATCAAGCTTATGAGCTGACAAATCAACTTCATTTTCTAATTTATATCATATGTCAACGATAGAATTCATATTTTTGTACAAATCATTCAATAATTTACATATAATTATGGTATAATTATTTTAATAACTTAGATTCTGATGAAGAAAATATTTTGAGCTACAATAAATCATAATTGGTTGCAAATATGAGTACAAGTAAGCAAACGCAATAGATCAAAAATATTTTCACTTGAAGGCAACAAATATTTGGAAAGGTTTCCAAGCAATCAAAAGCAAAAAAATCATTTGTAATGTCCATTGTTGCGTATATAAACATTTCATTTTTTTTCTTATTATATATAATATATATATATGCTAGTTGAATGCCCAACAGTGGCAACTTCATTTTTTATAGGTACGTACATGTAGTTGTTATAATTTGTTTCATAAATCATTATTATTCGTATATAACACATTTTTCATATCAAACTCACAATTGTTGTTGAAAAAATATAGTCATATTTTATAATATAAGAAACACAAAACTGACAATTCAAACAATTAATTTACATTAAATGACTGATTATAATTATAAGTTAATTAATTAAATTGACTTTGATTTGCAAAATTACTAATTTATTTTTAAAAATTCAATAATTATTCAGTCTTTTAATCGTTTCATAAATTATAAAGAAAGAAACCTAAAATGGAGTTTTTCCTATTTTATACCTATATGAACATGCTATTATGTATTTAAATTCAAATAATAAATTTACAATCGGAGCAGGTAGGTTTAATGAGACAAATATGTTAAAAAAAAATTATTTATGTAGTGTTTTTTTAAACTGTGAATGAATTTAACTTTTTTCAGGAGCAAAGTAACAACTTACAATTTTTCATATCATTTCAAACTCTAAGTACTGTAATACAAATTTTGTTTCACGTTTGTTATCTATTTATTTAAAAAAATTAAGCATTGTGCAAAAATAAAGTTACTTATTATCAAGGAGATGTTGGAATGAGGTTCTCATTTTTAGTTCAAAATATGTTAAGTATTGTATAAACATTAAATTTTAAGATCAATACCTACCTTTTATTATTGACATTTGTAAGAATTGGAATGGATTTGAACATTGGATTGATTTTAATCAAACAATTTATGTGATGTCTTAATAAAATGAACAAGTATAATATTTAAATATTGTGTAAACAAACAATTCAGACGAGTTGAATGTATTGCAAATTTGATATATAAGTATGAACTTTTTATTTATTTAATTATTTCTTTTTTGCAAAAATAGGCTTGCGGTTATTGTTGTACACTATTTCGTAAGCAAATAAAAAAAATATTTTCAACTTCAATATAACTTGATTGAAATGTTTCCCTCGAAGAAATGACGAGGTTATTTGTCTATATAAAAAAGAGTATGTAAACATTCAATATTTAAAAAATATTTATTTGCAGAATAAAATATTATTTTTACAGACTGGGTATTGTTTTTTTTTTTTTGTAGGGCATTTTCCTCCCACAAATGAATAATTTCGTCAAAAGTACATGAAAATAATTATTTTTTTCTTTATAAGATGAACTAAAGACATATTTGTATGTAAAATGGGAGAATTTTATGCACTTTTTAATTTCCTACTATGCTTAAAGAATTTCATTAAATTTGTTCTGATATATAAGTAACATTAAATGTATATGCATAAACTAATCCTATCTTTATATAAATGGGTTAATAGAACCATGTACAAATGTACATAAATCTTTTTTTTATTAATACATGGTTGTAAAATCAATTATTCTTCTTTCTTCTTACGTCATTGGCATAAATAGACATATTATGTATCGCTATTCAATAAATATGTTTCTCATTGGAGCATCCTTATGTATCTATCATTGGCAACATCTGAAACGCTATGATTTATTTATTTATACTCAAAGAGAGTAGTTACTCTCATATATTACAAAAAAAATCAATGGTTGGATGTTTTTAGGCTTTTTTTGGTCGAAAAATCAACTAAACAGAATATAATCATTATAGTAATGAAGTAATCATCATAACCATAAATAAAATCAATCTTTGTTTCTTATACATATTTTAAGACATGGAGATATGTATATGCATCATATATACAAGGTACGACTCAAAAAGTGACAGTAAGTGTATAGCTTTAATTATAAAAACGACAATTGTAGTTTCAAGAACATTACATAAAGCTTGAATAGTTGTAAAAATGCTGCAGCAAAATCATTGAAGACAAAAAGTCCTTGATTGACTCTGCGCATATGTCGATTTTAAGACAATTAAGGTGGTCATTGGCGTCTCAGTTTGCACAATTTTTCAGATCCAACAGGATTTTTGGCTGGAAAATGGTAGGATTGTTACACAAGCTCTTGAGGAAAATTGCACCCTCGCCGTTGATGATAGGAAAGTGATGCAGTCATTTCTTTTCTGTTAGCAGTTCAAAGATCAATTATTAAGTATTCATCGCTGTACTCCAGGATGTCGTTATTCCTTATATCTGGGAAGACCTATCCCGACAGAAATTATGTATGAGATCATGATTGATCCCCTGTCTACCTCTAATACCACCCAAAGATACTGTTTGGAGTTTTTTGAAATAAAAAAAAAACAGGTTATGGAATAAGGATAAATGGCCTCCGTCATCATCAGAATTAAATTCTCTCTACTATTATTTTGAAGTGCTGTAGAGAAGAGGGCTTGTACGACACGTCATCCAAATAATAAAGCCCCTAAGTCCCCTATTTCACAGAAATGTACCTAATTGATCCGTAAGAAATAATACGGGCCGCTCTCGTTTGGAGAAATGTGTGTAGAATAAGGGCAAAAATTTAATTATAAATTAGTTTTGTATATATGTATAGGCTTTTATCTATTAATAAGTAATTAACAAAATTACAGTTTGTCAAAGCTTTATTTAATTTTACTTTCAATTTATGAGCCGCACCCTGTATATATAAGATCGAACAACAGTAAGTAATTACATCTTACATATATGAAAGTGTATTATAATGTTGGAGAAAACAGCTATGTATTGTACTTACATTAAGTTTGAATGGTACTCAATAAATTAATATATTTTGACAAATAACGCTTAATCTTATTTGCTACTGTGTATGGACCTAATAAACATATATCTACATTTTCATTGAAAGCACAAAGTCAATGATATTTATTTACTTTTTATGTCAACTTTCATTTCATATTTTTGTCAAAAGCATAAAAATGAGCTCTAAAAGCTATGTAAAATAAACTAAAGAACCAGTTTAGAACAGTAAGGGTGATGCTAAGAAAAACAATTTAGGGACAGAAGATCTTTCAAAGCCTGATGCCAATTTTATTGATAACCCAGATTTTTTTTGTTAGTTTTTTTTCCTGTTTTGTGTAGATTTACAAAATACGTGTCAAATCGACCCGAAACATGATCAATGTATTTTTTTTAAATAAATACAAAGGTTAACTAGAGTGCACACTCGGTAGAGAGTCTGTGGTATTTTTTCCTAATTTGGATTTTTTGTTATATAAATTACCCTTATTCAACATACAGAAGGACAGACAATTGAGCTCTTTATCTCAGTATGTTCCATTGTTATGGTCGATTATGTATTATTGACGATTTTTTACTTTGACCACTTAAAATTTAATGCCCTCTTACCTTGATTATATGTAATCTTGGTATCAAGTTGGATCAAAACAGATATATAACTTTTGCTGTAATCTTGTAATTATAAATATTTGGTCGATTATGCATACTTTTACCTCCACCAACGTAGTTGAACCGAGGTTATGTTTTTGCTTCTATTTGTTTGTTTATTAGTCAACACAATTACAGTTTTATTCCTTTACAAAACATCTTACACGTATTATAATGTCTATATAAATTTTGTCTAATATCATAATCTATTTAATGTTGTATTTCATTTAGTTGATATATATATATATATATTTTTAAAATAACAACAAACATAATTGATTGTTTTGATTGAAAATAAACCTAAGATTTTTACATAAATCAAACATGAAATATACATATATAAAGAAAAATATAAGATTTGAAAATAATTTATAATTTGAAAATTTATACTCAACATATTTTACTTTTTTTGCTGTGATAGCATTAAAAAAAAATACTAATATTCAAAATGAGTTCCTTTTATCAGTAATGTAAGAGAGGAAGGGGGAAAATGCAGAGAGACAGATTTATTTGCTTTTTCAATTATATCATATTATAGTGCAAAAAAAAAGTACAAAGCAAAATGTCTATTAACGAAAAGTTAAATTGCTTGTGAAAAACTTTTTATTTGTTTATTTTGTATAGGTTTGTTGCCTGATCACTAACTTCAATTTTATAATTTATAGGAAAGTTGATTTTTTTTTTTTCAAGTATTAAATATATACTTTCATATAAAATATTGATATCTACGAGTATATTTGTTTCTGTCTATATTAAAACAATCTTGAACAAAATTCAAGAAATTCCAATTAACTTTTTACTTCATATACCGGTAGTTGCATAAATACACAGACTAATTTTTAAACGCTTATATCTCGAGGTTGCGTGACTGAAATACAAAATTCCAGCACAAGTAACTCGGTAAATCTTTTGGTTTTGTTTTTGTTTTTCTTACTCGCATCAAACAAAGTCGTTTACGATGAATGACGAGGCCAAACGTCATATGGTTGTCACTCTCCTCCGCGCCGGTAGGTATGTCAAGGAGATAATTAAGGACACTGGACTATCCAGGACTACTGTGTTCAAGGTCCAGAAGCTTGTCAAGGAGAGGAAAGATCTGAAAGAGGGTGCTCGGACCGGCAGACCACGGAAAATCAATGTGGATGAGGCGAAGGAGGCCTTCACAAAAACATTTGGCCACCTCAATCACCTGATTTGAATCCCTTGACTACAGTGTGTGGTGGCAAATTGAGAAAAAGGCCCTTTACTACCCACCACCCGAAGTTGGACTCATTGAAGGCTAGCGTCAATGAGCAATGGGCAGCCATGGAAGACCCTTACATCATCAATGTGTGCAAGGCCTTCTGCGGGCGCTTGGAGGGTGTCATAGCAGCTGATGGCGGTTATTTTCAGTAATTATATTATATTTTATACCAGAATAAATTCTTTATTATGTAATTCTCAAAAAAAAAACGGTATAAGAGTTTTATTACACATTTAATTATTTGCCACACATTTATGCAACTACCGGTATACCTTGGTCGAAGATGTCACATAAAAACTATTTTGTCGAATGGACACATTGCCAAAATTACCTCTTTACCAAAAAAATATATTATATAAAGATTCATACTGCAATACTATTAAATTAGGATTGTTGTTCACGGGACTCCAATTTTAATATATAATTTTTTAATTATTTCCCATCAGATTGGAATCACTTAGTATTAATTAATTGAGTCATTTCATTATGAGGATGCTTTAGCATTTGGCTGCATCTGTTGTTAAAGCCGTTGTAACTAAAATCCTCACAATAGCCCCATTTTCAGAAGGCCAATAAAACGACAGGATTTATAAAAATATCAAAAAGTGAGGGAAAACTGCATGGAGTAATCGTAAAATTACAGAACTGTGTGTATGACATCAATGAAAAGAAAATGGAAATTGGTACATCTATTTTAAACATACCAAAAATTATTTAAAAATTTTAATGAACTACAGTTTTTTTTGGTATTCTTTGTTTTGTGTCATTTTATTATTATTGGAAAATTTATAGGGTCTTTGAATTTTTTTATGTACTTACATACTTTTACTGTTTTTATATTATTATAAATTGAGCACCAGAATAAATGAATTGATATTGGTTTAAAAAATATACTGTGCATGTTGTTATTCGTTAACGATATTTTGATTTCTCGGATGAATATTTTTTGTATTGATTTTCAATGGGACTTGTGCTCCTTGTGTAGTGTAAGTTTATCGTCCAGTTGACGAAACCATCTTGAGAATTATAGATTCTAAGTAATTAATTTAAGGAACACTGAATCATGCAATTCGTTCAAATAATTGAATATTTCATCTTTTTAAATTGGGCTAACATGAATAATTACATAGTATTGCAGCATAAATCATCATAATTATTTTTTCCTTGATTTTACAACAATATACCTGTTCGGCAATGGAGTCATTCGACAAACTCTCCATTCACCAAAGCGCTCATTTGGCAATGTAGAAATTTGGAAAAGGGTTTTTTGGCCAAATGACATTCAGCAATGTACTCTAGAACCCATGTATACATACAAGTCAATATTTCATAGACATAGTTGAGTCAATAATAGGCTTTGTACTCAAATTTTGTGATATGTTACCCAATAAATTTTTATTTTATGTAAGAGACTTATATAGGACCAAATATAGCCCTTTTTCCTATAAATCAATCAATCAATTTTAACAACTTTGAGTGCAATTTACGACTCCTCCAAAGGGCTAATAAGAATAATTTGTTGATAAAAATTGACGATAATTTGTCTAAGAATACATATGTAAAATTTACTCAATTTAGAGACAAATTTATTTTAGCTTGTTTTTATGTTGACAGGCCACATATTGAGTTCACTCAATTTATTTTTATGTAAAAAGTTATAAACTTGTTGCATATATTGCTTTTTTACATAAAAAAATTCCGAAAAAATATATTTTTGAGCGAAAAGTTGTCCGTAGAGAGAAAGCTTTTTTAATCGGAATGACCACAAAAAAGTTGTATTTTTAGTTCCATATGGTTTAACCTATCTTTTTTTTATATATATAATGAGGTTACCATACACTTGCTTATCTTTACTACAAAAATAAACGAACTACATATATGCAAAAGAACTGAAATGATTTATTAGAGAAAAAAAAAGGGAAAATTCTTTTAAAATTCTCGAAAAATATTTCCAAGTTTAAATTTATATGAAATATTTTATGATTATAAATTTGATGTTTTTTAAACTAAATACATTATTAATAATATTTGTAGGCTACCATCTTTTGCTATTAGAAATCAGAGGGTTTTTTATCTTACTTGTTCTGTATTTATTCTCTTTTATTTTTAACAATTATAAGTTTTGGTGTAATTACTACAAAAAAAAAATCTAATTTTATCCATATTAGTGTAATGTCCACGTTTATTGGAATCTCTCTCTAGACGTTCCACACAATTTAGACAAAAGGGTTCCGATTTACTTTGTCATTTTTCTTTAGGAAGTTTGGAGTGCATTTTTTTTTTTCTTAGAAATACCATGAGTCTTTATTGCAGGTATTTTTGACCCCATCCGACTCCTTAAAAGTCAAGATATTGAGGTTTAAACTGGTTCCAGATTTTAAATCTCCATCTTGTACATTTGTATGTGTACTTCGTTTTTTATTTATTTTAATAAAAGCTTCTGTTACAAACGCTTATTGTTAAAAATGAATACTCTGCTGTCAAATAAACAAATAGATAGATAGATGGTTGAAATTTAGTCTGTCAATATTTTCCTTCCTACTTAGAAGAACTTCTTTCTCTAAATGTAGATGGTACAAATTTAGGGCAGAAAAGATGGTAAACAAAGGTGAAAGTATATCTAATATCTATAGTAGATACGCTAAAAACAAATCAGACTACCTTTTTCTATAATCTTTCGATATTGTTGACTAATTTTTTAGATTATCAATTATTTTCAAAAGTAGTTTATAATGATTATAATATACTATATTTATATTTTTTCAAAGAAAAAAGTTAATAGTATAATATTTATAAAATGCAGTGCATCATATGACATAATTTTCTTAAGACTTGTTATTGATGTATGTATGTTAGTATTAGGACTTGTACAGTACAAGGTTGTACTGCAGTTTGGCTTTGTACGACCCTTACGTTTCGGTACGTTATTAACATTATGATATATTAAATATTTTTATATATTTTAATTTTTTGGTTATTTTTTTATCATTCTTTATTTGGTATATGTATTATAATAACAGACATATATATATTAACCGTAGCAATTCTTTTGGTTATTATTTTTTTCAAAATCGAACATATATTCGCTTCATAAATATCTATTGCACCTTAAATTTTTAAGTCACCACTAATAAATAACTGTTCGGTTCTTTGTTCTTAATTACTTTGAAGTAATCTGTATTTTTAAAAAGATTTCATTTAAGCAGCTTCGACCCACAAATAGTTATGGAAAGTGTTGTGTCAGTCCTTATTTTTTCGGTGTAGTCCAGTTTAGCCTCTAACAATGTCTAAGTTGCTATGGCCGGTGTTGACCCATGTAGCAATCTATAACCATTTTGCTTTCATTTTTATTAATAATGGACATATATCAATGCCACAAAAAAATTGTTAGCTAAGAGTTCCAATTTTAGCTCATATAAATGGAAAAAAATGATTTTAGCTTTACAAAACCTCTTAAATCGTCCTCATATAGGTGGTCAAAGATTTTTCGATTTCCCAGTATGTAGTAAGGAAAAATAAGCAATTGCTAAGAAAATCAAGTTATTTTAATTTCAAATTTCATGTTTGATCTACTGTGCTATTATGTATCCACCTTCATTATTTTCTTTAAGTGACACAATATATTCATTTTTTGAGCGATGTTTACACTATCCTCTTTAACAAATTACATCATTAGTTAAAGTTGAATAAATGTGATACATGACATCACTAGCATACAAATAATGAAGGCAAACATCACAAAGCATTAAATTTAAAAGGGCATAATTTTCTTAGCAGCAATTTATTTTGATCTTTTCCTGCTTCATATACATACTTATTCACATTTTTCGGAGCAATATCTATGGATTAGTTGGAATGTTTATGCTTTAGAAATTCTTAATATTCAATGTAGGTTATATTGTTTTATTCATTAATTAACACTATAAGAAAATAACACTTCATGGCTTTATTTGTACTTTTATTAATTTTACATAAATATATCAATACAGCTGAATCAGCACTTTATTCAAAAATCAGAAAAAGGAAATGCATTTAATTTGTTTTTCATTTTAGATCTAATAATATTATCACTATACTGAGTTGATCGTATCTCGTTGTACAGACTTTATTTTTTTCAATTTTTCAAAAAAAACCTCCACTTGGAAATACATTCTGGCATCGGTATTGTGAGGTCTACTTTTTGTATTCTGTAATTATATCCGACCCACTGAAAAAATAATTAAATAGTAAGTAAAGAACAAGCTAATTTTCAATGGAGCTGAAATTTGTATTAAAGTGAAATACACAACCTGATTTAGGGGCTAAAAGTTGTGTCGTTCATTATTAGAATGCATGTTACTATTTTATAATAACATGAGAAATTTGAGATGTGACATATAATACTGGCTCAAGAATATGTATAATTTATTAAATGTAATTAAATTAGACGTATATTAATAAATAATGAAACACGAGATTTCCTTCGAAATATTTTTTTCTTATTATTCGTGAGAAGTGAAGCGTTGCTGTGCAAATGTGTGTCCCATTAATGCAAAGAAGAGGCTATCATACTGTTCCAAGTCTGGTAAGCAAGCTGTATGCGAAAGTATTTCCCAAAGAAATGTTTCAATCGTTTCCTTGACCAGCTTCGCAGTGTGTGATGGTGGATTATCATGAGGCCAAATAACTTTGCGATGCGTTTTTTATTTTCTGATCGTTTTTCACTTTAAAATTTATTTAAATAACTTTTTTTTTTTACGTTAAAGTCAAGTTCTAAGGGGGTTGACATATTTTAGTAGCTCATAGCAATCTCCAAAAAATTTATGTGGTTCTCCAAAAATACAATATTTTTTAATTGATTGTAATAACTTATTTATCAGTCAGTGTAGTTTAAGTCATATATTTCTTCATAAGGAAGTCAAAGTTCAATGATGCGTTTTATTAAAATATTTTAAATCAAAATATGTTAAAATTCTAATTTCTATATTTCAGTAATAATAGAAATTAAACATTTGCAATTTTATATGTAAATATTACGTAATATTTTCAAATTAAAGAGTCAATATTTTCGTTTCCGCATGGGTTTTGTATCTAAATACTTCTTTTACTCACCATTAGTGAACTGCAATGTTGTACACAACCAACATTTATAAAAATGCTTCTTATTTCTCTGAATCTACATTGTATCCCCATTACTTTTCAGTATGCTCCTGAAACATTAAACCTAGTTATATTTATCTCGATATTGCTTTGCTTATTATTTATTTGTATATTTAGTAATTTTGAAATCGAGGTTAATTAAATTTAATTAAATGTTTGTTTATATGTTGTTCCTTTGTTTTTCCATTTGATTTTTTGGATTCTTTTTTTTTTCATTGTGTGGACTGACACTACTATGGACGGCAGCTACAAAATAATAATATTGTAGATATTACTTTATTTAATATACGCAACCTCATCAAAACTGATGGGTAATATTGGATTCCGAAATTCAAATAAAAAGCTTTACGTTATCACAATAAAATTAACAAATTACATCTCCTGAAAGCTCAAACTCATGTCGTTTTTATAATTTTATAATATGGATATATTTTTGTCCAATGTTTTAAATTTTTTTAAGTGTTTTTAGCATTTTAATTGATATTACAAGTGCTAATGGCAACGGATCATTAAGAGTAACGATTATACCAAATCCTGAGAGATGACTCATTTTCCGATTTTTCAACCTTGGAGTAATTTTTTTTAATCGAATCATTTTTTTAGCTAAGAATTAGCCATAAATCTAAATAATTAAGCTCTTTCTATTTTATAAAATTTAATATTTGCATATAATTGAAGAGATAATTGGAGTAAGTTGGTTAAGTATTCAATGATATATGTGTTTTCGAATCAAGGATTATCTAATTGTAAATTGGGTTGTAAAAATATAGAGACAAAAATAATTCAAAAAAATAAAAAGTTGAAATACCTTTAGCCTTAAAACCAATTTGTAATATCCATTTTAAAATGCTAAGTTTAAAATATTAAATAAAATTTTATTTTTTACCTATTTATTACTCTTAATCTTTTAACTTAAATATTTTTAAAGTTGGTTGTCGTTGAGTTTTTTAAAACTTTAACAGTTTAATCATGGACTTTTATAAATATTTTTTTAAAGTGTAGTAAAGTCATAAAATTTGGAGTAATTGTCTGATTTATAAAAATCTGCATTAATATAACATTTTTTGTAAATTTATTATAGTACCTAATAAATCATATTTTCTTTTTTTACCATAGAAGTGAAGATACGATTTTTATCAATCACAACATTATTCGTAATCACATGACTATAATATTGTACTCCTTTTAAAAAAAAGATTTATGAGCGTTTTATCTTTGGATGGTTACATTTTTTTTAAAATCCAAATGTACTTACCTTCAAAAATTTAAAGCTATTGCTAACTCTTTTTTCATCACAAAAATCAAGAAATATTATAATATAACCTATACATAACTAACTGATAGATGCTCAATGATTTACTAAACTTGCTATCTTTGCTTCAATTTACAATATATTTCTAATCCAAAAATTAATCAAAATGCTAGTTTCTTCATCTTTAAGATCGCAGTGTTAGATTCAGAAACAAATAAGATATTTCATTTTTGAGTATGACTATTATCGTTAATACCAAATACCAAATTTGGGTAAAACCTTTTTTTTCTTTTTTAATGTTCCTTTATTGTTCAAATGGAGTTGCACTGATTAAGTATAAGTAAACATTATAGTATTATATATTTACACCATCTATCTAAGGAATTACCTTAAAAATACATATATATAAAGTATATTTTCTTCTCAATAACGACCGAGACGTGAATCTACGTACATAGAGTTCAAGAGAATAATTTCTCCTGAGCACATTGTCCATGGAGCTACGTTGTTCCATTCAAATCCGCTTCCTCATTGAGTGACCCATATATGTTGTACGTGTATATATATGTATTATTTTATTTGAAATACAATCAAACCTTTATTAAGCGGTTAGGCAAGGGGAACAGAAAAAACAATCGCTTATTACAAGTGATCCCTTATACCAATTTTCCTTTTTGTATCAATTTTAAGTTAAAAATGGGTGTGACCGATTAGTGTGGTGAAAAACTTAAAACAAAAAGTCATTTCTCTAAGTATGGTGGGAGAAAAGCATTAATACCTTAAAGACTACAATTTTGTTTGGTTTGCCTTCAAGCCAAAGCGAAAAAGTGTAGAAATTGGGAAATGCATTTCGCTCTGTTGATTGCCAAATGCCTTATTGGCAATAAATTAATAAGTGGAGAACCAATCCTCGGAGAAAACTTGAGAGCAATAGTGTTTTCCTCTACAACAATATATGGTAATTTTGCATTGAAAGTAACAAGAATTAGTTGTGATTCCTGGGACCGAACTATTGACATTGTTTAGCATAAATTGTCAAATAAATTGACAAGATATAGAATTACTTTAAAAACAATTGTCCGGAGCTATGAACACTTTCATTGAGGAAGACCAATGGATTGATTTTAATGTTTTATATTATTTAGTGTGTGATTGTTTAGATGGTGTTTTTATTGTCGGAATAGTTAACTTGTTTTTAGGTGTAGATCTTAGCTAGGAGTATGTTAATACATCGCAATTCCTCATAGCAATTTCATATTATATTATGTTATCTTTTGTATAAATCTAAATGGCCATTAGACTAAGTTTGTCTCGTTTTTTCGTTTAAATTGAATTTCTTGCAATTATAGTGATAAATACTATTATTTTCAATAAACACAACTATGGCAACTTGCCCTAGAGCTGAGCCAACATTAAAGTTGATATTACAGCTAAAGTACCGTTATAGCTTTATCATAAAATTGGTGCCAAAAGCTGTAAACTATTATTAACTTCGGAAAAAATAGACCTCAATATCACTTCTACTAGCTAAATAATACATATTGAAACAATTCTGTCTTGTAGACCAATTAGCCCCGTTCTGCCACTATTGTATCTATGTTCATACGCATATGTACATTATTAAGCTTAATGCGTTAACCTGTAGGTATGAAACGCTGACTTTGTCTCTAAATATGACGTTGAATAAGTTTTTATGAAGTTCAACTTTATTATGTATATATTTTTTGAGACTTCAGTATATATTTTGAAAATAGCAATTTTGTACTTGAGTTGTTATAGTTTTTATATTTTTGTTTTTACGGAAAAATAAACATAAAAGATCACATTAAAGATTTTAAAAAACTGAACATGCATTTGTATGTATGCAACTTTTGATATCGAACAAAATTACAAATATACTTATAAGATAAAAATTTAATTAATTAAATTCTTTTTATTGTATGTATACTGTAAGTTGGATTGCCTATCATAAATTAATTATTTACCGTCAAATGTAAATAAGGATTATAATTGCATTCAATCCAGACCTTTAAGCATAAATAGTAGATGAGATTTTGGAGCCTGTGGTAAAGAATTCGGTTTATGAAAAATACTAGTAGGAACCAAAAATATTTATTCCAATAAGATTTTGCACCTGGTCACTGTTTCAAAGGAAACCCAACTATAATTAGCATCAAATATTTGAAACTGGCCTATGTAGACATAGATCATTCCTCTTCAAACTTGAACAAATTGATTACTTCATATACAGCGTGTTCCAGGGAATCGTGAATGAAACTTTGGAAAGGTTCATTACCTTTCTAAATGATTTGCCAAAAAAAAATTCCAGAACTATCAACAATAAGTACATACAATTTTTGGTAAACAAATTTCTTGATCAGACCAAGGGCAACTAAGATAAAGACCAAAAGAAATCATGTGTCCGCGCTTTTTGACGCGGTAATAAGTTATGACAAGATCTTCAGTATCGTATCTTGCTCCAAAGATCTCATTAACAAGTTTAGAAAGCTGAAGGACGACAACAAGAGCTCTGAGAGAAAGCCTGGAAAGGCAAAAAACTCAAAAGTGCTGTGAGAACATCTTGACAAATTTATGACCCTGGTCAATGTGGGAGTCATCCTTACCAGACTTCACCTTATTGACTATGGGATCTGGGTTGCCATCGAAATGAAGGCATGTGTCATCTCCTAATGTGTAGGTACCCTAAAAGCTACCGTGGAGAAGGTATGGGCTGACATGTGGGAGAGATGCGTGAAGAAGACCTGCATGGCCGGCAGTCTTAGGATCAGGGCCAAGAGTGGTCACTTTGAGATTTAACTTTTTATATAAGTAAAATAAATATATGAAGTCTTACTACTTATACTTGTCGCAGTTGAGTTAGGAAAATTCGTTCACGATTCACGATATTAATACTCTTAAGTACGGCGTTGATAGCTTTTATCATCTAGGGAGGCTTAGCCCCAAAAATTATAAACACTGTAATACAATTGCTTACCTTAATTAGTTAATTACATATACTTGTATATGTGGTTCTTTTAATGGGGGGGGATGGGGGCCCATGAACCCATCCAAAAAGAAGCTAGCGACACTACTGCTCTTTAGAGAGCAATTTTTTTGAGAAGTGACCAAATTTCACAAAGTTTGATCCGTGATTCCTATGAATAATTAATACGAAGATTGGAGGAAGCAGATCAAAATGAAGGAAACATCCCTTAGTAATGTATTCTTGTTATATAAATTTGGAAGAAATTATTTATACGAAAATTATTTTTTTCTATTAATGTCAAGATATGACAGTTTCATTTTTTAAACGATTATGGTAATTAAACTGTACACTAACTATTTTGTCAAATTTTTCCTAAATACAATTATCTAAAAGTTACAAATAACAAAATTAATTAGTTTTTAGACCACATAACGAGGACAACAACCTACTTGGTACAAGTACTTATTGATGATAAAAATAAATAATATCTTAGAATTAAAAAATAATGAAAAAATAGCATCGAAAAAAACATGGATATTGTTTATTTTTCTAATTAAATAGAGAGGAATATTTATCAAATTATGTATTGATAAGTATTGCCTTATTTTTTTTTTTCATTTTGATAATAGAAGTATAAAGGAGGGAGGGGACATATGCTTTCTTCAGTCGGAATTGCTTTTTCTCCTATTCTTTTTATATTACATACATATGTACGAGTCCATATTTCCTTCTTACAATAAAAAAACAAGAAATCTACGGAATAAGGATGTTTTTTAATATTATTATTTTCTAAACGTAATTTTACAGTTCATTGCAATTCATATCTACATAGAATTGACATTGAGTATTTATATGTGTATATATGAGGGGAAATGTGAAAATAAGCACATTCGTCTTAGTTTGACGTAGTGAAGACACATCGGTTTATGTTTTCATATATGAGAGGAAGAAATATATTTTCTCCTTGTAACTAATATTGGGAAATCGGTTTTTTTGTACTACCATCCTTTTAAAAATATTTGTAGCTAATATTTAATCATTTTTATATACACTCCTGTGCTTCTTAGCCTCTAAGTCAGTGGTTCTCACACTGTATACAAAATAGGAATAATATTCTAAATAGAATATATATATATTACTATAGTAAACTTCCATTAGTATGACCTAAGTACAAAAAGCGTGACTTTTATGGAATCAAGAAAAGGCAATTAAAAACCATTTTGCATTTTAAATACTATATCAAGGTATACTTTTGATTTAATATGCATAAGCAACAACACCCTCGACACACTGTCGAACAGATTGGTAGCTCTTAACGATTAAGTCTGTGTTCATGGCGTACCACACTGTCATAATGGCAGCTCGGGGCGAATTAAAATTATCCTTTGAGTCCATTTATACACATTTCTCCTTAGTGGACTTAAAAATCATTTGCAAGAATACCCCCAAATGCTCGCTCTATTAGCGACATGAGGCGTACTAACTAACATTTTATTCCTTTGGCATGTTCTAAAATGGGGTATTTGATCATCTAAAAGGATATTTGATAAAAAACTGATTTAATCCAGGCTTTACTTTTTATAAGTATTTATACACATAGCTCAATGTTAACTTAATCCCTTATTTAAAGGCACTGCTGGAGATAATGATGGAACAAATACGGCAGCTACGAGTTTGTGTGATTCTATACATCCATCTATAATAAGCTCGAACCTACAGCTTCCCCCTCTGCCACCACCAAAACCACATCTTCGCTCCATACCAGTGGCAGCTCTCTCAACTCTTCCGAAAAATTTTCATTCTAGCTCAGTATCAAATCCACATTCTTCCTTAAGGTTTCCCATTCAATTACTACAAAGCTTTCCTTCTCCTCCTGAGACAACATCATTTGCTGTTTCAGCCTTGGTGAGTTATAATCATTTTGTCTTTTACATTTTAGAGTTTTCTTATTGTTCTTTTTGATTATTCCTTATTCTGATTATTTGTGAGTAAGGGAAAAGGGGGAAGTGACAAATGGGTTTTGTGTTGAAAGATATGTCTACCCTTATGTTGCTGTTGTTTTTTTAGGAGTTTTTTTTTTTTTTTTTTCAGTTGTAACAAATAAAGAAAAATAATGATCTTTCTAAATTTAATTTAGAATATATTGTAAAAAATGGGAGTAAAGAATAGGGGGGGATCATCAATCATTTGAAAATCGAAAGTGTCGATATCAGTATGAAAACATATTTTCGTGTTTTGTAGCTATCCATTTTATAACTATTAATGATTTATACACATAGAGTTCCATTTTTTGGAGCTGATTAGTTCAATTTCACAAAAAGAAGCAACAATTGCTTAAAAAAGCATTTTTCCCTTCAAGAATTTGCAATAAACTTGTTCATCGATAATTGATACTCAATTATCATAATTTTCAAGTCTTATTTTATTTACAGTTCATAATTGAAGAAATTGTTATATATTATATTTTTGTAACTTTTGATTTATAATTTGAAAGCTATAAAAATTTATATATAGATGTTTAATACGAACGTTTGTGTGTGTATGTAAATTCTAAAATCATAGCCAAACCAATCGATGGGCTTACTGAAAATTTTCATGTAGGTTTTAAAGGCTCAAGAGATTGTTCTGGTTATAATGTTTTGGCCTTCAAGGCCATAAAAGCCTTAAAAAATGACAAAGGTGCTGTTTGACTAACAAACGACTACTTTATATATAAAAAAATAAAGTCTGTAAAATTTAAAGAATGATTCTCGATGCATGTTGGTATATATCTTTGCCCACTTTTAAAAAAAAGAGATTATAAGATTTAGAGAAGAAAAAAAAAAGACAAAGGATTTTTGACAAAAATATGAAAGATGAGCGAACAAGAGTTCAACTTGAATTTTTCCCATTTTTTTAAAACTTATAGTCTTCTAATTTTAATTTCTTAATGTTCCGAACAACTCTGGGTAAACCTACTTTAACTTCTTATAAAAATAGGGTGCAAAGATACAAATCAACACCAACATGGAGCGATAATAATTCTAAAAAATAAGGTCTTTATTATTTAATTTGTTATGTAAGTTGAAGAATTCTTAATTAATTTTAATTTATCAATGTCCTGGGCAACACCAGGTAAAAATGCCGAATAAAAATTATTGATGAATACATGTAATTAACCCAATACTGGATAGGTTTAACTACGAAATATAACAATGAAATTTTACATCTACATGAACATTTATTAATTAATGTAAGGTTATCTGTCGTCCAAAATACTTAACATAGTATTATCTAAAAAAGAAAAGTTGTTACTATTTACTGGTACACTGGATTACTCAAGAGTCTTGCTTGAATCCAGAGTGTTTTTTTTTTTAATTTCAAATTATGGCTTTCTGTTAAGGACAAATATATGGTAAAGTATTAGGTAAAGATTTTACATTTGGAATAGAAATGTTGTTATGCCCCTTTTTGTGGTTTAGGATCAATTTTTAATCATTTTCATTCATTCTTTGCATTTTTAATCATTTTCATTCATTCTTTGCATTTTTATTTCATTTTAAAATTAAACTCTTGCTAGTAAAGTTAACATAGTACAAGAAATTTATATTCATTTATTATTTTCATAGGAAATATCCTGCTGTCGACAAAAATTTTAAAGCCAGTTTGAAAAATATTATATTTTCTAAGGCAAGAAGGTATAATAGAGTGGAAAACGAGTATGTGAACTTAACATTTTCTGATAACGTTTCTAAAAATAACATGGTAATATTAAGACTTGATCTCTTGGATGGAATAAAAACTGTTGATGGAGGTATAATTAGATTAAGGAAAGGGTAGTGTATATTTAAATGGGCAGTAGTGATTCTGTTATTCAATCCTGGTGACTCACGAAAGCTAGAAATAAATGTAGCCCTTCTTACATCTAAATGCTACTGATACTGGCGATATATTAATTAATTCACTGCTTATTATTGGGGTTCCAAGGATTTTTTGATATTTTTCATAAATATAATTATGTTATTTAAGTCGAAAACAAATTATCTCAGCAAAGGCGATAATTATTTAGAAATATTAGAAAAAATGTAAGGATATAGTTTAAGTATTACCTATTTTTTTATTCTTGATAGGCTCTGGATCTTGGTTCCTATCCGGAAATAGAGGTACGTTCTCGCTCTGGTACGAGCTCAATGGATCCAATTGAGAGTGAAATACTTCTTCCACCACCAGCAGAGTGTCTATATACTCTTCCCCGTAAAAAGCCATTAGACAATGATAACTCAAAGCCAAGGCGGTCAGTTCGATTTGATGATATAAAAAAGAAAACACCTGGTCGACGACGAAAATCAAATATGGAGAGTGCAGTGTAGAAGTGAAATTGATAACAAATATTACTGATTTTTATACATGTTAATAGATTAAATTGTATATGATCACATTGTATAGCTTTGTAATTTTAAATTTTTCGAAGTATAACAAAATAAATAAATAAAAAATATCAAAATCAAGTATAAATAATTGTATGTATATTTTTATTTGATTTCATGGTTGATTATGACTATGAGGGAAGCAGCTTTTAAATCAAATGCTGTGGTGATATCAAAGAAAAAAAAATTTTTAAATAAATTCATGTGTCTTGGAATACAGTTTACAATCAATAACTATTAAGTTGACCATATGCTTTTTTTCAACCATTTTTTTCAGTTGAACAGTGTTATTAATAGTCAAATTGAACGACAGTTCTAATTCAAACATGGGTTTTTGTTTTTTAATAGAAAAAAGTCATTGATATTTTACATACTATTTTGTTCTTACTATCTATTGTGTTGTTCTTTTAGGTGTTTTTTTTTTTTTTTTAGGGGGGGGTGTATTTTATTCTAAATGATAAAAACCAATTTGCAAGTTGTGATATTATTTGATTTTCATGACTAATTTACCTTTATATATTTATTATTAAATATTTACTTCATTTTATTAGAAAATGTTAATCTAACATATTTATAATGATGCACTCGGTGAATAACTCCCAAAGGTTGGATGTGTCACAAAATTAGTTGTATGTGCTCTTTGTGCAACGAAAATTTTTTATACTTGGATTGGATGTAGAAAAGTTATACCCTATGATGAAAATCTGTTGTATTTTTTAACTGGCCAGTTTTTATGGAGTAAGAAAACTGAACAGTGAATTTTCTTCACCTAAGCTATTGCCGTTATTATTTAACTCCATAGTAGTGAACTTCCTTTTCACCCATATTCAATTATATTCAAAACCTGATTGAAATTATTGTGTTCTCATAAAAGACAGAGTGACAGAAACATGGATGTGGATAATTTTTTTGGTTATTTCGATATCAGTTAGTGTCAACTTTCAAAAGACAGTTGTTAAGATTTCATAACAATTGGTTCTTTTGTTTGTGAGTTATTATACGCTAATTTTGTTATTTTCAAAAAATGGATGAAAACAATTTCGTTAGTTTTTCTTTTAATTTTACACTGCTTCTTGATGGTATCAAATACTGTTTAATTTAAGCAATGGCTTGAAAGTTTTATGGGGACTTAACTACATAAAGAGGATAAAAAATACTGCAAAATGCCATGAGTAAAACTATTGAATTTCTACTCGAGTTTTATAAAGTAAATAAAACATGATACAAATAACTAGGCTTGTAGGCATAAAAAGCCGAGTGTTACCCAGAATTCGTCAAAAGCTCGCAACCCATCAAAACCTCAGTACTCGTCCAAATTTCGGATTCCCTGTTTTTCTTTTTTAATCCCATTATAACATGTAAATCTTCCTAGAATTTATGTTTTCCCGCAGGCAACACAATTAGAAACATGTTGGGTTGTGTGCAATGCCCGTTCGTTTGAAAAGTAACCTTTGCTTGATTTTTTAGACTAGCAGGAGTAATCAACATTGCTTGGGATTGCAAAATGTATTAAGCACACACTCAAAAAGTCATCTTGAGACCAATAGACATACGCCAAACTTGGATACATTAATATAGATCTATGAATATTTATAAATGCATAAGGGAGGGATCACTATTAATCATAAATTTGAATGAACACTGATTAATTTTCAATCTACTAGTTACTAATTCGTTTTGCACATCGCTTGAGAAGTGTAAACATAATCCCCATTCCTATAGCACCTGCCGTATTTCAGTACTAGAGTATTGTCTTATTAACTATCATTATCTTCTTTGTCTAAATGATAATTATATCATAGAGTAAACTAATTAAAATTAACTAAACTAATTTTTAAGGGAATCTTGGAAAATTAATTAAAGAAACAATTTTTAAATTACAAGTTTCAATATTTCGTTAAAAAAAAATAATTTTTTGTCTGACGAGTTTTTTAGCGAGCAAAAGTGTTAATGTGAGTAAAGAGTATTCAGGCGAGATACGAATATTCAGACGAGTAACGAGTAAAGCTCTTAATTGCTCGAGTATTTTTATCAGAAACTCGAAAATAATCAGGCAGCAAAATTCAGCTCCTGTCACATCACTATTAAATAATAATTTTTTTTTTAAACCAATTTTTGATGTTAAAAACGTGTTTTCTTTGTAAATATATGAGTTTTTTCAAACAATGGCAAATAATTGTGATATGCACAAGTGTCTAAAAAATTAAAAACCTAAATCATTGTTTTTATTCCAACTTTGTATACTAAAACTTATTATTAGAACAAAAAAAATTAGTATTCTACATTTGTCGCAAAACTTTTTACGTCATAGTTTCAACTCTTGAAAAAAGAAGTCGACAAAACATTTTTCTATAATTATTTATGTAATGAAATGTGCCAAATATAAAGCAACAACTTCTAGAAAAAATAAAGGAATGCATTAAGATATGTTAAATTTATGTTTATGCGTAAGTAGATAAAAATAACTCAAAAATGTTGTAAAAAGTATTTTTTTATTAGCATTTTCTTTTTATGCACTATAATTAATGTTTCAGATAAATAAGTGTGAATACTTGCATAACAAAATCAGTAAGACATAAAATGGAGGAGAAATTGAATGTATTATCTTCCTTTTATTTTAAAAAGCACTAAAGTAATCTAATTGCAGAAAAATAGACACTTTATTTAGTGCGACATTCTGCCAAGAGTTGTATAATTCTGTTCCTATTTAGAGATTTAAGTTTCTTTATATGCCTGAAAATAAGGAATAAATATAATATTATAGATATAAGAATTATATTGGAGTTAAGTTATGTATAAGCGTAATAAAAGGAAATACATTTTTTTATCAGTAGATGGCTTTAGTAATGTATATCTTGCATTGTATAAGTACGATAGGGTTACATTATATGTTGTTAGAAAGATAAGATTTCGTACTAAAAATGAGATAGTCTTGTGATTATTTGGCTCTGTATCGTTTGAGTGCGTCTCAAAAATGGAAACTATCAAAGAGAAAATACGCCATATTTTACAGTTTTTCTTCGATCAACGTGAAAAAGCAAACCATGCGGCAGAAAATGTGAAGAGTGTTTATGGTCCTTATCCTATATCAAACAATCACTGACAATGTTGGTTTCTTCGATTATATTTCAGTAATTTGGATTTCATTGAAGCACCACGTTGTGGAAGGCCAATTGTCGAAAATATAGATAAAATAATGGAAAACGTTAATGGAGAAAAAATAAAATAGAATGTGGTATCCGTGATAGTAGTCCTATTCATATATAAAATATAGGACCCGTAATTCAATCTTACTCGGAGTTCTGAACAGAGATGAGACCAAGTCGAATCCAAGTCAAGTGCCGAGACATTTCAGTTTAAGCCAGATGCGAGTCGCAAGACTTTTTTTTTCTTCAAATCCGAGTCACAAGTCAATACAAAATAACTTGACTCACAATTCATAATCAATTCATTTTCATAAAATACTCGAGACATACTTGATGACGTTACACATTACATATTCATGACTGAAAAGAAATCAGTTCTTTTTTACTTCTGCCTCTCACTCTGTGGTCCGCTTGTGTGAGTAAGTCCCATGGTTGCTGATCCTACTTTTCATATTTCATACCCCTTTTTTCCTCTCCCCTTCAGTGTACCAGAATATTTGGGATCCTTTGAGATTAATCGTTCCTTATTTTTTAGGAGGAAGAAGAGAGGGAGTAGCAGACTCACGGTAGATAAAATAGAAAAATAAATTCATCACCCTCAGTATTATTAACAACACGGATAATATAAAAATCCGTACTTCCAAATCCGTCTCAAAAATTAATATAATGGATCTAGTTCAGCAAAATGGTTGAATTCCTTCCATGGACATCTCCAATATCTGATTTATGGTTAGATTTCTTTCCAGATTCAAAATCTAGCAATATTTGAATGAATAATATATCATGGAATTAGGAGTTATGGTGTGATTTATATCAATCATAACTCTATTCATAAAAGAAAAAAAACCCTTTTATAGTTTAATTGAGTAAACATTCAAACAATACTGTTAAAACAGGATATGATTTTTATAAATCAAAATATTGCTCCTAAATTTCATGACTCTACACTTTAAAAAAAAATATTTAAATTTTTCTATGTATGGATAATTAAAATAATTTTAAGAAAAATCAGGGACCACTAGCCTTAAATTATTTAGGGTTAAAAACTAAATCCATTCCTCACTTAATTTTTTATTTTTTCAAAACAAAAAAAAATATAATTAGGTTTTTACCTTTTTGATAGATTTCCAATTATTCATTATACTTTTTGTATTGCTTTGATATAATATACGATAGATCACAAATTAAAAAATCCTCAAAATGTCAACAAACTTCTGTTTATTCATGTCTTCGACGAGTTGACACCAAAACGACTGGATGGAATGAGCTCATTTTTACTTAAGTGTAATTTGGACACTGCTTAGAAATAAGCTATTTCTTAACCACAAGTGTCTTAGAGTCTTTAGAGCCCTTTTTAATACTTATTTTTTTAGCTTCGGGTAGAATTTACGGGAAAACAGGAACATATATAAGGATTAAGGTTTTTTTTTTTGTCCTGTCTAATGTTTGAGACATTTAACTTATTTTTGTTCCAAAGCGTCAGGTAGTCTACTGAGTGCTGTAAACAGAGTACACTTAGAACTAATTTTTTTAACTACTTATAACTTTCCAATTTATTAACCGATATTGAAACTTTTTTAAATGAAAACTTCGACATACTACACTAACTTTTTTTGCAAAGCATTATTCTTGGGTCTAAATATAAACCTCAAATAGGCTTCTGAATGCACTGCACAAGCAGATGATGTAATCACTTCTCATTTCCCGGCATTATCAGTTACTGGTCTGCTTGATGACTTTTATATTTTTGTGACGTCGTCTACAGACTTTGGACAGGATTTGCAGGCAAAAATCATAATCCAGTGGGTTCAAGCATGGGCTTCTGGGAGGACACATTGTATTTGGCCGAAAAGGTACATTAACTTTGACCTACTATTAGACAGATTTGGCCGCTTGAATGGTCTTGTCCTGTTGTAGGACGTAATCCCGTTCTGGGACATCACATTAACTCACTGTATAAATTGTAATCTTAATTTTTCAATAGGATCCTATCTATTAAGGGATAACCTTGAGGAAACAGATCAGAAATATGACATGATTTTTGATAGTTGTGACTCATCAATATCTCCATTCATAGAGAAGTACCTCTCCTTTCACAAAGAAGGTTACTACTCCCACAAATGATGATTTGAGATATTTTAGCAGTCACTGGCAACGTCGAGGATGTGTCTCTCCTTTCATTATTGGTGTCAAAAGTTATCTCTGTGGCCTCATAACATTTTTCACCCTCATTTTAAATCGATTATAGAACTGTCAAAAGAGCTAAATTTAATCTTGGGGCGTGTGTCGGAATTGATAAGCTCGGATTCGTCCTAATAACCCTTCTTTAACGATGTCGAATTTGTGCTTTTTGACCTAACCTGACTTTAGTTGGAGATCTTCACAAAGCTTTTTAACTTGATAAACGGTCCTACAGGGTCATATTCCACTGATTTACAATATTGGAGATGCTTATGTCCGCAAAAAGCAAAGTTAAAATTTGCTTACGTTTCGTCTCTCTTTTTGTCATTCAAAAATACTTTTTCCTTACAGATAGAAACAAGATATTTATTTTCTAAACTTTAATCAGACAGTCACTAAACCATTCAGATACAACTTTTAGGATGAATACATTTTTTACAGTAGTGGGCATGAAGCCAACATTTTTACATAATACAAAATATTTTGCATTTTGCCATAAGACCACCTTAGTGTAGACTGTATTGAATATATTTTTTCTCATCTAAGAATTATGTTTTTGTTCTACTTTAAGCTATGGCGCTTTTTATTTTACAAAAAAAAAATAATTAGTCAAATAGTTATAGACTATAGCCTCAGCTTTGGGGGGTTTAGTTTGAAAATCGAAGTCTTTAAATCGTAATCGTAAGTATTTGTATTGATGTAATTTGATTGAATTGAGATTCACATCAAAACAGAGTAATATAGAGAGTTCAATCAACAAATAAATGTTATAATGTAATAAGTATTGAGTATACCTATGTTTCTGTCCTAGCATAAGAAAGTAACATCTGCTCTAAGGAACGTCAAAGATTCAACCAAAAAAAGAGGAACGTATAAATGTTTACCTGGAATAAAACCATCTTATTGTGTACGTGGATAATTGAAATGGGGAATATTTTTGTCCAATACAGTTTCTTATAGAAATGCCGAAAGTATAGCAGAAATTGGAATAAAACTAAATATATAGACATATAAAATATAGCTACTATGAGGCTTTGAGCTATTTATATGTAATAATGACTTTGTAAAATGTGAATTATTTCATTTAATATAAAAAAAAACAAAGCTTGCGGTTTCAGCCATTATTCCGTATATTTTTAGACAAATGTAACTGTATAGAAATATAGTTCCAGTTTTTTATTTTTTTCATTTAACATCAACAATGTATTTATTAATTTATTTTATCTATAGAGCAGTATTAGATAACTAATTTGACAAAAATAGCCTAATAATCACAATATTTTGAGAATTTTATTTAAAATAATAAAGTAAGAGAAAATAAGATTTTTTGATGGATATGTGTGCTTATGCAGTAATAGTTGAGGAATGATTTGAAATCAAATGATGAAACTATTTTGAAGTGATACTTATCAACGAAAATATATTAGGCTATGCAACAACATTTAAAATTGACGGATAAAAACAAAATATATGATTGTTATTAAGGGATAAAACATGGAAATGACCGTTAAAATTTTTAATCTCAGTAGGCTCGGCCTTTAATGTACTTTTTTTTAATCAAGTTTTTGAGTATTATTTTTAGAGTATTAGGACATATTTTGAAATGAAATGAAATATATATGAAAATTTAAGATAATAATAAAAGATAAAAAACATTCAAAAAAGAAATAATTGTTTAAATTATCTTGAATAACAAAAATCTAGTAAAATGAAGAATCATAATACATGGGCTAAAAAGTCCCAGGTTCCACACTACTTATTTATGAGGAAAAAATACCGTTCAAGCAAAACAATAGCATTAAAAGTGTTTTGAGGACTCCGCTCATAAAGTGAATCAAAATAATATAATAATTTAAAAAAATTCAATTTTCAAAGAAAAAAACGTGTTTTCTTTGATAAGTCTGAGACTTTTCAACCTATGTGTTATGTAGAAGCTAGTATTTTTTTTCCATATATTTTCAATTACTTTATATTTAACTAAAGAACATACCTTATATTACAACTTCAAAAGATTGATTTTTTTTCAATTTAACTTTAAATTTTCTTAAAGAATGATTAATAAATAAGCAATGTAAGGTTGTACAAAAATGATTCAACACTAAATATAGTTAAGTCGATTATTTGACTTTATGTAATAAGTTATTAATATTCTGGAGCAAAATGATTAGTCCCAATTTAAATATGCTTCATAAGCAGTGTATTTAATTAGTGATTAATGATGAAGTGTAAGTAATCCCACCGACTTATTTATATTTAGTTTATCTATTACTTGCCCTACCTCTAGAACATTTTTTTTTTAAAAACTACTTTTTATCCTGAAAATAGCTGTTTTCTTTATCTAGATTTGATTGTAGTAAAAAGAAACCAATTAAGTGACTTGAGTAATGTGGATCCCTATTCATTTAATTGTTCTCGGTGTACGCTAGATGGCGTTAGAAAGAAAAAACATGTACTAAATAATTTCTAAGATAGTTTCATGATTGACTCATTAGTGTTTGAGTGCGTGTCAAAGATGGACACGTGAAAAGAGAAAATACGCCATATTTCATTGTGTTTTTCTAAACGAGGTAAAAACGTAACAAAGATGGATAAAAATATGAATAGTGTTGATGGCAATGATACTGTAATAACCTATTACCGGTATTTTGGTTTTGTCGACTCCGTTCCGGTAATTTGATGTCAAAGATACACCAGACTCTGGAAGGCCAATTATTGAAAATGTGGATAAAATAATGGAAATATTCGAGTCTGCCCGTCATTTAAGCACTATTTTGATTAACAAGGAGAAAAATATTAATGAAAAAAAAAATTATTAAAATGGATTTATTTTTACTACAGCATATATATAAATGATTTTTTTAATATTGAGGGGTGATGTCACTGATACTAACATAAGTTATTATTGAAAAGAAAAAATATCAAGAAAAATAATTACACATTGTTACTTGTACACGACATAAAGAATGAAAAATTATCTTCATATGAAAAAATGATTATTAAATTTTGAAATGGAGGTAAAAAGCTTAAGAGGCGCTGTTATGGTAGATAGTATCAGTACATTTTAATCCCTTACTGTTTCTTCCAGAACCTATGTACACAAACATTCTACATGTACAAATTTAAGTAATAATAAAAATATTAGAAAATATGTGTATTGTACAATGTACATACATGTGTTTTTAATCGACAACACACGAAAAAATTGTAGGAACAAAGTTTTTCACCTTAAGCGATTTGGAATCAAGTTTTTCCTCATTCCTAAAAAGAACCTAATTTATACATTATACGACCTATTTTTCAACTTTACTTTAAAAAAAATAAATCGGATTTATTATTCGAAAAATCTTTTTATTTTAAAAATAAAATAAAGTTTGAATTTGATAACATGTACCTACATACTTCTTGAATTTCTCTTCTCGTTTATCCCTTACACATTTAGAGTTGTGTATAAATTATGTCCTGCCGGTACGTTAAAAAAATCGAAAATGGACTTGGTAATCCTGACAAATCGAAGAATGTTTGAAAGGAGAGCAGCTGATCTGTCATGACGTTTTATAAGATCAGCTGTAATCAACGTGAGAGAAAATAAATAAACAAAAAACCTACTTCATATACAGAATTGGGACCCAAAACATTTAATTTCAATTTTATATACATTATTTTTAAAGAAAAGGTTGCATTTCACAACCAAACGACAGCTGAAACAAAACAACAAGTTTAGTCCCATGTCTCTGAGTGTAAATTTGTATGGAGCAACAACAAAAAAAGCAACTTGAGTGCTATCTTTTTGGCGCCAAAAAAGCAGCAAAGACAATTAACATTTCCATCAGCAATACTTAGATCATGAAGAAGTCCATTACACCTCTATAGAGGCAAGAAGAACCAAAACTTCTTCAACGACAATATGACTGACTTTTGCCCTGCCTCCATGGTGATTTCCTCCAGCCCTGACCTCAACTCGCTGGACTTAGCAAATTTCACGCCTCTCTAATACAAATATAGATTTGTTCCGAGCTGCTATCATGACAGTGTGGTACGCTATGGTCTTCATTGTCAAGAGCTACTAATATGTTGGTCAGCTTGTGATATTTTTTTTTTTTTTTTTTTTTTTTTGCATATAGAGGAGGACAAATTTAATAATAAAAGTTACCGAAATGTAGTATTCAAACACATCGCAAATTGGTATTGAGTTATCTTTACTTTATTCTATAATTTATGCTACTGCAAGTTTTGGTTCTCCGCTTTAATGGTAAGGACATATAGGTTGGAACTATTCCAATGTTGATCCTCAATTCCATTCCGAGTCCTACAAGGACTTACACTTATAACGTCTGAGCAAACCCTCATTGTATTCCTGTCTTTTAGGAGCACAGACACTAGCTATTACTTTATAATCACATACAAGAGATGGCAATCCGGGCAATACTTTAATTTAAATTTAAATAATAGTAGATTTTGTTTTAAGACAAAATGTACTAGATATAAAATTTAAATTAAACAATTATCTGATCACCCTCGGCATTGATCACCAACTGTAAACAGGACATAAAGGCTGAAAAAGCATATCTTTCTTGTGAAACTTTGGGGACTCAAGAATGAAGGAAGCTAGAAACCACTCATCAGAGTTGATAAGGACGAGGAATTGGCTGTCGAGGTAATGCAAACCAGTCTTGGCAACATGACAAGGCGCTAAGTCTTGAATCCACATAAACCTTGTATATTGAGGGTATATGCCTTCCAGCCATGACATCACAGCATTCTTCAATATGCACAAATACACTGAGGTCAACTTGAGACGGTTTGTCAAAAATGTAAGCCGCAGGACATTTTCGTCACTGGTGATCAAACCAAACATCTTGGAAAGGAATTTGGTCTACATAAAAGGAGGAACATTACTTCTTTCCTCTATCAGCAAGCAGTCATTCTTTGTATTGTTGTGAGTATCTCAGGTGAAGATCGACGCATCACTGAATAGCTGTATGATGCATGTATTTAATTTACAAATTTGATGTAGTTTTTTTTTTGTTTTTTTTGCCTTTTTGTAAACCTGATGTTCTTCATCTTCGTGGTAAGAAGTTGACGCTTTCCTTTGATGCAGGACTTCAAGCCAAGGTCGGCCTTGAAGAACCTGGAAACCGTCTTCCTTCTGAGAGATCTCTCCTGGGCATGTGCAGCCATTGGGATGCCAGGATTTGCTTTGAACAACCACTGGAGCCCCCGCCAAAAAAGTGGCCAGTCCACTTTTTCCTTTGTGTAAATCACAAGGGAAATGGGGAAGTCCCTTACGCGCCTTCATAGAAGGTGCTCTTAGCATACTAGTGACTTTTATCATTGTCTAAATATCGTTGCTGGCCTCAAAAGTTTTTGTTATGACTTTACGTTTGTCCTCTTGCTGCACTATGGTTAAACTGAACAGATTAATTATAAAAATAAAAGTTGTTGTCTGTGAACAGTACTTTCATGTGAAGTTAGAGTTGAGTAAAATAAACACACTAGATTTTTTTAAAGCAATTAGAAATATGTCTGGATACTTCTGTCCACCCTTGTAGTTGTTTTGTCTTTAAGAATGAAATAATAATGATTAGGAAATCTTTTAAAATTAAAAACCCTGTTCAAATTACCAACTAGAAAAAGCCGCTCCCCAAATAGGACATATTTTATACCCCTCTGCACATTTATAAGTACAATTGGTGCAATAAATAAGTATATGTAAGTTTTAAATAGTCATAAATAATGATTAAATAGAACATATTATATATCATAATATAATGTACTTTGATAGTGCTTTGACTTCAGTATACTACTCCCTTTACATCCTTTCTTTCCTCCTTGATTTAAAGATTAGGTTATAAGAACCTTTTTCCATGATAAGTTCTTCATACATATACATAGATATGTACACATATCTACATACATACATTTATATGTTAAATGTGTAATGATTCAAATCAAATATAGTTCTTTAGGAAGGGAAAATACTTTGTGTTTTTCCGCACTCATTCTTTGCAAAGTGCTACGTACATACTTTCAAGTATTACTAAATATACATACCTAAATACATTTGGTGACCTTCTAAGAGAGTGGAGATCAATATTTAACAATTGATATACCCATGCATATAACATAATTAGTGATGAAAATCGTGTGTATTTTGGCATATTAAAAAAATAAACCGAAAGTCAACATGGTAACCCTAGCCATTCTAGAATGTTTTGGAGAAGAGCAGCTTAGCTCTCATAACGTTTCATCAGGTCAGCTACAAGCTGCTGTAACAAGGGAGATAAATAAATAGACTAGGACATAGGCAAAAATGACTCTAATGTTGATCATTAGTTATACTCTGACTCCACAAGGACTTACAAATATATATCCGCAACAAATCGTAAAGGTTACACACTAGAGTGTGTCTTACGAAACCAATTTTTACTAATCCAAAATCCATTTCCACCATGAGCTGAGGTTAAGCATGGGTAAGAACTACCTGCAATATTTTTTTCCTGCAGCAAAAATTCGAAGGGCTACTTCAGGTCAACACTTCCGGTTAGTTCTAAAACTTCTCCAAAAATGATGTTACATGCACAATAAATTTTTTTTAATGTAATATGAGTGTAAAAAACATTTTTTTTTTTTTTAAATCGCTTGCTTAATTCAAAAACGAGATTTTTTACTACACTTGTGAACTTTATCAAAGAAATATAGTGTAGAGTAATATAAAGCGCTTTGCAATTTTTCTTCCTTCGTTTAATTTTTTTCAACAAATTATAGTAAACTGAATTATGTACAATAAACATATATGAACATTTTTAATATAAATTTTATACTTCTTCATAGTAAATTAAACTATTTTTATATAGCAAAAAAATGAATATAAATAAGACAAAGTTTAGTATTTGGGAGTTTGATTTGTAAAAATTTAGAAACTATTAACATTTTTAACAAATATCAAATTGAGTTTGTAGTTGAGACCTTGACATTGGTTAAGACACATCAGAATTTCCGTTTCTTAGGCACCCGAAATGGCCATTGGTGTAAAATGTTTATTGCCTATAAAATCATTGCAATTTTACTTTTAAAGAAAGTAACAGTATTCCCCGTAGGGTTGTTTAGTCTTATCAGCGTCATTATTAATTACTGAGTACTTCGAAGAACAAAGAACATAACTACGCATTGGGTAGTTATGATTATATCCTTTGTTTTATAAAATCAATCTCTTCATTCTATAAGTTATCGAACTACAAACAACTATTATTTATTTGCACTTATCATTGCTTTAGGAACAAGGAGCACTTAGAAGCCCTTTTTATTTGGAAGTCTCTGCAATTTCCCCTTGAATGCTCTGTCAAGTTAGCTAGACTTAATGAGATATCACCTCTACCTTAAAAATGAACATCCCAATGGAGTAAGACTTTCAAGAAAAGAACATCTTCAAATCGTCGAAACAATGTCAATGAATGTTAAAAGTATTTGGGAGATGGCTAGCATCCGTTCCTACGACATCAAGTACCTCAAGCAAAAAATTGACAAATTTTTGGTTCTCATCAAGACCCAAGTAAAGAAGATGAATGTACAAAACCGATCTAGTGATGAACTTGTTGGTGAGTTTTTGAAAAAGATGTCAGATCTTTTTGATATTGCTTTATGTTCTTGCTATAAGAAAAAGAAAATTAGTTATTTTAAAGTGAAAAGTTGCACATGTGACTGCTTCAAAAAAATACCACAGAATGAATTTCTTTTTTACATCAAAACTTTTTTAAGAAACTCATGATCACTTCATCTATTGATAGGGCAGCAAATCAGTCCTATGGAGATAATTATACGAAATTTGTTCGAAGGCAAGAAAGAAAAGATGAAATGGCAAAACGAACAGAGAGAGAAAAAGAAAGAATAACTACCTTGGACAAAGAAAAAGAAGAATTTAAACAACAAAATTACATTTTTGGTGGTTATAGAAGCAATTTGGATTATTATGATACGCCAAATAATCAAGTATGCCAACCAGCAGTACAAAGAAAACAATACCGAACCCCAAGAATCTAGCGAAATTTTTATTAGGTATGGTCTTTCAGTTCGTTCTGTTACAGCATAAGGAAATGCATTATTAAGAGATCTGAAGCTAGCTACTCCCCAAAATTTACTTTCAACATCGAAAGTGGTTAGACAAGACAAGAAATATCTAAATAATATTAATCAAAATGCTGAAGAAAACAAAGAATTCATTTGCATCAAGTTTGATGGTCGCAAATATCTTACAAAAACCTTGTCCTGGTCTGAAAGGCCTGAAATATTTGAGAAGCATATCACAGTAATTGTAGAACCAGAAGGTAAATATATCAGCCATTTTACCCCTATTTCTGGAAAAGCAGAACACATTGCAAGAGGTTTATTTTCTTCAATTTCTGAATCTGGAAGTCTTCATTCTATCAGAGCCATTGGATGCGATGGAACTGCACTAAATACAGGGCACAAAGGTGGCATCATTAGGCTTCTTACGCAAAAATAAGACACTCCTTTACAATGGATTATTTGCATGCTCCATTTTAATGAATTACCCTTCAAAAAACTATTTGAATTTTATCATGGAAGATCAACAGGACCCAACACATTTAGAGGAGAATTAGGAATGTTTATATCAAACTTTCCATGCCTAACTGATCCAATAAAATATAAAGCCATCAAATGGGTGCATTCCAAACGTCGATGACTTTTTTAAGAACAAACTCAAAAAGGATCAAAAGTACTTTTTAGAAATTTGCACAAATGTTTAAAGGGGACCAAATTCAATCACAAAGCCTTTCGTAAAAAAAAACATCCAGGAACTGTCCATAATGCTTACCACAGCATTCACTCTTCTGAGACTCTATATCCAAACCAGAAATGCATCACAAGAACTTAAAAGAATGGTATTGATCATTCTTAATATTTATGGACCAACATTCGTAAACATTAAAAAGAATAATCACGTTAGATATGCTTCTCAGCATTAATATCTTTGCATTGTATCAAGGACGTCATCATCTTACAAAAAAGGAACGAGATGTTTTTGCAAATTCATTCAAAGTTAACTCATTTGGTGCACACACAGAAGCTACACTTTTAGACACTTTATTTGACTTGGACAAAAATACCAGAAGGACAATATAATCATGAAAGACAGAGAAAAAAGAAAAAATAGGATTAGTTAGGTAATATATTCGCCCAACTGATTACTTACACCTCAATGCAAAAAGTTATTTGGAGTTAGTTGATTTATCATCGATTCCAAATAGTTTTTTAGCGGAACCTCCTTTAACTTTTGATATTAAAAAAGAAGAATTTCTGAAGTGCATTGAAGGATAACTTTTGGATTTACCAGACATCCAGTGCCATTCCCAAAATGTGGAAAGATGTGTCGCATAAACTACTAAAGAATCTAAAATAACACCAGATGAAAGAACTAGACATCATAGATTATTAACAATTCATCATTCAAAATCAAAAATATCAAATAACTTTCAAAAGTCAGATTTTATACCTTTAGATAACTAATTATCAATGTTACTCTTGCAATCCTTTTTCGATATTTTTATACACATCAAAAATAATATTATTTTATATGTTTTTGTTATTTTTTAAAAGCTTAGAATAAGAATATAACTTATATTACAAATGTTCTTATATGTGTATTGTACATAGTGTAGTTTACTATTATTTGTTGAAAATAAGTAAACGAAAGACGAAGAATTGCAACGGGCTTTATATTATTCTACACTATATTTCTTTGATAAGGTCCACAAACCTTGTTTTTAATTAACAAAGCGATTTTTTTTATAAAATAAGAAATGTTTTTTTACACTTGTATTACATTACAAAAAAAAAATTATTGTGCATGTAACATCATATTTTTGGAGAAGTTTTAGAACTAACCGGAAGTGTTGACCGGAAGTAGCCCTTAGAATTTTTACTGCAGGAAAAAAATATTGCAGGACATTCTTACCCATACTAAACCTCAACTCATGGTGGAAACGGATTTTGGATTAGTAAAATTGGGTTCGTAAGACACGCTCTATTACACACCGAAATGTTCAATCAGGTTTAGTATATAATTGCATGTGGTAGAAAAGGAAACTCACTCATAAGTAGTGTTGGATCTGTCCTAGAATTGATTGCTTAATCAATCTCCTACCCCCCCGCCCCTTTCAGTCTTTTTTTTATCGATCCGATCTTTTTAACCACTTAAATTTTTGGTTTCTTTTATTATTAAATACGTATTTACGTATAAACTTGACACTTGTGTAAAGATTTAAGTGCTTCTTGATGCTGGAAATAAAATCTAGAGGCTAATATAGAAGTAGTAACGGGTAGGCGTAGTTTCATTCTAGAGGCAAGATTTGATTTTTTTTTTTAAATTCAGTCAGTCATTATCATGCCTTGGAGTACTGAGAAACGTGTGTTTACCATCTAAATCAAATATTCCCAAAAATGATTTGACTTGTTTTTATAAAATGAAACTAATTGTAATTAAGCCCATGAGTGTTGTTTGATGCAAAATATGAAAATAAGTTAATTTCTTCAACTTATAAACTTAATAAACAAAAAACTATTTTTTCAATTCATCTTCCGAATTTAAAACTTGCAAAATTCTTGAAATCAGAATAATTCCACGGATAATAGTGCTAGAGAGCGTAAATTTAGATCAGGTTCCATTCAAGGATTTTGAACTTGTGCGGTTTGTTCAAATTGAGTTATTGGAACTGGATATATTCCGGAAAAATGAATGTTTTAATACCTCTTCAGAATCTTTAATAACTAATCAATTAAATTCTCCACAACTATAAAATATGTTGTAAATTAAATTTTTCATAATTTTGTGTAAATTAATTAGTCTTCTCACAATGAAAAGGTATTTAAAGGGAAACACAAAAAGGAAAAAATCACCGACTATAAAAATACTAAAGTTCGGTTTATTCAACAATGGGGGACGTCACCTATCTGATATAATATTAAAAACAAAGCAAAACAAAACTTTAAATTCTTTAAATATATTTTTTCTTTTTTTTTTAATATGAACCGGTACGAGAAGTTATTGATACGTGTTATTTCTTAGATCGAAAATGGCATTGCACCAGACAATCCAACTAACAAACTTTGCTTCATGAATAAAGATAGTACATATGCATTATTAGAGTAAATATATCATACGAATATGTTAAACTTTTTAAACCACGGAGATAAAAAAAATTAAAATATGAATGAAAATAAGACTTTAATAATATTAGATTGAACTTAAAAGATATTTTCCCAACCAAGACGTAAACTTTTTTAATTATAATTAAATTATTATCATTTCAAAATTTTATATTTTTTATATTGGAGTAATTGTGATGTATTATACCTAATATATAATCTGTTATATATGATAATGAGATGTGGAATAGATCTATTAGGTTATAGACGTGCTGATGTAGTAGGAACCAGGTGTTTATTTATCGAGTATATTCGAAACTTCCATAGCGTAGTTAAGTCGGAGACGATCTATTTTTCCAACTGCATTAAAATCTACATCTTAAATGTTCGTGAATATAATCCGAATTTATATTCACCTAGTCATTTTCACTATTAAAGATGCCACAATCCCCACACAAGACTACTACAGGTATGGATGATAGTATATAGGAAAATTCGTAAGACTATTTAAGCTCGAAGTTTTGCTCTCAGTGTTTGAACGATACATAACCGAGATTTGAACCTTCTAGTCTGGAGATCTTATTGTATCTTCCAGAAGATACAACTCATCGTTTATTTATAATATGGAAACCACTATGGGAAACTTATTTTAGGATGGCCTTTCTAGAAAAAAAGAGAATATATTCCAAGTATCAGCATTTTGAACTTGTTGTTCTGCAAAAATTTTACAAATGATAAAGTAATCAGTAGGAATCCCTTTAGAAGCTGAAAAGAGTTTGGAAGATGTTTTCAAGGAAATTGAAGTTCATTTAAGGAGCTTAAGAAATCCCTTTATTGACTTGAATAAATTTTTCTCAATAAAACAAGCATAGAATCAAGATTACACAAGTCTGTGTAATAAACTTTATCAATTTGTTGATTTTGCTGATTTGAGAAATATTTCTTTTGATCGATTAATATGTGGAGTTTTTCTTCAAGCCATGTCCAGAGATTAAAATAAAGTCAAGCTAATTTCCAAAAAAACCTAGCTCTTTTGAAGAAGCTAGAATATTTCTACTCGACCAAGAATCTTCCCGACATGATGCAAATTCACTTTCAATTCAAACTTCCTTTCTAGCTATTATATCCACATATAAATAGGACTGGGCATCGTGCGAGTGCCAGGAATACGCAGGAGAAAGACATATGGTACTATAGATTAAAATATGGTTTTGGAGGATGGAATATCACGTGATTCTGCTATAGAAATGAGAATCTTCTATATTAAAAGTAACATTAGAACAGCTGATATAAAAAGTAGTAGAAATTTTCAAATTCGCGTATACTTAATTTACATGGTGAAACTCATAAAGAACCTACATATATTATAGATCTATTAACATTAAAATATCTTAAATTTATTCCCTTAAAGTCGCTAATATGATATGTAAATGTCTAACACTTTAGCCGTTGAAGTAGATTACTAGAAAATTTATAAATTAAAGAATTATAACGTATATTTGTGATATTAAATTAAAAAAGTATGGGTAAAATAGGAAAAAAAAACTGAAAAAAAAAAACGAGAACTATTACAAAAAAAAAATTAATTAGAAATTTTACTAGAAGTGATACATAGGAAATTAAACAAATTCATGACAATCGATGCGAAATAGAAGTTGTTAATATTAAATATTACAAATGGATTCAACAAATTATTAGCGACAAATGTTATATATTATGCATATATATACAAAATATAATGATACATTTTTACACAGAAATAAATATACTAACTATTTATAAAAATAAAATCCGTCTTGATCCTATCATACTTGAGATACTCTAAAACGACTTATAATTAAATAAATTGTGCATCTACATCTTCCAATCCATGGGGCATACCCAAGAGTTTACCCGAATAAATGGATGTTAGACAAACACCTTGCACACTATTTCAAGCTAAGATCCCCTTTGAGAACACTTCTAATTTGATCATCCATCTCAGGAGAGGGTATTCGACTCCTTCCTTGCGAAGGATATTCTAAGACTGCAACATTGAGGAGATCCATTCATGATGAGTAGAGAATTTCAATATTTCAAATTTGATTATTATTTACTTTATTTGAATTTGTACAAAGCAAAGTATTACACAGTGACATCAATTATAATTATTCATTACGTAGTATGACGTCTTTATCGTTACATTGAAATAGTGAACATTTATTAAGATAATTTATTGAATTATAATAACATATTTTCAGAATAGTACGTTAAATAAGTATGGACAAATTTAAAAAGATCCACCAAGTGAGGCACACAGAGACGAGATCCCTTGAACAGAAAATGAAGACAGGATCATAAGGCATGTGGCTAGGATAACCAAATGGAAAAATATGAATTCCTAGGAGAAATGTATAGTTGCAGATCCAATTAATTACAATCCAGGTAGAGGGGAAACTTTTTAAAGACCACTAATAAAATTAATTATATTCAATATTACACTAAGGTAAGCAGCAAACTATAACCTTCATTAGAGGGAGATGTTGTACAACAATTATTTATAAATAATGAAAAAAAAAGAGGACTTGCAACAACCATTTTCCTTTTCTAATCTCAAGTAGTAATTTATTAAAAATTACCTAAAAAAAGGACAGTAAATTATGCTCCAAGCCTAAATGACGTGTTAGCAAATTTCGTTAGAATACGTCATTAAACAAACAAAATAAAGAAGGAAAACAAATGGTTATCGAGGAGGAGATATATAATTCAAAAAATAAGTATTCTAAATGCTTAAAAAAGGATATTCAAGATCATGTTGCTTCCTACGACTATGCAAGACTTATAATGATAAGGGGCATTCAGCAAATCAGTATCCATCTATATCAATTGGTTCTTCAAAGTCAGTTGTTGGATCTCTTCAAACTCATCGACATCAATCATATCCTCCGTCGTCTAGTTTATAATCTATACTGTGGTGGCGAGTAACAAATGTATCCTCATTTCACTTCAAACGAAGTATCCATTAAATTGAAAACAATATCTTCAATAAATTATAGTTTTTAAAAAACAAAGTGGCGTTCAGATTCAGGAGCAGACTTGAATGTGATGAACCTCAAACTCAAATGGCAAGCATGCTGGCCGCATTTCTTTTGGTCACAATTGAATGTAGGTCTCCAAAAAGGACTGTGCAACTTTTGCTGTGTGTGTCGGTGCACCTTCTTGTCAAAGCTCGTCTCGATGTCAATACAGCTATCTAGAGCCTTCTTGACGTTGATATTAGTCGGACTGGTTTTCTAAGTCAAGTTTCGAATCTTTAATGCGCAAAGTAGGGCAGCAATCTCATTTTTTTGTCTTTTTTAAAGACATTTTTCAACTAATTGTGTTAATCTTTTTGAAGGACCGTTTATCAGCTGATGAGAGGAATTATCAATTCCTGTGTTTTTGTTACTCATAAATTTTATAAGTCCATATATTTCAACCACTCACCGGTACATGTTAATACGGATACACAATGGTGCCATTAAATTATGTTGATTTATAATAATAGTACAAACAGCTTTATTAAATAATTTATAAATTTATTTTTTGTTTTGTCAAAAAAATTTTAAAGAACAAGCTATTTTCACACCTTATTAAATATTAATAGTATAAATCTACAATTTTGTTATATATCTATGCTATTGGGATGTTATAAATATTATATCATCAAGATTTTATATTTAATGTATGTAATTTTTACCAGCGAAGATATTCTTGCAGAAAAATTTCTTGATTTTTTAAAGGATTAATCAATAATAATAAAAAATATATCAATATTGATTTTAATATTGAGGAGTATAATCTAAAAATTTATATTTTTTTATTATTATAATATAATCAATACATGAAAATGAACATAGATATACTTATTAGTATATTGGCAAAATATTAGAAATGCATATTTTGGCCTTGGTCACTATTTTACCAATAACAAAAGTTATAGACACCCAGTGTTAATTTACGTTTTATATTTTATTTTACATTTGATTATAAATTTTAACCTTAAAATACATAGGTTGGTATGTTGTTCAGTGTACCGGTACTATGTATAGTGACATAGAAAAATACTAAATGTTTAATTTCAAAAAATACCTAAATATCCACGGATTTTGTTCGATTTTGATTTTTTTTTTTAAGTGATCTCATTTTTATGGATGTGTACTAGCAAGTAGAAAACATTAATATAATATCGCTTAACATTTCAATGCCATGATAATGGCGTCAAACCCTGTAATAAATAATAATAATTAGTATCAATATTCACAATATAATATTGTACTTGCTTCATACTAATTCACAAACAGTAATTACTTTTTATATTTTAAATATTGATGGGAATTGAATGGATTCCCATCAATTATTGAATAATGTTTTCATCGTGGGGAACAAACGGCTAACTACCATTCGGATTTTGAGCTATTTTTCCCGATTATTTTTGGAGGAAAGGTTCCGTGATACATTAAAGCTAGCTACGTTATATGTGTTAATGTTAGTGATGAAAATCGTGTGTAATTTAGGATTGTTAAAAAAACAAACAGAAAATCCTCATGATAACACGTGTCACTTGAAGAATTTTAGGAGCTATAATCATCTGTGACAAGGGACGAAAGAGGGTAAAAAATTAACAAGGACATTAAAAAGAATTATACCAATGTCTATCGTCAATTCTATTCCGAGTCAAAGAACGACCTACAATTATAACTCAGTCACAATTCCTTATGGTTACTCTCTGTCTTTTATAAGGACACACGAATATCAATCAAGTTTTGAATATATTTATATCTAATATGAAAGAAAATTCAATATTAATTAAATAAATAATAATGATAATTACTAATGAAAAGAAAATGCATTCTTCCAATTACAATTTTCGAAAATTGGGCAAGCTAAAAAATATACAGTATTTATATCACTAGTTATTGTTGTTATATTAGATGCATGCATGTAGAAAAGTGATAAGTTGATTACGTTAATCACAAACAGAAGTATTTTTGAACCTTTAAGGTCCATTGATGCTTAATATACAACATTTTTGTTAAATTAAATTTAGTCTTCATACTCGTAAATACTATTTACTACAAAAAATGTATTTTTTTTAACCAATAGTAACAGTTTGAGATGCACTTTTACTCTGTATATATTTATGCACATTGAGTAAATTTTATAAAAAGAAGAAATCAGATATGGGATATTATTTGCATCGGTAAATGATCAAATTCAATTATTTTATTGTTCTGTGGATATAAGTTGAGTTGATATTAAAAGAAATGGAACCTCTTATTAAAAACAATTTATTATTGTAACAGAGGTATAACAATAAACTCTGTAATTCCCTTTAAAGCTCAAGATTTCACTCGGACTCGTAGAAAAGGACTTGTGAACACCTCTGATTGCAATCATACCTACTTTTTTGCAAAATATAAGAAACAATTTCTTGAAATGCAAAAAGGGCTCTGCTGAATCTTAAACAAAATAATCAGTGTATAAGATATATACAAATTCAAGACGGGCTCTTATTAGTATTATTCAGTAAACCAATATTCTAATGGTTCCGAGAAACTGATAAATCAAAAATGGTACCTTACTCAAATGATATTGGAGCTACAACTAGCATAAGCAACACATAATATGAAATTTGTTCCACTGATTATGTTTTTCAACAAATTTCTGAGTTAGAAGACTGTCCTTTTTAAAACATTACATGAATGAAAATGGTATTTTATAAAGTCATAAATTGAACAAGCCCATCTAGGGAAAAGGTCAGCTACCCAATCTACCACCCTGGTTGTGTAACATGGTTATTAAATCTGTAGTATTATTTATCTCGTGCTCTCCAAAAATCATCCCTCTTAGAAAACTAAAGAACTGTATGTGTAAGTTCAAGTGCACCCCAACAATAGAGGTAGAAGAACTGAAAAGTTACTGTAATGACATAATATAAGTTCATAACGTCATTGGTCTACTCTTTGACAAATTTTTATGCAGAAAAACCATTTATTATACTTAAAAAGTCAAATACCTACATAAGAAGAGACCTATGTAGGTAAATTTTCGGCTATTTAAATATGATAAATACTTTTTAAAGATATGACAAATGGTTAAATTGGCTTTTTGAATTTATGTTATATTATTGTAGTTCTCAGTTCTTATACCCTGATTGTAGCAGGCGCACTTAAGTCTACTCTTACATGTCTCTAATAATATATGCAGTGATGTCTATATTTTTATAGCTGGACTTTTTTTTTGGAATTTGTATTCTGAAAAATTAATTTTCTATTCTTCAGCTTTTGTCAGTATTATTTAACTTATGTGTTTTGAACTTTTTTTTTACTACATTCAATTATATTCAAAACCTGATTGAACATTCATGTGTGCTTATAAAAGACCGAGAGTTACCTGGATGATTTGTCGAGAGATATAATTGTAATCCATCTCGGGCTCGGAGTAGAATTGTGTATCGACATCGGAGTAATTTCTCCTAATGTATTTGTTCATTTCCTTCGTCCCCTCCTCCCTGTAGTTGACTTAATTAAACGTCTTGAAAACTATGCTGCTCTCATCTAAAACATTTTTCAAATTGTCATGTCTACAATGTTGATTTTCGGTTTTCTTTTTTTTTAACGAGCCCAAATACGCAAGGTTTATTCACTAGTTATATGGCCAACCTAAGAGAAAGAATAAGGAAATCATTTTAAAAGAGCTCTAATATACTTTGAGCCTAATGAACTATAGTTATGATTGAAGTTTCACTACATAATACCCTGAGTCAATAAATAATAACTCTACAAATCTTAAGTAATTTTTTTTGGATTATGTTATCTAACAATTACAAACTAAAATTAATATTCTTAATCGTGTGTACTTTATTGCGTACGACTATATTCATACATTTATGTATGTTTTTTGGTTTTTTTTATGTCATGAAACCAAAAGGCAAATATTGACAGCAAGGAAAAAAGAAAATAACTTTATTAATATACTTATCATGAAATTAAATACATTATTTATAAAAAAAATACAACTTTGGAACACATAAAACAATTATTTAAATTGAAAAATAAAGTTATTATGTTGTATAATTTATGTTACATAATACTTAATCAAACAAATTGATATTTAGAAAACATTCAAAATAAAATTTGTAGACTTTATTTTTGAGTTTATTTTTTATAGATTACTTATTCAATTTAATTGACGTTGTTAAGCAATACATCAGATAAAGGAGAGTAGAAAGAGTTGTATGCTCTACAGATATATTTTTCATGAAGTTCCATGCACGCTTCTTCGATGGTATTACAAAGAGATACCAAATGATGATAGAAATTAACTTCTAGATAATCTTATACAAATTAATCAAGGTGGTTGAGATCTAGACTCAGAGGAAGCCATATCATTTTTTCTCATAATGAAACTCTTTCTGTCAGCCACTCCTGAGATTTTCGAACAGTAAAAATTGAAGCTCTATCTTCCTAGAAGACAATTTCATTTTTATCTGATGAATGTTTCTAAAACCAAGAAAGAACTATAGGTAAAATTTTTGATCTATATTCCATTTTTCCTCGTCACTAAAGACAATTCAGAGCTTCCACTTAAAATTCCCTACAATTTATCCGTCCTCTTCTTCATTTTTTTGGCTTGTATACTGTACGGTAGACCGTTTTGAGGGGGTAAACCCACTTTTTTAGAAATTGGTAAATGCCTAGTGATAAAAAGTTGATACGTACTATTGAAAAAACGGTATGCAAAAAATTTCAGGTCTGAAATATAATTTTTTTAGCTTACGACACTCGATTGAAATTTCAAATTTTTTAATTTTGCTAAAATGCTTATTTTTATTATATCAACAATATTCAATACGAAATTTTTAGTTTTTTTCTTTTTTTGTGGCACACGTATATATATTCTTTACATTTTTGGTTTACTTTATTATGTTTTTTTTTCTTTGCACTATCACGTTATTTTAAAAATTTTAATATCTGTATTATAAATGATTCACTTCTACTAAGAATGATAATTTTTATATTTTATAAACATTAAATATAAGTCAAAATCGGCTTTGTTTATAGCCGCTGGTGGAGATAAATAAATATTCATAAGAAGATTCTTATAAGATAGCATTTATTTGAGTAACAAATAGATTCGAGAAAAATAAAAATTTTAAACCCAAATTTATCCAAAAACAAATAATTTTCAGACTGTATATAGTAATAACCGTTTTTGTTTTGACAAGCAGTATTTTAAATGTTTTTTAACAACAATTACTATAGCCAATGCTGGTTTTAAGAAGGTACTTCCCCAGAACCTCGCGCTTTTACGTACATATAGTAGCCTAGTATTTTATCTTTATTTAAGGTCCAATTCAATGCAAAACCATATCTGACGACATCCATTTTCATGAGAATCAATCAAAGTAGACTTATTATTTTTATCTTTTTGTTAATATGAAGAATAATAATAGCTTATGAGATTAGAATTATTTGTCATTTAAGCAAATAATTCCATTAAACAACCGAGAAGCTTTTCCAGTATTTGGGGTAAAATGTCTAAATACTTATTATTCGGTTACAAAATCAAGAACATCTGTTGTTCTTTTTTGGTTTAAAAAAAATTTATTAGCTAATTTTAAATTATTCAATAAATAATCTATGTAGTTTTGAATAAAAATATATGTCTGTTACTGACAGAGGAATATTTACCTTCTTCTCTTCTCTTAATTATAATTTTCCCAACTTTATTTTTGTTTAGGATATTTTTATTGATAAATCCAAGATTATCCAATAGAAACGTAGATAGCGATCTCTCTATCTTCCACACCTACACTATCATATGCTTCTGCATATGAGGACAAATATGTTATTTTATCATTGAAATTAATACTTGGACCTTAGTTTTCTTCTAGTATTATCTTCTTAACAGTCGTTTTTGGGGTTGAAAAATCTTCGTCGCAACTATTACTTACGATAAAAAATACATAATCTGGATTTGGTTTATCAATTCCGGGGAGTTTTTGGAATGCTTGGAAGGTTAATTGTTCTATTCTTTTTTTTTTTTTTGTTTATTTGTTTTTCTTATAGGGCAACTGTTGCGTTCTTGTCTGGGACGTCAATTAACATTTTTATTTATTTTATCAAACAGGATTTTTTTTCATAACAGGAACTTTCTTTGATAATGGCCTTTTACATCACGAAAAATTTATACTTTTACAAAATGAAATATCAAATAATTAATATTTTGTTGGTAACCTGGTAACTTATTGGTAAAATATTTCATCAAATGTCTATCCTTTAGTGATGTACTCGTAATACTATCTGATGTTTCACTTTTTTGTACAGACAGTAGGGATTGAAGCTGTTTGGTAGATATCTATGACTTTGATAGCTAAAATTTTACTTATTTCTTTCTCAGTAGGTTCTTTTTTTTAGTTTAGGATTTAGATTCCACCTTATAACATAAAACCCAATTTATCATATCTTGGCAGTTGAGTTTCGCTAAAGTCACAAACACTTTCAATAAAGAAGAAAATTGTATTTTTCACGTGTTGTTGAAGCTTTCTATGCCTATACAAATCTTAAAATAAATTATCATTTGATAGTCAATTTTTTAATAGTAATTGATTTTAAAATACGTAATTATATTATTTCACAACGTATTCAGAAGATATAGTGTATTATCTCGTTAATTAATAGTACTGTTCATCGTTCAATGTTCAAATCATAATCTATTGGATACTAGCTAGTTTTATAGGTTAATTATAAGGATTTGTTGAATATACGATGGAGTAAATAATATAAAATTATTAGGTTATTATTTATATATCATTTTGTACTTTCTTCTGACAATTTAAATATGTCTTTACACGTATTTGTGGTCCTAAGTTGGGTATACTTGGAGAGGTATATATAAAAAGAGTTCTTTATCCAATATTTTTTTAAAACAACATAACCAAGAATGAAAAACTAAGGTCATAATTGTTTCATTTCCACAATGTTACATTTTTCTTCATTTATTGTGGGTTATACAAACATGTAAACGCAAATTTAATTGTCTTTAGTCCATTGATTCTCAAATGGGGGTACGTGGAGAATCTCCAGGAGGAAAGTGAGATTAAAAAAAATATATATATTTACTACATCAAAAATTTTGCGCTGGGTAGGAAATATGTGGATGAAGACATATTTCGAAGGAGGTAAGTCATTTAAAAATGTTTGATAACCACTGGTTTATACTTTAGAAATTATTTTAAGGAAGATACCAACGCATGATATAATAATTTATTCAGTATTAAACTTGAATTTTTCGAGTTACAATGATGTCTACTAAAAAAGTTAGTTATAATAAAAGAATATGATACATTGACATTTAAATCTCGTTTTGGCAGCTAAAAACGTTTTCCCATAAATCTGAAATTTTTGCTTATTTTTATGCATAACATTGAAATTTAACCAGATATATTCGATTTTCTAACTTTATGGTTTTCGACCCACCTTTGTGAGTTCCTGATCGTAACATAGATTAAAAGGTTTAATTTCCAAATTACTTCGGACCAGCTTATGCATTAATGACTATAAAATTCAGATTTCTAATGGAATTTTGGACATCCATCTTTAATGGCTTTGATACATTTTTAAGGAACCAGGAAATCACATTGACAATGGTCAAAATAATTGAAAATACTTATATACTACATATACTAATAAATGTAATATGAATGTTTCGTTGTTGTCGAGAAAGATCCTGATAATTCTAATTCTCTTATTATGATAATAAAGATGGAGCAGGAAATTGTATAAAGTTTATACTAATCACACTATATCAATCTGGTTAAGTAGGGTAATCCACAAAGTATCATCAAATCCCCCAATATTCTTATTATTGTACTATTATTATGAATTAAAAAAAATAGTAATATAAACTTCCCAACATATATGCAAAAAATTTGACTTAATGGGAAGTCTATTTTTTATTCTTCTCAAAAAATTACCAAATCCAAATTCGTGAAGAAGAAAAAATGCGCTAATTTTGCTAAAAATTAGATAATACCATTTATTGGTATTATAAAGAGAAACACAAACCTACCAATATTTTTTTCGTACTTGCAAAAACAAAAAAGTTATGTAAAATAATGTTTGTGAAAAAATAATGCGCAATAACTGGTTCATTTTTGCAAATACTGCAAAAATTATTTAATAAAATAGCCCGGTAATTGAACATACTTTATTTTAATGTTAGATTCTAAAATTTTATGTACAAAATGCATCATTTTATGGCATTTTTTCTTAGAAATTGAAAATTGACGTTTGATGAAAATAAAGATAAAAAAAATTGAAAAATTATTCAGAAAATAACAGATATTTCAGTTAAACATCAATTTTTATGTGTCAAATTTATATGAAACGAATTTATAGACAAATTTCTACAAACTTATTTTATTTATGAATCCAATATTTTATCGAATGGTAATTTTTTTTAACTTGAAAAAACGAAGTTGCAATTTTTAAAGAGTTTTTTTTTGTTTTTTTGTACCTAACCTATAAACGTATAACTATAAACGATGAATTAAAATTCATATGTCGGCAATTCCCATTAAAATGTAAACTATATCTTTTTGTCAACTATCCATTTGATGACTCATGTTCGTTCCGAACGTTGATTTCTTGAACTCGAATAAACATTTCATTTACTATTTAATGAAGAATTCCAAACGATGGGAATTATAACATTATTTACTAAATATTCAAATCAGATCAAATACTACAAATTACTGTGTCTCAAAAAGAATTGTATTCCAATTGTCTTCTTTTTTTACTGACAAATATTATCCCCTATTATTTAATTTAATTTTATATTTTTATTATGAAAAAATATTATTGATCTTGCTTCACATTTATTACCCAAAAAGACTGTATATTTTTGTCAAATAAATTTATGTAGATTGTATTAAAGCTACTTTAGTTTGGAAGTTAGAACAATTTCTTTGGTGTTCAATCGATGTCATCATGTGAATCCAAATTTTTTCACAATTTAACAAGGACATTGGCACTTTCTACTCTTTCATTTCCATCATTTTTATTATATATTCGTGAGTAAAGGTCTTACGAAGTTAGCTCTCATTCTACTAAGCACTGGAGCTTCTAATCTTTCATTAACTTCTTTTTCGATACCAGTTCTCCAGAAATGCATCTATTTTCTCAGAACATCAACGTCGATAGTAGATCTGTTGGGATAATATGGTTCTTAATTCAGTAATATCAATTGTCTCACTCCGGCTTTTTCCTCTTGCTCTACAAAAAAATCACATCTAATAATACAACAAATTTTTATGTGTATCTTCAAACACACCCGCTAAGTTCGATTCCGTTATTCGGAAATAGACATTGAACGTTAATTAAAGATATCCAAATTGCACCAACTTCAAATTAGATAATAGCAGAAAAGTTGATTTTCATTATAAATATCTTCATTTGAACAAGGATTTAGCAATACTTTTTCATTTAATGAAACGAAATATTCCATACATGTTAGCGAAACAAATCTAATTCAAACGTGTTCTGGGCAAGTATCTAAGTATTTTGACCTGAGAAAATCTTTTATTTCAAATAAACAAAAATTAAGATCTTTTAAACGATTTAAAAAAGATAGGATTAGCCTTTTCTCTTTAATAAAGGGTTTTCAATTACGAGTGCTTTAACTTTTTTATAAATAAAAAAAAACATTTAAAGATTTTGCCAAAAAAAAATTTTTTCAGTACAACTTATAAGATATACATTTATGTATGGAAAGTTATTTCTGTAAAGTTACCACCACGATCAAGTTTACAGAAGTCCAATCGCTGAACCCAATTTTCTAATAGTTTTTTTCTATAAATCGACCGATATTGTCTCAATTTTGCGTTCAATATTCTCTCTGAGCTCTTCTAACATAGCTGGCTTATTGGTGTAGACCAATGACTGCACGTGACCCCAAAGAAAATAGTCTATAGGCGTTAAATCGCACGATCGAGGTGGTCAATCAACTGGACCATTTCTCGAAATAAAGCGCTCCCCAAATTTGCTTAGCCATAAAACGATTGTAACGTTTGCTGTATGAAAAGTGGCACCGTCTTGTAAAACCACATGCTTGCCAAGTCATACCTTGAAAATGGGCCAAAAAAAGTTAGTTATTATGGTGTGATAGCAATTTCAATTTACAGTAACGTGACAATTATCACCATCAATAAAAAAATATGGGCCAATGATGCCTCCAGCATGAAATCCAATCCAAACAGTAATTTTTTCAGGATGCCATGATGTCTCGTGAATCGCTTGTGGATCGTTTTTTGACCAATAACGCAATAATTTTGCTTATTAACAAAGCCATTGAGCCAAAAATGAGCTTCATCTCTGAAGATGATTTTACTATGAAATCAGTTATTTTTATCACAGTTATTTTGATAATAAATATGTATAATTTTCAATCGCTAATCAAGTGTAAATCGCTCCTTGATGAAATACATACTAATGAAGTTCCTAAATGTCAAAAGAAGAAAATAAGTATGGCGTCGTTTTTTCCCCTAATGGAAAAAATAGAAGCATTTTTCTATGAAAAACCTTATATATTAAAGCAAGTTTACTTGCGAACAATAAATTTGAATCATGCTGTCCTTAGATAATACAATATGAATAAAATGATTCAAGGAGAATGTGAAACAAATATGAATCATTAATGTAATGTACGAATTTATCATATGCTTTCAATCACCATTTTTGCACAATAGGTACAGTTCTACTCCCATACATACATTAATTGCTTTTCACAAATCAAATTTATAAAAATGCATATAATAAGTATAAGTCAAAATATAGGAACTCTATTTTGAATAAAAGTGGGGAAAAGGATCATAAAGAATATTTAAACATAAAATTTATCAAGTAAGTGAAAAGATATAATCAATCAAGATCTTTTATTACATTTCCAAAAAGTACATAAAATAATAATAAAATTATCCATTAAAGCAACGGTTATTTAATGTATGTATACCCCAAAAATGGTAGTAGATCTCGGATTTTTTTTCTCTTTGAATAAAGAGTCAAACTAATTGAATGGACCTATATAACCATTCATCTTATACCTACTAAAGTATTCAACAAAAAAAAGGAATTTCACATACATACTTTTTTTTTTAAATATTGATTTGCAGAAATTGAATGGAAATGATTGAAAAAGTATGTAAGCATTTTTTTAATTGCAAAAATAATGCATTGATTGATATTAAGGGCTTATGCATTTTTAAGTAAGATGATCATAAATATCAGACATAATAAAAACTTAAATGTTCTTTTTAGTTCTTAACATCTAGTATACTTTACAACAAAGGATCGTTCTATCATAATCAGTATTACATTTTTGAAGAAGAAGGTTTAATACTGTTACGCCCACTCGATTAATAAGCGGTCAGAATTACAGGATTGCTTAAAACTAGAATCATTGTTAATTTTTTAGAAAAAAATTGTGTATATTTTTATTTTTGATATGTGTCAAAATCAGAGGTTTTTAGTTTAATTGAAAGCGATTTTTGAGTTATTGATTGAATATGATTTTATTTTTTTTTCGAAGTATCAACTATTTTGTAAGGGGAAAACTCAAACCCATTATCAAGGCTTAGACCCAGCAAAGAACTACGTGGTAATCGAGATTAATTTTCTTTCTCATGGCACGGACCAGTTTATCATATATGGTCTTGACAAGGATACAAATGATTATTTCTCATAGATATTGACACCTATAGTCATTGACAGTAGATTGTTATCATAGGTGATTTAAATGTCACGAAAGACTCCAAAAGGTATGCCAGTAACTACGAGGGATCATGTAATAAAAAAAGTTCAGCAAATTTAGAACAAGTGATAAAGGACTATTATCTAAAAGATCTAGGTCTACTTGTCTATCAGTTAAACCCAAAAATGGTTTCCTCATATAAGGGAAAGTCATCAATGCAAATTACAGGACGAATAGAACATATTCTGGTTTCTTCATCTATCACCTTAACTCTCGCAGAATTCCTAGTACTAGTGGAATACATTTTAGACTACTCTCCAATCTATGTCTCCTTTCTTACTCCAGTAGTACTTACAAGTCAAGATTAAAATGATCTCTTTGAGGATGTATAGACTCGTTTAGAAATTGAAATATTATTGACGAAACGATTAGAAAACTTGATCAATATCAATATACACCTTCTATGGCTTTGAGTTGGCTTCTAGATCTGTATTGAAGAAGAAAGGAATAGCCGCCAGAATACAAGTTTAAAAAAATTGGAACTCTTAAAAGAGACTCAAAATAACTATGACATCAATATCGAAGATGAATTGAATTATGTATTTTTAAAAAAAGCTCTCTCATAAAAATGCCTAGCAAGCTGATGGAGTGCAACATTAAAGAATAACTTCAAGTCAAACAACTCGAAAGCTCTAAACAAATCTATAAAAAAATTAGAACCCTTCGTTTTACTTTCAGAGAAGTAACTACTGATCCAGAACGAATTGCGCAAGAAGCATTTTATACTGCTCTGTTTAAGGGTAACAAATGTCTTCTTTTTACTAAATGCGACTTTTGTAAACAATGGATACAAGTGAAGAACAATGTAGTGACAGGTAGAAGAACAAAGGCAAGTCCTATTCCAAAAATAATTATGGAGCAACTTAACTTCCTAATCTCACTACATGAAATAATTAAATATATTGAGAATTACAAGAAAAATGTTAAATCTCCTGTAACATCGGATCTTCCTTTTGAATTTTATCAAACCTTTAATAAGCCAAATTATTCATTCTTAGGAAAAGTCTAAGATGAAATTTTTCAAACTGGAGTTGTGCCTCAGTTCATGAATATCGGTATGATTTCGCTTATTCCCCTAATCTGCGTCAACTGCAGACCCATCACTCTTCATTTTATATATATTAGTCTTTATTTGATTTAATAATTACTTAAAGGTGACTATTACTAGTACTTATAAACATAGATACAAATATTAGAATTCTGTACATACAATAAATATTATAGGTTACAATTTTATATAAAAATCTATCACTAGTATCAAATTTTTCTCTCCCCCCTCCCAACAATAACAACCACAACCAGGGGTGCTGCAGGGAAAAGAATAAATCTGTCGTAAGATTCGCGGTCAAAATAACAAATAAAACATTTCAATTTTAAAACAAATCTTAAATAAAACAATCTTAAAAGGAAAACGAAAAAAGGGAGGCAAGAAAAAACAATAACAACAACCTCACCTATAAAACATAAGAATAAAAATAAAAAATAGCATCTGAAAAATTAGTAAATAAATATCTAATTAAAAATATAATCACAACACAACACAGCAGTGTAGGCTATATTTTTGGAAAGTTTAATGTTTTCATAATTGGACCTTGTAATCATGTTTTGCAATGGATTTGGATACGATTCTGAACGGAAGAGCCATGTCGTTAATGCCATAAATTTTTTCCTCTTGGGTGGGCCCTCTCCGTAGGTAGTGAGTCAGACGTTAAGCCATTATAAAATATATTCCTTTTAGATATTCACTGTCACGAAAAACATGGAAAAGCGTTTTATTAGCAAGGCGTGTATAATACACTCCAAAGGCGACCCTGTATCTCAGGTAGGACTGCTCAGGAGAGAGATGTGGATCGAATAATGACCTCACATATTGTTTCTGGATCATTCTATCTTTTATTTTGCATTTTAAAGTGTTGCAGAGGGTGTCTTCTTCTCACTCCCCTCCTTAATTGCTTTATTATTAATATTTAGTGCTACTCTTAGATGAAGTGTTTTTTTCGTTGGTTTGAAGACCCATAGGAGCGAATTGCGTAGCATACTGACAATCGGATGGTTGATTATATCCTTGGTAATTACATCATTTATGGTGTTAAGACCCAGCTCCTCTCTGATCTTATTAGGAAGACCTATTTTCACCTCTGGGTTTCCAACTAGAGGGCCATTCGCCCCCACTGACCTGCAATATACCTTGACAATGTGGTTGGATGGATTTAATTCCTTCCATGGAGATGATTTTGGCGTATTCGTGATGGTCCCTCTGCATGCTTCTATGTAGAGTGTTGTCCGAGGATAATCAACAAGATGTACCAGGAGAAAATCAAAATTTCCCAGTGCAACTCTAGGTCCATCATTCTGAGTCCCACTCTATCCTTTGGGAAGAAGAGTCTCCAATTACTGATTGATTTTGGAGTGCCAACAAACTCTATGCTCTTTCTTTTCCAATCTTGGGCCTTCAATTTGTCAAAAGGGGTGCATCGATGAATGTGATTAATTCCCGAGAGTATTGTCATATTCCAACATTTTATTTTATAAAGAACCCCAAGTTTGTACTTCTGGACTTCTATTATTGAGTGAAATATTTTTCATCTATCTGACGTGTGTTCTCACTGCCAATGAAAAGAGACTTGCACTTATGGGATCACTTTGACACATTCCTTTTTGCAATTCTAACACTGGGGCTCCTTCGATATCAATTATTGATGTTGAGTTGGACATTATATTTTTAATTGCGTTGCAGTATAATAGTAATTTGCCAATAATTTTGACAATATATTTTTTCAAATCAATTGATAAAATTTAATTAAGATGTTTTTTGGGTCACGTAAAAATGTCATACCGCACCCTGTATATGTCTTTTAAAAATACAATGTTTCACTCATGACTAATCTGTTTTTGTGTTTTTTCTACGATATATCAACCTACATATAATTCAATTAGTAACTTATGTGTATCCATCAATCAAATATTATGTAAATCTTGAGGTAGAATATTATAGGTTGAGGAAAAAGTAATTTCGTATTCTTCAGAATATTTCAATCCTTTCTATGAACTCTTACCATCATCCAATTTAAGCAAAGTATAACTTGTTCTATTTGATAACTTGTTGCCAACGAGCATCTAACTTCATAATACCCTTCTTGTAGAAGCCCTTCTCCCTATTGACAAAAAAAATCGGACAAGTAATTTCCACAGACCTCTATTTTTCTAAATTTTTAAACCAAGTGCGTTGGTCGTCACAGGAACATGTGGTAGTCACTCAGGTCCATACTGTAAGGTAGAGGCATAAGAACTTCCCATCCGAGGTCTCGGAGCTTCTGGCGTGTCATCAAAGATGTGTGGCCTGGCGTTGTCTTGATGAAACACGATTCCTCTCATATTCACTAATCCTGGCCACTTCCGGGTGCGGTAAGACATTTTTTGTGACCCAAAAAACATTTTGATTAAATTTTATTAATTGGTTTGAAAAAATATATTGTCAAAATTATTGGCAAATTACAAGGGCTGTATTTTATCTGATAAAACCCCCATTAGAAACAATTACATCCTCAATACGGAGTCAGAAAGCTGTTCATTTCTTAGACAATTTTATCCTTTGTGGAGTTGCCCCAGACTTCAGAAATGGTGGGATTCGTGCTATCCATATTTCGGTGTCGGTGGTATTTGTTCAATGACATCCTACCAAAAGTAATCAAGGGGGTCCACGTTAGGGAATGACGGAAGCCATATTTCCTTTTGCCAGAAATAAGGAAAGTTTTCTTGAGATCAATACCTTCCTTTGCTAACTTTTTGACATGATAGTTATTGCAGATAGTAATGTCGTTTATAGGTAAGTTGGTTACACCTTTTTGCCTCCTTTACACTCATTTGGTGACCGATTCAAAACAATAAACTGCATCAAAGCAAAGCTTATTTATGACGGCATCGCATTATTAAAATAATTGCACAACATATCAATTGGAAAGTTTTTCTCCCATACCTTGTAAAAATATACATTTTCAAACCTAATTTGTTTTTATAAGTCTCATTTTTTCTGACATCCATAAGAAAGGTCATTTTGAAATTGAGAGATATATAAACTATGCTTTATTATCAATATGAAGCACATTCAACAAGAATATATAGTACTTGTCATTAAAAATGTATATGATGAAAGGATAATACATAAAAATATATCCATTTAACTAATGTAAATCGTTTAAAAGCTCTTAAAGATATTGATGAAAAATGTCTTTGAGCAATAATGAAACTAATAAAGACATGAAGACTTTAAAAAGATTTTCATTATTATATACATATTTTGTGTATTGTATTTCTATCAAATAAATAATATTTCTCATTTTAGAATGAAACCATACTAATAATATATTTCAAATACCTTAACATAATTGAGATGTGATATTTCAAATTATATAAAATTATTATTAAATAAGGAAATTCTTTTTAATTTTTGACTGTTTCAAAAATATGTCTTAAGTCAAATCCTTGAAGAAAAAAAAAATACTAAATTTTGATCAAATACTTTTTTGTGTCATTTCTAAGACGTATTGTGTTATAGTCGAAAAGTCAATTGAGTCCATATTTCTCATGATTGTTGTGTTCAAACCTGCAGGAAGAGGAGTCCTTTTTTATCTGTATTCATAAATTTTGTGAGAGGCTTTGCTATTATCACATCCATTTTTAAGTTAAGCTCATCCTCTTTTGATGTTTTTTCACGGGAATATGACCAGTCGCAAAATTTAAAATCTTTTTAATTGATGTTCTTCTCTCTTTATATATTTTCCATCAAGACGAGGAAAAAAGTACTTCGTTTGCCGACAACTTGGATCACCATACCACTAGTTCAACCGGACGTAATTATTTTTATTTTCTTATTTCAGTTTTTACTGTGACCAGTGGGACTTCCAATGTAGATTTTTCAGTCATTTTACATCCCATTTTAGCTAGTGCCTCCACATATTCATTACCCGTATTATTGTTATGGGCCTTTACCCATGACATGTTTACAGAACCTTTCAATCTGCCGATCTCAGCCAATATCCTTTTTTGTTGTCTCTTAAAGATTCCTCCTTTTTTTGAAAGACAATCTATGGCAGCTATACTATCACTATGAAAAACCACCGGACAACCTGAATGCTTTTCCATTCCAGCAAGAGTTCACAATGCTTGAAAAATTCCTATCAACTCTGTGTTATGCCAGTTTAAATTTCCATAGCCATCAAGAATAGGTTCGTCCCCACACGAAATACACTAACCATACCCAATGGTATCCTCCATTTTTTGATCCACTAGTCAACACATTTACATATCGAGGATTTGCAGATGTCCCTTCATTCATAATCACAAAAGAAGGAAAGTTATAAGGTTTATGATTAATTTTCTCAAAGGGTGCATCAAATTTGTGGAGTATTTTATCTAAATATTGTAGGAGAAGGGTTTATCCTCCTTTTGTTCTTGACTATGCAATCCATGTGATTGGAATATCATCCATAATTCTTAATCTGATTGTCATAGCATGTCTTTTAATGCAAAGGTATAAAGGTTCCATATTAAAAATAATCTCTATTGCTTTTGTTGGTGTTGATTGCATCGCTCTAGACATCAAGAGACAGGCTAGTCTATTGACCCTTCGAAACTTAGTGGTGTTTCCCTGTTTTTCTATTATCCAAGGTGTCTAAATTGCTGCCCCATAACATACCACTGATTTCAAACATGCCTCACGAATCAATTTCACGTATATAGGCCGTAGACCCCATTGGTAACCAAAACTAAGTTTCTTGCAGCAAACAATACATTTTTAGTTTTTTTTTGATGATATGATCAACATGCGAACTTCATCCCAGTCGACGGTCAATTATAACACCAAGGTACTTGTATTGATCCACCCACTCTATCGCTGTATAATTTATTTTGGTCTCAGGAAAACTCACTTTACGTGCCCAGGTACATAACATCCCCTTAGTCTTTGACCCACTAAACTTGAGATCCATTTGAGATATGTTAAAGTATTTATCGATTATTCGCTTTTGAATGACATCATCCATTGAAGTCGGATCAATCCCAGTTATCACCAAGGATATGTCATCTGCAAAACTAATAGTTGGGCCAGCCTAGGTTGAATAATGTGCTGAATGGTGCAGTTCCATACGAATGGCGATAGAATTCCCCCTTGAGGACATCTTTTTGTTGGATTGAAAAAGAAACTTCCTCCCTGTAGAGAACAGGTGATTTATATGTTTAGTAAGTAATGTTTTTACCATTTAATTGTGCATGAGTGCATTGTGCATACCGTTATTTTCCAAATATTTTCCCATGGCACCTTCAGGAAGGTTGTCGAATGCTCTCTCGATGTCGAAAAAAACGACTATGGCATGCTTCTTATTAAAAACGGCGCTTTCTACCTTATCAACAACTTTACCAATTGCCGAATTTGTAGATTTTCCCCTTTGGAAATCAAACTGATTAGTTAATTGTACTTTTATTTTCAACAATTAGATATGCCAATACACCACTATCTCTAGACCTTTAACTATTGATTTCGCTAGGAAAATTGGTCTGTATACTTTTAGATATGTACAACCATCTTTTAGTGGTGTTTGGTAAAAAATCCCTAGCTTCTCTCCATATCCTAGGTACATAGGAAAATTTAAGTGATAACTTAAATATAAAAACTGTCCTGTTATAGTATTCCTTTGATAAATTTTTAAAAATAATATGGGCTAAGCCATCAGGTCCATGTTTTTTTAAAAATTTTGAATGAGCTAAATACTTCCTCCACAAGTGAATTATTTATTTATTCGTTCTTTTCTTAGATTCCTCTTTTGGGATCTTCAAAGTTATTTTACTTTTTTTTTTTTGCTTGGGTGTTTTTTCTTGATTCTTATTTTCCACTGGCCTTCTCCTCAATACTTGTTTCCAATCCTCTCTAAAAGGAATTTCATTTTGGTTTAATTTGTTCTCATTTGTCCTACTTTTGGGGTCTTCGATTATAACTGTAACTTGATCGTCTTCTTTTGCATTTTTGTTTTGACTCAAAATACGATCATCCATGTTTTGTTGATCATCTAAATTGCAGCCCTCTTCCTCTAGTTCTTCTGTGCGTGTAATTTCTATTGGGTTTTTGGGCTTTCCTTAGATTTTCCATTCCTCTAATATTAAGGAAGACTCCATTTTCTATCTCTAATTTAGCCACTACCTCCAAAAATCTGGTGGGGAGGATTATTGGTTTTTTAAACGGGAATAATAAATACTCCTTTCTACTTTTACAGTCAAAAAGATAAAATTAGTCATTTTAAATTGCCCATTAATAATATGTGTCATGGGTTTAAACTTGAATTAATTTGAATTATACTAGTGTATAGACAAAAAATAATCGACTCTCATTTATGGTAATTTTAAACACAAATAAAATTGAGACGAAAGAAGGCTTCTAAAAAGTGTCTATATATATTATGAACAGTTACTTTTAGCCAGTTGAAAATTTACAAACATTATTTTCACATAAATAAGAGCCGTTCTACCAAAGTCAGCAAATTGTGTCAAGGTTGAGTAACATTTTCTTTGTTGATTCCTTTTCAAAAGGACTAAACGATTGGGACTGTTCGTATGAAAATAAAGTGTAAATACGTAAATAAAGTAAATACGGTGTGTCATCAAAAAAGAAATATTGATTTTCTAATTCCAAATTCAATCCTTATTTGATTCTCAGATTATTTTTTGTATAATGCTGGTTCACAACATTTGTATTGTTTGTTTGTTTTTTAATATAAAAAGGTTGCGTGTTCTTCAATTTTCTATTGAAAAAAATGGAAAAGAAAAAATCAATTAAGGTAAAAACTTTTGAAATATTTTTATTTTCCAAAAATTAGCATTTTGTAAAAAATGACTATTTTAGAAGAATAAACAATGTTTAAATGTTTTCTAAGATTTTTATCCTAAATTATTTTCCTTTATTTTTCAAACACCAAAATATTTCTAACTTTTTTTATGTATTAAAAAACAAACTGACAATGTAAAATGGCTGATACTGTCAACATACGTTGTGAATATGTGTACCAATATAATAAAAAATAATTTTATAATGGAATGAGAATTAAATGTTTATGCTCGTTGTCAAAAATGAATACTTTTCAGATAAACAAACAAACTTTGCTTATTAATATTGATCAGAAAGTTTTTTTAGCAAATCAAAATAGTTTTCTATTATTCTTAATTGATGCTTAATTTTATTATTTATTATTTTTATAAACAATGTATATTGTACAGTCAATTCAGTAAATTAAAACAACGGTTTAATATATTTAAATAGATTGTTAAGAGCACTTAGAACACATAATGTATTATATCAACCCTCAAACAAGATATTCGTATATTAAGACAGTGAAATAATCGCTTCTATGACCTTAATTATTTTTAACGAATGAAAATGACTGACTACACTTCTAAAGTTTGAGCTTGTATGTAGATACTTAATTAACAACTAAACAATTAATCAAATTATAGTAATATATTAAAAGTATTTCTTTTACCCCTGTCATAGAAGCTAAATACTTTATTTGTATTTCTGTTAAAAGTTTGCAAAAGTAAAAGTTATAACAAAAAAAATATTTAATTATAACTTTGGAATGTTACATTCGTCAGAAATTATGGGGTTCCTAACAAATTGTGTTTTAACATGAATTAATATGGTTTGTAAAATTATCAATGCACATTTTTTTTAAATTCCAAAATTTTAAGAGTTGATTGGAAAGTGGAACAGAATTGGAGACTTTTGATTAAATAATTCTGAATTATAAACTAAAATATCGAATCCTAACACTCCAAAAAACAAACCTTTTAGAAGAGTCGAATCTGATAATGTTAATTTGAAAGAAAAGGAATTAGCAGATAATTCATAGTTTTGGTACTTCAGGTGCTAATACCCTTAATTGTAACAAAAAGTAAATCATTCAGATACGAGAAAACATAGAAGAAACGTGGATCGTGTAAAGGTGGCTCTATTCATATGGGAGTTGATAGTATGCATTTGATAGCAATAGAATGTATGTATTGAATGATGTATGTAGATACAATTTTATGATATATTTTCATTCATGTCTGAGTCAAGACATGTTATTTAAATTGTTTTACTACTTTATTGTAGAAAATTATTGCTATTTTTGTATAATAATATATGAATTTAATTTTGTTTTATCTCGAGGAGGGTGGGGTTCCATGTGCAATTTTGTCTTTATAGCAAATTAGTGTTACTAATTTTCTGTTCAACATAATTGCAGTATCAATCATTATAACTATTAATATTTTACAATGATTAGTGCATCAGTAAATGATATTTTGCAATGATTGACAATACAAATCTTGTACTAACTATGATTTCTTAGAAAATAGTGAATTTAATAAAATGATTTTTTTTTCTGTATGTTGAAAATTTAATTATTAGTATTTAATGGAAAAAGTTTTTAAACATTTTCATATGATATCCCAATGATTCTTATAGTTGAAAAAACTATGACATTACATGAGCACAATACTTTTTGTCGTTACAACTTGTAAAGTGTTTTTTTTTTATATTTCCAAAGTTGTTATCTTTATTATTTTATTCTAGAAGAACGAAAATATAATTAAAAGGTAATCATTAGAGTGTGAAAGACAAAAAGTAGCACTGAGAATGTGTAACAAAAATATAAGTGTAAGGCTTTCGAGGATTCACAACAAAATTTAGAATTGATATGATAGTAATTCATACCTATATCATTGCAGAAGACGGAGTTGTAATGATGTGTAGCTCCCCCAACTCATAATTGCTCGGAGCTAATATAATGAAACGTCATGACAGCTAAGTTGCTCTCCTTCTAAATATATTTCAGGGTGACCACGTTGCTATTCTGTTTCTTTTTTTACATACTGACAGGTCATATTTTTTACAACTATAGTAATACTTAAAATAGGATTGTAAATATTAACCATTTTTTAATGTGGGGGTTTTGTTTTTGGTAGACTTTACAGTGTTTTTTATCCTTCTAGGCTATTATCATCATTCTTTAACTCTTAAGGAGATAACATATATGTATAAATTGTAACCACAAGTATGTGTGATCATGAATGACGGAGAGTAACATTGAGGAGCTATTTATGTAAATCCTTGTTTGAAAACCTAAAATTTGTTATTCGAGCCGAGTTCATTGTTTGATACAGAGTGGGATTTGTGCTTATTCTGTAAATGGGCAGTGTTATCTTGTTAAAACGGAATCGTTATAAAAATAAAGCGAGTTGATCCAATCTAGCTTTAACTTGAGAGAAACAACATATATACACTATTATACGTTTTAAATTATGTCCAACAACAATTTTTCCGCCTCCTATTTCGATATTCGACCTTTTCTTCAGGGCCTGACATTTCGTATTGTGGACAAGGAAGGGCAAGTGATGGTTTGGATTTTTTGTAAAAGAGGACGCAATTGTAAATTTGGCCGTAAGAATCCTGTCAAATAAAGATAGGTCCATGCCCTATATTATTTTCTCAAAAAGAAGTTATATTTTAGTAGGGATCATTCCTTGAAAATGGTGACAATTTCAATAGATTCTCTAAATATGTGTTCTAGGACATTTTGTTTAATGGACGAATTATTACTTTTATTGAAGGGAAGCATTTCAAGTATGTGTGTCAAATCACTTTTTTACTCATTATCTGGAAATGGCCTTACTTTAAGGACAAATAGATCTATTGAGAATCCATCAAACAACCCGTACAATATAAGTGACGGGAAGGCTTCAAGATATTTATTGAAACCCTCATGATGAACAAGGCGATTTTTTCCTCGAAGGTTAGCTTCTCATTCGGACTTCAAAGTTTGAAAAATACATATCTATCACACACTTTTTTGAGAAAAATTACTTCAAGCGTCATTTATAGTTGACTCACCACATATGTACAAATACTGTTCCATTGATGTTTGATTAAAAAATAATTTATACTTGATTCCCTTACTTATTACATTAAAAAATCCATAAAATTGTATTTCTGTATAAACTTCCATTTTTATAGATCTATGAAGGAAAGAAAATAGAGTCATTTTATTCATTCGTTATTTATGTAAATTCAAACCAAGAAATAAGGTCGGAAGTTATTATTTCCTGTAATAAAAGCCCCTGTTACTTCACCAATTTAAAAAAAATAACTTACAAAGGATATAAATATTGGGTAATGATTATTTTTCATGGAATATTTCTTCTAATAGAATAAATTTATAGTTCTTTCATTTTTCCTTTGTATATGTAATTTAAATTAAAAATTAAAAATCTCATGTTAATAACATTATTTAACCTTCCCATGGTGAAGTGGCCTATTATGCACCCCGAGTTTAGAAATAAATGGTTCTTAACATATTCCATTAAATCTAACTTTTATCACCGACACTTTTTAGAATGATACTTTTATATAATTCACTCAACCTCATCCAAAACAGATGTGTTCAATTTGATTCCCCAAATTCGCATAAAATAATGACTATATCAAAGAAATTCATACTAAAAATAAAATTAATATAAGAATAAAAATCATATCTTGTTGAAAACCAAAATTTATCTTGTTAATTATTATTTTAAAATAAGAATTTTTTTTTCTGGATGTCTTAAACATTAGTATTTTTAATTTATATTCAAATCTGGAAAGGGTTGTAATAATTTTAAAAAATGATACAATGTTAGAATGATGTAATTATTATAGTAATTTAAGTGTAATATCATGTAATTAAAAACGTTATATATTTAGTAATTTGAAATATAGAAAAAGTTTGATATTAGGGAATGTAATTTTTTTTTAACCATTTTATACAGGGCCTGTTATAACATAAAATATATCAATAGGATACCAAGTTGTGTCATAGCTTTAATAGACGCCAATTAAGGAATTTTTGGCTATTGATAGTCTACATGATTTACATTTTGATTTGGTAGAAAAAGGCAATATATATAAGATTAAGCTGATCACTAGAGGGCGAAGCAGCATAACCTCCTTTATATTATGGGTGACACTCAGGCTGTAGAAGTAATAGCAGGAAGGGTGTGGTTTCATTCTAGAGACAAGATTTTGATATTTTCTTTAAAAATTCTGTAAGTTGATGTTAAGCGTTGGAATAGTGAGAAAGCATTTTGACTCGAACACAAACTATTCTCAAAAAATCGTTTGGGTGAATATTTTATTAAATTAAACTAATTGCAATTTAGCTCCAGATATGTTATTGATGCAATCTATGGAAAAGAGCTAATGAATTAAAAATTTTAAATAAAATAAACGATTTTTTAATTTTAATTTCATAATTTAAAATTTTTAAAATTCTTTGAACACAAATCACTCCACGGATAATGAGTCTTAAGAGCTAAAATAAGTACTATCAAATCCAATGTCATGCAAAAATCATAAATTGGTGCAATTTTTTAAATCAAGTAATTGGAACTGGATTTATTTAAAAAAACAAAACATTTTTTAGACTTTTGTATTGATTACCTATTATTAATTACTTAATCAACTAGGTATTCATAAAAATAATATAAGATATGTTAGTAATTAAATCTTTTATCTCCATACATAAAAATTATTTAATCCTTTAAAACTTTTTAATCAAAAGTTATATCAAAAGTGACGAAAAAATGTAATAATACCCAGGTATTAAAATGCCAAAGTTCGATTTATTCAGTGTAATAAAAAAAAATTTTGATTTATAATACTCGTTTTAAGTATTGTCTTTTGGAAAAAAAGCAAGTTATATTATCGCATCCTGTATTATTTACTATTGAAAATAAGTAATTTAAAGAAGTTTCACATAGCAAATTTATTTTTTATGAAAAAAAAATAAAACATGTAATAATTAGACCAGGAATTTTATATACTTAGGAAACATTTCGTTGGCATATAGTAATATATTACAAGTAAGGATCAACGCAATGTTGAATATCAGCTAGCATGTCTGTAAAACGTTATTCAGCCATTATTTATTTATTTATTTTTTTGAGCTTGGAATTAAATTTAGAGCCGCTAACGATTGAATTTGTTGGATACATTTGCATACATACATGCATACATTTAAAATATAATAATCTATTTTTTATATCCCTGAGTATTCTCAAACTACAATAAAATGAAACAAAATTATAAAGGTTACCTTCCTATTACAAAAAGAAAAGTTTCTTAGAGTTAAAAAAAAATTTATAAATGAAACAACCATTGTCAAAAAAAAAAAAATCTGGATAATAAAAAAGGAGAATATACGGTTACTTATCCATATCAACTTTTTTTATTTTTTTGTATCTGTGAACTAAAATTCGCATATCTATTTTGCTAGAAGTAGACAGATATCTACGGATTTATCAAGGGGAAAAATTAAGTTTTTGTTCCCCTATCTTTTTGATTTATGATTTTATATATTATATATAACATTAAATTCCTTGAAATATGAACCATTTTTGTACATATTTTGTTATAGTGTACATTCATATGTATATCTATGCTTCAAATAAAATAAAAACCTATGGATGTGAATGTATTTGGATAAGTGTTTATTCAAATAAAAAGTAGAACAAAACATAATGGATATATGTAGCCATATTTTTATATCTGTATAGGCATATGCATGTTTCTTATACTTATATAAATGCAGTTTTTTGTTCCTCCATAAACATTTTATTGAGCTTTGAACACTTTTAATTTACTTAATATAAATATTCAATGAAGATCACATCTGAAGTAAAAACTTAAGAACTTTCTTATAGAACGGCATGCACGATACAATTTTATGGACTAAAATGCTTTGTTTTTTTTATTGTTCAATTAAAATATATATCAGAGCTTTACATTAACACTTGTCCAACCGTCTGGGGAAGGCAGATTATTCAGTCAGACAGGTTAATATAGTGTACAAAAAATTAAATTCAAATTAAACTTATGGAACTCATACAAAATTAAGAGATTTGTTTTTAATTGTGACAAATTGATTATTGTTGACTGTAAACAAAGTTTGACCAAAAATTTCTTATATTCATAGTTTTTTTGGAGCAAAAATACTGCATTCCTTTTTGGATTGCAAAGCTGCCAAAATTCTGCAAAGATATATCGTCATTACGTTTAAGGAAAAGAGGGAAATTTTCAGAAAAATATTTTTTTAATAAGAGGACATTTGGCCTGAGAGAAATATGGGTGGCAGAAAACGATAAGAAACACTTTTTATGGTTGATTGATAGAAAGATAGAACAACTACAATTAGAATCCAATCCAATAGATGTGTTGAGGACACTCCGGAATGTAAAGTTTGATTTTTACTTATATTGATTAAAATATCGAGTTATTACGTGCACTCTCCCTTTTGGTAATAGTCAGGCAAAGTCTATCAAAGAAAAGATTTTCTTCTCCTGTAGGAACAAATTAGAGACGTCCAACTATCTTTTTTATTTGAGTGTAAAAAAAATGAATAACTCGGCAATTTTCTTTTTTAATTCAACTATATTTTAAGACCAAAAAATTTATGTTTAATTTATATTGGTCTTGGGTTGGAAAAAATAAATTTTATTGTAATCAAGGTACAGCATATTTTATATAAATTAAGAACCACAAGAACCCCTCTATCTGGTATATGATTACTTAGGCTTAGGAATTTATATGACTCGTAATCTGAGATATTAGAAGCCCATACAATACATTATAAGGAAGGCCAATTGAAGCTTGGGAATTATTAAAAGAAGTTTCAAAATTCTTAACCCTTGTTCAGTGCAAAACTTTATACATTTTATGTTCTCCCAATTTTAATGTCCACAGCTTTGAGATCTGGAATCCTTCCAGAAACTTTCTAATTAAGTCCATAGAAAAGGTGTAAGCAAGGTTTCCTTCATTGGGAGATAACGATAACTATCAATGCAAAATCAAAAGAGTTGGTCCTATATCATAGTCTTTCTATAAAGGATGTTATTAGGCTACACCAAATTTTAAACAAAAAGATAAACCTATATCATCCACCCTGGATACTAAAATCAGCCTACCTATTCCACGAATGGAGACTTTGTGTTCATAAAAACCATCTACCTCCCAAAACCAAATATAGATATTTTCAAGCATAGTTTTTATTATAGATCGGCTATTCTTTGGAATTCTATACTTTAGCCTGGGGAATGTGACTGACCTCGAGCGACTTTTAGTTAATTATTTTTTTATGTGACTCATTTATATAATATACATATTTACATTTTGGGATTATTTTATTTTGTTAATTTTTTCTTTGCATCATTATGTTATTTTTAAAATTTTAATAACCATATGATAAATGTATTACTTATACTAGGAATGATAATTTTTTCATTTTATAAACACTAAATATAAGTCGAACTTTATAAACTTTGATTAACGAAGGTGATCGAAAAAAAAATATTAATATAAAGTTGTTTGATTAAATGAAGATATTTATCTGTTACCCATATCTATCTACATAATGGGATTGTGAGCTGAACAAAGAATTTAAGAGATATAAATTTTAATAAAATTTGCTATACATTTACAGATATTAAAACTAATTTTACAAAATTAATTGTTTTATATCAGACTCATAGTATAAAAGTATGATAGAATTGAATACGATAACAATGTAAAAATAGTTATTACGATAAAGTTTAACAAATAATAAAATCAGTTAATTACACATTGATAATTGTGACAACAATATTTTTTATGGATTATAACTCTCTCTAAAGCACTATATACTGTAGGCTAGATAAAAAAAATCTAACGTGTCCAAGAGATCTGAATCATAAGTGGACTAATTAAATATATTATAAACTGATTTACCATAACATTAAGACTCAATTGCATCAAATTGACCTAAATTTAGATCAATATTTTACAAAAAAAAAATTTTTACAAATAGAGCTAAGCTCGGTTCAAATATGATTTCATCAAATGAATAATTATTTTTCAGAGACATGTAATTGTTAAGAAGTCAATTCAAAAATATGAAACTCAAATTTAGTGATTTCATGCTGTAGAACTTAATATTAGCTCAATTCTATTGAATTAATGATAGGAATACATTTTTTGAATGTAAAATTGAAAAAAATAATAGAACATAAAAGTGATAAAAATGAGGCCCAAACTAGGGTTATATCTTTTATGGTACAATACAACCCATAATTACTCTACATTTATATGCAACTGAATACTATCAAAGAGTGGATAGGGATTCATTTGGAATTCATAATTGAAGAAAGTAAAAAAAAGTGTATATTGTTATTTCATCATAAAAAAATTATACTATAATAATTAGACATGCAATTGAAGAAATGCAATAATCTGATTATAATTGTTCAGCAACCGTATGATTTAAGGATAATCACTAACCATCTTCTACTGAATAGAAGAACTTTCAAGTAAATGGACTTGAAAATAAGAAGTATAATCGATCAAAATAATTTTATATGGAAAATATAATGACAATGGAAGCGATAAAATATTTGTTGAAGAAGATCCACTTGCAAGGTTTATATGTCACACAACATGCAAAATATTATAAAATTTAAAAAAGATGTATTGCTATAAACTTAATAAGATTGGAGAAGTATTAATCAAAAATCATGAATGCCCTGTCTCTAAAGAGAAGAAAAAAAAGTTTTAAGGGATAAGGGACTTTTTAAAAAATTTAAAAATCAGATTTTAACGAATGAAATGGAGTTTCATAGCTTAGTGGACTTAATGTGCGAAAGTTCAATACAAGAGAAGGAAATACACATTTTGTACATTGTCTTCAAAGATGGTTAGATGGAGTAATTGCAATATTATAAAATTTACTTCTACTTAAGGATGGGATTTTTGAGGAGAAAGCGGGAGCAAGACCTTTTTTTACATAAACTGTGAGGTTAGATAATTTTAAGAGGATAAAACGAATTGCTTCTATAAAGAATAGTGTAGAAAAAATATGATTATTATATTTAATTACAAATACATTATTATTTTATTTATACTTTTCAAATTAGCCCAAAAAACCAGTAGTTCATTATTCAGAGAAAGAAAGTTAACACAATGACTTTCAATTCAATTATGATATTAAAAAAAAAAGAGCACACATACAACTACTTTTCCTTTTTTAATCGGTAAATTGTTTTTTGTTTTTTTCTACAAAAATCCAATCTTAATTATACTTCACCGGTCCAACTCCATCTCCGCAATTAAATAAACATTTATAACAAGAACAACAGAAAAAAAGTCCCACGCCCATTTCACTCACGTCCTTTTCATACAACCCAGATTATAATTAGCGTTATTGAATTTCAAAGATCTTCTTGCATGCAAAATTAATTTATTTTTATTTCTTGAAGAAAAAAAAACACCCCTATTTTTACTGTTATTTTAATCACTCTGACGGTTCCGGTTTTGAATTGAAATATTAGAGAATTATTTACAGTTTTTAATAGGGATTATAAGATCTTACAATTGTTTAAAAAGAAATAGCCTTTATTTGGACACTAATGGTTTTTAAAGAGAATACTTTATAATTTATTCTTATCTGCTCGTATATTATCTCCTTCTACATAATTATCTGCATGTCTAAATTTTACTTAATGTGTTTTACTTTTTTATAGTCGAAAAAGTCAGCCAGGTTTTCATAAGAAATAAATTATTATTATCGTTTACACCATTTTTAGATATTATATAATAAACAAAATAACTTAAGAAGGAAAAAAAAACCATTTATTTAGTTATTTCCTTTAAACTTTTTACTTTTAAGTCATTATATAATAATTTATTTTAAAAAGTAGGACGTCAAAAATCTAAAATAGGATATAATTTTTTTTATGTTAAGTCTCTTAATATGCTATTTTAAATAAATATAAAATATATTAGATTTTCACAGAATGATAGTGAGATTAATTATTTTCACATACTTTGTCTAGCCTTTTCTTCATGTTTTAGATATATGTAAACTATTCTGTTTAATAAAAATAATATATTATTCTACTCTTTTTTTATTTCAAAGAAAAATTCAGTCTTTTTAGATTTTTAAAGTTTGTGTAATAATACATAATAAAATAATTTCATATATTAAATCATAGGCAAAATGGAGTTGCACCTATAAAAAATCATAAATTTTCTAGCATATATATATGCAATAAATATTTTCTTTGTTATTATTTAGTTTTTTAAATGTCTTTTTGGTTTATCATATATTCAAAAAATATACAAAATAGTGTAATGTGTACACTTCATAATTTAAAATAAAATATTAAAATACTTGATATGATGAATACCTTAGAATCACTCCTTCAAAAACATAAAGTAACTATGCTATAAGGCAAAATTAATTCATAATATTAAGTGAAAAAATGAAAATGGCACGCACACAATACTGTCTAATATTAATATTATTAATCAAGTAATCATAATTGAACCCTTCCATCCTCTCTTTCTCTCTTAATTCTCAACTACAGATTGATGTTATATATATTGTACATCCTGCGCCAAAAAGATGATTCCTAACTTTGACGGATAAAATGTTCATTCTAAACTATACTTTTGTTAATTTTTTTGTAATTGACTTGTAGAACAAATCCTAAAGGTAATATCTGTATCACTCTCCGATTGAAACACTTCCTCTAAGCAAGTTTTTTAATTAAAAATATTTTCATTTCAGCTCCAAAATGTTGTCGTGGTATATTTATTATAGTGCGTGACTTCACATAGATTTTCTTATACTGTTAAAATAAAAATGGAGTAATATTGTACAAAGTCAATTAGGTTTTGTCATTTGATTATAAAAAATTAAAAATACATATCCCTCTATATGAGGTTAATGATTGACCATTGATTCACTCCAGATATTAGTAGAAACTCATTTATATACCTTTCCTCATAGTTCACACATCAACAATAAATACAACATACATTTGTACTATACACTACTAAAGGACTCTAGAGAAAGAGTGGTTTAGGGAAAACTAAATATTTCAATCTAAAATCAAGATAGACTATGTTCCTAACACCGACCTATAATATCGTCTTATTTTTGTGATAAAGTAGGCCTTATTCTTCTCTTTTCACTAGGTGGAGAAAGCTTGGTCAAACTGGCTATTTGGCTGGAGGAAAATGTAGTAAATTCTAATTTTAAGCCAATATTATTTGAGAACTACTAAGTCAAAAACAAACAATGCATAAACATTACATAAATTGTATATCAACAAAACCTCCATTATTCAATTGTATCATTGTATGACAAAGACAGCTGGAAATCATGACGATATTGCAGACTGTACCATTTACAGACTGTGTTTGTAAGCACAAAATATATAAGTATAAAGAACTTTTATTCATGTCTTTATTTTTGAAAAATAGAACTACTTATATTGGGAGCAATATTAACAAGTGTTGGGTGAGTCCTTATTTATTTATTCCAGTTCTTTTCAGTTTTAAGATAGGTCCTATCAGTCCTGGAGATCGGTCATACCGACTGTCAGTACTCTAACTTATTTATAAAAATGAAATAAAGTTGACAGATGTCATTCAGGACCAAACAGTTTTGGACTGAACTAGACGGAACTGCAGTATTCAGTCCGAAATACAGAACAACACAGCTCTAGCAATAACCCAAATGGACATGTCATGAAATTGTGTTGGCGTTACCCAACTTCATATAAATTTGAAGTTATATTCTGTAATTGAAAATAGTGATATTTTCTATTTATAAAAAACGTTTGTTCTACGAGGTTTTAACTTTGGTAGTTTGTGAATTGGATATGACCCTTGATGTACATACTTTAAGTTAATAGCAAAGGTAATTTTCTTTTATAACCAAACCAGTATTGCTTATAAAAATCACTTTATTTTGAAAAAGAAAATTGTTAAAACTTTAAGATTGTCATTTGCAGAATTATGGATAAATTATATCAATAAATTTGTCTTTACTATGCCGCACTATGCAAAAATTCACCTCGTTTTAATAATTTACATGGTTATTTATGTAGAACTTAAATAATAACTGAATCTTAGGATGACTTTTAAAAATTAAAAATAATGATTCTGCTGATAAATTTTATTATAGTTTATATATCTCATTTTCTTACTAATTTTTTTTTTTCTTTTGAGAAATTAGCAAGAAATAATTTATTAATTTATTTTAATAGAATTATATATATATTTATTTTTTATTTATAAATCTTTTTTTTTCAAAGAATGTTTCTTTTTTAGCCGTAGTCTACCAATGAATTATATGTAATTGGATTATGTAATTTTGTTCAATATGATATCACAATGACATATCTGGGATTTTTGTAAAAAAAAACACAAAATACATATTAGAAAAGGAAAAACGGTTGATCGTTTGTTCTTACTTCTTTTTTTTTCATAAGAACATCGTGGTGCTAACATTTTTCTTTGAAATAATAATTCTGGCTTACCTTTGTTGTATAAAAAAAGGCATAATTAAAATAATGAAAGGTATATATGAAGATGTCTACAAAGGCTGGTTATCTTACCTCGACTAACTTTATTAGAGTCCTTATATGAGACATATTATTGGTATAAACATGAAGAGCTCTAAGAGGTCCTTCATATGATTCAGTATGATTATAATATTTCCCCTGCACTATTGCTAATTTAATGTAATAGATTATTTTTTATTTCAGTAATTCATTTTCTCCTCCCAAAATGATATAACAGGCAGCTTATGTTAACAAGAATCTTGATTAGGACTGGTACTGTACGATAAAAACACGGTCCAGTACAAACCGCGATACAATCTTTACTGTACACAGTTCGGTACGGTATAATAGTAAAAAAATTAATAGATTTAATGTAGTTTTTCTAAGTTTCTTGGATATTTCATTCAATAATAATTTCTTTTCTGTAAAAACAAATAATTCCTAAATAAACTTAAACTTTCTAAGAAATAAGGGTTGATATAAAATATACAATAATTATATAATACATATATTTATGAATTTATATATATTATTTTTTTTTTTTTAAATGAGCTATTATGCATTTTTTGTTGAAAAAAAAGGCGATTAGTAATAGCAAATCACCAGCTATCGAAAAAATTATACAGATGTACCTGTAGTTGCAAGATATCATGAAGCTAATTTGGAAACATTGAAAAATTTATATTAATTATCTTCCCACCATACCACAAGGTTTTCGTCAACTGGTCATAAACGATTCATCTGGAACAATACTTACAGATGGTTAAACTTTTGTCCATAATTTTTTCTCCATTTTCTCCATCTTTATAAAGAAATTCAAAGCAGTCCCAAACTACAGAGTACCTAGGACTAGAGGGAGGCATACTCAGCTCTATATCAAATACGCTATCCATAACCATTTGTTGGTCGATGTTGCTTAATTGAAATATTTAAAAAAATACAAATTACTTCGAAGTAACTAAGAACAAAAAAACGAATAACTCTTTAATAGTGGTTGATTAAATATTTAAGGTACAATAAATATTTATGACGCAAAATATATAGTTGATTCTGTAACAAATAATAACAAACACAACCTCCATTTTATTTACATATGTATGTATATTATTTATTACTCAAAAATCGAGTAAAATGAAGGACCTTATTTAGAAGCTAATATCTTGTTATATCCTTTCTACAAGTACTTTATATCCTAGATGAAGTTCTAGAATAGACTTTGAAATTCAATTTTAAAAAAAAGTCTTTAAAAAGATCTATTTTAATTGATTTTGGGTAAATTTAGTTTTAATAATTATTAAGGAATTTAACGAAATAAGCTAGTTAGCTTGCGTTGAATAAAGATTAAAATAATATTCCGGGGGGGGGAATTAAATTGTTTATTTCTATCAATTAGTATGAATATGAAGCATCTATAAACTTGTTTTAATCCCCTTGCATCTAAATTATTAATTATATTTTAGAATATATCATTAGTTAAAACTATATTTCCAACATATAATTCTCAGATATACACTAAAACACAGGTAAAGCTGGTATATGGATCCCGTCTGTATATGTTGAGCATGGCTACACTCTGTGACACTCCCCAATAAATCCTTAGTGTTACTGTTTTTTTTTATGGGCACACTCTAACGTAACTTTTCAATTCTTATAACATTTCATATGACGTGCTCTGAACTCAAAAATGAAAGTATAATAATAAGAGTTTAAAAAAATATATTATTTTGGTATGATTGAGGAGTTCTTTATTCTTTAGAGCTTTCACTAACAAAAACACAATACTACAGACAAAGTACCTGCGAGAGTTAAATCATTTTTTGACGTACAAGCGTTTAATTTTTTTTTCTCAAATTTTAACAATTATGATGCTGTAAATCCATATAAATTAGGGTATACATAAAAAAAGCAAAAACAAAAAAGAAACAGTACTTTTGTAATAGGTATATGTACACACCTGAAATATTTTATTAATAAGAATACATTGTTCTTTTTTAGATGAAAATTTATACATGATGTACATCAGGGAGCTTTATATACAGTGCACCCTGTATACACGTTCCATGCTATGTGCACACGTTTGAAATATTTCATTAATACTAATATATTGTTATTTCTTACATCAAAATATATTTCTGATATACATCAAGGATCACTATATAAAGGACGCCCTGTGACTTTTTTTCTGACATTTATACATACATAAAGATAAACTTTTCTTTATTAATAAGATTAGACTCGAAAAACGTGATTTAAAAAAAAGAGCTCTGAATGCAAAACATATGACAGTATGGTCATTTTTTGTCTTCTACGGGTGAAGTAAAATAAATAAATGAAGATTTTAGTCAGCAGGGACTCAATTGTGTGGTAAAATATTATGGGTACATCATATTTTTTTGTTTGTGACTGGAAGACTAAAAGTAAGTAAATATTTTATAATTCTTTGTTTCGAATTTATAATTTAAATAACTTAATACAAATTATCCGTTGTATTAAATATATGTATTATTTTGTTTATTTAGGAGAACTAATTCTAAGAAATACTATGTGCAAAATATGAATAATTTAGTTGAAATATAAAAGTAAATTTGTTAATTTTATGGGTGAACACATCATTTTTATATTTTAATTTATGATGTGGAAATAAGCTTTTTTTTCTTAGAAATTAAATAAACTATTTTAATATTTAATTATATAACTGTGTACATTCTTTTTCACAGGATTAAGGAAAAGAGGAATGAAATACATATGAGGAACCCAAATTTTAAAATTTATGTGCACACATTTATATATTTTTCTTCGTATTTTGAGAAGTAGTACTATAATTTTTCCTTAATGATATTTTGACACGTTTGATTTACATAGAGTCAAACCTGGTCTAACAATCACTTGTTTTAAGCTTGTCACTACACTTAGCAGAAATATCCAGTTTTCAAATTTATAATTGTTACAAAATAAGAGACTTGATTTAAGAGGTCGCCTGCACTAAGCAATCGCTTTTTCAATTATGGACAGTCAAAACAAAAGCAACCTGAAATGATTTTTCACAAAATTGAAAGAGTATACATTTGTATCCTCCGACGAATTATCGTCGATTTCTATTAAAAAAAAATGACTCTAATTAAACCTTCAGAATCGCTGCATACTAACCTTAAATTAGTCCTAATTGATCGTCATAATAAAAGGAATGAAAAATTGATAAACTTTTTTTGACAGAACATATCGGAGTAAATATATGTTTTTTAAATCAAATAAAGGTTCTATAGTTAAAATAGTTGGGTATTTTAAGCGATCCTGCAAAATCGAATAAAAGAATATGGATTTGAATATGTCTATAAATATTGGTATGTATGTATATATGAAGTAAAACAATAAATGGAGAGTCTTTCATTTCCTTGATTTTTGTTTAAGATTTTTTAATGTTGACACAGAATAGTTCCCCTTGCTAGACTGTTTAATACAGCATGTAATGCATTAAGTTTTCTACACAAATTGAGATTATAAAATACAATTATAGTTTGGATTGCGAGTATAATCCTCTTAAGTATCAAAGGAACGTTGGGCATTTCTAATGTATCCTCCAACCTTTCTTCAAAGAAAGAACAAAAAAATCCACAAAATCAGTTTGTAGTTCAATAATCCTTCTTAACCGTTGAATCATTCTTCATTTAAGAATGGTTTCATGGAATCATTCATAGATTTAAAAAAAGCTAATTTGAGCTTAAAGAATATCAACGTTCACAATACGGCCAGGGGAAAGAGAAGTAAAACAATCGACAACTGACAAAAATAAAGTAAACATTCTTTTTTTGTTCGTAAGATAATGTTGTGGAGGGTTGCTCGTAATCCAAAACTAATAAAAAAATTACAACTATATACGACAATATAATGATTGGTTGACGTTAGAGACTACAAGAATAATGATGCCAATCCAAGACATTATTTGTAAACACAAATTGCAAACTGGCATTTCTAACTTCAAGTACTAGTTAATCATGCGTCTTGCAATTTAAGGAATATATTAATAAGTTCGAAGAAAATCTGTCAAAAATATATAATAACAAATAACTTGTACAAATAAGTCAAGCATTTTTTTTTTACTTTAACTATTATTATTTTGGTTCTAGATTGTTATAACTATTGCAGTTATTAAATTTTGCATATATTCGTTTACTCAAATAACTCTTTTTATCTTCATTCTAATAAAGCTACATACTATTTAATGAATTTCATTAAAATGATAACTAAAAGTATTTACATATATAGAAGAGACAATAATTCAAAATTTAGTTTATTTTTATTGAAAGTTTAGATTTCATTAACAAAATTATAAGATATGAAGCTAGAAATTGGATTTGAAATTTATATAATAAAATATTTTTCGCCCAGATATCTTAGAGCTATGTAACATCCTTACATTTTAATTGTAATTATATATGTATACGTATATCAGAGATGAAAATAATTTGATAATTGATATATTGATAATAGCTAATACCTAAATATATGTTTTTTATTTTCTAAAGGTATAATTATTCTTGAAAAGAGAATATATATAATTTTAAAGTAATCAAACATAAATATGATTCAGTGACATATTACGATATGAAAGAACTATATATATGAAAATCAAAGTAAATAACAAATTGAAACAAACATTTCAGCATTTGAAAAATATATTACTTTATCTTGATTACAATTAATAAATATTGTATATAACCACCAAAAAACCGAGTAAAATGAAGGACCTTACTTAATAGCTAACATCTTTTTGGATTTTTTCTACAAGTGCTTTATACCCTAGATGAAGTTATAGAATAGATTTTACATTTCAATTTTTAAAAAAGTCTTTAAAAACATCTTATCTGAAAGCCCCTTATATTTATATATATAATAAACATGGCAATTGACCGATAAAAATCTCAAGGACAGTAAGGTTTAAGTCCTTTGATTTGTTGGTCCCATTTTGACATCCAATAGTTTAGTATTTTCCTAAATATTAATGAAAAAAGGGTTTTCAGTGTTGTAAAACTTGTTTATTTAGGCCCCCAATATTGACGACATTAAAACTGTGATGTTGCGTGAAAACGCTCTAAAGGGATGCTTCTCGACTAATTTAAAAGTTTTTTAAAGTATATTTTATGCAAAATCACAGAATTCTAATACTGAACAATGTTAGGTAAAAAACTATTTTGTTAAGAGTTTTATATAGGTGATAATATTTTCTTAAAATAATTCTGATTTTCAAAGTAATGGGATTGCATTAAAACTTGAAATAACCGAGAAAAAACAAAGTATTTCAGACCAACCAGGTTTGTGAAACCCAGTAGATTTTTGTTCATGTTGAATAAACTTTTTGTTTTTGCCAATAATAACTAAACAGTAATAAACTACAATTAGATACACTTTATTGTAATTTCAAATAAATTATAATCTGAAAATTATTTATAAATTTATAGAAATTAAACCTCATATATGAAATTAAAAACCTAGCACTAAAAACCTAAAAATTATGTCATTAGAAAAATAGTTAAAACTAATTGCTATTAACCAATTTACGATCAAAGCTATTTTTTCGACAAATTTTATAGTAGGGCTCTCGCTAGGATTCTGTTTTGGGAGGGGAGGGGCTGTTGAATTTTTATTCAAATTTTACAACAGACAACTCATTTTCCCAACTTTAATATCAAATGACTTTTTTTAGAACATAAAATACAGGCTTTATTTTTTTCCAAAATAAAATATTTTTCCATATCTTAATAACATTTTTAGCAATATTTATTAAATAACGTTTTATTTTATTATAGTAGACCCTGGGAAATTCCCATTTTCTCTCTTTTTCCCACTCAAATATGATATTACATTTTTTTAGGAAAGACATTAAAAAAATCCAGTCATTACATAAACAATCCTAATTTTTCTACCCTAATAATCCCTTCTACCCTGTATACAATATTTTCCCTTCTCTGTTCGACCGATGTTGTAGCTATTTCTTTTTCTAAGTTTTCAAGTTACAAAACTTCATTGGTGGAAGTAGATTTACAATTTTCACTTCAAGCTGTGATTTCATAATTTAGATCTATAACTACATATTTAAATTCCACTTGAAATTTACAATTTTCTGAGCGTCTCGGACCGGAAAATTGCTTTGTCAGACAATTTAATACAGTGTATATGCATCTAAACGGACAGGTGGTTCCAATTCACGCAAACTAGGTTCGTTTTGACATGTGACACAGTTGTATTATTGTATGGTTATTGGTTTCTTCTTCATCTTAACAAATTTACATCTACAGGAATTATTTTCTGCTTATAACTCTCGCTCATGAGAAAAGCACAACTTTTCAACCTATAGGACGGGAAAAAAAATAAATTTAAAGCCATCCATTTAATTTCAGCATATTAAGCAATTTCAAAACTGTTTGTAACAATACTTAAGAAAAAAAACTTAAGAACTCTGCCGACTTTTCATAATATAGTATGTTTCTTCCTTATTTAATAAGTATTTTTTATAAGTGTGTACATCAAATTTCGTATACATCAATATTGTGACATATGTCATTTTTTTAAGATAAATAGAGTTTTATTTGCTGAGTAATATATACATTATGTATTTATTGGATCTTCAAAAAAAGTAAATAGATGAATATATGTCAGGTGGGCCTCGTTATGGAGGAATGTCGAATTAATTGCATTCTTTTTTTATAATGAAATTCCTCATTTGAAATTTCAAATATTCCCATATGTCATGAAATTGTAATCATCATTTAATAGATGATACTTGTATGATAATCTAATTTAAAAAAATATCATGGAAAATCTATACATCCCAGAGTATAAAAATTAAAATTTGTATTATTTCAAAAAAAAAAAAAAATTATTTTTTCTAGAAATCAATTAAATAGTGTAATTGCTGATTTCATCATTTTTTTGAACGTAGTAAAAACAAAAATTATTAAAACAGTATGGTAATGTAGAATAGAAAAGTATCGTAGTAATACAGGGTGCAACAACTTCTTCTATCTGAAAAGCAATAAAACTAGTTTCATTAATAAAAAAAGTTATATTTTGTTTCATAATGATAGTAAAAATTTGAAGTTTTTTTTGACATCATTTTGAAAAAAAATTTCATCTAGGTAACGTCCTCCCATTGTCCATACACTAAATAAATAGAACTTTGTTATTTTAAAATCCGGTTATTATTAATTTTTTTTTTTCTCTTTATATAACTTTTTCTTAAGAGGTTTCAAAGAGATAACTATTGAAATTAATTGACTCTCATAAATCGCACCAATAAAAATCCGGAGGTGCATTGCAATTAGTTTAGTTTTATTAACAAAATCTGTCAACGCATTTTTGGCCAATATTTATTGTCCACGGCAAACGTATTTTCTTGATAGTGACCTACTGTAAAATGAAATCCTAGCGAGTGTAAATTTCAAAAAATTGTATAACTTGCAAATATTGTGTTTTTATTCATCACTAGCAAAGACTTTGCAGGGCTCAGTAGAGGGGAATAAAAGCAAATAATGAAGGTAGAAGAAAAGAGAAGGAGAGATACTTACAAAAAGATAACGGAAAGGTGGTTTTATTTTGGTAAAAACAGCCTCTTAATTACCTTGGAAAAACTATCATAGGTATGTAGGAACATATTTGGTTATTTTATACGTCTACACACTAAATTTCAGACTGATCTGTTCTACAGTTTTGGATTTCATTTGTGAAACCCCCAAAAACAGATTTATAAATATACATAAGATTCCTCTCTATTTTGAAAATTCAAAAGTATTAGCGAGGAAGGAACATTATAGCCTTTAGTGATCCCTGTCATTAAATACATCGTATCTCAAAGTTAACATTTGTATGGCATTATTTCAGGTTTTTGCCAGGATTTCGAGCTTTTTCACATATTCAGTGTTTGTACCAAAATGCGTTGAAATAATGATTTTGGAATTCCTCCAAAATGATCCATATCATAATAATGTATATTAGGGGAAGGACTTGGAATCGAGATATGCAACAGAACTTGGACTAGAGTCCATATTTTGAACACTTGCTACTCAACTTGATCACATAACCAAAGACTTGAGACTTGACTTAGACTAGGAAGCTAAGATTCACAACTCGAGTTGAACTCGAAAGTAATGGAAATTTTTTAAGAGGATATAAAATTCTCTGTAAAGTATCTTTTATTTTTTGCGAAATTGAATAATCAAAGACTTATACTTGTTAGCAAACACTTGAAACTCGACTTGGAATTGCAGTATAACGACTTTTTCAAAACTCCGTTTTATTTTCTTAATCTACATCAAGGCTATTTGATTTCCTAATTTAATCAAAGAGATGGATTACAATACAATAGTAACTATATGTAAAATTCAATTATATTGAGTTAAAATAAACTTACTCTTAACTAAATGTAAATTCAAATTTTGTTTAAAGTCATATTTTAGTACTTAAGCATCGTAAGCTATCGTGAAGGATCTGCAAAATGACCACATTTGAAAAAAAATCCATGTATCCAAAAAAAAATATGTATCCATTTAATCATTTGGAAATGATATATAATGACTTGTTTACATCCTTTTATCAACATCAACAAACATAGATTATTATGAAAGGAAAAAAGTCATTACATTAAGTGCATTATATACATATATATATCAGCGTGCATAAGAATGAAGAAATGAATGTAGTAAAGATGAACATTTTAGAAATTATTGATTGATGAGGTGACTGTCAAAAATATTACTGGATAATACATGGATAGTCTCAAAATATATAGATGTATATTATTTTATGCTATATACCTCAGTTATTGATATATCAACACCCGTCTCATAAAATTATAGAATTCTTTCTGCAAATATTGAATTATATATGTTATATCTCTTTTTTAAAGAAAGACATGGATGAGGTTAGCAATATTTATTGTTATTCTTTATATATTGTATATATCGTTTCTTTTGTAGTAATAAGAATAAATAAAAGAACACATTTGACATTGATTTGTTAAAATGAAAATCATAATGAAAAACTCAGTGATATAATTTATCGATTTTTTAGGAATTGAAATAATAAGAAATTTAAAATACTATTTTTAGAAATTTTCTATTACTAATAATACATGCTAGTAATTTAAGTGTAAGCATCAGTAATTTACCTATTAAAATGAGTTGTATAAACATATAATTATTTGGTTAGTGCATTTAATTAACTCACATACTATCGGACATTGGGATAAAGCCAAGTACATTTAAATGTACTTAAGTCAAATACAAGTACTTTATTTTAATTTGGCGAACAAGTACATACAAATATTAAGATAATTTTTGAGGTATTTACAAGTACTTTCAATGTACAATTCCTAGGACTATGGGGAACATATTTGCTTGTTTGTTTTTTTTTAAATCCCATCTTATGAGTTGGTGTAATTTTATAGGAAGAAAATTATTGAACATTACAATAGAATTTTTTTTTCAAAGAAGATAATTTATCGTCCAAATATAATTATGAGGAACTGATATTTTAATTTTGTTAACTTGTCATTTTAAAACTGATGTTCACCTTTCAACCAAGACTCCCTACATCAATATTTATTAATTACATGTACATATTACAATTTGCTGGCTCAGCGCAAAAACATTATTCTCATGCTTTCACGTCCAAGTTTGATAGCTTTCGATTTCGGTTCTTTTAGCATGACATGAGTATGTTTCATGTCTTGATCTTATTTGTATCTATTCATGAATTACTATACTGTATCGATGATTGCTACCTACGCAACCTCTGAAGCTCACCTTTTCAGTTATTTATTCAAAGGATATTGTTTATTGCTGTTGTGATACTTAGGACTTTTAATAATTGCATTAATTACGTGTGTGTGTCTCGTAAAAAGTAAAGGAATCAGTTCTTGAACAGCAGCAAGTTTTCGGGAGTCTTTATTTCTTCCTGAAATGAAGAGGCGGATAAGTACCTATTTCATTGTCGTCATATCAAATTTTAATAAGAGGAAGATGAAAAACACTAAACTGATCCCTCATTAATTTGGATGGGCCTTTCGGACCAGGGATATAATAACCTATGTAGCTGGATACATTTCAGCATCATTAGTACACGAGTTTTCCTAATTTACATACTACAACGTCAACATATATTATCATATCTACAATATCTTATAAATGATCAAACACGTTGAGGTTTTTGAGGAAGAGTTGTCACCATAAGGTTGCGGAGTTATAATATATTCCATTCATAAATATAGTTATAGGGATTTTCTGTTGTGACGGCGGGATTTTTTCATTCACCACAAATGAAATAGACCTGTCAATGACTCCTCCTTATTCCTTTTCCTTACCTCATTCAGTGCAAACCTTACTTTCATCCTTTGGCCATGACTCCAAAACCTATTAAAACGCAACGTTCATATGGTAACTCCTTTCGTCGTTTCTACTACTGTAGATCTACTCATATTTTCGGCATTAACCTCATATCAATAAATTTTATGAACCGGAACGTCTAGATTGATAATCTCTTAATGAAATAAATTACATATTTCAACTTTTTCAAATAGTATAGAATTAAAGCTTAAGGAGAAACGAAAAATCCAATGCTAAAGGTTATCAAATTAAAGTATTTGTGAGCTCCTTAATTTGAAGTATTTTATTAAAATCATGATTATATTTTAGAATTAGTATTTCTGAAATCTTCATCTAAAATAATGGACACTATGTTCAGTGTAATTGTTTGCTCGAACTTCATATAGTTATTAAGAAACTTACAATTTCTTTACATCATCAATATTTCAAGAAAGTAAGATGCCAATTCAAAATCCAACTACTGTGAAATCTACATACCTATAATAAATGATCGGAACAACAGGATAGAGTCCAATTAAACGAAGCGTATTTTCATTTAAAAAAAGTTAATATTATATTAATTTAACTTTAAACCTACCATTTACATAGTTTGTTCTAAATAGCTTCTAATAATTTGATTTTAAACCACAAAACCTAACCAAATAAGGAAACTTGTCTTTTCATATAGTGATGATTATTTTTTATACTTTTATAATATATTTTTAAAAGCTGAAATATATTGTTGAAATTTCTTGTGCTTGTGTTTGATATTAGTGAAATTTAATTTTTAAATCATTTTCCAAAAGCAAATAAGTTAAATAAAAATTCATTACAGTTATTATGTCTCTTGAATTTTTAATGTAGTTATTTCCAGTAAATTTAGTTTTTTAAATACAATTCAATTCTATATTTGTGTTTAATTGTATTTATTACAAAATTAAGAGAAGTATAAAAATAAACTTGATTAACATCTAATTTCGAGGTATGATAGATTTCCATTTTTCTAAAAGCTCTCCATTTTTGCCACAAAATCGATGAAAAGAAGCTTCATTATGCTCTTTAACATTTTTTCCAATTTTACAAAAGTTTTTTACAAAATGTAGATGACATATATATTTTTTAATAAAAAATACGGTTATAACATTTAGTATATGGTAAAGTGAATTTAGAAGATTTGTACGGATACTTATAGTCAGTTATATTTATATTGTTTAAAAATATTTATATTAATTTTTTAAATCCAAGATATTCTAATGTAAGACTTGTTTAAAAATTCAAATACAAATATTTACTTATTTCATTATTCAATGTATTCATGAAGGACTACTAAAGAGCTTACATATTTGTACTTGATTTTTGGATTTTTTTTGAAAGAAATATTTGTCTTATTCTGTCTTCTTCTTTTTTTCTTCTGTAAACCTTATAATCTCTTTTTAAAAAAGTGTGCAAAAATGAATACCAACATGTACTAAGAAAAGTTCTTAGAATTTAAGGAATTTATTTTTGTTTTATATAAAATTGTCATTTGTTAGTGATTTTTTTTTACTAGTTTAAGGCCGTCATGGCCTTGAACAGCAATTTTTTTACCAAAATCATTCCTTGAACTTTAAAAATCTATATGAAAAATTTAAGCAAAATCTATTCGTTGGTTTGGGCGTAATTGCTAGACAAACAATAGTCCCTTTAACTACCTCAACCAATTTTTTTGGCCTTTATGGCCAAACGAACCTTATGGAAGCTTTTGGTGCGCCTCTAGTGGTCACTCAGTAAACAGTAGAGCAGTTATGGCATAGCAATTTCCTTTAGACAATTTTTTACAATAAATTATAGGATCAAACATCAAAATATGGCAAATAGGACAAAGGCCCGCAAATTAAAAAAACGTTGCATTTTAGACGGAAGGTCCTGTATGTGTACTCCACGATTTTCATTATGTTATCCACATTTTTGACAATTGGCCTTCCAGGCGATTGGCTTTGCATCTTAAAAATCAAAATTGACCAAACAAAATCAACATACTAAAATAACGTGTGACTGGCTGTTACAGTATCAGGACCATAAAAACTATTCACATAAGCAGCCGTTGGGCTCGCGTTTATCGAAGAAAAACTATAAAATATGGGGTATTTTCTCTTTGTTTGTGTCCATTTTTGACGCGCTCTCAAACAATACTGAGTCAAGCAATAAATTTTTTGGTTCGAAATATTATCTTTCGAACACTATCTAGCGTAAACCGATCACACTTATACAACGCAAGATAAATATTACAAAAGCCATCTATTGTAAAAAAAAATATGGATTTTTGTTTACTACACCTATTTTAAAAATCCTTCCGTAAAGTCAGTTGTTTTTTATATAAATTAGTATATGATTTGAAATGATAATTATTTTATCATTATTGTCATTCGACATAGAGTATTACTTATTAAAAGTCTCCTTTGGTTCATTTATGATTGGTAACCCTTAATCACGGATAAGACAAAACAAGACAGATATAAAATAACATTTATATCGACCAAATATCAATAATTTACGTAGCAACGCAAGCCTTTTTTGTATTATAAAAGTGAAACGACAATTTATGAGGGAAGCAATCATATATATCTTCTATAAATAGAGCAAAATACAGTCTGCACCGGATATCTTTACGCTGATGTGCATATTAAATCATAAATCATAATGGTATATTAGATTTCAAAGGATTCTACAATATTTAATTATATATTTCTTATTATTAATGAATAATATTGACTAAAATCTTACAAAAATAATAAATACCAGTTTATTTCATTACTTTTATACATCATTTTCATAGAAATACTTCAAAGATTTTTAAAGACGTTATTTTTGAACTGTTATTTCGTTACATGACTTCATGTTTAATCTATGATAATTCTGACTAGAATATATTACTTTGTTATCAAAATTATTATTAGTACTTTTTGCAAGAACTCATATTATTTCATTGTTGTGTTGTGAATGACACATTGTTTTAATCTATTAATGTATGAAGATCAAAGCTTATAAGCTTGTTAAAAATATTTGTTTTAATAGAATAGTGCAATACAGTTTTGACTGACGGGCATTTTCTTATACCTAATAAATACTTTTGAAGAGTTATATATTAGTAGTTATAGACAAAGAAAACGTTTTCTTTGTGTCTATACAAACATTTTGTTCACTTAAATATTGACATTAATCAAATACTCCTAACAAAGGGCATGTATTCATTCCATCATAAAAACATTTAGTTTTTGAAAGCGTATGAGTTTTTATAAAATAAGATTAAACTTTTTACCATATTAATTAGTTTTTTCTACTCCTTGTTAACTCCCACTAAATGATTCCACTTATTCAAATTTTTTATATAATTTTTTTTGTTGCAGTTATTATATTTTGTGTAATCAAACTTATCCCATGTTTATCAAAATATGAAAGGGTTCATATTTATAGAATCAAGGAATAAAATTTAATAATAATAATTTTATATTGTCTTTACAATTAAAATAGTTGGAGTAATCTGAGAAGGTTCTCAAACCCTTGTGAGGTATGGAAATCAAGAGACATTATTTTGAGAAAAGAAGAGGAGTAAGGGGAGGGGACCTATGGCTACATTACTGTTCAACCGAGGGTTTGACAGATTTTTTCAAAATATTCAGCAGGATGACCAAATCATTGGCTTTTCGAGGATATCAGCACATTCAAAATGTGTATGCTATACTGACGATCTAACTTTGTTCTTGTGTGGGGCGTTTAAAAAAAAATAAAGTCAATTCGAAAAACTATGAACCTACTCAGAAACTTCTCTTTAACTTCGGGATTAAAAATTAATCCAGAAAAAACAGGGATAGTGATGGAGAAGTGATAGAAAAAGGATGGCCAAGTATTGTACCACAACTAAGATCAAAATTATTGGAATCTGGTTGATAGTTGTCTAAAGAATAATGAGGGCATCGTCAGGAAGTTTAATCAAGCTACCTCTACGAATTTCAAGCTGAATATATGGGCTAAAATAGCTCCCTCGAACTTTTACTTTTTCTCAAAAATGATTCATCTCCTAGGAGTGACTCCATACTATAAAAAAACTCTTAAAAATAAATACACTTTAAATAATTCATTTCTCCAAGCGAAAAGAAGAAGGAAATTTAATCAAGCTACCTATACATATCCTATGATAGGCTTCACGGTCCCCCCCTGAATAGTGGGGACTGTCTGTGATGAGCGTCTCGTAAATAAGGAAGGTTCTGAGCTTTTATTGTGTGAGAAAAATGTTTAATAGCGAGGAACCCTAGTTTTATGTTCTCAATGACTTCCTGAAAGAGAGACAGGACTCTATGCTAGTTTTAAATACGTTCTAGAGTATCTTGTATTATACTTCAAACAAATACATATGTAAAAGGTACAGGGATGTTACAAAGAAATTTAAATTTCATCTCAGTTGGGAACTTGGCCATATTTGCCGATATTACTGTGGACGTTCGTTAGTCAACTTCACTAATAGACAAAATGGCTGAACAATCCTTTAATTCATGATTATGTCATTTTAAGGGTGTGCAATGGCGCTTTATGCCATTCTGAATGAAGGCCTAAATGGAATTATTTAACAAGCAAGGGAGTTTCTGCCCCTTTTGGAATTAAGCAAGCAAGACTACAGACCATCTGGAGCTACAAGCTTTTAAGGGAAACTTATGAGTGGATCTCCTATGAACTGCTAAAGCATTTTGGGGGAACAAGTGATAGATATAAATTTTAGATACTAATGTGGGAAGGGAGAAAGCAAGGTTAACGCCATTATTGGCCTAAAGTCAACAAATAATATATGCCAAAAAGTACTAAGAAAGACCTTAGAGATATCATTAGAACCCTTTCTTTATTATTAGTTTTGATCTTTCTTATACAACTATACAACATTGTTTTAATCTAAAAAAATTGATATTTCACTGACCTTCTTTTTTTTTTTTTTTTTTTTTTGCTTATTTCTAAATATTAAGAATCTTTTCCCCTCAATTGAGTTTTTAATCATTGTTGATATCAAATAGTGTATTAAAAGTCCTTTAACTTATGAGGATTTTTTTAATGTTCCCCATTATTATTCCTTCCTGATATTTGTAACCTCATCTAAAAGTTTAAAAACATTTAATAATTTATACTAACTCAATTTTAAATTATATTAAAAGTAAGTTTGTGGTTAGTATGAAATGTTTATAGTCAAACACAATATTTACTTTGCTATAGAACATGGTTCTATAGTATCATTTTTTTAAATAAATAATTAGTTTCCTCAAACTAATTTTTTTTAAACATAAAAAATTATTTATGGAAGCACTAGAAGAACACTTTATCAAAAGGTCCCCATTTCACAAAACTCTATTACAAATACTTTTTATGACATAAAAAAACTAATTAAAACGTTTACGTAAAACATTTTTACTTTTGATGGTCAGAAAATTAAAGTCATAAAATGCTTGATCTTTTTTTTTAATCAATGGGAAAACGGGAAAAATTTGTTTAAAATAAAAACTTAGCATCTCAATATGGTGAAGTTTTTTATTTATTTAATATTTAAAGCGCTCATATGTTCAAATATACTCTTGATATGCTGTCCTCATATCTAGAAAACTATTCAGGGCATGGTAGAGTGTCCTGTTTTAAGTATGGTCTCTTAATTTATTATATTTTGTATCAAAGGATTTTCTTGTGTGTATTGATAAAAAATAATTTTTGATAAGTTTTGTACTTCAAATGCCAATTTTGAGACCTTTCAAGCCATTTAAAATTTGAAAAAAATGTCTTTATGTCAAAATTGGTTGATTTTGTTAAAGGGCTTGAGATATATAAATTTTGAAGTTATGAAGCTCAATTTTTTCATCCAACTTTTGTTAGGATATCAACTTCAATTAAAAAAATGGTATAATCTACCAAATATTTCCTTCGATTGAGATCAAATATGTACCTCTGAGACGACTCGTATAGTGACTAAGAGGAAGGACTTAATTTTCTCAAGAGGTAGGAGTTTGGGAAAGTTTGGGGAAGGGGGGCAAAATTAGAAACACATCTAAACCACATAATGAAGTAAAGAGAATTTTGTCTATACTCACTCGCTCTCAATCGGCCGTTAAAAAAGATAAGCCAGATACTTCCTTATATCCAGACAAGGAAAAGAATTCCCTCAAGTAATTGAAGAGCTCCACATCTTCATGATCGTTTTGTCTAAAAAATAGCTTTCCAGTTTGTAGTTTACCAAATATTTTTTTTCTTTGTTCTAATATTTCCATGACTGTATACCAATTTCTCAGCCAAACTAATACAGTCAAACTAAATTCACCGAATTCTTCTAGTCTATAATTACAACTGTTAGAAACCTTATTGTACCAACAAGGTTGGGAATCAGTAAAATTATATCTTTAAACATAAGAGGAGGTAGAAATAGAACGTCCCGTCATGCTTTGATGAAACACTTATTGTCCCTTAAACCAGATAGCATTTGTCTACAAGTTGTAAAATCAAAAGTATCTTTAACCAGTAAAACTTCATATTTCTTCTGTCTCTCCGTGTCATTCAGTAAGTTTTTCAGTGGAGATGGTTCGAAAAGGGGGGTGACAACTTTTGTTTCGAATTTTTTTTTTAATCCTGTTTGAACAAAATCTAAAATAAAAATATCTTACCATCATATAATTATTGACATGCAAATACAGAGTGCTCTCTCATCTTGATGTTTTAAAGCTCCCAACACTGGATTTTGGAGGAAAATGGTTTTAATTAACTTTTTAACGGCAAATTAATGACAATGCATAAACTTTCTTTTATTGTTCCAAATGAAGTCCACGTACTAAATTACTGTATTCATCGTAAGCTTAATAAAAACAATCGGAAAAGAAGAAAAGCTTTTTAGAAGAAGATTGATGAAATTTTAGTGAATAGATTGTTGCTCATGTGAATATTCACGGGAGAATCAATTAATTCATACATAATTTCTGTCATTGTTGAAAAAGAAAGAATGAGAAAAAATTTTACAAGAAAAAGACCATTTTGTGACAATAAAGAAACTTAAACATAAGGACTTTGACTCATTCAGCCTACAATGTTAGTGTTATGTTTAGAACAATCCAATAATGATGACGACTAATTATTATCTTATTGACAAACTATATTATATTATAATACTCTAATAATCAGTACATTAAATATACAATGTCATGGTCAATCCCATATTAATAATGATTCTCCTCTCCCAGTACCTATTACTATTGAGAGCGACGTTCTAACTGGTTTAGTAAACTACTAAAACTCCAAAATTTCCCTTCTTAGTTCAAATTCTTTTGAACTCTCAGCGATCTTCCAAGGTTAATAGAAACACAAAAATATACCATAACGTTTTCCTTTAATTGCTTCCTTAAAATTAGATTTGGATTTTAATAATATATTTTGCAATTGAAGGATTTTCACTTTTTCGTGTAAAACTGCATTCTGATTCCTTAGTAACTCGAGTTCTAGAATGAATTGATCTTTCCTGTTATTAAAAGCCCTACTAATTTGTATAATCTAAGATACACATGCTTGATTAGATACGTTATATTTTCTAACACAAGTGTTTGACTTTATTTTAGTTGGTTTGGGATGATTGGTCTAATGTCTCCAATATATTTCATTAGAATCTTCTTCAAAATGATCCAATATCTTAATTCATTTCGTTTTCATTGGAGCTTGCTCAAATCCTTCTCCAGGTACGATACCTTTGGAAGGGATAGCATCTTCTTTCAATTTTCTTTTTAAAAATAGTCCCAGCAATTTACCTTCTAAATCCCTTTTATAAGCATTTTCCTCAAAATGATTCTCACAAATTATAAGGTATTTTCCTAAGGGGTTCTTTCGATGACAAGCAGTTTCCCATTTTTTCCTCCTTAAGGGATCCTTTGGAAAATGATGATAAATTATGTTGTGTGGAGAATCACAAATCGCAACTGCACAACTAACAGTTTCATTGCGCGAATACGTTATACTTTTTCGAAATGGGGAATAGGTATTATTATCGTAATAATAATAATCAATTAGTAATACTATATATATTGTAAGATGTAAATAAGATATAATATCATACTCCAAGGATACCAAACTTATCTCTCTTGGCCCACAATGTAGTCCAAGTTCTTAATTTTGGCCTTTTATGAATTTGTATTTGGTACCCTTTATATTCTCTATGACGTCAAAATCTCCCTCTCTTGCTCAGTAGTCTGTACGATACATCAAATTGAAAATTCTAGCAAGCCCAATTATATGATGGTCTAACCTTGTATTTCTATTAACCTATTAACCTTGTGATCTTCGTAATTCTTTGCATGTTTAATTCTTTGCAATTCTATGAATGTCGATCACCTTCTTATGTTTACAGACTCCATATTTCATCCTCAAAAAACTCCGGTTCTCCACAATATTTTACCGGACTTTAATCGGACGAGGTAGCTTCTATTGTCTCCTTTTTCTAGTACTTCATCTACATCTGACCATCTTCCAGTTATATAATTTTGTACAATTACGTTAGTTCTCACATCAAACTCAGTTAAGTCTCTTGTATTTAAATTGTAATAATTTATTTCCTTTTCTCTTTGTCTCTCCTCATCCAATGATTGAGTCTGGGCCTTTGTATTATAACTTATCCAATGTTGTGGTATGCTAGATCGTACTTGATGACCAAATAACATTTCATTAGGAGATTTTTCTTCAATCTTCGGGGTTTTTCTAAACTCAAGTAATCCAAGAAAAAACTCTTCTGACACATAATTTCCATTTATTTTTTCTACTAGTGCCTTCATTGACTTGGCTATACTTTCAGGGGCCCATTACTTTCAAGATAATGAGGAGATGATGGTCCAAATGTTATGTTCCATCTCTTCAAAAACTTCTTAAATTCTTTAGAATTAAACTGTGGACATTGATCCGTCCTCAACTTTGTAGGAATTCCAGTCTCCGAAAATATCTTCTTCAACACAAGTGCCCTTGATAATGCTTCCGGGATCTCATGATCTTTTCCTTTCCTCTGTTCTGTGATCAATTTCTTTCTTTACTTCACCTCTATAGGCAAAAGTGGGTGCCTTGCAGAATGAACTGCATGAGATATATAACCATCCTTTAAGAGTATGTCATTTTTTCTCCATACATTGGTTCTAACTTTTGTCCATTATAAAAAAACATCATCAGTGAATTTTTAATTTGCTCTACATCTCCATTCATTTCATTCTTAATGTTGCTATTCGAACCTGATTGGGAAAATCCCCCGGAAATAACTGAAGCTCTTTGCAAACTCTTCTTGACAAATAAACTTCAGTAATATTTTTACATACAATAACAAAGTCTTCTACTAGCATATTATTTAACACAAATGTTAGTCGTATTTTTCCCATAATTCCCCGAATCGACACTTGATTGTTCTCTTGTATTTTGGACCATAATCACGTGCCCTTCAGATTATCAATACTGGCAACAGTTATTTCAGGGCGAGTATCCGGCAAAGCTCTTTTCCTTTTAATTTTTCTTTGTCTATACGTTACTTCCAGAACTATCATTCTATCATCTACATTCTTCTTTACACCGCTCACTTTTACTACATTACATTTGAAAAATACTTTCTTTGATTTACACATTAATTTAAAATTGCCTATTTTTGTCACTGACTACATTTTTTCCCATATGCAGGACATTTTTGTCCATATCTATTATAATTTCTTCTACAATAGCATATCTTTGAGTTTCTCTTATCTTCTCCTTTTATGATTAGTTTTTAAACTTGATATTGTCGAACTTGATTTTATTGTTAAAGCTTCCTCCTGAATTTTACCCTTTTCTTCGCTCCGGCAAATGGATATACCTCTAAAAGGGATTTAGACAAAAATATTTTTTCGTTTCTTCACTATTTATTCCAAATTATAATTAGTGTTGATATCCGGTATTAAAATTTCGTCTGACTTAATCCAGCAGTTTTTGCTTGGCAATATAAAGCCGTTTAAAAATAATCAAAGCATTCCTCTTCACTCTGTTTCTTTCCGACTAACTTGACCTGTTCCAATGCTACATTAATTTGCCTCTAAAGATAATTTTCAATAAGATACATGATTTCTTTTAAAGAATTTTCTCCATCCATTTCAATTGACATGACATGCTCTATCTTATCCAGCATTTCTGGGCAACACAATGACTTAAAAACTGCCTTTTTGTTTATTTCATTCTTATCCTCAAATCCAAGAGCATAATTGTCCCATAAAGTCTTCCAATTTACTAATTCTTTATATTCTATGTTTTCTTCAAGCTGAGGTGGAGATTTTATAAGTATTTTCATTTCTTGATTGATTTTTGTGATACTTTCTTCCTCCAAAGGTCTTTCTTCTATTTTGTCTGAATTTTTACAATTAAATGATTTAAACATTCTTTCCACCATTTCACAGTACTGTTCATCTCTTCTGATGGACTGTTCACGAGCTCGCTTTTGGTCTTCCATCAAGATCATCATCATTCTCATGGTCGGATCATCCTTCTTATTTTCATCGACCAATGTTAGACTTCGTTCAAACATTTTGACCTTCTCGATCAAATCTCGATTTTCTTCTTTTAATTCACACTGTGTACGCCTTCTTGAAGCTTTCCGTTAACTTGATCTTCAAAATCCTTTCACATGTGCCATGTTATGTTTAGAACGATCCAATAATGATGATGACTGATTGTTATCTTATTTACAAACTATATTATATTCTAACACTCTAATAATCAGTAAATTAAATATACAATGTCATGTTCAATCCCATATTAATAATGATTCTCTTCTCCCAGTACCTAAAGGACTCCAGTGAAAGAGCAGTTAAGGGAAAAATAAACAATTCTATCAAAAGACAAGGAAGACTATGTTCCTAACACCGACCTATAATATGGTGCTATTGTTGTGACGTAGTCACCCTTATCCTTCTCTTTCCACTAAGGGGGAGACGGCCTGTTCGAAATGGCTGAGTGTCTAGAGGAACATGTAGCAGTTTCTAATTTTAAGCCAATCAGAATTGAGAACTACTAAGTCCTACCTTCCTTGCCTTGAGTGGTCACTCTTTGCCTAGAATCATTTAGTAGCGCCTAGCGCTAGAGAGAGCGATTCTAACTGGTTTATACTAAAACCCCAACATATAGATATTTCTAAAAGTCTATAGAAATAAATAAGATATTTTAAAATATTTCTGTGACATTTTCAATCCACAGTCTAGGGCCAATTTCTTTTTTTTTTTTTTTTTTTTGATAATAATTCATGTCGCATTTTGTCTATCAAAGATATATTGGAATATATCAAACAAAAATTTAAAGAAAATAAGGCAAAAGGTCCAGATGGTGTGGGAGGTAAACTTTTTACAACTTTAACCAAGAAATTTCTCCCTATCTTCTCTTCATGGGTATATGTATAAAAAAAAGTTGTCTCATTCAGTAATTAAGAGGAGAATAGTACCAATTCCTAAAAAAGGAGATGGGAAAACTGGCGCCCGTAAGAATTTTAACTGATACTCATATAATTCTTTTTGAAATTGTTCCTCAAAAAATTGATCTAATCATAGGTCAGTATCAGTAAAGTTTCCTTAAGTATATGATAATTTTTCTGATATCATGAAATTTACGTTGTGCTATAGTCAGTATTCACCAAAGTTCAAAATACGATTATGGACGTAAATTTTTGGAAAAGTCTTTGATTAATTTCTCTTCGGACAAATTCTTCGAAATGTTGAAAAGTTTCTACCAAGATATTTTTATAATCCTATCAGAGCTCATGTACTGAGTGGGACATCGACTATCACTATCGATGGAAAGGAGAGTAACCCCATAATTTTGGAACGGAGTTGCCACTAAGGTTGTCCATCTGCTCCATTGTTGTTTGTAAGGATAATTGAAGAACTAAAATCTAGACAGATACGTCAATACAAGGGGTTGCAGTCCATTTTGGAGATGGTAGACATTTGGTAAATATTTATTCAAATGACGTAACAATGTTTGTTGAAGTAAATTCAGAGATACAACAGGTGAAAAGATTCCAGATATCTATTTTTAATAAGGTTAAGACTAAGTCAGGTTTGTCTTTAAATAGGAAAAAAACCGGGCATACTTCCTTTGGGACTCTAGAATCCAGATTATGGAGGATAATTAACGGGTGCTCTAAGGAAAATTACAGTTCCATGATTAGAATATGATCGACATGGAGAAACAAACATCAGTTGGAGTTCACTTAATAAATTGGTGCTCTGTGGAATTGTATGATAAAGAAACTTAAATCTACAGAATAATGTAGATCTCTACAATACCTTCATTATCCCCTCTATTTTATAAAAGCAACATCCATACCCCAACACACTGAGCACGCTGAACCAAAGAACCGAAATGGCTTGGAAAAAATTTCCATAAATCGTATGTTCCTGCTCTCATTAGACCCAGAAATAAGCGAGGTGGTGGACACGCCCTTCTCTCGAAGATTCTACCAAAATATATATTAAGATTTTCACTAATCTGTTCAACAATTCTGGATTAGATTAACGAATATATGTTTATAGGTCATCTATTTTTTAAATGGCTAATGCTTGTTATGGATCTTTCAAATATTCGTTTTAAGTCTTTTTCTTTACCTTGGGAGGCAGTACAAAGGACTATTTGAAGAGGTATTCCAATCTTCGATTCTTGTATAATTATGGATATAATACAGCAAAACTTGAATAACTGGGCCTTCGTCAAAGAAAATGATAATATTAGCGATTGAGAACAGAAACCTATCCCAAAAGATATTTTAAAAGTACAAAATTTAATCTTCAAATCGGACTCTAATCTATCGAAGTGTACATTTTGCTCTCCTTTTTTTGGCATCAGTAAAAAGATAATTAGCACCTAGACCCTAGCACTTGAAAATGGCTGTATATTGATCTTTTGAGAAGGATGCAGAAATGGTTCGCAAGAAGTATGTGGAGTTATTGAATCTTCCATTATTCTGGACAAAGAGAATTTTAACTTCGCTTTATGGAGTATCAGAAGACTATAAATTCCAAATTTTATCAGGTTGCCTCTTTTTTAACGACGTGATACACACTTTTATACAATGTCCCTTCATTCGAATTTGGGGGATCTGTTATGAATCAATTCAGAGTCGATTGGGATATATATTTCTAATTTTACTTAGAGATTAATTTTATTTGGACTTACAAACAAAAAAAGAAATGTTTCTCCAGAATCTCGTACAGTAAGCTTACCCTTTTAAGTGCAAAGTTTACTGCACGAGCTAACTCTTCAGTCAACTATATGAGGTTTTCAATTAGGAGGATAATTGAACTTTCTATTTATTTATTAGAAGTTAAAGGACTGGATTATGTTCTATTAGGGAAAATTAATTCTGATTCTATAGAAGCTCGTTTTTCAAAATATCGTCAACTTGGATCAAATAATGAAGGGAGAAAGAAGATCCACTTGTGATTTACTCGTTTAAATTGGGAGACATAATTATATTTTTTATCAAATATTTAATAAGAGGATGAATAAAACATCAAATTGCGCAGCATTATACTAATAAAATTTATAGAAAAGAAACGTTAATAATTTTTTTTACAATATTATTATTTTACCAGAATAAAAGCTTAAGTGTATTATTTGATTATAGTGAAGAATTTATTTTGTGAATTGGATAAATCTTATTGAATGAAAATGGTTGAGCGAGAGACAGCAATTTGCACTTAATCGGTCTTTTAGTGACGTCTAATTTTAAAATATAATGTCTATTTGTCTAAAATATTTTGTAATTCTTCACTATGATTATTTTTATGTTTTGTATGTGTTTTTTTTGTTTTTGTTTTTGTTTTTTTTAAATCATAATTTGAATAAAGGTCATGTTTTATAAAAATACAATGATATTATATTTAAATATTCTCACAATATTACTATCTATTTAACTAATTGAAACTCCCTTGCTTCTCTTATAGATTATAAATAGCTCCGAAAGGGAAAAAATTCATAAGCATGTGTAATAACTTTCACGATAAGTACATCTTTTTTTCCTTTTTTTTTTAGTTTTTTGCAACCATTACTTACCAAGATATCAAAACTAATCACATTACTACTCCATACACCTACAAGAGCCAAGTGACTCCTACAATTTTGTAAACTATCGTGAAACTCTAAATACACCATTTAAAAATCACGGAACATCTTCGTCAACGAAACCTATTTCCTTTTACTTATATGCACTGAGTTGTGTATAAAATATTACATTCCAATATTACGTAAAAATAAAATTAACGTGCTAATCTCACAATTTTAAGATTATGCTTTTTTAGGGAAGCAGCTTAGATGTCATGACGTTTTATCAAATCAGATGGAAGCATTAGTGATAATAAGGAAATAATCAGAAATTCCACTATTGTACCTCAAAAGTCTCTGATTCCAACAAAAACTTATAACTCCCAAGCACACCCTCACGGTTGTTCTCCGTCTTTCATTAGCACATGTCCTTGTTATTACTTTGTACTTAGATGTTCTCTATTCAAAAATTAACTAATAATGATAACAACTTTGGTAAATAAAATTAAAATCTTCAGATTGACAAACTAGAAAAAAAATATTATATACAACTTTATTAAAATTTATTATCATAACTCATTAATCATAATATTCAATATTTTAACTTAATGATACAAACCCGTTTTAACGATTGAAAAAATCATCTTATTTCATCTTCAGCCAAATCTTTCACTAATGTTGATAAAAACAATAGTAAGAAAATGGCATCTCCAAACATAAAGCTATTTCCAATTTTAACTTGACCTTTGTCATTCTCAAAAATTATCTCAAACCTACAGAAGGCACTATGATTGTAAATGGCCAAAAAATAAACTGTATAAAAAAACTATATTCAAGATTGAATCATGTATTCAATCTCAAAACTTTTATTGTTTGAATTTTAGAAGATGTTGTCATATGTAGGACAAAGTCACTAATTTAAGTTCCACAAGTAGGTTTTGAATTCATTGACTACATGTTACCGTTGATAAGCCTTCATTTTATCATGTAGAGTTATACATATATTGGGTATAAGAACCATGAATTTGTTTATAAACTTGTAAATTCTTATTAATTTAACTACTGAAGAACGATTAAAAAATATATTTCATTGCATAGATTACATTTCTTTTAAGTTCTTTGCGTATAAACCCCTGATTTCAATTACACCACTGCCATTATTAGTCTCATTAATCAATCTTGTCTACACTCCTGCGTTTGGTATACAATGAAATGAACTAGATATTTAAAAAACTTATCATTAAATATATTTTGTCCTAAAAGTGAGCTTATTAAATTTGGTGACCAATTTCATTCATGCAATCGGCAGTGAAAGGAAATCCATAATAGTTTCCTTTAATTATATTGTAATTCCTTTGTGTTCGGTATACCAAAATTTTGTCTAGAGAATTTCATATCTCAGTTTTAATTCATCAAGTATGAATGTAAATATTTCTCACTCAAATTAAGTGCTATGAACCAAAAAAACAAACATATTATTAAGTTATGACATAAAAGCGTCTTGTCAACGGATCTGGGAAAGACTCTCATCAAACGGATAGCAACTTCATTTGAACAGAAGATTATGAATATATCGTACACAGATAATTGCTAATATAGAAAATTGCTCTTAGGGAAAATTACTAGTAATTTACTAAAAATTTAGATTGGACAATTCTTCAATAGTAACTAATAGTATTAATACGTCAATTAATTAGTTCCAAAAGGATCCAATATTTTTTTTGGAATTACAGTTAATACGTTCAAAATTTAATCGACAAAAAAATATTTTGACTATAGAATGATAAAGTATTTCTTTAAAAATAGTTCAATTTTAAATAATATTAGTATTGCCAGCAAGTTAAAACCTTAAAGTGATAACCAAAAAAATATCCAGACCTAATTAAGTACATACTTTAACGTTCTCAAGTCTAAAAATTTCTAAATTAATGTTGTGTTCAAAAAATATATTTCAAATGTGTCAACCGATCTCATTTATAAGGTTAATTGTCTCCGATAAAATTTTTTGCTTCATTTTACGGTAAATTCTTTAAATTTTGTTTCAAAGATTTATAAATCATTTATGATTAGTAATTGTTAAGGTCTTAATTGTGGGTATATATTTTCAAGTAATAATTTTTATTATCCAAAATTCAGAATATAACTAAAAGAACAGTAGTTAACTTCTATAAGAAACTTGACTTGGACTTCATAGTTTGATATAAAATATATATTTTTACATTAATTATATATGAAACAATAACGTAGAATAAACATCATAATCTTTGAACTAGAATAAACAAACTATTGGGTTAACAAAACTCTATATTATAAAAATCTTCTCTAGTTAAGCTAAGTCCGTCTTCCGGACTTCAAATGAGCATCTCCTAAAAAGTAAAATATAATAGATAACATTATAAAATTATATCTCCAAATTATAACTAAATAGTCCCTCTAATGAAGGGAAAAAAAATATATTTGCACTTATACATTTTTCAGCTATTGGTCACGTGGGTTATTTTATAATATTATGTAGAAGGTTCATTTAATTACAAAAATGGAGGAAAGGAAGGACTTGCTACACGTCTAATTTACGTTAAAATTAAGCTATATTCAATGTTTTATGAATTACTACTAATTTATTAATGATGTATATTCATATTGTGTGTATAATATAATCCGGATTTTTCTTATATCCATGCGCATAAAAAAACACAAAGTTTTGAATATTTATGTAAAAATATGAAGGAACCAAATTTTTTCATTTTTATATAATATATTCAGTAAAAAATACCCCCGGCCCACAGGTTGTTTAGGTGAACTGCTGGACCCCAAGACAAGTTGAACTTATCCGGCCCCGCTTCCCTGAGCATCAAGGTATCCTTCTAATATCCCAAAATACACCCCAGCCCACATGCTGTACAGGTGAAGTGCTGGGCCACGATTCAGTTCAACTCCACCTCCGCCACGTTTCTAAGCCCTTCTAACATCCTATAATACACCCCAGTCCAAGGGTTGCCAATTTTTAATTAGTTTATGTTTAATAGAAACAATTGAAAACTATGTAACTCTTCGGTAGTCCCACATAAAAACATTGATAAAATATGATAACAATTTTTAAATACGGGAGCTCCAAGTCTTAGATTGGAAGTTTAAAAGTTAGATTCACAAATCAATGAGGGTATTTGTTCATTATTTCCATGCTTTTTTTAGTTTAATAAATAATTATTCGATTTTCATTCATTGATCCCGAATCAAACAATAAAATTGATTCTTCTAAGTTTATAACTCTAAGGTTGGATGGGGTTTCAAATCCACGTCTAGACTCTGGCGATGGAGGAGTACAGTTATCTTTCCTTATTTGTCTTATAATATGCACTAAATTAATAATTTTTTCTAATGATATGTGCCAAGGTAGAATTTTTTTCAAAAAATAGTTAAGTCCCAAAATATAATCCTGCGGACGCCCCTGATTGTAAAAAATCATTTAATTATTCCACATTTGATGAATAATTAGGAATATTATTTTTCCAAAATTTGATAGACATTGGAATGTATGTTTCTTGCAAATTTATAAGACTTGTTAATGAGTAATTCCTAGTTAGTAAAGATGAATACTACCATAAGAAAATTTTTGAAAGTACTAATCCATTAGCTCTTAAAATTTTGAAAACCTGAATAAATAATTTTATATCCTCTTAGCTATTCCCCGCGATTTTAAATATGAGTTATGTTTTACAGACGCATGATGCATTCCTTTATCAAATAATTATAAAATTGAGAATGGATTTTATCGGCAACAGAGTGCAAAAATATCTTAATTGAAGATTGCGGTGGTGGAGTTTAAACTGTATTTGGGCACAGCACTTCACCTCTGCAACCTGTTGGCCAGGGTGGATTTTTGGGATATTCCAAGGTTACCTTGAGGCTCAAGAAAGTGGCGAAAGATAAATTCAACTTGTCTCGGGGTCCCGCAGTTCACTTAAACAACTTGTGGGCTAGGGTTATTCCATGTTAGAAGGATTCCTTGGTGATAAGAAACGCAGCAGCGGTGGAGTTTAAACTCTCGCAGCCTAGTACTTCAACTGTACAACCTGTGGGCAGGGTTGTATTTTGGGATATTAGAAGGGTACTTTGATGCTCAGGGAAGCGGGCCGGATAAATTCAACTTGCCTCAGGGACCAACAGTTCACCTACACAGCCTGTGGGCCAGGGTGTATTATAGATTAGAAGGGTTCCATCCTGGCATGTTTCTTCATCATTCAATAGTTTTATCGTTCTAATATAATAGAAATTGCAACGAAATTGCTTACGATGAGATTGTTTTGCAATGAAATTACTCACAATCATACTGCTCACAATGATATTGCTTCATGATGATATTACCCACTACGTTTTTGTCACACAATGATAATGTACACAACGATAATACCACGCAACGATATCACTCCAACGTTTTTGTCCACAACCTTTTTACCACAATCATTTTACCCGACATTGTCAGAGTTATCATGTCATTTTTCGGTTTATTTTTTTTAGCATACGGGCAAGGTTTTTTACAAAACTCCTTGTTTGTTTATTTATAAGGCTCAATTTTTCCGCATCCTCTTGTGGTTTTCAATGTTTTTTTTATTCATGACCTATAATAATAAATTTCACATTTAAAATTGAACATATTTAAAACCTATGTTATAAGTATATTTTTAAGATATTAAGTGTTATTGAAGATATTAATTAAGAAGATTAAATATTTAAAAAATTGAAAAATAGACTAACTAGAGATTTTAATTAAATAATATTCATTTTGTTTGATCCATGGATATAGAATTCGATTAGTTAGAATAATCCAATAACTAACAGTACTTTTGAAATCCCAAATTAATAATTTTAATTTGCACAATTATTGTTCAACAAAATTTGAAAATTTAGGACTATTTAACATATCTAGTAGTAACCTGAACAGTCTTTCATAGTATTCAATCCATAGCTATTTTTTTGCTTCCATAGTTTTATCAGTTGAGTTCCTACACACATATTTGGAATTAAAAATTTGAAAAAATGGATAAAAATAAATTGATTGATACTTTCACTGGGTAATAATATCTGAACCTCTATTTTTATAAGAAAGGTAATAACACCAAAATTAAATTAGATATTTTTGAATAATTATTAATTTAATATTAGAAGACATGTCACCCAACACCCCCACCCCCCTCAAAAAAAAAAAAAAAAAAACTGACAGTAAAAAGTGTTTTTTGGGTTGTATGTGAAAATCATCGGAGGCGGCCTTAGGCTTATAAAAAAGGGAAGGAATAGGACAAGAATAAAAAAGAATGAGCCTATTTTTGAAAAAGAAAAAACAATCGTCCAAAAATTTTCTGCTACTTTTTCTTTTTTCATATCTACATTCTTTTATAGTTTCATTGTTACCAAAGGCAAAAAAAAAAACTTCAATACATAACATACAAGGTTTTATTATTTTTCGATAAATTGTTCTTGAGCAGGATCCCAGGAAACATTTTTTTATTATGATTTTTTTTTTTTAAATCGAATATAAGATGTGGGGTTTTTGAGAAAATAAATATTTATCAGTAATTTCCAGGACATGTAAAACCCCAAAAAAAACTCCAAGAAAATGAGATCTCAAAAAGAAATACGTACTATAGACGAAATTAAAGTGATCGCCCTCAAGGCAAAAGAAAGGTTTCCAAAGACATTTGGAACAAAAAAATGTGCAAAAATGTGTCTTTCGAATGCTAATGTACATGGATATATATATATATATATATATAACAACTGTTAATTAATTAATTAAAAATCAAAGTTAAATATATTAGCCTTACAGTGTATTTCACTTATAAAATATATAAATTTGAGGCATTTTAATGATTTTTTTGAAAAAATGTGATACTTATGTTTATATATATTATACATACCAATCACCGGGAGCCAGGGCCCCAATTATTTTTTCAGTAGTAGTATTTATTGAATTGTTAATTGTGAACCATCAACAATCCTTCCAGTCAGGCCCTTAATATCAAATCCGTGATTACAGCACTGCTTACTGTCTATAATCTTTCAATTTCTTATAATTTTTTAAACATGATAATAACAAACTATATCTGGTTGAAACCCTAAAAAATACTATTAAGATTAACTTTTTAAACAAACGATATATTTTTTTGTAATGCCTTGAGCTCATACAAGTATTTTTAGCATTTTCATTGATTTTATCAAACTTAAAAAAATGTTAAAACTTAAATATTATAACTTTAAGCCTATGTCGACTGCCTATAGTATATTAAAATCTGTTTGATTTTTGGTTTAGCCTTTTATCCTAGTTCACTAACTATTTTAAAAGATGATTACACTGACGAATTTTTAAAAACATGGAAAAACTATGCATTAGATTTTGAAAATTTCGATTTTATGTTCAAATTGACTGAACTACTCGTGAGTAGTTATCGAAAAATACAAAATGTTAAAGTCATCACTTCATGACTACAACGGGAACAGACGATGATTTTTTTAATAATTTTTTAAAATACTGTATTCTATAAATATTCATTTGAATCTTGAATACGGCAATAAATAAATAATAAAAATAATTTTATTTACTTATGTTAGTTTGTCTGTTTGACAACAGGATTGCGACAAAATTTATAGATCGATTTTGATCTAGCTTGATATGAAGATTAAATATGTTCATAGTCAGATGCCCTTAAATTCTGAGAGGTCTAGCTCAAGCTAGCACAAAACTTAAAAACACATAATCCACAATAACTTTGAAACACATAGAGGTACAGTGATCAAATTGGTGTCACTATGTGGGATAAATAAAGACGCTTTATACAGAAAAAAAATCCAAGTTCAAGATTAAATTTCAAAGTCACACAAAAGTTTAGAAACGCATAATCGAACATAAATTTTGAACAAATTGAGATACAGAGCTGAAATCATCTCTTGAACAAAGAAATAGTGCTTACCATGGTGACATCATCACTATAACAAAAGGAATATTGACTTGATCTCTTGAGCAAATTTTTATAATTATAAGTAAGTTTGGAATTATGTTCATATTGTTGAAAACTAATGATGGATTTATTTGTACTTTATGGCACAAAATATATATACATATATAACTCATATTAAAGTATGAATGCAATAGATATTAAATTTAATATGTTCAACATTGCACATTTTTTACTTTAACATAGAGAAAAAATGATATTTCATTTAAGAAAAAAGACCATAAGTGGAGGTTTGTACTCTACCCAGTACCCAATTTATGTTGCATCATAACAATTAGGGTTAAAATACAGAAAGATTATTAACTAGAATGGGCACTCGGTCGAGTGCAAAAACTCCACCTAAAATCAAATTGAGTTGTGTATCTCAATTTGTCCAAAGTCTTGATCGATTATACATTTTGTGTTACCTTTACATCTCTAAATTTAATGACTTCTTAATTTGATCAATTTTGATCAAAGATCAAATGTCACTTTTGATTTAATCCTTGTGATTAACAAACAAACAGAGGAAAAAACATAAGCTCCGCTCAACTTCGTTGAGGAAGTAATAAATAATTACAATATTTCTAATATTTTTAAACTACATTAAAGCATCGTTTATTACTACTTATGGTGGGACTTTTAATAATTTACGACAGGTCTAGGTCTCTATGAACCACAAATAACAAAGGCTTACTGTATAGTCATAATAATTGAATTGCAATACATATAAAGAAACGCATAGCTCAAGACATAACAAACGAAAGTTTTAATGCAAAATACTTAAATGTGAATTTTGTGCCATTAACTGTTCATATTTCTGTTTGGACATTATGATGAAGTATGTGAAGACTGCACTTGAGAGTTGTGTTCCATACATATTAATACCTAGTCCGATATTGGTTGGTTATACTAACTAAACCAATTTACTTGGAAAAGTTTCTTTTGGAGTTTCAAGATGTTTTTATTCCATGAGGGGATGAGTAGAACAATTCTATGTTTATATGCTAATCCTTCTGTAAAAGAAAGAACATACTATTTTTAACCAAATACATAATAATATATTACCTATTTATATAATTAACATAATTATTAGCTAATATAATCCTGTTGTTACTTTTACTGAATAACGCAAAATTATTCTCGTAAAGAAATAGAGAAAAATAAGCCCAAAATCAGTTGGTAGTTCACAACTATAGAATTATTATTCAATAATTGTAGGGAATTATCTACCACTTAAATTTGAAAAGAACTAACTCTAGTTCAATCAATCAACGTTCAGAACACTGATTAAGAGAAAATAGGCAGAAACATTGACAGCTGACAACTAAATACCCTGTGTATGTTTTTGTGTTAGCGTCATAACGGGGTGGTGTAATATGCATAATTATAATTAATCTTGAAACATATACTAGTGACCGGTAATTTCATTCCTAGTAAATTCATTCCATCTGTTCATTCCTAGTAATTTTATTCCGTGAAAATTCATCCGGACATTTCATTCCCACATTGAAGAGGTATATTTATTGACGTCATACGGTGTATAGTTTCTTAACTAGTTATTAGTTTTTGTGTAGGGGTGTAGAGGGAGGCCTGGAGAGTCTGGACTGGAGATGAGTGATGACTAGTGATGGATGGGAGATGGATTTGAATGATTTATGGTGTTTATGGATTAGAAATGACGTCATAATAAATTTTAATAATTAATAGGAATGGAATCCCGATCCGTGGATAATATTTATAAACTTAGGAAATATAAGTAAATCGGGGAATTACTCTTCTTCTTCTATTTCAGGAGGTATAAACGCCATATAGCATTCACACCCGTCTCCCATTTATCACTAGTAATCGATTACTCATTACTAATCTCTAATGCCGACTGCATAGCTTTCTTTCAGCAGCCCTACTGAAACACTACTTGCATATTAGAAACATAAACCGTATGTCATCACTAAATATCACTCTTTAAAGTGGGAAGGAAATGTCTGGGGATGAATTTTATATTGAATTAATTTACATGGAATGAAATCACCTAGCACCATAAACTCTATAATAATTTAAAAGGATGTTACAACTTTGTTTCATATAAGTTAATCATTATTTGTTTCATTAGCAAATTATATTATTTTATGAATGGTATCCTATATTATAATAAATTCGAAGGACTCAGTTAGAGATTATAAGACTGTCATATAGTTTTTTTGAAAAAAATGCAAAAAAAAAAGAAACATTACTAGAAAATTTCATTGAAAAAAGAAATAATTATTCTCGATACTGTTGATTCCTTAAATATAAATTTATTAAAAGTTATATAATTATCATATTATTACATCTTAGACTGGAGATCCTTAATTAAGTCGGACCCACGAGTGCATTTCATACAGCTGCAAAAGTTTAATAATAATAGCAATAATAAAATTATAATAAATGCATTTGATGTTGGTATAATTAGCCTCAATTGTGTTTTTATGGGAAGACTTACATGCACTACCAAATAATCTCAAGAGGGGTGAATCAATTGCCTCTGATTTTTTCTACCGGTGCCATAGGAAATATTAAAAATTAAAATATAGCATAGAATTCACGAGCAAATTACAGTCATTAGAGTTATATTATTTATAATTAAGAATATTGAAGGGTCAAAGACTTTTATCATATTTATAATTTTTACTGTACAATTAAAATTAAAGCCAATCTTTCATTATTGTGGCCCATGAGTTGATTTCTTCAATTTCAAGATTTTCCATTAATACAGCTATCATGCCTCGGTGAATTCCCATGGAATGTTCCAAGACACTCGACTCAATTTATAAATAATAATGCGATTCTTGGGATGGTTATTGGACTTCTTAACCCTTCAAAGTATTATTATTGTTTTAATGTTGACCTTCTTTTTTTTTTTTTTTTTTTTTTACTTTATTGCCATGGCCAAAATAACTTGGATATGAAAGAAAGAGAAAAACAAACTGAATTAAAATATATATTTTTTTTCCAAATCACAAAACTTTTGTACTTAATATTCTTGGACTCTCAAAATTTTGGTTTGATTATAATATCGAACCTCAAACTTTGGGGCTGGTCTCAGCTCGCAATAGCTTTAATCTTGTTCTTTGGTCTAGGACAAGGTTGTCTTGAACTCAACTCTATATTAGTATTAACTTTAGTTAGCAAAATTAGTAATTAATTTATGATACTACAATTGAATACTATTTGGTCCTCTCCAAGTTCAATTTATAAATAAAAATACATAATATATTCTATAATTATACAGACGAAAATGAAAATTAATTAATTATTCAAGCAATTTCACTTACCCGATCATTTGTAATATAACGATGAAGCCTAATGAAAAAGAATCAACTGAATGTGTCTGCATGAGCTTTTAAGACGGAGTCGCGAAGAAGAAAAATTATAGATTTATACCATTATACTTTTTTTGTCGACAAATATTCTTCTGAAAATGTTATCTTTTCTTTTGAATAGTTATTAAGCTTTATAACCCAAACAAACCTTTGACCATAAAGCATTCATTTTTAGGCGCAAAAAAATGGTACCATAAACTTTGTTGTTGTTTTTTGTGTGTCTTTTTTTGCACCCTTGTAGCCCATAAAAAAACTCTGTTGCTAAAAATATTCGTTAGGTTTATCTTTAGTAATCAATAATCTTCAAACCCTTTCAAGAGGAAGACGTTATTATATATTTAAGTATGGATAAGTCCGTTTTTCCGAGAGACAAGCCCATTTTTGAGATCCTTCTAAAAAAATTCTCCTCTGACATTCCTTCGTTACTCAGTCATTTGCTTACCATGCATAATGAGTCATGTGGCTGTCATCTCAGTGACTATGACTCGCAAAAAACTTACAATCAAATCTGGAATCAAAAGAAACTGCAATTCATGGAGCTACACAAATTAGTATCACAGATGGATTTCGAAGAGTATCTCAATCGAGTTCTTAGGCTTCTCATTCATGCGGATATCCCTGGAACACTCCCATTGCCGGAGGCAGAGTTCTGGGCTTCTTTAAGAAATCGAATTATATCGGGGAACGAGGAAATTTTGGAGGAAGCATATCCTCCCTCTTTCGTGGAAGAGGAACTTAACGATATTCACAATTACATTGAGAAAGAAATGACATCTTCAGAATTGACCTCGCCCTCAGAATTTAGGTCAACTTCATCTACATCTACGAAACCAAAAGTGAGTCGCAGCTGCGTGCCAATTGATTGTACTGGAATTTCATCCTCCTTTGGGATTTCGTGGTTTTGCATTCATTGCTCCATCTTTCATTTCTCAAAATATGACTGTCTACACTATTCCTATATTCACAAAAGTACTTCTCCTCTTGACCAAGATCAATGTTTAAATGTTTCATCAGAGAAGGTAGCAGCCAAAGTACATATTCAAAAGGGATCTAGATTCGGACCCATACAAGGGGATATCCTCCCAGAAAATAGAATTGATTTTGATGAAGATAGACTCAACCTATGGCTTTTGTATCGAGAAAACTCTAATCGGAGAATGATTGTCAAAGGCACACAAGATTGGACTAAATTTTTATCAAGAGCTCAAGATTCTGCAGAAGCAAATTTATTAGTCATTTCTTCAGGAAATCAGTTATATTTAGTTGCCTCTAAAGACATTAGTTGTGGTGAGGAATTATTTATATATAACAAGGAAGATCCTCTCACAGAGTTCTGGACATCGAGAAGTAGAGGTTTAATATTTATTTTTTTAATGATTTAAAATATACCTTCATACAATTTTGTACATATACCTTGTACTAATTTAGTAAATAACTAATTAATTGGATCATGCACATGTTCATTGTCTCTTTTTTCATAATTTTGAGTAATATAAAGAAATATGAATATAAAAAAGCTTGAAACCAACCACTGGATATTTTTCTAACCAGACAAAAAAAAATTGAAGTGTCATAAAATAATAAAATTTACAATCCTGGAATATTTTAATAAACAAACCATCTGAACATTGTCTAAATTTATTACTCAATGTCTGATAAGAAGTCTTCTATGTACCACCACCTTTTATTTAATCGACGTACCTATTAAAAATGACATAATTTGTTTAGTTCAAGCATTCAGTACACGAAAAAAAAGGTAAAGTTGATTAAAGGTGTAATTTTATTATTTCCTTTTTTTAGCATACCTATAGTAAATAGTTTCTTAATTAATTTTTCAAATAAAGGAATACAAAAATCAAATAATTTCAAGTAATATAAATTTATTGAAGTGGGTCATCACAAAAATTTGATGAATGATCGATTTGTATGACAAGTATATTTTTCCTTTTTGTTACTAATATTTGACTAAAAGAAACACTTAAATTTGGAAATTGGGTTAATTTAGCTGAGTCAATCTTTATAAAAAATTACACAATTGACGTTCACAAAAAAAAAACCAAAGTTGTTAATAAAATTGCAAAATATTTTATGTACCATTTTAATATTCCTTCATTTTCAGCTTGGTCGAATCAAACCAAATGTAATAGATGTGCTTCAAATGGAATTTTTGAGAATGCCTGCGATTACAGAACTCATGTAAGTCTATGGCATGATCTCCGATATGATGGAAATCCTCTCAATAGAGTATACTATTGTCCAGATTGTAGTGTCAAATCAATCGGAGCAAAAGAATTTATACGTCATTCAAGGGAGACTCATGGAACTCTTCCGTTTGTATGTCTACATTGTTCCAAAAGATTTGAAACCTATAATTCTCTGCTAAAGCACAAAATTAGGATGCATGATGGGGGTAAATCCATGAAAAGAACATGTCGAGATTGTGGAAAGGAATATGCAGATTCAAAGGCATGGAAGTTTCATGTCGGGCAGGTACACGCAAAGTCAAAAGATTTGCAGTGCAATAATTGTGATATGTATTTTTCGTCGAGATATGCTTTAAGTAGGTAAGGATTGTGGGATTCTTCATTAATTTATTTTAAATGAAAATCACAAATAGTTTTTTTATTAAAATAAGAACAGACTATTTTGTAATACGAATTTATATTTTCAGACACATTCGAGAAGTTCACAATCAAACACAAGAATACTCGTGTACCAAATGCGCTCGTCAATTTTCTCAACCATCAAATTTAAAACAACATATGCTCATTCACACTGGTGAAAAACCATTTTCGTGCCTCAATTGCACTTCAACCTTTACGACAAAACAATGTCTACAAGTGCATTATCGTAAAATTCACGGATATTCTGATCGAAACATGCCAATCATTATAAAGAAATTTTAATGATATAGTATTAGACTCTTAATGATACGAATACATATATTACAAACCATTAAATGGACGAGCATTAATACATTTAATTATACCTGGGAAGAAAAAAATACATTTTTAATCAATGCTATTTGAATAAAATGATTAGCTAATGAAAAATGTAATAGTATTCACAAGGTATACAGCTCTAATAAATAGTGATCATTTGCCATATGTCTTCATACATAGTACATTCAACATGTCTGCTCATATGCATGTGAAATTATCTGTATTCAGGAAATTATGTTTAAAGGTACTATAGACATATCAACTCTTCTCAAATGCTCAATGGAATTAGTGCAAAAATTATTGTATGAAATTTAGTCAACTCAAAAACTAGTCATAAAAATATTTGTTCTAAAAATGTTATAGCAACATCATTTATTTTTGAACCACATTGGTTTTTACAGTGAATACCTAAATAAATTTGATTGATATTATTATTTTTGTATTAACACAGAGTGATAGTCTTTGTTTTCACCCGTTTTCTTTTTGTTCCATATTTTTTTTTCAAACAGTGTTTAAGAAAGAGAAAAGTGTTATACATCCGTATTCCACCATATGTCAGTGGTTTACTTATCGCTAAGTTAAAAGTCCTTGGTTTCTTCCTTAATGTTCCTTATGGAAAAAGGAATACTAACTATTCTCAAAATGAATTAATATGGAACCTCCAAATAATCACCAACAAAGTTTTTAGTGCAAAAAAAATTTTAATGCCTCCTAATATTATAAATCGTTTATATCTATTAAAATAATCAAGGATATGCAATAAGATATATGTATATGTTAGTGGATATTATCAAGCCATACTTTTATTAAGCATTATATGTTATTATATATCCTGCGCGCGGTTCCGTCTGTCAGAAGTTAAAGTCTTCAATAGTATTTCAGTTGTTCCATAACAAAGATGTTATAAAATACATAGTAAGATTGACTTATAAAAGTGTCAAAATGAAAAAAAGAACCAATTTGACATTCTTTATCATCATGATGGCTACAACTGTTTCGTTAACTTATGCACAGCTTTGGGAAAAGATAAGTTCAACGACTACTTTGAGACCTATAGAATCTAGAACATCAAAAACTGAACTAATAAGAAACAAACTACTACAAATTTTAAAAAAACGCCTCAACATGAACTCTCAGAGAAATTTATTCAGAGGGGACGATAATCCGATAATATCTTCTAGAAATGATAATATCGAAGAAAAGAAGCAAAAATTACTTATGGAGACGATTCGAAATATGGAGACTCAAATGCAACAAGCTAAGTCTGAGCGAAAGGAGTCTGAAAGGGATATCAAAAATATGAAAGATACTTTAGAGAGAGAAAAGCAGGATTTAGAGCTTTTAAATAGAAAAAGAGAAATCGTCACAAAGGCTCTAATGAAACAGGCTGAAATAGCTCAAACCAAAAGGAATATTATACAAGGTAAGTGGGTATACAAAAAAATGATGGGTTATTCAATGTTTTAATTATATGTACATTCTGTAGAAGCCTTAAAACGTCGAAATAAAGTAAAAAAAGAAACAGAGAGAATAAAGGAGGAAATGCTTCTTATGCAACAAATGGAATTACATCGTCGAAAAGAAAAAGAGTTAGATAAAATCCGTAAACTAAATCTAATCAAAAAAGAAAAACAAGAAGAAATCCGTGCACTTCAGGCCCATAAATTGTTGGCAAAAGAAAGTAATGAACGTGTAATTCAAAAAATAAACGATCTTAAAACAATGAACTTTCTCGGGGATGATCAGGAAGTTCTGGATTTCCGAAACATTCAACCACAGGTGAAAACAAATGATATTGAGGCCATATTAGCACTAATATCAGACGAGCGAAGAACACGGACAACCACTCTGCCTCCAAAAAAACTAACAGAAAGAGAAAGACAAAGTTTGCTGACACTTTTAGATTTAAGAGTACGTAATGATTATTAGGAAAATAGTATTTTTTTTATAATATAATATATCATTCATAATTTTTTTTTTTCAGAAAAATGCTTTAGTTTTGACAAAAAATAATAAGAAAATTGCTGAAAAGTTTAAAACAGAAAATGCTTTGTTTTTATCATCCATTGATAATGTAGATGATGGAGATCTCAAAAATGAAAAACTAGAGTTTTCTTCGATTGATGATTATGATTATGATGAGTATAAAGAGTACGATTATGATTACCAGGATGAAGAGGGCATAGAATTTGACTATTCTCCAGATTATGTGCCAAAAGTTTTAAGAAACCATCCTCCTAACTTACTAGCTAAACAGAAAAACCGAATAAAACATAGGAAATCCCCCCTGGTTACTCAAACTCCGCATATTAAATATCTCCCTCGTCCTATTGTCTATGCTCAGCCCCCTAATCTACTTCAAAAACAACCTCAACCATTAAGATATAGCTTAAACAAACATAATCAAGACTACAATCACTATAATAAAGAAGATTTCTACGATTTCAATAATGATTTCTCCATGGAAGCTGATAAATTTTTCAGAGAAGCTTCTATTTCAAGGAACAAAATACATAATAAAATACAAAAAGAACTTAATTTGACACCTACCAAGAAGCAGGGTAGAAATAAAGGTCGGAGACGTCGAAAAGGAACAAAAAGAACGAATAAAAATGTCAAAGAAGAAGTTCCTCATAGTACCAAAAAGTTATCTTTTAGTGACATCATGTCTGACTTTTTAGATAAAAATCCAATACCCTTTGATTTGAATTAAGTTTCGATTCGTGAGACAGTCATGGACAATATATATATATATATTCCGAGTGTATCCATGTATTTATGTAAACATCGTGAAAACATGCATCACCTATGAATATAATCATCAAATCTTATATAAAATTAGTATTATTCGCTGATTTTTTAACCCTCCCCACAAAAAAAATAGACGTTACTGAAATCTCTCCAAAAAAAATTATCGCATATACTTAAATATAAAATATACAGATTTATATAAATAATTATATTACGGTGTTGATAATTTTTGGAACAAGCCCCCCCAAAAAAAAAAATATAATAAGAATAATAATAATGAAAGCTAGCGACGCCCCTGACTAAAATATTAATGGATGTTTCAAACATGAATGAATACGAGTCGGTGGCAGATATTCAATATTAAAGATACTCAATCTTATCAATACTGAATTATCAAAAAATGGTTAAATGTATTTCTTTATGGGTCATCAAAATTACTCATTATATGAGGTGTTTACGAATTTATATGTATATATTTATACAATTAGATAATTTTTTTACTGAAATATAAATAATGATATTCAAATTTATAGTGTAAATTTTTACCATAATGGATATACTACATATATTCTGATTAAGGATTGTCAATGGCAGAGGTGGTGAAAACCCCTTATACTGCCGGTCTTGTGAAAGCTCTCCTTTGGAAAATTTGCATTAGGAAAATTGCCCTTGTGGAAAGTTTTGCCGTTTGTAAAACTCGCCGGGCAGAAAATTTAGCCTTCTTATATTTAATATAAATTATGAGCTTTAAAAAAAACAACTATTGAGCATTTTTAAATCATTTTTCTGTAATTTGATTTGAATATATGTATCTTGATATGATAATGCTGATATGAAAGGATTATTTTGTGTTTTTTATGGTTATACTTTGATAAAAAGTTGTGAACTGTTTTCCTACAAGTATGGAAAATGATCACTGAAATCTCGCTTACCTAATGAGTCCGAACAAATTGTATACAAGTATTACCAGTGATGTAAATCGTGTGTATTTTTAGCTTTACATTTTTTGGAATTGGTAATCTGAATTTTTTTTTTGCTTAGCAGATGTAATTATTATTTAATTCCTGAGTAGTGCACTTCCTTTCCTAAATAGATTCAATTATATTCAAACCCTCATTGAACAGTCGAGTGTGTCCATAAAAGACGAAGGTTAAGCCTTATGATTTGTTGCGGAGTTACAATTGTAATTACTTGGTGGATTCCGAGTAGAATCGGGGATTGACATCAGAGTAATTCTTGTCAATATCCTTGTCTATTTCCTCCTTCCCCTCCTCCCTTGTCACAACTGATTGTAGCTGATCTGCTCCAAAACATTCTTTCAAATTGTCAGGATTGCAATGTTGATTTTGGTTTTTTTTTAATATAAAAGATTCTATCAATGACAAAAACCAAATCTGTAATGTTAAATAGTAAATAAATTTTTGGAATATTTTTAATACTTTGTTATAATTTACTAATCAAATGTAACCAAGTTTAAAAGAATCTGACTTGAATTAGTTTTTTTATGTAAAAATACATTACAGAGTACATTAAAAAAGGGTTATGAAAATGAAAGAACAGGAATGGAAGGTGCTACATGTACAGGGTAGGGATGCAAAACTTAGACTGTTAATCAATTTTAGGTTTAGTGATCATTTTTTGATTTTCTATTTTTGCAGTCCTTTTTACATAAACAAACTGTTATAATTGTTGTCACATTTTCTACAACTGCAACCATTGTATTCCTGTTCCGTGGTCATTATATATAACTCATCAAGGCAGTCAAGTTATAGATTTCCTTGAACTAAAACGAGTACAAGTAAAGTTTTTTTTTATGTTCTTTTAATTGACCAGATGGAGTTGCAATGAGTTTAAGTATAAGTGAACATTATAGTATTACAGTTACTTCATCTAAACTATGAATCTTCTTTGATACATAAAGAATATCTTCTCTTGGAAACCTAGGCAAATTGAATTCAAGAGAATAATTTCTCCCGGGTACGTTGTCCATTGAGCTACGTCGTTCCATCAGGCTTAAATGATGTTACGAGTGTTGGAACATGTGTCTAAATAGAGATATTTCCATACCAAAGTTAATATTTTTCATGAGAAACTAAATTGCTGTGAACAGTGCCGTAAATACAATACTAGTTGAACAAGCCCCAATGATGATTGTGTCCCCCAAATGAAATATTAATTTTAAGCAAATTCAAATTATTGTGCTTAATAATTGTTTATTTTTAAATGAGCCCCTAGACCAGGTCTGTCAGTGCTTATCCCCTCCCCAGATCTTGAGTTGACATATCATCTTGGTTTCTTGAGTTTTAGTTCAAAAAATGTATATAATCTTGGGTTTTTGTGTATAATAAGCTACAATTACTGATTTATTTAACTTACTTATTTGAATCAGCGTATATACTATTAGATACAGTCTTTCGTTGGATATTACATTCATTTTTGTAAATGTTTTAAAAGTGTATGTTTTAATCCATTAAGGTGCAAGTGGAATTTTCAAAACGTTAAGCGATTGTAGAACAAACCTATTTTATAATTTTTGCAGTATGTGTTGCAAAGGGTAAACAAGCTTAATATTGAATTTCAGTAAGATTAATTTACCCTTTTCATAAGTTTGAACCAACTTTTGAGAAAGGAAAAGAATATTAATCTCTATAAAATAAAACATTTTCCTTGAAAAATTTTATTTTAATTTCAAATATGAGTGTATAAGTTATATGAAATTATTCAGTCCTGAGAAAATGCAATGTAAAAGTTAAAGAACCACCACCTTTTTCAAGGAATTTGTTTGAAAAATAATAACAACTTGGGTTTTATTTGTGTTAATATAAAATGATATATGTATTTGAACGGTAATTAGTCGATATATTATTTAAAATTGAGTATTCGGTTATAAGAGGTCTATTCAGAAGAAATATTATTTTATTTTTAATGCAGAAATTGTTTGAGGTTACGAGATGAAACTTTTAATATTCTGTAATAATGAGTTATATTATACCAATGAGCTCTAATCCTATGTGGAGGAACACAAGCTCCTACCACGCAATCTGTTGTGGTGAAAATATCCGTTTTATGAGAAATTCCAATAGTAAAACTCATATGAATTTTGTACAATTATAAGATTTTAATATTTTTTGTCGTAGTTGTAATTTTATCTCAACATCACTTAGTATATTAAGCAACTCTTTTATTTTGGGATAATATTTGAAATTCCAAAATTTGTTTTTGAACAAAAAATGATCTGAATATATACAATTGAAAATCAAAGAAGATATATATTAAAAAGTTCTCTAACGTAAATGTTTAAAAAAAATATTGAATTAATTATTTAAACTGATGAATTTGACCTTCAAAAGTAAAGTATCAACTTCAGTTCGTGTCTGTACAAGACCATTATGTAGTAAGTTTCATTCAAAAAATGAATTAATATGGAATATTATTCGTCCATTGATCTTTCAATACTAATGTGATTTATTCATAAAGTTGGGCAATTAGTCAAATGGATTTGGAGTCGGATAATTCAATTTTTAAGATTCAGAGCCAAGATTACAAAACATTATTTCAAACTATAAAATTAGAAATAATTTATTTTTAAATGTTTATTATTTTAGGGCCTGACAATTCTACCCAACTATAGAAAAATTGTTAACAGTTTAAAAGGAGCTTATTATAATTCAGCCAATCAACGTCCAGAACACTGATTAGGGGGAAAAACAAAAAATCGACAGCCGATAACAAAATATACGGTATATTTTTTTTATTACAGAGGTAACACACAAACACAAAAATTTACACTGTATTTGGTTGCGAGCTGTCGAAATTTCTTCTTCTTTTCCTCTAATCAGTGTTCTTAAAAGTGATTGGTTGGATACAAATTAGTTTTTCATTAAGCTGTGGAAAACTATTATTCAATAAAAATTCCATAGTTGGAAGAATTGGCCAACTACCAACTGATTTTGGGCCTTTTTCTGTATCTTTTCAGATAAGAGGATGCGGGAAGGTAATGTCCAATATTATTATAACAACAATTTTAATAATAACTAATAGTCAAGGTTAATATAAATGCTAATAGTTATTTTTTAATAGTAGTAACATTGGGTTACTTATTGTTTCAGCATGAATAATCATTAAAAATATAACCTTAATCCAGAACCTATTTTATTTAGTCCTGAACTTTGGGTAAAATGCTTATAAATTTTGAAGCAATTATCCATGTAAGTTCGGGTACCCGAATTCTTGGGTAAAAAGATCCAACCTGACCTGGATTCGAGAAAATGTGGATCAATCCTATCTTTAATAGCATTATATCAACCTCTAGATCAAAAAATTAAAATTAATCAATTTTAGTTTTAATTATGATTAATGCATAATTAAGAATAATTAATATCGTTAAAAATATAATTGAGTAACATAATTGAAATTGCACTTTTTCTCAAATATCTAATTTAAAATCAGTAAGACGTATTTTTTTTTTTTTTTTGATAGCAATTCATCAAAATAAAATAATAATAAGTATATGTAAAATATATAACTTTGTCACTAGTAACACATTTTATTGGTCATTTTTAGAACAACTCCGTGCTGCTTTAAGAGCTAACTCTAATCAAGGGACAAATTGAAGTTGCAATGATTTTGATATTGTTCTCTAGTTATTCAAAGTCAAACTGTGCTTTTTTCCCCTCTTGTTTATTCTTTATTTATCATATGTTTAAATAGATACGTACAAATAAAATGTGCGTTTTCTTAGAAAAACATAAAGCAATTAAAGTTTTATTATTTAAGATCTTTATATCATTAATTAACTAAAATAATCTTAAAAAATCGACAAGTAGATGAATAAACTACAAAGGAAAGAAAAACCTTTGAATAAGAAAATTGATTGAAATAATAAACTTATAGACTCCTCTAGTACGTTGTGTTTGTGTATCAACTATCCGTAAGCGTGGCGTAGTCAGCAATGTGTATTGTTGTCTCAGTCCTTATTTAATTGACCCAGACTTGGGACATTCATATTCTTGGGACCGGTCCTTATGACTGTCGGGTTTTCAGACTGTAAGTACTAGAATTGATTAAAAAATAAAAAGGTTGAGTGATGTCATCAAGGACCGAACTTTTTAAGTTTAAGGAATTATATTCAGGAATGAGCTGAACCTGACCGAGACTGAACTAGACGGACAACTGCATTCAGTCCTAAATAAGAACATACACAACACTATTAATGCATGACAGGGTTAATTTCTTTCGAATGTTTCTTTAACGGTCATATTGGAGGTATTCAATTTCACAACAATACTGTTCCAAATGTTTGTCATCAGATTGTGAGCTTTTACTAAGTCAAACAACTTATATTTATCTTTTTATTACACATATTCATTCAAAAACGATTTAAAAAAATGTCTCAAAGTTTACATATCCATGGATATGACTATGAGTTATGACTCACAAGTCATATTAGGCGTACTATGAAGAGTACATATTGCGACTCTACTCTTTTAATCAAATATTACTAAGTTATATTATAATACAGTATCGAATAAAATACTGTCTAGATTTTAATAATATTTAATTTATTTTAAAAATGGTGAAGAAATAATATGACAATGATAGTCTGCGAGTATAAAAGATATAAATAGCAGTAACTGATTTGGCAAACTACCAGATGATTTTGGGCCTTTTTTCTGTTTGAACCCGAACCGGGCACAACCTTGGTTATTAGTTATGAGTTATGACATTAATATATTAACTAACTTTTTACTACCTAACACTGGTCACTTATGAGTAAGGGTGATAATTTTGGTAAGAATGGAAAAGCGTGCGAGGAGAAAAGAAGAATTACTTATGGCATCATTGATTAAATAATATATATCTTCTTCTATCAATCATGAACGTTATCATTCCCGCCTTTATTATTCAATATTAATATAATATGAGATGGTGATAGTCGATAGAGAACTGAATAAAATCCCCAAAATGATGTCGCCTTCTGTCTGGATTTATGAAAATGGAGGCCGAGGAATTTGGAAAATACTTACCGGATGAGAAACAGATGGTTTGTCGGATTTGTCGATATAAATGTGCCTTTAGTCCCCTGTCTAGAATTACACGCCACTCATTATCCTCATCTCATAACAAGAGTATGGATATTCATCTATAAAATCAATTTGACGATGAATACATCAAGTCAGACTTTAACTTTGATCTCACAACGATGCTTATTGCATGTAATATAACCTTATCCATTGCTAATCATCTACGTTCAAAAAATTTATGGACAAATACAAGGGTAAACATATCCCTTCCCGAGGAACCATCATTAAATTAATGGAGGATGTTGGTACTGATGTCATGTATAGAAATACATATAAAAATGTTTTAAGTCATCCACACCAAATGATGATCAAGTTATCAGTAAAAAGTATTTACGAATATCGAAATGGAACTTAGAATTTTGTACTATCTCTCAGTAAGTATTCAATTTTTTTTTTAATCTAACCATAAAATATGATTCTATTTTAGCTAAACATATCAAGAATTATGAAACACAACTCAGTAAAGGGCAAAAACAACTGCTTAAATGGTCACAACAACGGGGGTAGTAGCTTTGGATGGTTTGCAACTAGTTTGTCTGAGACTACTTACTTCGCTTTAAGACTTGGGTATGATAATTAGGTTTTCCAATATTACATAGTCAATAAATATTACTTTTTTATCACTAAAGGCTTAGCTATTGTTGATGGGCTCCAAGAAGTGGTGTTCAGAAAACTCATAAAAGGCAAAAACAACTGTTTAAATGGTCACAACAACGAGGGTAGTTACATTGGGTGTTGCATTATAATTAACAATTGTGTATATCCATCATGATAATAGTATGTTGTTATATAAGCATACCTAAATAACGGGGAGAAATCTTTTTTGATGCTCTTAATAGGGAGTAATATCGCCGGACATTACTACATAATTAGCTTTTGCTCTAAATCTTTACGATGAATTTATTTCTAACATTTTTTTATTAATATATTTATTGTCTAATTTTATGATTTTGACATTTACTTTATTATTAATAATTAGTTAGATCTCATCGGTAGAGATATATCTATCCTGTGCACAATTGTATATAGCAACTTCCACATGAAGAAGAGGGGTGATTATCTTTTGATTAAACTCCACGTCTCACTTGTGTATTGCAACCTAAAGTTATGACATATTTAACTGAATTCCGATGTCAGAACAAGAAAATATTACTTGGATCAATCTATTATTTCAATATTCTGTATTTATAATTTATTATTATTAATAGTTATATGATTTTAATTGTTTAATTTTGTATATTTAACTTAAATGTTTAATGGTTTATTTTTTAGTATGTAGATTATATTTAATTAAAGCCTTCTTTTTTAAACTTTGAGCTTCAAATATATTTCAAATACTCTACTTTGTCGTTTCATTAGCTATTATTCTGAGAATAAGATTCATAATGAATTACAATTTCATGGAGTGTGACGTTTTCAAATCTACTGTAACGGATAAAAACGTCGAAGTCAATTATACGTAGTATATCTTCATTAAACATTTTGCTAATAAATACATTAGTTATACCCTCAAAAATCATAATAAAGCAAGCAGATGATAATCACATCAGTATTTTAAACAATGATACCATATGTCTTTTTTCCCCCCTCCTCCTCGCACGCGTTTTCTCTACAATATTATCAACTATACTTATGAGATATGATCAGGGGTCGGCAACCTATGGCACGCGTACCACTGCTGGCACGCCGAGGCATATTCACTGGCACGCGCAAGTTAGAATATATTCTCGTAGTTTGTGTGTTTTTTTACTATTGTTGTTGATAGTGGACACTCATTGATTAATATCATTGAAGTTGGCACTCCATGTCTCAAAGGATGCCTACTCCTGGATATGACTATGAGTTATGACTCACAAGAAATATTAGGCGTACTATGAAGAGTACACAATGTCTGTTGAATATGTAAACAATAAGTTATAACTTATAATTAAAAGTATATTTATTGTGTACAATTTGCGATTTGTACAAGTTGCAAACCAAAAATGGCATGAACAATTTTCAATGACCATTTAAAATACATGGGATGGGGATCATGCAATAATTGAATATTATCGAAATTTAAATGGTGTAGTTTTGACTGTTTTAATACAAACTACTAAAATATTATTTTCTGTAGCACATTTAAAAATTCAAATGCCCACAAACATATTACTCATAATTTCATAAATACATAGTAACTATGAAATTTTAATAAATTAAAATGACATGATAGTAAATATGTTGTAATTAAATAACGCATTTTAAGACGAAGAAATCGCAGATTGTCCAATTTGCTAATACAAGTTGCAACTTGTGCAAACATCTCAACTTCTACAAAACATATATAATAATAAACTCAAGAGAAATATGACATAATACTATGACGTCATAATACTTTATGCAAGTTTCAACAAGAATTATTTTCAAATAACATCATTTCATAGACAGTTTAATTTGTTTCTTTTATAAATTAATTGGACGCTAATGTTATGGGCCCCAAAATTGAAGTAAGTAATGGAAATGGAGTAATTGATTGATTTATTTCAATATTTTTGTTGGTAGATAGATGCTATATGCCTGCTCATCGATGTTGGTCCCAGCTCATCACGCTCTGGATATTTGGAACAAGCGAAAAATGCCGCCATGAGTCTCGTAGAGCGTAAGATGTTTAGTGAAGCTAAAGATCGGTTTGCACTCGTATTATTTGGATCTCAGGTCAATATTTTAATATAGAATTTATCTAATGAATAAAAGCCAGATGGGATAGATACTCAATGCATACAATGAATAATAAGTTGATGTTTATCAGGATATAATAATTATAAAAGAAATCATGAATAGTTATGACCAATATTTTCAGGAAACGGATAATTCCATGGATTACGAAGGTGTGAAGGTCGTTCGAGACGTTTGGGGACCTGCTTCTTTTGAGTTACTTCGCTATTTGGAACTAAAAGTTGGCGGAGAAAGTGAAAAGGGCTCGGATTGGTTAGATGCTATAGTTGTGGGCTTAGATTATCTCAAGGATAAGGCTCCTCAGGCTAATAAGAAAATTGTTTTAATGTCCGATTTAGCCACTCCTTGTAATGAAGATCAATTTGAGGTTATCGTAACCAACATGGAAAATGAAAATGCTGAGCTGTGCTTTTTGTATGATAATATTACAATTATTACTTAGTTTATAATGCAATTATGATTACGTATTTAGCGGTCCTGAATGGGATGAATCAGGAACTTCACAAGGACCAAGTACGTCGAATAGAAGAGATGATGATCCACCCCAATCTCATTCAACGAAGAAGCCTCAATCATTGAATCAAATTTCAGCATCGGATCTGCTCAATCAAATGGTTGAAAGAACGGATGGTATTTTTTGTAACGTGGAAGAAGCTATGCTTAATCTTTTATATAAGGAACGAAAGAATAAAAAACCATTTCCTTGGAGAGTAGTACTTGAAATTGGACCAAATATTAGGATCAGTACGACAGGATATATTGCTGTAGGGAAATTGATAGGATGGATTAAAAAATATATTATATCGTATGTGTGTTTAGGTTAGACGTGAACCCGTGAAAAGTTGGAAGAAATGTCTTGCTCGTCCCACGGATGAATCAAGCTATGAATTGAAACCAGAAGTGTCTTATGTTCGTAAAGACGATAATGAGAAAAAAGTGGAGGCAAATAATCTTATTGAAAGTTACAAATATGGATCCAAATTAATAACAGTATCAGGTATTTGTCCGATTTTTAAAATCACCACTTCTGCATCATACTCATTATATTTTTAGAGGAGGATAGGGCTAATTTCCATTATGAAGGTGGGGGTAAAAGTCTTAAAGTAATTGGATTTATTAAAAAAGATCAAATACCCAATCAATATCTTCTGGGTAACGGAAACATGGCCTTTCTGCCAACTGAAAATGATCCTCATTCCTCCACTGCTTTATCCGCGATTATTTTGAGCATGGTAGAACTTGGACGAGCTGCACTCGTTCGTAAAGTTTATAGAGCTAAAACTACTCCACGTATGGGCATTCTCGTTCCTGAAATAATTACTCCCGAAGATGATGAAGAATCTGACGAGACTTATCGTTTAATATTCATTGAACTTCCATATGCTGAAGATGTAAGAAAGTTTACGTTTCTATCCTTGTATACCAACACCTCAAGACCCTCCGAAGATCAGCTTAATGCAATGGATAAATATATTGATGCTGCTCTATTGGAAGACGAAGAGTTTCAGACTGAATCTATTCCAAACCCGTGTAATCAATATCTGTACCGATGTCTATCTCATAGAGCGTTAAATCCAGGAAGAGTTCTACCAGATGTTGATGTCTTCATTAAAAAATTATTTGATACTCCTGAAAGAGTGACAAGTGGCACAAGGGAAGTCCTTGAAGAAATGTTAAATCTATTTCCCTTGGAAGAGTTAAAAGATGCAAACAAAGGTAAAAAGAGAAAAATGTAAGTCTAGTCTGAATATTTCATATATGTTCTATATTATTTGTATTTTCATAATTTTTTCTTTTACAGTGACGAAAACAATGGTGAAGATAAACGGCTTAAAGACGATAAAGGACCGGTCACTGGTATTTCTAATTCAACTCCAGTTCATGATTTTACTGCACTTTTAGAACAAGGAACCAATATCGACGAAGGTAAGTTTTCGGTTTATTACAAATTTTATAAATAATCAATTCATTTTATATTCTAGCCGCTCAGATGCTTGAGTCAACGTTATTACAATTTCTTCGTAAGGGTTCTTGTACAAACATAATTCCCTGTTTAAAAGTTTATAGAGATACATGTTTGATCAAATCTCTACCAATCAAGTACAATGATTTTATAAGAGAATTTAAGCGTATAATGCAAGGCAAAGATCTTGAAGACATATGGTTAGAAGTAGCTGAAAAGAGTTTAGGACTTATTACAAAATTCGAACATGGTAAAAGTGGTGTTCTTACAAAAGAAGCTGATAATTTTTTAACGTCAATTTAAAGAACATCATCTTCGTCAACGTCTACTTCTTTTTTCATCAGTTCCAGATACTCTGAATATTTTATCTTTTTGGGAATGATGTCTTGTAAGAATTCTAGCGCATTCTTCCGTTCAACAACCTCTGACAGATCGTCATAGTCGACATTTCCCAGGTTCCCTCCATTCTTCTGAGATAATTTTGTTAAATAAATGATAAAATACTCCTACATTGGATGTAAAAAGTATTAGTTTTATGATGATTTATAATTCCAGTTCAACAAAGAGATTTTAAAAAATATAAACGGATATGTATTACTACTAGAAGCCTGCCCTGGGTTACATTTATTTTTATATTTTAATTATTTTTTGACAATAGAGCTTTATCATGATATCATAATTACATAAAAATTAAAGGCGACGCTATCATGGGGCTCTTAGTCGGTATTTTTACCATATTAAATGAACATATTTCCAATAAATCTTGAAATCTTCAAATGGCTTTAAGAATTTAAAAAATAATAATAATACATGAATTGAATACATGCTCCATCATAACGACAAGTAGTGACATTTGAATTAAAGCAAAGTGATTTGTTCTGAAAATCCCTAAAAATGGTTAGATTTGTACAATATAAATATATATATTTATTTGTTGATCGATTAGGGACTAAAAAAATATCTTATTATTTCCGTTGTATTAGTTCATTTATTGTCTACACCAGCGTTTCTCTAAGTGAGTGCCGCAGCACACACAATAAATTGGTATTTTGACATCTAATTTTAAAAAAAAAGAAATCTTAGATTCAATATATAAATACATTATTTTTACATACCAAAGAATAAAATTTCAAATTCATTTTAGATATATAAAATTAACCGTAAAATCTTTCTTAAGTAATAATTTCGAATAATGTGTTAATTTAATAGCCCACCGGGTTCAGCGTCACTGCGTTGTGCAGCATATTGTTTTATCATTTAAACGCAAAAATAAATGTGAGCAAGAAAATCGTTGTTTTTTCTTTAAAATAAGGCCCACAAGAATTTGATATGATTGATTATTGAGCCTCAGCCTACTTCATACGAGCCTTCGTCCACCAGCTCTGTGTTAGCACCGAAGGTTGCAAGGTTAGGCATCTACCTTAGTGAGAGATTACACGCGGCATAAAATTGTAAAATCTTTCGATGGTTTCGAGCAAACATACTATTTTCAGATTTAATTCTCTGTTCATTAAAGTATAGTATAAAATAAACAAAACATGTCCATCTAGGCAATACAGTGTCATTTTTTCAAATATTTTAAACTGGGGTTTCCTAGAGATTTTATGTACTTTTGGAAGGTGTCCTGACTGATTTTTTTTTTTTTTTTTTTTGAGAAATGCTGATATAGACTATGGAAATATGATTATTATTTCGAAGATGTAAAAACATATTACTTATTATGGTTTGATATGCAGTATAACTATGCAATAGAGGGATAGATTTTTAATAAACAGTAAGGTTTATGTCCTTTTATTTGTCGATCCATTTTGACATCCAATAGTTGACTTAGTATTATTTAAAAAAAAAGGGATTTTATTGTTATAATAAAACTTGGTTGTTTACACTCCACAAATGGTTGATACTACATGAAAACGCTCTTTAAAATAACCCAAAAGACAAATAAATAAAACTTAAGGAGGTATTTCTACATTTGAAGAGAATCCTTTATGTACTAACCGTAGCCTTAGTTATGAGGTAAAGGGACTCCTGGCTTATATTATCAATATCTGGCGATGATTTCATGATGGTTCGAACTCGGGACATGGGAAGACTCACATCCTTTCGAACAGAGCCAGAAGAAGGTGACGTAACGTTTGATGTAGTCATGACTGATGTACAACTTTAAATTACTGATTAGATTTATATTGAGGGACAAAAAGGAATTAATATGTTGTAGTTACGGCGGTGAATCTTTATTGTTTATAATTTTCTTTTTTTCTTTCGTTCCATTTCTTATTTATTCAAGGGTACCAAACACAAATAACAAATAGCCCGTTGTATAATGAATTAATATAATTACAGAATTTTGAAAATATTATTCCTAATTATTATAAATAAATAATTTATTTTATTTTATATCAAAATGAGGGTTTTGAAATTGGCCTCTTCTTGGTTGTAGTTCAGACTGAGACAAGATAATTTAAGCATCTAGGTTTTACAAAAGATACTATAAATCTGACTGATACTCTATGGTTGAAACTATTTTCTATGTTTGAAACAGATAATGGAGTAGGTAATGAATTACTCATTTGACTGAGTGTGAGTTCATTATTTTCTTCGTTCGTGCTTCAGCACAAGAAGATTTTGATGTTCTTCTGGTATTCTGCTCAATCATGGAAGTATTGTGAAGATTTAATCACAGAACTTCATCTTCCTTCAGCGAACGGTTTTTCATAGGTTTTTCCGAGCATATATAATAATTATATATTCTGTGTGAAAATATTCGTCTTTGAAATGAAGGAAATAAGTAAGTTTCTTTTTACTATCAACTAATTTTCCATGTAAAAATATCACTAAAAATTGATGGGTGAGGTCTTTTAAAATGTATTTAAAAAAATATTAGTAAAATATATTTTTTAAATAATTTATTTTAGAAAATAAGTTGTTTCCAAGGTCAAAGCTAAATAAAAATTCATTACAGTTATTATGTCTTTTGAATTTTTAATGTATTTATTTCAAGTAAATTTAGTTTTTTTATGTAAAATTCGATTTTATATTTGAGTGTAATTCTCTTTATTACAAAATTAGGAGAAGTATCAAAACACAATGAATAAACATCTAATTTCGAGGTATGATAGATTTCCATTTTTCTATTGTTTATGAATTAGTTATTAATTCATTAACAAATAACCGAAACAACCATAAATTGAATCAATAAATTCTTATGATATTCATTGCCTAAAAAGATCTTCCTGTAAATAGAATTAAGACGAGGTTTCAAACAATTAAAGATGTGCTCAAGTCAAATCAAGTTCGATTTTTTCCTTCGGATTATAACATATCTACAATTACACATATTACAACAGCTGTACACTATTTTCTAAGATCATAATGTTTGTTCTCTATGTGTCTAACTAAGCCAAGCAGCCAAGTAAAAATCCTTATCATATTTATGTCTTTCTTTCTCTATGAGAGGGACTTGCAACTTCTTTTGGACTCACAAAACTTATAGACCCTAGTACTACTAATTCAAAGTCGTGCCTACTAGGCTAGTAGGTACGACTTTGAATTCCATTACTCAGTAGTCAGCAGAAGGAGGGAGGTGAGAGAAGTAAGGAGTTGGAAATACATTTCATTCATGGTCATTTGGATGGATCTCTCCTACGTAGCAATCAAATATATGGATCCACATCCATTCCTCCTTCCCGTTGATAGGAATAATATCCAATTCACACGCCTTCTGATCTGGACTCTTGACTGAACGAGTGCTTCTCTCGTTGGATCTCATCTCCTTTAAAATTAATGGAAGGATTGTTGATTGTGCAAGTGCCTCTTAATGCCAAGGCCAATTATAGTTACTTTTAATCTCGTTAATCATTGTCTATACATAAATTCCTCCAGATATTCTACAGAATAATGGTATACTTCTACATATAAGAACTAAGGAGTTCCATAAAACGACAGAAAGACCCAAGGAGTAACAAAGAGAGTTCTCATCCTCCATCCACTGCTCCTTCTTTGAAATTCTTGAAAGTCAACTCTAATTTGTCTCCTACTCTAAAAGAACTATTTCATTAATAAGAATCCTTCAGTGTTTTTGATTTATGCAACGGAGAATTCACTCATCTCAATCACATTTATATCCATTCCATTTACAAGTTGGACTTTGTGATATACGGATAATTATTTAACCTGGACACATCAATCTCACGCCTGATTTCTTTATTACTACTAAGTCTCTTTTGTTATTGGAAAACAAGTGCAAGATGATTATAGACTCGTAAAGATAATGTGTTTCTCTTTTCTCGATATTTTGGTTAACAAAGCATATTCCATTCTAATCTTACATATAAATAGTTCTTTGTTCCACAAAAAGAAATAATTCCCTAATGAATTAATCAATGATGAACAAAGAGTTATCATTTCTCATACACATCTCCTTCGTTGAAACTTGTTCCTTCTAAAGTGGACTTTTTTTCGTCTCTTATTCTGAGAAAAATATTTTATTGTTAAGAATCCTTCAGTTTCTTTTATTTATATAAGGCAGAAATCCCTTGGAAAAAGTATAAGTCAATCTGAGACTCTCAATGAATATACAGCCTTTTTTCTCGATACTTATGTCTGCAATGCATATTATATTTTGCTGTTATCTGCATAAATAGATTTTGTGAATTATTGAGTGCTAACAAAGTATAAGTGACCTCTTAACTGCTGTAGACTTATATTGGCAAACCTTAACATAATTGCAATTTTGAAACTTAGTTAGTCCTAATCATCTTCTAAAAACTTAATTACTTATCACCATATTGGAATATTACCCCCATGAAGATTTAGGATCCCTACACTAATAAAGATTATTAATAAATATTTACCATAACAGTTCTTATATTTAATTATTAGTTATTTTAAAAATACTCATTGATGACATAGATACAGACTTTTAAAATTAAAATCTAACTATTTATATTTTATCCTGCTTTTCTTTGATTTATACCTATATATATTATGAAAATGTATTATTATTTCAAAATCTGAATAAAACACTTTTTTTAAGAGCAAATCCTTTATTAAACGAAACAAAATGAAAATTCAAGATTTAGAAGATAACTTAATAATTTTTCTGGAGCTTGCACCAAGAGAATTTGACCTTTTTTTACCCAATTGTATGCTACTATTAGCTTCATTTATTTGTTATATATATTTAAATCCAACTTCAGCAATATAATTATCAAAATGATGTTGTTTTTTACACTTCAACACAATAGGAATCTCCCATTTCTAATAAATTGACAAATAGCTTTGTAAATCATCGTTATAGATTTGTCGAGTTTTGGTCGCTGAGAATATCATATTGTAAAGCTAACTAGCATGTAACGTAGTTAAATATAATAAATCTGAAACCCTTTTAAGATCACCCCTACTAACACTATTTTGAAAAATTTCGATGAGATCTCGAACTTCTCCAGAAAATTCAACAGAATAAGTTATTGATTTCTCAGAATTCAAAAAGGTCGTGCATTCGCAATCTTCAATTTTGAAATACTTAATGATGGAAGAGGCTATTTATCCGAATCTATAAAACAATAGATTAGAAAACGATGTATTCCACAACTATCTTGTTAACTGTGGCTAATGTTGTAGATGAACAACGTCAGATCATTGCAATAAACGATCAAAACGACTCTACAGAGACACGTTTTGAATTAAACTGCGGCAATGACGAAGTAAATCTTAAAAAATCTCACTTAAGAGTGTGTAATGTGTAATTTCATACATTGCACGCTATTATGTATATGTACTACAAAAAAATATTAAATGTGTAATTTGCAAAAAGAGGATTATTTCATAATGAAGAAGATTCTTGTCCAGACTCATTTTTAATTTCATTTAAAAATTATCACAGTGATAATCCGAATAGAGCACTTATTACACCGCCAGGCTCGATGTGTCGACTTCTTTTTCTGTGTGAAAAAATATTTCGTCAGCACAATGGCTCTCTTGGCAGCATTAAAATTTCAGAAAAATTGTTAATAGAAGTCCTTACTAATATCAATATGGCAAACGTCTTCGAAGGATTATCAAGACATGCTTAGAAACGTTAGAAGGAATTGATAATCATTACATCACCCTTATTCATTTGGTTTCAAAAAAATATATTTTTCTTCGCATGAAAAAAGTATTGTCAGATATAATGTCTAACAAAAAAATGGGAAGGTGATTATGTTCTTTGTCGATATATTCGAAATAAAAATGAAAAAACTATTGACATGACTTTGGTTCTCCAAGGTTTCTAGATATCCTTGAGAATTTGTGGAAAAGGAATTATCCTTTACTTCAAACTACCTAAATTTGAATTGCATCCCACCCCTAGGAGTATAAACAAGAAGAACGACGTTTTTCACTCTCAGGATCCATTATGAGGACAGATACATTTAGATTTCGAACTGATAAGGGGAGGAGGTATATTGAATCCGTAAGTTCATTTCCATACTGAACAAATGTACCGCACCAATCGATATGGATAAGTAACTATTTTGCAAGCTCTAAAGAGATTTTTTTTGAAATTTGATAGAATTTTTGGTCCAATAAGGACTAAAACAAGTCTTTTCATTAAATCAATAATTGTTTTCCTATTACGTCAAAATTATTTGACTTCTATATCCCTAAAAACTCAGAATATGAGTTCTTTTCAAAATGTTGTATCTCTATTTCTTTTAAATACCCGAGTTCAAATAAGATATCCAATATATTCCTATATTTATTATTATAAGACAAACGTGAACAGCTGACGTGATCAACAAACTGCTGTTTATCGAATGGATACCAAGTTATTGACGATGTTTTTCTAAAATAAAATGTTAAATATTATAGATTATTTCTTCTTAAAAGCAAAATTGTTATGGCTAGAACCGGATTCAATATTATGAAGAGCACCAAAAATAATTTTTCATCGTCGAAACCAACAAAATTATAAACACGTTATTTAAATTTATATTCATATAATATATTAAATAAACCAATTTTACTCCTTATGTAACAAATATGCTTGTATCCTGCAGTATTACTCTCCATTTCGAGAATCATCCAAAATTTGTTAAGTACACTGGAAAAGTGTCGCTTCTCCCTTATCAAGTCAATGAAGTCTCAAAGTAAATAGTGTTCCCCAAGATTCATTAAGCATTTGAGGATTAGGATACATTTATTGCATTAGGGGAAACTACAGTCTCGACGGCGATACATGAATGTAGTGGTGGTTGGTCTTTTAGATGGTCATTTTTGGTCGTACTTATCTTATTAATTTGGAGAGTAAAAAATGATTACAAGTGTTGCTGTAATAAATATAGGCAACGTTCGTGTCTCCCATCTCGAAGACGAAAGAGTCAAGTTTTTTATTGTCAATGGAGTAGGGCATTGCATTAAGGCAGCTGTAAACCTAAAACAATATTTTCATATTATGTTCCATATCACCTGTCTCATTTATAGTCGGAATAGAATAGCAACGCTCTTTCTTGATTACTTCTAAAATACAAACACTTTCATCTCTAAGGTGAATATTTTTAATAGAATTCAAGTGATATAAAACAATTGACTATTACGCCAAGCACTTCCATTCAGTCAAAGAGTATATTAATGTTATGGATGAAAACAATGATGCAATCTAAAAAGAAAAAGATTTTTTTCAACAATGATCCACTTTTATAAAAAATAATATTTATTTAACAAAATTTGAATCCAATCCAGGTAACCATTAAAGAATTAATAGAGATATTACTGATACTCCCAATTGTGACTATCTATGCCAATATATTATACTTGAACTTTTCAAAAGTAAATGTCAGGAGGGATAGAGAAAAACAAGGTATACCTCAAGTTAAGAGAATGGACACCTGAAACCATCAATCCCGATAGCGAGTTTTTTAATTACGAAAACACTCCTATCGTTAAATTTGATTCCGAAAGGGGTTTCAGTGGATATCGGACATAAATGTACAAAAAAAGTCCCGTTTGACAGAGGTTCAGGTCAAGAATATGATAATCAGATGAAACATTCAGATTTGCTATGAATATAGCTGATTGACCTTATAAGTTCTAAATGTAGTAACATCAATAAATAATTAGAAATTATTACTTTAATTTTAAATATTAGATACATATTACAGCTGTCAATGTCCATAATGACCAAACCTTCATCCATCATCGTAGACAACGGTTCCAATTGCCAAATTTAAGTACCTAAAAATGTAAGAAATTCATTACATAATAATTGAGTAAATAATAATAATAATACATGTATGACTTATTAGATCATTTAACTATCTTCATAGTAAATCTCCAACGTTGAATAATTCAATGTTCAATTTCATTATCATAAAATTCTGGACGTCAATTTTTGGTACATTTATGTCAGACATCACACTGAAAACTCTCTCAAAATGTTAACGATAGTCGAGTGGTTTTTTATTTAAAGCTCTCAAGGGAGTTAAACAAAGAAAAGCTAGTAAAAGGTTTGCAAAGATATAGGAAAAAAGAATGAAATTTTAGGACAAAAATAAATATAAATTATACTAATACATATACTAGTTTTAATTTTTTGCATATTAATAAATATTTGTCAAAACTGATCTAACGAACTTTTATCCGAAGACAATTTTAATGGTACGAGGTGGTGTTAACATCTCGCTCTAGATGATGAGCCCCGCATTCTCTGGAAGTTTTTTTTAATGCAAAACAAAATTATAATATATATGTTTTAAATATTTTTGTGGCATTAATTCAAATTTAAATGTTGAAGGTTCTCCTCTCTATATCAAAAATACACTCGGAAAAAATAGTATATAAACTGGAAAATTTGATAAAATGACAACTATATAAATTTTATGTATGATACAAAATATTCCAATTTTAAAGAAACGCGATAATTCATTTTCATGTTATATAAACAATTACTAATTGTCTATTTGGCATTAACTCCCAAAAATAAGTAATTATTATTTAATCAACATATCTTTTTTTTTTTTTTTTTTTTTTTTTGCTATTCTTCTCGATTCTTCTCCCTGTACCAGTTTATCTTTTTTTCTTATATAAAGTACAGTCTTATTAATTATTTTGAAAATTTAAACGAACTAGCGAGTATTTAGAATATAATATTTTTTTATATTGATATACGTCTATCAAACTTGCAAACATACGAGTATACAAAAAAATTCAAATCTTTTCGATTTTTACTCACGAGGATTTAGACAATCTTCACATCCCTAATTATTACTTTACATTAAATAATAAGAAAAAAGATGAACCGGTACAGAGAGAAGAATCGAGAAAGAAGATAAAAAAAAGGTTGAATTATTATTCATTATGCTTCGTATGATTATTCATTGAGTACTTTGAAGGCGTAAGGAAATAAATATAAACTATGAGTAGTTTAGAGAGAAATCGGAGATCAGCATTGAAAAAGCAGAAGTACGCATATATTTATGGTGTAAAAGTTAGGTGTCTATTGTGGTACAGATAGTTTAGCAAGGACTAAAGCACAATAAATCACTCCATGAGGACTACATAAAGCAATCCAAACCTATTCCATATAAAGTGATAAGCAATCGTTCACCTCGGCCAACTTGACAAGAATTGTTCGGTGGTTCCATTTGGCCTTCTCAACAATGAGCGACCTACCTTTTCAAATAAAAAAGATAAGTTACATCAAGATGAAGAAGGTGGAGCTTTAGATGAAGTAATTACATCAATTCTTTGTAACGAAATTGTAGTAGTAAGTAACGAGTAACTACTAAGTTTTTCCTTTCTTTTCTACTATGTACAGCCCCAACTATTATTTTTGAAATGATATCCAAGATTTTTTATTCAAATTAACAATGACAATTAAGAAGCTCATTTGCCATTTTATTTTTATAGAGAATGATGACTTACTTAGCACTAACGCTAGCAGTGAGAAAAAACAACGAAATCAATCATGTCACTAATACGGCACACTATATTTCAAAGCTACCTTCCATGTCTTATGCACATGTTTCAGGTCCAATATGGAAACTCTTGACGATTGAAAATTGGTTGTTGAATTGAATACTGTGTCGTTGCTGATAATTATCATTTTTCTATGAGTGTATAAACAACTCTTGGCTCCTATCCTGATGTTGAAGAGGTATGTTATTCTTTTGTGCAACTAATGATATGGTAAGCCATTAGTTATTTTTTAATCCAACAATTGCAAATATTTCTTATATTTTCAACCGAGTCATTTTTCTTTATATGTCAGGCATTGATTGTCGAGTCCAAATCAGATGACGGTGACAATGTAGGTGGTAGCCTCGTATCATACATTGCTGCTCTCGAACACCTTTTGCAGGACATGGATGAATCATCACACATATTGGCCAAAATTAAATCATAAGCATTACTTAACACTCTAGAGGTATTTTGTCAAATGACAGATATCGTATTTCTCCAGTTCAAAGCTTATGTCAAGTCTTACGAGAAAAAAACATTAGCCTTCATGACTCAGAAGATGCTTATAATGAAGAACTAAGACAATCTTTGTAGCTATCAGAATTACAGTCTTTGGATCCTGGTTTACGCCCACGAAAGTTAAGTGATGCACAGCACCGATATTTCGTAGCTAAAGGGCCATTTCACTCAATACTCAAGACAGTCCCCAAGAACAATTTCAAAACAAAAACATCAACAATTTTCTGTTCTACGAGTTTCCGAGGATTAGTTCTCTTTAATAGCCGGATAATAGTGAAAATGTATGGGTGAGAAATGGTGTATCCTCCTGGAGTAAGATGAAAAGTGTCGGGAAGCAAAAGAAGGGTATTGCGTACTTCTCATCCAATAGCCATAGCTAATCTGTCGCAGTTTTTAGATCCATCATGTCACGTTGATGTGCTTGTTGATAAGTCTCGTCGTGACCTACAGATTCAAGAAGTAGATCGACTTGAGGATACTAAAGTTTTTGAAATGTTGATGGATGTTGTAAAAATGTTAGCTAGACAGAACATCCCCTTTTGGTAGAGATGGCCCCAATAAATCTAATGGAAACTTCAACCAAATTGTAAATCTTTTATCTCGACATTGTCCGATGATGAAACGCTGGTTATAAAAAAAAGAAACGGCCGAGCGCATTTTGTTTCCTATGTCAAGTAAATCCCAGAACGAGTTGATAGACATATTATATTCTGAGGTACGAAGGATGATTATAAACGAGATTAATGCTGCATGAATGTTCGGAATATCTTCTGACACAACACTTTATCTATCTTCTTGTGATCGAATCACTGTTGTTGCGAGATACGTGAAAGATGACACCTTATGAACGCTTGTTGGCTCTTAAACATGTAAAGAGTAAAACTGGGAAATATACAGCCAAGGATATGTTTTCAGTATTATCGAACGACCAACTGGATACAAACAAGATATAATCATAGTCATACGATTTTGCTGCTACGATATCTGGCCAGTACAACGGAGCACAACAGAAACTGGAAAAATTGATAGGACGAAATATGCCATACATCCCGTGTCTGAGTCACCGGAGTAACACTGTAGATAAATATGATTGTAATGCAAGTGAACTAATTACTTCAATGTTTACAATATTGAGAGTCTTTATAAACATTCATCGCTGGTAGCACCAAAAGGTAAGCATTAGTAAATGATAATGACATTTAAAAAAAACCCACATATTCTATTTATATCACCGTATTTATGTATTTGCTGAATATCCTATTTTCCGAAACTTATGAATGTATTAGCAATAGAAAGATTTTGATCCATCTCATTTATTGTTCATCATTATATTCAAAATATTTTCTTTTTAAAAAGTACAATTATTTACTACATATAACTAATAACTATCTATATATTAAAACTATATCTAAAGTTTATAGGAACAAATGACTCAATTATACTGATATTGGCTGTAAAAGATATTTAAAAAATACAATAGGTGTTAGAGTCTCGAGTCGGTGACATTCAAAATACTGGAGTCTAAGTTAGAGTCGGAATCTGGCATTTGATGTACCGACTCCGCAGCCCTGTTTTAAACTATTTTTCTCGATTCTAAAGCCACCTCTGGCAGTTTCATATATTGAAAATATTGACAACCTTTTAAATTCTTTCCAGAGGAGATTAATATAGATCAAGGAAATACTTCCTTTTATAGATTCATATTCTCTTCAATCAAAATTTTACAACTTTTTTTCACATCTAGTTTTTATGAAGAAGGAAAGTGCGAGTTTGTAAGATGTGACCAACATTTCTCACGAGAGGAAATTAATATTTCCATTAATTAGATTATGTTATCATCTCGTCTTGATAATACCAGTAACAGTTGCAAAGGACGGAAGAGCATATAGAAGGTTGAAGCTTATAAAAACTAATCTAACAACTACAATAACTGATTTCAATCCCTAATGCTTTTGTCCTCCGAGAAAAATTTGACTGATAATATAGATTTATCAAGGATAACACATTCCTTGAAAACTCGTAGAATAAAGTTCCTTTAGGTTTAGTCATCAAATATTGTTTACACGTTATAAGTTGAGATATGTAAACAAAATATAATTTACAAATTATGACTACTCGGCGGATTGGGTATTACTAATTTGCAATATTCATGCATGTTTGTCCTATCCTTTTTTTTCTCTAATATGTATAATGCTGATTAATGTGTTATTTGTTTTCCAAAATTCATACTAGTCAGATTTTTTTTGAATTACCCCCCCCCCTCTACTAAAATTTCCTCGTAATGGCCCTGAGATAATGCAAGTTTACTTATATTGTACCCGGGTACTTTAGATCCGGGTCCAAGGTCCGTTCTATCTTTAGTTGTTGTAGAAAAAAAAATCTGAATCTAGTTACGTACTTTTTTTTTTTAAATAGTATATATTCCTTTTCATTTTTCCCAAGAAGAATAAAAAGTATTTCTTTAAAAAATAAATGGTTTATTTTTAAACGAGTGAATATTTAAGTTTAAAAATGCATGATATAACTTTTATGGAGACCTATCCGAAATGGATTGTATTGGTCAAAATCCTAATTTGGGTAGGGACATAAATAATTATTGATGCTGATGTCGGTTTTAGCGTAAGTTGGGCCTGAGAAAAAAATAAATATAAGGGGGGGGGGTGTAAAGTCTTATTGAAATCACTTTGAATTTTTTTATCTCAATTTACATAAAAATGACATGGAAATATATATATATATAAACCCTGACATTTTTTATCCTACGCAAGGCTTTATGGAATTTTAGGAACCAGTATAGCTAGGAGCCTGTTTCGTATGTTAAAAAAAAGAAAATCAACAGGGTAACAATAAAAATTGGAAGAATATTTTAGAGTAGAGCAGCTTAGCTCTCATGATGCTTCATTAGATCAGCTACAAGTAACTGTGATACAAAGAAGGAAATAAACAAGGTCATAGGCAAGAATTACTCCGTTGTCGATCTTCAATTTTACTCTCATTCCAACTTGAACTTACAATTATAATTCAACTACTGTTAAAGTTATTCTCCGTCTTTTATCAGTACATATATATGTTAAATCAGATTTAGTATATAATTAAATGTAGTCGAAAAGGAAGTTTACTTCTCAAGAGTTAAATAATAACGGCAACAGCTTAGAAAAATAAAATTCACAATTCAGTTTGCCAACTCCAATATGTATAACGGAAGAGCTAAAAAATACACCCGATGTTATTATCAAGTATAGCAGCATCGATTATGTTTACCTAAGGTCGGCTTGTTCTGACGAGCACAAATTAAATATTATTTCTAATTTTTGCTCCGAACTTGTTTATGCTCCACTACAATTAAAAAAATCCGACTCAAAGCTGCACTAATAAATATTAAAATAGTTTTCTGAAATTTTTTATACTATGTCCTCCTCCAGACAGGGGATGAAGTTCAAATTTTTCGACTTTTTTCCTCATGCTAATATGATTATACATATGTATATATATATTAATATCTGTTTATATTTTAACAATGAAATCATATTTTTATTGGCATATTGAACAAAAGCTCCTTTAATTTTCCCTTGTTGTAATTCCTAAGAGTGTTTTTAGATTATATATTTATCATACTTAAAATTATGCGCAAATGTTAATTTTACATGTATTAAATATACATACGTAGGCTTTTTCCTCATATTTTTTTAATGGTTTCAAAAATGTATCTTCTGCCTTTATGCTTTCTCACACTTTATAAATCGAATTTGAGTAAATTTGTTTAGGGATTTCAATGGCTTGTTAAGATTTTTTTTTTTGAATAACAGATTCCAATCTCTTACTTTACTTGTTTGTTACAAAATGAAGCAAATAAAAACAATTATTTTTAAAAACAGAACAGAAAATAATATACTCTTGTTTTTGCATTTATCCATATTTATATCTTTTTATCCATTAATAAACATAAATGAATAAAATATTTCTCATGCAAAATTGTTTATGAATAGAAATCTTACAGTATATACAAATACTTTGCATAAATATGTAAATTGGTATCTAGTAGTATGTATATTGAGAAAAATCAACAAAGTATTTCAGACTGAATTGGGCATAATGCATATATATGTTGGAGTTTAAGTTTTACTTTAGGATTTTAAAATATCAATAGCAAGGCTACCTTTTTTGAATCTTGCATCCTTTCCTCCGAATAAAAGCATAAAAAATTACCAAAATCTGTTGTTAGCTAGCCAATTCCTCTCAACTATGGAGTTTCATAATTCAATAATTGTTGAAAAGTGTTCACAGCTTAATAAGAGCTTTTCGAATTCAACCAATCAACCCTCAAAACAGTGTTTAGAAGAAAAGAAACAGAAAAGTCGATAGATATCAACACATTTTGGTGTTGGTATAGTATTGCCGTGGTGTACGTCATCCTATTATTCGTTTCTTTAGAAAATCTATTTACATATTGTAAAATAACATAATAAGATAAGCTTGGTAAGCGAACCAGCCACCAACGCATTGTTTCTTTTAAACAAAGGCTCTCCTATAAGTTTACAGGCAAGCAGTGATGTTAGGAGGCTATTCCTGGCCAAAACGATGCTTTTGACCACTAATTGAAATATAAATACATGGTATGGTACATTAACTGATGAGTCGAACACTGCCATAGATTTAATTCATCAAAACGTAGTATAGAAATATTTCTTCAGATCTGCCTAGAAAGTCTGATTCTACGTAATGTTATTTTGTCTGTTCATGCCCCTCTAAAATATCCAGGTTCGGTATTTGTGAAGGGTAAGTTTTGTTTTCCACTGCTAAGAACCACCGTGATCCTACACCTTGGAATTTGAAAATGTTGTATTCGGAGGATTTTTAGAATAATGTTACTGAGATATGTGAAAATTTTATAACATTTTTAGACCTCTCAAAATCTTGGTATAAAAAATAGAGATTCTTTCTTTATATTTATGACGACAAAAATATTTGTTGCACAATTTCAAATCTCGGCTGGCCCAATTGGTTATATAATGCTCCATGTAAGTACTATCGAATACACGCTTTCGTGGATTGTCCCAATGTTCGAATTCTAAAACATTATATTACCTTAAACATAAAAGGACTGGATTACTCAGAATTAAAATTCACAAAAGCCCCAAAGGAAAGACGAAGGCGTTGGAATTAGCGTTGTTGAATTCCAAAGTTTTTATTCCCAACTGCTAAGGAGATGAGAGTTATCCTCTCAGCCATTGCAAGATATGCTGCCTTCTCTGTGTTGATTCTGCACACCTCTGGATCCGTATGAAAATGTGGTAGTGATGTTATTAGGTATTATCCCACAATGTTTGCAGAATATTTGGAATCTATAAAGTCTTACAAAGTTTTTAAAAGGAAAAAATGTCTCCATGGAGACTGTTTGTAATTTTAATGGTAATTTGATTCTTATATTTTATTCTTATTTGCTCTTGTTTCGATTCTTGTTAAATGCTTTCTATGTGTCTTCCGAATTATGTTTCCGGATTTTATTTAGTTTTTCTTTACTTTGTAATATGTGTATAATGATTTGGTAGCTATAACAAAGGGATAATTTAAAAAAAAAAAAATTGTTAATTGATGTTATTTTTTACGTGATCATTCTTCCTTAATTGATTTTTATGTCATTTTTGGCATATAAAATGAAAATTTCAATAATATATATATATATATATTAGAACTGGGACGTTACCCTAAGCCCACGGTTCATGTACGAACCGCGATACACCCTTCATGGTACGCGGTTTGGTACCCTATAATAGAAAAATAATTTTTTTTTGCTTGATACAAATGTACCTGTAGTTGTGAGGTATCTTAAAGGTAACTTGGAAACATTAGGAAATTAATTTAAATTTTCCCTCCACTATACTACTGGGTGGGTTTTCGTCAACTGGGATGTATTTTATCATTTTGTTTGTTTTGAAAATAATAAACGTTGAACAATTAATTACACCTAGCGGCTTTAAATGAAGTTCTAGAGGTTTTTTTTAATGGGAACTTGTTTATTTCTCACAAGAGAACATTATTTATTAATTTGGCCTCAATCACACGGGTAACCTGACCCTGGAACGCTTTGTACACCTTGACAACGAAGTGTCTCGATATTGATCGCCACTCTTTCTCAATTGATTGCTTAGGGACTCAATACTTGCGGTGGCCAGAAGTCCTTCGCCCAGAACTTCATTTTTTTTCCATCCCATCCTGTACGATTTATGTCTTATATGAAGGAGCCCTGTCCTGTTGAAAGTAATAATCTGCTTTCTTTGATTGTTTTGTGATCTTGCAAATCTAGGGAAGTACTTTTATTTGCAAAATCATCAAGTAATCCTTGCTAGGTCAAATCTGTATCTAACGGGAAACCAAAATGGCTTCATTTTGTAACCTTCAGATGAAACAATGCCGAGCATCATTACTGAGGCGGGATGTTTGGTGGTGGACACTTCATGGAGGTTACAATTGATTTATCAAAAACATACGACCTGATCATTTTGCCTCTTGTACACGGGACCCACTGTAAATGTATTTTCGTCTGAGAAGAATCAAAACTCAGGTCATTGTAAATCTTTTTGCACAGATCAAATCGTAATTATTGTTGGAATTGAGTGAACAAGGGTCGTTCAATATGTCAGAGAGACTTGTCAACAGGTTTTTATGGCATTAAACACCGTGGATCGGTAACAGCTTATCACCAAGTCTGTCATCGTTATCTTCGGATTTTTCAATAAAGCTTTCTTTGCCGTTTAAGGCGTTAATTTGATCCGCCTTTGGCTTCCATGGTAATCACTGATGTCTTTACCATTGTAGATCTTGACCCTCTAGACTGTGGTTTTGTAGTCGTTAAGGCTCTTTACAATTTAAGAATTACTAAATCTTGCGCGGACTAAACGACTCACTTCTTGCCTTTTTTGCTCCATTTTGTTATTATTTATCCTAGGAAGTAATAAATATAGTGTTTAAAAGGTAAATAATGAGTTGTCCTTTTTTATTGAAGCAACTTTTCCATAAAATTAACCAAAACCTCTCAAAACGTAATTAAAGTCATGATTCAAAACTTTTTGACGGCTCCGTATTAATTATTTACATAATTTAAATGTTATTCTTTTAAAACTGCAGAATTTCATATAAATAATTGTGCTTAACGATACTTTATTTTTAAATGTACAACCAGGTTTATAGCTACTGAGGGTTTACTCTATATTTGTCAAGCAAAATTTTGTCTGGCTGCCTGTATGTATGTAAACCCGTACATATATTTTTAAAAAGAATTACAAATTTAGTTTTTTTAATTATAATCTCGCAGGTGTTTTGCATGTGGGCTCAAGTTTACACTCCAAATTAAATAAGAGAACTATATATCTATAGAGTTGCTTAATAACAGTATGTAAAAATGAATGAAATCTTTCAGGCGTTTAGGTCAACTCATATTAAAAAAAACTCTATATAATGAAATATGGATATGATTCTAAATTCTGATTTTGTGGACTTAGAACGTACATTCATGTAATTTTTTACATAAATTTTTCTACATATTTATCTTGACATTATGGACAAAAAAATATATATATTTACCTAAAAACTTTCTAAAAAAAAGAAAATTTATTAAAAAAAATAAAAATGCCAAATTTCATTTAATAAACTTGGCTGTTTTTCATCAAAATATTGCATAATTTATAATTCTGACTAATATTGGTATGAAAAATAATATTGTATTGAATAATGCTTGTATTTTAAACCAAAGTTATCAAAAAGTAAATTTTTAGGTAATACTTTCACGTATGTTTATTCCTTTATTAGTTTTTGATTCTCATGATATTTTTTATTGATAGTTTATAGATTTCTGAGAAAAATATGTGGTTTTTTTGTAATTATTTATATTAAGGAAAACCCACTTACAAAAAACGTTAAATTACATTTTTTTTTACTACAACATCATGAATAATGTACAAAAACGTACCTTTAAAAAAATCTAATTTGGAAGCTATATTTCAATTACCCGTTTGAAATGTAACAAATATCCATGCATTACCCGTAATTATTTGGCATTTAACATCGAAAATTATTCCCCAACCATGCCTGGGTGTTACTCTCTGTACTTTAGTTTGTTACTAAGCCTCATCTAAAATCACATACACTTTTTTAAAATTATATATATATATATTTTATATGATTTGAATTAAACGTCTGCGAGATTGAATTCATTTTATACAGTGACCTCTGCATATTATAATGTATTGGTATATCATATACCTACATCATAACATGGCACCCTGCAACTGTTTTTTTCATATATTCAAACATTCATTCATACAAACGGATTCACTTTACATTATTAATATAGATCAACAAAATAGTCATACATGACTAAATGAGTGGATTGTGGGTGATGATTAAAATAACGTCAAAAAATATATTTTAAAGAAAAACTTAAGATGTTTTAAGTATTATTTTAATTTTTTGATAAAACAAGAAAAAATTTATTATTGACGCTTATAATTTTTTTTCAGAACTTATTAAAAAGAGCTCATACAAGAAAAAGTTATAAAAATCAATGACTTACTGAAAAAAAAAAAAATGACTTTTTTTGTGAACTTTAAGTCCTGGTTTTGAAAATAAGTGAAATGACTCACTTTTAAAGCACCATAATATACATTTATATTAAACAAATATTATTTCTAATATCTTATAGTTTTATATTGAAAAAACAAAAAAAAACATTCCCAGTTATTAATTTAAAGTCGTTAAAATATTTTTTTTAAAAGTACTAATGTACATACATATTTTACACATTTTTATTTAATGTAAGTAAAAGGTAGAAAATGGGAGGGAAAAAAAGTCTAAATACAAGGGGTATTGAATGTGCACAATAAAATATATTAACTTAATTTTTTATCGCTAAAAGTCAGAATGGTTCATTTATATGTTCAAAAAATGATGTATATATATGTAAGAGATTTTTTTTTTGCATATGCCCAGGCTTGAACCACTGTCCCAATCCATCATTTTACTCGAAACCTTTATGATTAGAGACATTTTATGAAGTTGAAATTAAAATAACGTGATGTTACTATGATTTTATTAAGTTTTATTTTCTTTAATATAATTCTTCCATATCATAATAAGGATCTGAATAGTCATTGTAGCCTAAATATTTGATTTAAATAAAATTTCATAAAAGCAAACCGATTTTTGTTGACGTTTTTAATGGTGATCATTTTCGTATTTTGTTAAATAGCAATAGTAAATGTGTTTTTAGAACATACTAAGAATGGTAATAAGTTAAATTCGAATTTACATTACCCTGATTCTGATTAACGTTACACATGATATTATATTTATTATTGTATTATAAGTAGTGTTGACATTTTTGTAATTTAAAAAGAAAAAAGAAAAAAAAAAAGCCTAAGGAGAAGGCAGGATTGAGACGTATGGTACTACTGAATTGAGAACCTTATTAATATCAACTGTCTGTTAATTTGTTACTTTTGAGGTAGAAAATGAATTATTGCTATAAAGAAGAGAACCATCTTTATTTAAAATACAATTAGAAATTACATATATTCAAATTCAAATATACTTACTTATTTAATTGTGCATTCTTAAAATAGCACGATGACCTATTAAATAATGAACTAGAAAGAAGATGGAGCAAACGCAGCAACCTTCTTTCCTTTTAAGATGTCTAAACTGATATTTTTCTTAAAAAGATTTCTATTCTTATTATAAGATTGAGTACAGTCCATTTAAAAAGTATTTTTATTAGGGTAATCGACTTGGTTAGTTGAATCTTTCCTTTTTATCAACTTTGGAAAGATAAAGGGGGAGTTAGTTAAAACTGAGATTTTTAATATCTATAAAGTTGTGTATCCTTTAAAATCTCATAAGAGAAATATGCACACTCTTAATTTAAAAACCACCTACATAGATAAATGATTATGATAAATATACGATTATATGCAGAAATAATAGGCTAAGGAAAAAGTAATTTTGTATTTTTTGTTTATTTCAATGCTTTATAAGAAGTGTTACAACTATCCGTTTAAAAAAAAGTATGCTTTGTTCAGTTCAATAACTTGTTGCCAACAAGAATCCAACTTCATACTGCTCTTTTCGTAGAAGCCCTTGTCTCTATTAGGAGAACACTCTGACAAACAATTTTCACAGGTTTCTATTGAGACTAAATTTATACCCCAAGGGCGTTGGTCATAGACTGGAATATGTGGTAGTCACTTAGGTGCCAGGTCTGGACTGTGGGGTGGATGTATAAGAACTTCCTATCCGAGCTCTCGGAGCTTCTGGCACGTCATGAACTATGTGTGCGGCCTGGTGTTGTCTTGATGATGTCTCCTATTCACCAATACTGGCCGCTTCTGCTCGATCGGCAGTTTCAAATGGTCAAGTTGTTTACAGTAGAGGACATAACTTTTTTTAGCTCGAATCACTGTTGTGCAACACGAACCGAACTAGTATCGGCCCCGTATACATTGGAATTTTTTGGTTGCATCGACGTGTTTTCCTCTTTCAAGTAGTAAAAATGTAAAATATAGCGAATTTCTGTCTTTGAGACCTCCATACACGACGCACGATAATCCCCGAAATAACTGACAATGTTCAATACTGTATAATAAGTGGTTGTTGTAGTATGTACTCGCACCATTACAACGCTTTATCGTATGTCCAATGTGACTTGTAATGAACAAGATCTACTTAGTTTAAAAAAAAAAGAAGGGTGGTAAATATGAAATCCCTTTTTTCCCAGCCTTATATATCTTATATCTTAATACTATTTGCTTCAATATAATTATACATCGATATCGAAAGGGTCAATCCTTAATAACATTTTTGAAGCATTTTCCACTCAATTATAATAAATGAGTGATGACCAGTTATAATATTAAAATTATTCTCTGGTATGCTAAAAAAATAATAGGAAATTTAACGTAGTCAATCAGACGATTAAAAGAATGTTTAATGTTATTAAATTTGCTGCGAATAGATATGATATGAAAGAAATAATAAACACAAATTCCAATCAATATCTAGCATTGATATATGCAAGAATGACTCGTATGTCGATCCTCAATCAACTCCAACAAGGACTTACACTTCGAACTCCATAACAAAGCATCAGTGTACTCTTCGTCCTTATGGAATAGTGTGACCCCCTTCAACTTGGAAACATTCCCTCACTGTCCCTATCGACAACTCCAAAGACTCAATGACCAATGCCATTTAATTGTGTCCAAAGACTAATAAGAAAGACCTATAGGATCCCTCAATTTGTATTCTGTTTCCCATTGGGCTAGATATACCTTTATATATGTATTTATATTACATCTCATTCCCTTGGATCCTCTAAAGCAGGAGTCACGGGCAAGATCAAGTCCGTGACGTCAGTTTCTTCCGGCCCGCTGAATGTATTTGAATTTGCTAGATAACATATATGAAGCACGAAACTTTGTGATAAAATTTAAATTTGAATATTATACTAAAATAAAATACTAAAAGTTCTTGAGTGCTATGTAGCTTAAATTTACTATTGTTGTAGTGTATTTCATGCGTATAATTTTATAAATAACTATAGAGTAGCTTTGTCCTATTCCATGCATTTCAAGAAATATATATTCAGTGTACATGTAGCACCTTCCGTTCCTTTTCTCTCATTTTCATATCCCGTTTTCTTCATCCTTCATTATGGTGACTTAAAAAGAGAAGTGGACGAGGAGTGTCCCGTTTTCAATGAAGAATGGGAATTTCTTTGTGGAAACAAAGGACCAGTAAGTTGGTTGCGTAATATACAACGAAACTGTTAAAGCATTGAAAGAGTACAATCTTCGCTTTGAAACAAAACATCCATCAACAAAGTTATGCTCTGAGAAATAAGAGTGAACGAAATGTGGTTTAGAAACTCAAAGAAACTTCTTACCGAAAAGTTTGCTTAAAGTGAATTTGTTACTCTTACAAGTTACAAAATAGTGTATAAGATAACAAGAACAAGGAAAACCGTTTACTGATGGTAACTTCATTGAAGAGTGTATGATGGAACCAGAAAATGATTTTTGTCCTGAGAAAGTCAATTTGTTAGGAAGTGTCATCCTTTTGGCAAGTTCAGTTGTGCAGAGAAGTAAAGAACTTGGAGAAAACATTGTGCGTACATATGCAAAAAGTCTAAGAACTTTTTGTGGTATTATCTGGCCCTGGATGAGTAGTCTACTGATCGTTCGAGTACTTCACAACTCGTGTTCATTCGTGGTGTTAATTTGAAAATTCCAGATAGCTCAAGAGTTGACACCCGTTTGCAGCATGAATGGTACAATTACTGCAAAATACATATTCATTGAAATGCAGAAAAATTTGCAAGACTTCAGTAGAATCAGCTTCGAGGTGTTACAGTTGATGGAGGGGGGGGGGGGCATGAATGGTGTGAGGAAGGGTCTGGTGGAGCATATCCAAGATCAGGTGGAATATTAGCAAGTTTAGTGGTCTCTGGTCATACACTGTATCATACATCAGCAAGCACTCCATGGAGACACTAAGATACATCTTATGTACTGAAATCACTCGGTGTCTGTTGTTAATTCATTCAGGGGCATGCACTCGAATCACTGTTAGTTCCAAACTTTTCTTGAATGAATTGTTTTTGATTTCTTTTACTAGTCTTATCAGTCAGCAGTAAGATGGTTTGGCTGCACCAAACTCTTGTTTCGTTTTTACAATGTCAGAACGAAATAAATATTTTTTCATTGAAAATGATGAGAGCTGATCCACAGCTGTCAGATCCTACCTGGCTGTCAAAGTTGTCATTTTTGGGCAACCTTTCATCCCACAGGAATAAATTGAACTTGAAACTTTAGGCAAATAATAAGGTCATCAGTATCTCCATATAATTATCAGGGGATTTCGGAGAAAGCCATAATTGTCTGAAGCATAACTGGAAAGAAAAAACTTTTCTAATTTTCACTGTGTTAAAGAGTTTTGCGCTGCAGTTGCCGAAAATATCAGCTTCAATTTTCTAAACAAGATTCTTTGTGACTTGAAGAAATATTTTTTGAAGATATTTCGATTTCAACGTTTTTTTTTTAATTTTGCAGCTTGCCTGATAACGACTTTCCCAAACTGAAGAAATGGGAACAAGTTTTGTCTGTGAGCTAACACTTTCTAGACATAATTGTGCGGAGTCAGTACATCGAACGCGATTGACCGATGAACATTTTAAATCTATTCTCTAGATTGGATGCAACAATTCCAAATTGACCATAGATGATATCTTTATAGCCAAGCGTTATTTTCACAAATTTCAATAAAATTTTCCTAAAAAACATGTTGGTTGTTTTTGTTCATTCCATACTGTTCACCCATGATAACATGGTATATTAGCAGGGCTGCAGTATTTTTTTTTGCCGACCCTTGCTCTAATGTATACCTGAAGGCAGAAAATAAAGATGTGATCTCCTGCAGGTTCATTCCTCAGTCCACAGATCGATTCCAAGTCCCTTTGAAGAAAAAAAAAAATCAATCAAAAAATTTTATTCGGAAATTCAATAGTCTATATCTATTTTAAATAAATACTAGAGTAGGTTTTGCATTTCCATATAAACCTTCAAGAAATTTTAAAGGGAAATATATCTAATTTTGGTTTTAAAACTTATATATGTCTCTTTGATTTTATCCTCTGGATATTGTCAGACAATATCATTCAAGTATTTCAATTTGTATGCTAATAAATAACAACATGAATGAATCATAAAATTTGAACAAAATATCTTTTATTTTTAAAAGGCATGTAGATGATCTATAATCTTATCTAAATGTCATAAATACAAATAATATAATACCTTTTTACAAATTTAGTATAATTAATTAATATCAAAAACTTACCATATTTTATCTTCCATCTATATTCTAAGAATATTGAAGCTAGCATTTTAAAATAATATTGCAATAAAAGGAAGTTTCCTGGCACTTTGGGACTAAAAATAGGTGTTAGGGTGATTGATCTGCCCAACTTCTTTGGATCTTGTCGGCCATTTGGATAGTCTTGAGGTTTAACATACTGAGGCTAAATCCGGAATTTCATAAAAATTGGCAAATATCGTGTGTTTGCACATTCATATTTTCGATCTATGTTGTTATACAAAATCTTTTGTTTTAAGTTTTCTCTATGTCAAATTTTGTTAACAATAGCAAAATATTATTAGTATAGGTAGGTTATCTACTAATTTTTTAGTACAAAATGGAAATATAAAATGCTGAGCCACAATAAGAGTGAAGAGCAAGAGCATTTTATGAGATCAAAATTACCAAGTTAAAAAGAAGTTCCATTAAGTTATTTAACAAACGTTAAAATCATTAAAGTTGAAAATTTCCCTTCAGTGAACGAAAAAGTGACATAAAGCAGTTCAAAGTTTTACGAATAAAATTCAACTTTTTTTTTATTAAAATACTATCTTTCACTAAAAGAAGCATTACAAGAAATACAAATGACAATAACTACAAAATTGCCTTAAAATTCCTATTGTTAGAAGATTCGGTCATTAGAAAGGTTTTGCGTCTCCATGAAACCCTTAAAGAAACCTTGCCATTCTTCCCTAGCAATACCAAGAAAATTATACTGAATAGTCGGAGGAAGAAAATAATATTATTCAAGATATGAAGACAGAAATAACATTTACCATTGGACCAAAAGCCAAACTTTCTGAAGCTATCTTCAGATGCCTAGAATAAAACGAAGAAGAAAAAAAAAAAGATAGTTACACTCTGCAAGCAAGTTTTGAGTTAAACTTTTTAAAAGGGGACAAACAAGAGTTAATTCACTTCACATGCATTTATCTTGTTGAAGAAGCTCTGAAATTTAAAAAATAATCTAAAGCCATGGAGCTCTTCTCAATACTCGGTGGATAGCTAAAAGGTTATACTCGATTAAAAAGATATTCCTACCAGATAAAATTTATTCATTATCCCAAGAAACTGGGGACAAATTAAATCAATTTGTATATTTCTTTATATATCTGAATATTCCTTTGTGGATAACTGAACAATCTTCAACTTTTGCTCCTATGAATGATTTAAATCTAGCTTATACTGTCCTAGAATATAAAATGTACAGCTTACATTGTCAAGAGCAGCTATCAAAGCAATGGGGTTGTATTTGTTCTTTTTACGAAAGAATTGGTTATATTAGCATTAATTATTTAGTTTCTCGAAGAAGCTTCAAAATAAACAAAAATCTCACTATAGAAAATCTTTTGAAATGCTTAAATATAAATGAATGAAACTGGATTTGAAACACCGAAATTTCCACATATACCCTAAAAAATACAACTGAATTCTCAGAATTCATTGGGCAAGATAATTGAGTATTATTTTGGATATTAAGTATCAGTTCTGATTTTTTAAAGACACCTGTACCATTTATAAATAGCAATCGAACCATCAACCGTGGATAATATACAGTATGTCCAAAAATTGATGGCGGTATTAAAAATATCCGTTTTATAATTTAAAAAGAAAAAATATATTTTTTTTTTGGTCGGAATAAAATGAAATTTGGCTGATACAATCATAAGGCAATATTAAATTTATCTGATGAAATAATTTTCTAAGACTGCACCATACATCAGTATAATAGGGCTCAGAATACACCACAGGATGTTAGTTGAAATTCAATATCCGAAATGGTGGAGAGCCCTCATTGGAGACCAGGGCCAAGGCTGTTGGCATGATAGAGTTTCGATCAAGGCAGAGAGACGTTGATCAGAGGTTACAGGTTCTGGACCATTGAGAATTGGTGTAAGAAAAGGAAGGATGGGCAAACCCTTGCAAATCCGAAGGGTCGAAGAAGGAAGAAAAAAATTAGCAAAGTTCCCTAAACTGTTGATTTCAAAAAATCTTTGACCAAAAAGAGGCAATCCACAAGGAAACTTGCAGCAAGATTGACTTCAAAGGGCTATTCAATATCCAAGTCATCTGTACACAACTACCTGAGGGACTCTTTGAATGCTTTGCCATACAAACCTCGTCTGCACCTCAACTTTCAGAAAGCCAAAAGAAGGCTGTCTTCAATTATGTCGTAAGCGGAAACACTGGACTGCAGATGACTAGAAATGTAATGAAAGTCATTTGAGCTATTTTATGCCCCAAATTCCCAAACAGATCGGGGTTGGGTAAGATATAAGGGAGATGTGGAACCCACTCCAACTGGGAAATTTCCTCTGAAAATTCAGGTTTGGGCCGTTATCAGCCACCATACCTGATTCCACGAAACCAAAGTGTGATTCTGGAGATCCTCAGAAAGTCTCTGATGTCAGCTTTGTCTCGTACTGAAGAAACTAGACCTACTTTGAAGAGGAATATGTTTTCTGACACATTATGAGCCATTTTCCAGCAGGATGGTGCACTCCCTACTCATAACTCAAAATAGGCACAAAAGTGGTGTTCAGACAACTTGGATTCCTGCCAACATTCCTGATTCGTCTTCCATTGAAAATTTGTGAGCCTTGGTCCAGAGGGAACTCAATGAAAATGCGCCAGCAACTTCCGAGGATGAATTAAAAAACTGACAAAAGCTTGGGAAAAAATTTATAACAAATTAAATTTTTTTTTTCCCCAGATACTTTGAATAATCTATATGAAGGGATGCCAAAACGCATAAAAAAATGTATTAAGCTTAAAGGTCGTCATATTGGGAAGTAAATCAAGTTATTTGCCAAAAAAAAACTTACTGGTGGTTTTAAAAAAAAATCATGAAATAACCTAATTGAAAAACCACCATCAATTTTTGGACATACTGTATATATTTAAATGATGCTGCATGAGAGGGGAGAGAAGCTATCCAATAACTATATAGGCACATCACTTACCAAAAAAGCGAAAAAATATATCAGATAATAAAAGATGATATCCAACTCTATGTGATTAAAACCTATATTGAAAGAAAATATAAATTATTCAGATTTGTATTTCAATATATATATATTGTTTGTTATGAAATAAAATGAAAATAATCAAATATGTTTAATCCAAATATGCCAACACAAGATATTCTTCACCAAATTTTGAAAAGTTGTTCTAAAGGTTAAGTCTCAAAACCAGAACAAAGGCAATGACATCCCATAATTTTTTGATAAAACAGGGTTGAGGAATCACCTTAATAGGAATAGTAAAAAAATTATTGTTTTAGTTGATTTCTTTTTAATATATGTTTATCTTCTTTGCAACCAAAATAGTGCTTACAAGACTGTCTGACTCTGACAATTTCCATTATTTTATCCACATTGGTGGTGTCCATCTTTTGACGACCACTCAAACAATATTAAATCTAACAATCACAAAAACCGTCTAAAATAAAGTATGAACTCTTATACTTCTAACACCATCTAGCATACACCAATCGCATTTACACAACAGGAGATACGCATCACTAGAGCCATTTATTGGAAAAAGAATAAATTAGTTTATACTACACCTATTACTTAATCAATGCTGAAATAAATAATGAATCTTGATATCAATTTTCTTCTTTTCAATCTTAGGAGAGGAAGTAATGCATATATACCTCGGAGTACTTACTTATACAGTTATTGTACATACTATTAAAAGTCAAAGATTACTTTTCAATTATCAAAGGACTTTCATTTTATGTACAAGGTAATACATATATGTAATGTAGATTTAGGTTTGTATTCTTTCATATACCTACAGGGTGAGTAAGTTATGGAATCAAATGAAGAATTTATTTTCCCAAAAATAGGGAAAAAGGCACTGGAATCTGCTCCTGGTGCGACAACATAAAAATTGCTGAAACTCTGGGACTCGGTGAGATATTCGTTTGTAAGGTTTTGAGATCTTTAAAGGTGATTTTGAGGCAATATAAATGCGGGCGGAGGTCAAAGTGACTGCACGTGCTAGAGACCTACGATTAACCTGGATTAACATAGTTGCCAATGGGAGGCCTTGCATGTGGCAGCAGGACCAGGCTCCATGCCACAACTCGGAAAAAAAGTATCAAATGGCTCCAAGACAATTTTGTCGACTTTATCTTTCCAGACTTTAGGCCTCCAAATTCGCCAGATATTAATCCGATGTTTTTTTTATTTATGGTACGATCGAATGATATACCAAGCGAACTTCAGACAAACATATCAGTTGAATTAACATACAGGGTGGAAAAAGTAAATCCAAAAGAACTATAACTGCTAATTATGAGACTTGTATAAGAGATAGAAAGATTATTTTTTATACATTTGAAAGCCACATTAAATGTAAAATGATTGCTCATAATGAAAGTCTTCGTTTTTGATAACTATCTGTACACGGCATCTGAATGCGACTTATACCTTAACATACTTTTTGCCGATCCATGTCCTTCATTGTATTGACGATGTAGGCCTTCAAGACCTCAACTGAGGCATGATCATTCTTGCAAGCAATCCTATCTACCCTGCCCGACAGGTAAAGACCATAGAGATTGAGATCCGGGCTGTTGGCTGGCCAATAAAATGGAGGTCAAAAATCCGGCAAACTTTGTCCTAAGAACTCTGGGACAATCTTGCCCTTATGAGCAGGTCTAGTCTTGCGAGAATGTATATGGCTTCTAATTAGTGACTTCATTCATCCATGGGATGACCACGTCCTTAGGTACGTCCTTGTAGACCTCCTTGGTCAACTACTGGTCTTTTTGGAAGAAGTGGGAGGCATAATTTGTCCCTACGTGCTGATGACCACCAGAATCATAACGGAAGCAGGATTCTTTATTTTCATGACTGGTTGGACCTCATTAGGGTCCAGACAGTTCTATCTATCGTTTTTACGTTTATGTTTGGCGTCAATTGTGAAGGGTTTCTTGTGCAAAATAGAAATACTGCACATATAAACCTTTGCTCTTCATTTGGTTAATAAGAATCTTGCCTTTGTTCATTCTTTCTGCTCTGTTAGTAGATGCTTTGACCCTAGACAAGAAACGCAGGTCAATCCTGATGACATTCTTGATGGTCCCTTTGTTCACGTTGCAGTCCTTGGCCAGCCTAGTAATTTGTGATTCTAGATGAGTGTCAATTGATAGTTTCAAGCCAGCTATGAGCCTTTTTTTCTGGATTTTATCACATTTTCTTGAATAACCTGCCCCCTCAATCTTTCACGTCATAAACTGTTGATTTTGGATATTTGAATAAGGAAATTATCTCACGTGTGGAGTGTTCCACGAGTCGAGTTTCGATGATGGAAATTCTTCCAACTATTTCCATGCTTGGACGACGAGTTACTCAAAAAGCCTGTTATTAAATTCGACAGCTGACACATTTAGCTTGTCACAAGTATTAAATTTTTTATCAAATAATCACTAAAATTCCCAGAATTAGCCGTTATAATTATTCCGGATTTATCTTATCCACTCTTAAGATACCAAAATTTACTCTGTAGATACCAAAATTTGCCAAGGGATCAAGTGGCAAAGGCCTGCTCAAGCTTTTTGCCTTGTATAGAGGGTGTAATTGAAGCTAGAGGTGATTTTATTGAATAAAATAAACCAGAATCTATAAAGCTTTCAGATTTTTTTTTTTTTCTCCATCAGATGATTTGTTGGAGATAAAATTGTGTCTAAAAAAATTATTTTTACAGCACAGATATCTTGCAAGCCCTGTATTTCTCTTCAATGTATATGTATACATATATATATTCAATACAAGAACTGATTAACTGTAAATGATATAAAAATATAACAGCACGTAGTTACATACATAAATTTTTATACCATAGAGTATGTATACACAAATATATTTTAAAGGTTCAAAAAGTTTTTTTCCAATTCTTATTTCTCTCCCTCTTCTTTTAAATATATATAATATTTAGTCTTATCAACTTTCAGGAGTTGTGTAAGAAAAATTCAAAGAGTTTATAAGTACTACAACTTCATACATACACATATAAACTTTCAACTTTTTAAAGTAATTCAGTTCTTTTTTATTTTATTTTTTTTCACCATTGGTCTTTCACCTCATACTAAGTGAAAAAACAACACCAACCCTGAAATTCTTCGTAATTTTATTAAGAAATTATAATCAACCAATAATTGGTACGTGTAGTGTTGAAAATCCAGTGTATTTTTTTAGCTTGGCCCTTTTCTTGGAATTGGTAATTTAAAGAATTAATTTTCTTTTCCCTTTATTTCACTCCCGAGGAGTAAAGTTTATTTTCTACCACATTCAATTTGATTCAAAACCAGATTGAAAATTCGTGTGTGATGGGCTGTAGATTTGAAAATGCACCAAAAAAAAAAAAAATCCTAAAATCGAAAAAAGGAGAAAGTACATATGTGGCAACTCAACAAGAAAGCAAATTCATCAGCAAATATTTGGAGAATGAGTTTGAACTGCTATCATATTCTTGAACCAATTCTCTTTCGTTTGTATTAATAGTATATTTCCATTAATTAAATAATGACTCCAATAATTGCAACTTAATTATGGGAAAAAAATACCTACTACAATCAAGAATAAAAAAACATCTGTTATTTCTGACTATGTAGTTACTATGACGTAAGGGATTAATGATTTGTAGGTTTGGGTAGAACTTTTTTTGCGCAAGCGCGTCCCATTTACTACTTTTGTAAAATATATTTCAACCAATCAAGTTCGTTCTTTAAAAAGCTTAACAACATGAACACATCTGTTATGATAACAACAATCTTCAACTGAAAGTTCCTTCAATCACGCCCTGGATTTGGATTCTACATCGGCTCGTGGAAGAATGCCCCATGAGCATATCCATTGATCGGACAATAAGTGGCGTCTACGGTGATTACGAGTTCCATATAATTTGTGTTCCTCTCTTTTTTAATCCAATCAATTGTTCTTATTGAATGAATGATTCCATGATCATCATGGGGTCCCCGAACTGACGCCCCTTGAGTAGCCTGGGATGCTTTCTTTTCTCTTTAAGACTTAATTAATCTTCATCCGTCATTACTTTGCCCAAATCGTTCACCCAAGGACATCCTACTCTAATTCGGACATGAAGTACCCAAATCGACTGATTAAATCAAAAATATCTTCTTTAAAGACCTTTAAACTATCCTACTTAAAAACCTTGGGGTCTACTCTATTTCTTTTCCTATTCTAAGAAAAAATTTATAAGCCTGAATTATTTCTGTATTTCTAGTCAATCCAAGCTTTGCTTTCGACTACTTTATTTCTTCTCAGTCTCTTCTGACATTTCTAGAACTATAAAAATAATGTGATAATCATTTCTAGATATATTTATCAGTAAAACCCGATATTCATCGCTCCTATTACATGCATAAATAGCTCATAGGAGCTCCTACGTGATAAAGTGAAATTAAATAATGGTGATCTCATAACTTCAATATTGGAAAAGGTAAATTTCATTGTACATATTTCAAAAGTTAGTGAAGCGGGAGGAATTTTCTGAATAGCTAAATTACTTACCACCATATTTGAATATCACTCTCGTGAGGATTCTGTATCTCCACATCAATGTTGAATAAAAAAAATTACCAATAAATCCTAAATAATTTCCATAGTAATTTTTTATAGTTTCATAGTTATATTTATGAGGTAAAAAAGTGGATTTTCTCCTTTTCAATATTGGAAAACAAACTTGCTTTTGTGTTCATGGACCACATATATTAAATATGAATAAAAAAAAGGAATATAAACATGGGTTGTTTGATAATAATTAATTTAAAAATAATCTGTCATCTATAGTATACAAAAATTAATATTCTTTTCTCTTAATATTCAATTGTCAAAAGGAAACATTAACAAAAAAACAAAAAAACCAACAACAACAACATTTGTCTTCTGTATGTTACTTGTTGCCAACTGGTTATTATTATAAATTGTATTGATAATATTATCAATTACTGAGTATAAAATGATACAAATTCTAAACGAAGGTCCCTGATGGATAAAAAATCATAAAAAAATCAAAATCTAATGTAATACCTTTTTTGAGTTCATAATTCGTAGAGTCTGCTTCTTCAAATCATATACAAGACTCAACTTATGAATATTAAATAAAAACAGCTGAAAGAAAAATACACTACATCTATCTTTATTTAAAAAAGCGAGGCGTGCACACCAAAAATGTATTGTATTCAAGACAAGGTCCCAAAAGGTTTGAGAAAGTGAATTTATCCGATATAAAATACTGATCAGCGATCTATAGTATACGTAAATCTTATAATATCTTTATTTGTTTGACAATTAATAATTCAGTAGATTCAAAGGTCTATTTTTGTATATATTGTATATTTGTAAAAATATTATTTAGTCTAATTTTCTTATATTTTAATTCAATTTGTTAACTTTTTCAACCATCCCTGCTTTAGGGACAGTTGCAAAATTTTATGGGTTGCATTCAAACTCAATTTGAGGAGAAAATTCTGTCTGCTATAATTTATAAATATATTCAAATCATAATTAAGATATTTTTGTATATTTAATTGATCGAATAACAATAAGTGTTCCACTGGTCCCCGTCTCCCCTAAAAAGCTACTCCCTGATTTATTGTATTGTCTTTATAAGAAATAAATATCTATTATACGAGAAAATCGCCATAGATAATGTAATAAATTAAGAAGGACATTCACAGCTTTCAAATGCATGAAAATGATCGTAATTTCCCATAAAATATATGTAGGTACTTCATTTTTATGCAACAAATATGTAACATAAATAATATACCTATTAAACGTATGTACAAGATCATTCACGATTGAACTTTATTATTTTTCATATTTAATACTGTATGTCTCAATATGATTCTGACATTTTTGAAGCAACAATTCATAATAAAACTTCTCCAAATGTTTTTACTCAAGTCCTTCAAAATGTTGCTTTAATTTAGTTATTTTAAAATGTCTGAGCTACGGAAGAAGGTGTATGCACAGATATATACTTTGGACTGTGTGGGTAATTCCAGGAGCACACAGTATAAAGGATATAACCCCAAGTGTTAAATATATGGGAATGTCAAAGTATTCTCTATCAGCCATCATGTTGGGAGAAATTGTGAGTGATGGATAAGCCGTTACTCCAATCTGGGTAAATGGTAAAATGGATAGCATCCAATACAAAAGTATGAACTCAAGATAGAGCTCAACTCCACACATCAAAGGCATCTCTTTCCTTCTTTAAAATCAAATTAGGTTTAGAGGGTTTTTTGCTAAAAGGAAATTTGGCAACCGTTATTACCAAACCAGAATTCCCTTTACTACTATTCGTAGAGCGCCATTGAAAAACATACCCTTTTCTACTTACCATCAAAATATAAGGAACCAGAAAACCTATGTGGAGAAACAGTGGTCAAAAATATCAGCATATACCATAAATTTAGTTGGGTAAAGGGTTATAAGTTTTTGCTGCTGAGCGCGGAATTTTTTTGAAGTAATATCCCTATTTATATATATGTGATTAAACTTTATTGTTATATTTTTTAAAGTTCGTTATAGAATTTACATTAAAGATATTTATTTTACATTATATATAATATATTTTACAATACATTTTGGTCAAGTACTCTTTCCACATGACCCCTGAAAGAGGAATGTATCCTAGCTACCTCCACGGGATCAAGATTCCTGGCCTTTGAGGGGATGTATTGCTTTAAGATCGATGAGAAGATCATGATGCTTTAGGCGATAAGAAGTAAGACTAAGATCATCAGAAAGAGTTCGGTAGATGGTTGCCTTCCTCACTTGGTGATCTTTTATACATACTGTTTGACCTGAGCCAAGAGTCGTGTGATGCGTTTCTTATCTTTTCGAGGCTTATGTTTCTTCCTGACGGCATTCTCATATTTTTAAATCTGTCTATAAAACATTGAACAGTTTGATTGTGGAAATTTAGGAGCTATAAAAGCTTTGTAATTAAGATACAAAGTGTTACCAAACCGATAACATTTGTTATTTTTTGATTTGAGTCATGGTTTAGATTTTAAATTGTGATTTCAGATGATTAGGACAATTTATCTGAAATGCGCTGTACCTATATTATTAAAGCAAAGTTAATCGACGCCTAATGCCAAATTAATCTAACATAAAATTTAAAAAAAATATGTTAAATTAGTAATTAATAAAATTATTAAATTTTTTCTTTACTTAATGAAAGTATCCTAGCAATATTGAGACATACTGTATATATTTTAATTTACGATATTTCAACCTAAGATGCCATCAACTTATGTTCCTATTTATTATAAATTAACAATTTGTATGAAGTTCTACAATCTGGCCCGTCAATACAGAATGAAGCTGAGATGATTTTTTTCAAAAGTGAGTCTGGATTACATTTTTATTAATAATCATTTTTTTGTATTTCGATTAATAAACTATAAGGAAGTGTCGTAGATTATACTTAAGGATTGTTAAAATTATCAATTGGTTATAAAACAAAGATTTAGTGAATTCAATTTGGAAGACCATATCGTAAATAAACTAAGTGTCACACATCAAATGAAGGCTCCAGACAGTAGCTAATATTTCTAGGTATCTACATCTATCCCAGAAATTATGATATATATCCTGTAATAAAGTGTGTCAATGAATTCATGGTACTATTATATTATAATAGTAAAATAATAAATGAGGAACGACTCAGTTTCTTGATTTTTCTTCAAAATTGAATTTATGTTGACTTTTCATATATTTATTCTACTACTTGCTCCTTTTATTATTCGCCACTGTTGGATATTTTTTATTTAGTATATTTAAATTCCTTCTTTTCAAAAATATTTCATATACGATCATTTCTCAAATCCATTTTTGAGTATCGAGTCGATTAAGACTCTTCAAATAAAATAACATTCAGATGTCTCAAAGTGTTTTCCATTTTATATAATACATATATTGTATTTACATATCACATCCATTTCTCTTTCTACAGAATATATTAGGTAGTGTGTATTTTGAATTGTATGTTTGAGTACGCCTGACAAACCTTTTTTTGTTGACGGGGTTTTTACAATATTTCGTGAAAAAGAAAGACTAATAAATTCATATTTTTGGTCTTCTTTTGAAACGACTGTCTTTTTCATTTTATATATTATTGTATATACAAACATATATATATATATTTCGTTCTGAAAATAAAGAAACATACAAATGTATGTACAATGTACTTACATTTGTATATCTACAAATGTAAGTAACTTCATTTCAACCTACCTCCCATGTTGACGAGTGTGATAAAATCCCCTTGCATTTTAATATATGCAGTTGGTTTCATTACTCTTCCATTAATCCCAACTGGGGAAGGAAAATGAAAATAAAGGATGTCGAAATGTATAATGTCTTATGTATAAAAATATATAATATTTACTTAAAATGATTTTGGAAAGGTCTCTGGGATTGGTACATTTAAAACGGTAGTTTATAAAACTAAAATTAATTATTGCTATAAAGGGAACAAATAGAATATCATTATTCTTAGGAAAATATTATAGTTATATTTAAATTCATATATATTCATTTTATTATGTATTTTGAGTCAATTTACCCCAAATATAGGCGAGAATATAAACTTCAGAGGGAGAAATTACGACCAATTAGATAATTAACAAAAATGATTGCATCAAGTGTTTTTCCTTTTCTAATAAGTAAACTTAGTTTTTTCCTTACGCATATTCCTTCTTTGGTAATAAGATATATTTGTGGTGATAACATAAAAGCAAAATGGGATAATTATTCTCAATATTGCCACAGTATGATAAACGTATCCGTTATATGAGTACTATGATATTAATAATATTAATTCAAAAAAGTGATAAAATCCTTAAAAGCTGCGGTTTTTGAGGTAAACTGAACCTGATAAAAATCGGTTACTTTGTAATACTGATCATAAAAGATACTCAGACGTGATGACGTTAAAGTTATTTTTAAAGAATAGTGTTTAAGTATTCACGTTGCGAAAATACAAAAAGAAGAGTGGGATTAGCTTGTTAAGAAAAAGCCTCACAAACTGAAATTGATTTTATTGATGGTATCAAAATTCATTTTAAAGTTCAAATACCGCATTATCAAATTAACTGAACTTGTATATAATATGTTCATATAAAAATTTAAACAAATATCAATCATATTAACTACTTTTTGGACAGTTTTTCAGTGGTTTAATAATATATTTGACTCTTTAAAAAATATTATTCGGTTTTTCATTGAAGTAAAAACTTATACGTTTTTCTCTGTTTCATCGAAAAAATCCCAGCTTACTTTTGTGTTATCGCCACACACATATATACTTGGTGATGAAAAATGTGTATTTTTTAGCTCATCCACTTTTTGGAATTGATAATATGAAGAATGAATTTTCTTTCCTTAGCTACTGTATTACTATTTAACTCCTTAATAGTGAACTTCTTTTTCTGTAGTGTTGAGTCGGTATGGACTGAATGAACCAGACCGACTATCTATCGGTCTAAACTGAGTGAGTTGATGGACCGCGGTCTAGACCGATAACATGTGATGTCACACACCCTTTTTAAAATGTTAATATATATTAATGATAATTCATTTCGTTGCTATTTCCAAATAGGGCATTCCTATGTATCCGCAGACCGGTTGTATCATTTTAAAAGCTTCTTTTTTTAGTGGTCTAAGTCTTCAGTCCGTAGACCAATGCAGGGCTGAGTTACGTGACCAATTATTATTGGTTCATTTTTTGGACCGACCGAGTAAGTCGATCACGTGATCGATTCAGACCGATGATTGACCGACCCAACATTACTTACCTACTACATTCAATCATGTTCAAAACCTGAATCTGCATTCGTGCGTGCTCATAAAAGACAGAGTAACCCTGACAATTTGTTGTAGAGCTATAATTTGTAAGTCCTTGTTATACTACTCTTATGCTCCGTTTCCGAAGGGATAGGAATACAATTTCTTTTATAAAAAAAAGGGCAAAAAATAGCCAAAAACTTCATAAAATATAATGAGAAGTAATTACATAATATTTAAATAAAATGATAAAACAATAATTATTCTTAAGATCCGGAATAGCCTTTTAAATTTCTTATAATTATGCATAAAATGGCACAAGAATTTTAAGTTTTTATCTGACAATGAGTGGTAGTTGTGTAATATGTCCCCAGCATAGTTCCATTTGATTGACCTTAGATTCTTGCAGAACATGGGCTGTGTTTCAATTTCAAATCTAAACATGAAATATTTGTGATCAGACATGGATTTTTTTTCGGAAACACCCACAAAGGGACATTGGGAAGTATGTAGACGTTGACCAAAGTTATATCTATAATTGAAGAACCTTTTTATCCATCCCCAAATGTGAACTCTCTCCCCTCTTTCTATATGTTCCATTCATTACTGTACACATGTTCTCTATTTTTTCTCCTCTCTTACCTGCGGCTTCAGCACCCCATTATTGATATGTGTCTTCTTTACCCTTTTTATCAATTTTTCGAGCAATGGATAGTCGCACTCTAATGTAATACCCGTATAATATTATTCAAAAACAATCGCTGTTTTTTCAGCTTCAATGTTATTGTCACCAGATCTCCATAACAATGATCAGCTAAGCTCACTGACTTAAAACATTGCAAGACCATAATGCCCACCCTTACGCTAGCTCCTGTGGAACATTGACGTAACAAAATTGCTATAACAGGGATGCCCATATACAAAGCGGCCATTTTTGTTAGGTGGTTCTGTAAGAAGTGCCATTGTGATTCCATTTTCATCTATCATTTTACATAGTTTGTAACCCGCCAAGGATCTTTTACACATATTTATTTATCTGTACACAATTAGATCTGAAGCTAAGCTATTTCCCAGTAGAAAAATAATTACTATTAAATACCATTCATAGGACAAGTATTACTCAATATTATTCGCGTTTTTAATTTGTTTCTTCGCTCCTCCAGGCGTGAAATTTTATTTAAGTGAACTAATCTTCTCTTACCCATATCTATCTCGAAATCATATTAATATAATCTGCAGGAATAGTATTCCATAGTTATAAAAAGTGAAATAGTATTTTTCATATTCTGTGTCATACTTAAAATAGATTTAAAACTTTAATAACAAACACAGTAAACCCTTGCTCTTATCCACTTTGTGGGGCGTTTCTTTACTATCAAGTGATAATCCTGTATCAGGAGAGTCTCTCTTTTAAACAGACCCAGGTCTCAGTCGTAACGTCAACATATAATCACTTTTATTAACTTGTTTTTTGGGGATTTTTGGATTTCTCAAACTTTTCTAAGGTAACTTCCTCCTTTTCAGAAGCTTTATCCCCCACATCCGATTTTTTTCAAATCATTACCTGAAACCCCGATTCCTTTTTCATTGGGTGTATCAAATTTTGTATAATATTCTCGTTTTGATCCCTTTATATGTCTTCGTCTGGAATTTTCACAATTTCCTTGGAGGTTTTTTCCACTATTTTTTTCTGTTTACACTTTTCTTCCCACGGTTTCCTTATTCATTTGAGAGTTACATTATTCATCGTTCCTCTTTTCTTCCCCAGCAATCACACCACCTGATTTGTGAATCATTCCCGATTACTTTTTCCGGCATACTTTTTCTGCAGGAATTGTCTGCGATACTATCATCTTTTTTATTCAAAGGACGATCTACCAATGACTTTTTCAAAGTTCTCACATAGTCTAAAATTGTTATTCTCTTAATATTGTTTTGTATGACCAAGGTTAAAACTATGTTACAATTGAATTTTTGAACTAAAGAACTTCAGCCTGATAAGATTCCCCTTATCTTCCATAATCTGAGTTAGAGATGACGGGTCCACAAATATCTCAATAATGTAATCACCATCCCTTCATATCTCTTTATAATTTTTAATTTTCCCCCTGCTTTCTTTTTGTAGGATTTATCCGTGGATAGTGGTCAATAACCTCCCCCCTATTTTTAATCCATTCAACAACACTTAGCTTATCCATTCTCTTGAGAGTATTTGTAAGAGTTATTATCATTTTTTATTTATCTTATTCAGTTATTTTCAACTTAAAGGATACCGTTTCCAATACACCATCTATATCAGAAACCTCCATTTTTAATACCTTTTAAGCTCACCTAGTTGAGCTCTAATATGAATGAATTTGGTATATAAACATGCCTGACCTAAATCAAATCTAGGGTTGGCTCCAGTTATTTCATGTTCCTTGAAATTATATTTAATCGCTAAATCATATAGTTCAATATATTTCATGTAATCCGTCATAGAGGCTTTACTTTTCAAATTTTCACATGTAAATTCGAAGGTTTTACATTTAAAATCACTATACATATTTATACCCATATTCCCATCATTATTCATATTACCCTTCACAACATATGAATATTATCTTTTTTTCGTAGACACAATTACTGTGGTCTCATCAGGGGGCTCACCAGGTGATAAATTAGACATTTCAATCAATTAAAGAAGATGTTCTTCTTACTTGATGCACTTTACGGGGTGAATAAACAAATAAATACAATGATAATGCAAAAATCCGTTTCTTCGATATAAAAAGACTCTGAATGGGACTAAAGGTTCCAAAATACTCTGTTCAACTATTGTACCTTACTTATATTTCAAAGGTTGATGATTTCAATTATATAAACTAAACTTCTCCATATAGTCTATGACCAAATTAAATTAATTTAATCATAGGTACTGAAATTAACATAATTGTACGCGGCCTAAAAAAAGAGAGTATTTTAAAGTTATTTCACCCTTATTTTATCAATTAATGCTTTAAGATATGTCACATCACTTTTGAAATTCATTTTCGGAAAGTCATTTATTGTACAAACATAGAACTTTTATAAGCTCTAAGTTGTGGCCAGTCCAAAAATCCACAATATAATAATTGTCAAAACTGTTTCTTGTACACAACTAATCAAACGCCATGGAAAAGTTTGGAAGCAGAAACGAAGATCAAGAAGATATATTGGAGGATAATGGGAACGAGTGTACCACTTCAAGGAAATACGGAGGTAAAAATCCACTTATCAAGAGAAATACGAAGGAATTTGGACCTTAATAACATAAATGATGTTTTATTACTACAACAAAACTACTCAATCTGCAATAGCGATGCTGAAGCGGCCCCTTCATCTCTCCTTCAACCTCAACATAAGACCTACACCCATGAACGTGCTTATTAATATTCCAAATCTTTCTATCAAAAGAAGAAAGGGTTTGCAAGATCCAAGTCCGGATGAACTCCACATTTTTATTAGGGCTACAATGGAAAAAGAAAGGACGAAGGAATATGTAAAAACAATACTAACCCTATACTAACAGCCTCAACTTCACGCCAATAGTATTTCATGATGAGCGGCGCCTCTCCAGTCACTGTAATGAGACGCAGACATTGGAGCTTCAGGAGTGCAAAAGACTAGAGAAAATGGCGGGAGTTCTGGTGGAGGGTATTCTCCAAAATATTGGGAGATCACCTTCGCATCACAAACTACGGAACGGCTTCTTGCTGGACAGGAAAAAAACTGTTCATAGCGTCCAAAGCAGTGACAAAGTTCCATACGATTTTGGCGAGGAGGGCATCCTTCAAAAAATGGCCTAGGTCACAATAAGTGAATTGATCTTAAAATAAGTCTATTGCCAGAGAAAGTATTGAGATTCATGCAGCGTTTTTTTAATATAAGTTTGCTATTATTTATCTATACAATTATTTATAGAGAAATCATTTTACTAATTCATTCTTCAGAACAATTTTTAGAAATTGACGAAACCTCAAGTCAATTAATTGTATTTACAAATATTTTATAATTCAGGGTTTTATTTTTTTAAAGGACTTTAATTAATTTATGGTGTGTGTTCATTATTGATATATTTTTCTACATTAATTAATTACCAGTGATATTGGTGTGAAATAAAAAGAAACAAAAAATAAATTGTCAAAAAAAGTATTCGTCTCCAAATCATGAGAGATAATGTACTTTTTACGGTGATTGCCAAAATGGTCATGCATGAACCTTTTGGTTCAAATATGTTACTTAGATCTCAAAAGTTAATTTCATAATAATATATACCGATTAACATTGTTTTCAAATAAGTTGAAGCCTTATGTTTAGTTATTAGACCTATTATAAAAAATTATGGTCATTTTTGTAGAGTTGCGTAATAGATTCTATTTATTCATAATTTATTAGTATTACTCGGAGTTATTAGTTAAGCTATAAAAAAAAGTTTTTAATGTATTTAATAACCAAATCAATTCATTGGCCATTTTTTTCATTTGACTACAAGATTATGGCCCATCTATTATACCCAACTATTAATTTGAACATTTAATAAAATATTATAGTTATTTAACCGAAAATTCTAAAAATACATAATACAAAATTCTAAACATTTATTAAAAATGGAAAACATACTCAAGAACTTCCTTATAAACAATATTTTTAGTCAATCTATATTAATAAGATCCAACCCAAAAACCTGAAATGCCTGACCCTGTATCTTATTAATAGTCATAGAAAAACTCAACATCACAGTAAACTAACGTCCTTCAAAATTATCGTAGAAAAAATTTATTTTCCAGCTTTGTTCCCTGTAATTTTCTAAAACATCATCTTCTTAACAATAAATCATGTAACATTACAAATTTTGGGAGCATCTAAATTTTTTAACATAATTATTGGAACATTAACTTTCAATGAAAACTTATGTGGAGGGGTTCCAAGTAGCTGCGTAGAATTATAACATAGTTGGATAGTGAACTTTTGTATTCATAACCTCGTCAAGATATTGATATGTTATTAAGCATCCAGATATTTTACCAAAGAGATTTTAGTTGATTTCTTGGAGCTATAATTCCTCTTTCTCTTAATAATCTGAGGATTACGTTATTTATATGGAGGGAGAGTTATTTTTTCCTTCTTGCATGTTTGGGCCAAAATCATATGTAGTCGAGTTGTATTATTTAAAATAACTCAAAATATACATAGTAGTAGGTCATATTATACCGATTTTTCTCAAAATCATTTAAATAATTCTATAATAATTATTTTAATTGAATTTTATTATTTTTTTGTGTTGAACTATTCTTGTTTAAGGCATAGGGTTTCTTTTTTTTTAGCATCTAGCGTTGACAGAAGCTTTACCGAATCTTTCTTATTATGGGTTGGATATTCTTTAACAAACACTTCCTTAATATCACTTCTTTCATTTTAGAGAATTTGATCAGTGACTTCACTGGAATATTTTTTTCCCCTTCCATGTATCTCTTCACAGACAAAAGTAATTTGCACCTGTCTGTTTCTTCTAAATCTTGCTTCAATGAAGTCACTTTGAATAACAACTAAAATGACAAAGTGAAAACCATAGAGTTGAAGAAGTTCCTGAGTAAGCTCTATATAAGTGAAAGTTGAGCGTTTCACAGCAATGAAAGTTTCCCTCGAAAGTCTTACTAAGTTTTTACTAAAGTCACACTCTTAATCCAATCTTCAAAATCTTTCAAAAATTTGATTTGTTCATCGACCATACTTTGTATGTGATTTTGAAAGTTATCTCTTTTCCTACAGCCATTGACGGGTGACCTCACATTCAATATGTTCCAATAATTACGAATCAGCTTTAGAAAAGGGATTGTTTCAAGAAAATGGGAATGGATTTTAGAGTCCAGGGCATCAATAGTGCTGTGATGAAACAGAGAATCAGCCAACTTGACATAAGTTTTTTTCGATTGCACTTAGACGGAGTACTTTATCAGTCAATTTGTGGGTATATTTAATTGACTTTCCGACTTCAATGTTGTATAGAGACTCGAGATGTTCAAACTTTGGAGATCCAATTTCAATTTCACAGAATTTAGGGCATTCCAAAATTCGACAAAATTATTGTTTAAGTTCTTAAAATTATGGGTTGAATCAAAACTAGGAAATTTTTTCCAAGATTCTTCTTCTGAAGAGTGAATGTAATAGCTCAATGACGAACCGGAAAGTAATTCTTCGAATACAAACTTGCGGTTTGCACTGTAGTTGTCGACAAGAGTACCAATTACTCAGAATCCAGCTTTATGTACAGCTTGTAGAACAAGATTGTAATATTGTTTTAATATTTTGGAGTTGAGTTTGGTCACAGGATTTAAGCTCACAACGTCCTCATACTTCCAACACGAACTTTAAGTGTTAAGATAGTTATTGAGTGCACAAAAGTATCATTCAATCCATATAATTTACCGTTACTATAGTTCACTTACTTTGCTGTGTGAATTTTGTCAATTATTAGATATACATTTTTCTGTATTGGATTCGAATTTTCACTTTTACATTTCAGGTATTTAGTGGTGGCATCATTAATGCCAGTACTGGCAGTTAACGCTCCAGAAACTCGCCCAATGTGACACATGTTGTATTGTTAGAATTCCTTGCATTTGAAGTTGCTTGTAAAGAGTAAAGAGTTGATATTGATGGAATACTATTTTGCCCTCCGTTTCATGCAGGACTTTGGACTATCCTTTTTTAAGGCGATATTCAGACTGATATCTTTAAAACTCAAAAGATGAAAACACGTTGCGATTTGCAGCTGTTGTTACCTAAATTTATAGTAGCGTTCTTCTTTTAAAACTATTTTTTTGGCCCAAACATGCAAATGAAAATAATAAAATCTCCTTTTCTCTCCCTCCATATAAATAACGTACTCCTTGAATAATCTAATATCTATTTAGTTCTCATCAAAACATTTTCTTTAATTTCTGCTAAAGAATAACAGTCATTTCCATAATTCGATTTCATCATCTCATAAAGAGCATCTACAGGGATATTTCTTTCTTTTCTTTATTTTTTAATGTGATGTCCGGAGCTAAAACCCAACCTTGTTATATCTTAAATCAAATATTCTTAGGATATTAAGTGCATACTCAAAAATGAAGAGTTGACATAAAGACAGACAAACTTTTTTGATAGAAAATCATATTAAAATATAAATTAACATAACAGCATATCAAATTGTAAAGTAAATATTCTCAAATAATATATATTATTCTATTACATAAATACTATTTAAAATTCAGATTTTTACACAAATTAAAACTTATGTTCATCACAGTCATGAGATAAAAAATCTTTTTGCACATTCATCGTTAAAAAGATCAAGTCACATATTATGTTAAAGTTATTGTTCTTACATACTCGTTTGTTTTTGTTTTCTAATAAATGAAGATCGATCGAAGTATATGAAAAGCACATCTAAATTATAAATGTGTCTCTCCATCTATCCAAGTGTTGGAGTATAATATATTTGATATGTTTCAACATTAAGATAATAACTAATATATCATATTAATGTTGTGATAATCCTAATAAACATATTTTACTTTATTATATTTACATATACGACATTTTTATTCTATTTTATTCCATTAGAATTGTAGTATCACGAAAAGGGTGTATGACTAGACATTGACCAATTCAATATATTTATTTTATCACAAATTGATAGATATAATTTTAATGATTTTTTAAATCCACTAGCAACTTTTTGATTTTTTCCCCATGGATTTATAATTGATCTAAATTAGTTGAAATTATGTATTTTTCAAACATAATTTAGCAGAAAATGACGATCGAAATCACTATTTTGATTATATGTATTTTATTCATAAAACGACATTTTAAGGGCCTTTGAAACATTATTAGTGTATTTAAGATCAACAATTATAAAATAATGACCACCATGATTAAAAGAAGTGTAAAAAAAAAAGATAGGGTTTCGTTATAATTGAAAGGTGAACCTTGAGTTAAATAGATAAAACATCTTCACAAATGCTTAACTTTTAAAATACAATATAGTTAAGAGAAATAAAGCACTTGTAATTTTTGATGGCCTAAAACCTTCCCATAGAGTTAGTTTTAACCATACGTACCACAATTACCCAAATTAGATATTTGCATGAGTGTCGATTAATTTTTTTAGAGCCGTTTCTGTCGTCATTAAATATCTATTTCCATTTATTCAATATATAAATTAATTGATTGAATTAAACATTGACGAGGAATTTGCATTAATAATTGTTTACAACTTAATGAAGTTGGACCTGCATTCTTAATCTAAATTTAAATGAATGAATGATAGAGTTGTAAGATTAATATTATTTGATAAATATCACTAAAGACCATTATTATTTATCACAGACTTAATTACATATTCAAATGTGATTGTTTCATTCAAGAAAAATACACAAACATTTCGTTGAAAGAATGTATAAGCTACTTTAAGGTTCTCATAACTTGTCTTGGAACAAAGGTAGTATGAGTTTACAGTCTGAGATATACAACTCCGAGAAATGGAGTCCTTTAGTAAAGCAGCTTGTTCGTTTCTCTTTGGACAAGAAAGAAGGTTTACGAAGAGACTAAGACCAGCGTTCTATTGCAATTTCAGATTGCTCCAACTGTACTGAGCTTTAAAGTTTTCTTCGAACTCTCCAACGTCTCGACCTTTGACTACCTCCCCAAATCTTATCAGTGGTTTGATGTACCATAGCCAACCGCCTTCTTCTTCTGTCACATCCTGTATTATTAGAAAGTGCTCTTGCCTAATATTATGGTAATGCTTTTTCGTCAATCCATAAATAACGGGAGAATTAAGTGATTTTCCACTTCTTCCATTCGAACCGCTGTTACATTAGTTCTTTTATCATAATATATATTATTTTAGTGATAGGTATTTTATATGTTTAAACAAATCTTGCAACTTTTTCCACTTGGACACTTTTACTTTTTTTCCCTTAACATTTTTTCCTTGAAATTTTTTCCTTTCACCCTTAGAGGCATTATAATATATCTGTCTATAATATATATACACATTATTATGAATTTAAAAGAATTTTATAAACTGCAAATAAAGTAGCAACGCATAATTATTTTTTTTTTGTCAAAAAATTACCAAATCGAAATTTACAAAGAACATTGGATAAACTGTTTTGTACTAACTTTGCAAAAAAAAAATAAAATTATATATATATAACAGTTATTGAGATTGTAAAGAGGAAACAAACCTACCTAAATTTTTTCTTACTTGCAAAACCAAAAAAGTTATGGAGAATAATGTCGTAGAAAAAAATATCAGTCGACAACAGGTTCATTTTTTGTATATTCTCATGTAGTGTTATATTAAGTTTTTTAATTTGTGTCCAAATTGCATTGTTTTGCGGCATTTCTTCTTAAAAATTGAAAATTGACGTTTGTTAAAAAAAAAGAGAAAAAAAATGAAAATAATTGAAAAATTATTCAGAAAATGTGTATGTATTTCAGTTATACATCAATTTATATGTGGTCAATTTATTTGCATAAAAAATCTTCAGAATATTTTCTTCTTTAGCTTTATTTTATATACATACGTCTCTAATATTCCATTGGAATTCATTTATTTGCACCTAAAAAAACTCAAGGGAAATTTTCAGCAATTTCTTATCTTGTCATTATTTTTTTAATTTTGAATAAATTTAGACAACATTTTTATTCATATGGATGTTTTTTTGAGACGCATGCCACTTTTTGATTTATAATTCAACCCCCAATCTAGCCTCCTTCTCCTAAAAAAACATTTTTGTGTTTTGGGTATAGAATAAACCCCACACTTTTATGACTTCCCTCCCCCCGCTAATCGGCACCAATCCAAAGTTTCAGCCTCCTAGACTGTGGGCACTTAAAAAAGACAACACTCACGCATATATAAAGATGAACTCCATAGTAGAAGTAAACAAAGTATATTATTCTCATTCATTTGACCTGACAATCTTGCTTTTACTGTTTTGTTCATCAACATATTCGGCTTTTAGAGTTTTACAATGATTTTTTATAGGTGTCGGCATATTCCTTGGATTAATTTTTATTTCCCCTTGGAGCTTATTATTTATATGTAAATGTCTTATTTGATAATAATTTAATATCGACAGTCATCCAAGCGGACTGCATGTGATGAACCAAGTACAACAAGTGTACACACAGTTGGCTGGCAAGGTTATCCCATCCCTATTCTGGCATGAACATGCTGTAATATATATTGGTTACCTATAAAAGGCCAAACCATCAACAATGATTATTACATAGCATTGTTGGAGCTTTTGAAGGATGAAATCACAAAAAACAGCTCATTTGAAGAAAAAAAAAGATGATGTTTCATTAAGATAATAAATACGTCGTGTCACAAATCACTGAAACAAAAAGGAATGGATTAGGGGACGAAATGCTTTTCCATCCATAATATTTACCTTATCTAGCCCCTAGAGACTTCTTTCTATTTTTAGATCTCAAAAGAATGCTTATTACATAAAAATGCAAAGTTATTCGTCAGAACAGGTTATCGTCAAAACTAAGGCCTATTGTGAGACTGAAGAGAAATTGTACTATAAAAATAGTATTAGAAAATTGTATGAGCGCAATTATCGTTGTATTGCCCTTGAAGGAAACTACATTAAATAAATAAATTGAATTTTGCCCAATAAATATGTTTTAATACTTAAACCTGCTAAATTTTCAGCCGACCTGTTCTACTAATTGTAATCACTGTTATTTAATAAATATATTTTGATATGTGACATGGAAGTTTTATGAAAAAAAATTATGGGCAAAATAAGAAATTGGTGAAAATAACACTTGTTTTTTTCAGAAGCAAAAAAATCAATTTCCAGTAGAACAAAGTATTCGTAGATAAAATAAAGTTGGTAGAAATTTGTCTGGAGATTGGTATGCATAGTTTTGTAGTATTAATCACCATGAAATGTATGTATTATTTTTTTCACTTAAGTGCCCGTTCGGGTCAGTGGTCATTGGGTCAAGTGTCCGTTGGGTAAAATTACATTCGGTAATAATGTTTTCTGCAAAGAGTCCGCGCACGGAGGGATTAACGAAAAAATCTTTTTTGAAAAATCAACTGTACTATTAAAGCAAAGTTTTTCTGTATGATGTATGAAAAACAGTCATATGGTGCATTGGACATATATAATGCCCCTTGATGTATATCATAAGCATTTTTTTATCTAAGATTTAACAATATAGTCTTATTAATGAAATATTGCAGGTGTGTGCATATCGTATCGAATGGGTATACAGGGTGCACTGTATATATTTCTCACTGATGTATATCATATATATATTTTTGATCTCAGAAATAATAATGTAGTCTTATAAAAAAAAATAGCATACATGTGCAGATACCATCGAATATGTAGAATGGTCGATGTTTTCTTTTTATTATTGATTTCTTATTTATATCATAATTCATATGCATTTTCAGTATAAGATAATTAAATATTATTTATGAAATGAATGCAGTATGAGAAATGAATTATCTCCTTCATGCGTTTTGTATTAAGCATACCGGATTATTTGTTCTGATGAGTGAACGCCCATGAGACTAAAGTACATTCATTTTTTTCTTAAGCTTTTATTATTTTTCTTTCATTTTTGAGGAGAGAACACATAAGAATTAATATCTGTATTGTGCTCATGAAAAAAAATCCCAATAACACTAAGGAATTATTGTGGATTTATTATCTATATTATTAAAGCAAAATTTGTCTTTTAGCCGACGCCAAATTACTCCGCGTAATCCCAGGTACTACTTCCAGTATCAAATAAGGGACATGCTACAATAGTTAGGAAAATAAAATATCAGTCTTTTTAAAAGTAAATCTCTAATATATTTTTATTTCGTCATATTACTTTTTAAAATGCAAATCAAATGTCGAAATAATTGTTAAAAATATTGCATTAAAAAATAATGATTAATTATTATTATTAATGATTCTTTTAATGGATTTTCTACATATATAATATTTTTAAAGTAAAAGTTTGCTTAATTTTCCTATATCGGAATTAAATTAAAAATTATCAAATAATTATTAGCTTTTACAACTGTATATATATAGATATAATCATTGTCATGCGTTCAAAACATATTTGTCCGACAATAAAATTTGTGCATAGTTGCATTTATTTTTCAACAGTTGAGACAAATTGTTGTTGAAGAATGAATCTCTTCCGTACTCATTGGCATTTTAATCCTACTTTAATTGGATAAACTATTGCCATTCTATATCAGAAAATAGAAAATATTATTTTCTGATAGCTGAACGTCTCTTCTTTTAAATGATGTATTCAATAATTCTTTTTGAATTCATTTTAGTCAACTAGGAAGTTAATAAAAATCTTCTTATTCCTTTGAATCTACATTTTATCATCTTTACTTTGCAGTATCCCCCTAAAACATTAAGTCAGATTGATGTAATCATTTGTTTATCTTAACAATGCCTGGTTTAGGAATTATTTGTGTATTTAGTTATTTTTAATCGAAGCTTAGGGAATCAAATTAACTGTTTTGCTTAAAAGTCATTCCTTTGTTTTTCCTTTTGATTTCTTGGATCTACAAGTTTTTAAATATTAGGAAATGTAATATTGAAGATATTATTCTATGTAATACAAACAACCTCATCAAAACTAATGGATAATTAATTAATTCACAAACTTCCATTAACTTATGAATTTTCGATATAAATATTTTTTACAAAAATTACAAATTTACTTTAAAATAAGTATGTCTTATATTAATTTAAAAGTAGTTTTAGCTTTTTAATTGATGTTTATGTCCACAATATGGATGTAATAGTTAAAGAAAATCATACAAAATTTGAATGATGCAATATTATAACCGTTCAACTGAAATATACTGTAATTAAATATATTTTAGTTTGAGGGTTTCTCCCTTACTCAGTTCACTTATCACGTTATAAAAAAAAGAGGCTTACTTAAAGACGGTTAAAGGCTTATAACCTTGAAGGCTTGACAAATTTATTGAGAGCCTTCTATCTTATTTGTTTCGAACTATTAACGTTGCTCACTTATAATCAAAATTACGTCAAAATAATATCCTTAACGGATAACATGTTTTCTAGATATATTTATTTTCAATTTCTTCTGTTACAAAGTGTCTAAATTATCAAATTTGGAGACTGCTTAGTTTGAAAGATATGATTTTTTAGGTTAATCATAAGAGTCCTACGTTTCTATCGGTCCTTAATTTGAGAATTGAAGTTTTTCCCAACCTAAGTATCTATTATCTGTATAAAAAAACATTTAATGTTTAAAAGACATATGTATTTACAAATTATAATTTTTGCTTAAATAACTGCAAGCTGACCAATTGAATTCGCAAAGTAAAGCTCTGAGTTTATTTTAGGCAAGATAATAGTTTTTCATTACTTTTAGTAAAAAAGAATATTCTAATGATTTTATGAATACAGTATCTGTTATTCATATAATCATTGTATAGTTAAGATTGATTGATGATACCGTCAAAGCCTGAATTGCATATATATGATGACGTCATTCAGCGATGTGTGTTCCATGGTACGACTATTAAGTATGATTCAAATGCTTCCTTCAGATTTAGAATGGGACTTCAAAATTTTGAAATCGATACATCTCTATCAAAGAGTAATTCTTGCTCTAATCTTATCTTCAAATATTTCCATTTTGATTAATCATATTTCTGTTATATCTGAAGATATATCATTGAAATTATGCTTGGAGCCAGCTTATTATAATTTGAATAATGTAACAAATGAGGCGTAAAAACAAATCAAATCTCCAAAAGTCGTTAACAACCATCTAACGAATTGACATAATGTATGATATATATTCTTACATTTGTTTAGTGAAAAAGATAATTTCATTTAATAGTTGATTAAGCTATTTTTGGCATAGAAAGTTAATCCAAAATTGGTAAATGGAACAACGTAGCTCAATGGACCTTGCGCTTGAACGAAAATATCCTCTTAAAGTCAATGTACGTAGGTTCACGTCTCTGTTGTCCCTATAAATGGAAATATACTTAATGTATATATAATTCAAAGACAATTCTAGGACAAATGGATTATATGAAATGGTATAATATTTCCTTATACTTAATACTTCCATATGAGCAATTAAAGGAAAATTAATAAAAATAATCTATAAATTAATAGTGAATTTGTTTTCAATATTTAAATATAGATATGCACATCGATATTATTTCTAAAAAATAATTATTAGGTATACAAAATAAACTGATTTAATGGGTGGATGGTCAGTTCTGTATTTGGGATATTTGAATAAGTAAAGAAAATACAAAATCCAACCATTAGATATGCAGTCATGCCTCTTTGGTCCAAAAGTAGATCTGACTATCCTACCAGGTTATTAAAGTTCCTTTGGTTGACTCGAATCTGTAACTTTCAAGTTTTCTATATATTAAAAGCTTCCTTTCATTTTTAAAATTATTTTAATACAAACTTAAGAGTAACATTAATATATGAGCTTTTTTTTTGTCAGGATCCGAAAAAATCTTGTATTAATTAAACATCCTAAAATATTCAACACATGGGCAATAATAAGATATTATATTTACATTTTTGATTAGCTTTCTATTACTTATCTATAAGAGATCTGTGATCCATTTTGGGGTCAACATCCACTTATTTAGAAACATTCATCTAAAACACTTTGATATTGGTATAATATTAAATACCATAAAAAAATTAGACATATGCATTACACATGTACCTATAGGAACACTAATATTTTATTAATACATTCATTTCAATTATCTCAAAAATGGCATATGCGTAATTTTTTATTTATTTTTATCAAATAAAGGGGATTTTGTCTTTTTAGATCCGCTGGCGCAACATAAAATCAATTTTGAAAAAAAAGTTTGAGAGTCATTACCCTAATGTGCATATAAATATAAGCCAATAGCTGTTTGAATCTAGACAGTAAACATTAGCTCTCAAAAATTTGATACAAAGATCAGAATTTTCAAATATGTATGGACAACGAAACGAAGTATTTATTAAACAGAGATCTAAATTAATTCGTATGCCATGGTTACTGAGAGCATATTAAAGGTTCAGGTTTAAAGACTATTACTTAGGATGAAGGACTGAAGGAAACAGAGCTAAATACAAAAATTTAACTAATGTTGGAAAAACAGAACATTATATACTTTTCTATGTAAGCTACAGCGCTTATTTGCAAAGTTATACATATCCAGGGATACTGCAACCAAAATATTACTATTGATGTAAGTTTTAAAAACTAAGAGCGGCATGTGGAGGTAAAAATGTGCTTTTGGGATAAATTTGACTTAAAATGATCACAAAAGTAATTAATTAGTAATAACTTGTAATAAAGGTGATAATTTGTTTATAAAATAGTTTAGGATGATATTTATTAGGGGACGAACTAACTTTTTCATTGTATAACTATGACATGAAATTTGATTAATCTTATCGGTTGCCCTCCTTTATTTAACATGCAACAGGAATTTTCTATAATAATATAATAAAACACTATTTACAAATAAGGAATGATCCAAATCAATTTTTGGATCTTAAAAAAATCTAAGATAATAAACAAGTATCCAAATTTAACCTTAATTTTTTATTTCAAAGTATTTACCCTCTCCCCCTAAAACGGACACGAATTGGACCACATGTCCATTTTTTTGGAAATCAAAATATGGACACCCCTGATAAATGATAAACAATTTTTTCTAATCTTTTGGTGAACACAGTTTACATTATTGGTAGTGGATTAGCCATTGGCCGTCACTAAGAAATATTTCCCGAGTTCAACCCCTTTATTGTCTATATTTATAGAGTGCAATATTTAATTGCAAGTTATTTACTTATTTCTTATACAATATCATTCTTTTGTTTTAAAAAACAACCCCCCCCCCCTCTGGTACGTAGAAATCAATTCTAATTCAACAATACAATATGTTTTTTGTATCACTTTTATCTAAAAATATTTGTAGGAGTAATAAAATTTATTTATCAACAAAAATGAAGCCTGGAAAGAATAAATATATTTCGGATATTAGGCGTTTCCCAATGACGAAGGCAAGTGAGCCTATTTAACAAGGAATATTGTTTTTCAAACTCGCTGAAAACCAACTTACTAAATTATCGTATAGACAGGGTTCAACTATTTGTATGTATAATTCATCAAGATGTGATATAACATGGATGCCATCGAATATCTTGTGAAGAAATGATTACATATTATTAAAATAAACATTTTTTATCTAATTATTTCATAATGAAGGCATACATGTGTACCAGGTACCTTCAAAACATTGTACTAGTAGGAAGACCGGTGATAGTTACTACTAAAGCACTCGACGGAAAGAGCGGACAGACTAAATATCAATAACAACGATATAATTAAAACTGAAATAAATAAGTGTCTGATCTACGCATTCAGGTAGCACTTTCACTTATAATTAGTGATGAAAATCTTTTCTAATTTGGGCATGTAAAAAAAGAAACCGAAAATCAACATGGTAACCCTGACAATATGGGTATGACATGTAATTTCTTTTGAAGAGTGGATGTGTTTCTTCTAATAGTTTTTAGAAATATTTTTTTTTCGGAGTCGTAGACCATTTCGAAAGAATAAATTTATATATTTATATTGTTGTGATCACAAGAGCGTTTTAAAATAGTATACTTTATTTAGAGTCCAGAATTTGACCTATTTGGTGGATTTAAACCCTAAAGTCATACCCAGAGGATCGTGAGTAACGTTTTTTTCTCCTTATGGCTGTGTTCCTCCCACTCTCGAGAAGCACGTCTTATGTATTGATAACGTGTGTACCTGAAAAGAGGAAATATAATATAATTTTGAATAAAAATTCAACTGATCGTCCTCCTAAAATACTATCTAATGTGAAGAAATTACCTGGAATGTCTCGAGGAGAAAGAAAAATGTAAATGAAGCTGGAAAAAAAACAAAAAAAAACACGTTTGGATGGGAAACATTCGTTATCTCTTAAACAAAATCAGATAATAATTGTGCGTTCAACAACGTAAACTTAAAGCCTTTTGAAATGTATAATGCTGAAATCGACAGTGAAATCATTAACATAATTGAAACAGCTAAATATGTTGTCAAAAAATTACAGTGATTTTTTTTACTGAAGTTCAACATATACTTGAACAAATGAAACGAGGATGTCGGCAAGCTGGGACCAGATGGGCCAGAGAAAGACTTAGAATGAATCATGTCCTTAAAAATATCAAGGTTAATAGAAATACAAGGTTATGCCATAACGCGTGTAAGACTATTGTTTGACTTTCATCACGCTTTTAATATTGACGTCATAGTAGATGAGTGGTTGCTTGTTTTGTCATAATCTGTTTTTCTTGCCCAGCAGTCGGTATGATACATTAAATTAAAAATTCTAGCAATAGTGACGTCATAGACTATGCGTGGTTGCGTGTTTTGTCTAAATCTGCCTATCTTTCCCAGCAGTCGGTACAGTACATCAGATTGAAAATTCTAACAAGCCCAATTAGATGATGGACATTGTATTTCTATTAGCCTTGACTGAATACGAAAGAAAATATAAACTAGACCAATTATAACGTAAGGGTGACCTATTCTATAGAATAGGTCACCCTATGAATGAATAAAATTGATGATCTTTCTAAATCAAGAATACTTAATTAATACTTATTGTAGCATTAAAAAGAAGATAAATATAAATATGCCAATGTTAACAAAAACATTGGAAATGATCGAGAACCCCTTTGTCATCAGCAATTTTGCAAATTTTAAATCAAGAAAATAAAGTAATTGAAGCAATTAACTGATTTTTATCAATAGTACGAATTAAAACTCAGGAGCTTAATTCTAATGAGTTTAATTTTATTAATTTTTTGTGCGGCATAAGCACGTTCCTCACTACTTCAAAGCTTGATAGCGACATCCTTTATTTTCAAGAAAACTTTAGAATCTTGCTTCTACAATGAAACCCCGCTACTACTTTTACAGTCTGATTGCCATGTATTATATAAAAATAAGTTATGTTGTTGTATTCTGTATCTCTGATCATATTTGATTTTATAGGCTATTAAATAAATAGAAGAAGAAAGACAATTTACTGCATTAAAAGTACTACATATTTTATTCCATTACATAAATGTAAAAATAAATTGTACTTCATTAAATTATTTCTAGAAAATTATTACATTAATAAATAGATTGTACATAAATATGGATACATTTGATGAAATCTTTTTCTCATCTTCCCTACAAGTGAATAGATGTACAATAGTTACATTTATTTTATATATGTATAATATACAAACATATTACACATATATAAACCAAATTAGAACAAATCATAAATCATTTTGAAAGGAAAGGAATCCTCATTATGAACTGTATTAGACAAATTAATTTAATTCCAGAAGATGAAGTTGGAAAAGAGTCTGTATCAGAGAAAACATTACAAACAAACATGTTATTTTTTTTTACAGATCTTAAAAAAGTATATACATACGGGTAGTGTTAATTCAGTCCTATTTATTGTTGCGGTCTAGCCCTAAGACCAGTCCTTTGGATTTTTATAAATATAACTTATTAAAAAAAAAAAAAAGCTGAGTTACTTCAACAAGGACCGATTTTTTTAAGTTCGAGGACCATTGTTTGGGCCGGATGTTTGTACGGAACACCCCCTTGACCTCTTATGACGATCCCCTAAAACAACGGTTGTTCTGACGGCTATAGACCTGGTCCACGGTGAAAATCTTCTTGTCAGAGATTTTTTTTACTGTGGATCCATTTACCTTGCCCCACACACATACTTTCTTGCACCTCTGAAGTCTTTTTTCCTTCAGTGTCCGTCAACAGGTGGCGTGGTGTCCTTGTGTAAGTCCTCCTTCACAGCCCTTGTCCACGTCAAACTCGCTAGAGAGGCGATTCATGGATTTTGTGGGGTCCTCATTGATCTTCTTCATGTCCCCCAGAAGCTCAGAATCCCTTCTCAAATTGTGTGCCCCCTTCCTTCTTTCCTTGAGAGGTCTTTTCCATCCTTTTTCATCTTGGTCACCTTGAAAATGAGGCTCCTGGAGCACTTCACAATGCCCGTACTCTATGCCACCTCAATTTTGGCATGCAGAAGGTCTGAGATTCTCTGCCGTTTTGCTTCTTGCTCACTCATGATGAAAGATTTGAGAAATGTTTATTATTGTGTACTTATGCAATAAGGACAGGAGATTTGGAATATGCAGGAAAAAAATCACAAAACCCCTCTATTTTAATTAAATAATTAGCATTTATTAATAGTCCACGTTTTGCTTCCGAACCCTGTATATAGAACGAATTAGCTCAATTGACAACGACATCAGGAGAAGTTATTCTCCTGGGTGTAGGTTCTTGTCTTGGTCGTTCTTAGGGAAGGATATTTACTTAATTTATATGTATATTGTAAAGCTATAATATTTTTCTCTTTTTCTTGATTTTTGTTCAAAATTGTTTTTAAGTTGACACATCAATCATGTACAGACAAAGTGTCTTCAGGAAATGTATCTATAAAATATCACAAAAATAACATTTCGACCAATGTTATACTTATACATATAAATAGAGACATAAAGACTGTCGAAATCCCTGTGAATGTACAAATCATATCTGAGAAAATGTCATAAAAATAAGTTAACTTTTATCATTATCACCATAAACAATGATCGTTGTTTGAGAACACGTCTAGGTTTTCAAAAGAAGGAGGAACTATAATTCTTAAGGGTACTAATATCTTGCAGGTTGCCAAAATATACTTTTTTTAAATAATCTGAAAGATTTTGATAATTTTTACATCTTTACATATAAAAAACCAGTATTGCAAGCATTGAAAATAAATCATTCAATTTGGTAGTTTCATACCAAGGTTATCATCTTTCATCTCCCGAACATTAACTCACATCTGTCTAATGGTCATGGATAACTCGGTGCTACCGCTCTAACAAAAAATACCTTATGTATTTTGTTGTCAGCTATCGATTCTCTCGTCACAATTGATACGTCATGCCTATTGTTTTTGATAAATTAGCGAAATAATAATTTATAAATATGTTCCGTTTCCAAAAGGACGGGAATACAATGTTTTGTTGATCCCTCATAGTGTAGATCTTTTTTTATAAATATTACAGGCGATGTAGAAAATCGAGTAATATACAAATGCCCGTTACATTAGGCTATCTGCAAAATGCCTGTTAAAGCGAGCAATGTACAAAACGCCCAGACAACCATTATAATTTTCAATAGAATGGTCATTTTACGTTCATTTTCATTGTCAGGTAATTTTTTTTTGATTCATTCGATTGTTAAACAACTAATTGCAAGCAATTTGATCATTAAGGATTTGATTATGATACCATTTCATTGCAAGAAATTTAATAAGTTAGTTTATTTTTATTAAAATTTATATTGTATTCAGACAGCCAAACTATTGTAAGATAAGAAATTCGCACTACATCTTGGACAATAGGTTGTGCAAGTGAACTGCTGGTCAAAAAGGTGGGTCAAAACCCACCACAACCACTTCCCTGGGTATCAAGGACCCTCCTTATTCTACAAAACTCAAGGCTTTGAACAATTTTTGTTACTATACTTAGATAGCTCTATAAATGTATGTGAAACTTTGGTTGTGGTTAATGACCCTCATGCCCCTCCTCTGCTACCGGGGGGTTAAGGTGTTTTTTTAATACTAAAATGTATTCCAAACAAGAAATGAACGTGATAAAATGTGACTACAGCAACAAGTAATGATCTAATAAAAATTTACAATATAATTGTTGATCCTATTTAATAATATTTGAACCAACTACACAGTTGTATATTTCATATGAATTTAATTAGTTTCATTAAAATAGACACATATAAAAAACTTATTTCAAAATATAATTTATCATCAAATGTAGTTAATCGTAATAATTTCAAAAAATCTTGTTGTTGAATATGGAATTTTTTTTACTTAAATGGTTTACATATATCCTAAAAATCAAACCATTAAATTTAATTCACTACTTGTTGCAACATGTTGTGCTATTATGTCATTTTCTATTACAGAGGTTTTCATTTTTTTTGGGCAAATGCACATATTTGATTTTTTACATGTAGAGAAACGTTGTGTGATACAATGAAGTTAAAGTTGTGCTAAATATAGATTGCAGGCTCTAATTATATTTTTGAAAATAAATCAAGCTTATATCGTGCGTTGGCGTAGTGGGGAATATGCGTTTGCGATCGAAAAATGGTTTGATAGAATATTTGATAAATTTTAACTCACTGCAATTTCGTTCTTGAGTTTTTTTTATTGCAATTTATAATTGCCAGTTAGGGTACGTTTACTAAAATCTACCATCACCATTTTTTCTTTCTAATTACTCTTCCTTTTTTGTCCTCTCTCTCTTTCTTTGCCAATAACTTTTTTTCGATAGACTCTACTAGATATTAATTAATCTATATCTTAGGAAATTAATGAACTTCCACCATCCTGATATAAATAAAATAACAATTTTTGATATATATATTAGAGGTTTTATTTACATCATAATATTTAAATTAAATAAGTAAAGAAAGATAGACGTTTAAAATATATAGTAGTAGAAACCGTTGATGATTTATACCAATGATAATGAAAAAGGTTTTTTTTAATTGAATATATTTTCCTACAAGTTGCCCGAGAACACCTATAGCAGGTGATGCCTGCATGCAATACTTAATTACAATTCCTGCCGCACGAACAATTCGGTGCCTTGTAGCCACCGAATTGCAGCTTCTTCGGATGCAAGAGCATTGACGATATCTGCACGCATCTTTCCTCTACTAAATTCACGAATAGAATGGGGAATTATGAGTATATTAATGATGGTTGGTGTACTTTCAACGATCCAGATTATTATGTTTATAATTATCATGGTGATGTATTTATGTCTTGTAATGATGCATTTTAATGTATAAATGTATTAAGTTGCTGTAGGATTAATATTTAGTTGAGTCTAGGGAAAAAAAGCTCTTGGTATAGAAAGATGGAAAGAAAAAAAGAAAAGAAAAAAGAAGCAAAACAATAAGAAAGAGAAATTGGTGATGGTAGATTTTTAGTAAACGTACCCACAAATTACTTTATTGTGAATTAACCATAAATACTAAGGACAAGATTCATTTTATCTGGAAAACAGCAACATACTTCAATAATTTATAAAAAAATAAACGAGTAAAAAATAATGAAAAACAGCACACATTATTAATAATCATTGAATATGTGTTTCTCATTAGAAATCCATAATAAAAATTAAATCCATAAAAATATTTATTTTTTTCCCCCTACAAAGAGGATCACAAACAAATAAATCTCTCTCTTTAAACATTCTCAGAGTAGATGAGATGACGAAAATAACTATGTTCCTTGGATGAACGCTATTTGTCAACAGTGTGATTAGAAAACAAAAAACAAATTATGCTCGTGATGTGCCTCCACCTGAGAAGGAGTTCATAATATTAATTAAGGTGGACACGCAGCTTCGGATTCCGAGTGAAATAATTTCATTCGTATGCTTCGCCACGTAGAGTACTTCCTGGACCTTCGAAACAATGTTATCTTTTTTAAAACACTCCTCATATGATGGAGACGTGACAATAAACAATTCCAACTGGGTAAGTCTCACTCTGTAGTGGCGCTATACTCATCAGTTAATGGCTTCAGTTTTTAATATACAAAAACGATTTTTTCTATTAATTTTCTCAATTTGAAATTTTCAAGATTATTTGAACGTACTTAACACTGCAAATAATGCTGTTAGAGAGCTAAATCTGATGCCATCAGATTTAATTTCATGCAGAAACTCTAAATTTGTGCAGTTTGTTCAAATTAAGTTATTGAAACCGGATTTATTCCGTTAATTATTAATTATTTTGTCGATTATTCATCCACTTATATTCCAAAAGATATTTTGCTTATTACATTTTTTAAAATATATAATATGACTGTTCTTCTAAAATCTCCGTATGAAAAGTACCTAAAAGAGAAACAAAAAAATGAAAAAAATACCCGGTATTAAAGTACCAAAGTGCGGTTTATTCAATAACGACGGACATTTCCTATCTCAAATGATTTCCAAAACTTTTTACAACAAAATTTGAAATGTGTAATAACATTATTAAATAAAACTAAAACTTTTCTGAATTAAAAAAAACTTGTTTTATTACCGTTTGAAGAAAAGGAATTATGTTGTCGCACCATACCAATCATTACAGCCCAAGAAATATTTTTAAGAAGAAAAATACGCATTATGCAAATGTGCTTAAATATTTTCTTGTCGAGCTACGAAACTTAGATAATCATCGACGTTTTTACTTAACAAGACCTCCTTCAGCCTCCATTATACCTGTACATCTTGTCAGTATATGTAAGTCCCAAAATTAAATACATATTCTGGGAAAATATCTTGGTTCACATGTCATTTCGAAATTTTCAAGGAAATTCATAAATTATATTAAATTCATATTGTATTCGTGGAGTAAAAAAACACAATTTATACTACAAATATATTTTATAGCCTTGTAGTAACAAAAAACTAGAAAAAACAAATCAATGCACATATTGGTTATATACAGATATAATTTTGAGTAAATTCTATATCCAATAATGAACTTTTGAAATAAATACATTTACAAAAATTCGTTCTCCCATCCATGACATAAAAAGACCTGTATGGTACATTTTATTACATCGTAGTTTATATATCTTTAGAAATCTGATAATACAATAAATCAGAATTAGAGCAATTCAAATGATATTATATATCGTTTTGGAGCAACCTAAAAGGGCCAATTTTTTTCATCATGAATGACTTCACATTAAAAAAAAAAATTAATGGTAAAAACAAAATTATTCTTTAACCACACTAAGTTTCTGTGAATAATCCAAACCCATGAGAGAAATAAGTAACTTTTTCATAAAAATATGACAAATTCAAGAAAATTAAAAAAAAATCCTCAAAATTATTAACATTTGGTTAGTGAGTGTTTTGTACAAGTTATACTCGTTTTATTTAAATATTAAAAATTAATACATATTGTATTGTGAGCAAGTCAACTTGCTTTAGTCATTTTAAAAATGCAAAACGAATTTTGGATTAACAAATGTCATTATTTTTTGGTTTATATTAAATAAACCAAAAAATAAATACCATAAAATTTTAAGATTGATTCTTGCTCCATTTTGGTATGTATTGGAATGATCGAGTTAATATGCTGGTCTAAGAGTAGTGCCTCCTTCAGTTCCTCTTTTTATTAGTCTTATTCTATTTGTTGTATAAGATAGTAATACATAAAATTGTTGTTTATATTTCAATACTTTGGTCTTTATTCATTTATACATACACTCATACCATGGTGCAGTCATACTGCAATAATATTTATCTGTGAACTATAAACGAAACTATTGAATATTCCCTAGAATTTAGCCTAATAGGATCATTTCCATATGATGGACTCACTACTATAAACTATTTGGTTCTGGGGCAATTGGGTGAAAACATTTTGCTGAACGGACAATTCGCCGAAGAACAATTTGCCAAATGCACATAATATCATATATATGTAATAGATTATTAGTTCGGCAAAATGTGCATTTGGCGAATTGTCCCTTTGGCATAATGTTTTTCGGCAAAAATGTTTTCGTCAATTGTCCGCTCACAAGACTATTTTATACGCTTAAGTCTTCATTCCTGATCTCTGTCAACAAATTAAAAACTCAAAATTTCCTGAAGAGGATAGGAGTAAATTCCACTAGGATTTGGAACATGTCTGGAAATTCATAAGGAAGGAGACTGTCTGGGGAAATTAGAAGCTTTTCTTCAAATGTGTCAAAGTCTAATCAGAAATATATCGCAGCCGAAACCTTTGTCTAAGGAAGCAGCCGAGGATACTAATATTGAGAAACATGAATTGGACTTATGTGAAGCCTATGAACAAATAGTTTTACTTCGTAGAGATTTCGAAGCAAAAAAATTGCCCTTGACATTTCACTTTAAATGAAATAAAATATCTCAAAGCCGAGTATACCGAAACTGAACATCAACCCTCCACCTATTCTAGAGGAGGACACTAATTTATAACAATTTATCTGTTTGAAACGTCAATAGGAAAATTATTCGACACTCACGCAATTTTCTAAGCGCTCAAGTGACATAAGGGTTGGGTGTTTGTGTTAATGCTCTTCCCCTAAATTCTTAAAAATTATGCGTGAATCTCTTGGTATTAAAGCGGACAAGATAATATAAATAATCACGTCTCACTTCAGAAGCCTCCGTAACCGGCGTATCGATATGAAAGACCTCTAATATACGTCAGTTAGAAAGTCAAGTTTATAGGGATCTATATAACGAAATTACTGAATTGGGAGATTTTTTTGACACATACAATATCACAAGTAAGCTTGCACGTTCGTGTGTTAATCCATGTTATTGAAATGTATATGATTAAATTAATTTCTGAAGATCCAAAATCTTTTTAAGATGCTATAAAATTTATCATGGACTTAGAAACGGCGAGAAAGGGTGCTAGAATATTCAGTTCTCATTCAAAAGAAATGCCTAAATAAGTCAATTCTAAAAAGAAGACTATATTTAAAGATCATTAACTGCGACACAGAAAAAATCAAATTTCACTGAGAATTACAAAAGAAGTCCGTCTTACTTTTGCAACGGGACTAAGCAAAAACGTTGTGAATATCCAGCCTTTAATCTTGTGGAATCAAAGATCATATTGATTCAAAATGTTAGGGGAGGACCCCTATTCAATTTACCCTTTATGACACAATGTGCCAAATTTGGTACATTTGGAAAATTACTTATATAGCAAATAACTGTGAATGCATCTGTTAGAAACTTACCATACCGGTTAAGTACACGTTTGGAACAACTCAGGCACTGTGTATTGGGCAAAAACAAGCGTGATATTTCAGTTAAATCTAAAAATTAATAGGTTTACACGTGTTTTAATTGCTCATCATCCGCTCTAACAATTTTGTGCTATGAATCCTAGGAGTTATGTGCTCATGTAATCATTATATTTAGTATTATCTACAATAAGTACATATTATGACATTTCCCATTTTTATGCCCAATGTGACATATTTGACCATATTATTATACATGTCTGTGTCTGATGTACCAAATTTGGGACATATAAATTAAATACACGTTTATATTAAAATACTTTATTTTTATGTTAAATATGGGTTAGTTATGCAGAATATATTTCATAAATGGAAGAAAATTTAAAAAAATCTAATTCTAACATAATTTTGGTCATAGAGGGTTAATATTTCAACGAGCGATATAATATAGGGTAAATATTGTCAAAACACATATTTAGCCCATTCCAGGCGAGGATCAATTAAAACCTCTACATAAAAGTGAAAAATATGAATTATGTACTGGGTCTCCATAATCCTCGAGAGTATTGTTCAAATTAAAATTATGGATTCCAGGAAAAGGCAAATATCTCGTGAAGGATAAGCTCTAAATATTAAATTCCATTTGGAAATGTTTTTTTGATCCTTGATGTTGCTCCGAATCAATTTTATACTTAAGTTTGATTTTGAAATTAGGTGGTTAAAAAATTACCTCTCGCCAATAAAGTAAGGTTAGGGATTATTAAGAATATATTGTTATCATAGGAAATATCTTAGTGTTAGTGGAGACAGTTTCAAAGATATTCCATTCTCTAAGGCAAGAGAGTAGAATAGAGTTGAAAAAGTAAATTAACCTGACATTGACTGATATAATTTCTAAATATAACTATATTATAGGAAGAGTTGATCTCTTGGGTACAATAAAATCTGTCTATGGAGGTAGAATTAGATGAAGGAAAGAGTGGTGGCCTATATTTAATAGGTCAGTAGTGCTTCTGCTGTTCAAGCCTGGCAACACATGAAATCTAGAACAAATATATATCTGTCTTATACACTGGATCAATATGAGGGATAAATTATGAATATCTATTTTTTTAGAGAAGTAGCTAGCAAAAGCTTGAGTGGTGACAGTGGCCTTCCTCTTATTAGGTATATCCCTCGGGTAAGGCGTTGCAAAGGTCGAATATGTAAGGGAATTGCGAAATTTGGGTGTTTCAGATGCAATATTGCGTAAAATTCACATTAATTCTGTAATTATCACAAATAATAGAAATCATACTAGTATTTATGATATTTTTCTTGAAGTTTTGTTAATGTAAATGAAAAATGAACAAACTTGAATGTTTTAATGAATAACAAATATGTATCCAAATCAAATATTTCTTCTTAAATCTAAACGTTATTGATAGTGACGATAGGTTAATTAATTAATCGGCTCCTTTCTGGTCCCAGGGATCTTTTGAGATTTTTTTATAAATATATTATCATATTTGAATTATATATATATATAAACTTTATTAAAGAGACTGTCTTCAATAATTATCACCCGTAATGGGTTAATTGGGATTCAGTTCGACGGAAAAAAACTTTATATTAAAACTTTAGCAGTCCCAGATACTGACGCTGATATTTCTGTGATGGGGATGGAAATATATTGGAATATTTTATTAAAAAATCAAATTAATTTAATGGCATGAATAAAATAAGAAATAACTTCAGTGAATGGCCAAATGTTTATATCAATGTGGAACATTTTACGCCCATATCTGTGTTGATGGATCAAAAGTTTTTTCTCTAATTTTTGTTTGTTCAAATATCAATGGTTTTTACCTTGACCGTAAAACATGTAAAAATATCAACATTATACATGATAATTTCTCTCACTTAATGTCTAAAAATGTGAATTTCTTTTCAACAAATGCCAACCTCTCATCAGAAAACTATCTCTGGCCAGAAAGACATCCGTGGATTAAGATTCTTCCATCACAAAAGAAAACTATAGTACATCAAACTCAATAGATCCAATCTTATGAAAACTCAAGACATCTGTGAAATCGTATCCGTCTGATTTATCTCCGAAAGGGGGATGAAATGATCAAAGAGTTGCACCTCTTTCAGTTCCTCTTTTTATTCAGTTTTATTGTAGAAGATAGTACTACATAATATAGTAGTTTATATTTTTATACTTCGGCCTATATTCATTTACACATACGATCATACTAGTATATTAATATTTGCTCACTTTTTTTAAAAGGAGATTATAAGATTTATAGGAGGAAAAAAAAAAAAAAAGAAGAGAGAAAAGAGAGAGGATTTTTGACAATAATATGAAAGATGAGCAAAGGATATTTCAACTTGAATATTTTCTCTTCTCTAAACCTTAAAATCTACTTTAATAAAAACAGAAGAGTTCAGAATTAATTTAAATTTCTTAATGTCCCGCACAACGCCGGGCAAAGCTACTCCATCTTCCTATAGAAAGGGTATAAGCCAAAATCAACATGCAGCGAGAATAGTTCTTAAAATCTAATGCTTGTTAATTTTTTGTTTTATATTAAGGAGAATAATTCTTAATTAATTTTAATTTCTTAATGTTCCAGTTAACGTCCGGGACATCCCACTCTAATAACATTTAAAAGTTATGGGTTAAAATAAAATAAAAATTATTTGTTCAAAAAACTATCCTTTAAAAAAAAAGTTCTTAATTTTTTTTTGTCAAAATTTAACAATGCCCCTTCCCCCACAAAAATCCTGCAGACGTCCCTCATGACATTATAATCATATATGACATGTAAATACTTTTTGATTCCGGTGCTCAGAGTAGAATTGAGGATCGAAATCGGATCGATTCTTCCTTATGTCACTGTTTATTACCTTCTTGTCCACACTATCACCTTTTAAAAAAAGGGATGCAAGGATACATATCAACACTAACATGAAGCGAGAATAATTCTTAAATTTTACATTCCTTATTTTTTGTTCTATATTCAGCAAAAAAGTGTTTAATTAATTTTAATTTCTTAATGTCCTGGGAAACACCAGGAAAACCTACTCTAATATAATTAATTTAAAAAAAGTTAGTTTGAAATAGGCCCCACTTTGCCCAAAGTACATGGCTTAGACGAAAATACACTTGGGAAGGACGACAGGTTTCTTCTGAGTGTCTTTGCTGGGCTTAGGCTTGGTAAAATCCCAGTCTGGAAGGAGGGATAACATAGAAAAATCCATGGGATAAATTTCATAACTATTAAGAGGCTCATATTGTTTTCCCAAAAGCACTTGAAATTTGTTTTTCACCAGTACTGCACTTTTTTTGCTGAAGATATAGGAGACATCCCCATATATGTCCTGAAGCCAAAAAAAAGGAACTTTCAATGAAAGTGAGGGCCTTTTCTTTTTGTCTGACATGATACCGGCTAAGAAAAGTAAGGGTACAGTTAATGTTCTTGAATAAAACACGGTATTTTTGGGTGTTGTGAATGGCTTCAACAGAGAAAAACTTTGTCCGTACTGCCTCTGCCCAAGTGCCTGTTTGTTTTCGCCATGCAATCCGGCCCAAGGTTGGCTATTTCGAACAAAAAAAATTTAAATTTAATTCAGAATACAATTGAATCATTTTCACAAACGTTTATGGTAATAAATTAATTTATGAACTAAAACATTACTCACTCTGTAGATACGGACTTGAATAAATATTAGACAAATTAATTATGCCACTATTTATGCAGTTTGTATGTTTAATAGTTTACTTGTCAAAAACAAAATCCAAAAATACTAAATCCAAAAAATGAATTATTAATTTTGAAAGAAGAACATCCTTATTTATGTATAAGTATAGATAATACATATCTTATAATTATTCGATAAAAAAAATAACAAAAATAAATATATATATATATAAACAAGTCACGTTATTTGCAATATACTAAGTAATAGTATAAAAAAGTGTATACGTAATAGCTGTAAAAATTACTAAATGTAAATTGTTGATAAAAATAGTAAGCTCAATCAGTTAATAAAAATAACTTAACTGTCAAAATGAAGTATGTTTTATAAGAATGTATTTTAACACATTTTTACGTGAGAGTTGTATGTTAGAATTATCATCATTTAAAAATGATTAATTTTGATAAGGGTATGTTCACATAAACCACGGAGTCTTTTTTAATTTACAGACAAGACATATGATGAAATGTTAACCAAAAATGTATATAAAATCTACTTTTGAACATTAAATTAAATAAAATCAGATAAAGAATGTACTATACCAATTTTAATTTCTACATTCCAAAGATTCTTATTTCTTGTAGCACATACATACATATGAAAAAAATTATTTATATGTGTGATCATGTTGGAAAAAAAAAAAAAAAATCAATGAAGCAGAACATTTTATACTGTATGAAAAAAGTTGATAAATTGATCGGTTTGATATATTCAACAATATTTTATTCGTGTATAATGTACAAACACTTTTCCAAGAGTATATTCAGATATTGAGTTTACTTATTAAAAATTCACATTTCCATCGTTTCCAAAATTGTGGATACATTTAATGCCTTGTTATAGAAAATTAATATTTTAACAATTCAACACATTAAATGTTGGTGTCCCCATTACCTGTAATTACAATGTATTTACTGAATTACTAGAGCCACAGTGCGTTTAAAGCGGGATTAAGTTGACAAAAAATCTCACTAAAATCTGTTTGTATTTATTAAATCTATATAGTTTCCAGATATAAAAAAAATAAAATCGTAACCCTATATCCTAAAGAATTATAGGCATTTTTATAATTCAACAATTTTTTTGCTTCATAAGTCATTAAAACATCAACGTTAGAAGCATATATAGTTTCAAAGTGTATTTATTTCACGTAAATTATATTCTCAATTTTGTTTACAGATTCAATAATTCTAATGTATGTACATATTGTATATGTAAAATATATTCTAAATTTTTTAAGATGAAGTGAAGTATTTTTAACTACACTAGCCAAGAAAAAATCTCCAAATTTTTCGTTTGTGTCTTCTATTTTAAAATTATTCCAGCAATGCTTCCAATCCGCATGTACACTCTCACTTGCTTGTTCTGAAAATGTACCTAGTCCACAACCTTCATTCTTACAAAACATAGCAAAATGTTTGAAAATACAATGCAATTTTGGGTTCATTTTAGTCCCAATGTTAAAAATATTTCTTGAAGTTCTGCAATATTTAGACTCTGTACTAGACGAGAAATTTTTACTGAAGCAATCTTTTCCGACCTTATTAAAGGCATAAAGAGCACAATAAAAAGAGTGTTAAGTAACGGATAAATCTTCCTGTAGTTTATACAAACAGTTAAAGAGTTTCTTACATTGGTTCCCTTCCACATTTACCCCTCGATAGCCAGTCCTAATTTTCATATATGCTTTATTATTACCCTAAGCAAGATTCAGTCCATAAAAGATTTGATTAACCGCTCCCAACATCAAATCCAGCTCTGGAGGAGGAATGAGTTTCAGAAGTTGTGTAGTCATATCTCCATGTAGAAGAAAAGGGTGAACAAAATTGAAAAAAATATTTTGTAATCGGTATCCTGAACAAATTCCTTTGGAAGTAAATTGGCAAATTCTGTATAGAAATGGAATAATTGATTTTAGACAAAATCTTTGTGTCTCAGATGCTGGTCTATCAGATTTTCTAAGACATGCCAAGCAGAGCTTACAGAGGTTTTGAGCATGAGAACCTTTTTATATTAACTATGAAAATAAGATTTCCTCTGTGATTGTCACTGATTGATAAGTAATAGTGTTTAGCAATCTGCAGTACTCTGCAGCTTATGAAAGTAAACTTAATTGCGTAGTAATGTCTACATATATTAACTTGTCGAAACGGTTAATATTTTCGTTAAGATTATACTAAAACAGAAAACAAAGGCATATACGTATTTCATTATTATATATAATACATAAGGTTTTACTAATTTATATGAAGAAAATCTAAATTCATTATTTTTAGTTAATTTCTTTGGATATAGGGTTACGATCTTAATTTTTTATATATCTGGACCCGTGAGACTATGTACTAGGTTATCATTCAGCTATTGTTAAGAGAAGACTCCATAAATTGGTGTATGTAACGGAATTTTATTTAATAAATCCGTGAATATTTAAAAATATCCCTTCACTAACTCTTGGTAAAAGTGGTTGAAATATATACTGTTAACATATTAACATTATGGTAATAAGTTTTACCATAACACAAATGATGATGTAACGAAGAGATTAGTATATATGTATATATATCTAATATATATAAAAGAGAGATTGTGTTTGTGTGTGAGTGTTTATACGTTCCCACACCGTTGAACCTAGGGGGCTGAAATTTTGCATAGGTCCCTCCTTTGAGCTCGGAAGTGCTAAGACGGTCATGTCGATTTTTTTTTTTTTTTTTTTTTTTTTGGGGGTCAGATGGGGGCTTATGCTATGTTCAAAACACAAAAACCGTTTTTTGTAGATCATGGAGACTAGATAGTGGTTAGTTATTCATCAAAAAAAGTTCTGGCCAAAGAAAGAAATCTGTGAAAATTACAATTTCGTTTATTTCAGGTGCAAAAAAATGAACTTCCAATAGAATATCGGATTAGTAAATATAATAACGTTTGTAGAAATTTGTCTGGAAATTGGTTCACATATAAATTTGTAAATAAAAATTGATGCTTTACTGAAATATCTATCATTTTCTGAATAATTTTTCAATTTTTTTCAATTTTTCTTTCTTTTTCCCCCATTCATTCATCAAACGTCAATTTTCAATATCTTTAAAGGAAATGCCACAAAACCATACATTTTGGACATAAAATTTGAGACTTTAACTTTACGACAATGAAATATTTTCAATTTCCGGTACATTTTGTTACATAATTTTGCAATATTTGCAAAAATAAACCAGTTATCGCGGGTTATTTTTTCGACAACATTATTCTTCAAAACTTTTCGTTTTGCAAGAACGATGCTATGATGCTATGATGAGACGTTGTGAATTACCTTACTTAACGAGATTGATAGTCTTAAGAATCCCAGAGAAATAGAATTAGAGTTATCAGGATCTTTTTCGACAACAACCAATTTTCTCAATTATTGACCATTTTCAATGTGATTTCCCTTCCCCTTCTTTATGCGAGCTACGGCGGGTAATCCATTGCTATTATATATATATATATATATAATCCAAATATGTATAACAATGTACAATCTTATTTCTATATTGTAGATAAAGATTAACTATTGCAATAGGCAAAATAAGATCTTTTTCTCAAATTATACTAATTTTCTTGTCCCTATTCAATTGTACAAATCCTGAAGGAATTTCGGTATATTTTACTATGATTTGAGTTCAAATATCAGTGTTTATAATTGGCATCAAGTAGTATTTTTTTTATATGCAATTTATTTTTCTAATAAATCAACAATTATTAGTTACTTGCTTGTTCTATTTTCACGTAGTGTTCAATGCAGATATGAAGTCTTTTTTTTGTTGTTCAAAGTCATTTGACCAAGTTTTATCAAGATATATTTGAAAATTGTCCATTGTTCCTAGTAAAAATGTCAACTTTGATACCCTAATATGGCGTCTTCTTCATTTATGCTCTAAGTTATGACGATATAGGTAGAACATCTTCTGTCCATTGTTAAGAGGGTCTATTATGCCTCTAGAGTAAGTGTGAAATCCCTTTCGATATGTATTGGAAGTATTATTCACCATAGCACTTAATTAATTAATCATTTGTTGACTAAGATCCATGCTCTGATTCTGATTCAGTTGCCTTATGGTGGTAGTGATCGAGGGTCTTCGATTCCAATTATATTTCAAATGATTTTCTCTCCCTTTCATCATATTTAACAAAAACGTATATTTATCAAGTTAATGATTTGATGGTTCTATTTCTTATATATTTTCATGTGTTCTGCAATTGTTATTTTAAGTACTTTTATATTGAAAGTTCAATTTTATGATGAATAAAAACAAAAACACTAGAGAATAACTACTAAAATTTTATTTTGAAACATTCTCAAAAAAATCAACTTTCACGAAACTCTCAATTTAATGTTAAAGACAGGCAAATATAAATCAATAATTATGCAAAACCCGGTATAATATATATTGATGTCTTAATAGTTGGATGAATGATGTACATTTCGAACTAACAACTGTTGTCGAGTTTTTTTTTTTTTTTACTTTTTGAAGGAATAAACAACGCCTTCAATTTTTTTTGAAAAAATAATTGACAGGAAATTATAAAAAAAAATTTATAATAGAAATATTTCTCTTTTGTGTATTTATTTTTCTTTCGATTAATTTATCGTTATATTAGTTTTGTTTGCTATATTAGACCTATTTTCTTAACGGGACCCTAAAGCGTTTAAAATGGCACTATACTGAATTTGTATTCAAAGCGATACTTACAGCTCCATTATGTAAAAGCAAAAATTACTAGTTGATAATATAGTCCCTACAAACAAAATTATTATTTATACAAAATAATGAAAATATTCTACTTTATTATAATAAATGTGATCAAATTTTTACTTTTAGGGTACCCTAAAAAGTAAAATGTTCATGTAAATTACATTTATTACTATTTTTGTTTAATATTTTAGTGGAAAAAAAATATCGAACTATCAACATCAATTTTGTTATATTGAAATCGGTTTGATATTAATGATAACGTCACCAATACTAGCTTGTATTGACCTTCATCAAAATGATAACTTATACTTATTTAAAAAAATGCAATATAAGAGACATTAAAAAAAATCAAATCTAGACTCATTGAATTCACCATCTCTAAAGACAGATATTCTTCACTAAGAGGACTAATTTTCTATTTTTGTCATTATTTTGTTAGGTAGTAAAAAACCATTGGTACTTCGTAGCTCTTTATTGTTGATTTTTTTTAAATGTTAAATTACCATCTACATCAAGAGTAGCATTTTATTACAGTTGTAATTACGAGGTTTCATTACGCAACCAAACGATAGTTTTAAAAAAATGCTCAAATTTGTATTTTCTCATGTCTCTAAGTGTAAAAAGGCAACGCCGGTGTGAGTCTTGTGAGGGCTGCAGAACCTCATGGCATTTCTATCGGCACTGCCTTCAAAACCCAAAAAGTCCGGTAAGGATGGAAATTATGTTAATTTTTTAATTCTAAATCTAATTATTTTACGTATTTGTGTAAACAACAGTATGGATAACTTCCGGCCTGCCTCTATTCGACTCTTTTTCCAGCCTTTCCCTTTATCTTTTTAGTTTAATGCGACTTGGAGAAAAATGTCTGCCACAATTCTCTTTCAAATTTGGATTCGGTCCGAGCAGCATTCATAACAATGTGGTATAACTTGGACACAACCTTCATCGTCAAGAGCTGCAAATGTGTTGGTAAGTGTATCCAGACTTCATTGTAAAGGAGGACATATTTAATATTAAAAAAATCTAAACACAGTATTTAACATATCACGAACATGTTTTGAATCGTGTTTTCTTGATTCCATAAAACTCACGTTTTTGTAATTTAGTCAGACTACTTTCAAATTTTGGGTCCTGACTCAAAATGGTTCCAAAACTTTTCACATAACGTATCTCATCTTAAAATTTAAAGATAACCCACAACTATTATTAAAAAAAATTTAAAATTAAACAGAATGTTTAGCAAGATATAACATGACATATTTTTTGAATGATCCTTTTATAAAAAAATACATTTGTTGAGAGTAAAAACATTATTTCTAGATCTTCATTTTATAAAAAAACTCTCTTCTCACATACTCAAGTCTCCGTATACCACTAAAGGAGAATTTACTTACCGCTAATCTACATACATATTACAAACAAATAGAATGATACAAAATAGAATAAAACAATTAAGTTTGAATAAAATGTAGCAAAGTTTAAAAAAACATAATATTACTATATAAAATATAACGATTTTGAAAAAAATATTTACATTACAGTATCCAAATATTTGAAATTAAATAAATGTTTGAATTATTAGAAAAGAAAAACAATAGTTAAGTATTGTGACATTTAAAAAAAATATATTTGAACAGTCCTTCTTTTGTTTCGATTGCTTAATTTTCTTGATTTAACGGGGGTAATTTGCTTTATATTATGTATTTAATACTAAAATGTTCATTGAAGTATAATATGATCAAAGGTTGGCAGAATATGCTCAGTTCTTTAGCAAATTAATATGGAAAGGAAGAAATTACAATATATGTGAAAAAAAGTACCAAAAAAAAAAATAATTTTTTTATATGCTGTATTTCACATATTCAATTTTGAATTTATAAAACTTTGACAACATAAGATTTTTCCTTGCCTTTGCAGAATTCATCTGTTGAATTGAAATAACAGGGTACATTTATGTTGTTTATAGAATAATCAATGGTAACCTCATCACCCTTGTGAACATTTGTATTTGAAAAGTTGATCACGTTGTCGTTGTATATCTACTTGTCTTTTGTAAAGCGTGAGTCGAGGGGGCTACACAAAGTGGGAATATTAGACAGGGCTATTTACAAATGTAGAAATTTTTTAAAAGTTAAATATTTGTAAATGTGCTTTAAAAGACAAAATTCAACATTTTTGCGGAAATTTGTAAAATACAGTATTTTTCCAAAAAAAGAGAAAAACGTTTGGAAATATGTGATTACAACATTTCCATTTTCAAAGTTATTATATAAATGAGCTTTTATAATTGTAAACTTTTAAAACATCAATAAAGTTTAATGTAAAATGATAAAAACTTTTATTTAATATGAAGTGGTAATGGAATTAAAAGAATTATATACTTGTGTAATAGATATCAAGAATAATGTATAACATATTCTTTTAATGATCTACAAAAAAAAAAAATCTTCACTTTGTTTCTTCTAAAACTTTTTTCATTATCAATGTTGCTCTATATTCGTTAATTGAAAACAAGGAAATATTTGTTTCTTACCAGAAATATATGTTTGTTGTAAATTTAATACGATAAATAATTGGTAATATATAAAGTACATAATTGATATTTTTTTAACGAATTCAAGTACAACCCTCCACCTGACATTCTTTTCGAATCTGCACTTATACACTAGTATATCAAGACAATCAGTGATGGAAAAGACATTTGCCTTCACATAATCGGTGATTATCTCTCAGATTTCTTTTAATTTCTTTATTTTTCTTTGCAACAGAAAACTAAACTTTCCATTACCAATTAAAGAGTCTGAATTATGAGTATATTGTGTAAAATCAAAATATCATTAGTTCAATGCTATACTTTCTCGAGTCTCTGAAATTCTTATAAAATGGATCAATCAATAAATTAGCCATATACGTTTAGGTCTATTTATACATTATACCTATTTTGGGATATATGGGTCCTCAAATATTTCTATTCATTGGTATTGGTAGGAAAAAAAAGAAGAGTCTTTAATAATGATGTTAATTAATAAATTTTGGTTTTTTAAAGTTTTGAAAATCATATCAGATAAGTGGTGTCTCCCTTTGTCCATATACTGAATAAACTGATTTCTGGTGTTTGCTGGTGATTTCAAATATCCCTACAAGGGATCAAATCGGGGTAACGGCCTGGTTACTCCAAATAGCAATTTATTTAAATGAGGCATTGTAGAATGTGTTCCCTCAAGACAACCATCGATACCTTTGAATGTAAGCCGTTGCTTCGTCCTGGTGTGAAAACAAATATACCCTTGGTCCAATTAATCAATTTCTGAAATTACAAATTCTAGAAACTTTTTCACATACACGTCTGAATTGACTTTCGCTGCTACTTCATTTTCTCAAAAACCAAGGACCAACAATTACAGTAACGGAAATTGCTCACCACACTGTAACTTTAGGTGAATGCAAGCCTTTGATGCAATTATCTGGGATTGGTGTCAGCCAAAAGCGTATATTTTATTTTTTGACGCATCCATTCAAATAAAAATGTGCTTTATCACTGTAGTAAACAATTGTGTCTTCAGGAAAGATTCTGAGAAGTACCTCACATGCGTTCCTTCGAATAGAGATATCAATTTCAGACAGAAATTTCCCGCAAAACCACCATCTTGTAAGAATGGTAATCAAAGTCAAGTATTTGTGTCACAGAATAATAGGAAAGTCCAAAGGCAGAGGCATGTTTTCGGGCAAAAAATCATGGGGATTGCAAGATTAAAGCTCACACTGTCGCTATCTCATTAGTTAATCTGTTGGCCCGAAGAGTAGTGCGCTTGGCCTTTCCAGTAGTGAATTATCATGCGTCTACTATGGAGGTCTCAAAGTAAGAAATACGCCATATTTTATTTCTTTAACTACCTGAAAGAAAAAACCAGTGGAAAGAGACAAAAAAAAAAGTGCAATATATACGGGCCAATACACTTTCAGTTCGTGTTGTACAGTAGTGGTTCGATCAATTTTTTCCTCCTTAATTCTGCCCTCTACTCTGAACAACTCGACAGTTTGAAGCTGGCGATCGTAGATAAGTGGTCAGCATTGGTGAATAGGAAACAATAAGACATTATCAAGACAATGTAAGACTGCACATATCTTTGAGGACGCGCCAGAAGCTCCAGGAGCTCGAATGGGAAGTTCTGTGATAATTGTTTGCCAAAGGGGACAAGGGATTATAAGAGAAGGGCATTATGATGGATTGTCGTTGGCAATAAGTTATCAAACATCTTACTTTTTCCACCCCTTATTATATGAATGAATCCCTCCGAAAATGTCATAAATCTATGCAACCTTGAGTCTAATAACTATTGACGTACAATTTCCATAGTACTACCTAGTTTAATAGAAATACAAAGTTAGAAAATCACGTAATCGGGCATTCTAGAATTTTTAATCTGATGTATTGTACCGACTGTTGGGCAAGATAGGCTGATTATGACAAAACATGCAACCACTCATAGTCCACGCCGTCAATATTAAAAGCGTGGTGGAAGTCAAACATCAGTCGTACGTTATGGTATAACCTTGTATTTCTATTAACCTTGAGTATTACTACTATTTTATTATTCCTAATGCAGTTTGTGTTACTTTTTATTTTTATTTTAACAAACTTTAATGAATTTATTATTTTTATTCATAATTATTATGTTTCTTATATTTTCTCTATTAATTTAAAAAAAGTATAACTAATATAAATGAAAATATTTTTTTGTAGTTTATTGATACTTAGAGACAATTTATGCAACAATCATGCATCATTACAGAAATGTATAATTTATGTGAAATGATATTACTCATAAGGGAATATGAGTAAATATTAATGCATCTTGCAGTTGGAACTAGTAAGTTTATCACCTCCATTCTGGTTTTGAAAAAACGATAAAACTCGTAGTTTGAATGGGTCGTTAATTAATTATCTCTTAAATAAAGTTTTTCCTAGTATCATTATCAAAAGCTGAGGAACTTTTCCAGAAAAAAAACCTAAATAGAATAATTATTTTAAGTGACAATCTGTAAAGATGTCAAGTGTTGGAAATAACAATAAGACCCCCTAATTTGATCATAATTCCCTTTAAACTACTCCAATTTATCTGTAAATTTATATGTGGTACATAAATTAGTTATATTTATGTACTATAATGCCTATTTGAGTTTAACTAATTTACGACCTATGAACATGCATTTGCAGAAATTGTTTATGATGGGGAAAAATAAAAATAATGCAAGGGTGATTAATTTGTGTACATGCATTCCCAAACTCCCTTAATTACACTAATTGTTCCATTTTGATTGTATACACCTATTTTGCCTCGATTTAAATAAAATTTTCATGATTTAAAAGTTTTTAAGCTTTCCTTGTCAATAAATTACTAGATACGGATAATATAACACAAATGATTAGTTAAAATGTCTGAATTTACCTGTTACTCCTAGGAGAGTTCATCAAATTTTTTAACGAATATCCTTATTTTCAATATTGAAAAAGAAAAAAAATCATTTGATATATATTCAATGGGAAATAAGCGTCGTTTATTTATTTGTCTAGCAGCAAAATAACACAATTCCCTGAATGATAATATTCATTAATATACAGTGTGAGGCCGTTGTTTAACAACTAACTTCGAGCGTGCGCAGGTTTGGCAGCAAGCCAGAAGTCTTTGGGGATTGTTGAAAAGAATGGCAGTGATTAATCTTGGAAAATCCTTCATCCAATCCGCATCGTAATTTCAAACTTGGAAAAGTCCTTTGTCTAGAGAGTCAGGAAGGAACTGTAAGAGTCTGGAGGTTATTATGACTCTACTCCATACCACACTAGAAAGTTACTTTGACCTGGTTGTCAGAATAATTTTTTACTTTGTTGGACCCAGTGTTTGTCCTCAAACCTCACAGGATCTAAACCCCTTTGACTTCTGTGTGTGGGGCACAGTTGAGTGACACACCAACATATACTTCTTCACTACAAAAGTTGAGTTGATTTTCAGGAACCAGGATGCATTCTGGAATTATCTAAACAAGACTGTCATCAAGAAATGCTCCTGTTTCCAAGATCAAGTCAAGGCCTTTATTGACGCCAATAGCGATTATTTTGAAAAATAACATGCACATTTTTTTATTCAGCTATCATTTGCCATTTAATTTGATTAAAATAGTGGCTGTAAAATATAGGTGTATGGTACTCACATAGACGGGGCTCTGAATATTCATCTTAGCCTACACCATTTTTTTTAAACAACTAGTTTAAATTAAATGCAATATTAAATTTTTTGTTTTCTCATGCCCTATTAAGAATATTATAGACTCGAGTTAGTAATGTATAAAGACACGAGGTAAGAAGAAATAAAGATACTAGTTACCTTCTTACAAGAATAAGTTCAATTTAGATTGTTTTGACGTCTGGTCTCTTTCTGAATCGTCTTGATACTAATAACAATATTTTCCAGTCCAACCCATTGAAACATTTATGCTTCAAAAACAACCAATAGTGGTTACAGCGGTAAAATCATGGTATTTGTGAATAACGTAGAAGTACAAAATGTTGTAAGAAAAAACGTGGAAGGACAAACCGTTGAACATTTACCAATAATCAAAGTAATACAAGGCATGTTTGGGCATAATACATAATTGGTGTAGGTATCTTAAAAACGTAGAATTAACTACCAAAAAATTGCTCATATGCTGATTTAGTCATTTGAATATATTATGATTTATTTTCTAACAATATAGTTATTCACCAAAATTTGATTGTAATTAGATACTTTGATTTGAATACTCTATTTTTTTAAAGTTACGATAAGGTGTAATAAATTTCTTTAGTTTAACGTATACTTCAGTCCAAAATAATAAACAATATTGTGAATTACAATTACTTTATTTTGTCATTAATGTTCTATCTTCAAAATTGTAGCCCTATAACTGTGATATTTTTCAACTTCCGAGCCTTTTTGGCTGATTTGACGAATATTTCAATACATTTGAATTAAGTTATGGTCTTTTAATTAATTTACTGGAAAATTTAGTCATAATAAATTTATTTTGCAAACTAACAAAATCAACTATTAATTTAATGGTTCATTTAGTATTAATAAATATGCATTCTTGACAATACTTTCAATTTTGCCATGTAGTGTTCAAATAGACTAAACAAACTTTTAATCATGGAAAGTATGACGATTGCGTGTGATAAAAAGGTTTTATTTTTTACTAATAAAAATTGCAGGCGAGTAGGGGGTAATCTTATTGACTTTGATAGTCAAATTTAAATGTGGAATCTGGCATTATCCATAAACATGACCACAAATTGCTCTTTTTAGGGGAACTGAGGAACTTAAGGGCTTTTAAGAACTCTGCCAAAACTCAAATATAATATTTGATATTATCAGTTATACTATTGGCTATGTAGTTCAAGTTGATAATCATAAACTAATCTTGTGACTCCAGCATTTTTGGGTGCCAGTGGAACCACAATTGCCTTTGTTATCCGCTCCTGCCCTCTCATTGGACGTAATCTCTCTCACTTGGCTGATGAATAAGACTTTCCCCGTAGGATAAATCTATTATGCTCTTGATTTCACTCGCCTTCTTGGTAGTTGGGCTGATAGTAAATTCGAAGTAGTTTTCTTGAAGTTTCATTGCCAGTAAATTAATTTACTTGGATAGAGTAAGTTGACCTGGAAAGCATTCTAGGTTTCGGTGGTTAGGTTTGCTACTAAATCAACTTCTCAGCTAAAGTTTTAGCAAGGGGGCGTTAAAATCAAATTTAAAATTAGCGTTATTTTTTCGGGTGCAACAACATATTTTAAGCTCCAGAAAAATAGTTTTAAAGTGCACCCACCATGAAAATTACTTTTTCTAATGAATGCTAATTTTTTTATTAAAATATTACTATAATTTCCTTTCTGTTTTTTGTTTTTTTTTCGACATACATCACAAATATTTATACTGTTTATGATAAGTTAATACTTAAACAACAAGGAAAAGAAGGCTGACAAGGGTAATTTCATGAAGAGGGCTAAGTAAAAAGGAGAAATGAGCTGACAAAAGAAGATACTGAATTCAATGAAGCGTGTATTTGTATGTTGTCAGTGTGTGTAGTGTAAATAAATATATTGGCAGTTTGATCAATTGTATGTGTATCCCGGTATATTGACCTGCATCCACAACATATTTTAAGCTCTAGAAAAATAGTTTTAAAGTGCACCCACCATGAAAATTACTTATTGAAATTAATATATTCTCATTTGGATGTCCTAGGCACACGCCTCAAGCCTTGAACTTGATGTTCAGTGATATTGTCCCATGCCCTACTCGGTGGATCTTCCCTCCAATTACATTGTTCAACAGCAAAAATGGATCAAGAACAGCATATTCTCAATTTAGTAGAATTTAATAACATGACTCAAAATATGGCTCACTCTTTCTCTCTGAGCCTTATGGCCTTCAGAAAAAGGTCATACATTTTTCATTATTTTTAAGGTTCATAGCTTTTTAAAGCGCTTGGTGTTGAAAAAAGGGATACATTTTGTGAATATATTTGAAAGCCTAATGTAAAAATTCTAAGACAAATTTAAAAAAAGTATGTATCATGCTTGTTTAAAGTTGAAAATAGGTGCTTTTTATTTAGAGGCTCATAGCTTCAAGACGAATATACTCAAAAACTTAAAAAGTATCCCATTTGATAGTTGAAAGTCTGAGCTTTAATTAAAAATAAAAGAACTTCCCCAAAAACGCTCTAAATTGTTGTCAATTTCAGATAAGGGCACTGCAACATTTCAAGTATTAAACCCATTTTTGAACTGATCTAATAAGAGGAATCCCTATATTTGCATGCTCTAGGTAGGAGAGAAGAAATAAGGGTGAACTAGATAGAAACAAAGAAAGAGAAAAAGGCAGGTGGTAAAAATTGTGAAATACTCTTGGGAGTAGGATCCCAAATTCGGTATCGGCGTTCATTAATGAAGAAGAGGGATTTTTTTTGCATGGAAATCCCTCTGAATTGCCCCTGGCCAGTAGGATTTGCTCCGAGGACTTCCTTAAATGCCCGTTCTTTGGAATCCATCGATCACTACGTGTCTGCAACGAGTAATCTAGTATGGATAATGTGTCTTACTTACAAAGATTAGAAAATTGGAGTGTCCACTTCCATATGAACTTCTATTAAACCTTTTTTTTGACGTCATGAATTGTATCATCATTGATGGAGACGCCAGTTCGGTTGTTCAAAGTTAATATTTTTACTATCGGGTGCGACGAAAACTTTCGTACTTAGTTGCTCTGTAACAGCTACGGCAACGTCGAAAAAAATTTCCTCATTTGACGCATTTATGTTTACTTACTTATAGATACATATATAAATTTATTATATGGAATAGACTTGTATTGTTATGATTACCTTTTTTAATCAATATAACCGCCTTCAGCGGTGATGCAGCGTTCAAGGCGAGGTCAGAAGGTAGCACAGGTTTTCCTGTCTTGTCCACTGCACCCATGAGGGAGTTCACGTTGGGGGTAGCAAACTTTACAGACCTTGGCCTCAATTTGCACCTAGTGGCTGTCCAGTGGGTTGAGGTCAGGACTCTGGGGAGGCCCAGTAAGCATTGTTCTTCGGGAGATTCTTGACAAGGAAGTTTTGGACGGCTTTGGTTGTGTGCACGGTGGCCCCGTTCTGCTGGAATGACAAACCTCTCCCCGTACAATTTCTGGAGCACCAGGACAACCTTCTTGTGGATGTCGAGGTGATCGTTAGCTTTAAGGTGGTATCTGGTGGGCAACTAGATTGGTTTCATCTTTTCTTCTATTGTATGCGATGAGCCCCATTGTCATCACGGACGTGACATGTTTTGTGGTGGTCACGTACCTGGCAGTCATACAGAGGCACATAAAGGAATTTCAATAAATGCTGGTTAAACACTGGATCCACTGTGAAAGTATTTTCATCTGAAAATACAAATATGTCGGCTGGATTTCGCTTCCTCGCGTTCAAGAGTTTTTAGGCTCTCTCAAGCCTCTTGTCATGCTGTTTTTGTGACAATAAGGGCCTTTCAACTCATGTGAGGGATTTGTAGCTTATTTATTTTTATTTTTTTCCCGGAGAGATGTGGTTGACCTTACAACCCCGAGATCTTCTGCAATGAATGTGCTCATGGAGTTTGAGTCGACGATCGTGGAACTCCTTGTACCTCGCCGGATCCACTTGTTGTTTTCTCTCACTTCCTGTGTGTAACTTAAGGTCCTGGCCCGCTTCCATGCGTTTTTAACGTTCTAAACGATCTTGTGGTCGCACTTGAGCTGCTCGGGGATCTCCTTGGTGGAGACGTTTGTATCGAGGAGAGTTTAGATCTTTCCACGTCGGGACTCCATCGTGAAAACGACTCGTACTAACGTAATAGATTGAAAAATATATATTTAAAATCCTTGGAACTTTCTGCAGAAATTCACAAAGTCTCTTTACTTCATTTCGAACCCGAGATATAAGGTCTCAATGTTTTAGCGAATTTCTTTTTGACGACCCAGTATTTTACCCATATTATATATTTAAATAAATCAAACAATATATTTTAAGTTATAATATCATGCTTCCTACTTCATGCTGTGTTACTCATTATAATTTAATATTCATATATTGTTATTGTATTTTGAATTTCTTTGAGGGAGGAGAGATAGTGAGAGCCTTCCTATTCTTAGTTGTAAAGATATTATTGATTCGATGAATCAATATGTAATTGATACTACAGGGTCCACCCCACCAGTACGGCTATGAGAGTATACTTTTTTTGCAATTTATAAAGTAAGGACAATATTTTTTGAAATACTAAATATAAATACATCAATTTAAAAAAAAAAGAAATATATACAAAAAAAGTTTAACTATTGTATCACCAATACTTTAATTCTTATTGGAACTATATATCATGAAACTAATTCATATGAATTTGAACAGAATTTATTGTGTTATTTCATCATTTTAATTAAAATATGGGCATGGCAAAAAAAGTTTTGGATGCATTGCCATTACAAGGGAGTCTATTTTCTTTTTATTAATCTAATAATGGCATTCATAGTTAGATGTGTATTATTATAATATTTGCTGCGATTAGTAACATCCATAAATGTTTGATACAATTAATTAATACGTAAAATGAAATAACTTTATTTTTATTTGAAAACAATAAATCCTTGAGATATCCTATATATTTCCCAGCCGCCCTTTCAATTAATTTAGATGGAATTGTAAACTTCTCAAGTTGTTCTTCTTAAACTAACGTAAAGATTCAATAGAAAGAGGACATATGGCTTTATATTCAAAGATTTTGATCTGATCAAAAAATTGATTATATCTAACCAAAAGAAGTTCAGAAATATATTAAATGATTTTTTAGATAAAGTAATGGGAGCATTATTAAATAAAACTTTAAAGGTCTTTGATGGCTATATTATACTAAGTTGAAACTATCATGAAATGTAAACTTTTGTTATATACTTTATTGATGTTGAACATTGAAAGTTAAATCGACTAGTTGTCGGTCTATTTTAACACTTTTTCATAAAAATACTAACAAAATATGTAGTCATTAGTAAAGATGGGCTAAAATTGAATGCGTTGATTTTCATAAATTAACAATCCCCTAGTTTTTAGTTTTAGCTAATACCTATTCCATTGAAAATATTATACTTTTAAAAAATTTTAAATTTGTCAATCCTGGATCAAGATACTAAAACGTGCATTAACGTAAAAAAGTAGCGTAAAATCTTCAAAATAAAAAGTATGAGAAAACATATTTCATCAGGATATTTTAACACATAACAACCTGAAAAGACAAAGAAAATGGTAAAATTATGGTATGTGAAGATTTATTTTTTTATAATTATTATATGCGGATCGAATATAATACATGTAATTGTATTTTCGAATAATTGAGTTTCAAAATAATACAAGATTAATTTATACAAATATGATCACTTGTTTCTAAAAAAAGGTAATTGAATTATTATGTTTCCTAAACAAGTTCTTTTGTAAAATGAAAGGGCCGCTTTCATGTTTCGACAAAATTTGATAATTTACCATATTTTATAATTTTTTACTTAAAAAAAAAATATATATATATGAAATCTCTTCCAAATATCAATGCTATTGGGCTTATTTTTTAGTAGAAAATTCTTTACAGAATAAATAATATTGAATATAATTTTAAGGATGATTTCTAAAGCTTATAAAAAATATTTAGCTAACGTTCATAGTTTGGTTATAACTTTATCATGCCTTCAGATCTTTTTGTTTTTGGATATTCTTTGCTCCATACATTTATTTATTCTAAATATTTTCATATAAATTGTCTTGCTAACGTTTTTTCCTGTTCTACATTTTGTAAAAACGTCTTTCAATGTTTTGTCTTAATTCTAAAATAATAATGTATTTATTTGGCCTGTTATATCTTCAACCTTGAACCCAATCAAAAATATATTGGAAATCTTCTCAGGAAAAGCTTATAAGGATTATAGAATCATGGATGAAACTGCAGGAAAGTTTCATCGACTTACTAAATAGTTTACCAATTTTTTCCCGTGATATCAACTGTTAGAGCAATAAAACAAACAATTCTTGGGAATCAAATTTCGGCGTCAGACCAATGATAACTGAGATGAAGGCAAAAAAAAAAAAATCCTTTTTCAGTGTTTTCTTGATGGGGTTATGACGAGATTTTCCACATCGTGTCTTCTCACAAGGTCTCATTACCAAGAATATAAAGCTGAAAGACGACAACAAGATCCTTGAGAGCCACAAGGCCATAAAAGATCAGAAGTGATGTTGAGACAACTAGGTGAATTTATGACCCTGGTCAATCTGGCCTCTATCTTCACCAGACTACAATCCTTTTAACATTTGGATCTGATGTATCATCGAGAGGAAGGCTTGTGCCTCCTTCTAAGTGCGTGTGGATGCATGAAAAGGTGTTATGGAGAAGGAGTGAGCTGATATGTCGGAAAACTGCGTGAAAAAGACGTGCAATGCCTTAAGGTATAGAGTATAGGCCTTGTTGGAGGCCAAGGGTTGCCACTTTGATATTTAATTGTTAATATAAAATAAAATAAATAAATAGAACGCCATTGCTTTCTTTCTTGTATTATTTGAGCATATTGATAAAGGTGAGGTTGGGAAAGTTTGTTCAAGATTTGCAGGTACAAACTGTACATCTTTGACCTGTTTGTCTTTACTGGTAAATAACCACAGTGCTATAGATAGAGCAGAATTCTTATTTTAGTTAAAAGTATGCCTATTAATATATATATTTTTCAGCTCTAAGGTAAATGTACGATATAGCTTAATCTTTGCTACATCTAATTTTGTTCTGTAAAAGATAAACGTCAATTTTTTATAAAGCAAAGTGAGCCTATTAAAAATGTAGTCGTTTTTTTAAACAAAAAAGAAAAAGATATACGTTCCTTTCTGAATACCTACAGCTATATTCAAAATACGGGTATTATATCTAAGTGTATACATCGTTCACGTCCCTTGTGATTCTAATGATTAAACTTTAAATTATAGTAAAATGTGAATTAGGAGTCAAGTTTGACAATTACAAAAACGAGTTCAAAAAATCACGTCTAGTTCATGACTCAAAAACTAAAAAAAACTTAGTGGTTTATTATGGGCACCGTTAATGTAATGTTCTGTTGATTAATTACGTTCATGTATATATTTATTCAAAACAAGGAATTTATAAATAATTATTATAAGTAGCATCCTCTTTCCCCTCCTCATTTGCAATTTTATAAACATCATTAATGCATTGAATTGAATAAAAAGTCAGTTTCTAATTATTCAATGATTTAAGTTTTTATGGTAATCAAATTATATTTATTAATGACTAGGGAATATGTTTGCTATCAAATTTGAAGATTAATCCTCTTTTATATATTTTTAATTTGTATTAATATTGAATATATCTTGTAGAAAGCTTTTTATGTAGTGATGGGTACCTAAAGTCAATAGAATCAGCGAAAAAGAAAAAAGTTCTTAAACGGAATCCATAAATTATATCTTCAATATCTATTAAAAACATGATTAAGATATTTCTTTTTTTTATATTGTAATCAAACATAAGTTGATCTATAAATTAGAAGTATTTGCTATTAGTTGAATGATAATAATTACTACAAGAGCTATCCTACATAGCTTATCTTTATTGTATCACGCAACCTTTCATATAAAACTAAATAGGAAAAAAACACAAAAATATAATAATTCTGGGTCAATTCTTCTCAACTCTGTAATTATTATTCAATAACTGTTGATAGTTTTTAACAGATTAAAAGAAGATAATTCTAGTTCAATCAATCATCATTCATAACGTTGATTACGGAAAAAGAAGGAAGCTGTCAACAAAGTACTATTTAGAGAGTGGACCAAAAAAAAAAAAAAGCAGCAAAGTAATTCAGGCTTAAATAATGCATTACATTTGTGCAGAATCAAATCAAAATACACAATCCTTTAGAAGTATATATAAGCTTTTCAATGAGGGCTTAATTGGATCTGTTGAAAAAAGAAAGTACTTAAAGAATATCAAAAACGCACCCAAGTCCCCCTAAAAAAATGTATATATATATATATACATATAGGGATCCGTACGACAATATAAAACGCTCTCTCGGCTTAGGTCCAAAGAAGATGACCGATTTAGAAGTCCAATATTGGATATGGCTGAAAATTTACCCTTTACTCCAAATGAAAAATATTTTGAATGCATTTCCCATAACTATTTGAGCATAAGAAAATAATATAGGACTATGGAGATACGTAAGGTCCCCCAGACACTACATTAACCATTAAAAAAAGGTTCGATATGTCCAATGCAAATTTAACTTTCGTGCAAAAATTTTCAAACAAAAAGATTTTCACTATTGATCAACATCACAACCGCCAGAATGACTGATCACTTTTTAAATCTAGAAATAAACCCCAGTGGTGTCCTGCTGCAATAATCAAACCAAAATAAAGGTCAAAATAAAATTGGGATCAAGGAGTACAAATGGGTTTTTGTCCTTGTTACTTTACCCTAGTCTAGGAGTAATGATCCAATTGGAAAGCTTGTATTACCACAAGATAGTGTTCCTTGTGATACGGCCATTAAAAGATGGGAATTCTCCTACCACCTAACTTCAGGGAGAAATCAAAGTTGCTTTTCTCAAGCACAGACGTTAATCAACACTCTTGGTGGACTATAGTCTAAAATAGGTCTTACACTACCATTCATTCAAATTTGGAAGTTCTAAAATTAGCCATTCGATATACTTGGTCTACTTTTCCTAAAGCCGAAATTATTTAGGCATGCCAAAGTTTCCAACGTTGTATCGAGGACGTATTGTATTGTCATTATATAGAACGTATAAAACATGTATATACCACTTGATAATTTAAAAAAATCTTATATTTTCAATTTTTTTCCGGTCAATCTGTATATTTTTGTATTAGTGAACACCTTGATCCCTGTATCATGAATAATTTATAATTTTTTTTATTTCACCTCTGCCCTCTTGAATATTTATTCGTTAAACTTGAATGATTTCTGAATAAATAAGACATATCATTTAGGCATGAGGCTGGATTATACACAAATCTGTGGACTCTTACATAGGACATCAATGTTAAAATGAGTGCTAAACAGGTAATTTTAAATAAGTAAATACCCAGTTCTACCCCAGTCTGAAGTTGATTGTCTGTATCTAGTCGGTTCCAGAGAAAATACTCCAAACCCATCACTGATATCTATATCAAAACAGTAACGATAATAAGGCAATTGGATAAAACATAACATGAAAACAAATACCGGGCCGTGCAAAATTGTTTACCGATGATGTAAATATTCTTTTTAAGAGGTTTTGTGGCAACCAAACTGATTGTTTCGTATTTTTACTGTTAAAATAAACAAAAAACCTTTCTGTGAGAGCGTAACAAGTTCCACACGTGAGACCATGTCCAATCAGGAAACAAAGAGGATCGAAATTGCAGCCCTCCTCCGAGCGGGAGTGCCTCATAACAACATTAAGGAACAGGTTGAGGCCTCGTTGAAGACAATTTACAACGTTTCCAAGCGCTTGGAGGCTGGGGGTGATCTCAAGCATTCCCCTGGGGCTGGCAGGATGCCCACTGTCTCAACAAGGCAAGTAAAGGCAGTGTTCAAGAGGACTCTCAATAGGTCCATTGCCGAAATGGCCAGAAAGATGGGAACGTTGAGATGAACTGTTTCAAGGGCATTGAAAAAGCTGGAGGTAAGTCCCTGAGGCGTACTGAACGCCCTCTGCTAACTGAACGTCAGCGAGAAGTCAGACTTGAGCGTGCCAAGAAAATCTTGAATGATATCAAGAGCTCATCTGGACACATCATCATTTTTTCAGATGAGAAAACTTTTACGGTCGATCCTGTTTTCAACAGGCAAAATGACTATGTTGTGAGCTTTGGAGATGTGTAAGATAAGCACCACTATGTGGCAACAACAAAGCACCCTGCTTCGGTAATGATGTTGGGTCTCGTGGCCTCCAACGGGAAGGCCATGAAGCCGGTATGGTTCCCCACTGGCTACAGATTAACAGCGGAGGATTATGTGAAGATTCTCGCGTCCAAGGTCCGCCAACGCTTCCAAGAAAGCTCAGGAGTGGCTCAAGGACAACATGAACTTTTGGCCCAAGGACTACTGGCCCCCTCAGAGCCAAGATCTTAACCCACTAGACATCTCTATCTAGGCGCACGTGGATACCAAGGCCTGCAAAAAACAACACAAGAACATAAATGCCTTAAAGGCTGCTGTCAACAAGGCCTGGGCCTCCATGGACGCCGATTACATCCAGCAAGTCTGTGGCAGCTTCAGACGTCGCCTGACCAGTGTTATTGAGTCAAATGGTGGCTACATTGATTAAATTTGATCACAAACTATTTTATTATTCTAAAAATGTATGAATAAATTGTTTTTCAAGTCATTCGAAATGTCATTATTGTCCGCGATATGTTCTGAACAAAAATCGGTAAATAATTCTGCGCGGCCCGGTATATTAGAGAGAGAGAATGGGGTTAGTTTAAACAAAATTTAGCTTGTGGCATAATACTTGGTTTGCACAAGTTAACTTATTTTTCTAAGTTTAAAAAAAAATTGCAACTTCTGGAACCAATTTCATATAATTGTTAATCGTACTTTAGGTGTAATATCAAATAATCAATAAATAATAAAATAAAATGAAATTTTTCATACAAGTATAACAATTAATTTAACAAAAAAATATAAATTTTAAATAATGAACTTACATAATAAGAAAACAACATCTACAAAGAGAAAAACTGGGAAATTATATTTTTTGATTGTGGTCTAAAGTCCCAACGGAACTCAAACCTCCATATTGGGGAAAAGCGGAGGAATAGTTGACCGCTTTTCACTTTTTGCCATATTTCATAGGTTGTAGACGTTATATTAAGATCTGAATTATTTCTTCAAAGTTTATAACAATATAGAACTTTTGACACCTATTTCATAATATAGTTGATGGTAGTGCACCTATAAAATTAATTTTATAGCCAACATGTCTCAGTTAGCCCATGTCTCTCATCTACGAATATATCACTGACAACTTAATCAACATAAACCAGGAGCGGACGCACTCATTGCCCTCAATGGACCCTATGCAATTATTAGATAGTTATTCCTTTAAAGTGGTAAAGCACAAATTGTAGAAACTTTTAGGGTAGATCAACTCTCCTTCAATCATTTGAGTTTGGGTGTTTTTTTTCTTACTCATCTCTTTTGAAGGGAAAGATTGTGATACACAGATAAGATGTCCTTGAGATAAACTTTTGAAGCCTTGTTGATATTTATATGTAATAATAACAATGTCAATTATATAATGTGATTCAAATTTGTAAGAAGCCTTTTCTTTACACTTACATAAATAAATGTGTTGAAATAACTTGCTTACATTATGTCAATTATAATCTCACAATTGCAAAATATGTTCGCATAGATTACGCTTCTTTATCTTTTGAAAGATACGCAATACAAAACTTGAGTCACTTTGGTTGCATAGTTGTGAGAAGTATGTTATTTCTTATCAGAAGGGAAATATGAGTAAACTAGTGCAATAGTTACTCTTCTCAGTCTACTGGATTGACATTCAGAATGCTGATATCAAACTTAAATTGGAAGTAATTAATCAACTCCAAAACTCACTTTTAAGGCTCTTTTTCATTGACATATTTAAGCATAACATATTTTGGAACTATTCTAGGGGCATGAACTCGCGGATTCTATATTATGTGCATAAAATATTAGTAGCTATGTGAAAATTGTCAAAATTGTGTTCAGTGTAAGAAACAGGCCTAAAATAATGCCATAAAAATTATGGTTATTTTGAGAGTCAACATATTTGCTGAGAGATAATATAAACTAAAGTTTTCTTGCTTGCTAATACTTTTGAACTTTCAAAGTAAAGAGAAGTAATAAATAAGAGTACTATTATATTGCATGTTACCAACACCTACTTTTTTAGCCTTTATTTAGACAGCAAATAACTTATAAAAATTAGAATTATCAAAAATTTTCTGGTGAAGATGCATTTACAAAAAATATAATTAAAAATTTATTCGCCAGATTAAGGTTTACGAGCATAAAATATTTAAAAATCTAATCTCATAACATTACAATCTAAAATCAATAAAATACAAACATATAACGCTTTTAAACTTACAACTAGCTAGTTTTCTTTTTTTGTTTTTTTCTAAAAAGTTTGAGTATTTTCTGCAAAGTCCGAAGATGTCTTGATGCGTTTGATGAATGATATCTGAGGCCCAGTCCTAAGCACCCTCAATCGCCCTAGGGATCTTCAAAGCGAATTTAGTATATAATGCTACCACCGAAATTAAAATAGCACAAATATCCTCCCCAACTACAGGTTCTCCTACAGATATATTCTTTGCTAGGTAGCTCTTAATATTTTGATAAGCATTCCCTATCGACCTAGCTTTAGGAGTACTTTCTTTATTTTTAATGCACGACGAATATAATTACACTGGCTGACACACTTTTTAAACGTGAATCTAACTCCATTTTGGCTGTTGATTCCAAATCTGTCATATCAAGTTTTTGAATAACAGGGTAATAAAAAAATACTACAACACATACCAAAAATCCTTAATTTACGAGAGAAAAATAATACATTATTTTTGTTTTTTGTGATTTTATTTGCATATTGGCTGCTAGTTTTAATGTGTCACTAGTTGTTGGTTATCACATGAGGTTTTTGAACTATAGGTTGACTAAAAGTTTTATTTTATTTTTCAATACAAGAAACAACAATCTAATTTTGTTTAAACATACAAAACCAGAAAAAATACAAAATTTAAAAGTACTAACACATATTTGACAAAATTCAATATTATTACAAACATAGAATGATATATCAAACTAGTAGATGCAGGAACAGTGTATTTTTGTTTGTAGACAAACATATTACTTCATTTTTGGGGTAAACTTCCTTTTTGATGACGCCCTCTTATGTAGAGCATCTGAATGATCCCTCATCAAACTACAGCAGTAATCAGCCATCATATGCGAGTCCCAACTTCCTTGACTTTAATGTCTTTGTGGAACCTCTTACCTTGTTCGTCGCTAACATCTCCAAGGTTGTCTTGAAATGTGTCCAGGTGACCGTGTAAGTAGTGCAGTTTGATGCTAATTCTGCACCCGAGCTCTCGTAGACTAAGGAGAAGACTGGTAATTGTCGTTTTTCTTGTTCCCAAAAAAACCCTGCACCACATTAGTAAATGCAAAGTAGCAAAGGAAACAAGGGTATTTTGTGTAACCTCCTTGTTGACCCAAAAGGAAGTTCACTATTTTTAAATCCACCATTTTTAAATCCACACAGATTAACCACTAACCAGGTATTTCAATCGTTCAAGTACTATTTTGATGTTTCCATACTCATCCTTTATGGAGACTGAGTGTCCAATAGGGATACATCCATATATATTACCATTGTGAAGTAAAACACACTTTAAACTTCTTTTTGAGCTATCAATAAAGAGTCTCCACTCACTTGAATGATACGCAGATAATCCCATAGCCACAAAAAGCCCTTCAATGTCACTGCAGTATACAAAGTGATTGTCGGAATCAAAGAACTTCCTCAGTTATGCATCTCTGTTACGATAAAATGTGACACTTGTGCTCTGAGCAAGCATGTTTCGCTCTTCAGTCTGGAAGCCAACAACTCCGCAGATTGTTTAGGTAAATTCAAATCTTAAATAAGGTCATTCAATTCAGGTTGACTATACAGCAAAAGTTGACCAAACAATGAACCCAATTGTGTGTCATTTGCATCTGTATCTTCTTCATCATCATCATCGACTGAAGTATGTGCTTCATCATCAATATCTGCTAACTTGGTGAAAACAGGTACAGTTATTTCGTCCGAATGAGGAACTGGCCGTATTGCAGAGGAGATGCTAGGGTATGTCATGTATCGCTTGTTCTTTTTATTGAATCCTTGAACATTTACAAAGCAGAAGTAGCAATCATCTAGGGGGTTTGTTGGTTCTCTCCAAATCATCGGCACACCAAATTTGAGCTTAGCATTTTTTCCTGGAGACCAAGATCTCAGAGTTTCGAGACGAGTCGTGCATACTAAGTGAGGTGCCCATTTTTTGTTTTAGTCTCCAATCGGTACTTTAAAATAAGCAAGGGACACGCTCTTAACGAAGTGAGTTATGTTCTGTCTTTGAGGTTATAAAGTGAAGCATCCACAGATATAGCAGAATATCTCTGGGTCGCTACAGCACTTTCTTCTCCGTGAGGATGTAGACATGGCTAGCTTATACACTTATACAACAGATGTGTTCGGATTTCGTAAACAGCTATGATGGGGATTTAAAAAATATTTAATATATAATCTCCAACGTTTACTAAATCCAAATGAGAGCAACACAAGAATAATAACCAATGAGAGTTTTACTGGTATATATTGGATTAAATAAAGGATATATTTATTGCTAAAGGAAGAGTTGGCACACATCGAGATATATATTAAAACGCGTTAAGTACTTGATTTAATGAGAGAGAAAGATACATACATAACAGGAACACGTTGTATCATTATAGGCTTTTTTATGTAAACATCCACAAATATTAAATATCAGATAGCACAAAAACTTGATGTGATGTGGCAAATCTAAGTATATATTCGGCATCAGCAGCCCAAATTCTATAAGAATCTGTTGTCAAAGTCCATGCAAGGAAAAAAATTGTTGACCAGTGTTATCGTCGTAATTATATTAACGTTATTGTCCTCCAGACCCCTCAGGTTTAAATTAATAAATAATCTCAGAAAATGTAATTGTTTTTGTGCTGAGGATTTCGACTATTTTTACATCTCTAAATATCAGACAATCCTTCCTTTTAAAAATAGAATTTTCTGTGAGTATGTAATTATTCCTCCCTCCCCTTCTTTATAAATATATATAGTTTCAAAAATTAATGAGGTAATCCTTACAATTAAAAAAAAAAATGTTCAAGAGTAGAGCAGCTTAGCTGTCATTACGTTTCCAAGCAGCTATAATACGGTGAGTCAGGAAATAAACACAAAATCCCACTCCATATCACGTAAAGACATAGTTAAGAATTACTTTTATTTCTATCTTCAATCCTATTCTGAGTTCAACGAGGAATGACACTTATGGTACCCGGCAATTTTCCCTTAAAATATTTTGCCTTAACCCATTTCGCTTTAGGACATTTTGCCTGAAGGATATTTCGCCTTAATATTAAAAATAAATGAGATTTATGTTATTTCCTTGTTATTTTTAGTTGAAATTGATGTTCCCTTTGAATGTTTAAATCAAATTATGTAATACTTATAAAAATAAAACGCATTAAATAGTGGGTTTCTTTTAGAATAATGATCGAATTATGTTTTGTCTAATGAAAATTAAAAGCGGAGTAGTGATTAACATTTCTTCCGTTCAAGTAATTGTCCTGCTTCTTTATTTTCTTTTTCTTATTTTACTTATTTTATTACCTACTTTGTCTCTGTTTCGAATTCATTGCATAGTGAAATTTGGTTGGTGTATGTATTGACATTTTGGGGAATGATTCCATTATTTTTTATTGTAAAATTAGATATTTTAATTGAAAAATTCCAAAGCAACATAAATTTTAACCAAAATAACAAAAACAACCTATAAATTTCATTTATTTATAAAATAAATTCAGGCAAAATATGTTAAAGGCAATATTGCTTTAAAGCAAAATGTCCTAAGGCGAAATGGTTTAAGGCTAAGCAAAATTACCTAGTGCCCTCCACAACACATCATCAGGATTACTTTCTCCCTTTAAGGAGCAAATAAACGTACTTCTGATTATTTGTACTTAGAGGTTCTCTTCTCAAGAATTAAGGATTAATTACTACAGCTTTGAAAATTATAATTGCTGTTTAGTTTGCGCCAAAAAAAGTATTGCACTCGTTTAAGAGCATATATTTTTCAACTTAATTTATATAAATTTCAAATTTTCTTTTTAAATTTGTGTCTATTAGTTCCCCATATGTCCCAATATTGAATTAATACTTTCTTTATACTAACAATTAATTACACAAGCTAACAAAATGTTACTTTTTCAAAAATCTTTTAAGTTCCATATTTAATTTTAGAAGTACTTGATTTCTAACCTATGCATACTTAGTATTTTTTAATGCAAAGATTGAGCAATGTTAAGCGCTGGATCTTATATTACTTTGTGAGGATTTATTATAGAAAGGACATACATATATACAAATATAAATAGGTAAACAAGGGAGTTTTTATATATTGTTATATCAACTTCGAGCAATTTCAACATCAAGAAAATTAAAACCAAACCAATATTGCTGCTAAATTAGACCTTTTATGAGCAGATATTCTTTTGTAAATTAATTTTAAATTATTAACGCTTCAAATAAATTCCCTTGACTTACAAAAAAAAAAAAAAAAAAAAAAAAAAAAAAAAAAAAAATGAAAAACCGAGTCTTATTTTTATTCAATATAATAATAATGATGTTTTATTTACTTTGTTAATATATTTTAATATTTTCTTAATATTTCATATGTAATTTTACAGAGAGTAAGTCTATTTTTATATAGAATATGGATTATTCTTCAATTGGGGGAAAAATATAGTTCAAATTGAAAATTCTGGAAAAGTAGAGCTGATTTGAAAAAACTACTTCCGTAATTAGCGTGTTAATTATGTATATATGTTAAATACAGGCTCTAAACAAATAGGATGACTCCAAAAAATGGTTCCTGTATCGAATGTTCACCTCATTATTTCTAAATAAGTCACTCCGAGATCCAACGAAGAAAATTTGCTCTTTCTGCGGATTAGAAACTGAGACAAACAGGCTAACGTTCAACGAGTGCTCAAGGATTCAATATATTAGGGGGACCGTGGACAGGAGTAATCTTGCTGAGTACTGGGTGAAGCTATATGTCCTGAACTAGCTCCTAACGACGTTGAGCTGGTTCTCAAACTTAAAAAGAAAAATGAAATTTTGGTTGTGATTGTCCTTTCAATCGTCTACACGATCCGGTGTAGGAAAAAGTTATCCTAGGCTGTTTGGACAAATATATATACAGTTTCCATTCATGTTCTCGAATATTATACAGATGAGGCAGACCAGCTTGGATCAGGAGAATAGACGAACGGGTATGTAGAAGGAAGAAAGGATGGATAGGAAAAAGATGAAGCATTTTATTTTCTTTACGATCAACTGGAATTCTGAAACGGTAAGATGAGCGATAGAAAAAAAAATGTTTATAGAGTTACTAGATATTGAAATTAAAAGACTTTTTGTTGACTTATATATATATACACTAACTATTGTTCTCACGAAACCTCTTATTTAAAAAGGAAAGAAAAATATATTCTTAACATCAAGTTTCTTGGATAATGTCGAAAATTATCCCAACTAAATAGAGATTTAAATAAATCTTTATTGCACAAAAACTAAACGTTTTAAAATACAGCTTATATTGATAATTTTTCGTTTTCATATAAGAAACTATTGTTTTTCACAAAACAAAATAACTCTTCCTAAAAAGTAAAAAATGTTTGCGTTTTGGATGTATATATATTTTTTCATCATTAGATTTTTGTGCATAAGGATAAATATACCCACATCATTTTCGATGCAATTCTTCTGGTAAATCTTTTAACACGGCTAAGTCATATTAATCAAGACAAATTTATTAGAAATGTTATGTGATCTTGTATAATGTATGTGTATAAAACTTATGTGTATCGTAAATATTTGCTCAAATCTCTTTTCGAGGCATATACGTATACTTCTAAAGATATAAAATAGATTCATTATGTACATAATACTGCTTGACAAAAAGTTTTTGGACGAACATAACTAGCTCAATATCTCTAAAGTATTAGCTTATTGTGGGACTGGTAATAAATATGAATCTTTTACTTCATATAAGTTTATATAACGACTAAAAAATGTTGGGAAAACGGATTGAGATCGCTAGTCTCTTACGCTCCGGGCTAACTCCAACAGAAGTTGCCAGACTAACAGGGTAAGAAAAAATATAGTCTACCTTCTTAAAGGGCATGTCGAGCGAGAGGAGGGACGAGATGACCAGCCTTGAAGTGGTTGACCTCGGACCATCACCTTTGTGGTCGAGAGGAAGGTCAAAGCCGCCTGAATGCAGCTGACCACATCATCACACTCGAGGAGGAGGTGTTATCAATGATTCAGCATATTTTTGGTAACTACCTCTTCATCTTCCAGCAGGATTGGGCCCCACAAAGACGAAGCAAATGTAGTTGGGAACTCATATTCCGAAGAGTGGGCTCTGATCAAAGGAGATGTGCCCCCCCTCCAGCCTGGACCTCAGCCCCTTGAATTACATAATTTGGGCTCAAATTGTCATTGCAAGAAACGGCACATGTATTTGGAGAATACATGTACTGGACAATTAATCAATATGTTTGTAAAAAATAATCAATAAATATACATATTAAAGAACTAGATTAATTTTGAAAACTTTCCGAGAACTTTCTGGCAAGTAGGTATTTTCAGGCAGTTTTCGGATAGATGCACGCTAAATATAGTACACGTACGTACAGCGTACGTACGTGTACATCATAGTTTTTATCTTTTTTGAATAGAAAGCAATCCATTTTTGAAATATAATACAAATAACACTTTTGACAGATTATCTGTTGCTTTGCAATACTTATTTGTTAAAATATTGATTTCTTCAAAAACGTTCAGACATACTTTCTTAAACCTCTCAAAATCATTAAACATAGATATCAAAGAGCATTTAGCAGATTTCAAAAGTTATTGGAACGATTTCGAAAATTAGAATCATGCTATTTATACATAGTAAAAATAAAAATTTATGTACAGGAGGAGGGTTCAAAAATTAGAAAATTTTAAATGTCCTTTTACCCTTCTCCATATTTTTATTTTGTGCCAATTGATGTCAACCTTTTGAATCAAAAGTTTGTAATTCAACAATTTTTTACAATTTTTATTCGATATGTACCTTCCATTCTGAATGATGGCTTAATACGGGGACAAACAGAAGCTTGATGAAGTCCGAGGACAAGTTGTTCCACTCCTCCGTGATCACGGCCTTCAGGGAATCGAAATTCAGAGGAGAAGTCTTGTTCGTCTTGCCCTCCAAGATACACCTAACAACGAAGTCCAAGGGGTTTACATCGGGTGAGGACGGAGGCTAAAAGTCTGTCGGTGAGAAGACAGCTATGATCTTCCTTCTGAAATGCTACACCTTCTTGGACGTGTGTGCCGGGGTACCATCTTAGGTAAACACATAGTTGTCACTGGGGAACGTGCTCTTCAACCATGGTAAGACAAGATACCTGAGGAATTTGTAGTAGACATCTGAGTTGACTTTCTCGTTGGCTTTGAAGAAGTACGGAGGAATTTTGCTGCCGTCGGACACCACGACGCTGAGGACCATGACCTGAGCTAAATGTTTGGTAGTGAAAGTTCCCTTGATCTGAGCTTTAGATTCAGCAAGGAAAATATCATTGGTCCTGTTCAGAACAGCATCCACTTGTCTAATTCTGCGCTGAGGAAATCACGCACCCTCTGCTGTTTTGCTTGTTGCTAGGACAGTTTAGATTGCACAAAAAACAAAAACAATAAAAGATAAAATTGTGGCTTTTTGTGCTCTCTTTCGAATGGTGCCAAGTACAAAATTGCTTTAGAACTTTTAGAACTGAAGCTAGTTGGTCTCGAAGAGGATTCTGATTTTTGAGTCTTCAACCTGTATGTATCATATTAGTGAGTAAAAAATATTTTCACAAATATATACAACAGTCAATATTTTTGAAAGATGTCCATTCGGCGAATTATAATACATATATTTAGATATGAGAGTCACAACATATCGAATTTGTTATGTAATAATGTTTTTAAATAAACGAATAAAACAAAATATTTGGACAAAAAATTTATAAGGGGGATACAATAAGTAGGACGTTCTTTCATCAAAGGTGCATTTTTGGACTTTGCAGTAATTCTAAGCGATGATTAGATTAATTTAAATCTTATAAATTTTACAGTGGATGAATATTATTATCGTAATTACAATGGGTAAAAGAGTGAAGGATTAGTTGTTATTTATGTTATCATCATAATACATCCTTAGATTCTGAAATATTTGGAATAAAATATTCAAACAAATATACAATAATAATATTTCTAAATAAATAAGCTAAATAATAAAAAGAAAATAATTACGTAAAGTCTTTTCATTCTACTTTTCAAATCCTTTACAGAACTTAATGATATAATCAAAAAATTTATATCAATTTTAATTTAACTCAGAAAAATGTTATTTTTGTGTCTAATATAGATTATATTTCAGAAAGTCTTTTACATGAGAAAATGTCTGTCTAATAGGTGAATATCTGAAAGATTGTTTAAGTTTGAACACATACAGAGTACTAAAGAAAATGAGTTTTTTTCTGTTATTGTATAAATACTTTTTTTTTTTTTTGAGAAACCTTCAAAGTATCTATTTTACGTCCAAAACTATCATTTATTAATATTCAAAATATTGTTTAATAACATAACCTTTTACAGAGTTGTTACTTGCGTTATCAATCCCCGTTGTGATAATCAATATATCTAGCGTCAAAGTATCATCTGTTTATATCCTACTTATATCTATGTCACTCGCCTTTCTCAAAAAAGTAGATTCCTTTGTTGGCTATTCTATTTAATGATTTATGACCATGTTAAACATTCAATTATACAGAATAAATGATATTTAAATTAGATGATAATCACAAAAGAAATTGTTAGAGCCATCGTTTCATGTGTTAAAATTAATTGCTGTTGATAAAGATGAAAAAGAGCTGGATTTTCATTAATCAGTAGTTTTCTACTACAGGGTAACAATCTTTAATTTAAAAAAAAAGTTAAGATAATTTTCTTTTCTTTCTCTCTCTCTTTTTCATCTTCTTTTTAAGGAGTTATTTACACGACACACGCCATCGTAAACCATCATCAATGAAGAAATATATGTACTATATTTAAGAAGGAAAAAAAAAGAGAAAAGAGAAGAACACTTTTCTTTCGCCATAAAAAGTTTTTTTTATTAGCGATGCAAAATAACGCCGACGGAGAACCTCTTGATAAAAAAAAAGCAAAGAAAAAAAAAAGTAGTCAGAAAAAGCAAACGAGTGAGCCTGCGCTTTTAATAACTTCAGTATGGGATCAGCTTTAAGTAGGACCACATATTGCTGGTTACATTTTTGATATTTAATTACTATTCTTCTTGTGCCAAATAATCTCTGTGACATTTTTTACTCCATTTATGTGATTCATTTATTTTGTTTTAATCATTTTCTTCGTCTAAGAGTTGTTATTTATTATATCAAACGGTAAGATCAACTGTTTTTTCTTCTTGTGTCTCAATAGATGAAACTAATATTAAGTGAAATTAAAGGTCATAATACTATGTACTTTTTGAGAAGTTAAAGTCAACAAACTCAGAATATTATAGGTATATACAAAAACAAAACAAAATCTTCTTTTCATTTAGCATCTTAAATATTTATAAGTTTTTTTGTGGATTTCTATAAGCATATCAAATATGTGGCTCTAATATATCATTTGAGTAAATGAATCAACAATCTTTGTATAAAAAACTTCCAATTACCACCAAAACCATTGTATTGTATTGAGATGTAATTTGTACAAACTTTAAAAACATGGAACATATAATATTTTAACTACTTGTAAAATAAATTTATTATGTTTTTTTTAAACCATAGAAAATAATTAGCTTTGTTTTCTGACAATGACATGTTCATTTTTAATAAAAACCCTTTATGTTTGAAATAAAACAAACTTTGTAAATTTTATAGGTATATACATTGTGGCTTTTGTATTTTGGACGTAAAATCGATACTTAGAAGGTTTATCCAAAAAATAATAATAAAAAATGGACTATAACTGGGAAAATTTATTTTCATAGTGTTAAGGAAGTGTTAAGACTTAAAAAGTCTTTCAAATATTTGCCTATTAAACATGCATGATTTCAATTATAAACTTATTTAAAAGTTTTCCATCATGCTGCACCACACTTCAAGACTGATTGATTATTAAAAAAAAGAAGGTAATAATGTTAAATAACCAGCTAAATACTTATCTCTTAAAACCATTCTACAAATTTATTTTTGACATGAATTTATATATGTGTTTAGGCACAATAAATTATTATCTATTGCAACAAGTGATAATTACTGTAATTTTTTCTTTCTTCTTATTTACTTATTTGGGAACCAAACAGAAAGTTAAGTGAGAAAGCTTTTGCTTAGTAAAAAAACTTTAGAATTGTGAATAAATCCATTTATTTATTCATATTATATTTGTCACTTTAACAGAATATCAAAAATCCTTCTTTTTCTTCTTTGATCAAAGGATCTGCTAACTAGTTTAGGAAGTACTCACAATCTATAGAGACTTTCTATTTCATATGATATATAACACTATGAGACCCTTGGAGGGAAAATATATCCCCTTTCTTTCTTTTCTTCTACATATATAAGTACTAATGTTTTATATATAAATCTAATATATTATAAGATACAAATATACTATATTTTTTCATTACAGCTATTGGTTATTAATATATATATATATAAAGAGTTTATTTCGAATGAAAGTTTGTTTTCATCTCACGATAAGTTTGTTATTTTTATAAACAACTATTTACTTGTACAACCAACCCTAACCACTCCGTTTTTTATGTTATATAATGTTCTAAAAGAGGTACAAGCCATTTATATATGTTTGTTCTAATTATCATCATCAATTTTCTTTACTATAAATTAAAGTACTTTATCTGGAACATAATGGGACAATTATGTTGACACGCCTCTCTCAGTTGTAATAAGTATGTATATAAGGGTGGTTTGTTATCAACTTTTTTCGAATTTTGGATAGTTAAGAAAAGTAGTCATGTGGTTAGAAAATAACCATGGCAAAATTTCATTTTCCTAAGATGTCATCCAGTTCAAATTTTGAAAGGGGAGAAAAGTTATTTATTTGTCAATCAAGATAAAATATAGTATAAACCATGATTTTAAATATTTTAATTATGATATACATTATTCCAACTCATAAAAAAACATTTCAAAAGTTTTTTGTTTTTTTAAATCTGCCATATGGAGAAAAAAAAAACCAGTAACTTAAGATAATTTTGATTTTTCCTTTCTAAAAATTAAAAAAATACGGTATACACGAATGATCAAATTTTAATTACTTTTTTCTTTTTTTTTTGGTTCCATAACAACAATTTTAGAATAAACTTTTTTGATATTTTTTATAGGTTTTAAAAAATATATTTCAAAATTATTTTATGCAACATAACTAAAATTTTCTACTTTGCATCTATATTCATTCAGTAAAGAGTTTTTTGTTTTTTCATAATTTGATCCTTGTAGGATAATGAAATTTTGTATAGGTATTTATAGGTACCCTATGACAACTTTTTCGCCCTAACCGTAAATGTAATTCGAAAAAAAGTTGAAGATCAAACCGACTTAATGTATATCGAGTCAATAATTATTGAAATTTCTTTTAAAAAGTGTAGTTATTAACTTCTTCTCAGAATTGGATCACAGTGAAGAAATACCCATAATTTATCGATTAATTGGTTTAAGATATTATTTACAATGATCAAATTATCAGAGAGAAAACTGAAAAAATATCTTACGTATTGTCAAGTTCCCGAGTATAGATAAAACTTTTTAAAGCTACTCATTAAATAAATTGTATCATAAACTTATCTAAACTGACTAAGATGTCTTTTGTGATAAAATGGGCAGATAGTAGGTCATTCAAAAGGGATGAGCAGCCATTATTTTTAAAGATAAACGAATTTAGTTTGTAAGCTTACATATAATAGCCTAGTGACTAAGTTTTAAATGCCTTAGAAGTAAATAAGACAAATTTTATCTTTTTCTTTGATAAAACCAATTTTAGAACTTGCATGAATAGTATTCAATAAACAATATCGAAAAAGTCATTTATATTAGAGTCAAATCAAATAAAATTTGCATAAGTAAAAACTCCTACTTCTATGATGGTACTGTTGGGTTTCTATAGTATAGCCTTATCTCATAATAAATAAGTAGACTCAATGCTTACTTAAAGATTAGAATACTATTTTTATCCTAATAATTATCCTAAAAAATATTTAGTTGTCCCAGATGTGATGTATTTATTTGATGTGCAGTTCCCTGCACACAGAGCTAAAATAATTAGTTCACGACTAAATAGAAAACGACTATAATATATAGATATTAAGCTTGATGAAATGGCTTTGGTGGCAATGATATACATAGGTTATAATGTCAAAAGTGAGGATATGACTTATAATGAGTATATTATATGTTCTCCAACGAGATTCTGACAACCCATATTATAAATTTTGGTATCCCGGGAAGTTTTGGGATGAGATATAAATATTGTGAAGTTTAAGTAATAACCTCTGCCAACAAAATTAAACAGAGTGTATGTTTTTACCGCTGTTTGTTCGTTGATATTTTGGTCACTAGGATTATTGCAAAAGTTAGGGGTTGACTTTGTTCTAACTGAGTATTAATATTAAATATGATCACAGTAAGAGGCCACTAAATTTTGAGAGGTTAAGGTAGAACACAATGTTAATTATGCATAAAAGTACATAATTTTTCAACATATTGAGATACAGAGCTCAAGCTGGTGTCCTTTTGTAGCTTTAATAAAGATGTTTCATATAACAAAAAAATTTAGTGAGTGAAAAATGACTTAACGGGGAGGTTTGTCCTCTACCGAGTACCAATTCTAGTTTATTATACATTTCGAAGGGATAAAATTTATTTCAAGATACTCTTGCCTATACATTTATTAGAAATTCATAATTGATTAATTCTTGTTTCCTATAGAAGGTTAAGTTATTGGTACTTCCTTGGGCATCATCAGTATTTGCGTCGTTAAAAGCTTTACCTTAATATTAATTCCACTTTTTATTGAATGAATTATATAAACGTTATATTTTTGAGAATTTTTTTTCTCTCGGGAATTTATCGTAATTGTAAAATCCCCAGAAATCTTGGGAAAAATTGATTCTTAGATTTAGGAGGTACATCAATTACATAAGATTTTGAGATAAAAGATGACAATAATTGAGTCTTTCTCACTTTACTGCCCACTATAATCTAAGGTAGGGGTCGGCAACCTTTTAGACATAGAGTGCCAACTTCAACATTTATAATCAATGAGTGTGCCACTATCAACAATAATGGTAAAATACATAACCAAACTACAGGAATATGTTCTAATTTGCGTGTATCACTGAATATGCCTCCACGTGCCATAGGTTGCCGACCCCTAATCAATGAGTAAACATGACAAGAACGATAATCCTTTTACTCTTACTTCTATGCTTTTTAAACTACATATTACTAGTTACTACGTTATAATTAAAATATTACAGAACAAAAGAACACATATTAATTTACTTATATACTATATTGCTCTTTAATTAATTTTTTTTTCTAAAATTAATATTTATTATTGAATTCATATATACGAGTATAGCGTTTAAGGTATGAAATTCTAACAATATTATAATCTTATGGGCAATCTTAGTTATTAAAGTACTTCTTGTTCTATTCAGTTTTTAATCATATAATAATGATCTAATTTCAGTAAAGCTTTAAAGCAATTTTCAATATTCAGAATCAGTTAAAATATTAATGATTATTTTATTGGTGTTTTTAATTCATTGAAATTTTTGACTCAACATTTACTCCATAACTTAGTTTTTAATGAAAAATAACTCAAAAACACTTATAAACAAATCAAAGTCAAATTTAAAAGTACCACAGTCTTCTGAAAATGCGTTAAATTTACATCAACTTTGCAATATCATTCTATTACAAATACACAGACAAAAATAGGTTGAAGCAGTTGAAAAAATAATATAATAAAAGAACATATATAAAGTAGACATTTTCAGCGACATCTTAGTTTGGAAAAATGTCCTCAAGCTTTTTAGCCTTTTTCATAATTAAGTATTGTAATCTTTTTCAAAAAAAATTTAATACAATTGTTAATAATTCCTTCATTTAAGTAAAAAATATTTTCTCCCTTTATGAAAAGAAGGGAAAAAAATAACAACAGAACAACTTAACTTTAAAAAGTTTTAATGTGATAAGACTTAAAACCGAAACAACTAATCGTTAATTAGAAGGGGAAAATGAGCCTTATATACCCTGAATCCCTCTCTGTTTGTTTGAAATTTTAATAAGTTCTTGAGATGTGCCATTTTGAGGCGGCACACTCTCATACAACCAGAAAAAATAGAAGCCTTCTTCGTTCGTAGCTTTTATTTGACAATACTAATATTGAATTAAAGAGTTGGAATTACTTTTGTTAAATATCAAATAAAAAAATAATAATTATATGTATGCATAATAAAAATATGCTTAAATAATCTTCGCCTCTATTCTTCCCACATACAATATAATAAGGACCTACTTCATAAACTCTTCAAAAACATAAATGATGGAGTAAAGAAATGACATCCCCCATAGTAAATTTATTTGTTAATCGTAAAGTAAGTAGGCGTAATGAAGTAGTGGTAGTAGTCATAATGGTTTTATCAGCTCTACATACATATATGCATGCTTTTTAAGTGAAAGTCAATTTTGAGTATTTGGTTTTTAATTTTTCAAGTAGGTTATTTGTATATGTATAATCTTAAGAGAAATAAAACTTCGTTAAACTTTGATTATATATGTATGTTAAAATGAAAGCTTGTATGTTATTTTACCTACATCAATGAAGAGATGGTAACGAGGTTTGTTCATCATTCATTAAAATACTTCATAAATCAAGTTGCATTAAGCAACAGAGTTCAATCAAGAGGAGAAGGAGTGAGAAAAAATGAGTGAGTGTCTGGTTTTCATAAAAAAAAATCATATGATTATTTTTTGTTAAAAAATATTTTGTAACAATTTGAAAAATTATACCAGCTGGTTCAAATTAATTGGGAGAATATTTAAAGTCTTATAACGAACGAATTAGATAGGTTAGAGTCATAAGTGTTTTATTATTTGAAAGCTACATATAATGACATTCAAATATTCATAATGAAATTCGCCTCTCTTGATGACTTCGGCCACACCTTTTTAGGAGGGATAAAATAGTTTAAGGAAGAAATTACACCTTCCAACAATACAGTGCACTTGCCCACAAGGCCAGAAAAGTGCAGAATATATTGCCAACGAAATATCCTCACTTTTGGAGACCGGTTTTTTGGCCTTCATCCAGCCTGGAACTGAACCCATACGATTTATATCTCTGGAATCGGGTAAAAAAAATGAGGCTGTAGAGGCTTTGAAGAAGTCAATTACCCGTAGAATAGTAAAGCTAGATCTGCACGAGGTCGCCTGGACCTTCCATAGCTTCTAGCATTGTGTGGGTGAGGTTATGAAGAGAGGTGGATCTCATTATAAATATAATCTAGTTCGTTCGTTAAAAGCCTTTAAATATTTTCCCAATTTATCTGGGCGACCCTGTATGTATTTAATAACACTACATAATTGTAATGGATATTAAATTAAACTATTGTAAAACCTCATGATATTTCTGCTCCAATAAAGCAAAGAAAAATAAAACAATTGTACTTAAAGTATTATCTTTTAACATATCTTGTAATACTTATACCTAAACTGTAGTCTTGAAATAAAACAACGGATTAAAAAAAAAATATGAAGAGTGACAATGTTTTGGGATTAGGTTATTTTAAGTTTACTATCAATATCTTTATCAGCTTACTGACAGTTAGATGTTAATCCAAATCTTCCTACAAAAAAAAAAAAAAGTATGCTCACGTATAACATATTTTATTAGAAATAATTTTCTATTTAATAGTTTATTATATTGCGAGAAATGGCCAATAAACATAAATAAAAAAAGCGAATGTGCAGAAAGGAAATGTATTGATATATGTATTTACTTTGCTTTTTGAATCTTATATTCTCCTGATATTTGCAGATAAAGATATTTATCAATTTAGATAATTGGATATCCTAATTTATGAAATATAACTTTTAAGACAAATATACGCATCTCCTTAATATAACCTTGTAATACCCACATATGTAGAGATCCTATCCAACTTTCAATTAATATATTTTTATACATAATAGTCATCAATCAAATGATTCTCAGCACCAATATTGTAAAGGTATCAATATTATGAAGGCCATACCTACAAACTTCTCTCTCTTTAAATCACATGATTGTTTAAATGAAATTGATATATTTAACGAATCAGAAACTTAATAAATGGTATCAAGGCTTTCTACTCATTCTTCTAAAAAAATAAATTTACCAACTAATTGAATGAATAAAGGCTTTCTACACGCTTAGAATAGAAATTACACAGCATTGAAGTGAATGTCGTTATGGGATAAAAGTAAGACGATCACTCTAACTTTTTGGAAACTAGTCAATGTTATTCCAGAAATAAAAAAATCTCTTTTCTCATAGATTAGATGCTTTTAGTAATGTTGGTTCCCCGTAGTATGTGTGCAATCGGTTTACGCTAGATGGTGTTAGAAAGATAAGATTTGGTTCTAAAAAAAACTTTTAGGACATTTTTGTAATTGTTTGAGCGGCCGTCAAAGATAGACACCAGCAAAAGAAAATTTGTCATATTTTACAGGCTTTTTTTCAAACAAGGCGAAAACGCAAGGCAAGTAGCCGAAAATTTGAATAGTGTTTATGGTCCTTAAATTGTAACAACCAATTATGCACAAGTTTGTTTTTGTCGATTCCGTTCCAGTAATTTTTATGTCGAAGATGTACAACGCTTTTTGTCCATTTTTCCAAAATGTGTATAAAATAATAGAAATCGTCGAATCCGACTCTCATGTTAGTACTGTTTTGACTGGAAATGAGATGAGCATTTACGAAAAAAAAACCATTAAACATAATGTATTTCTTTTTACTACACTAATATGTTGGACATGTCCAAAAATTGTGCTCAGGAAAAGTTAATCCCCTGACAATCAATGTTATATCGGTCCTACAAACTTATTAAGTTAGGTCCTTGATGACGTCACTCAAAGTCTTTTTTTTAATCTGTTCTAGTACTGACAGTCCTAAGGGTCCATAGGAAAAGTCCTAAAAACTGATAGAGCCTGTCCTAAGACTGGACTGAATAGACCGAATAAATAATCGACTTCACAGTATTTCCTAGATAAGAAAGATTAATTGGACTGCGATAACTATTTGTTGTAACTTCATCTGACAATTTAGAGGAAAAAAGAATAATCTTTGCTGGGGTTTTTTATATCTAGGAAGATAATGAAGATTTTTTCCTAATTACCTTCATTCATGGATTTGAAATATTCAAAAAGTAGAGAAATCTGGGCTCAAGTTATTCAAATGTATTTATAAATGTCCTCATTCTGAACAATTACTGCTCCTATTATAAAATACATATTATTGTGCTTTTTTATATTTGATTAGTTTTACTATCAAATTAAGAATATCCTGATAATGAATAAACTTTTCAAATTAAGGTTGACATTTTTTAAAATGTATTTCTTTTATTAGTTATTTGTATTATTTATACAGAGCTGCTTCGTAGAATCGATAAAATAATTGCATATATTGCTCTAGGACTTAGAGTATGACTTGCAAGCTTGAAATGAACTTTCTTTTATGGTGTTTGAATCGTAATTATATCTTTTTAAAGACGATTAGAAAAAAATATGAGGTTTTTTATTACAAAAAATAAGAAATAAATGATTATCATTCATTTTATGTTGGAGAAAACGAATGAATATATTAGTAGTTCTAAGATTTAACCCTAATGAGATAAATATTATTTGTGAAAGCTTATTACGTTTTTATATTACTTTTCATAGCATTTTACTAAACTGTATAATTCAAATTGATTGTTGAATAACGATATTGCTTAAATTTACTCATATTCATAAAAGAACCTTCTACTCAATTTCAAGATTATTGATAGTAAATCGATAATTTATATATAACACAAGCAATAACCAAAAAATGTATCGAGGTTTGGTGTATAAATAAAAGAATATTATTTAATAATTGTTCCTTATATTACCATTAGTACAACAACACTCGTGTAGTCTGTTTTATTGTTTCGCGGATTTAACAGACAATTTGCTACAATTAGTGCTACAACTTAGTGTTTTATTCTTTTTCCATTCTTTTTGGTTAATATTATTCAAAAAATACTCTCAAAAAAACTGTAACATAGTTAAAAAATAGATTAATAGAAGGTACACTAATTTTTTGGACCCCAATAAACTCTTTCTATTTCATTATTGATTATTAAACTTGAGATTATTGAACAATTTTATTGGTCCAAATGAGCTAAAAAAAGGATGCTAAAATTTTGAAAATGAGCACCAAAAATATCAAAACTGAGCAATATGTATTTTAAAAAAATACAATTTTATAAGAATTATTTAAAAAAATAGTATTGCTTTATATTTAGCATTTTTTTTTGATAAGTTTTGATATATTTTATCTACAATTCACGGGTTAAAAAATATTTTCTTCAGTAACATCTGTTTTCAATCAGTATTGGTAGTTTAACATACGTTTTACCCTTTGTATAAATGGAAAATTAAAAATTTTCAATTTAATGTAAGTTATGGTATTGCTCTTTTAATGCAAATTCAAGGGGTTTATTTGAAAAAAAACAATTTGCACCAAAAAAAATTTATTGGTTGTTGTCAAAAATCTGGTCCTTCACATATCCGATCGTGTAGTTATAACCTTGATTGTATAATATACATAGTTTTCCTTTAAGAACGAAAGAGATTTTTTTATTGTTTTCCTGCCTAATGAATTTAGAGGTGGATTTTCCCTTAAAAGTATCATCAAAGAATCATCGAATCTGTTGTGTAATCTAAGTAGAATCCATTTTTATTTAATACCAGTCTAAAAAACTGAGCAATTTTCACTCAAAAAAAGTCAAAATGAACCATTATTTCAGCAAAAAGAGATCGCTCACAAATCCTAAGACTATTAAATATGTCACAAGGTGAACTTCGAACAGTCTGTGAAAGATTTATTTAAGATTTATGAAGTAGTTTAGTGTATTTTAATGAAATAGTCGATTTTACTATATAAATATATTTTTTGATACACTTGCGTTATGAAAAAATTATAAATGTTGTACGAGTACAAGATATCAAAAGCAAAATTCAACATATTTAAATAACTCTTAATAGTATTTTTTTTAAACGAAAAAATGAGATAAAGTTTATAAATATATTTTGAATACAAATCCTTTTATACAATTTTTTTGACAGTTAAAGCCCATTAATAATAGCCCATTAGTTAAATTAATGTGATCGTTTACAAAAGGCATTTTAATACACTGATGAAATTTTTAGTTATTGATAGGAATTTATCCAGCAACAATGATTTGATTATTTTTATATTATAGAGTTAAAACAATTAGTACTTTATTAAGGGAAACTTTACTGCGATAAAAGGATTTAAAATAATATAAATAATTTACCTATATCGATCCACAGAAACATTAGAGTCATTAGCAAAATTAATTTACATAATCGTGAATTTGGATATGTTTTAAAATCATATGTAAGAGTGGTATAGGATATAAAATCCTGGTATGTAAAAATACAAGCAACCAAACATGAACTTAATCATTGTGTCAATTTGGAATGAGAGCAATTTAGTTTTAATGATGTTTCAATTCTAGAGTCCATAATCACTCCAATGTCGATCCTCGATTCTTGTCTACGCCCAACAAGGACTATAATTATAATTTCCGTGGAATCAATCAATGTTATTGGTATTTTTTCACGTATTAGTGATTAATTTACACTTAGATGTTTTCTAAAAAAAAAGACATGTTCTGATTGCAACTAAAAAAAGTCTAATACTTGTTCTATGTCATATTTTATAATGTATTATATATGATACATATTTTTTTGAATGGTACTTTTTATTTTTATTCACAAAAAGGAATTTCTAAGTATTTTAAATTTTTTTTGGGGTGTATGGAGAATTACAATTTATTTATATTAAAAATATAATGAAACTACTTATGAGTCAAAAGTAATACTAGACCTATTCAGTTTGAATATTCCTAACGATGACTTTCCAAACACGATAATAACTCTAAAAATTCTTATGAGTAACTTTTTACCTCCTTTGTTGATACAACATATTTAATTATTACGGAACATTACAATTTTTAACCCTTGACACAATAAAAAATATAAATTCGGAAATAATACACATTTTTAAATCAGTATTAAATTTGTAAAGATGTTTAATTTTATGAATAATTATCATTACTTTATTAATGTAGGTTATCACATCTATCATACGTGTACACGAAATTTACTTTTAATAATTTTGCATATTCAAATCTTTAAACTTCAACAACTCTCCCTGTCAAAATAAAGAAGTTTTGTGGGAAAAAATATTCCTTTTTTAGAATAAAGAAAATACCATATTTTTATGCTTCCAGAATTCAATTTATTATGGGCAATTCATTCCTACAAACAAAACACATTTAAAATCAGAAAACCTCTGCATTTTGATAGGGAGAGTTCCCGAGTCTTAAAGATTATAATAAATAAAGTTTTTAGAAATAAATTGTCTATAGACGTATTCGTGTACACGCATGATAGATGTGGCCCAAAATTTATTTTTTGCCATATCAATCAGCTATAGAAGAAATATTTAAGTGTGGTTTTTTTCAACGTTCAAAATATTGTGTAACTTTACATACCAATTTCATAAAATTGTTAATAGTACTTATATCAATCATAATTTTGTCAATTTTTGTAATAATATGACCCATCGATGGAGCCAGTTGATTGATTCAACTCTGAGACATGTTAAGAAAGAAGCAATTATCGATAACTATTTATAGAAAATAATTATGTTTCCTAGTATTATTGAAACAAAATTTAAAGTAACATAAATATATAATTTTAAAAATTTCTAAAATTTTAACACTTTATGTTCAGCTAATATATAAGTTGCTTGGGTCAATTTAGCTACTATATGACTTTATACATTCATATTTTCTATGAATCTACAAACAATATTTACCTCTTTAATTAACTATTGATAACTATATTATAATAAAATATATAGGAATTGCCAATACTTGAATCAGTAGAAAATCAATGAATATTTATAAATTACTCCGAGGTTGTAAATTCGGATAAAGTGTCAAAGCTTAGAATGGGACGTACTTACCGCCCTAAAAAATCATAAATAATTCAACACATATTAAAGATTATTCCATAGAAGTAATTCAAGACATTTTATGGAACGTTGATAGAAAATTTAAGTTGTACAACTTTAAACTAGCCCCTCTCTTTTTTCCCTACACTAACAATACCTCAAATTTGAAATGCTTAAAAATTGATTAAATAGTAAAAAGTAATTAAATATTAATTCAACTATTACTAGAATTAAATATGGATCTTAAAATGTTTAATCAGTCTACTTATATAGTTAATTAAGTTGTCATAAAATGTTCTCAATAAAAAAAAGTCTGAAGGAAAATAAACCTTAACGCCTTAAGAAAATAAAAACAAAAATTTATTTTCCACAAATATGTATATAATTATGGATTTGCATATTTGCTGAATTTGATTGATATATAGAGTGTGCGTAACCGAAATCTGAACAGGTATAAAATATTAAAAAAATGAAAAGTAAGGAGTAGAGTTACAAGTTCGCAATTTCTACCGAGGTTTTATGATTTTCGAAGAACATTTGCGAGTAACTTTTTTAATATTTTGTTATGAGTTAAATAATGGAACAAACGAAACTAAGCAACAGATTTTGTTCCGCGTGGAAATGAAGCCCAAGAACATTGCCAACCAGTTGGGGTCCTCCACCAAAAAACTCTAAAAAGTTAGGGAAAGATATAAGGTATCTGGGTCAAACTTACGGGATTAAAATCTAAGTTTGGCTTGAGTCAAATATATGTAATTTTTGGGCTGCATGATGAAATCTGAATCTATAGAATTACAGCATATGGAGTTTTGTTGCAAAGAAGCCCTGTTTAACTTCTCACAGGAATGTGACTGACCTTAAGCCTGAGACAAAATGGCTGAGGTATACGTCAAGAATACTTGCTTTGTGTTTAGTACTTGCTTAGATACAGTTGTGGCAGCCAATGGGAATCATATTAAATGAATTATACTTTAATTACATTATGAGATATTAGATAAAATTTCAAGAATGTTTTATATTTTACTTTTATTCTTCTTGTGTTATATGATCTAATATTTTTTTTCTCTAAAACTTGTTTAGATTTTGGTTATGTACTATGTTTATAAGTAGACTCAAAACTTAATAGTAGATCATTTCGATACTTCGTGTTTTTAAGAATGGAATAAATTAAGAATATTAAAGATCCCTTAAAGATATAGCTTTTTAAAGTTTTTCAATTAATTAATCAATTGAAATCGATTTCTAATCATATTTTAAGGATTATATTCCTTGCTTAAAATGTAACTGGGTATAACCAATTACATATTCTTAATTATATGAATTATCTATTTTATTTGAGAAGATAGAAAAATAGAGAAATATTATTAACTCTAAGAAATATAATCCAATAAGTATTTTCTCTTTATTTAATAAATCCTATTTTAATACGTTCTATAATAAATATATAGAGAGTTTGTGGCATTCAAGAACAAAATTTCTATTAATTAATAAAACGACCAATCTTTGATTAGAGAAGCAGAGAGGAAATGAATTTTTTATCAATTCTTTTCAGATAAGTATATACGTACATGTATTAATATATGTTTACTCATGTTTTTATATACCTACATACCTATAGTAAATAAGATCGATCAAGATTGTGACGGATTTAAAATTGTTAGCTATTTCTTTTTTTGATCAGGAACTGTTACGTTGATATAAACTTATTGAGTTTTCGAGGGCGACACCAATTTTTTAGATACAAAAAAATAAAAAATATAAACCAATCCATCCGTTGATATAAATAAAATTTTAATGAACTATTGAAAACTCATTAAAAACTAGAATGGGCGCACAGTAGAGTGCATAAAATCAAATTTAGTTATATATCCCTTCGTTCAAAAGTTACGGCCAATTATGCATTTTTAAAAAGGTCTATTGTTGCCTTGACTTTTCAAAATTTAATCGTCTCTTACTGTGCCCATATTAATCCTTGTATCAAGTTTGATTAAAATCGATTTGTAACTTATATCGTAATCCTGGTGATTAACAGACAGAGGCAAAAACATAGCATGCGTTCAACTCCATTGCCAGGTAATAATTTATAAAACAGCCCAATTATGGTCACTCCTATTACAACATAACTTTCATCATCATCACAGAAAAGCAGATCCGCTAGCAAGGTTTATAAAAATATATTATAAAATATTTGTTATCATAATTTTTAAATTGTGCATAAATAACACTAAGACGTTTATTTTTATTTTGGGCTGATAAAACTATCTTGACCATGATTTTTTGTTATTTTTTTATTTTCTTGAAAATACAAGATGTACAAAAATTATACCAATGAAAAGCGCTTACACAAACCCTTTACTAATTGCGACAGTTAAAAATCTAATTGACGGTGAGTAACGAAAGGAGTCTTCTAAAATGGCGGATCGAGCCATGTGTTAGTTTTCAAAAAAGTTAATTAATTTAAAAACTTAAGATCAAATTCAACAAAAAAGTATGTTGATTTTTCTTTTCAAGAGGGTATGAGTAATAATTGGTAAACTTGACTAATGATCGATTTTCGTCTAAAATCAGCTAATATGAAATTGGGTTCTAATTTGAATTTTTTTAATATGCAAATCACCCAAAAATTCAGGGGAAATAGGGTTCTGAGATCCCAGGAGATAAACTCAACTTCCTACCGTATAATTTCAAATATTTATATTTCCCTTATCAGGTCACAAAGTTGAGAGACACTAACAATGTTCATAAATATTTAATTTAATATTATTCTAACCATTTTTAATTAAATTCAATCAGAGATCTGTTTTACATTAAAAATTGTCCTTTTGGGTCGACATCTTTAATTATTTATTTAATAAAACAAACAAATCTTTTGGCTTTTATTGTCTTCTTGAAAACAATTATGATGACATTTTCTTCAATCGAATACCAACTTTTTAGTAGTTTTTTTTCTTCCTTAATCTTATCTTAGATTACTTCCAAACATCACCTTATTGCAAGATAAATACCCATAGGTCTTCTAAATATTAGATGGATATTTTCAATATAAAGTAAGCCTAATTATAAATCTAATACCGTCGTTTGTGGAAGAACTCTCTTGGGAAGATATGTTAATTAGGAAATTACTCTGCAAATATCTATGTACACACATTTTATGAGTATTTTTTTCTTCAGATATACAAGTACATATATAAATGTACCAGTTTTTTAATATTATCATTGTCTTTTTCTCCCATGAGAGAAGTAAAACATGTATATTGTAAGTATAATATATATATATTAGGTATATGCAAGTAATTAACGTGTAGTTATTTTAGATCAATTATGTTTCTAGGAGGGTGTTAGATGAAGAGCATTAGGAGCAATATATCTATGTACATTTAATCAACATTATCAAGGAGCTGATTACAACATATATATATCTTGGTGTTGTAAGTACCTATAAATATTAGAGATGGTGTGTAATAAATTCAAATATCCTTAGAGTAAATTATGGAAAAGGGTAATGGTTTATGGCTTTATTTATGTACTACATATAACTACCTACAGCCATGAATGATATTTTCTTTAAAAATATATTTCCTAAGTGAGACTCCAGAGATTTATATAATTATCTATATTTCGGGCCTCTAGAAAAAGAGTAATAGTACTAGAGAGTCCATTATACAATTAGGTATTAAAAGCAAAAGAACATAAAAACAAATAAAATTGATTACTTATTGCTTTTGTTAAGTTTATTTGTCATATTGTACTTAAATCCAAATGTTTCGCTGTAGACAAAGTATAGGTTTGATTCAAACTCTGAGATGAATAATGTACATTTGACAAGAATAATTTTTAAATTTAATTGATATATTAATAGAATTATTGTGTTTAGAAATTATGTGGGGTGTTTGATAAGTTAATGCGTATTAATGATTAAATATATAAAAAGTTCAAAATTTAGGTAAGTATGAAAACCACAAAGACTAAAACAGATGATTTTTTGGGGGTTATACCTAAATGCAATTCATAGTTGTACTTGAAGTAGAATTGAGGATATATTTGGAGGATAAATCCCAACTTTATTATTACTAGATCCAGAGTAGAATTGGGTTTATTCCCTTACACTCATAGCTGTATAGCGTTAATTTCATACAACGTTATGACTGCTAAGCTGCTTTACTTTTAAAAATTCTTCAAAATTGTTACAGCTACAAAGCCATTTTTTGACAAAAAAAAATTCCAAATATATCGGCGACTCTATAAATTAACAACTCTAATAATATTTTGCATGTCAACAACATTCAAGGTATAAGAACGGTGCTTTTGTGATCAATGATAAAATGATTGATGTTATAGTTATATGTATAAGGGTACAAGTTATCACTTTTACTCAACATAACAATTACAAATCTGCTAATTACTAATAAAACTTTAGACATACTTCCAGAGCGTTACTTAAAAACATCGCTTCCCATATATATATATATATATACAAATGCACATTCTTTTATATTAATCCATCCTTATATAAAAATGGAAAATTGATATTTAAAGAATATAATCACATAAGAGTACCATTCTACCTTGTCTTAAAATTGAATGTATACATTGATATATGTATATTGTACGTACATACATATTTATAAATATATATATTATATTATATTATAACTATTGATTTATTTACTTTACTTCACTTTCTTTGATATTTTTTCCTTAAAACCTCTTGATAATTCATTCTTCTTGTGTGCGCATTAATATAATATTTAAATAAATTCTTTTGTGAATTTTTATTAAGGGATTGATTTATATATATCTGATCGAAATTAATCGAATAATTTAATAGTGTTTGCACAGTATGTAGATAATACCGTGATAAAAAGTATTGAAACCATTTTCAATCCCATTGTTTTATAAAAATTATTCTTGTCAAATGTACATTATTTATCTCAGAGTTTGAATCAAACCTATACTTTGTCTACAGCGAAACATTTGGATTTAAGTACAATATGATAAATAAACTTAACAAAAGCAATAAGTAGTTTTATAGTTTTTGGAGCACTTTTGTAGGCAAAATAAGGAAAAAAAGAGTTCTAAAATTTTGAAAAATTACCATCTGAAGTTTCAAAAGTGAGCAATTTGTATTAAAAGAAAAATACAGACTTATAAAGATAATTTTAACAAAATAGTATTGTTTTATATTTTATTTTGCATAAATGGAAGATAAGGACTTCGCAATTTGGTGCAAAGTATTTCTCTTTTATTACAAGATTCAAGGGGGATGTTCAACAGTCAATTTTGTACCAAATTTCCATTTCATCTAATTGGTTGTTGTTAGAATCTGCCTCCTTCACATATTCAATCATGTAAGCATTAGCCTGATTGCATCATATACATTTGTTTGCCTTTAAAAAGAGAGCCTAATAAAAGAGGTTTTAACAAGGGGATTTTCTTACAAAAAATATCATCAAAGAATCATATAAAGCTGTTTTGTAATCCAGTTCGAATCAAATTTTCACTATTTTATTTAGTTTAAAAAATGAGCAATTTTCAATCAAAAATGGGCAAAATAAGCAGTTTTTCCCAAAAAGTCAAAATGAACCATTTTTTGAGAGATGTCTCACAATTCCTAAGTCTATTTCTTAGGTTTAAATAAAAAGTTCTTGCTACTAATTAAAAGTTTAGCTTACAGCTTTCCATTAATATATAGAAAATAAACTAGACATTCAAGATGATTAGGATGGAAGAAAAAAGAGATTACATTGACATTCTTGTCCGGACCGGGAAGAAAAAGATTTTTTCTCTAATTCCTAACATCATCACAGAGACTGGGGACGTGCATGGTCTTATGATAATCCTTATGTTGCTGCTGGTGTTACCGAAACAAAATTTCAGATCCTTTTGCTTGTATAATGTTAAATTCTAAGCACATGGAATAATTATGTATGAAGCTTAGCTTATTTTCTTTATTTTTCCTCATGAAGAATGGAGTTAAAAATGAGGTTGACTCATATTTTTCTTTTATTGAACCAATCATTTCATTGATATAGTCCTCATGTGATTAGGCTTCCTACGGTATTCTATGTGTATAGAATTCCATGACAGGGTCTACAGTGATGATCTGTTCATCATGGAAACAAATATCTTATTTCTATTGTGTTTGAAGTAATTGAGAAGTTGTTGACATCGCTCATGTAGTAGTTTGAATGTTTTTATCCCAATCTTCTTGAGTAACTTTCCACCGGTCTCTTTTTCAACCTTATGGACCTTACCTCTATGGAATTAAACTTGGTTGGTCTACCACTCTAAGGCTTAGGTTGTTCCAAATGACCAAACGATTTTTGACTACTTTACTAACCTTTAGTGCCTTTATGAAGTCGGATATTGCTTTATTAGCTCGGACTCAAACGTAAGATGTTCTTTTTCTTCCATAATGGTTATCTTCCTTTTTTGGTTATGTTAAATACATAAAATCAAAGTTGAGCGTCGATAAACATATATTGGCGAAAAGAAAAAATATATTTTATCAGAGCACGGCGTTTACTCACCATCAAAAAAATTAACATTGTATTTTCTTATTAATTGTGAAAGTTTCTGCTTCTTTTCCCCCTAATCAGTGTCTTGAACGTTGATTGGTTGAATTAAAATTCACTTCTAGTGGGTTCCAATTGAAGTGTACAGATTTTGATTGCGTACTTATCCAAACAAACAAACAAAAACTACAAATATTTATTATTAATATTATGGTATTATGACCTTTTCTAATTATAGGTGTAAATAAAGGGGATTCAACTCTATTTTTAGCATATTTAATGGGTATGACTAGATTACAACATTAACAAAAAATTGGCAAAATCAAACATGCAATCACTTAATATTTCCCAGGAATGTTTTTTATTTTTTCTAAGCATTTGAGGTTTCTTGTAGTAAAATCGTGTCTAAAAGGATTTTCATGATAATTTTTTGCAAAAATGCTATTTTTTAATTAAATTGAAATTAAAAGTAAACATTTAAGCGGAGTTATGCCCTACGGAAGCTGTAATAGCGTTCGAAAAAGGCTAAATTTTGTGGGACTTCAAAACGGGCCCTCGTACTCTCATTAATATACAATTTCACACATATTGATAATTTCTTAGAATCAACTCCCAAACCAAAAACTATCAAAACCGGTGATGATGATACCGTGAAAGTGTGTACACTTAAAATGGAATGTCCCTCTTCTTAAGGTGTTAACAATTTTTTGTAAATAATTCCATAGTTGGCAAGAATTATTTAACTACCAACGGTTGTTGGACCTTCACTTTTTAGTAGAAAGGTTGCAATAAAAATAATAATAATAATAAAGTAAGATCTCAATATTTACTCGCTTATCAAGTAATTTTTTTTTAAATCATTAAAAACCTCATATTAATCAACAGCAATTAAATTAAATTATCAACTTTTAAATATTTTAGGGTCTTCATTTGATATTTTACTAGCGTTACCTACATTTTTGTTATGTTTTATACGAAAAAACAACAAAATATTCCATATTTTTGTAAATGTATATTGAAGGAGAAGGAAAATGTACCTACTAAAAAATCGAACATGAAACAAGATTGATTATAATCACTATGCATTATTTTCATTTATCTATAAAAAAAATGAAAAAAGGGTGGAAAATTCCCAGACAGGGAATAGAGAATTTCCCTTTTCTTTTAAAAATGAGGAATAAAGAAATTGACATCGAATTTTATTGAAACTTACATATGCATATACACTAGACTAGTTCTTATTTCCTTTTCGCCCGAAATGCCTTGGGGATATGGTCTAAAAAAATGAAGAAGTATTAAGTTTGAGCCGTATTGATTAATATTTAGAGAATGTGTACAACCTTTAAAAAAAATAAAATGAACAATTTTTTGAAAATATAGAACTCATACCTAAAAAATACCATACTTCAAAATTAAGGATTTCTTTATAAATGTACGCTATATGAGGTACAAAGTACTGTATTTATCATGCTATTATAAGAAATAAGTAAGTTAGGGAAAACTAGTCCATAGCAATGTTTCATAATGCAATAAAACAACAGCAGAAACTAAAAGAAACAAAGCTTTATTTTTATCCCATGTCTCTAAATGTATAAATGTCGGGGCAAGAGCAAAAAAGGCAATGCGCGTACGATCTCCTCTGCGCCGGTGTTAGTGACAAAAAGGCTTCAGAGACCGTTTGTATATCCATTTGGACTGCTTACAATATCAAAAAGTCAGTTACATCCCCATACAGTGAAGCAAAATCAACATTTCTGGATCCCCAATATGGCTGACCTCTGCCCCTCTTCCAACCTTGACCTTAATCCCCTGGACTATACTGTGTCTTGGAGAACAATGTCTGCATAATTCCTTATCCAAATTTGGAATAGCTCCAATTTGCTGTAATGACGGTCTGGTACACATGGACACAACCTTCATCGTCAAGAGCTATCAATCTGCCCGCTGGTGTGTCTAGGCTATTGTGAAGGAGGACATATAAAATATGGGTCAAATATAAATCACAAATTGGTTTTGAGTTGTCTTTTCTTGATTATATAATAATTACATCTTTACTAATTTACTGCAAGTTTTGTGTCCTGCTTTTATGTATGCTTAAAATACAGAGAAATAAAACAACCAATTTAATGCACACCTATCTACCTAATGTGCTATGCATTTTATACAAAAAATTGTAGGTATTGTAAATATTTTTAATTTATAATAATTAAAAATTGATATTTACGTGTCTAGTTATTATTCTCTTGAGTTTTCTTTCTTTTTACACTTCATCCTCTTTCATATCTTTTTGTACTAGTTGCAAGCCTTTTCAATTTGTCATTTTTTGCAATTATTGCAAAAAACAACAACAACCAAAGAATACATATATATTATAAAACCCTCGAATATATCCTTCAAGATGCATAACGTGTCAAGTCATATGTGGCGCTTATTTATTCTTGCTTTTTAAAAGTTGAAATTAAACATTTACTTTTCATGAAAATTTCTAGAAGACGCTAGTACCTCTGAGATGCATATCTTTACAATTGATCAAGTCTATAATTTATGTAGTGACAGGATATTTCACACTATCCACTAGTGATGTTTCTGTCTGGCATAAAGTATTATGGGGTTATTGCTTCGGGTGGAAGGAAGATGACCCCTTTTGTCTGTTGCGGTACAATCAAACAAACTATCCGTTATCCTTGTGATATTTGCATTTCTCAAATAAGAACATATGAAATATAGTTTGAAAGGTGAAAGCCTAATATTCATAAATAAGCGTTTAACTTGAACTTTAAAAAGGTGAAAATAAAAATGTACAACCCTGTACAGAATAAGAACGAACTTTCATAAATTATTATCTTGAGCTCGATAAATATCTACAACTAGTGGGTCTTTATGGTACTCGATAATCTTTTTTAGAGTTAATTAACAGTTTTTTGCTTACGATATTTCATTTTGACGAATACAGTTTATATACATTAGACTCACAAAAGCTCAAACATTGATTATCTATTGATCCTATCAACCCCCAAAAAATGATTTGGAAATAAAGGTCAATGCCTTTAAAATATGTCCTACTACGATTGTAGTGAGTCATAGCGGCTTTAGGCAGACATATTGATTAAAATGCATTTAATTGATGTATTGAAATTCATTAAATGGATTGTTATATATGACTTTTTTTCCAGGACACTGATTTATCATTTAGATTGTTTTGATATTTTGCAATTACAATGGAGATTAAATTGTGCTTTATTTAATATTATAAAATAATAATTGAATTTTAGAGGAGAAAGTATCATATTTGAGAAAATGGATTTTAGTTTTATTAGGGATAGATGTAAATATAATTCCAATAGAATACAATAAGGTTACTAAATTAAGAATTATTAGACAATATTTTCATAAATGAATATTCTTAAATAAATGTTAAACATAAATTTCAATATAAGCAGTATATATTGGCATAAAATAAAAAAAGGATAAAATTGGTTTTCAAATTGTTAAGATTTTTGATAATGAATCATTACTTCAAACAACATATAAAAGATTGCAAAAAAAAGTATTCCTGTCTTAAATACTAGTTGTTTTCCTTTCTTTTTACCTAAACTGAAAGAAATGGGGTCTGAGGTTGAACATTTAAATAGAATGTAAAATAATCAAAATAAAAGCAAAGCCACAAAAATAATTAAAGTCTTTGGTATGAATGGCCTGTCACTACTTTTAATTTGATTACATTTGGGTTAAGTGCTGTTTTTTACAGAGGTTTATAATTTCCATTTTATCTTACAGCATTTCTTTTTTGTGTGTGCGTTAGATAGCTTTAATACTAATTATTTAGAGCTTTGTAGTTTTCTTTGAGTTACTATATAATTTAAAAAAACGATTAATATGAATTTCTGTTTCTTCTGCTCTTTTGTTGCCACATGATATTAGTTTTCTTTAAAAGTTACTTTTTTCGAATTTTTATCTAGATTTCTACTTTCTAGGTTTGGTCCTTTACAGTTTTTACGCTTGGACACGCAAGGTATTCCATCGATTTGTTCGACGTGCATACAAAGCAAACCTCATTTTTTCTTATTTTGTATGGGTATTTACTAATAATATATTTATCTTGCCAATATACTGACCTCCGAGATACTGATAAAGTCAACATTTTGCTTTCTTTTGTGCCCACTACTTAATTGGACCCTCAAAATTCCTAATCCAGCTTTTTTTGCCATTTTTTACGCACCAAAAAGAAAAGACATCCACTCCAACAACCTTAGTAATATCTCATTTACTCAAATGTGCGTGAAGAGATCATTATTTTTTTTGTCTCTTTTCTTGCTGTTCACTCATTTTTCGTCAAACTTTCCGCCAAGAGCTTTCTTATTTGTAAATAAAGAATATAAGACAGATTTACTAGATATTTACATTTTTTCGTACTAAATATGAATTTTTTACCAACTCACTCTATATATTGAACATATTGCTCATATGAACATTTTAAAAAATCTAAATCTGTTTTTTTGGAGGCCAAACAATCTAGTTACAAAAAAAAAAATCGATTACGAAAGATCAAATCGTAACCTACAAAAGCATGTTTTTTGAATAAGAATCCCATTTTTTGATTTTCGTTAATAAAAAAACCAATTTTAATTTCATAGTATTTACTATTTTTTATATTTGTGTTATACAAAATATTCTAGTGGTACATACTTTTTTGATCACCAAATGTTTTAGTAATGTGTATTCAAGGGGTATAGATAACTATTTTTCTAAAGATAAGGTTGTATATATGGTGTATTATAAGAATACTCCATTTCTCAGTGATAAGAGAAATAATTAACTTACAAAAATGTTGAAATATATTTTAATTTATAAATATTATTCTCCTAATAAATCAACTCATTAGCTTGACATATGGAAAAGTTATCATTTATGATGAAATAGCCTTTTATTACTATTTAAAAATAGCTTTTCTATTGAAATGCAAGGATTTTAAATGAATTTATTACCATAATGAAAAAAGTTTTATGTTATAATTTTTAGATTACTTATCTGATGAGAATGCATCTAGAGCCTATTTTTAGTGTTTCAATTCGGTTTAAATATATATAGATTTGTCTTAGGTTGTCTCTATTTTTATTAAATTGATTAATTGGAGTCTTAGAACAGGGCCTGCGAACAAATCAAGATAGGTATTGGCAAAATTATCAGAAAATATTAAAAAAATTTAAAGATTTTTTTATTTTGTACAATTAGGATAAAACTGACGCTAATTGTTTAAACAAAGGCAATGGCCGTTCTTATTTAGAAGGACTTTCTATAATTCAATCAAGAAAAAATACATTTATTTGGAAAAAATAAAAATACATTTTCAATAAAAATAAGTTACTTGCTCATGTAAGGGAACTTTTAGAGGGAGGAAATGATATAAATAGGCAACTACTCACCTTGAGGAGCTAAATAACATGATTTTAAAGTGTATTTAATCGATTTTTTGTCTACAAAACTATTAATTGCATGTAGAAAAGAAGAAAAACCATTCACAACTTGGTTAAGTTAAATTTAACCCTTGTACGGGTACATATTCAAAATAACTTTTTAATTACTTGAAAATTGGTTATTTTGACTGTTTATAAGCATATTGTTTACAATCTTTACAGTGAATAATTATATTTTAATCAAAAGAAACATGAAAGGAAATTGATTTTTTTGCTAGACATAATTGCATTTTTATTTTTGTTACTTTTTATATTTTAGCACTTTTTGGCATGGTTTTTTGTGGCTTTGAACGCCATTATTTAATTTTGTTAGTTATATATTATAGTATGCATTGGTGAAGTGGCACAATTTTAGTGAACCCTACCACTCTACTACTGATAGTAAAGGATACTTTGATTGAGATATAGACATTTTATAAAATCACTTAGTACATCCATATACGTTTTATTCAAAAAATTGAAAAGAACACGTAACGAACTCTTAATTTAATTATACGTTTAATATTTTTGCATTGTATCAATAAAGACAATATTAAAGTTTGATACCATTTCTTTCTTAAATTTGTAGATATATCATGACCATGGTGTGAAAGAATATAAGCTGACAAACCAAAAAAAGAAAAAGAAAAAAGAGTTTAATTACTTTTTAGCAGCTGACCATAGATAACAATTGATAACAAAAACTCAATAAATCTCATTTATTTAGGTATATGTTGATGGAAATAACTTTTACTTTCTCTAAGGGCAAATGGTTTGAGACACAATAGTTTAAGTAAAAAGTACAGTCACGTGTACAAAAGAACAAATACTTATCGATAGAAAAAGTGTTACTACTATTACATAAACAAAATATTTTTCTTTTTCCTGATGTAATTGAAACATAAAAAAAAATTGTATATATAATACTATATTTTGAAATTGAATTGACTAAATTTAATGATGAATTACTTTTATATCATATATATTTTGATTTTTTCTAGGTATGTATCAACATTTCATTTAGTTGATGATTGTAAGTAAATTATATATATATTTAGGGGCGTCCGCATGATTATTATTTTTTTAAGGGGGGAAGGCAGGCTTGGTTTTTGGAATTTTTATGAAAAAAAATTCAAAATATACAATTTTAGGAAAAAAATTTCAATAATTTAATTTTAAATATTTAGAAAGAATTCAAACATCCACAACCATTCACAATAAATAATTTTTTTTCAAAAAGTATATATATATTTTTTTTTTTCAAAAATTCATAACTGTTCACAAAAAAATTAATTTTTTTTGGAAAAAAACTTCAAAAATTTAATTTTAAGTATTATTATGTTTTTGGCTAAATTTTCCAAAATCTATAGCCCCCAAAAATTTCAAAAATCCACCACTGTTTATAAAAAAATAAAAAAATTATATTTCAAATATAAAATTTTTTCCAAAATAAAAAAATCATAGTCACTCACAGAAAATAAAAATAAAAATAAAAATTTTGGAAATAAAATTGAAATATTAAATTAATTCTCAAATATTAATTTTTGAAGTAAATATTTAAAAAAATAAATTGGTTTGTAAAAAGAAAAAAACTCCTTTTAAGGGGGAGAGGGGGGGGGCTACAGACCCTCCAAACTACACACTAGGAATGCCCTCATCATATTATATAATTGTAAACGATATCCATATCATTATAATTCCAAAGTACATTATTTATGTGTAAGGAAATTAATATTTACAATGTATTTTCTCATTAACTATGATTACTTGTAATATGTTTTTTTTTTTTCTTCCAATGGTAACTAAACATTTTTTTAAATTTTTTCACTATCGAAAAGATAATTTTATTCCTAAGAAAAAAGGAAGAAAATATGATCATAGGTTTATGAAGAATATGTACATATATATTCCCCCTTCACTCTTTTTCAATCTAATAGATTCTTTTTGATCTAACAACACAGTTTTATATTCTATCAACTTTTTTTTATTCTCTGTAATATTTGAAGCAAATAAATAAATTTTTTATTCAAAGGGGAAAAGTAAATAGTGGATATATATATTATTCAATGTACATATATTCATACAGCTCTTGAAATTGATCATTTATTATATGTAGATACTACCACCTAACGTCTTTTAACTTATTCTCCTTCTTCTTGTTTTCATTTTCATTGATAAGTTAACTCCTTAAAATTATATTACATGAATTCGATATTCAAAAGCATAATATATCTGACAAAAACATATAATAACGTACCAATTTAAACAGAAAGAGTATCCTTTTCGCTCTAAGTCATGCCATTTTCAATTACATCTCATGAATAAAGCTACAACTAGAATAGAGACTCGTTAGAGTGCAAAATCTTCCCCTAAAATCAACTTGTTCCAAAGTTATGGTCGATGATACATTTTTTATTTTTGCGTTACTTTTACTCTTAACATATATAATTGCCCTACCAAGTTTGACCAAAATCGTACCGTAACGTTTCACGTAAAACAAACAGCGGCAAAAACATGAACTGTATTTAATTTTGTCGGCGGAGGTAAATATCAGTGTTAAAAGTACAGGGGTTTTCAATATTTTGGTGTTATTTTGAATGGCCCGCTATTTCAATAGATGTCCCTTTTGGTGCTCTAATTTGTTTAAATTTGACAGGTACAAAGTACACCATTAATAAAAATGGATCAATAGACTCCTCAACAACGTATTGAAGAATTATAATTGACTATAAAAATATTGAAAGCCTTTCGAGAGTTGGGTCATAGAGCTAAAACATTTTTGGGTCGTCGTGATGCACCTTGTAGTTGGGACAGGTTAGTGATTTGAAGAATAAAACCAGTGCATGTCGCTCAAGAACAACTGAGAATATTGCTGCGTTAGCGCAAAGTGTCGAAGAAAACCCAGGTTTGTCCTTTGCCTCATTGTTCTTTGGAAACGTCAATACATTGATCTATTTTATATTTCAACAAGATGGTGCTACGTACCCACAAGCAACGAAACTATTGTTCTTTTACGGGAAGAGTTTCCGGACCGTGTCATTTCTCGAACAGATGATAGCAATTGACCACCAAGATCTTGTGATTTAACACCTTGTGACTTCGTCCTTTGGGGGCCCTTGAAAGATAATGTCTCAAAGATGGAATTCGTAAAGTTATTGAGGGCATGCAACCCCCACTTAGCGATTTGGTGATGAAAAATTTCATATGAAGGATACGGTCCTGTAAGCGTAGCTGTGGCAGCCATTTAGCTGATATTGTTTTCCATTAATTATAGCATACCTTTCTCTTTACATTCAAATAAACATCCCATCATTCGTCTTAAATAATGCAATTTTTCTTTGAATATCAAAATAACACCTCTTATTGGAAAACCCTTTACTTATTATCGAAAAAATGATTAAATACGATATTATTTGCATTATCATGAGGGTCGTAAGCAAAAAATATAGTTACAAAATTTACATGCATATTTTTAATATTTAGACTAGTTTGTATCCTTAAGTGTTTGAAAATCTCATTGGCACTAATAGAATAAGGTACGCCATAATATTGCACACTAGATAGATACAGGGCACCTTGCACTTGTCAGACTGTTTTTTACTAGCCACGAGCTAGCAGGTTACTTAGGCTGTCGAGTTCTGAGTAAGACAAACAGACCATTATACAAATAAGGAGTAACGAATCACAGTACCGTCTCTACAATCCCGTTCCTTTCGAATATAACTAAAAACACAGATATTTGAGTCTTAAACCAGAGTAGAAAGAAAGATACATAAAAACCATTTAAAAAAAACAACTAATTTCAAAGTGCACAACGGATTTCACCTGATGCTACTTCTGCAAGAATGGAAAAAGGAAGAAGACAGCTTGAGTAAAAAATGAAATGAGTACATATATGAGAAATACTGATAATATTGAAGTTTGTTAAACAGGATGCGGTAACAAAACTCCCTTTGTTATAATACATGGCAATCAAGTTGTAGTAGCGGGGGGGAAGGTAGGTTTATTCTAAAGGCAAGTTTCTAAATAGAAGCAGTGGCTATCATGAGTTGGTGTAGTGAAGAACGTGAGTTTGCTGTTAAAAATATGTACATCAAAAAAATTGATAGATTGTTGTATAAAATTAAACTAATTATAATTTAGATCATGAGTTTTTATTTGTGCAATTTAGAAAAATCAGTAATTTGCTTCAATTTTTAATGTACATAAACAATTTCTTCATAATTGAAATTTTTTAAACTTCCTTGAAAGCAAATAATCCCAATAATAAGTGTGCTGTAGAGCTAAAATTGGTCCAATTTTACCCAATCGGGTAATTTGAAGTGGAATTGATTCTAGAAAAATAATATTTTTAAAATACCTTGCTATTTCAGAGTGAGTCTGTGCCCATACGTCTTGTTGATGCCCATCTTCAACACTTTTGTCTAAAACCCTCATGTAAGAAATGTTCCCAGAAATGGCTTCAGTGTGTGGTTTCGGCATTTTTTTGTTCTTGTAATTGTTTTTTACAAAAAAAAAAAAAAAAAATCATCCACAACTATGCAATAAGAAATGTCGTTTGATATTTTTTTTTTTTTTTGTAAAAAACAATTATCTCATAAAAACCCCTCAATAAAAAGTTTTTTAAAGAGAAACAAGAAATTTAAAAAATCACAAAATACTGAAACTTGTTGTATGGGCAATGGGGGATGTCACCTGAAATAAAGCTTGAAATGTGTACTCTCTTTATCAAACAAAATAAAACTTCCTTAATTTATAAAAATTATTGTATTCAGAAAAAGGAAATTATAATGTTGCAAACTGTATAATGTTTAACAAGGCTTGTCAGATACAGAAAATGGTTACTTTAAACATACAAATCACTTTATATCTCCATGAAATAATAAACAATATTTTACTTATATTATACATTTTGATTATCTCTCTTTCCCTACGTCATATTCACACTCGATAAAAATTGAAATAACATTCTTTTCACCTTTCATTCCATCAGCTACATAACTTTAACTTGTTTTTTAAATTTAATAGTAAGTGGGTACTTGAGTTTTTGTTCGTTTAATTAGTTATAATTTTTCTCCATAAAATATCCTTTTTCTTTTAATATATTACATTAACTAACAAAAACTAAATCTTTATTAAATGATATAAAGTATAATTTAGAAAGTAATACTTAATTCCTAAATTTAAAGAAGAATATACTTTCTTGTGTAATAAAAAAATAATAATAGTGAACTAGAATAGGGATTCGGTAGAGCCTAAAAACTCAGCCTAAAGTCCAAATTGATTTATGTATATCTGAATTTTCCCCAAGTTATGGTTTAGGTTTTGTGTTACCTTGACCTCTCAAAATCTATTGGGCTTGACTATAAATAGTCTTCGTACCAAGTTTGATGAATATCAATTGGCAGAGGTAATTAAAAAAAACTTGATCTGTAACCTTTATATATTTTTAAATCAAAATTTTATCTATTTTTAATAAAGTATGTTTCTTCATTTGTAAAACTTTCAAACTTAAAGAACTAACAAAATTTTTGTAAATTTGATTATTTACCGATATTTACAATGCATTAGCAATATCATTGCAGTAAAGAAAAAATTCAAGTGCATACATATTTTTTTTAATCTTAGATATTTGAGATATGTTATATCATGTTGACACAAGGTAGAAGTATATATATGTTAATATTTTGTTTAATTTTAGGTGTAAATTTCTATTTGCAGTTATTTATCCTTCTTTTTATATTTTTTCTTAAATTAGGTTTTTTTTTATTTGAGCCAAATAAAGAGATAAATATATATTCACCTTTTTCATGATTAAATGGCCAAATATTAGATTTTTTTGTTTTGGGTCTAGGAGTATATGTGTTAGAACAGTAAAAAGATATATGTAAAGTGGAAACTATAATACAGCGTTTCTTAAACTATTTTCAGTCAGATCACCTTTCAAAAGTGAATAAAATCTAGACAGCCCCAATTTAAAATATAACTAAAATTACACTGCATAACAAATCGCATATTTATTTAGACAAGACAATAATTAACATAATAATGATAAGTTTAAGTTTGCTTGGAACGATCCCAAATTTCATGCTGTATGTTTTCCCAACTTATTTTCACAAATTTGTCTTTATCAGTACAGAAACCAAATTTGTGGTAGTTATCGTTGCATGTTCTCTTTTTAGCCTTACTTGTACCGGGTGGTCCATTGAAATCTGGACAACCATAATTCATATTTCGAATTTTTAAAGCATAAGCAATTAGTTACAAAACAAAACTAATCTGAGCTCTTTAGATTTCGTAAAAGTCGAGAAAATCACTCTTGAACGTGATCGATGATTTTTCATTTGGGCACTCCAAGCAGTTGGGCGTCTCCAGGACCAACAAGTCATAAACGTTCGATATGAAGAAGGGCTCTATCAAAAAGGCAAACTGGACCCAGAGGAGTTAAACAAAGCAGGCCAGGTTAATCCCCTCAAGTCTATGAGGGTACATGCAAGAGATCTCAAGGTTTCACACCAGACTGTTTAAAGAGTTATCAAAAAAGTTGGTGGATAGAGCTTTGTGAGGGTGAATATGCCACTTTTGACTCCAGCAATCAAAAGAAAGACTCTTTTGAATAAGTCTTTTGAGTTATTTTGAACATTTTTGGCCCTTGTACAGCCCCGATGACAACCTTCTTGATTACAACTTTTGGGTGCATATCGAGGGGAAGGCCTGTAGTGTCCGTAATCCAAACACCGAGGCCCTCAAAGTCCCTGTCAAACAGCACTGGGACTCCATGACTTAGGTCTACATCGAGAGTCAGGCATTTCTCCCATGGGGCCCACATGAATGATTATGAGATCTCAGACACACATATATTTATTGTATTAATTTCCTTGAAATTATACTGTTAACTAATAAATTATTCTTGAAGTCTAAAAGTACTTATCCTTGCGACTTTTGGTGCAAAGTTAGATCTTGGGGACGATGGCTTACAAAAAATAGGCAGAGGCTTTTTTTTAGAATACGATTAATTAAAATTTTGCTTGTTTGTGAAATCGAATGTATTTTTACTGTTAAATGATAAAACAATAAGCTCCGCACTCGAGTCACACTGAAATTGGTAAAGTGACAGTTTTTAAGGTTAATTTTATATGCATATATGTATATTAATTTAAAATAAATTTAACATTTCATCCTTTCACATGAAAAAAAAAGAATTTATTAATGTATTGAAATATTTTTATTTGTCAATCCCTGGCTTGGATAAATGAAAAAAGATGTAGAAGAGGTGTCATCATGGCTTCTGATAGCAAGAAGATGCCTTCGTTCTTCTTCAAGATGGCAGATAAAATCGGCCAGGTAAGTGATCAAGTTGACCATCTTGCCTTGGCTGAAGCCCAATTACCAGAGGTTAACTGCGTGTGGTACATCCTCTCTTACGTTTGCTAAGTGGCAAAAGTTCTGCACCGATAAAATGACTATATTCTCGTCGAAATAGATGTCGACTCTTCTTTGCCATATTTTAACCCGCTTGACTTTGCATTGTGGGACACTTAGGAGAGAAAGTTTTGCTTCCCCACTCATTATATTGAGGTCAAAAAGAATTTTTGTAGTTGTTCATGAGTTTGTTCATATTCATGAATATTCAATATATGCCTGAAAAAAATTTGTTAGTTTTCGATTTTTTTTAATATTACAGTATTAAAATCAACGGACTAAAAATCAAGTAAATAACGGATTGAGACTAAATCATACAATTAGTTTACAAAAAAAATTTTTTGCCATATATTATTTTAAACAATTTATTATGAATAAAATGTTTTTGTTGCCTTTACCATAAAACAAAACGAAAAAACAAAGAAAAATAGTAAAAAGTGGACCTTAAAAAGATTATCCCATTTACTGGTCTTATTACTAAAAAAAATTCGGTACAATGCAGATTTTTTTAGTTCACAAAAACTGAGATAAGTAAGGACTTCCTATACAAAGTAAAGCATTTGGTTATGCTCAAAAAAATTTAATAGTAGTTCCGTATTTTTTCGATTTATTCCAATTCTGTATAAGAAGTGTTACAATCATCCAATTTAACCCAAGTATGGCCTATTCTGTTTGATAACTTTTTACCTACAAGAATCCAACTTCATAATGCCCTTTTTGTAATAAGCCTTGTCCTTATTGTCAAAAATAATGAATAAACAATTTTCACAGGCTCTGTTTAGGGAAAATTTTTCACCCCAAGCGCTTGGCCATATACAATAAGGTGTCTTATAAAATCCAAAGTAATTTTTCAAAAATGCATATTCCTATTTAAAATCAATTTTTATGGAATTCATCCGATCTTTTCTTCGATCACTCTGTATCCTTTGAATAGAAGACTTACTAATCAAAAATTCATGAATATTCAACCCCAATGAATCAATAGTTGCTTCAAGAACAACTATTGAAGCAAATATTGATTCATGAATAGTTGCTTCAAGAACAAAAACTATATCTCTCATACTTAATTGCCACCTATTTAATACAGCTTGTAAGTTTGGAGTAATAAATCTTTCTGAATCATATTTTGGGTCGTTATTTCATGTGAAATAACTGTTAACTTGTTGAGATATAAATCAGAAAGCCTTTGAAGTTAAAACCAAACAAGGTCACAACATATCTTTAATTTGAAATTTAAAATGTATTATGTAAAATCTCACTGTCTTTAAAATAAACTAAAAGTTATTACAATACTATTGCGATGAATCATCATGGTATTATTTATCAATTCTGAAAGATAAGCTCTACATCATCACTTCAAATAGAGAAGAGTGGACCAGAGAAAGTTGACGTACGTTTTACTGAATTGCTTGGAGATGCTTCAAATTAGACAGACCAAAGTTTTATACAACATATATACATCTATATACTAATAGTCAAATGATTTAAAATAAATTGATGATAAGTATTTTTGGTGTAATCTTTCTTTGAATGTAAAATTCCCAGTCCACCCTACGATCAAGTCATAAAATTGACTTTAAGCTCTCGTCGGCACCTATTATCGTTGTCTTAGATATTTTTTTTTTTACATATTTGAGTCGCTGAGATCAAATGGAAAAAAAGGGGGGAAGGGGGAGGGTATACATTTCAAATTTTTGAGAAAAAAAATCTATTTATATATCTTGGGACACCCTAATGTACACGAACAGGTAGTAGTTACTTGTTTCCAGGTCTGGATTGTAGGGTGGATGTATAAAAACTTCCCATCCAAGCTTCTGGTGCGTCATAAAATATCTGTGCGGAATGGTGTTGTCTTGATGAAACACGATTCCTTTCCTATTCACCAATGCTGGCCTCTTTTTTTTCGATTGCCAGCTTCAAATAGTCAAGTTCTTCACAGTAGATGGAAGAATTGAACGCTTGGTAATAGCAGATGATTTACTGCTAATTCCACCAAACAACAGCATCATCTTCCTGGCAGTCTAGGCAGCTTTGTTAACTTTCCACCACGGTCTCTTTCACTTGAAATTGGCATAAATGGACCACTTATGTCAATCCGTTAGAGAAATAAATTGATTTCGTTTCGTTTCATCAGTTTTTTTCAGATGTAAATTTGGTCCATAAGATTTTTAAAATGTAGCAAATTTCTTCCTTTTTTACCTCCGTACTCGACGCACAATAATTAACGACTGAGCCGTTCAAGTGCAATATTGTCCTTAAAGTATACGTTCATACCTTTAAAACATTGTATCATATGATTCAATGTGATTACTAATGAAACATATATCATTAGTTAAAAAAAGGTTGGGAAATACAAATTTTATTTTTCCTTTATCTTATATTAAATATCCTAAGGCCACATATATATGTTCATCACAGTTCGTAAGACAAATCAACAGAGTCAGAAAACTAAGAGAGTAGACATCATGTTAATTTACAAATAGGAAGATAAAATATCTACACTATTCATAATGCATTTAAATTATTAGAGCGTGTTTCTCAGAGCTAAATACATCCATAGTTATTATTTTATACATGTAGATTTATATTAATTTATGTGGAAGTTATACAACTACATACAGCATTAATAGATAATGGAGTCCAAATCTATTGTGACATTCATAGCTCTTTGTTAGTTTATTTTTGCAAATTAAGAAATACAAAGTTTTTTCTAGTTTATTAATACACTGCGCAACAGTAAATTTAGTTCCGGAGAATCTGTGTGTATAATTATGTATTTACATCTCCCATATAATTTATTACCTCAACTTAGGCAAGGAATAATCAATGGCTTTGTATTTACTTTTTTGGGACCAACTAAAGGCGATTTTTTTAGAGTGGACTAATTAAGAAATGAAAAAAATATATATATTTGAGTTGATTTATTTATTGAATGGGGTAATAATAATAATTAATTTTTAAAGTTCTTTTAATTCCTTAAGTTATTTATAGCACAATTTTTAAAATTCAATTTATTTTTTCTTTCATACTGATTAAGTTAATAGAAAAATAGCCTCTAATTATTCAAAAAATACTTTCTTGATGTTTTGATTCCTTCTCCTATAATTTTTCTTAATGTAAAACTGGGTTTTATTATTAATTTTTATGTCACTGATAAATGTCTTACTAAATTTCTAAAACAACAATTTACTGGACTTTGTTAAACCAAAAAGTTTTTTTAATACAAAAAGGTATATAATTTTTTGAATTCATGGAAAGATATTGATTGTTTGACGACATAGAATATCAAAAAGATACATAAGTTTACATTTTATTTTGAACCATCTAAAAAAAGAGTAACACTATGCGTGATAACAATACTTTGGAGTAATAACTTAATCATTGTTTTTACAAAAAGAGAACCTCATTTTAACTCAGAACATAAACCCTCTTAAACAGTTTGGTTAATGCTTCGATTATATTTTGGTGAATGAATTATAGAACCACCATATTTCAAATTAACATTAAATATGCATGAATAATGAAAATTAAATAGTTGAAACTCTTAAGAGCCCTCATCCATAGAAAATATTAATTGCTTTCTTTGGAAAGTAATTTATGCCTTAAACTTATATTTAAATATAACTATTTGGCAAAACATGATAAATTTCAATTATTTATCCTGTAATTGATTTTTTATAGATATCTCTTTATGTAGAAACATAAAAAATATAACATATTTTATTGATAATATACTTAAAGTATACAGTTTCTAGTTAGAACTACTCTCTTATTTTGTATTTATCGGTCAACCCATAGTTTCATATGATTGAATACGTAAAATATGCTGAGTTGTTTTTTTATTTTCAGTTTGGTCTTATAATCTATAGAATGAATTATTTTTTATCTATTTATATAAAGTATGTGCATTGTACATACATTCCAATGTCAGAAAATAATGGCACAATTCTTTTAAGATGACGTAGATTATAAGAGAAAGAATAAAAATACTTAATTAACACCTTAAGAGAATTCTGCGATATAACAAACAGAGATACATGTCTCTTTTATAATCATTCCATATATGTGCTAATTGAATAAGTCAAAATCATTTTCATTTATGCTTGATGTATTAATGAAAGTTGTTTATGTAATGTCAACGATATCATTCAAGCTTAATCAAAGTATATATTTTTTATATTTTTGTATTAAATATGAAGATAATAGTTTTATTTTGGTTGACACAGTTAGTAAAAATATGTTTGGATTACTGTGTACCAATTTTTTGCCTTGTTAACAACAATGAAATTAACAAAAATGTGTAAAAGTGATTGATATTAATTGAATGTTTGAAATAAATGCACTGATGAATCAAAGGTTATGCTCGCGTTTCTATTTCGACAAATCATTTTCCCATCTGTTATTATTTTTCTCCTTTATCAATACATATATATCAATATTACTTAAAAGGAACGATATATGCTATATGTATACCTTCTTATACGAGTATGTTGAAAATTGAGGAGGGAATACAATGCTTATTTCATCCACACACACAAAAAAAAAAAAAAAATGATTGATGATAATCTATTATTTGAGCCATTATTGATCGTATAATAGTGAATTTGCATGAATATGCAACTATAAAATATACCTACCTATATTCTGATAAAATTTGTTGCTTTAACAATTATCTTACAAATTGTGTATTTCATTTTGGGAATTTATTTACAAACAGAATATCAAGTAATGATGATGATGTAATTTTTAATCAAGACTTTACTTGCAAGTATCTACATTATACATATAGTTAGTTGTATTTACAAAATTTTTACTTAATGTGTATCTTTGTAAAAAAAAACAAAAAAACATATACCAATAAAATTATAATTTTTGGGGAAAGCTTGTTGGCTCCATATGTGATACATATAAAACTTGAAACACTAATTATGAATCTGTATTCAGGCTTTGATTAAATTTTTTTATAAATATTTTACACTTACTATGTAGGGTTGTTAGGTTGGAGCTAACTTTGAAGGAAGAAAAAAAAAATCAAAAAGCTACGTGATGATAAATTTTCTTTTTAAATTTTAGCGTTAATATCAAAAATATGTTTACATCTAAATATCTTCTATATATAATATCATAAACGTACCGTTAGTTGTTTCTTTTGTTATACTTTTTTTTGTTCAAAATAAACTCAAAACAATCAGAAGGACTATAATTGTCCAAAGGAGGTTTTAGGTATATTTTAAATAATCAATTTACATTTATTATAGAAAGAAATATAAGGTGAAATGTTTTTAAGCAGCAAGAGCTGGACAACATCCTAAATGACAATAATTTAAGAGATTTGAGGAAATAAAATTAATATAATTCTCCCTTGAGCACGGCGTTAGCTCAATAACATAAAAGTTAATCTGGGACAAAAATCTAGATAATTACCGCTTCTTTATTTTCAACGTTATGATTTAATACTTGATTCTAAACGTTATAAAAAACGATATAAAGCACTCTTGGAGACATTATGATCTGTAAACCAATGTGCGTAAGTTTGCGTTTTGGTTTTCCTAGATAAAAAAATATACTAAATGTATATGGACTTCAAAGGTAATTTCTTGGTCAGATGAAGTAATTATAATACTATAATGTTATTTACACTAAATAGGTGTAACTTGATCTCAACCGATAAAAGGAACATTAAAAAAAAAGGCTCAAACATCATCAACTAATATGTTGAGTCTCATTGTAATTGGTGTTTTTTACGCGCACTGCGAATAACTCTTTTTCCACATATATAATCATAAATATTTTAGGTTTGCGAAGATCTTGAACTATCATAAATATAAGTTGAATTTCATGGCACTTTTTAACTTTCAAATGAGATTTACAAATCTTTGGAGTCTCTTTCTTCTAACTCCATATGGGAAAACAATAACAGGCCTAACAAGCACACATTACATTAAAAAAATTAAAAAAAATTATCTAGTGATATTGTTAATAACAGTTCTTTAAGTATTCATTTTTATTTCTTAGATATTAATAAATTTTATTTATGGTTTCATCCAATGTGTATACTGCCAGTTGTTTTTAAAATGAAATAATGTAGAGAGAAAAAGCAATGCAATATACAAATGCATCACTTTAAAATAAGCTTTGAGATGTAAAGGTCGCAAAAAACCTAAGCCATATAATCGACCATAATTATGGGAAATGAAATTAGGTGGAGGTTTTCACTCTACTGAGTATCCATTCCAGTTATTAATAAAATTAAATGCTGCTAATAACTAAAATAGCAAATATAGTAAAAAAAAAGAAAGATTTATTAATAGTTTGCATCAAAGATTTAGATTTATAAAAAATTATAAATATTTTAACTACTACCTATTGACTTTTCACATTAAAGGATACAAGTATCCCTTATACATACGTATTTTTGTTCATATATATGAACATTAATACATTCATGAAATTGAGAGAGGGAAAAAGACGTTGAAAATCCTCTATGGAAATGTTAAGCATAATGAAGAAAAACTAGCATAAATTTATGTATATATTTAGTTAAACTTATATATATATATATATGTACATATAGAGAGAAAGGCGGAAAGAGTGAGAGAGAGAGAGAATGGTTTGTACATGCTATGAACTTACATATGTATGTATATGTAAAGCTTTTTCCATGTTTGAATGAAGAGAAATACAATCATACATTCTACTTTGTCCCCTCATGGGACTCAAAAATATATATTAATGATGATCATAATTTTATTTATTTTAACAACCTCATAGTATTTTAAAATAAAGTAATAAATAAAAGTACACATGAAAAAATTCTTAAACCAAATCGTAAAGTTCTTAAATATCAACTGCATACAGAAATATCTTTACTAGCTAAAGTCTAACTCGAGTAATGAATTTGATTATTTATGAATAAACAATGACTTTGACAATCTTGAAGGTAAAAATATAATTCAGTTCAGGAAATACTAATATGTTTTTAAACTGTAGAGATAGGACAGGTATTTGACCCAGATTCCAAGTGTACCTAAACTTTTACGGATCATAGAAAATATAGGATATATTTTCCATATCTTAAAATGCTTATAGAAACTACTATTAACGTATATCTTGATTAGTGATATATGCGACATCTACATAAATCAGTAGCATCACCTGAGTATTCCTCATGCACAAACACAAATATGTAGACAGCTAAATTTATTCAATATGTCCTCCCTCAGCAGCCACCATCTTCTCCATCCTGTCCCTAAAGGATTTGCATACCCTGATGACTCCCGCGGAATCGACAGCATTCCTCTCCCTCGTAATGGAGCCCTTCAGGGCCGCGATGCTCTTGTGGCTGACCTTGCGCCCCTCCCTCTCCAACTTCCCCTACCAGTAGTAATCACACGGATTGAGGTCGGGTGTGTTGGAGGGCCAGGTGTTGCGATCCCAGAAAGTCATGTCGTGGGAGTTGAAGAGGTTAGTGGTCCTCATGGCGATGTGTGCGGGCGCTGAGTCTTGTTGGAATATGAACTCCCTCCCAGCGGGTGGATCTTTCATCCAGGGGATGACGAACTCCTCCATGACTTCGCAGTATCTTATCGCGTTAACCCTTTCCTTGGGATTGAAGAAGAAAGGAGGCATCACCTCACCAGTGCTGCAGCTGACACCCAGGGTCATCACAGAGGCCAGGAACTTTGTGGCAAAGACCGCAGGGACCTCTTCTCTCTCCTTGGCAAGCCACCTGTCATTCTGGACGTTGTAGCTTCTGTCGACAGTCCAGTTCTTCTCATCGGAGAAGAAGAGGATTCTTCCTTCATGGCTCTGCAGGTCATTGAGGAGACGCTTACCGTTGGTGAGCCTGGTGGTCTTCATGGATGCCGTGAGGATGTGTTGTTTGGCCATTCGGTATGACCTGTACCCGAGGTTATCATTCACAGCCTTGGAGACCAGCTGCTTGCTCACTCCATGGTTCTTGGCCAACCTGGACAAGGAAGTCACAGGCAAAGCCTTGATGGACTTACGGAGGCCTTCAAGGAAGCGGGGAGTTCAGATTCGGTTACTTCTCATGTTGTGAGCCTTGTGACAGACCTTCCCCTCAACCTCCCAGGCATTGAAGACCCGGTACACCGTGGTCTTGGTGTAGTTAAGAAGCTTGTAGATAGCAGATGGCTTGTGTCCGCGCGAGCCAATTCGAGGATGGCTTCTCTCCTTGCTTGTTCCATGATGACTATTGTTTGCTGACAAAACAATTGTGGTGGAAGTTATAGTGTATTGTTCACGCAACCTTATATTTTAGTATGATTTAACCCCGAATATCCACATTATGGATCTAGATGAAGTTTAAAGTAGTTCCAATTTATTGTGCAGAGACCGTTAGCATCTCCATCCGAACTATCTACAAAATCAAGAAGTCAATTAAGGATGGGAAATATGTTGAAAGCTCCTATACAGCAAAGAAGAACCAAAACTTATGTAGTAACAATATGGCTGACTTTTGGGCTGCTATCAAATGGCCCTCCATCGACCAGACCTCAACCCCTAGAATTTAGAGCTTGGGGTGTCTGTTGCACCCCTGAACTAAATTTCGATTCGCTCTGAGCTACTATCATGATAGTGTCGTACACCATTGACGTGGCCACCATCGTCAGAACTCTTATTCTGTTCTTTGGAGTGTAAAGGCTGTTATTAATCCAAGGTTTTAATTCTGAAATATTTGATAACTTTACTAGAGTAACTTTTTCCCCAAAGCTTTCATCTTTTCAACTCTAACATTTATCTTAAATAATTGACCACCTTTAGATAATACTTTCTCAACGTTAGTTGAGATTAATAGTGTATAAAGCAGAAGGTAACATTTGTGCTTGATTAGATATAATAGCAATTCCGCTAAATATTCAAACTACTTTTAATAAAAATTATTAAATTGATATAATTAGCATTAACAAATGCAAATCTGATCATATAAAGTGCTAATGAGTAGTGGTTCCCAAACAGTATGTCTTGATGCAAGTTCAAGTTGCCATACAATTTGTGACAACCATACATCATTTGCAATATCTTAAAATAATCAAAATAATTGGTTTAATTTGAATAGGTGTGTCAAGAAAATTTTATTTGTAATTTTGGTGTGTCTTTGCTACAAAATGTTTGGAAACCAATGTCTTAGTGAATATTTAATCACGAGGTTTCGTGAACTATCATCCATTTAAGCCTGATAGTTAGATTGAGCTTGAACATAGGGTTATCAAGTTTTTAAACAATATGCTTGCGTGATATTTTGAGATCTTATGTCAATTTACTACACAAAATATAAGAAAATCGTATTTCATATGGGAAAATTCTTTTACAAAAAGAAAGATTTATTTTACTACGTAATCTCCATACACGAAGAAGTAGACAGTGTCTTTGGGGGAACTGATGTCTGAGTTTTCTTAGAGTGGCCAGCTACATGAGAGGCAAACTGAGGACAGTAGATACGAGCGATTTCATCGCTCTTCTAAAATGGTGATTTTCCGTAAATTATTTACTGCTCACTAATGCTTTGCAAATTGGTTTTGAGATTTTTCTTGATTTAATAAAAATCACGTTTTCCGTAATTTATTTATGCTACTGCAAGTTTTGATACCCCATTCAGTATGTATAAGCAATCAACCTAATATATTTTCTATAATAAATATATTTAACGGGTTGAACATAAGTTTAAAACCTCTTTAATTTTCATTAATTCAATGATATATTGATCGTAGAATAAAAAACTAAAAGTAAATATCTCATAAAAAATTTCTAAATTTATGGTTATCAACTACTGCCCTCAGATGATATTGAAATGTCTCACACGCTAGATGCACTATCTCTTTGGAAAGTTAGCAACATTTTATCTCAATTACGACACGGTGATCTTATAAATTTGAATATTAATGGTTTTTTTTTTACCTTCAACTCGAGATAATCCTACACAAAGTAGTCGAGGGGTTAAGATATGGACTCTAAGGTGGCCACATAGACTTGTCCCAATAGGAATTTTTGGTTTAACCCAATTTTGGAATTGATTGTTGGTGAGCCTTCCAGAAAGTCACCCTTTTCGTAAACATGGGGATTTTTTCTCCTTTACTTGAAACCCCTGTCCCAACCACAAGAGATCGACTACAAACCCACTTTGGAACATTTCAGATATCTAAGGGGACACTTTTTCATGAGAAGACCACGATTTGATGGTTTTCTTTGTTAAATTTTTGATCCACAATCCTACCTAAATATTAGAGGTTGGCCAATTTTGGACTATCCTCTATTTCCCAACATATTCAGAAAATTACAGTTTTTTTGTAGGGAAATAATTTATGATATAAAATTACTGTTGAAATTCGATAATAGTTTTGTTAAAAGCTTTATTTCTCTGTTGAATGTACTAAAACTAATAATTTTTACGGAGGTTTGGATTAAGTTTTTGCGGATTTTTAAGACAATAAACGATGGAAGTATGGAATATACAGTAATTTTCAACGTACATTATATAATTTCTTATACATAAATGAATCCATCAATCAATCAAAGTTAACAAAGGTTTCATTATTAAATTGATATGTCAAATTTGAAAGGAAGGAATGAGATAAAAATATTGAAATGAAAAAAATAAGGTTTTCAAATATTTGCTTCATTTTTTATCCTCGAAAACGTATTTATAAATGTATTTCCCTTCAAATACTAAGTTATATTTAATATTTACATACATACGTGTAGTTAGAGCATTTGAAATCCCTACTTTTCTATTTAGAGTATGTGATGAATCAGAGGAAAAAATATTTAAGCAATAATAAGTTGGTAAAATTATTGAAATGTGTTTTTATGGACATTAAGGCTCAAAATTCAGTATAATAAAAACATATCAGCAACATTTAAACAAAAATCTGAGATTGCAACAGTTCAAAACTATATTAATAAAAAAAAAGTTTGTCTTCCTCTATAAATGTCTGTATATATGAAAATAAGTCAATGTATATAGTCATCCATGATGTATATCATAAACATATTTTGATCAAAGAAACGATAATGTAGCCGTGTTCATGAAATATTGAGCGCGTGTGTATGTGTAACAAGAGTGTTGTTTCTGTTTTTTTTTTTTTTTTTTTTTGTTATTGGTCTCTCATGTATATAATAACTCATATGCGTATATGTTTGGATTTGAATAAAATATAAACGCTGGTGTGCTAAAATGAATTTTGTTTCTGTTATTAGTGAGTGCTCTTAAGACTAAAGTACTCATCAGTTATCCCAAGATACTTTATTTTTCTCAAAGTCTTATTATTCTTTCATTCTTGAGGAGAGAACGCGTTATTGAATGGAATTTCATCTTTTTTATTGCATTGAGTAATAATTACTTAAGAGTGTGCTCATGAAAAATGGAGCGTAACTCTAACGATCTTTGTTAGTATTAATAAAAAATTTATCTTGTAGCTGGTGCCTAATTACTCAAGTCAATGCCGTGTACTACGACTAATATTAAGATGTATTAAAGAGAAAGTTATTCTTTTTAATGGATTAAAAGGAAATCTATTAGCTTCTATCTCATTGGCAATCAAAATGAAGTGACGGTCGGACTTTACGATTTTTATTATTTTATCTATAATTTTTTTTAAATTATTTTTATAATGTTCATGCTAAAATTTTGTATGAATTAATGAATTAGGATGAATAATTATTTATTCATACAAACATTAAATAGCTAGTATGCATTCATAATTAAATTTTGTAGGTAAAATTAACACCATGTAGTTTTTATCCTAAGTCGCAACCTTTAATTTAAAAAGAAACAGCGAGAAACCTCAAAGTCAGTAATGTTACATATATATACTTTTATATAGATAGCAAATAATATATATATAAGAATTATTTAACATTTTCTAGTGAAGCTGAATTTGAGGAAATATAATTATACTTTATATTTTAAAGTTCCTTCACAAAAATAAATCTAATCTTAAACAAACAACTCATAGATAAAATATTAAATGAATAAAAAAAAAAAAAAAGAGTCATACATCAATTCTCATACCAGTTCCATTCAACACAGAAAAAACAAAACAAAGAAGCCACTAAAATTACTTAAATATTCATTTTTTAGATTTAAATTCTATTTTGAATTAAAACTAGCTCATTTCTTCAAACTTTTTCTGAAAAGCTGTAATATCAATAAATGTCTATTTAAGTTTGATGAATCCTATTCTTGCCAACTTTTTTAATATTCACCGTTATTAGTATAGGAACTTGCTCAGAGCTTAACAAAAACTAAATAGAGAGTTCGACCTATAAACGTTTAGAAAACCGGTATGGTACAAGAGTAGTAAAAAATCGATAACTGATAATGAAATACAAATTACAGTTACATGTTAGAGTGATAACACTGTGATATGTAGCAAGAGTATCCTTATTCCATATTTTATCGTTTTTTATGACAAAGAAAAAAAGTTCTAAGTTATAATATAACTATTTAGTAATTACTTTTTGTTTGATTTTTTTTTTCAAGATTTTGTTAGTGAATAATAAATACTGTCAATGTTAAGTATTCATTTTATAATATATGAAGAAATAGTAGACTTTTTTCAAGTCTTACCCACCTTTCAATAATAATTTTCTCATTTACAACATTATCACTATTATTTAGAGCCAACAAACTGAACTAGTAAGTGAGGAAGCTGGAGTATATAGTAGATAACCAGACCCAATTATAGAAAGTTTATCCCATGAAATAATTATATTCAGGATTTTCCAGTAATTTATTGTAGGTTTACAACCTGGGAAAACGGGAACCTGAGGGGAAAACACTAGTAGCTGTGTATAACATGAGCCAATAATAATAAAAAAAAGAAGATTTGCATTTGACAATTAATTATTTTAGCACATTAAATCACTAATAATGAAATCTGCAGTTGGTATATTTTTGTAGCAGATTTGATTCATTTTTATTTGACTTCTTTTTCTTTTATTTCTACCCTTTTTGTAGGATTTAAATAACTTTTAATAAAAATACAAATTTGTAAATAGAATCTTTTTCTGAAAATTTAATCCTAATTAGATAAATATATATTAAGTAGAGGTAATCAATTCTGAATAATCAATGGTTTTATTTTTTAAATTATTAGAAATAACCTTCTAAGAACTGAAAGAAAAATTGTTTAAAATAAGATTTAGAGATTCAAGATAATAAATTACATTTTTTAAGTTTTCCTGTAAAAATATATAATTTTGATATTCATTGCTGAGGTAACACTAAAAAGTCCCGTGCTGCACACATAAATGGCGCTATCATTATTTTTAAATTTATCTCATATTCAGATAGTATCAATTTTTAAAAGATTGCTGCCAAAATTTCATGATAATCTGTTCTTTAGTTTGTAAGTTATTGTGCTATGTGTGACGCTACTTTTGTTATTTCCAAAACAATGGATCTAAAACAAAATCGTATCTTAATTTTACATTACTTCTTGATGAAAAAATATACCTTTTAAGCGAAGAAATGGCTTGAAAAGAGTTATAGGAACTCAATTCCTTAAAGACAATTTTGAACAAAAAAAAGTATTTTCTCTGTTAAGCACGGGACTTTTCAGACCATGTGTTAAATAAATAATAAAAATGAATACAAAAATTATTTGAGACCTTAAGAATTAACTCTAAGTTTGGTTAATAACTACGCAGGAAGTATTTGATAAATTATGAATTACCAGGTTAGGTGGACAAAAAATATGACTCATACTCTTATTTTAAAAAGAAATATATGTCCCCCGTCAATACAAAATTAAGCTAATAATAATTTTTCTCGATATTGAGTGTAGATTACATTTGTATTATTAGACGAATACTCTTCAATATTCTTATTAACCCCTTCAAGGTGCTGCAAATTCCAATTAAAGTTGACAAAATTGATAGTCACAATAAAAGATTAAATGATAAGTATTATTTGAAATGGCATATGGGGACCAATATATTCTCTTAAATGAAATCAAAATTCTACACCATAGCTAATTTTTTTGGATATTTTAACTTATCCCACAAATTGGAATACAAGCCAATAGTTGACATAAATATTTAAATGAGCTGTATGTATTTATTCGTATAAAATAAAAATAAAAATAAAAAATTTGGAAATTTCTCCTTTTCTTGATTTTTGTTCAAGATTTTTTTTATCTTGATACATCATAGATATCGTTTTTGTTAACTATCAATATTAAGTTTGTTCATTTACAATATATTTATATTTTTGCTTCTGATATGTTATAGTTTCACGAACATTTCTTTGATTCAAATTTGATCAAACTTAATTCTTATAAAGATTATAATTTAGAGTAGAACAAGGGTCTGTTATAAGATGAAGCTTCAATTCACGTTTTATTGCTCAAGCTTGTAAATAAAAATTTCTCCGTTTTCGATCCTTAATTCTACTCTAAGTCCAAAAGGACTCAGAGTTTTCAAATAAATAATTATCATTCTTCTCTTTTATTCTTCAATAAACACTCGTAGTTATATTATATACTTAGATGTTCTCTCCTTAAGAATGAAATAATAAGGATAACAGATTTATAAAATAAAAAAACCCAGTTCAGTTTTCCAACTGCAAAACACCTCACTCTATAAAAGAGCTTAAGATTTATAACCCTACTTATCCGATGGCTCCCAATTGTACAAAAATAAAATTATTATATGAATTTCATTCATGAGGGACGATAATATTGTGAACCACTGGACGTAGAGATGAAGGATGATTCAGTTATACATATATATACATAAATTGTAGTTTTACATCTTACAAATGATTGTACATACATTTGCTTAGATATTATATATGTACACTTAAAAGTGATTTAGCGAATCTTTTGATGTTATTCATGCTTACATAAGTTTTTATTGCATTCTACATATAGATAAAAAAGGTTTTTATTTTTTCAATTGCTTTCATTCTGAATAGATTCTTCTTACCCTCTTCTCTGTCTTCATTTTTCATTATCGATTCTATTATTGATACCTTCCTATCCCTTCTTCTCCTATCCCCTTTTCATCGTATTTTATCGATCCCTTGGTCTATTATATCTATCTGTGTATAAAATGACCCATTTACAACAAAAAGAAGGTGGATAATTCAAAAGAAAATCAAAATCTATCCATCAGATACGAAGAAAATAGAACCATTTTTCTATGCTAAAAGGTCGAAATAATATCATTCTATATTTAATTGAACCTTTTCGGAAATATTCAATGTACACAGTTAAAATTCAACCCTTATGTATTTATGGTGTGTGTTAATTATAAGATACTTTCCACTTGGTTATATTAGAAAAAAATGCTATATTTTAGTTCAGAAGAAGCATTGGCTTAATTATTAGATTATTTGCTGCATTTTGTCATCTATGAAATAATCGTTGTATGACAATATGAACTAAACTTTTATTCGGACAGTGTCTTCAATTCTGAAATAATACAAAATCAAGCTTTATATTTTTGGAGAGCAGGAAAGTTAGACAAAATAGCTAACTAAATTGCTAAATAGCCATATTTCTAGATACTCTAGAAAAATCAATGGGAAATACTCATATGACTTGGATGAAGTCTTTTGTTAAATAATAGTAGTCTCCCGTATTTATAATCGTGCTTATTCATTCACTGATATGTTGAAAAAAAAAGAAGTAGAAAATCAACAGGGCAATCTTCCCATTTGAAGAATGTTGAGAAGGAGAGCAGTTTAGCTCCAATGAAGTTTTATTACATTGGCTTCAATTAACCGTGAGAGGAAAGAATTAAACAATAAACAGTCAACATGCAACTTTTTAATTTGACACTTTCTCCTTCCTCATAATCACCTAAACTTACGAGTACAATTCAAGCACTTATCCATGTTCAACAAACATCCTCAATCAAAAGTAGAATAAATTATTTACAATAAAATTACTCACAGGTTAAGATCTTGATTCTTAAATTTTAAAATCCCTTAATATTAAAATAAGGTTCATTTTCAACCTTCTTGGATATTCGTCTCAATATACATATAAGTTATCTATAATTATAAGACTTTTATAAATATATCCATCCGTCATATTTCGGATAATAGGAGGCAAATATTATTATTCTTATATATAAAAAAAAGAGTCTTATCATCATTATAATATAAATCCTGACATAAACGCAATTGATATCTTATCTCTAAAATGAGAACATATATTTATATGAAAGGACTAAGATAAATCGAATAATTTGTCTCAAACTATACATAAATAAAGAAGAACAAAATCTTGCTGATAAATACATAATTTTTGCAACAGCATTATATAAATATAGATCATGCAGAGTAAATGGTTTCATTAAATCTATTGATGCTACGCCATTAAATTAAGGGTTTTTTTTACTATATTTGACAACTAAGCAATTTTATTTTCCAAAGTTTTTTTTTTAAAAATATAATGTATTAAATTACTCATCATTGGATTAAAAAAATGAAGAAAAAATGAGTAGAAAATAATGAGATCACTATAGTTTTTTTTTCTAACTCTACAAATACAAATAAAATACTAAAGAAAGTAAAAAAGGATAGAAAATTTTCTCATGAAAATGATTTTAAAGGATTTAGTTTACCAAAAAAAATATAGTTATATACAAAATACAAGATTATATATTTTTCCTGTCTTGCTTTACTAACTTACATTTCTCACACATTAAGTGCATAAATATACAATTAAACGTATTTTGCTCTTTCAGGTCCTTTAATAAATTAGTCGTATTTATAATATACAACTGTTATCATTATTTGTATAACTTTAGTGTAGTATGAAAAGACTTTCTAATTTATATTCTTTGTAGCAAACTTGCTCCCCCTCAACTCCTCACAAACACTTCATCATTTCTTTTTTTTATAATAAGGTTGTAGTAAAAGTTAATATGAAGGGAAAAAAATTATATCGAAACATAAATAAACTAAAGTAATATTTTTTACACATATTTTATTTCAAATCAGTCAATTAGAGCATCCAAGACTTTCCTATTTCGTTTGTTACAATTATATATCTAAAATATCATACAACAAAAAGTTTTTCTGTCGACATATTGTAAAATAAACAACAATATATCTTATATCCAAGATACTTTGTTGCTTTAATTGACTTGGAAAGAAAAAATGTCGTCTTAACATTTTTAGTATTGATCATATGTAGAAATTATAATTGCGATTTTGTTTTTCCCAATCCTTTTTTAAAACATTTTGACCTATTGAGTTTGTTCATCTATCCAAAAATATTTTTTTTAATTACGTCATTGTACCTTATATGTTTTTTTTCAATAAGGTCAAAAGATGATTAAGTTTAGACTCAATGAAAAAGTTGATAATAATATGATACTTTTTATTTTTACAGTTGATGTGCCCACGTGATGATTGCTTGATATTGAGATTATTTTCCTCATTACAATCCACGTAGTTGTATATATATATATAACTATCTATTCATCTAAAATATCGAATGACTTATCAATTTTTTTTGGTGATGTTATTTCATATGATGTACATTAGAACTTGAATCTGATTTGTTAATTTGATCTATTTGACTTCCTTTTCAATGAATAATAGTACATTGGATTTTAGATAAAAGTTGGTACATCTAAACGTTTGCAAGACGAGAAAAAGAAGTAAAACGCTGCTGTGACTTTATTTCTTAATTGATTTTATTTAAATTTTTCCAGTCATCAATATTATAATATAAAACTGACATTCAATTAATAAAATCTTCTTTAACACGAACCATATGTTCACGACGTCAACGGGAGCGTCTGACGGGCTTCTCGAGTGTTATTTTGCTGGTGTGACAGGGTGCCCTCTTTGGGTCTTGCTCTCAGATCCAAAGACAGTATTTCATGATGCTGCAGATCAAGGTAAATACTTAGGTACGAAAATACTAATGCAGAACCTTTGCATGACCTTTAGGACTGCTTGTCGATGAAGGGAAGCAAAATGTAACATTCGCTACTAACAACGCCAATAATCAAAACTTGCTTTTGTTACTTGACCTTCAGGATCCTAGGAACGTTATAAGCATTTTTTGCCAACCATCTATTATTCCTCAAGTTATTATTTTGTGTTTAACAAAATTTTCTCATTTGAGGAAAACAACACAATATCTTTCACGGGGGGCTTGTGTTTTTAGCTTGAGCAAAGCCTTTTTTCAAGTGACCTTTTTCTCCCTGTTTGACAGAGTCAGAAGCTGTCCCTTGCTATGTGCATAGTTATTGTACTGTAAGTCTTCATTAATAACACAATGGTCATTTGAATGGGATCAGGATTCACATTCATTGATTGGCAGAGATGTTTCACAATTATTTTGTTTATTTTCGTGAACAAAGCAGAAATTTGGACAATTTTGGCCTCTTTAGGATCACAAATCTTCCGGGAATTCACTGTAAGTGGATTTTCAACCTCCTGCTCGACACATATTCTGATTTTTTTTGATTTGAATCAAGTAGTACAACCGACACCTTTATTCAAAGACGTGACTCTGTTTTACCATTTATATTGCACAAATTATCATTTTTGTTCCTGATTAACAAAAAAACGGGGTATGTTGTCGTAAGGAATCATAATGAGCAACTGACGTAGTAGAGTAACATTCTTACTCTTCATTTGTGTGTATTTGTAGTCAAACCGGTTTTGGGGGGATGGGATGAGGCCAAAGAAAAATACTACCCATTGTGTTGGAACATTATTAGTTTCATTCATACATACCAAAAATGACATAAATTAAAACTGTTTCAATTTACCAATAGAAATTTGACAAATTTAGTGATGCAAAAACCCTTCATACTTCTCAAATGTTTTATTTGAACTTAATTTGTTAATGATTACATATTAACCTTAAATTATAATATTTCTAAAGATATTTCCACAAACGCAATTATTTACATAAACAAATTAATATATATTAATTAATTCGGATATTTTTCTGCTTCACATGTTTTGAATATATCTTCTATATAAATGAATAGTCAAAAAATGTATATTATTTACTTATGCCATGAATAAGCATATAAATTTGATTAGTTAATAATATTTAGCAATTCAAAAAGTCTGATTCGTGTCATCAATGTTTAAAAACATATGTATATGCTATTTATTTATTACACCCAACAGGATAATTAAAGCCTATAATAGGGTATACTTATAGTTAGTATTTATAAAGTATGAAAATTATCATTTTTAGTAAAAGTAATACATATAAGTTAATAATATTCAAATTTTAAAAACAACATAGAAGTACCAAAAAAAAAAAAATCCAAAATGTGGATAATTTATATATAAATATGTCACACAAAAAGCCATTAACTAAAAATCGTTTTAGGTCAGCCTCACTTCTTTGACTAAAGTCTAGAGGTATAGAATTCCAAACACTAGCTGATCTATTATAGAAATTATCCTTGAAAATATTTATATTTGGTTTTGGATGGTTTAATATTTAGGATGGGGAATCAAGGTTTATCTTTTTGATTAAAATTTTGTAGAGGGCAATAACATCCTTAATAGCTTATCTATGATAAAGAGTAATGAGGTCAAGTCTTATGATTTCGCGTGGATAGTGTCATTAACTACCAGTGAAAGAAAAAACTACACAAACCTAGCTTGTACCTTTTCCAAAGACTTAATCAGGAAGTTTCTGGAAGGATTCCTGAATTCAGATCCGTACATTAAGATCGAGAGGATATACAGTTTATAAATTTTCACCATGAACAAAGAGTTAGGAGTTTGAAACATCTTTTAATGATTCCCAAATTTATATTGGAACTTCTTATAATGTAGGGAATATGTTTTTTAAATCTCAGGTCAAATTAAAGATATTTGACGAAGCCTACCTGGCGATTGGAAAACCTCAAAAGACTGATATAATATTACTATCAGTTATTTAAGATATTTGATGTTGTTTTAATTAGACATATGCACATGTTGGTATTCACGAATTGTTAACAGGAATGCAGTAATAATAATAATAAAAACAACCTTGATTGAATTCCTAACTGACATTAAAGATACGTCAACAAAAGAACTAAAATATTTACAGTTTTTTCAAGCACATAAATCTTCTTTTTAAGAGGTAGGAGTGTATTTATATCATACCTATTTTATTATTACTCTTACCTATTTTCAAGATATATTTTTGTAAGTGGCTTTTATTTATATCATTGTAATTGATCATATACAGGGTGGTCCATAATTCGAGTCCTATCTTTAAAAACCTCACACCCCGTACTACAATTGGAAACACTTTGAGCTCATCTAGATCCTGTATGACCTAGTTCACGACCTAGTTTTCCACCTAACTTATACAAGAAATTAGGTATTTTTAATTGAATGGTTTGCTTTCATTTTTAGTCACTTCTCGAGATGGAGAAACACCACCACTCATTAAGTAGTGTTTTGATAATTTGAAATTTTTAAAATTATTTGAACACTAATAACTCCAGCAAATATTATGCTAAATTGCTGCATATAATTGGTACCATCTGATTTATTTTCATTAAAGGTCTTAAAATTGGTTTGGTTGGTCTAGATAAAATAATTGGAACCTAATATATACCATTAATGGAGTAATAAAATATTTTTTTTCTGAAATAAAATGGTTACGATCGTGTTTACTTTATAAATTCATATAAATGCAAATATTTACATTTAAGAGTTGAAATAAAATGAAATGTCAGAAATGCTGACGGTTTCAAATGGTACAACACTGCCTGATTCAGTTTTTAAATTTTTTCATTAAGCGTTTTAAAAGTGCAACTCAAAGGGAAATGGAAAGCTAGACCAGACAATGCAACTCTGTTTATATTCAAAACTGTGTACGTTCAAAATGTCTACTAATACTTAAGTTCAAAAATCTACTAATGCTAAAATTGTAATTTCACTGTAAAATCAATATTTTCAAATCAGAGACTGTTGTTTATACTAGATTTATTATTATTAATAAGTTAAAATGTTTACTACATAGGATAATTGAAGCAGTGTTTAATACCCAGAAAGGTCATGAAAATAATGCTATTAAATAAAACTAAAAAAAATCGTCACAATGCATTTTTTCAGGATCTGGATGAAGTCAAAGTTTGTTTCAATTGTAGTACACGATCATGTACATCTTATACAAGTGTAATATTGTGCTACAATTAAGCAATATCTCATTCAATGTGTTTGATCCTGTTATAAACGAATTGTTGCTATAACACACCATTAAAATTTTACCTCCACAGCTGTTATCAATGAGTTCTTGCTGATCTAATAAACTCAACCATTGTAACTATAATATCAGGTGAAAAGAGAGGGCAAAAAGGTTTGTGCAAGAAATGCTCAAAATTGCCTTTTTATTATTCTTGCATTTCATTTGGAGAGTGAACTGGTGCCCCATGCTATTGGAGCCAGATGGGGACTACGGAAATTTAATATTTCTAAATGTCTTCCTAAGTGACATTGATAGCATAAAAATATCCTATCTATTTTGTTTTCAGCTTTCAATTTCCTCGTCTCCCTTGATACGTCATGGGTATTTCATAATTTTTTCTTTTTGATAATTTTACGATTTAGTAAGTTATACTAAACTTATGCTCCGTTTCCGAATTTATTGTTGATCCTCCGTCATATATATAGATATTATATTGACCTTTTCATTTTTTAAGTATGATAAATTTTGCATTATATTTCAAAAATATAGCCACGCTTTAAAATGGAATATTATATAGAATAAAATACTTTATAAGGTTTTAATATAACAAAATATAGCAGTGGTGTCTCGAAAGGATGTGTTGGGCTAAAGAGGCTATAACTCCTTCTCCAAAACAAGGATTTTTTTCTTTTTTTGTGGAGAAACCTTTCTAATGAAAAAAAAAGGAAAAACTTATTGTTAAATGTTTTTCTTTAAATTCAGGCTTAGGACAAAAATATCAACTTTGACATTTTCTCAAAAAACTCAGGGCCATCTCAAAATAAAAGCCTGTTGACGGCCTTGTATATAACACATGAGATAAAAAGTCAAAGGTTTGACAAAAAAAACACGTTTTTTTCGTTCAAGATTGGCTTTTTTAAAATTATTATTATTTATTTATTTAATACTTTTTTATTCACTTTATGGAGCGGAGTCCTCATTTCAAGCAATTGCTTAGCTTCAACGTTTCTTCTTTTTTTTTCATCAAGAAGCAGTGTGAGCTTATTGCACAAAATTGCTTTGATCCATTGTTTTGGAAATATCATAAGTAGCGTCAAACTTATTTGGCTAACTATCAACTGGTTTTGGGCCTTTTTTCTGTTTATTTTGAAGGAAAAGTTGTATGATAAATAAAAGTAACGACGTGATCTCTTAATTTAATGATGTATGAGTTAATGGGACTTTAATTCTGGTGCACCCTGTATGAATATATTTATAAGTGGGTACTAGGTACGCCATATATATTCTCTCTTTAACCTTAATGCATTTGCTTAATATTTTAATTCGATAAAGCAGAAAGGATACAAATAATAGTTGTAGTTTTTTTTCTATCGTTTTTTATCTGATTTATTATAGAGAAAATAGGATTTGATATATCAACAGCAGGATGCCTCAGCATCTTTTTTACTATGTACTACTGTAGAAAAATATAAGATTTCTTTTTCTAATAAATTTCGTTTCATAATTTATCTATTTTTATATTTATTGGGAGTAGAACATACAAAATAGAATTAGGGATCTGTGACAATAACAAATGTGTTTGAATTGCATCATGATTCAGATCGTTTTCTTTATTTACTGAAAGTGTGTCTACGTAGTTAAATAAAGTAAACATTTTCTTATTTTATTTTTTCAGTATATACGTCTTATAAAAAGACTGTGAAATTGTTTGCTTGCTTATTATTTATTCATTTGATTACTCCAATATGGTATTTTACATACTTTGTATATAAATTTGTAATTATGTATATGCATGATCATGTTTGTAATTAACACATTTCTTCAAAAAAGTAATTTTCAGATACATTGAGTTCTTGCAAAATAAATTATGTTCACATTTTTGAATTACAAAAATAATACTCCTCAATTCCAAATCTGCGCTGGAATAATTAATGTCTTTAGACCTTGCAAAGATTGTGGTACTCTTTTATTAACACTCAACATGCCTTGTGGATTTTCCCTCTTTTATAATTTTAAAATGTTTTTTAAATCAAAATATAAAAGGATTAGAACATGCTAATTCTAATTTTATCAAAGGAACAAAAAAGCCTCATCAGACACAAAAGTTGTAGAATTGCATGACTAATCTCTAAAGCCTTATGAGCAAACCGATAATCAATGTATATAGCAATGACATTTCATTTGGGGGATAATTTCTGGACTTTGGCTGCAAAAGAAATTAAGTACCTTCTGTCAACTGTAAGACACAATTTCAAGCCTTGAATTTTTATAAGACAATCTAAAATATAAATTTGAGGGTTTTTTTGTTTAGTATTTTTATCTTTTATTTTAGTTTTATTGTGAATTATTTTACTTTCTATAGTATAAATTATATCATTTTTACATACATATATATATATATACATTTTTAATTTTTGTAACATTGCGATGCAATTAACCCCAAAGTTTCTTTAACTTTGAACCAAAATATTTATTAATGTATTTTTTAACGTAACTGTTTCATTATTTAAGTGTTAGAACGAAATAAATAAAAAATACATATGTAAATAATATATCAAATTCAAAAATCAAAATGAAGAATATTTATGTCAACATAAAAAGCATGTATATTATTTATATAATCAATTACTTCGTTAATATTTTTAGCTTTGAGACTATTCTAGATTTAATACCTGAGGTGGAAATAAGTCTTTTTAATGCAAGTCCAAATTGAGTCTCAAGTCTTTCTTGAATATATGCATTTCAGTTTGAGTCTACAATTTTTTTCCAAGTTTATTTCAAGAACCTAAAATCTGTCTCGACTAGAGCCCCCCCTCCAATATACGATACATTAAAGAGTACTTTATGTTAAGTGAAAAAGTTGAAATAACAATGAAAAATGTTAAACAATTGTTTGAAATCCAATAAAGTATCCAGTCCAAGTTATGTCTTTGATATCAAGTTAAGTTCCCCACCTCAGTTTAATACATAGTGATGCTACTCCAACCTTAAAATTATATATTTTTATTGGGAATGATTAATAGTCTATTAAAGTATATTAAATATATAACATTTTAAAAATACATTTTTTTATAAATTTGAAGTCATCCTAATAATCATTGGCAATATATACATATGTGTAGTTGAAATTCATCATTGACTTTTTCGACAAGTAAATCTCCAGTGAATCGTTTTATTTGTTTCCCAAAAGGCATAGTTGATTTTTAAATATATTTAGTAAGTTATAAGCACCATAAATAATGTCTTTTAGACAAAACTTGAAATTAGTTATTGTCAATGTTTCATCTGTTCTATTTGTTTAAAGGATCTGATAAAAATATCTGATTTAATATATTTTTTTTTTTTTGATCAAACAAATAACAATTTGTTTATGTGGTAAAGTTGTATTTTGCCACAATGTGAACTTAAAAAATGCAATTTTATTTAGAAACATGCTTTTTGACACAATATATATGTGGCTCTTCAACACAAAAGTTTGCTAAAATTATGTTTATTCTTTATTTCCATCAACAAATTATTCTTAGAAACCCTTTGGTGGCGTCAAAAATTGCACTTTAAGTAGCCAAGATTGACTAGTACGATAAAGGATTGCGAAATGGATCTATTTGATTTGAGGCCATGTTGAGGCTTAATCAAATATAAGTTCAAATTATATCAAAAATTCTTGGGTATCTTAACTTATAACAGATATTTGAATAATAAGCCTATATTTGCGTAAAATATATCTATAAATATACGGATTAAAAAAAAACAAATTGGGATTTTCTCATTTTTTTTATTTAAAAAAGAAATTGATTGTATGTTGACGCACAACATCTATCAATTTTTTTAGTTTTGTTGGAAAGCAATTGCTTGGCCAGTTAGATTTATTTAGTTATACTCTTTGCCAATTACTTTTTATTTTTCCCCCATCCTAATATGACTAAAAGCAAGGAGTTTAAATTAACATAATATTATTGTGACTTGTTTGAATATATCTAGGTATTAAGCATAGAAAATATAAACGTCTTCATAAAAATATAAATTATTTGCTCTTGAATTCTCTGCCATCTTTTTAAAGTTCGAATCCAGATTGGGTGTGGTAATTCTCATAATCAATGTTCATGAGTTAGTTTAGCACGATACTTATTTTTACCATATTCGTCTTAGAGACAACAAAGGCACATCCTTAATAAATACAAATATAGGATCAAAGTAGGGAATACTGAAATCTATCTTTGGATCAGTTACACTAGTGAATCATTTACTGTAGATGTATTATTATTTAAGGTAAGTACTGGTAATGAAAACAAGGAAATATTACCTAAACAATTGGTAATTGGTAGGAATTGATTCACCCTCTTCCAAGGTTATTTTGTAGTGCATGTCAGTTTTTCCATAAAAATACAATTAAAGCTAATTACATCAACATCAAATGCATCTATTTATATTTTATTATTAAATAATTTTCGGAGGCCACTTGTTGAGAATCCCTAACCTTTATAGTTCAAATGATCTCTTTCAAAATTAAAAGTAACCTATTTTATATTAATGTAATAAAATTTCTTTTATTAGTCTATTATAGTTTTTTTAATCAAATAACAAAAACAATAGAGATTATTTACATTCATATCTTTTTTTGCATTATTCCACCAAGAAGTACATATTTATGATTTTATCGATTATATCTTTGAAAACTCTAATACCTTTTAAATGACCATTATTTGACGTTATCACAAAAAAGTTTTCCTTTTCATCCCCCCCTCACCCCACCTAAAAAAAGTCTAATTTTTGCAATATGTACGGAAAATAAATTGAATTTTATATAGAAGTTTCTAAGGGGGGGGGGATATATTCTTATCTCACTCACAACAACATAAAATTTATTTAAAAGCCATTATGTGTGATACAAGGAGTTTAAAATATCTGTAGATACTCACTTATTTATGCATCCATAAATTACAAAATACATACATAGATGTTTTTAGTCCTTTTTGAAGATGATTTCAATAGACGACATACATACAAAGATGTAGGTATGTAGGATCTCTTTCATATCGAATAAGCTTCGATAAAGATATTTGTATATCTCTATGTATACGCTCATACCATATATGCATGTACAGTATAAAAGTACCTCATGTAATATCATATATCTACATTTAAAAAACTTTTTATGGAACTTAAAATAAAGCAAAATCGAAATCAATAAATTTTTGTCATATAAAGAATTTTGATAAAAAAGTTATGCATACTTGATTTGAGAAAAAAAAAGACTTATTAACTATTTTTTATATGTGCAATTTATTTACGAGTACATTTAGTAAAAAAAGACAACTTCTTTATTGAAATGGTATTTGAATGCATTATGTTCCTTAGTTGTGACTTTGCATTTTGACCTTTTTTATAATGAATCATTTTTGTAAGATAAAATATTTGTTTGAATAACAAAAGTCTATCAAATATTGACTTTTTCAAACATCTTTTAAGTTCCATGTCTAATTCTACTGAGTAATATTTGATGCATTGATAACGAATCTGTAATGTTTTTTTACCCACCAACAAACAATTTCTTGAATATTTTTACCCTTTTCATGAGTTTTAGTCAACTTATCTATAATTTAAAAAATGTTCATTTCGATTTCAAAAATTGGTTCACAATATAGATGGGACCATCAAAATCTGATAAAACACAATGTAAATGTTAAAAACTACTTTCCTTGTCGTCTTTGTTTGATAATATTGGATCGTCAGTAATGACCCTTCCATTTACAAAAAAATATGTATTTGTTTCTAAAAGTTCTAGTTGAGCATTTGATTTTAACTTTTGTTGCAGAAATCTTTAGAGGCTAATTACTAAAGTTCTAAAAGTTGTGTGATAATGAATTATGTATATAGCATTTGAAAAGGAAATCAATTAGTAAAAAAATGAAGTTTTTTTCTATTTGTATAAGCAAACTTAAGTGATTTCTGTATCCAAAAAATTAAAATCAAATAAATATTGCAACTGAGTTAAAGCTCTTAGATGCAAATATATTTTGTAAATAAAAGATCAATTACCCACACTTCAAACAAATAAAAACTTTTGCATTAAAGGAAGAAAAATTAGGGTGTTAGTCTTATACAAACAAAATCCTTTAAAAAGGTGGCGTTTGACCTCCTTAAATTACATTTCCACATAATTTCATAATTTTACACATAAAATATAAAAAAATATTTGAAATTAACTTCCAAACATTACAGAAGAGAAAAAGTTTATTTTAAAAGAAATTAATACTTTTTTTACTTATAACTATAGTAAAACCTAAAAAAACGGTTATAAATACTTAAGAAAATCAAATGTAAAATTCTCACAAATTACTAATACAATTAGACATTAAACTTAAATGATTTTTTTACAACCTGTAATATTAAACATTTGTAAATAACCAAGAACCATATTGTATTAATTATGTATCCAATCAAGATTTATTTGTATATAAGGTAATATATAACTTGTAAATGTGGTTAGAAAATGGTAATTGAAATTGTTGAATTAAATGAATATATACATTTATAAATGTAAATATACATATATTGGGTAAACAATTCTTAAAATTAATTAATATATACATTGTACATATGAATGGTAATATAAAACTAGTGAACCAAAGAAAAAACATACTGAGTAAAAATATATTGCAAAATTGGAAAATTGAATAGAATAAAATACTCACGAAAATTTTATAATTTTATACATTTATTTTGAAAATGATGAAATGATTCCAATCTGTCTCGTAAAATTTATCGACTGTTTATATGCAATAGTATAATGGAATATTTGATAGATTTGTTAAAGTTTTTAATAATATAATAGTTACATAAATTTATAATTCAAATAAATGAAATGTTTAAACCATTTAAATTTCATTTTCTTTCTGTTGTATTATATAATATACATTTAGTGTAAAAGCTGGGGCTAGTATTATAAGCAAATTATAAAAGTTAGAATAAAGAAACAAGATTAATAATTATACTTGTTGAGTCTCAAGTCATTATTCACAAGTCAAACTACTTGATTATTTTGATGAATACCAATTTGAGTTCTTGAATATTTAATTAAGTCTTCAAATTTCATTACATTTCATTTTTAAGTAAATAAAGCTGACTCTAATTAAGTTTTTCTCTATAAATATAATTTTGAGGGTATTTTATATCCAGTAGCAAAATAGAAAAGACTGGTAGACCAATTTACTACTGTAAGTATATTTTAAAGTATTTACAATTCCAAAGAATAGGCGCTATGAAAGTTTTTTTTTTGTACTTTACTAGCTTTCATCCTTTTGGGGGCTGAATACTAATAATTATCATCAACCTTATAGGATCACTTATATAAATAGGTTTATTATATATAATTCTAGAAGAGGGTGCACGTGTTGTAGGAGTGAGAATAGAGAGAAATATAAACAAAGAATGAAGGTAGAAAAAAGAGACAGAGAGAGGATGTAGAAAGATACATTGGAAGAAGATAAGGGACATAAAGAAGGAAAGATATATAGAATTTAGAAAGAAAGGAGGTTTTATTTCAGTCAAAAATAGGCTCTAAATGAACTGAGATTCCCCAAAAATATATTAACAACAAATTTGGTTATTTTATATGTCTACTTGCTAAATTTGAGACTGATTTCTTTGATCATTTTGAATTCCATATGTGATAACACACAAAACATACTTATAAATATATGATAGGATTATTAAAAAAAAAGGGGTTGGATTATGGCTACCGATGCCACTACTCAGAGCAAAAATTGTGAAAAATAGTCTGGAATCAAAATTGTAGATTCTCAAGTCTTATATTTCAGTTCAAGTCAAGTCTACTAAGTCTTTGATTTTGAGTTCAATTCGAGTCAAAAAATCTATAAAATATGGATTCGAGTCCACTCATCTGCTGAGAAGGATATTATTGTAATTATTGAAATTTTGTTTGATACTCTCTATACTAATAAATTATTCATTGAATTTCAAATTGATAAATGTTCTTTTAAAACATGATAAAGTTATTATAAATATAATTAATCAATTGTACCAATGTACTTGATAAATAGATCAAATATAATAAGATATCGTTTTTTTCTCATTAAATGAGTAACTTATATTAAAATGATAAGTTCAGATTGTACAAGTTACACCAAGTACAAAATCCCATTTTGAATAATTACCTATTTTCATTACCTTATCCCTCTTTGGTCTGCTTTAGTAGTTATAGCACATACTATTTTACTAAGCTCCGAAGGGGCTTCTAACCTCTTAGGGGATCCTATAACATACTTTTTGACCCTACTACACCTTAAATTTGAATTTTCAGTAATTTTTTTACTTCATTACTTCAGTGATACCATTTATTTAACAATATCATCTTGCGATCTACTCCTAATACACTGGGAGTAATTATTTCCCTAGCCCTTTCCGTCCAACGTTATTATGAATTAACTAACGGTTTCAAACTTATGTTTTTAAGCTACCATACTTTTTTCCTAGAAACCTTTTTTCTATATTTATCGTTAAGCAATGATAAAATGAGGATTTATCACAATTTTGGGTTTTCGAATTTGGTTCTATTAAAAAAATGCAGACATATTATAGGTGATATTGTAAACAGGGGTATGGATCCAATGGGTATAAAAGTGAGTAAGGATGTTTAAAATACAAGAAAGGGATGGCGAGAGTTGCTAAAAAGTGTTTTATAATATTATTGAGGCATATAATAATAACTTTTAAACTATTACTTAATCCATAATAACATTGCACTGATAGGGTTTTATAGTAAGTTAAAATAGCAGGTTGGGTTAAATAGGAGAATGATTTTTGTTTTTTTTTGTTGTATGGTGGAGTTAAACACTATCATATTTGTAATTATGCTGTGACTAGAAGAGAGAAAAAGTTCTAAATTGAGAATAATAAATTATTTTCAAATTAAAACGTTTGTTTCTTTACGAAATTGAAATATGAAATTGTGTAGCTTGTAACTTAGTCTGAATAGTCTACATTGTTTTAGTAAATTTCATTCTTCACGTTCCCAAATACAATATATAAATACGTTTATAAAGGTTAAATATTGAAGCCTTTTATTAAGTATGACTTCTTCACATATTATTTCAGCAGCGGAATAACTAATTGAAGAATAAGAACTTTAAACTCAACAAGTTTTTAAGTTCAAGTACTACATCCTATAAAACTTTCATAATTAGTAATAAGTTATTTTTTCTTTATTAAAAGGAGGTATTTCAGACTATATTATTTGTATGTGTTTACCATTATACTTGTGTTTTGTCAACACAAAAGCAAGCTAGAATTACTTTTATCAAACTTGAGTGTGGATTACATTTGTATTTTTAGACAATTTATTGTCAATTTATATTAAAAAATATTCTTCAATAAGTGGCGCCGCAAATCGAACTTAAATGTGCTTTTACAAATCGTCACAATATAATAATGAGAAATTGATATATTTTATTGTAGAGGCCATATCGGAGGAAATAGCCAAACAATGGTTCTAAACTTTAACTGAAATTCCTTAGGTATCGTAACTTATCTAACAAATTTGGATAAAAGCCTATAATTGTCTCAAATATAGTTTTGAAAACATTGGCCTGTATGTATAATTGTAGTAAAAAAAAGGAATTATGATTTTAACTTTTTTTAATTTTTTTAATTTTATTTCTTAATGTTCAGCATCACATTTAGACCGTTTTTATTCATAAAGTTTCATACAATAGTTAATTAAAGCCATAAAATCTGTAATTCATGTTTATTGACCAGTTTTTTCGTTGATAAAATGTATTTATAAATTTACTTCTTCAAAAGTATTCAAAAATTTCATAAACCACATATTTTCGGCATTTACTCAAGAAAATATTTAATAAAATGAATAGATTTGATATAAACATTCGAAAACTACATAGGATTTATAAATATTGTCACCTATATCTTATCTGTAATATGTTAATGAGTATATTAATCACTCAATTAAACAACTGATTCAAATATGATACTTAATTGAGAGAATTATTTGTCTCTGTGTTTCATATATCTACTCTCTTCTCTCATTTCAAATATATTTATATGTTTGCACATATACCTATATATTCTTGGCATTCGAGGATGTAATCAATTTTCCTTATATACTCGTAGAAAGAGAGTTGTATTTATTTTTTCATGATATATGTAATTAATTTTATCTCTAGATTTGAAACTCTTTTTATCTGAGAGTAGGAAAACTGAAGTTAGACTTTCCTAGGAATATCATAGCATTTTATTTCTTTATATATCTATAAACTTATCGTTCTTTATATATCTAATTATAGCTGTTTTTTTAATAATTTTTTTTCTCTAAATATGTATTAGATAGTATTCATCAAATGACTTTAATATGAAATATATTTCTAAAAAAGGAGAAAAAAATTTAATACGTGTACAATGTACATTGTACAAAAAGAATTACTATTCTTATTTATTCAACAAACTAAATTACACTCTATTCCATCAGTTTTTTGTACTTTTTAAGTTGCATGACTAAAAATATTGCACTAAAAGGTTTTAACCCTAAAACTCAATTTATAAATCACAAGAGAAAATATTATCATAAGTTAAAGAAAAGACTAGCTATATTTATATATTTCCATAATTGATATAATTGCTTTTGAAACAGATGTAAAGATTGCATTTTTTTGCAAGTTTTTGCAAAAAAGAAAAAAAATACTGATAATTTAATATGGAATATACTATAGAAATAATAAGAAATTTTAAATCAATTATATATAAATAGTGGCTAAATATACCAAATGAAAATCAAAATTACAACTCATATATTCATTATGAACAAATATTATTAACTATACATAACAGTTATAAATGGTCATATTATGAATCTAAGACTTAACAATTAGAAGAACTTTTATTTTACATAAATATAGTCGTTTGATATTTTTTAACCATGAAGAAACATATAAATAGAAAGTCTCTTTACTGCACGATTATATTGGGTTTTAATATTTAAGTTAAATTAGCAAATCATTAATAAAGGCAGGTTACTAAATCTATTGTGTGTGTATATGCAATTTATTATTATTGACAGAAGAGTTGTTCTTACTTAGACTTCTTTTAATTAGCAAACAAGAGTTATTGTACTTCTACTTTACAACCAATACGATTTTTGTATATTGATTTTGTCACAAATCATCCGATTTTAATATAAAAAAAACCAATGCAAAATCAAAGCTGAATCAAAGAATAAAATATTATTATTCAATATAATTGCCTTTGTTGTCAAATGGGAGCAGGTCTTGAGGATATTTTCTTTTGTGTTACAGGACAATCAGTTGGTGTGTCACTCAACTGTGCTCATATAAATAAGTCCTTAGGGTTGTGGCCCGATGAGATTGGAGGCCAAATACTGGTTCCAACAAATTTAAAAAAAAAATATGACAACCAGGTTTACAGTGTGGCATTGGACAGAGTTTATTTGGGAGACAAATGATATCCAAGTTGCAACTTCCAACCTTCAGGGCTTGACATGATGTTCCAGGACTTTAATGTACTAATTAGCATTGACCTTGAGGCCATAGGGGAAAAAATATGGTAGCATCACGTGAGCTTATAACTCAAAACACCATGAAGCATTGCCGTAAATGTTGTCTGGCTCCCTTTTTATAAATCAAAGGGGCTCATGACCAGCCATTTGTTGTTCTTCTGGTTGATTTTTTATCTTTGCAAATCTTAGCACAGATCATACCACGCCTTTTTCATAATTATGGAATAAATTCTTTGTTGATCGATGACATTTTTTTAAAGGAATACTAAACTCTTTGGGCTAGCCGCCAAAATAACAAACAACGTCCTACCTATGAATGTGCCCAAAGTTTGTTTTTAAAAAGCGGTCCCATGATGTACATTTATATATATATAAACTTACTATCTTGAAAAAAGATAGGAATTTGATATCGCAGGATATTTATTTTCTTGCATATTATTTGTTAAAACAAGAAAATAACTTTTAATTCCCTGAAAAAAGTCCTTCATGGATTCGTTTTGACTTGAATATTTATAAAAATTGAGAACAATTTTTTTTAACCTTTAAAATTATCTAGTTTAATAGAGATGGAGATTTTTTTTAAATTAAACTTTTCTTATGTTATGAGTATTCTAGTCCGAATGATGTTGCAAGTAAATAAATATAGCTGTTTGGTACTTGTACTACATGCATATATTTTGATTTGTTTCCTAATTTTTACTACTTAAATCACATTTTTTGATTACGAGATTAATATAAGTCGAGCACCTTTATTCAATTTGTTAGTTTTAAAAGAACGACATAAAATAACCATTTTTCCCCATATTTTACGGATTTTTAAATCAAAATGCGTTCATAGAGGACCTTTTTTTCGGTGGATTGAAAATTATTTTTTTATATGAATAAAATATATCCTGCAATATGAAATATCAGAATTTCGTCATTTTGGTACACTCTAATTTATATATATATAAATATACACGTATGATAGATTTGGTAATCCGACGTAAGTGTTGAGTTTTGTTTCGTAAATTCCAGACTGATTTAGGACCAATATTTTTTTTGTAATACTAAACTCATTCGGTTCAAGATTGGTCTTGGCCGGTCCTTGGTCGACACAAAAAAAAACCGTATTGATCTCTCCAAAAAAGACGTTTCTGGAATGGAGAAAATTAATTTGTTATTCTATCGGAAATGGTCTATTATGTTAAATTTTCGGTCTACGGAATTCAATTTGAGTCCACGGTTTCAATCGTCACTCTAAATCAAAATGTTAATTCAGACTGAACTGAGAAAATATTTAGTCTCAATCCGTGTGTCAATAGTAGTTTCAGTTTTGGGCAGAATGGTGGGGAGATCTTGATATTTTCTCAGGTGGTACATAGTGCATAATGTTGGAGAACGCCTTTTGCAGGAACAAAAATAATAAAGGCAATCTCCTCTGGATCTTTGTCAATTCGGAGAAGGCTACAGAGACAGTTTCCATCTACATCTGGACTGCCTACACCATCAAGACAGCCATTAAGGAACACCTCCTTCCATACAGCAAGAAGAACAAAAACTTCTACAACTAGAGTGTATTGAAGAAGAATATCTGCCGCACCTCTCATCTACATTTGAATTCCTGCTGAGCTGTTATCATTACAGGCTGGTACATCATGGACACAACCTTCATCGTGAAAAGCTGTCAGTCTCTTTATTGAGGCTGTTATTGCTATTACTTGAGGGTTATTCACAAATTACTTTTGGGTTGTTTTTTTCTTAATTCCGTAAAAATCAAGTTTTCGTTATATATTCATGCTACTGCATGTTTTGAATCCTCACTCTGTATAAAATTTACTGCAAAAATAAATCATGTGGAAAATGTGTCCCAAATATAACTTTATCCTACTTCTTCTTGTTCACATTAAACAAAGATAGATGTACAACCTACAATCTAAGCATGTAGATCTACTCTAATGCTAATCATATATAAATTTATATGGAAGTAAGAAGTATCAGAACTCATCTTCAACAATCAATTTTTTTAAGAAAAATCTTTCCCTATCCAACTTCCTTCCTGTATTACTAGTAGATATGTATATACATTTGTAAGACTTACAACATACATAAATACACTAAGTTGATCCTCCAAACAAATACAAGTCCGTGCGTATATATTTAAGAAAATATGTATGTATGTGTATTACAAAATACGACTTCGTACTTTGAGTCTTTTTTTAATAACCTAATGGAAATTTACAAATAGTCACATATCTCATTTATATAATTATGTTAATAAGAAAACCAACTTATTTTTTTCTTCTGTTTCTCTACACTCTATATATATACACATTATTATCCATTCGTAGCTATTTCTCCTATATGTATCCTATGTATATATACAAGAAAAAGATATAGTGGAAGAAGTAAGAAACCCTTTTCATTTTTGTGTGGACTACTTGAGAAGCCCTATTTTTTGTTGAGGCTTTATATGTATGTATGTGTGTGTACTTTTAAAGTGTTTTTTGAGAATGGAATTTAGTTATAAAAAACTTTTTTATTCTTATGTATTTTATGTAATACGTACGTTTATTTATTGTGTTCTATACATTATATATTATTAAGATGTAGGAATTAAAAAAGTACATTCATTTTTACCTTTGAAACCACTTCAAGTTTTTGGAATTTTTTTTTCTTTAGAACTTACGTACATACATTCATATGATAACTACTTTTGATTACCACTAATATTTTATCAAAATAACCACAATTAAGAATAAATTGTCAAAGATCAACCTTTTTTCCCTCTTATTGAGTAAAAAACATAGTTGTTCATATATTTAATTATTAATAAAAATGGAGGAATCCGTGGAAAAAAAAAATATTTAGTAAAGTTTTCCAATGAAGTGGTTTTCAAAATTTTTACATTGCGTACCACCTGAGAAAATATCAGGATCCCCAAATACTCCAAGGAAGAAAAAGGAAAAATCGCTCTCGTCGAAGTTGAGAAACTTTTCCTTGATTAACGATACGTGGAGTCGTAAAGAAAGGGGGAAACTGTTGGAAGTCTTATGGAAGATGTCCTTTCACCCATGAAAATATTTTTATTATCGGCCATAAAATTGTTTGAAAATTATATCAAAATAATTATTGTACATGTTCAATGATCATGTTAGAGTGCATAATGTTTGAAAAAAGATATAAAAGTTTTTTGGCACACTTACTTATCGCTGGCCTAAAGTAAAGTCAGATATGCTACTCTGAAGTTTAAAAATAGAGGGAAACTTGAAAGTCATTATAATAGAAGTTGACTCGGTCATGGGAACAATTCCCAATGCTCCAAATGCTTTTAAAGTAGAAATCGATTCTCATAAATGCTATTTGGTTCCAATTCCAATATATATAGAAACAGGTGTTGAGATAGCGCTAAATATTTTGGTATACTTTAAAGAAAACTGACAACGTTTACTTCTTTCTTATTATTTTTAACATCAATGGATCAAGAAATAAACTGAAGATTTCCAAAGTTATAATAACCAATACAATTATTTAATCTGTTCATTAATTCATTATTTTTTGCAACGATTTCAATGTTTGAAAATCATTTAAAATATTTTTAATGCTAATTTGTGATATCATGTTAATTATGTTAAGTTTTTATAGTTTTAGTTAATAATTATTTTCTATAGGTTGGTATAAGTTTATTTGAAATAAATATTTTTTCTTAAAAAAAAAGATCCCTAAGTACCAATATTTTTCAAATTTGCCAAAACATTTAAAAAAAAATTAATGTGTTTTTATACTGCCAACCTAATCTCTCCTCATGTATCACCTAGAGGGAACTTGCGTATCGGAGTATGATAACCACTGATATAATGGAATTTTTAACGTTGATTGGTTTTTTTCTTGCTAAGCTATGAATAATTTCTTACTAATAAATCTAGAATAATTCACCAAATAGGATTAATTGGCTACGTCCTGCAAACTGACTTTGGGACTTTTCTTTATGTTTGAAAATGAAAATAAAGTTTCTATTTATTGCCTCTAATGGGGTTTCTTTAACTTAAATAAGATATTGTTAGACTGTAAACAATTATAAACTATTAAAATATAAAATAGTATTTGTCTAACAACCAGTTTATTTCCGCCCTCTTTTATCTTTCTATTTTTGGAAATAAAGTTGGAAGATTTAATGAACATGACATCCTCTTGAACAATTTAGTGGAGTCTAACTTTTGAAAAACTTAAAAGAAGATAAGACGACAAACGTCCAAATATAAACTGAGTCATAGGCTAATAAAAATATATAAACCATCCTAAAGGAACAAAAAAAAAAAAATTACAACTAATCCCTCAATAACATAAATCTAAAACAGTATAGTTATAAAATTGCCTTCAAGGTGTTTTTTTTCCCCATAATAAAATAACTAATTCAACCCTAGGGTTCAAATTGATTTTTTATTTCATTTCCAATTTTATTTTATATGTAAGCAGTTGTAGCTTAGGGTCATTTCATCATTTTTAAGGGTTTGTGTCTCTATATTATGAGACAGTATTTTCTTTCATATCATATATATATAAATAATATTGTATACAAATATAGCCATTATTAGTATCATTCATTAAATCCTCTTTGGTTCATTTTTTTTTATTTTTATAATTGTCATCATCTCATCTTTTGTTATCTCTGTTTTTTCTCTTATTCTTTGAACAATATAATATTAACATGAATTTTATTCTTAATTTTAACTTTTATTCTTCTATTCATATGCTAATATTCTTCTTTTTTTGCTTCTTCTCCATCTTTTATTATTCTCCTTGTTTTTCTTCCTTCCTTTTTTCATTTTATTTTTTAAGAAATTTGAAAATTGTTCATATCCATTGTTCACAAAGTATTTATAAATCTTTGTGAAATGCATTAATAATTAATTAGTCTTCTTTTTCAAATAGACAGTAATACATATGTACATATATATATGCTAAATGTAAAAGCATACAATATATATATCATACTAGCAAAGGATTACCCTGCGTTGCACGGCCAAGGAGGGAGCGGTAAATCATATTGGCAATGGTCAATATTATTTCTTCCTTCGGTGTGGGCTAACATTATAATATATGTTTGATTATGAATTTTAAAAAAAAGTATTATAAACTGGTGAATAATATACCAAAATATATATCATAAAAAAATTTGCTAAGATGAGAAGTCCATCTTTTATTTTTGTCAAAAATTGCTAAATTGAATATTTGTGTTTTGGGTACTCATGCAAAATTCTAGGTTCAACGGTATGGCCTCTTATTAAGGACACACACAAACTCTATTTGATAAATATATACAGATAATTCACTACGTAACAAAGTGAAGGACTTAGAATGCCCATAAGCTAAAACTCACTACTATTATTGGTATTTAAGCTGTAAAACACAAAAATGACTATATAAACTTCCAACCTCTAAAGGGTGGACCTTTGAAGCATTTAAAAAAATCAAGTTTTAAGGGTACAGCCTACAATTCAGTCCCATATTTCGGCATATAAGAACTATATAGATGAAAATCAAAGTAAATAAAAAATTGATACTAACATTCAACATTTGAAAAATAAATAATTTATTACTTTATTTTGTTTACGATTCATAAAAACTGTAAAAACCACAAAAAAATCTTGTATGATTAAGGACCTTACATAGAAGCGAATGTCTATTTTTTTTTCTTCAAGTGCTTTATATCCTGGCTGGTTATTTACTTTGATTTCCATTTATATTGTTATTTCATGTAAAAATAAAACACAGAAGCATAGCTATACCTTACAAACTTAATTTAAAAAAAAAATTTGAAATGCCAAACCTGTAGCGGTTGAAATTTTGGTCATTTTTGTTTTTTACTGCTTTGATAAGAATAATAAATGTGGGGTTCAGTAAAAAATGCCGTATCATGGTGTAATAAACCATTAGTAGGTTAGAGAATAAAGACCTAAATAAATATATATAATATTTATTTAACTTTGTATACATATTAAAGTGGATTCTCTCTCCCCCCTTTATATATTGTTATCAAATTGCTCACGTATATATTACTATGTAACTATACAGGGTGCAACAACATAACTTCCTTTAAAAAAAAACAACTAGATGACGTCCCCCATTGTCAATACCCTTAGTAAACCAAACTTCAGTATTTCAATGCCTGGTGATTTTTTTTGTTTCACTTAAATGATGTGACATTCAAATGTTTTAAAATAATTATTTTTTGATATAAACATTGTAATTAACAACATACATTATTTTATAGTTATGAATGATTAATTGAATAGTAGTAAAATTTTTGCGATTTTGTAAAGTTAATGTTAGTTTTTCAGAATAAATCTAGTTCCAATTACCCAATTTGAAGAAATTGTACCAATTTAGACTTCTTGTATCACATCAAATCTGATAACACGAATTAAAGAAATATTGAATCATAAACTATGGAGTTTATTATAGTCAAATTTAAAATTATGAAAATTAAATTTAAAAAAATCAGTTTTTGTATATTAGATAAAGCAATTGACTAATTTTTATGAACACGTCAAATAGCTGAATTGTAATAGGTTTAATTTTGTAAAATATTCTGTCAAACCATTTTTTGGGAATATTGATTTCCAACGAAAATTCACGTTCTTCACTACTCCAACAATTAATAGCAAGAAAGTGTATTTAAATAATTTTTTGAATCTTTCATTTGGAATGAAATTACGCCCATTTCAGGTACAACTTTTACAGCTTGATTACCACGAATTATAAAGTGGGATATATTTTTGTTTCTCTCTGTATATATATTTTTCTACATATACCGATATCCGAAAACAAACCTTCTTATATGCCAATGGGTCAAAATAATATTTACATAAGGATGTTAATTTATTTTATTATCAATGTAAAATATAAAGTACATATATAAATAACTATTTTCATGATATTGGACAACTTATTTATTAATTTTGTGCAAAATAAATCCCCGTTTTATTTTTTATACAAATTATGTTCCATAAATGCAACAAAATCTCCTTTGTTTTATTGAAAATATTTATATAGATATATTCAACCATTATAGAAATTTAAATATAAGAGGAAATTGTAACTTTTATCATCAGTAAGTATATATTTAATGTATGGTTTACTTTATTTTTGTTCAAATAAAAGATGCAAATAAATTGCATTACTAAAAGTCTACTTATAATCTCATTATAAGATACATAAAATAAATTAATTTAAAAATGGATTAAAAATAGAACCCTAAAATATAGTGAATAAAATGTGGAAATTTATATGATATAACTATTTGTTACTTTGTATATTTAATATATACAATACAACTAAGTTATTTAACTTAAAGTTTTGTTCAAGATATAAAAAACTAAATAAAAACATAGGAATTATTTGATATATTTTTTCATACTTTTAGTAATTCATTTACAGATTTACATAATGCATGTATAAATCTACAAAAATCGGCAAATATAACTTTTTTAATAGAATTATTGCTTTAATTTCTCAATAATTTTTAGACAATACTTTTTTTTTTCAACTAAGGAATCAATAGGCTAAATAACAATACTAAGGAATTTTTAAAACTGGTTTGCAATATAATAATATTCCAAGATATACAGAGTGCGACAAAATAACTTATTTTTTATAATAGGTAGTAATCCAGCCTTAGAAGTAGTAACAGGGTGGGCGTAATTTATTTCTAGATGCAAGATTCTAAATTTTTCTTGAAAATAAAGTCAGTAACTATCATGCTTTGAGAAAGTGATATAATTTTCCTGATTGTAAATATAATTCTAGATTTTCTCCATTAAAATATATTTATAATGTATATATATTTTTTTAAATCAAAGCTTTTTTTACACTTGGTGTTGAAAATAGATATAAATAGTAAGAATATATTTCAAAAGCTAATATTTAAGGCTTATTTTACCTTTTAATTATTTTTTATCATATTTTAAATTCAATGTAATATTTCTTTGATTAAGAAAGTTGATTTTTTATCTTCTGAGGAACACATTACGAAAAGAGTTAATTAATGAAGTTTGAAAATATCTTGTTGAATAGCATAAAGTTTATCTTATACAACCCTCTTAAAAACGTTTTATATTATTGTCAATTTGTGATAAAGATAAAATCTATTATTTAATTAGAAAAGTCCATATTTTAGAGAGCGTGTTTTAAAAAAAGAAAATATTTTTTCTATTTTTCAAAACCCCATTCTAAAAATTAATAGATATTTAGATTTAAAATCCAAAATTATAGTTTTGGTATATTTTTGGAAATCATTTTAAAGAAATTTATTCATACTCAATCACATATTAATAAATCAAATCAATTTTTGATAAATAAAAGTGGATATAGTATAAATTAAAATAAATAATTTTTTTATAATTTTCCAGGAAAAAAAATTTGAAAGGCATAACGAAAAAAAACAGCATAAAAAAATCTTCAAAAATATTTGACAGAAATGTTAAGAAAAAAGAAATTGATTTAAAAAGCAAGCTAAGGATATAGAGCTCAAATCAAAATAAAGAAAGCCTAAAATATAAAAAACAGCAACTACAACATAAGTTTGGTACCAGCGTGGAAAAAAAATGATGGGATTAGAGGAATCTTTCTTCTTGTTAGCATTACTGGCTATCAACGCTGCGACATCTCATGAAGAGGATAATGGTAAGTTAAATCTTTTTATATATAATATTAATTAAAACAAAAGTAAGGTGTGACTTAATTAGAGTACGAAGACGGAAGAGAGAAAGCGAGCAAGCCCACTTTCTTGTATCTTAAGAAAATACTTTTACTTAATGAAAAATAAATTGAAATTAATTAAAAAAATAAATGATTGTTATACCTAAGGAGTCATCATTCTTAATCAAGTTAATTGATATTAGTATACTTAACACCATTTTGAATGTGTTGAAAGAGACATTAGTTAGTTAGTATGTATGGCAGAAAGGCCTTCCTTGGCACTTTTTCTAATAATTAAATCAAATAGAAAATCTAGATATATATGTATTATATTGGAATTTATAGATTATAATATTAGGGTGACACAATTATCTTTTTTATTTTGGAAAAGTAAATGGCTTAGGTTAAAAAAATGGGTTCTAATTGTAAAACAAAACATTCATCAAAAGTTTGAACTGTATAGAATAATATTTGAAGGTAGTTCAAGGGTCTTAAAGTTTGAAAATTTACATTTTGAAAGAAAAAACAGAGGATTTGCTTAAATACTGTCCATACAACTCAGATATAAGCTTTTTGTTAAAGCAATAAATTAAGCTTACTAAACTTATAAAATAATATATCTTACAATCATTTCAAAAAAATATATTTACATACATATATGTTCAAAAAATTTAGTTCATTACTCTTATTGTTTATCATATTGGAACCCAACTATTTGACTGATAAATATGAAAATTTGCAAATTCGTTTAATTCACATTAAATTCAACAAAAAAAAAAAAAAATGTTACCATGACCTGAGTGACCTTTCTACGGAAATTCATCTGTTTAATTCAATTTCAACAAATAAAATGAGCAATAAAAAATCTCGGTTGAAAATGGTACCCTACAAAAAATATATCATTTGGATAATTTTTTTTCCAAAAAATTTATTCTTTTTTCTTGATTATATATCAAATAAATGAACAAGTACATACGTTATGTATTTTTACATATACACACATAATATTTATTCTGTTCAAATTATTACATTTTTATGTAAGTTCAATTTTCAAATCAGTATTTATATTTTCTTATAATATCATAGATATGAATAATTTCTTATTGTAAGTTTTATACAAATACTGTTGACTTTTGTAAGTTTTTTCTTCTTGGTGTTGGGGTAGATCATTTGATTGTCTTCCACCACTTATAAAAGTTGTGCCTGGTCATTTGTTATTAACCCACTATATTCTGTGATGAGTGCTAGCCATCTTTCAGCAATAGCATTGCATATTTGGATCAAAGCAGCTTTTTTATGCCTCCATGTAGTCTTCCCTCTCACTTAAAATGCTGGGTCAACTTCTTAAAAACTATCAGGCAGATCCTAAATTTCCAGAATTTTTTTTTTTTCAGACTTCTTCGTGACAAAGTCTTCAATATTTTTATGTATAAAATCATTGTTAAGTTTTTTGGCCTTCTGTGCTTCCTCTATTTTTTAATGCTACTTTAATTGGTTAGATGGAGTTGCACTGGTTAAGATTAGTAAATATTATAGTATTACATTTACTCTATCTAACTTAGGAATCTTTTTGTGAAATCCATATAAATAAAGTATTAAGTTCTTTCTCTATGAATCACCTGGGCGCTAACCTACTCACAATGAGTTCAAAAGAATAAATCCTCCCGAGCACGTTGTCCATAAGTTACGGCTATTTTAAGATTATCTTCTACAAATTCAATAGCACAATCTTGTAAGCCTTCCTAAAAACTGGTCACCTTTTCAGCTGGAGTTCCAGATTTATAGTTAGTTTTGTTGATTGATGACCAATATAAACAAAGGAACATCTGATGACGATGTGGCACCAATACACTTGTGGAAAATAGTTCCAATAACAAATTCCATTATATGGTGTCTACAAGCAAATGGTAGAAGTTTCTTGCATTTTAATTTTTCAAATAGAACACAAGTTTCATTATTCTTGCCAGTGTTTGACCTTACAGTGTCAAAACACATGGCATTGATTTTGTATCCAATATCCATTCTTTAATTGCTTTAAATACAGCATTGGCTTGTTTATCTCCTGTACCAGATGAAAGTTAGTCCAACGATAAAATTTTAGAAATTCCTTTTGTTGAAACTAATACAGATAACCGAACGAATTAATTAGGCTTCTATAAGGATTTAGAATCATTTTTCCATCCCAATGAGGACAAGATGACCTTTAGTATTGAAATTTACTTTGATATATTGTTTTAGTCTGTGCTTTGTTTTGTTTGACAAATTGTTTCTCTACTATATGAAAGTTCTTCAACATTGTGGTCAAGACTTGTGGTTAACCTACTTCTGATTACTTAAAAACTGATTTAAAAAAAAAATCGCTGTTCCTTTGTTTGCAAGGCTTCTATCAACTCCAACCATGCCATGAACACCTATTGTTCATTTTCTCACTAGGCTAAGAGAAAGTCTTTGTCTTTTTGGATTACAGAGGTAGAAGTCATAATTTATTTTAATACGGATTTTATGTGTAAAAATTGAATTAAAAATGTCACTTTCTATGAAAAGGTAATAAAATGGTCACTGAGGTCAGGTTAACTAAAAATTTAAACTTGTAGGGTGTATTGAATGTGAAAATATATGTATTTGCAAATTTTAATATTTATCAGTCTAATATTTGGGTGTCAATATGCTAAAGAAATTAAAAAAAGGTTGAGCTAAATTTCAATCAACTTAAATATACGTTATTTTGAACACATATATTCTCTTTTTTTTTTTAAATATTAATGAAATATGTAAATTTAAATATCTCAATTTATTGTTTCAACAAAAATACTTTAATTTGAGATATATGGACAGAATTCATGAAAATACTCAGTTTATTCTTTAAAAATGTAAACTTTCAAAACTTAAGGGCCATTCAACTACATCTAAATATTTTTCAAAATAGTTAACTTTTCTAAAAAATTTTTTTCTACATTTAGGAACCATTTTTTAACATAAGCCATTTACTGTTCCTAAAAAAATGATTTTATTGTCACCCTACTACATATACAATAGGGTGGTTTGATATACGACTTTTTTCTAATCTCAATTGTAATTATGTAGTTTGGAAAAATTATATTATGTCATGAAAATTACCTATGCAAAATTGCATTGTCCTTCAAGCTCATCTTTAGGTTCCACATCTCCATTAAATTATGGAAAGATACAAATTTTCTTTATTTAGTAAATATGGATACTAAGAGAACATTTTTAGCGATTTAACATAAAATATTTTTGATTGACATTTTTCGAACCTATAAATTAAAAAAAAATAATAATAATAATTTTTCGAAATATATCGAAAATTGAAAAATTATACCTAATATACAGTAAACTGGGTGTATTTTCTTATTAACTCAATCAGGATATACCCTTATATTATACCTACGTATAGACATATATACATTATACGTATAAGACATATTATATAAATGTTCTATTATATTATAAACATGCATTTCAATATATATTATGTACATATCAGTTTGAATGCCTTTTGTATCAATTATACACGAAATACACTTCCAAGTACCCTTCTTTGTGAGATGCATAATAAAAAAGGGAATTATTGTATGTATATCTTCTATATATCTGTAGAAATCATAATAAAGTTAGACTAAAATGATGTGATACATATATAATATCAGTTTACGGAAAGTCCTAAGGCCCTTTTGAGAGTATTATAGAGTTAATCTAATATAATATTATTTATTAGCTTATAATGTTTGTTCTGGGTATATATTTGTTATAGTTATACTTTGTTTCTTCCCAAACTTTCTTTGACCCTTCGGTTGTGAGCTTGGATTTTCATTGCCCCAAATTGTATCTGTTTCAAATAGATTTAATCACTGGAACTCTTGAGTATTCTTCCAAGAGATCTTTATAAGAAAAACATTTTATCTTGTTGTAAAAATTTATTTACTTGGAATGTTTCGTGAATTTAGCGATTTTTAATTATGTTTTGTTAAATTTGATTAATTTTTTTGCTTCTAAGTTTCTTATCGCCATATTTTCAGCTGATTTATGTACATTGCCATTAATGGAACATCAGATGGTGTGTTGTATATCGCACTCAACCTCATCAACATTGAGTAGTAAATTTGTTCATACATAAAATTTGTTTAAAGTGTTAATGAAAAATAAAATGATAATGCTAAACTATAATAATATGAAATTGAATATTAATGTTATTTGGAATAATTAAAAAACATATTCCATTTTTTCTCCTTGTCTTGAACTCATGCAAATCTAATTGATACTTACGAGTGCAAAATTCATAAAATAGTTAGGAAGATATTTCAAATAGCTTAATTTTGAATATGTGTTGACCACGTAAAAATAAAATAAGAAATTGGAATAACGTTTAACATTAGTAAAAGAAACGATATTCACTAGGGTTAAAACAGATATATACCTACATAAATTATACTATTGTCTAAGATTTAGGATACTTTTTATAGGAACTTGGAACTTCCAAAAGTGCTTTTAAACTAAAATTGATAATGTAACAACTACACATGGCATCAAACTGACTTGCTTTTGATAACCAACATCATTTGAAGTGATATGGAATCACTTTTTTTCAAGTGACTAACGTAAGAAAAGTTGTAAGCAATTACTTAATACCAAAATGAAAAGTGTCCCATGTATCCACATGATTCTTGTAACCTAAGGTCACGATCATCAGGGGTGGAACAAAGTCTTTAGACGGATTAAAATGTAACATAACGTATTCCTATTCCCTAAATTAATTAGTTTTGACATCTGTGTGTAATTGTGCTTATAAATATTGGCAAAAAAAAGAAGTATAGTTAGGAAAAAACACTTGTCTCAAAAGAGCTTTCTAACAAGCATGGATCCATTTAATTTAAAAACAAACATGAATGAATCTTTATTTTTTTTTAATATAATTGATATATATATTTCATGTAATTTATTTTTAGACTCAAAATATATTATTGGAAGTCATTTTTTAGTGGAAAAATATAGGTATTTTTAGGAAGAATTTCAAGGACCGATAGAACCATTTCTAAAACTAAATTCAGCCCAAAAATTCTAACCTATTCTCTCTGTCTATTACCGGGTCTAACAAAATAATGGCAACACTTCAGTTAGCACTTAAAGGGTCGATTTTGTGATTAAAAACTAAAAATTGAAACATCAGCTAAAAGCTGATAACTTAAACTTTGTTTAGAAGCAAAAAGACAAAAAAAACCATATGACATTAACATTAAAGATATGAAAGACAATTGTATGGTAGTATGGGAATCCAAGGTCGAATTTCCAGAGGATCAAAAAGCGTGTTGTTTCTGGTGACAACCTTGACAGAATAGCTGGAAATGGTCGCAAACCCAAGGGCATCAGAAGCTGGATCGAGCCCGAAATGAAGAAGTTCCTGAATCAACATGCTAAATCCTTTGGCATCTTGGCTATGGCAGTTTCTAAGACAATCAAGAAGGAGGGTAGGATTAAGTAGAAGCCATCGCTTACCCCTCGTAAATCAGGAATATCTCCATCATTACAATGCCCTCCTGAACAACTTGAAGTTGGTGCATATTGGTCCTGTCATCATCTTCAGCAATAAAAAAAACTTTGACTGTAGATCCTGTCTTTTGTTGCCAGAATGAACGTTTCAATTTGTTTGGAAACCACGAGGAAGGGCAGACATAATTACAACGACCAAACATACAGTCTCACTGATTAGTCTTGACTTTGTGTTCTTCTCTGGAATTGCCATGCTTCTCATCTAGTTTCCGGTCGGATACCACCTCACGGTGGGCAAAATCAAGTCTAATCTCATTCCTTGGATCGATGGGAGCTTAGGGGAATGGATGTAGGATAGAACACCTGCTCATACTGTCAATCTCACGAAAAACTTGTTAAAAAAAACTCCCTCCTTTTGGCGTTCGATGTTATGGCCCCACCTACTACCCTGACTTTAATTCCCTGGACTTAACTGAGTGACAACACGTCAAATCTAATGCCTGTCACGTTTGCCAACCAAATATCGCCTCTTTGAATGTCTCTGTTGAAGAGCACTGTATTGCAATGACTGAGGAGATGGTCATCATCACCTCTTGGCCTTCAGGTGATGCTTTAAGGCTGTCGTCGTGGTTGAGGGAGGCTGTAATATGATTAAGATGGACGACGCTAATGCTTGGATTTTAAGAAATTATCCGCATTAAGTTACACAAATGAGTCGAAATATAATTAAATTATATCGAATTATTTTGTTAGACCCTCTATACATGCATACGTTTGTACAAATATGGATTTCCTTTATAATAAGTATGGAAGCATATTATGTATGTAGTTGCTTCAATTCCCCATGGTTGATAAGTCATTCATGTTCAGTTTAAAATGAAGTATAAAGTAAAAAAAATAAGTTTTTTTCTTCTATTTTGAGTTGTACACATAGTTGTATAATAAAATATTATTTTTGAAACTGAATAAACAAAGTGGATAAACTTTACACTTATATATACTCGTATAAATACATATGTATACGTATATATCCCCCCCCCCTTCCTCCAAACTTTGTTGTCAAACTCTTGACATATATAAGTATACAACAAATGAGATCAAATTTACAATACTATCGTTTATTTTAATAGAAAATAGCAAATACATTTCTTTATATACATAGATATAACATACTTACTCATATATGTTATATATATATATATATTTATGTAGCTTTTCGATTTATGGAAGCAACACGAGGATTAACTAAAGAGAAAAGGAAAAAAAACCACACATAATAATAATAAAAGAAAACTTTTTTATTAACTTCTTATTATTATTGGTCCAATAGTGGTTTTTATTAATATCTTTTATACAAGATGAAGGAAATAACCCGAGTCCATTAGATATAATCAGTGCTATTAAAATACGGCCATTTAGATATATAGACAGGGGTGGTGCGTCCCTTCTTACACTTTTTTGCGTAGTTATTTTTTACTATGTTACAAGAAAGGATATATATTATTATAGCATGGCTAGTGTCTCTCCAAGGTTATTCCAACATAATCTGAATAGTTTTTGTGTAGTATCAAAATTACCTCCTTCTGCGGTCACCAAAGCCTCCAGTATATGTCTGAAAGGCTTCCCCATCTTGATGACGTAATCATTGGACATATCATTCCACTCCTTCTCAACAAAAGCCATCCGGAAATCAACATTGCATTGGGGGACTTTGCTGGTCTTGCTTTGCGCTAAGCCTCATATTCCGTTCTCATGTGGCGAGAAGTTTTGTATTAAAGGGCCACAAGTTTGGAGGCTAGAAATTGTTCCTAGAGGTTTTCCTTACACCAAGCTTGAGTTGTTATGACTAGGTACTGAGCCTTGTTGCCAATATGTAGTAGTCCACTTCTGTATAGTTGGCATACAACCAGAGCTTTACTCTTTCATCACCTCCTGTTATTGAGGCTTCAATTTCAAAGACTACACCGGTCAAAAAGTCTTCAGTGACAATCTGTGAGTTTCCTTCACTTTCCATCTTCCTGGAGTAGCTTTCATCTGTTAATGAGCCTCCTGACATTACAGACAATCTCAAAAAGCAATTCACAATGTCTGTAACATCTTTTACAGAATGATGGGTGCGGCGAAGATCAGCAGTCTGTTTTTTTTTCCTCCTTCCATTGTCGTTGTTTGTTAACGTATCACGACCAATAACACAGCTTATGAAGGCTGATAAATTTGAAATTATTCTTTTATAACTCAACATTGATTGCAAATTGTAATACCTTTATTGAACTTTAATTGCTGCAGTACAATTTACTTACACACATTGTATATTAAGTGCAAATTATGATGTCTGTACAAGTTGTAATTTGGAAAAATAATTTGTAGAATTGCTATTTTTTCGTATTAAAATGCATTATTTAGTGTCAACATTGGCTATTCTAGCTTTTAAGTATTATCTATCCTATCATTTCATTTTAATCTATTAAAATAAGATGGTTATTATGTATTTATGAGTATTATAACTTTGGGCATTTGAACTTTATAATGTGGCACGGAATACTTATATTTTAATAATATTTTTAAAATTACACCACTAATATATCAGTTCTCCATGGAATATTCAATTATTACATTATCTTTATCTCAAATCCTTTAAATCTTTCATATAAAATTATTTATCTCATTTTTTGGTTGAAACTTGTTCAAATTGCTTATACAAGTACTTTTATACAACACATTTATGAATGTAGATACTAGTGTTCCATTCAATTCCAGTATTACTCCAACTATTTGAAACAAATTAAGCTTAATAACATCAAAGATGTTGAACAATTTCACAAACTCTGTATAATTTGAAAAACTTAACTAAATTCAAACTTCAATGATCAAAAGTTGAAATATTCGAGTATAGAACTATATATTGTTAAGTAGTTTGTACATTTTTATTGAGTGATCCATATCTCTATATTAATAAAAAGCTTATATGTATGAGTAACAGTTTCGTTATTCAAGGTAAAATCGGAAAGGGATAAGTCTGAAACTTGCCATGAAAAAACATGGCTATTCCTTGTAATCTGAGAAATAAAATTTAACAAATTTTCTCTATAAAAAATATCAATAGGAATATAAGTGTTTTTTTTTACCTTTTTTTACAACTGATCAAATATAGAATGAAAGATTAATAATTATAATAAAACCCTCTTTGTTGGTCCGAAAAAACCCACTGTTTAAGGGCAAAATATATTTAAAAAGTCATCAATTTATGTAAGAAAAATGAGATTGGGAAGATATGAAGCAACTTTTGTGTCGGTCTATATTTTTGGGGGGTTCTTTAATTTCCCTTAAATTTGCCACATCGTTGAATTAATTAATTTAACAGAGCCAGGGACTTTTACAAGTTCCTTATAAATTTTGTTGGTACATTTTTGGCATGATACATTTCTTTATAGTAATCGGCATTTAATTTTTTTACTGTTTTATTAAAGTAGTCAAATTGACTCAATTGTTGAATATAAAGGCATTTAGTTTTCTTATTATAACTTTGATTGAACTCTATTTGATACCAATGGAGAGAACATAGTTTTTCATTTTTTTAAATTGATAGAAAAGTAAGTAAATATATCCCTAAAAGCTACAATAAGTGTTTTCAATTTACGACCAGCATCATTCTAATCCTCTCCCTGACTTGCAAAACACATTTCATTGATCTTGGATGTCCCAGACAGTGCCCAATGTTATGCTGGTATTTTCCATAAGAGTCTGAATTTTGGTGTATTTCCTCATTTGAAGGATTGTCCCACCCATATTGCACTCGGTCTAGCTGCCATTGGCCATGAGGGTAGTGATGACGTTCTTAATTATCCTCACATGGTACCCGATAGACTTAGAGATCTGGAGTTAACTTTTACCTGGCTCATGCATGGTTTTGATGACTGGAAAGTTGGTCCAGACTTTGGTCTTATCGCTGTTGGGGATTATAGGTTCCATCCTAAAAAAGGACCAAAATCACTTGAATATTTGATACAGGCGTAGTTTTTGTTATAGAGAGTCTTGCTTGGGTTCACTTGAAACTATTTTTTTTTTTAAATTAATGATTGACCTTTTTTTATAAGAGACCAGGCGCTGAGCACTTTTGGTTGTATAATTTGAGATGACATAGTTCAGTAATGTTTTGGTGTAGAACAGCAAAATTTGTTTTTTTATAGAATATTAGAGGCTAATTTATTTTGTACGCGTTTCATGATTATATATTCAACACTTTCAACGCAAATATAAATTTTTGCAAAATCGGATTTATGGTGGACCCTGTTGATTTGATTAATTCAATCAAAATATTTTTCTTTAATTGATGATTTTAGCCGAACTGAAACCCGATATTATACGTCGAATCCAACACTAATGAATACTATTTTTTAAACTACATGTGTCACAGTACCACAAACCATTATCAATAAAAATATACCATTTTTTTTTAATGATAAGTGTCAGAATAAATAAAACTTTTACTCATTTTTTGAATTTAACTTTGATAAATTTAAAGATATACAATATATAAACATATATATATATATATAAGTATAATTTAACATATATACTTAAAAATATTGGATTAAATATACCTATAGATATGTAAATGAAGATATTGCAATCCTTCATTTCAAAAGTTGTAAATTTCCCATTCACATCAAAATAGTTTTTCGATATTACTTAAAAGAGAAAAAATAATTAAATCGTGATGTTCTATGATAATGTGTGCGTGTATGGGTGTGAAATATATTGAATATGATTTCAATATCTCAAGGGTCCTCTTGAAAAAAAAATTATAATAGAAAAATAAAGATTTTTTTTCAAGTAGATTGAATACATACACATATACAATAGTGAGACTGTTGCTGTTGCAACCCGCTACAAATAATAGAAAAATATAATATTTTTACTTTATTATTGAAAAAGATTTAGAATAAGGCCATTGAACATATTTTTTATGATTAAAAATAAATCAATTGATGCATTCTATTTTATCATATTAATGTAATCAGAATAAAATATCAATATACCTAGGTGCATATTATAGAGAAACATCATATTTAGAAGGTGAGGTATGAACAAAACGAAGCTATTGCCTTAAGGGATATATATGCTCAATATATGTATAAGGATGAAACATCTGGTGCATTAACATAAAACTAACCTTGAACAAAAATACGTACAGAAAATACAATATATTTTTTACTCCATATATTGCAAACAGTTCAATATTTCATAGACATATTGGAGTCAATTATCATTTTTCTATTCAAATTTATGGGATGAATTAATATGCCCCACAGTTTTAACTATAGTTTCAAACCTTTATTTATTGAAGATGTTTACTTTGGCCCGAATATGGACTTTCAAATAAAATCTATCCATTTCTCATGCATTGATTATGATGATCAATTTGGGAAACTTGTATCACCATTTCTGACATAACCAAAGGGTTATTAAAAATATTTTGTGGAAAGAAATTGACAATAATTCGTCGAGAAATATAATTATTTTATCTTTCTTTTGGGTTGATGGACCAATCATTTGTTGTTGACTAATATTTAGCTATGTATTTTAATTGGAATATACACTTCATCAATACCTTGAAGTGTCTGGTTTATTGGTGATTTGGATATACTGAACCATTTTAATCCAAAATGTATGGAACAGGCTTTTAATCCCCAAAATGATCAAATGGTGATCAAGTGAGCTGGGTGACCATGGAGTCAACTGATTGGATAAGCCTCAGTCAGTTTTGGGGCCAGGCGAAGTCCGCCTTGGTGTTTGTGCAGGCCTGAGTGAAGATCAACAGCAAGGTATACATTAGCAATATCTAGGAGGAAGCTCTTGTTCCCTGGGCCCTCTCACACATCCAGAGAGACGCAAAGATGGTGTGAGGGCATTTTGAGTGGTTTCGAAGACTATACAGTCTGGCCCCTCTCCAGCTCCGACCAATATGTCATGGATTACTCCATGTGGTCCATTCTTGAGAGAAGACCCAGTGTGACCCCCAACAAGAATTTGGACTACCTGAAGGTCAAACTTGTGGCTGTTTGGTACTCCATCCTTTGGACATGGTCCTTTCCAGAGAGACTTCGGCTAGGGTCAAGGCTAAGGGTGACCATATCGAATGAAAGTTGTGTTCACATGTTTTTGAAACTTGTGTCGTGCTTCGTCTATAATTATATGAAAATTATGTGATTGGTTACATAATTATTACTATAATAAACATTTAACAGAACTTTCCATGGAACCTGTATTTCCAATGAGGGCTACTTCAAAATGTGCTACATTTTATTGATTTATTTTTGATATTTTTTGATAACATTTTTTATTTTGTTGTAAAGACTCAAAATTTGAATAAAAAACAGAATAACAATACATATATTTCACATACCCTAGTTGGCACAGGCCTGAGGGGACACATTAAAAAATAAACGATTGTTAATAATTTAGAACTTGGTAACATTTTCACAGTTTTTTTGGAAGGTAAGTTACATTTTACTCTTATTTGGATGACACTAACATTGCTTTTGAGGAATAGGAAGCTGTTCCTAAGTGCCTTGGAGTTACGACACTTTCTATGTATAAATAAAACCAATACTAAATGGGTTATTATTCAGCTGAATTTATGGTATAGGTATTAGATGTTACTTATACTCTTACTCAAATGGAAACCCTTTTGACTCTTAACGTATTCTTCCTCTACAGTACTCAAATATCCATACAAACAAATGCATATCTACTGTTGATATATCCCATTTTTCTTTCTTAATTATAAATTAAGTATTGTTTACATTTAATATGACTTCTAAGTCATTTCAAATTGTGTTTTTTTTCTAAATATTAAATTCCACAAAGCTAAAAATGGAAAATAAATCAAACTCTATGATGACATATTATTGTTTTAATTTATTATGTACATATACAAATATCGTAGAATAATACCAAAAATTTAAAATGCATTTTAAAAGAAAAAAAAATTAAATTAATTTTGAACATTAATAATATGAGTTCAAAGCTTTCAAATATTATATACATAATAAAAACAGACATTTGATATCTTTATCAAAAAAGAAATTTGAAAGTAATAATAGTGTACTTAGACTATGCAATGTGCATAGTAGAACCCCCCTTCTCATTAATTTTCATTTGAGATGTTTGTTTGAATTGCTGGGGTATAATATTTCGTTTTGATAGTAAACAATTCTAAATTACACAGATATGTAAGTACTATGTAATAATATATTTTTTTAAATAATGGGTTATTAAATAGATTTGTAAAAAAAAAAAGTATATAAAATGATTAGCAATAGTCTTTGCATCACAATATTATGATATTCCTTATGATTTTGGCAGCAGAAATATAATTCATATAATTTAGTTGTACTTATACTACAGATAATTGCATAATTGGTCCTTCTTATCTCATAGCCAGAGTTGTAAAAAATTAAAAAGCACACTCATTTTATAATTTCTACCTGAACATAATTTCATTTACCAAAGCTTAATTATTTTCTTAATCTTTTTTAATTTTTTTAAAGGTCTTTATTCATATTGTTGATTATGTATGTACAATTACATAGATTTAAAACAATATAAAATGTTAGGAAGAATGGTATTACTAAAAATATAATTAAACATTGCAGTTTAAAACCAAGAAATACGAAGTTAAAATATTGTTATACACAGGTGATAATAGCAATAAATAATTATAATGGTCTATCATAAAAGAGCCAATCATCCTTGTGCATCCACAGCCTTCATTCCCCTAGTCTTATGAGACAAGTTAATTTTATATCCCAAGGAAAGACCCATTCCTTGAGACTTTGCTCGAAAACGTATATGATCTGTAACAGTGGAATTTAGTTTCTGTAGATTTTTTTCCAAGAAAATATTAATAAGGGCATCTTCACCAAAGATAGATCTGGCGTATAGGTTTGATACCATAAGCCCACACTTTCAGACACGAGCTTTTTCTGGCGTCAAACTCTTCATGTTCGTACTTTTGACGAGGCTCATTAAATATTTATGCAGATCTGCCATACTCGTAACAACGGAAATCTAGTTCTCCCATTGAAATTCAGCCCACATAGAGCAAAATTCAGACTCTGTACATGAGGCAGGCACGATATAATCCATGATGTCTATATAAATATAGTTCAGGAAGACAACATTGGGATCCGAAGAGACTGGACAATGTCCCCAATATAATTCCATTTTCAGTTGAGGTAACTTTTACATTGCTTTGATCGTGGCAAAATTATTTGAAGAAAGAACCACAGGCTGAGGGTTTTCAACTAATTTGAAATCCCCCAGGGGTGAGGCTAACCAATTCTTTTCAACTATTAAAGTATCAAAAATAATTAACAAATTAAAACACAACAAGGATAAAATATTGTAACACTAGAGTAACGGTCTTTAATGTATGTCGTTAATTTCTCCTTAAAAAAGGATACGTAGTATAGTATGAAAAGGAATCTGACATACGATACCTAATCGAATCAAGGTTATAGTCCCGAGTTGTTTCTACCAAGTTTGGGATCATTGGGGAAAAACAACATATCTTGCAGCGGTAGATATAATTATTGCCCTCAGATCTTGCCTACAATTTGTTTTACGATTAGCTAGTTTTGAAGAGATGATATCTTTAGCACTTAACAGAGTAAATGTAATGCTGGACTTTCTTTGGATGATTTTCTTGATGGAACATTGTGTCTTTAATTAATGGAGTGCTCTGTCATGTCCATTTTTAGTGAAAACAACTCTTCAAGTATTACCACAAAATGATTATATCTTGAAGAGAAAAAATAATTAAATAATAATCACGTGTGCGTGAAAGGTGAGGAGTAACTATGAAGATTTGTTATGGAATTTTAAGTGAAAGTCCTTTTTGGAATCGGAGTAGGATTAAGACCCACATTGGAGTAACTCCGGCATAGACTAAATACGGAGTGGGGTTTGTGTTTATTTCCTTCATCTCATAGCTACTCGCTAAATTTTGGTTACTTTTTTTTTAGAATAACGTCATTTAGTTATTATTTGAATCTCTGCTCATAACCATGTCTTCTTTTACATAGTATATATTTTTAATTACAGCGTAGTTATTAGCAGCAATATATTATATACCATTGGTATACTTTTTATTGATATATAAGGTTTGAAATTGGTATAACAGGCTTGTTTAAATATCCATAGTAGAACAACAACAACAATTGCTACACCCAACAAATCCACAAACAAGATTTTTTTTATTATATTTGGAAAAGTTTGATGATAAAAAAAAAATGTTACTTTCACAACAACAAAAAACTTAATATGATGATTTTTTTTCTTTAACAGAGCTGATCAGTTTATATTGAAATGTTAGCAAGCAAATTAATGAACAGTGTAATGTATATTTTTAGTTAAATGTTGGTTAAACACAATATTTAGAATCATCAGAGCTAACTAAGTTTATTGAATTCTTATAAAATATGCATACATTTGAACATTTTTAAAGTTGTTCAACATGAAGTAAAATATTTTTTTGTTAAGTCAAATTTAGACATGTATCTTGTACATATATAGGCTCATTTATATTCTACATGAGTTTGAAACAATGCAAGAATTCAACGATTTTAATTTGTAAAGAAACATACATACTACATTTATGTAAATTTATTGAGATTTTTGGTATGGATAAGTGCATTTTTGTGTCTCAAAGAAATTAAAAGTATCTTGTAAAAGTTTTTAGTAAAACTTCTAAATATTTATAGTTTGTAGCCTTTAAAAAACGGGGAAAAAAATCGTGAATAAAGATTTAAGTAAATCTTAAAATGCAATTATCATCTTTTATGAGTACAACAATACTCTGAAAAGTTAGGGTTATTTATTTTGGTAATTTATAAATATAAAGATATAAAGTGGGAACCTTAGGCTATCAGTTGCATTTATGAATTAGAAAAAAATATGATGTTTATGGAATCAAGAAAGTAAAACTCAAACCAAAATTTGTGAATGTTAAAATACTATGTATTTAGCTATATTTGTTATTCAATATGTTATCCTTTACAAGCAATAACAGCTTTGGTACACTGGTGAACAGCCATGATGACACCTTGAAGCGAATTATTATTTGGATGAGAACAGCAGCATTTTTTTTTCCAAGACACCCAAGCTGCAAAGTCCAGGGGGCTGAGGTCAGTGTTTTATAATATGTAGCCGTATTATATATTTTATTATGTAGATACAAGTATTTGAAACTTGCAAATCCGCAGACAAACATACAAAAACCTACTATCATATTATATGATATATTATAGTAGATAGCAAGGTTAATAGAAATACAAGGTTATACAGGTGTGCACGTCTAAAACTGAACACTTCTTTAAAGTTTAGGCATTTTTCCTTGTCTACAGGCTTGAGGGCTTGACGACGGGTTCTCTTGTAGACCTTAAGGCCAAGATCTTTCTTAACTAGCCGGTTCATGGTCCTTCTACTGACGTTGAACTCCCTGGAGAGGCCGCTGACGGTGCCTTGCCTCTATTGTCTTAACAGACTTTTTCATGGCAGTAACCATTTCATACGAACCTTCGAGTCCTTGACTTAGATCTGGTGTCGCCTCAGGAGCCTCTTTGGCTGCCACGTTGTAAATGGATGTTGCGGCTGCAGTTCAGAACCTAGGCAATTTCAGTGGGAACTTTTCCCCGCGCGGAAAGTTCCAAAATTGCAACTCAACGTCTCTCCATATTATCGGCTGCTGTTTCACTGTTGCTTATTAGATTTTGCTGGAGTTTTGTTTATAATTAGTCAAGACCCTTGCCTCGAAGTATAAATCGGTTTCAACTTAATAAAATCGCGAATATGTGCGTGGCGTAAAATTTAAAGGAGTGTTTAGTTTTAGACGCGCACACTTGTACCATAACGCGTGTACAATTGATGTTTGACTTCCACCACGCTTTTAATATTAACGTCATAGTAGATGCGTGGTTGCTTGTTTTGTCAAAATTTGTTTTTCTTATCCAACAGTAGGTACGAGACATTAAAGTGAAAGTTCTAGCAATAGTGACGTCATAGACTATGAGTGGTTGTGTGTTTTGTCAAAATCTGCCTATCTTGTCCAGCAGTCGGTACAATACATCAGATTGAAAATTGTAGCAAGCCTGATTACATTATGGCCTAACCTTGTATTTCTATTACCCTTGAGTAGATAGGATGTACCCGTTTTATATATTTTAAACTAAGATAACCTTAAAAAAGAAAAAAAGAGGTGTTACCCATTCCTCAGGTCAATTTATATAGGGGAGCTGCAAGTGACTTTAGGTAGGCTAGTAATAATAAATATATACCCAGTACCGCTTATAATACTAGTTTGGTATAGTAGTGTTTTAATATGGTAGTATCCAGAACTACAGTAGTATGTGTATACCGAGCAACACTCCTAATAAGAGTCTCTGGAAAAATAAGAATAATGATTTAATAAGAAATAAATAAGTAACAATAGAATAAGTTTAACCAGGTATGAAATTACTTTTCTCCTTTCAGTTTCTTTATCTATGTAACTCATTAATGACTTCCTTATTATTTGTGTACAGCCAAAAAGGAAATAAAAATAGAAATAAAAGGAGCATACAAACAAATAACAATTCATAGTTTGGGGGGAAAATAGGCAAAAAAATAAAATAAATAATTACGGGGAAAAAAATGAGAGATTAAAGAGTTGGAAAAAAGTCATTAGAAAAAAGAAAAATAAGAAAACTGAGAGTATAAAAAGCTCTTATACATACATTTTTTCCACTTGACTATTTCATTCAGTTGTAGGATTAACAAAAAAAAAAAAAAAAAAAAAAAAAAAAAAAAAAGAAGAAGAAAAAATAACTTTTGCTTATGTCCATAAAAAGTTGAGTGTTTCTTATACAAATACCCTAAATTTTGATTTATTGTAAGTCTCATAGATCTTGAAATAAGCTTCCATTCTTTCCTGCTGATTAACTCCGTTAATTAAAGAATTAGGAAATGTCAAAAAGGTTTTTTTGATAAATTTATGGCCAAAAAAAAATTATACATAGTCAAACATGCATTTACGGTCAGGAGAGTAAAACTGAAAAAGTGATGGCTTGGTACCGACCTTTCAACCCAGGAAATCAAACGATATCCCCCTTCCTATTAAGCAAGGATATAAAGGCTATAATTACTCCGATGTCGATCTTCAGTTCTACTCCGAGTCAAACAATGACTTATACTTATAACTCCTGAGCCAATCCCCATTGTTACTCATCGTCTTTCTTGAGTACACTTAACGGTTATTACTTTATACTTAGATACTCTATCTTCAAGCATTAAATAATACACAGCTTTCCGTAATAAAAATTCCTGTTAAAATACTAACTAAAAAAAAAGGGGCTGCTAACGCTTATGTTGTATACACCTTTAGTAATGATAACATTTATTCTCAGATAGAAGGAAAGGGAAAAACTATTAATTTTTGTGCATACACATAATTAAATGTATTAACTCCTCAAGAGAGGTTCCTTTAGTCTATAGCCGGTCACACTATAACCCTTGGCCTGATAAGTCCCGGGCTTTAAAAAAACATTTTTTTTTCGTTTAAAATTGTGTGTGTTTTTTTATAACTTGTTTTATAGTGTGGAGTCACCCTATCACTTTTCCAGACATTGATTAGATTGAATGGTATTTTTTCCCGTCCACAGGCAGTGTAAAATTAAAATGTCAAATTTTTTAATCCATTGTTTTAGAAATAATGAAAGTAGCATCACTTTTAGTACAATAACTTACAAACTATAGAACAAATTGTTATGAAACTTAAATATTTGTATTTTAAAGGTTGGTACATACTGTGAATTAAAAAAAAATGTATCATCTATGTGTCAAGTCCCTGACTTTTTTGCTCATTTGTTATATAGATTTAAAAAATGACCTTTAAAAAGTAGGCTAAGCTTTGAACCTATGTAGTAATTTGTCTGACCGTCGGCTAGAGATTACTCACTTAATACTGTTTGTATGTTACACAATTTATGTGTATGAACTACATATGTTCGTGGAATAAGTTCACAATCCTAAAATCTGGTGACCGTTAAACCATATAAGATTTTATTCCACGGAATATCAAAAAATAGAATTGGAGAAAAAAAATCAAGGCCTTCCAATTTATCTATGATCTTTGAACTGTTTAAACATATGTATGTATGTGTGTACTTAGGCATAAATATTTATAAGTTTTTTGTTTTTCATATTTTTATAGAATATTTACATAGACTTATCTTAATACGTAAGTATATAGTCGTGTAATGAAGACATAAAAGGAGGAGAGAGAGTGTATTTAATGTGAAAATTATTCCCTTACAAGATGCCGAATAATCATATTATACAATGTTAAATAAATAAGCACCTAAAATCAAAAAAATATATATTTACATAATTTGATATTAAGAGGCATTATTATCCACACTACATACATAATTAAAATAAATATAAAAAAATAATACAATATAATAAAACATTTCAAAATTAAATTTAGTTGTATCTTAATATAGGCACCTGTCGATCGTTACATATAAGTAGTTATATGAGACTGTTTTGTTTTCAAAGTTAGTGCCTTCCCCTATGCAAAATACTTTTTCTGCTTGGGACATTAAAAAACACACTTAATCAAAGTTTGAGCCCTCTCAAATGATTTCTGGAACAAAATGAGTCATTTTTTTGCCCTTGTACCGTTCCGAGTCAAAATGTCTGCTTTTTATATTTCGTAGTATTTGTGTTAACATTCTAGAATATTCATGAGTGCTCATAAATGACAGAGAGATACATGGATGATATGTTGTAGAATAATAGTTGTAAGTCCTTGTTAGACTCATAATATAATTAAGGATAGACATCGGAGTAATTCTTGCCAATGTCCTTTTTTATTTATTTCTCCCCCTCCCCCTTGTTACAGCTGATCTAATGACACGCCATGCCTCGAAAGCTGCTCTCCTCTAAATCATTCTTCATATTGTCAAGGTTACCATGTTGATTCTTGCTTCCTTTTCTTTAACATGTCCAAAATATACATGTCAATCCTCAATTCTACAATTCTAAGTCCGACAACGACTTACGCTTACAACTCCTGATCAAGCCGTCATTGTTAATCTTTGTTATTCCTGAGTACAAGCAAACTCGCGGTTACACTTTATACTTAGATGTTATCTCATAAAGAATGAAAACAAAATAACGAAAAGAGCTTTATAAAATATGAGAAACACTTTTTAACTTGCCAATAAAAAATACTCGCACGCTAAAAAAGCTTAGGATTTACAACCCTGCCATACATCTGTATGTATGTGTATTTTTGTACCAGTATCTGATTCTCTAATACAATTTCCCTCCTTAATTCCATATTAAGCTTTTTTAACCATAAAAAAAATGTTCTATATATTTTTAAGAGGATTAAAACTTAATTAAAAGTTGTAACAAGTAGAGCTTTAAGACTTTAGAAATATAACCAATGCAAAGAACCAGGTCATAAATATATCGTGTAGGTCATAGTTGTAGTAATAACTAGGGTAGATAGTTATTGTCATTATTTTTATACGTTTAAATTTTTATAAAACACTTTAATTATCAAGTATTAGGTTTTATTTGTTCGTATTATGGGAATTTGAATAGTTCTGGTCCTGTTATGCCTCTTTGAAAAACATCCCATATTTTACATCGCCCTCTACAAAACATAACTTTAACAAGTATAGTGTAAAGTGCCTTAGTTTATTATTTAAATTAGTGGAATAAAACTTGAAGTATCTTTAAAGCACAGATCTTTATCTTTAATTTTGCCATTATTCTTAATTTAGCCCTAATTAAAGTAAATAGTATTCTGATAAAAAATGGTGCAGATTGATCATAACAAAGTTATTATTAAAAGCTTTTTATGGGACTGCTTTTGGGCCTGATTCGGTCGTGTTCTTATAATTTAAGACGGACCTGGACGTAAAGACTTTGGGACCGAAAAATCCCTATCAAATAGTAAAACATCTTTGGTTTGAGATTGATTTTAACTTAAAGCTGCATTTAATCTGTATTTTCAAATAAAAAGTAAATTTACAATATAATATATAAAATTAAACTTTCGTCCTTGAATTAGTTAAAAATACTCATTGCCTCATTTCTATTCCGATTTTATATTGTTTCTCCTTTGATTAAAAATAATAATAATAACAAAAAAATGTTTTTTTATATGTTGCACGAAAATTTCCAGTAAAAAAATTATCATTGGGGAAAATTACCCTGAGGAAAATTACAATAGAGATAATATCCCATCATTTACTAACAAAATAAGAATACTTCTGCCCAAAACTTGTTTTTTTTTTGCAATGGCAGGGCCAGCAAGTAGGTTTAAAGCCACTGATTGTCACTTCAAAAAGCAATTAATACCTCCTAGAATACCCCAAAATGTACACCGAGCCCAGGTGTTGAAAAAATTCAAAAGTACATTAACTAGACAGCTAACAAAGAAAAACAATTATTGATATAGTGCAATAATCTTGAATGGGACAATCACTGTAAAACATATGTACAATTTAAAGGGGATTGAAATTTATTTAGCAGTATTTTGAAAGGACTTGCATACTTTGTGAAGTGTTGGCGGTGTCTTTTAACCTGCTAGGTGGCTCAGTCTTAGTAATAATTAACCCATGGTACCGTGGTATTTCTTGGAGCATTTGATAGTAGCCTATATGATCTACGAAGTAGCGATGGGGGTTTTAACCTGCTTGATGTCTTTGCCGTAGCCATAATCAACCCATATGCCGTGATCATTTTGAAGTATTTGGAGGGAGACTAAATTATTTGTGAATTTGTGGCGGTGGTTTTAACCTGCAGTGTGTTCCTGCCTTAATTATGAAACGACCTATGGTCTTGGTGTTAATTTTGAAGTATTGGGATGGGGCGATAAATGCTTAGTGAAGTGACACCAGTTGTTTTTTAACCTGATTTGTGGCCCTGCCATTCACAAAATAAGTTTTTTTTTCCCCAAGTATTCTAATTTTGTTATTAAATTACTGGAAATTTTTAAACCGTAAAAAATTATTATCCAAAACCCTTATGAAAATAATTACAATTTTTATTAGTTAAAATGAGTTTCTATTAATTGAATTCATAGAAAAACAGCTCTACCAATAATAAGAGAAGAAATAACATTTACAATAATTCGATGGCATCATGCAATTTAATGCAAACTATTACCTACAAATACTCATTTAGACAATGTTATTTTTTTCACCTATATACATTGTATGTACATTGTACATACATATAAAGAAGATAACAAAAATACAAAATCTAATGCGTTGAAAACGATCAACGAGAATGAACACGGAAGGAAGTGTATACCATTAGTGATACATGCTTTTGTTGCCAAAAACCCTGTTATAAAGTCAATATTGTACAAACTAGTGTGGTGTATAAGTATGGATATAGTTAATATGTATATATGCTGAATAAGTGGAGGATATAAATACATTGTACAAAGATAATGGCATAAATATACAAACCATACATTTTCGAGTATAATATGTTGTGTTAGTATATTATTAGAGTTGTATAAAATATGAACTATTCGTATGTAAAAATTTAAAAAAATGAAAACTTACGTCGTAATCGTAATTATTTTGGGAGAAGAGCTGCTTATCTGTCATGTGGTTTTTTATTTAATCAGCTGCAAGCAGCCGTGAGGGAAAATAAATAAACACAAATCCCGCTCTTTATATAGGCAGAACATATAGGTTGAAGTTAATTCCTTGTTGATGTTCAACTCTATCCTGAGTCCAACAAGGACTTACACTTAGACCTCCCGAACAAATCCTTATACTCTCCATCTTTCATGAGCACACAGAATAGAATTACTTTATCCTTTGAATGTTCTTTTTTAAGAATGAAATAATAATTAAAACAACTTAAGAAAAATCAAAAGCATGTTCAATTTGCATCTCGCACGCAGTTTATGTAATATTTTATACAAGTTTATATTTTATGTATAATTAAGGCCTGGCATAACGTAAAGAAAAATACCAGTTTTAATATTAAAAAGATTAAAAACGGTTGGTGTGTGGGTTCTTTTTTCTTTTCTGCTCATTCTTTAATAGATCTTTGTGATGTTCACATCTCGCTCTGAATGATGAATTCCACCTTCTTTGGTGTAATTTCTTATTTATTTGCATAATAATAAAAATGTTTAAATATAATTTGTCAATATTTTCACTTTACTAATGCTAATAAAAATGTTGAAGGTTATATCAGTAATTGATTTTCTTCCCTTAAAATCGTGTATCAGGAAGATGATGTTAAAATGGTTCTTAATTCAGTAGTAACATTTATACTGCTCCGACCTTTCCCCCAGGATTTCAAAAAATGCATTTTCCTATGTCTAACCTATGTAAATTGTGTATATATAAATCTATAATTCTCAAAACGACTTAAACAAACAGATCCAAAATATTCACTTATCATTTCAGTTCAAATTAATTACTAGTAAATTTAGTAAGACTTTTTTTTTTTTTGCTGCAGTATGTGCATATTTTTTTCAGAAATTATGTCTATATTAATCCATTGTTAGTATTGTTGAATCTAAAAGACTGTTCAACATACTCATTAGTAGTTGAAGCAAGTTTGAAATTGGCAAGATCTTCATGTTAGACGGAGACATCTCATTATCACCACAATTGATATTACGTCAAATGTTTTGCATTAGGATTTCACAGTTTGGCGCAAAAGTATTTCTCTTTCAACGAAAGATTGAAAGTGCAATATTCAACAGCAAATTTTGTACCATTTTCCCGTTTCCTCTTATTGGCAGATGTTAAAATTTGCCTCAAAATATGTAATTAATACGCTGATTGCATCGTGTAATAGTTTTACCTCCAAAATGAATGACGTTTTATATATTGTTTTGACGCTTAATAAGAGAAAGTTTTTGCCGTCAAAAGAAAATCAAAGCTGCTTTTAATATAACTGAAACCCAAATTTTCTCTTTTTATTTCAGACCAGTCAGAAAAATGAACTATTTTTTCACTAAAAAGGACAAGATGAGCTATTTTCCGACAAAAAGTCAAAATGAGCCTTTTTTTTATTGCGGTTGAGAGATCAGTAGCAAATTCTATGTCTACAAATAATTTAGTTAATTAATGATTCCATAGATGAGGGATTCTCAGAAATCCTTGTCTGTCTAGTTAATCCCTTTGAATATATGTAAAAAGGTATATTTCTTTTTTTCTTTCTAAAAGTTATTCAACAAAACTATTGTGCCTTCAGATTTACTAATACTACTTTCGACACCATTTAAAACCTCTTTCTATTCTAGAAGAAGTGTACATTTTTTAAATATATTTTACAATCGATCGATCAAATTTGTTGACAACTACTTTTACTATTTTGACCCAATTTACAACTTAGCAATATAACTCCATGGCTTTTTCTATCCTAGACCTCAGTAAATAATTTTTATTAATTAACACTGAAGAACCAAAGTCAACAATCCCCTTCTTGAAACTACTCTGTTTTGCACAAAGAAGTGCATACTTTGTTTCATTTGTTTTACAAATTAAATATTTAAGGAATAAATTATATTACTCTTTGTTTAATTATTAAAAAATATCTATATGGAATAACTACAGATAATTATTTGATTCTAATTCAGTTACGGTAAAAAGGAACATTTTTATAAACATACATACACTCTAATTTATGTAGTGCATCAACATTAAACAATCTTCAACGAACAATAAGAAAAGGAGAAAATTGCAAATATTATTATTCTTAATATAGGTACACGAGGTTGATCTGAAAAGTTTTCGACCTCAACGTGAAGATGGTAGGACTCGTATATAAAAGCTAGTAACATCTATTGACAGTTACTCACCGAAGTTTAAGCCATTTTGCACACGCGGTTGTTATGTAATTGTCGTTTGAGTGAGTTGGTCTGAGTGTGTTTGATAGAATGGACAAAATAGAGTTTCGCTCTATTGGGGGGGTTTAGGGCAATAATTCTGAGTTTTGGCGCTTATTAATTGCTGACATGAAACATGGATACGCTTTTCCACCCCCAAAACAAAAATACTGTCCAAACATTGTACGTCAAATATTTTCGTCAAATGAAGGTAAATCCCCTTTGTGAACTATTATTTGGAAAAAAAAACCCCATCAAGTACTATTTGGACGGGTCACAGAGATGGGAGTATTGAGAAGGTATGGAGTTACAAGTAGACTATGCTGAAAAATAATAATTCAGAAAGAATGTTGTGTATCGTTCTTATGTCGGAAACTTTTCAGACCACCCTTGTACATACAATATTTTATACATATATTCGATTTAATACTAGGCTTTGTATTGAAATTACTAGGAAGTGTTAATATACCTCTGAATTTTAGCTATAGCTTAAAATCTATATTTGATTAAAGGGACTCAAAGTAGCCCTGATATGTCCTTTCAAATAAAATCTACAATTTGTCATTATTTTATTGAGACAATCAATGTTTAAGTGCAATATGCAGCGCCTCCACAGAGTTGGTAAGAATAATTTGCTGATAGAAAGTGGTGATCATTTGTTGAAGAATACAAATTTAATCCACACTCAATTTTGTGATAAATCATACTACCTTTTTTTTACGGCTACAATGTATACCTATAATTGTATAAGGTAAAAGTTAAAAAAAAAAAACATTTAAAGTGTTTGAACTTTTTTCAACATTATACCTCCACGTATATTTTTGTATGTATATTATATATATTTTTCCTCTCCTTCTCAAACTATTTTAAAGAGGAAAAAACATTCTTTTAAGAAGTTTTCTATTTGAAATTATTAAAATACCTTTAACAAATAAAAAAAACTTCTCTTCTCTTGGTTTACTTCTTTTTATATTAAAAAACTCTGTTACTCAAAGTATACAGAGAATTTGATCTGACTTCCCTTGTCAATTTTTTGTAGCATTACATCATTGTTATCTTTTACTTAAGAACAAAATATTTTTAAGTTTAAAAGTAATAATGCAAGAGAAAAAAAAAAAAACTTTTTTATATGCCTAACATTATTATTTATATATAAACAGAACACACGTGTATAATATTCATGTCGAGATTCATGTATTTAAAAAAAAAAGTTTGTTCAAATTTTATACAGAATAAAATTATCAACTTTTTCGTTTCAAAAAACTATATATATGCATAAAGGCTCCAAGCTACGTCGTAAAAATCCATTTTAGTATCAAGCTACATAGTAGGTACCCAAAAGCTTGCAAGGGAGTTTAATTATCGAAAGTTCATTATACAACCAAACGACAGTTGAAACAAAAATAAAAAAATATTGATTCAAACCATTATCTCTAAGTAGTAGGTGAGGTAAAAACTTATGAGTGTTTTTTCGCGTTATTTTGACAATAAACCCAACATAGTTAGAATTATCCGATGTAAATGGTTTCAAACGGGATTCTGGCTAATCTTTAGTTTCTGGGCAATAGAATAAGTGCTCTCATGCCTGTCCACTATACGGTTTCCATTATTTTATCGACATTTTCGACCTCCATATTACCAAAATGGAATCGTTGGAAACACTGCTTTTTTGTTGGATTGGATACTGCATTGGTTCCATAAATCGCACAATTTCTTTGGCCGCCTGCTCCACCTTTTCAACTTGCATGTTGTGATAATAAAATATTTTCTTTTTCTTTACTTCCATTTTGGAAGGCTGTAACACACAACTAGCTTCACCAAACACAAAACTGTAAATAAACTTTTTTAAGTGTACGTCTTTAATTATGTTTTTTTTTTTGGCTGAAATGTATTAATCGTGAGATATATGTCACTAAGACATCTAGCGAAAAACGCTCAGAATTATTTATTTAACCCAATATTAACAAGTGAGAGCAACAACAAAATAGTAAATACTTGTGCAATCTTCTCCGCGTAACAAGACTGCACAGACTGTTTGCATTGCTTACAACATTAAAAAGTTCATTACAACCCAAAACAACAAAAGCTTCCACAGCAACAAAGTACTTACTTTTAGCCTGCCTCCATGTAGCCTTCCTGGAGCCCTGACCTCCATCCCCTGGAATTTGTAGTTTCAAACTTTTTTGACAAGACTGTTTACTTCACCTCTGATCCAAATTTGGATTATCTCACAGCTGTCATCATGACTCTGTGTTACAATATATTCTCCGGCGTTTCGATTACCTTATTGCTTGTGAAGGAGGACATGTTCAATAAAACATATAGTTAAATATATTATTTAAACATATCACATATTGGTTTTTAATTGTTTCTCCTTGATCAAATAAAAATATAAGTCTTTCCTCTGTCTATAAATCCGTAATACTTATTTCTGTGAAGTAATAGAATGAATTTGGGTTTTTTTTTAATATTTATTTATATATTAATAACAAGCTTTCTGATTTATGGTAAAAATAAATATAGATGAATAATATAGTCTTCACTCAGAGCAAAACTTAACACATTTTTCTTAGATACAAAGGTATAATACAAATAAAAGTATTTTTATACGAATTAGAATAAAATCACTAGAATGACATTTATTTTTATCGAAAATCATAAGAAATTAATACATAAAGGGAACCCCGCGCACGGTGTTACCTCACTAACACCGAAAATTTACATTTCATTGTAATTTCAGTTGTCAATGATTCTGCTTTCTTCCTCCATATAAGTGTCCTGACAGTTGATTGGTTGTAATTCATTCTTTTTAAGCAGTGAACAATTCCTAATTTACTAATTGGATAGTAATTCAATAGTTGAGGTGAATTGGCTAACAATCATCTGATTTTGTGCAATATTTTTTTTTTTTTGAGTGAAAGGTTGTGTGATTCAATAAAACTAACAACATGTACATGATGTAACAATTTAGCCATATTGGATAAACATTACTCTCTTGTGTGGGAATATGTGTCAATATAGTTTTAGTTATAGACAATATTTTACGCACTTATGACGCTAAATAATCAATATGATATATAATAGTTAAAAATATGACTATCCTGAGAAAAAAAAAATAAGTAACTCATTTTTGGTAGATTTAGAAACTATTTGTAAGATGAAGACATCAACCTTATCGTAACTCCATTAAATTTATAAACTTTTAGCTATTAGGCTGGTTCTGACAGTTTATTAATTTTAAAACACATTTTTTTCTATAAATGCAAACTAATGCTTCAAAAACGCATATAAACATCCATAAAAAGTCTAAGCTCTGTAGATGATGTCAATTTTGGAATTAAAACGATAAGACCGAGTACATACCAAAGTGTGTTTTGGTTTACATAATATATAGACATAATATATATTTTCTTAACTTACTTCAAATGTATGCATCAGATCTATTTTTAATAATAACGAAATAAATAAATACCCGTCCATCAATTATATTTTTAAGCAATTTTATTGTATTTTTTTAATAGTTTAATATTTATTTTACAACTTAACATATTTCATAATCAAATAATACCTATGTAATATAAATATAGACACATATTAAATTATAATTAAATGTTAAATATTGCACTTTTAAGGTTTAAAAAAAAATCTTTTATTATATGCCAAATAATAAAAAAAATTGCATATAATTTACATATAATCTACATATAAGCAGAGTCTTTTACTGACGTCAAATATATAATAATAAACAGAAAGTGACACAATGTTGGAGGGATTCTTGTTAAAATATCTGGTTGTTTAAAAAATGCAAAAATTTGATTTAATGATTTTGAAAGTGGGAAAAAGTGTTATGTGTTGTAAGAGCAAGGACTTGGTTCTTCATACCTACAGACTAATGTTGTCCCGTAAAAGTACTCTATAATTATTTATTTTTTTTGCAACAAGTACATTAAGTGTTTACAAAATTAATTATATATATCAATATCTCAAAAAAGTTGAATTTAATGTGAAGTAAGTTACTCATTGTCGGATACATCACGGATGTCTTTACCTTCATGTACTTTATATAGACGTTGCGCGTTATATTTGTGATTTTTAGGAATAAAAAGATTGACCAATATATTATTAAAGAGTATGTATCAGAATATTTTCATTGGGACATCGAATAAAGGGCTTATTATTCACGCATTCAGAAAATATCCAAAATTCATAAATTTGGACAATTTACTAATCATTATTTTTTATTTTGGAGACTATGAAATAGGAAAAAATATTTGAAAAAAATATAAATAGGAGTGCAGAAGCTTTTTTGAATGTTTATCTCTTGGGTGGATAAAATTTAAAATACAACGTACCTACTCTTGTACGCAGAACAATAGCAATCCTTCAAGATAAAAGATATCATATTATTTTACGAGAACGTAGAAAGGGAGGGACAGACACACGTTAAATAAAAAAGAAAAAATAAGAAAGAGAAACCCCACTCCCCCACATCTCATATTAATAAAAGGGAATATTAAATTGTCCTTTCTTCCAACTCCGTCTCTTGAAGGAAAATAACTGATCCAAATTGGCAATATAATGTAATTTATTCCATGGATACCTCTAACATTCGACTGACTGTTAAATCTCTTTCCGGATTCGCAATAAGTATCGTATGGAGTATCCGACTCTAAAGCACTTCAACTCATCACCATGGGAAATGATAAACTGTCAAAGAATATGTTATTATTATCTGGTCTTGTTTGCTCCTATCGTCAACTCAAGAAAGTTAAATCCTCATTTCAAATACGATTCCATATTTTATTGGGAATCTTCCATATCAAAATTTATATTATCGCGATAAAACGTTGGATCCATTATGAAGTGGAATTGTCTCCAACTCTAAATCATTAATTAACTTCAACAATCTAGAGTTATCAGTAGAATTTGGTGTTATTTGTAAATAATATTTAATATCATACAGTCTACCTTAGACATTATTGCACTATCATTCTACAAATACAAAGTTATCCTCTTTATTGAGAATAGGGTTCATTCCTTCAGTTGTAAGAGTAATCTTTAATTTAGTTTGACACATTAATAAGTAAGGCAGTCTATAGATTAGACTTCCACGGAATAATTGGATCGTGCCTCAATAACTCAACATATTTTAAGAATACAAAATGAATTGCTCCTACAAGGTTTAGGAACTTACAGTTTACCTTTCTCTTGGTGCTAAATTATTTAAGAATTTCAATTATATTGTCTAATTTATAGCTTTATAAATCAATTAATTCAATATTATAATATACAATTCATATATTAATTAATTTTAGTTATTGATTGATTAATTATTTCGAATATATCTCCTTGATTTGTAAATAAACTATTCAGAAAAGTGGATCATAATATTGGCTAAAGAATCTTCCCTCAATAAAAGGTTGTCATCCAAATCCATTGGCATGGTTTCAAGTGTAATTGTGACGTTAATCAAGTCAGACTGAATGTTATTAGTATGAAAACCTATTAGGGGATCCAAAACAATTATTTATGCTTGAACACAAAATGTTGATAATTTCCAAAGGTGATGAATTGAAGCACCTCTGACTCGGAGACTCCATACGATACTTGGGTTATTAGAATCCGGTAAGATATTTAACCATCAATCAAATACTTGAGGTGTCCTTGGAATAAATAACATTTTCTTGCCGATCTTAATCCCTTATTTTTCTTGTAGAGTCGGTGTTGTAATCAGGGATAGTATCCCTTTTATAAATATGAATGGGGGTGAAGAGTGAGGAAGGTTTCTCTTTCTATTTTAAATGCAGAACTTCCTCCTTCTCTTCTTCCTCATAAACAGCTATTTGAATAATTTTCTTTATAGTATCTAGCTATTTATTTGGCTACTTTTTATTCTATTGAGCTGTCTTAAAGTATTAACATTTAGTTTCTTTGATTTCATAATTTCAGAAACTGTCCCATAATATAAATTTGCCAATTATTTAGTTCATATTATCAGATAGCGAATATTTGCAAAAAAATATGACAAAAATCCAGAAAATAAATAAAATAATTATATCAAAACTCCTATTGAACTCAAACATGGCAAGGTTGTTTTAATATAACCAAATGGAAAAGAAATATCTTCACAATATCACTCCCCAAAAATAAAAAATTGTTGAATTTGAACTCCAAAATATTAGAACCTTAAAAAGTTTTGTTACTCAAAAAATACTTCACCAATCGATTTGAAATTTTACAGAATTATATAGAAAATTGTGATAATCTCTTTTGATTTCCTAAGTTGAAGTACTAAAAAATGTTTTGACGTAACTGCTATATGTCCACCAAATTGGACCGTCCCACGTTGCGTCATTTACCCTAAGATTTTTTTTTTATTTTTTTTTTTGGCTTCTTAGTACTATTATATCATGAATTACAGTAGGGAGATAAACTCATACCTACAGCACAATAAAAAAAGAAGAAAAAGAAGAAAAAAAATCTTATAATTTTTTTTATACATTTGTCAATAATTTAGACATCATTATCGGACAATGGCGTTCTTGTGAATCTTAATATGTATAAGATGCTCTGAAACTTTGTGTTTATAAAATGTATTTCTTCTTGATTAAGGCCAATAAAGAAATGTGTAAACTCTTTTGTACTTCATAATAATTAAAAAACATCTTAAATGATCTCAAACTTTTGTTATATGTTCAAATTCTAATAAAAAATGCTGAACCGTTTCTTTGGATGCCTTACAAAAGAAGCAAATTCTCTCTTCATTGGTCTTCCCATACACACTACCCAAAGACAGGGTGTTTTTAACTATTTCCCACTTCATCAAAAATTGTGAATCATAGAACAAAGTGTTCTCGAGTCCTTTCGCTTTATCTTGAAACGAACCCAATTTTTATTCTTTCCATTTGATTCAAAAAGGGTTTTCTAGTTCCTATCTCCACTATTACATATCTAAGCGTGTTATTCTTAATCATGCTTAAGAAGCTATTAAAACAGACCCTGGGTCCTATTTGTATTTTTTCTTGTTCTACTTGTTGAATATTTAGCATAAAAAATTTCTCTCTCTTTTTTAAATGACGTGTCTGATAGAAATGAGTTAAATTTAATCCAACTTAATTGCAAGATTTTTATAGAATAGATTTGAGCATCTAAAAATTTATAAAACTGCTTCATACACAATTATTTTTTCTTATTAATCAACCATTTTCTTTCTTTCTTATTATTGTTCTTTTTAGGTATTTTATTTTAATGTGCTAAATAAGAAAGTCAAAATATAAGCTTTCAAAAATAAACTTTTATTATATTTCATTTCATGGGCATATTACATTATGTATGTATTTACATGTATTCTACTTTTCCAGTGTACTTACATATATATAATCTTAAGTTCAATTTAAGTTTTGTAACTAACTTTTATTAATGTATATTGTTAATTAAGGGCAGACATTCTATATATATAATAATTGTGTATTCCTAGTAAATAGGTATATAAACATTTATTCTAAGATTCCAAATAGAAGAAGGCAGTTTACGTCGAATTTAAATAGATTAAGCATAGTTAAATAGTTCGAATTACAGAGCTATTTAGGATTTTATTCAAATAATAAATATAAACAATTTTTTTTTACATTTGATACTTTTATTTAAATCTCATATAGTAAATATCCTTTTTATAACGCAGTTAGTGAACTAAGTAAAAAAACAAATGTATTTACAAACATGATCAACAATTAAATGATAATCATAATGATAATAATAATTACATCATTTTAATTTTTTTAACTATTCCATCAATTATGAAGTCATAAATATCACTTAAAATGCTAAAAATACTTGTATGTATATAAGACATCGAAAAAATATAAATCCTTATATAAATTGTATTAACATCATGAGTTTTGGGTTTGACATAATTTGATATAATTGTCATTCTCATAATAAAAAAATTAAATGTTTGCTTTTAATATCAATATTTCTTTCAAATATACATGAGTTTATCAAATTTTTGGGAATCAAATGAGTACAAATCCGTTTTTATGAGGTTGCGTGAAATAATAGTTACAATTTTAATTTTATTTCACATTGTAAAAAAGAAGATATATAAAGGAAAAACAAAAGAATTACTTTAAAGTAAACCTCAATTAAAATTTGCTAAGCATACAAATAAATCTTAAAGAAGGCCTTATCAAGATGAATAAAGTATTACATATAATCTGATTTAAGGTTTCAGGAGTATATTAAAAAGTATTTGCAATAAATTGTACAAAAAATGGAATTAGAGGCATTTTTATTAATCTTTGGTTGTAATATCCGGACTCACTATTGGAGAGTTAAAAACAGCATAAAAATATATATTTATTTATTATAGATCGAAAACGACACTAGTAACTAGGTTAAAATTTGTTGTTACTTTTTCTTTATGTGTAATATTAGTTTAACTCCAATAAAAACTTTCACCTTGAATATTTTTTGATCCGATTTGAATAAAGTTAGAATGTCATAATTTTAGAAAAATAACTCAAATAAACAAAGACTCATTTAAAAAAAAAATATTAAGTTGAATTACAATCGCATTCCTATTTTCTCAGTATTTTGTTACATGATTTTCATAATATATATACAAGTAAAGAATACGAAAATTGAAGTACAATATTAGTGTGCAAAGAAGCCACATTGGATCTATAATACCATGATTTGGTTACAAATATAGAAACATTATTTTTTTATGAATCTAATTGAAATATGTGCAGTTATTGTACGTCTTCAACAAAACATCTGATCAATTACTTCTGGTACTTCACTTCCCTTGTACAGCCTGAGTTTTGTGTGTAACAACCAGCCAGAAGCCATTTATCCTGTGTTCCGGCCTCTATGTATGTATGAATGCGAGGTCTGACAAAAATAAACTGTTATTGTCTCATTTCGAATTATTTTTATTCGATTCTCCAGTTTGTTTTTTTATTCTATTGGTCAATATGATAACTGCGTTTGCATTTTTCGTTTGTTTTTGACAGATAAAAAGGCTAGGCGTCTGTTTTTTGGTGTGCTCGTCTATTTTTTACTATAAAAAAAAAATAGAAATAATTTTTTTTGTAAAAAATTACTATTTTAGACAACTTAACCATCTTCGAAAAAGTTTCGGGAACTTTTCTATAAATAGAATTTTCCTTTCATTTTTTTTCAATTTGTAGAAAATTGCAGAGCACATCAATTACATCTAAATTTTTTCATAAATTAAAAAAAAGAAAAAAAGTAGGAACAATACAAAATGACAGATATTGTCAGCATACTTCGTAGACATGTGCACCCATAGAATAAATAATAAATTTGAGAATCGAAGAAGAATTGAATACGAAAATTAACGGTTTATTTTTTATAAAAGTAGTTTTATATCGTGTAGTTTCAGTCCAGTCTTAGGATTGGTACTATCAGTCCTTGAGTACTAGAACGGATTAAAAAAGAACAAGTAAATTGGAATCATGAAGGACCAAACTTAGTCAGTTTTATAACTTTTATGTATTTATAGTAAAGTATTGATGAATGATTAGCTCCCTCTCCCGAATAACTTTTTTCAAGTAAAACATGTCAAAATCTTATTAAATTATATAATAATTTATATTTAGAAGTACTTAGAGCAAACCAAATTCATTAAAGTAATGGAAAAATCCTATTAACATGATTTGTTGTTAATAAATGCTAAATAATTCACAAACATTAATATTTTTCTTTTAATAGACAGAAAAAACGTTGTTTTAACCATATTCCATATAGCATACATATTTTGAACAATATGATGTTTCTTGAAGACGTTATGTAATAGAAGCCCCTGGGCCATTTAAGAATATTTTGATAGAGGTTGCTTCATGATGATACATACATACAATAAACACATATCCTTTGTCCTACTATAATACCTATTATCATGTATTATTTTCCAATCAATTGATTTTTTTCGAATCTTATGAAGGATTCTAGGTGAAAGTATGTCAACAATTTTTATGAGATATAACAGCGGAATAGAATAGTTTGAAAAGGTTTGAATATATAGTCAGTGAAAAAAAAGAAGAAAGGGAAATCATAACTCCACACATTTTTTTTAGGCAATTAAAGTATAGATGTTCAATTAGCAAAAAATCAATATATTAGGGGTATTAAATCAAAATTCATTTTTTTTCAATAGTTGGTTTTACTAATGTGTATCCCAAGTTGTAAAAGTGCGATAGTTTTATGGTAGATGGTGTTAGAAATTCCTACTAAAATAATTGTTTTTTTAATTGAGTGATTCATTATTGTTTGGGCGGTCATCAAAGATGGACACTAGCAAAGAGAAAATACCCTATATTTCCAGTTTTTCTTCTAACTAGGCGAAAAGGGAAGCTAGGCAGCTAAAATTGTGAATAGTGTTGATGGTTCTGATAATTTAACAGCCTATTACGCTACATTTTAGTTTTGTCAACTCCATTCCGTTAATTTTGATGTCAAAGATACAACATGCTCTGGAAGGCCATTGTCGAAAATTTGAATAATATATGGAAATTGTCGAGTCTGACCGTCATATCAGTACTGCTTTAATTGCCAAGGAAATAAACATTAACGTATAACAGATCCATTAAAAATAATTGACTTTTATAAATAAACTTCTTATAAAAGGTGTAAGAAGTTAGTTTAATAATTTAGTTCAACACATATCTACACTCTACCTATGAGTATATCCACACACATGCATTTACGTTTATATTCTGAAAGCTTTTTCTACTTATTGAATTTCTTATGTTCATTATAATATCCATACATTAAAATGATTCTTCTTCGTTTTTGTTTCGATAAAAATACTCATAGTATTGTGGGAGATAGATAGAGGAAATTGAATTATTTATGATAATGATAACCTAATGAAAGATTTTCACTTCTTACACATACCTGAATACATATATAATATACATTTGTATTTTCTCGATCAAATCAATACAACTAGTATACTTAGAAAATCGTATAGCAAATCATTGATAAATTTAATCAGGTGATTGAATATAATTCCAGATGTTTTTTTTTCTTTAAATTATTATATATCTCAATGTAGTTCATTATTCATTTCTTTCACTAGTTTTTTTTTTTTTTTACAATAATTTTTCTATTACTCACATATGCGAGTATTTTTCATTTACGGAAAAAATTGATTGTATATATTATTTGATTATTTCAAAAATCTTTCTACTTATTGTAAGTACGGGTATTGGGATGGAAAAAAGGGCTTATTTGTATAAGTTTTTTATACACAGCTATTAGTCTTACTATTTTAAAAATATGAGATGTAAAGTTATTTTGTAAATCGTTTTTTAATGTGTAAAAACTGCATAAAGGGAAAAATTGCAATCACGGTACAGCAATACATTGATTATATATTTTTTTACAAGAAATAATAATTTTAGGTGAACTACATATGCTATAATTTTTGAAATATTCATCTGAACAAACTTTTCTATTTTGACTATTTTTTTCAAAAAATAATAAAATTTACAACTTCAAAAACTGTGTTTCAAATTTTTTAATCCCCCGTTAGTGAACATCCTTTTTACAACGCAGTTAGTCACATGGATAAAAAAGAAAGGGCAATATAAAAAATATTGTATTACATGACAAACAATAATTACGTCATATAAATTTTGTATCATTTTTTAACTATTTTATTCATTTTCCAATTGTTAATATTAATTCAAATGATAAAAGTATAAGACATCCAGAAAAAATAATCTTAACATCATATGTTTGGAGTTTCAACAAGATATCTTTTGTTATTGTTAAAAAAAAATACTACTTTATAGAAATTCTGAGAATCAAATTAGTACCATCAGTTTTGATAAGGTTTGAATGTATTACATAAAATAATATCTAAAATATAATAACTATTTAGCTAGAGTTGTATCACTCAGTCCTCACATTGAAAAAAATAAAATAAAAATAAGAATCCCAAAAATTAAAAAAAAAAGAAATTACTTTTAAAGAAAATAATTAATTAAATTAACTAATCTTCTATCAAAATTTCCAAATATACAAATAATTCAATACAAGGTATTCACGAGAGAAATAAAAACATATATAATCAGATTTAATGTTTAAGGAAAATACTGAGAAGTAATGGGGATTTCTTTTAGATTCAAAGAAATAAAAAACATTGTTGTAAATCAAGGGTTGTGTAATATCCAAGTTCACTTACAAAGGTTTAAAAGTAGATGTGTACATTGCTAGCCCCATAATCCCATTTCACTTTTCTATATTGTTTATATATTATAAAGACAGAAATACTCTTGTATTATCTTGCTGGTATCATATTTTTACAAAACTTTCTTTATGAATTCTTCATTTATCATATGATTTTTGTATTCTTATTTTTGTACCCTTAATTAATTGATTTTTTAGTTATTAACAAATTCTATAATAATTTGTCGAGGATTTTCTAGAATTTTCTTTATCCTTCTTTTTGTTTATCTACTCCAACGATAAATATGAAAAAGGTAGGAAAAGAAAGGGGAATAAGTCTCATTCTGTATAGATAATAAAGTTGTAAAGTTATAACTTATTTATTAAAAAAATATTATAACCTATACTCTCTACAGTCTTCAAAATTTAATTTAACTTTTCTCCAACTACCAATTTAGATTTTGAATTCACAGTTTATAAAATATATTATAAAAAAGGATTTCATTTCTTCACTGATGCTTATAGTAGGTGTCATAATCAACAATTACTAAAAGCAAATATAGTTTTGTATGCCTAAAAATGTTTGAGTAACTTAACAACCCAGGGAAGGAACGGTGATTTTCAATAAAATGAAGAAGAAAAAAATGACCATGTACAAATTTGTGATAAAGTTATTGGAAGTAGTCCCACTTAACAACCTGAAAAAAATTACTACTGTTTAGCACGCCGGAAAAGCGCGCGCATCCCACATATACAATAATTACTTATAGTGCGCATTATTTCAATAAGAGAAAATATGCAGATATACTAAGATGCAAGAATCCTCACAATCGGTGATCAAAAAGTTATATAGTTAAAATTAATCGGAATTGAATTTAAATACGAAAATCAGAATTGCTTTATTTTTTCATACAATTAAACTCAATTTACACAATAATAATTATTAGAAATGATGAAATTTTTTTGTATTTTGAGAATGTTCAAACAAACCCCGAAATCACCATGATAACCTTGATAATTTTCTGAATGTTTTTCAGAAGAGCAGCTTAGCTGTGATGAAGTTTCATTATATCAGCAACAAATAAGTGTGACGAGGGGAGAGAAGGAAACAAATAAGGAATTGTTGTGATACCGATCTTAAATTCTATTATGAAGTCCAAGAAGGACTTACAACAAATCTTCAAGTTTAATCTCTTTTTATCAGCTAATTATTTATTAAGAAAATAATTGAATTTAATCTAAATGGAAGTTTACTCCTTAGAAATTAAATAATAATGACAATAGTTTGGGTTTCTTAAGTTTATTCTTTATTTCGTCAAACAAAAAAACGGACAAGGTAAAAAATACACCAAATATTCATGACTAGTGTATGAGCAAGATTTTAATCCACGTGAGGAAACTATGTTATTATATATTCATAGTTACTTTTCTATATCCAATTTTATTACAATTTTGTATTTTACAAAGAATGAGGACTTTATATGAAATATTTACTGTTTTAGTTATATAGTTTCAATATATGGTTCCAATCATGAATATGACATTTAAAGCTGAGATCTATCTACTCTTTTCTCATCCCTCCGTGTATTGTATGTATACTGTACATATACAATATTTATTGAGTATATTGCAATAATCTTTAATAATAAATACAATATGGCTTTATTTGATTGAAGTTAAGCAATGCATTTATGGTTATTGCTTTGTTTCTTTGATCTTGGATTTATTTATTTTTATAGAAGCATATTTACATTGTATACAACTTAATTATAATACACACTAAGGTACATTAGACAATAACTGCCTCTTCAGTTTATGTAGTTTCTTAGATATTTATGTAAGCCTTTTTTGAATATCCTTTTATCTTGTTAACATGTTACACACTATTCTTATTTTTTTATATTATAGAAAACTGTTGAACTTATTTATAATAAAAACCTTGTATTTTTTATTTTGTGGAGGTTGTATTAAAAGCTGTTTTCTTCTATTAAAGAGCCTTAGGATATCAGAGCTCTTTGCAAAAGTTTTTTTTTTTTTCATGACAAGATAAAAAATAGATATCCCAGTTTCTTGTAAAAGTGCGTATATAATATTTGTTGTGAAATGTGCCTTATATTTTTGAAGGACTTGGAAGACAAAGAAGCCTTTTAAAGTATTATTAAGCCTCTTTTTTAGTATACATCGTTTGTATATAAATATATGTGTATATTGTTACATTCTGCGTAGAAAAAAAGGTGACTAAGGATTAAATTATTCATACATACACTTGGACAGAAAATATACTTTTATCATATGCTTTTATCGATGATTTCGATATTAACTTTTATTCTTTAGAAGAATATACGTATAAAAATATCGTAAAATAATAATGTCCTTTCTTTTATATTGTGCCTTACTTTTCTTCCATTAATTCAACAAATTATACATTTTAACTTTATGTAGATACGAACACACGGGGGGTTACTTCTCAGAATAAATCAACAAATCAGTAAACAAAACAAGTTAAATATTATATTTAAATAAAATTTATATAGGTTTAATATGTTAAACCTAATAAATACAAATAATAATTTTATCTTGATCTTTGTAGGTAATTATGCCGCAAATGCATGTAATTCCAATACAGTTAAAGTAGACTAATAAATTAAATTTAGTCAAGCCAATAATTACTTATTCTTCTCATTTTATCTCCATATACCAACTCTGAATTCCTCTGACACGGCATGATAGACAATGTCATTATCTTTTTATTATAATTAGACTTTTAAAGAACACTTAAATATATTTTTATACTCTTTCCATTGGTCAAAAATTATCCATAAGTAAAAAAAAATAACTTCAATGGGTTAAGATTTGCATTGATTACAGTTGAGATATTGACCTGTCGATAAATCTACGCAGTTGCACTAGAATCCAAAATGTTAATCTAAATAATTGAAATATATAATATCATGTATTTTTTTTGGTTTTGGTAGTATTTTTCAAAAAGAATAATCTGTATATCCACAGAATAAAAATCTTTAAATGTTTATTTCGGACTAGGGTTGTCAAGATATTAATTAATATTTGTGTTACAGTTTTTTTTAATGTTCCTTTAATTGGTTAGATAGAGTTGCACTTATAAAGTAAAAGTAAACATTATAGCATTACATTTACTCCGTCTAACCTAGGAATTGTTTGGTAAAATCCATATACATAAAGTATATTTATGTCTATAGGAATCACCCGGGGACAAGCCTACTCACATTAAGTGTTACAGATTTGTTACCAAAATATGGAGCAGTATTTCACTATATTTCCTTACTTTTTTCGGTAAAAGTTTTTTTTAAGAAAATGTAATTTAGGCAATTCACATGCACATACAGGGTCGTCCCCAAGATTTTTGTTTAGTATGAAGACTAAGTTAAGAAATTTGGGAACATTTGCTATATAAAATAATTTTGTTTGGGGAGCTAAGAAATTTTGAGGAATATTTCATCAGCGGGTCAATTTTTTATTATGTAGTGGCTCTTTAAGAATGGGTTGTAAACCAATTTAGTATTATACTTTTTAATCGTGTTAATCACGGGTAGCACTATAGTACCCGTATACTAAACAGTGTGGGTTCAAACCAAAAAAAGGTTATTTATAATAATACTCATAATTGATATAATAGTAATGTTATACAGTGAGGTAATTGGTTAGATATTTTGAAACATCTAGGGAAATACCTACATTGAACTTTGTACAAACAAATAGTGATATATTTTTGCACTGTTTGCATAATCTTGCCTATTATCAGTGTCCATTGAAATTGTATAGGTGATTACCATACCATCTATCTATGTCAGTCTTCACTGTACTGTGACTTTATGTATCTTCATTGGTTAATGTACTGTCAATAAAGTTTGCAATGTAATAGTGCCAGTGGTCCGAAGAAATAATTCTTGGATATCGATGTACATTGCAAATATTCTAAAGTTTCGTTGAATGCTAAGAGTTATTTACTATATATAAGTGGTAGTAAAAATAAATTCATATTTTTGAATAAAATTCAAGGTTTTATTTATCCTCATTACAATAATCCGATTTAGATTAAATATGCACTGTTTTGTTTGATAACTTGTTGCTATTAAGAAAGTGATTCGATTGTGCATCTCCCATAAAAATTTATCCTATTGTCGAAAACAAATTGCTTTTGGGGGATTTATACCTTCAGATGGTTTAATTATTGACAGTACAAGTCCTAATTAATAGTTTGTCTGTAAAGGAACAATTCATAGTGATGATGTCATAAATGAAATGCCTATGATTTAATCAACCCTGTTCTCATATTCAGCCGCCTGGCTTGCGTTTTTGTCATTATCGAGAAAATAACCTATAAAATATGGCGAACTTCCTCTTTGCTGGTGTCCATCATTAACGACTGCTCAAGCAATACAAAGTTGCTGTTTCTTAGTGTGAAATCTTATCATTATAACGCTATCTATTGTGAAATGATTGCACTTATACAATGTGAGATACACATAGCTAAATCCATCTATTAGAAAAATTATATTTTTCTTTTTAATACACCTTATATTATATACAATACCTATGTACTGCAACTTTTTCATCGCCGAATTATTTTTCTCTAAGATCGGACATCTGTGTCTATTCCCATGTAAGAAGTACATGTAAAGTTTGGTCTTTTAACATATTAACATTTTTTACAATTAGATCACATAATATTGAGGATACTTGTAGTGGAAAAATTTATTGTAAGACAAATAAGAAAAATCATGACCATCATAGTAGTCAAATGAACAATCAAAGTACATACGTATTACATTCAATAAAAATTAGTTAGAGTCAAAATAAAGCTATCAGCAAAAACAAATTTATAATTTCATAGTAAACGATAAGCATAAGATCGTATAATATTGTTTTGTTTAAAAAAAAAAGAGACATTAGTGTCTGTGAATAGTAGATTTTTCTACGTCCAAACGTCAAATAAAAAAACTAATGCCATTTTAAAATTATATGTGTGTCTTTGTCACATTTTGTCTCAAGAAAAGATTTGTTTTAGAACGACGAAATATTTTTTTACTCGTATTAGCATAAATGATTAACACTAATTTTATTTTGTTTCTTTCTATTTTATTGAATTTAATTTTTCCATTTTGAAAACAATAAGAATTCAATCAATATAAGATAGAAAGATTGAACTAAATTAGTAAAGGGTATTTTAGGGATCAAAATCCAGGTGCTAAGTCATGCAAAGATTTTGATAATACAATAATGTACATATATTTTTGTATTTCAATTGGATCTCTTAGAAAGTAAATAAAAAAGCCTGATAAAAAAATAATTTAAATTGTATGCTTTACTATGATTTTCACTAATGAAATAATGATGCAATATCGACAAAACATCGATGCATGTATCTAAAACATAATAGTATTGTCATTTATCAACTGATATAATACAATGCTCTAATTTGTCACGATAGAGAAGCACGAATATATATAAAGAACAAATATATTAACTGTTCATCTGCATTTATATGAATGAGAAAGGAATAGAGAAGAAACTCAAAAATAGAGTAACAGGCTTTTATATATTTATAAATACTGCAGAGTTTTTTTTTGTTTTTTTTTCTAATCTACTAACTATTAAAAGTTCAGATATTGTATGTGTATACTTTCTATTTGAATATTTCTTATCTAATTATTACATTAAAACCCCACAATTGGTGTTTCAATGGTCAAATGTATTCTATTTTTCATCAGTCAATTATGATCAAATCATGATTGGTGGAATATTTATTGTGTATCCGTATGTATATAATAATGTATTGATATAGTGATACATAAGATATGTCCTGCCGGTATGTAAAAATAAAAGAAATTGAAAATTGTGTTGGTAATCCTGAGAATTTCAAAAATGTTTTTGGAATGAAGGAAATTAACACAAATCTAACTCCGTATATAGAAAGGTCATATAAGCTGGAATTACTTATCCTGCGATATTCAATTCTACTCCGAGTTAAGCAAGAACTTATGTATATATATAAATAAAAATACAATATGTTTTCTCGATATGTAAATCTTTAAGAAACCAAAAATAATAATAGTAATTCTAACATTTGAAGATTTTTTTTTGATAAAAGAGGAGTTCTGCTGTCACTACGTTCTATTAGATTAGCTGCAATCAGCTGTGAGAGGAAGGAAGTACAAAGAATAATAAAACTATTGGAAACTTATATTATATTTATCACTTAGCTTAATAATTTATTTTATGAGCAAACAAATTACAAAATTATTTGTATTACTTTAGACTCAGTATTTCTTTTTTTTTTTACATTAGTAAAAAAATATTTTCTCCTACGATCAAAATATAAAAAGTAATCATAATCTTCTGTTAGGTAGAATACATTTTGGGAATTGGAAGTTGTTGATAATATTTAACAAGATATAAATACTCCATTACTGTTAACTATCATACTACTATCAACTAAAAAATAAATAATATTGCTACATTTAGTCTTATTTGTTGTCGTAATAAGAATACCTTATCTTAGCTAAAGACTTGATCGTATCCCACTTGGACATAAGTTTCTTTTAATTATGAAAATTAATTATTATTCTTCATTTGAGGTCAAATAATAAATATATATTTTGAGGAATGTACATACATAGTAAGTTTTTGGATAATGATTGAGGTATATATCCGACAATATAAAATACTATTTCCTTGCTAGTGTTGAAGATCCTCTGGAGGAAATCATATATCGGGTAGATTTATCCATAATGTTCTCAATTTGCATATCATATTGGTCTACTTTCAGGGATCGTATTTCACTGTTGTCAAATGTTTTTTTCTTTATCCGTGGAGCCGATAAAAGCTGTATTATTGATGGCTTCAGTAACAGGACTTAATTTTAATGTCTTAATTTATTCAGTGTGATATTAAGCTCTTATTTAATTCGATTTTGTAACCAAATATCCTGAAGTAGATGTCTTCTTTCACCTCCTGGCAAGCTGCAATGTCTAGACCTTTCGTATCTGAATATATAAATTTGACAAGTTCAACTTGTTGGAGTTTTGAGCAACAAGAACCCTGATGGCAAGGATTCTTGAGAGAGTTAAGTATGGATATCTTGTGATGACAGTTAATGCTTGTGTTGGACTTGGTGGTGGAGATGAGAGCTAGCTCGCTAGATTTGGGAATTTTCATTGTATGACATCATCTTTCAACTGCCTGTGGATTGATATAACTTATAAGCAACATTGATTACTAAAATTACAAGGGAGGAGATTGCAATACTATAAATCATAATTTTAATTTTGAAGGGGATACAGCTGAACTTTTCTATCTGATCTTTGGTTTGTCCGGACAATTATTAGACAATCCTTCTAAAAATATTATAAAATAAATTCAGAAAAAGAGCAGCCTGATCAATTCACAAACAATATTGATAGAATCGGGGAGCATTGATTACCTTAGTTGGAGTGATTTTCCTTGTTACGGAATGTATTTACTGATTCAGTCATAAAATCAGTCCCTTAAAAAAGCAGACTGCATATTCTTAAATTAAATGTTGCTTTTTAGTCAATCGTATCTCTTGGCATGGCCTTAAGCAAGTCTGGCCAGGTTTTTGGGAGTCTTTTATGGTAAATCTGTCAAAGCTTACATACGGATCCTTCGAAATGGAGACATACCGCTACTTGTATCCAGGAGCAGAACACTTGTACACTATAATGAATTATTACTTAATTAATAACTCAACAAATTAATTAATTATTTTGAAGTATGTCTCTTTTGTTGCACGTTTTCCTTCGTTCTAATTTATCAAACAAGGAGGAATGATGGCTTCTGTCTGTTTAATTTTTTTGAAGACGTACTTACAGTTGTTTTAGTATTCCTTGGGAAGTATCACAAATCTCACTTCTCATATACAAAAGTCATATATGCTATAATTACACCGATATCGATCCTCAATTCTACTTGTAAACCAGCATGGACTTATAATTATAACTCCCCAGTAAACAACGATTGCAACTATCCGTCTTTCATAAGCACACACACTAGTTATTACTTTACACTTCAATGTTCCCTTCTCCAAAAATTTAGTAATATTGATAGTAGGCTTGGAAAATAAAATAAATAGCCTTCCTTCAGACTGCCAAATAAAAAAAGTCAGTTCCATTTTCTAGGAGACATTTTATACATCTTTTGATGATTGTATCCCCAAAATAAAAAAAGAAGGCCCAGATCAATTAGTAGTTAGAGAATTATTCCCTCCTATGAAATTCTTATAGAATAATTTTTCATAATAGTTCAAAGTTGAACAAAAGTGCTCTCAAAATTCAGAATATTGATGAACGAAAAATATCCCTAAAAACTAGACACCGTGATAAGAGTTAAAAATTAGTATATTTATTTTATTAACAACACAAATAATAATTCAAATTGAAGTTCAAATTATAATTTATAATTAATTCAACACTAAATAAAGTTGTCACATACTTACTAAAATTTATTACCCAATAAAGTAAGGATTGCTATTAGAGCGAAATATTTTTATTTTATCTATATTTTTCTTCAACCTCAATATAGGTATGAAAATGTATACACACTAAATAAAGCCAATACTTTATTTTTAAGCATTACATTTATACAGACAGACAAATAAAATAATATTATGTTTCATTTTTTAACATTGCATTACCTAAGAATATTTATTTGCAGAGACACAAATGTATGTATATAATATGTATTTATATTAAACAGAACTGTGAAACTATTTTCTCTCTTATTTATTCTTTGTAGTTGTCCGGTTTTATATGACTTATTTATTTCATATAAGATCAAATGGCATTTTGTGTGTAAACTACAAATATACCCAGTATATACATAAGTTCGATAAATTGATTCAAAATGCAGTCATTATAAAATTTTGAATAAAGGACAACATTTTTTGAAGATTTGGGTTAGTTTCAAAAAATTTAGATAAATAGTATTTCGGATATTGTGATATTGACAGAGTGCATTTCGGTTAGATATTAATATTTACGAACGTTGTTAAGACGAAAATACGAATGTATTTTTATTTATTTTATTTGTCAACCGATGATTGAATTTAAAAATTAAATGAATGCGTTGCCTCAAATTGAATAATCAAACAAGTTCTTCTACAGCTCAAATGCTTGTAAAGTTCAGTTTTCAGAATTCATCATGCATTTTCTGAGCAACTTTCGTAATAACGTACGGTGGATACTGACTGCAAAACTTTAGTGACATTTTAGTAGCAGAAGTTCTTGTCTACTGACTTTTGGATATAAAAAACATATTGGTTAAAGCTCCAATTTAATTTCATAGATCGGACAAAGAATAATGGAGATAAGAATCATTCAGCATCGCTAAATTCCGAAATATTGAACCCCAAATGCGCTTTGTCAATGTCTAAATAACAGAAATAATATTTATAAGAATGATCTTAAACTGACATAAATACAAATACTCAAAATTTCATTGTTACTACATTTTGAAACGATATAATTTTATTTATCCATATTGGGTTATGTTCTCTACTTTCGTCTTATATTTCTTTTTACGTGTAGACACACTTGTAGTTATATAAATATGATAGAATCAAATCCTTATACCTACAATGCATGTGTGCGCGTCTAAAATTGAACACTCTGAAATTTTTAAAAATTATTAAATAATTCTATAATTTTTAAAGTGGTCGACCAAATTAATTTATATAACATGAAAGATGAGAGTCTTATACACATGTTTATTCAATATGGCCGCCCATGTCCAACACTACCAACTCCAGCCTGGACTGGAACTTGCTACATGACTTGCGATGAAGCTCTGGTCGAAGTTGTCTCAAGCATTCTTGAGGGCAGACTTCGGCTGGTCCTTGGACTTGTATTCGACTCCTCACAGCATCCTCTTTAAACGCCCAAGCACTGCGAAGTCAAGCAGCGAACAGTCAGGCGAGTGAGGTGGCTAAGAATTTCGATCGAAGAAGGCTGGACTCTCGATCTGAAGGAACTCTTGGGTAAAGTTGCTAGTGTGGCAGCTGGCACCACCCTGCTGCCACCGCCGCCTGTCCTGTAAGTACCCCTGGCCCAAGGGCACACTTTGTTCTTCAAGTATTGGCAGTACGAGTTCAGTCTCTCGTGGTTTCACATTTCATTCAGACTTTTTCACGGGAGCAACCATTTCGTCCGACCTTCGAGGCCTTGACTTAGATCTTGTGGTCGCCTCAGGAGTACCTTTTGCTACCACGCTGTAAACGGTGTTGCGGCTGCAGCTCAGAACCTTGGCAATTTCAGTGGGAGTTTTTCCCCTTGCGGAAAGTTCAAAAATTGCAACTCGATGTCTCTCCATATTATCGGCTCTTGTTTCACTGCTGCTATTTAGATTTTGCTGGAGTTTTGTTTATAACTAGTCAAGACCCTTGCTTCGAAATATAAACCGGTTTCAACTCAATAAAATCCCGGATATGTGCATGGCGTAAAATTTAAAGGAGTGTTCAGTTTTAGACGCGCACACCTGAAAAGGGAGGACATAAAATCCCTTTTGTGATAGAGCACATGAAAAAGTTATATTATCTTAAAAGATTGTTAAAATAGACTGTATAACGGCATACATATCATATTTTTCAAAGCAATGATTTTGCCAAAAAACTGCATGAAAGCAATTGCAAGTTTCCATCAATAAATAATCAAACATATACTTCCGGATTCCAATTTCTTACTGATGACCTTCCAGTGTTCAACGTATTGTCCTAATCGAAAAAGTGCTTTTTACTTTATAAACATCAGTAAGAAGAGTCATTCAGTTACTGTGAACATTAAAAAAAGTCTCATTTTATAGCTAAAAACTTTAAAACCTTGAGTTTATAAAATCAAAAATCTTTCATTTTGATCCATCTTTAAAAAAAAATGTTTGTTCTTACAATTGAAAAAGGGATAAGTTCTGACCATACATTAACCTAGTAATCGGTATAGGGTTAAAAACATGTATCAACAAATAATACAAAAATAGCACATTAAAGTCCAAACTAATGTAATCAAATGTGTATTTTTATACCACAATGTGATTTAATTTCAAAATTTGTAAATTTATCATTACAGCTTATACATAAGTAATATTATTTTGTATGCATTACTTAATAACTTATACAACTACAAAACTAAAATGCGCTACTCAAAATTATTGAACGATATCGCACTAATTTTTTAAAGTAACGAGCGGGAGTGCGCTCATCAATTTAGAAGAGCGATAAAAGTGCCCATTTACATAACTTAATGTTATTCTTTCTGTTTCTAACTTTTATGAGATAACATCAAAAAATTTGCAAGAAAAACAATAGTTATAAAGAATGAAAGAATAGACGGATGAAGTTATGTCTCAAGATTAGCAAGAATCTTTTTCTCCATGCTGTCTCTGTGACTCTCTGCTATTTTGGTTGACGAGTTTGCCTCTCATTTACCTGGCCACTTAAAGAAGATTTGGATATCGATTCCCGCAGAATATAATTTTTTATTTCTTGTAAACGAATTTTTCCAACTGAAATATTTTTATATAGTAATTGACATAAGATCTCAAAATCTCACAGAAGCATAAATTCAAAAACTTGAAAAACCTTTAAACAATCTCAAGCTAATCATTAGGCCGAACTGGAGGATATTGCACAAAACCTGTAAAAAATGTCCCCTACGACAGTGGTTGACAAACTTTTTGCACCCAAGGCACACTGAAAGACAAATAAAAATTTATTGACAAACTTCATTTAATTAAACCAATCATTTGGGTTATTATAAGCTATTGCAAAAAATGTATGGCTTTCACAAACCCAACAGCACACTTGAACTTACAATATATTGAATTTAATTGCAATCATAAAGAGGTATCCAATTCAAATACATTTAAACAAGCAAAAAATGAGCGCCACTAATTTTTAATTGAGCGGAAGCGCGCTCATTGGTCTAAAAACTTGAGTGGACTAACGTTCTGCCAAAATGTTACTTTTTAAAATTTAAGTAGATAGAAACTTGCAAAAATATGAAATTATTCAAGATTATAAGAACCAGTAGATATTCAAAATATTGCACTTAACTAAATTCCATATAACCTCTTTTATATTACAACTCCCTCATTGTGAATTGAGGAAGACAATCGTAAAAGTCGTAAGGTACACTTGCAAAAATTTATAGCTAAAATAGTTCTAAATTATAAATTTTAGAGAAAAATTATTGTTATTTTTTGTTAACTTCTGCTATGAAATGGTTCATATATCGAAAAATTACGGCCAAATTTTATAAAGACAATTGAGAGGAATTACTTTTAAACGTAATATTAGAAACCAAAGATCATTTTGTCTGGCATTGTATAATATTAAAAGATGCATATATGAAAATTAAAGTTTTACTGGAGAATACATTCGTATCTAAACTCAAACGTGGATGATTTTTTAACATTTTTTAATTTCAAGTATGTGTTTTGTACGATGTGGGAAAATTGACATTAATAGATTTCTAAATATTACAAAACATTAATATGTATTTATCAATATTATATGAACTATTTGCTATTATGCCGTAACTTTAGACCTTGTGTTTTGTTTTTATATGCCTGTCTAGTGATGTATTTTTTTATAGTCGTATTATGATATATTTTTAAATATATAAATACCACAAATAAGGGCCAAGAAAAAAAAAAAATGCCTAATCCAAATTAAGAGTAGAGATAATTAGTATAATATTTAGAATAAGAAATACTGACTAATGTTGATATCATTAAAAAACAAAGAGGATAATCTTTTTACATATTGATTACCTATTTAACATGCTTTAAACATATCCAAAAAGTATGTATGGAGGTATGTGCTGTATACACAACTGTCTAAGTTATCAAATACCCTTTAATAATAATAATCATTATGTCAATATGTTAAACCAATAAGTTTGTTATAAACATAAATAAATGCTCTGATGAAAAACAATGAAGAATGATTCATTATTTTGTCAATATAATTATATATTGTATACTTTTCTCCTTGACAGCAGCAACACAATAATGCTAGGCAACTTTGACACTGTAAACAACTGATAAACAACCTATTTATGAAAAAAGCTACAAATATATATATATATATATATTATACTGTACTATTCGCATTAGAAAGAGGGTACTAAGAGTGATTGGTTTTAATAAAAAATATTAAGTTTTGTATTTTAAGAGAGAACTGTCAATTTGATGGAGGGGGAATTTAGTAATTTCAAATTACTAAATTTTTGTTTATTTATATTTGAACAAAAAAAATATATGAAAACTTATAATAGCCCAAATTCTTTTATTTTGCTTATTTTGGTAATCATAATAACTGAAATTCTATGAGATTAGCTATTGAATATTACTAATATTCAAATAAGGAATTGTGTATTTATAAAACATTTAAAAGGAAATAAGATCAAAGTTTTTCAGAAATACATTCATAAAATAAATAATTATTTAATTATTATACAATAGATATATTTGATTAAAAATGATAAATCACATATGTTACATATTTGTTACAAATAAGTCTATTTCATAGATTGATTGCTCTTTTATAATATAATTAATCTTAATTATATGATAAACAGTTTGGAAAAAATCATTTTTACAAATGATAGTAATTGGGGGATACTTTATTTATATATACGTACATATGTAATTACACATAAAATTGGTTTAATACACTTTTTGTGTGACTGTCAAACGCTAAAGTAAAGTATATATTTTTTTCAAAATTTAATACAAATTTGAAAAAAAATAAAATTATTTACTTTGGTGTTTGACATTCACGCATAAACTCTGTTTTACGAATAGTTATTAACAGTTTCTATCAAAAAATTATTCTTTTTAATCATTTGGAGGCGCCACAAATTGCAATTACCATAAAAAAATAAAGAGAAATAATATAAGTATATATTTTATTTAAAAGGTCATATCGGGAAGATTTTTAGGAGGTTTATAGGTAAGTCTTTACGCAGGTAGAAGATGTAGCAGTTTTGAAATTTGCAAACACGATGTATCTAATGTGTATGAGTAGTTTGTAACGAAAAAACTACAGTTAAAAACTATAAAAGGAAAAATGGTTGTTGAGTGTGATCTTTTTATTTTTTGTTAAAATATATTCCCTGCTATTTTAAATGTATTAGTTTCTCCTCTTTATACCACTAATTCATTTTCTTCCCCAAATATCATATAAAAGGCAGCTGTTAATTAAAAGGGTTTTAATTCAGGTGTACCTTATTTCTTACTCTTGCCTTCTGTTTGTGCTAATTTTTTTATTGCAAACTACTCAACTCTACTAATATCCCAAGGGGGTGGGGAGGGGGCAAAAAAAAAAGCCAAAAACATTCGTACATACTTTGTAAATGCCTCCTAGGGAATCTCAACTCATTTCCGTAAGCTTGAATCTAAAGGCTATAGTTGGTGTCAATATGTTGATATATGGAAAATTAGGCTTTATTAATAATATTTCATATATGTACTCATGTTACTTTTTTTTTAATATGACGTGTTGAGCTTTAGTTACACACGCTTATTGCTCCATTTTTATCTCGTAGATCAAGTAGTCAGAGAGTTATAAGATTTTGAGGACACACTCAAAAATGAGGCCTCGGCAAACGGACATACAAACTTAGTTTTATTGATATCGTTGAGGTTCATTGATATTTTGGATATTTTTTCTTTTCTTGATCCGTTTCCAGATTTTTTTTTTGTTTTCACTCCCACATATCTAACAATGAACTCATTTGTATACTCTTTTTTTAAAGCAACTTTATACCTTTAAAACATGTATCATATATATCCCTATAGGTATATACATATTTTTTTTTTTTTTAAATCTTTCTCAAAACAACAAAATTAGAATGAGTTACTCTTCTTGTAGTTGAACGTTGGTAACATTCTGTAGATTTTTAAGCTTGAAATGTATGCATGTCATAAAATATGAATGTAGATAGCATTTATTTTTTTGTTTTTATTTGAACATGTGCCTTCCTCTTTCATTCTTAAAGCAAGAAAGTATATGATGATACAAACAAACACATTTTTACCCCTGTAGATATTATGTTAGTACATATATTATGTACTCTTCTGTTTGTATAGATAAATATGCATATTTTTAGATAAACCATAAGAAAACAAAGTACGCTGTAAAATCCAAGTTGATAGTATAAGCCTCATCAAACATGAGTCGAGATACACACTTTATTATTTAGTATTTATGTACATTATATGTAGGTACACATGCGAAAATGAAGCAAAAGGATTGTTTTTTTATTCATTTTTTTACACAATTTATGAAGTCATTTTTAGGTAAATCTATGTTTTTAAAACTTTTTTTAAAGAGAATAAATAACAAGTTATAATTCTAAATATTTATTTAAGTCTTTTTAACAGGTTGTATTTTTTGCAGTTTTAGGTTAAAATAGACAAAGTTACTCAAAAAAATTATATACAATGTAATATAGATATTTCTAAATAATTTTTAAAAGTACAGTAAGTGACAACATAATTTCCTTTATTATAATGCCTGGCAATCAGACTGTAAGAGTATTAGCAGGGTAGGTGGTGTTTCATTCTAGAGCCTAGATTCTGAAGTTTTTTTTAGTTCTTTAAAGATACAATTAGTCGCTGTTATGAGGTGGTATTATGTGGTGGGGAACGTGCGTTTGCAGTCGAGAGTAAATATTGCTAAAAATGGATTGACAGAATATTTTATAAAAATTAAAATAATTGGAATATAGTTCCTGAGTTTTTATTTTTGCGATTATTGAGAATCAATTAATTACTCAATTTTATCATTAAAACAACAACAATTTCTTTACTAAATTTTCATAATTTGAAATTTGCGAAATTCTTTAAACGCTAAAACTGGTGTTATCAGACCTGGTTTCATAAAAAAAATATATAGGTGCAAATTGTCCAAAGCACGACATTTTCAAGACAAAGGCAAAATCGCCGAAAACGAAGTCTTTAATTTATTAATTATCTACAACTTTGAAATTTTGAAATGTTGGGAATTCCATTTTGCATCTCTTTCTATAAAAAAGTATCCCTCAAAACCTTTTAATGAAAAGTTATTACAAGAGAAACGAAACAAATATCAAAGTTCGATATATTCAAAACTTGGAAACGCCACCTACCGTACATTATTTATTAAACTGTGTAAAATAAAACTAACACTTTTTTATTAAATACAGTGAATAGCATAGTTTCAATTCTGTGAATTTGATTTTAAACTAGTATCTATCATATTAGTCAAAAAAAAATAAAAATGTGTAGGTAAATTGTTGAAGAAACAACATAAATAATATTTTTTATTGTATAAAGGTTTGATCCCTCCCCCCGACCTCCCCTCAAACACACACTTTCGTGTAAGAGTCAAAAGCTATTACTCAATGAAGAAATAAAGATGCATCTAAAGTGTATATTTATTATATTAAAGTGCATCGTTCTTTTATTACCTATCAACCCAAATCATTTCACACGATTGCACGCACATACTACTATTTTCAAATATGCATGCAAAATTCATATTTATCCTCTACCTTGTAACCGCTCTTTCCTTTGTTTTTGCAGCATTGGGAAAAATGTTTAATGAAATCCCATTATATTAGTTTGGGAAAAAGTAATTTAGTTTTTTTTTGCTTTATTTCAATGCTTTATATCATCCGATTAAGGCAAAGTATTCCCTGTTCTGTTGGATAACTTCTTGCCAACGAGAATCAAACTTCATAATCCCCTCTTTGTAGAAGTCCTTATCCCTATCGGGAAAAAACTTAGACAAACAATTTTCACAGACCTCTGTTTAGGTCAAATTTTTACTCCCAAGCGCGTTCACCATAGAAAGGAAAATGTCTTAGTCATTTGGTGACAGGTCCGGACAGTAGGTTAGATGCATAATAACTTTCGATCAGAGCTCCCAGAGCTTCTGGCGGGTCATCAAAGATGTGTGAGGCTTGGAGTTGTATTGATTAAAACTGATTCATCTCCTATTCACAAATGCTGGCTGCTTTTGTTCGATCACCAGCTTGAAACGGTTGAGTTGTTCATAGTAGAGGGAAGAATTGAGCGATTTTCCCCCTCCTAAACCACTGTTGTGCAACATTGAACAAAAAACGTATCAACCCTGTTTATATTGCAAATTTTCATATTCAACGGACAATAATGCACGACTGAATTGGCCAATCGCAATTTTGTTACAATAGTGTTTGTAGTATACACTCACACCTTTACAACACTTTATCGTATTATCCGATGTGACTTATAATTAACAATATTAACTTAGATTTAAAAAGGGGATGGGAAATACGAAATTACTTGTTCCCCAACCTAATATATTATGCTAAATAACTTATCTACTCCTTTCTTGTTGCATTTTATTAAAAATTATTATTGGACCCTTCGTTAGTGAACATCTCTTTTTTACCAGTCTTTCCGGTCTTGTAAGGTCATAAAAATAAATAATAGTCGGTTTATGATTACGTAAGTTGGCTCTTTCTTTTTTTTGAATAAGTTGTAATATAAACACTTGTAAGTATCGGTCATAAGCCTAGAACCGAATAAATAAGTACAAACACAACACTACTTAACATACATTCTTAATGTCCTACTTTGGTTTCTACCCCCCAATGTATAATTTATAAATTAATACATCATCACTAAAATAACATTAAAAGCTTACATAAAAAATTCATTTATGTGTAAAGATAAATTATAAACCATTTCTTCAGATCTAAATCAATTTTAATATATACAATAAGTTTCAAATTATTTCATTAAAGAAATATTATTTTTTTTCATTATTTTTTAATATAAATAATACTGTACATACATATATAAGAAATAATTAATTAAAATCATATTTTGGTATCATGTTGTTTGATTCAATATTCCCTCATATTTGCTCACTCTATATGCATATGATGAATTGAAAATAACACGTGTATATTTAAAATCAAACCATCACATACATATAAATTAAAAATTAATTGCTACCGTTATGATATAAATAAATGGATGAAATGAAGCTTTTATTCATATTTACCTTAATTATCATCAAAGTGGTTATAATATGATTGCATTACAACTAATTGAAGTATTCTTTCATTGTTCATTGTCTTATTTGTATGTCATTGCCTGTAACTACATATATACCCATAGATAATTACTATTCATATGTCAATATGAAATGTTTAAAGGTAATTTGTTAGCTATTTAATTTGTGCGAAGGAAAAAAAGACCTGTATATTTCTTAAAACTATTTTTTTATTACAATCCAACAATATATTTATTCGTGCAAAGAAAATAACAGGTAGACAATTGCCGTCGGGAAACTTGACCTTATTTACTAAATAAAACCTGTACCCCCACTTGAAAAACATATTTAGTTACCCTCGGAATACTTCAAAATAAACTCCGAGTCCATGAGTTATTTAAGACTATGATAGGTACACCATGCAGTTTAAAAACTATTGCAACTGATTCACAAAGTATATATTCCAAAAGCTCCAAAATAGTTCCTGGGCCCATGATTTGATTAAGACTACGGGAAGGCAATCAAGCAGTTTAAAAGCTACTATCCCCACTCCACGAAGCGTCTTGGATCCCTCCGAATACTTCAAAAAGAACCTAAGACCCATGGGCAGATTAAGGCTACAGCAAAGACATCGAGCATGTTAAAAACCACTGCCGACACTTTACAGAGCATTTAGGGCCCTCCAAATACTTCAAAATGAACCACGGGTCTATATTTTTTTCCTTGCTTAGTGCCTTTTGCGTAGCCTTTATCAACCCATGGGCATGGGATATATTTTGAAGTATTTAGGTTTTTAAACTGCGTGTCATTGCTGTAGCCTTTACCAACCCATAGACCTGCGGTTTATTCTAAAGAATTTGGGTTTTTAACCTGCTTACTGCCCCTGCCATTGCACAAAGCAAGTTTTCAATGTGAGAACAGATGCTCTTTTTAAGTAAGTACTTTTTATGAATTGTAATTAAAATTTAAGTTTAGAATTCGTCCATTTTTAAGCTCAAATTATGAATTAAATTGAATTAAAGATGAATTTTCCCCTACCATAGTTAATAAACATGAAATGATAAATACTCTAAAAATATGAAATTGCCTGTAAATATCTAGCGTATTTGTTAACTAATCTTCTTAGTCAAAATTAAATGCTATTTAATTAACGCCGTTATTCTTTCCAATTGCTGGACTACCTTTTTTTTTTGTTTACTAGTAGGGATATTCAAAAAATTATAGTTCAGTAAATCGTCTTTTAAATCACCAATAAAAGATACAAAAAAAAAAAAAAAGAAATATTTCAGCAACCTACTAATTTATTTTTTATGTTTGTTAAATAGTTTTATAGAAAATATATATTTATATATTCATAACTCCTCTGTTAGATTATGAATATTTAAAAAAAAAAACTTAACTCAATATATATTATCATTGTTCTAAAACTATGTCTACACAAAAAAGTTTTATGAGGAAAACTCAAAAGCTCATTTAGGTGCTGCAAGCAAACGAGGACGGTGTTTCATTTTACATAAACCTAATTTTTTTTTAAATGGCTACTAGAGTAAAAATTCGGACAATGCTGTTTATCCGTAAAATAACTCGTACAAGTTATAAATTGTATAAAAAATTGAATACATTTATGGAAAATATTAACTTTTCAACCTAAATTCGCTCCTTTTCCTTTTTTGAATAATTGTAATAAGATTCACAATAGATACCTCAACATATTTGACCGTCTAAGACTAAACAGATTTTTTCTTCGTCTGGACACAAAACTTTTTAAATCTAAATAAAATCAATATAGTACTGTTCTAAAAGTGTTGCCAAATGAACGGAGTCAAAGAAATTTTTTTAAATAAATTATATGTTTTAATTGATTTGAATTAAATTAATGCGGGTGGAATTTTAATTTTTTGTATCCGAATAGAAAAGATATTTTTATACGCATAGGTAAGTATTTTGTAAATATATGTAGATACCTATAGTTACATGATGGTGTACTTCTTAAAGTAATTTTTTATAATATTGGTATTTATATTTTATCATCATTAGATTGCAACGAACGGCGATCTAAACAAAAGATTCCGATGATAAATAGTTTTTTATATATTATAGGAAAAACAAAGACAACAGTCTCTAATCAAAGACTCTAAGAGTAATGGAATATGAAGTGAAGAGTCAACATTCTTTTTTGTATAGATATGTCGAATAACTCTATTCATCAGATATAGCATAATTTTTTTTTTTTTTTTTTTGGAAGAATAAAATTATATTTTGTTGTGTGTAGTGTTTCTGTAATATCCTTGGCAAAAAACTCATATATATAAATTTAACGTAGTATTATTAGCATTTGTTAAATACTTTATATTTACGTCTTGGTCTTGGGGAATGGTTGGAACATTTTATATTTTACATTCAAATTTAAATGATAAAAATACATTTCATAAATACCTTTGATTTTTTTTTTTTTTAATTCTACTTTCATGCGTGTGATTAAGTAAAAGTAAACACAATAGCATGATAATTACTCCAATTCATCTAGGAAATGTCTTTTCAAGTCCATATACATTATCTATATTTTTTTTTGTTAGGGGCGAGCAAATATCGAACCTTTGTTTTCAAAAAAATAATTTTTTCTGAGTGTATTGTCTGTTGAGCTTTATCGCTCCATAAACAACGTTCCTTGATTTCATTTTTTTCTAAAAGGTTTAACCCTGCTGTGTACAAATATTGTATGCCTAACCAAAACATCTATCAATTTATCAAAAAGCGAAAAAAATATTCAATACATGTTTGCGTGTCTAAAACTGAACACTCTGAAAATTTTAAAAATAGTTAAATAATTCTGTAATTTTTAAAGTGGTCGAGGAATTAATTTATATAACATGAAAGATGAGAGTCTTAGACACATGTCTATTCAATATGGCCGCCCATGTTCTCCTCTACCAACTCCACCCTGGACCACTACTTGCTGCATGACTTGGCGATGACGCTCTGGTCGAGGTTGGCTCAGGCATTCTTGAGGGTAGACTTCAGCTGGTCTTAGGACTTGTATTGGACTCCCGATAGCATCTCCTTTAAACTCCCAAACACTGCGAAGTCAAGCGGCGAACGATCAGGCAAGTGAGGTCTTTTTCTTAAGGTTGTTGAGAAGAATCTTCGACCTTGTGAGGCGTGTTTCCTTGTCTATAGGCTTGAGGGCTTGACGAGGGGTTCTCTTTTAGACTTTAAGGCCAAGATCTTTCTTAACTATCCAGTCCATGGTCCTTCTGCTGACGTTAAACTCCCTGGAGAGGCCGCTGACGGTTACCTTGCCTCTCTTGTCCTCGACAGACTTTTCACGGCAGCAACCATTTCGTCTGACCTTCGACTTAGATCTTGTGGTCGCCTCAGGAGTACCTTTAGCTACCATGCAGTAAACGGTGGTGCGGCTGCAGTTCAGAAACTTGGCAATTTCAGTGGGAGTTTTTCCCCGCGCGGAAAGTTCCAAAATTGCGACTCGACGTCTCTCCATATTATCGGCTGTTGTTTCACTGTTGCTATTTAGATTTTGCTGGAGTTTTCTTTATAACTACTCAAGACCCTTGCCTCTAAGTATAAACCGGGTTCAACTCATTAAAATCACGAATATGTGCATGGCGTATAATTTAAAGGAGTGTTCAGTTTTAGACGCGCACACCTGTATGTTCCAAATCTATTTTATAAAAGTAAAATATACAAGGTCATTCAATAAGTCCCTGGTCCGAGACATCTATTGCAAAATTATTGCAAATAATTCCTGTTTCTCTTGCCTTCAAACTGTAAATGTCAAAATTTCATTGTCATGCATGTTGTTGTAGATCTATGTTTCATCCATTGTCACATTACGAAACAAAAAATCATTTTATTTTGTTACAATAGCTTCAAACAGCGCTCAAAATTGTAGATGAGTTTATGTTTCTGGTTGCGTGAGCAAACGCAGTACCCACTTCGAAATCAACTTGTGAATACCCAAATTTTTGATGAATTTTTTTGATATTTTCAGGGTGTCAGCTATCTCATGTGGTATGCTCACGGTATTTTAAAACTATTTTGTGAACTATTTTATTTTTTCCGAAACAACTGCAAATTTGGGGCAACAAGAGCATTCAGCATCATCAGTGCTTGTGCGACCGCTTTTAAAATCAGCACACCAGTTAATTGTAGTTAAATTTACAAGTGTAGAGCCTCCATAATGATTATCATGACAATTCCCACATTTCCTATGCGGCTATTGTCTTGAATAATAAAAACTGGGCTCACTAATACGATTTTAACCTTTACACTAAGAGTAAGAATATGTGAAATTTAAACACTTACTGTTTGAAGCTCTGTACTAACCAGAAATTAAGAGGGTCTGTCAACAATGCTGGCATAAATTGTCTAACTGGAGACTTATCCAGTGATTTATAAGCAAAATTAAAGTATATATATCAAAATATTAATTAAATTCATTTAATGCAAATATATTTCTGAACTATATTCATTTGCGACTAATCAATGCATCATATCAATAACTTAATATTTATTTATTATTTCAAAAGCATTAGTTTAGATGCATTTTGAATCATTGAGTAAAAGTAGAAGCAAATTTTAATTTAATTTAATAATACACGGATAAATAGAGAGAATGTTGCAAACTGCATTTCTTATATGAAAAGTAACATCTGCATTTAAAATTCATCTTTTAAGTTTAGTTTTGCTAATTTGTACATAAATTTGTTTATTTATAAGTATTATAAATAGCGTAATATAATGAACATTAAGGGTATTTATTGTATACAAAATATGTAGTTCTTACTCTTATTATAACTCATAAAGTTTATAAACTATTGATGTTAAAGTCATATAAAATATGACTGGTACATTGTTGTACTGATATTATAACAAAGTATCTGAGGAATCAAATATAAGTAAAGGAAAACACAGCCAATGAAATATATTTTCAAATGAATGGTGAGGAACCAAAACTGTACTCTTCTTGATGAAGTGAATAGTGAATAATTTGGTTAGGATTTAGATAAGTACTTTATTGTGAGGAAGAGATTCCAACAACAAAAACTACTGACAGTAATTTACATAGAACCCATGTGTCAACATTAATTTTAAAAATAAAAACAGATTGAAAAAAACAAAAAAAGAACACACAATTTGAAGCTGACTAAAAGTACTCAAATGAAGCAACAACAGTACTACCCTCTTGACCCGACTATTCTAAGGGTTATCAATGAAAATAAAACCCTGTTAAAATATTAGAAATAATAAATGGAATATATGAATTAATAATCATAATTTTGGATCAAACTAACATATATACACAAGAAATGGGCAAAACTTTAAAATAAACCCGTACAAAATGTGTGATTTGACAGGGTAAAAGTAAGTAAAATAAAGTTTTTGTTGTATGTGTGGCTATGTTTTACCTTTATGTTTACTTAATGATATAAATTGCTTCAAAAATATCGCTTGATAAATTTTCAATAATTTATTAGAGAAAATAGTAGAAAAAAAGTTAGTGACTTACGACAAATTAACACTTTAATGTATGCAATAGTTTAATTTATAATTGTTTTGTCTAGTATAATATGAAATCAAAGTACTCAAATGTATAATAAATAAATAATTAAACTTAGATTTTTTGAGGATTAAAAACTTCCTTCGAACCTTGAGGGACACCACCAGTGTTCCCTAATTTTATCCCCAAACGGGATGTGTTATAATTATTTTATTGATTTGAAGGAAGTTAGTATAATCTTAGATTCCTTAAAAAAATAAAAATTCAACAAAAAATATTTCCAGATACTTATGGGATTGAAAAAGTTAAAGGCTTAAAAAACACTATAAAAACGTTCAATATTAATAATTTAAAATTTACAAATACACATGGAAATCGATAATTAATACATTTTACAAATATCGAATATATAATAGGAAAAATTCAGTCCATATATGATCTTACATGGAGGGTCTCCCGAAAAGGTGAATGTAGGCTTTCAATAGAAGTAATTAATTTATTATTAATACCATTAATTGTTTTTCTGGGAAAATAAGTACTCAGAAATGTCATTAAGGCAATTCTTAGAATAAAACTCTTCCAATTACACGTCAAATATTCCTCTCAATTTTGAAAAATTCAAATGTATTATTGAGCAAGGAGACTTCAATTTTTATAGTAACCTCTGTCAGCAGATATGTTGTCCATCAAATTTTCCAGTATATAATTTTCTTTTAGACTTACACTCAAGAGGGTTAAAATAACTTTCACATACCTATTAGGGATCTTTGACATTAGATATGTCAATAACAAAAAATAATATTATCTGCCATTAATAGATGGAACACCTGTCCATATTCCCCCAAAAAAAAAACCCCAAGAGTGGCCAACATTGACTTCTGTGTAAAAAACTTCTGGCCGGCGCAGAGTCCAGACTTCAGCCCCTAGACTATTCCATCTAAGCGCAGGCGGAGTCCATGGCCTGCATTCATTGTCACTTAACGCAGTTTTGCAATTTTCTTCCTACTTTTTGTGATTACTATTTCTAAGGACATATTTATTTTGAACATCGATAATTACCTTTTAACACAATCTCACGTTTTTTTATTTATATTTTGTATAACTTAGTGTCAAATATAGATGGAATTTGATGTAAAGGAGTACTTAAACTATAATGATACTAAAAAGGAGAAAGAAAATCGCAAAACTGTGCTAAGTTGCAATGTATGAGTACACTTAGATTTTATATTGACGGCGAAATGTACTTCATCTGAGCTAAAGTAGATTGTTTCTAAGGAGTTTAGTAACATGAATCCAATTTTAAATAAAGTTTTGTTCATTTACGAGTTATTACTGCATATAATTTGTACGTTTGTGCAATACTCGTGACAATTTCATAATTTTCTAAATATGTATGACAAAATTTCAAGTCTCATGAGGGAAGTTGCAAAACGAAAAAAATAAATAATTAATTTACTATGCAGCTCTTCTTCCCCTTCCCCAAAAAATTAAAACTTTTCATAAAATGCTTATTATTATAAGTATTTAATATATTCAGGATAGTTCTTCGCTACAAAGTAATACGTATTTTATATTTGTATGTATTCATATAATAATGGACGTATCTGGATTGATGGATTGATGGATGTGTGTATTTATATAAATATGTAAATAAGTATATTTATATACTCATATGACAGAGGAGTACTTCCAAAAAAGATTTTTATTATAATTGTGTTGAGTTAAGTGTATCGTTTTTAAAGAGCTTTCATGTAAATTAAATCATGGCAGGGATGAAATTTTAAGTATTTTTTATTTGTTAAAGAAGAAAAAAATCTTTAAAATTTTGTGAGCTGATGGTTATATTATTTTACCAATCCTAAACCGTGTTTACTCTCTAGATTTTACAAATACTTTATATTCAAAATTTTGGGTTGAATCTATTTAAAAAAATTTTTTTTTGTCTATTTTCTTTTTAACATAAACAAAAGAAAAAATTGAATAATGCTCTTATGTTCGTATCTTCAAAATGGCATTGTATGCTATATTTTCCTTCTTTTTGTAATTACTTATATTATAAATGATGACGAAAAAAAGAATATAACCCTTTAAAATAAATATTTTTAACCTTATTATTTCAATTAATTAGGATTGAGTGATTTTACAAAAGATATCAATCCATTTATAACATTTAAAATTAAGGTAAAAAAAAATACAACTAAGCATATTTTTGAACTTTGTCTTATTTGAAATCCATAAAAAATATACACTAAAATTAATAATAAAGAATAAAATTTCGATCAAAAATTGTCAAAAACCATACAACCTATTTTAATGTATGAAACTTAAAATTTAACTGATTTATAAGTTTACTTCACAAATTTGAACCGTGTTCTATAGCCTTTACTAAAGAAACTTTAGAAGAAAGAGGAGACAAGATTGTTGAAAACGATATATATGGATTAAGTTAAGGAGTTACGTAACCTCGATTAAAAAATATAGAGTATTGTAGATGATTAGGATTATGTATTTTTGCTTTAAATTAACTTTGATAATTTTTAGAGCTTAATACTGATTCAAATACTATGAACTATGGTTTAAATTAATATTTTATGTTTCTGATTTATTTTTAAGGGAAAAATACAAGGGATAACAATGTACTGCGCAATAGAATAAAATAGCGCATATACAAAATTTTAGACGAATCAGAATTAGGGGGAAGAAAAAATATTCTTGATTGATATACTCTTTCCTCTTTTTCTTTTAGTCTCTTGAGTCTATACAATCCCAATACCCGAACATCTCTAAAGTCTAAATTATTATATTGGGCTACTTTCCATTCTAGTTCATTACTTAGTCTTGTGAATAGTCAATGACGTCAGAGTAAAGTGTGTGATTGAAGTGAGAGGTTGTTTGTATAGATGTTCCCCTGTTACGAGTTCTTAAATTATGTTCTGGAGCTTATGAATGTATTAGCAATTTTGATCCATTTCAGTTGTACTTCATTATGTTAAATATCTTATATTCCAAATATTTTGTTTATACCTGGACCAATTATTTACTACATAAGACAAATAACTACCTATAGCTTTAAATTAGATCTATATTTATATTCTCTATACTCAAATGACTGAATAGTATTGTATAGGCTATAAAATATATTAGTATAAAATTATGTGTTGGGAGTCGGTAAATAAAATGACCGACTCTGCAGACCTGCTAATAAACTATAAATATATGTATACCTATGTACGCAAATTTTAAATATTATAAATTAACTCAATTACAATTTTCTTTTATATTCATATTTACTATTCTAGAAAAGAATAGATTTTTTGTTTCATCTCAAATTTATGTTTTACATTTATACTACTATCATATATGAAATATTGTTATTGACTGTATCTGTTTTATTTTTAGAGTGTGTGTAACGTAGCACTGGATTTTTCTTTTATATTATTTATTTTTTTCCTTTATTCTATATATTTAGTGAGAGACCCTCCATTAACTCACTCAAAACTATGTTTTCTTATATGTTGTTATTTTCATCTCATTCCATGATTGTATAAAAAAATATAGAAAGAACTTATATATATGTATATAATTTAATTACAATGAAAATACAAGGGTAGAGAGAGAGAGAAAAAAATAATAACAATAACAATAGTAGCATGGAAAAACTAAAAAAAACAGCATTTAGCGAATTATTTTCATGTAATTTAAAAATTATATACAACGGTGCGGCCTGTTTCCTGTATAGAGAGTTGACCCGAATTCGAGTCCCATTTAAATTATTTATTGTGTATAGAGATTTAGTTACCTAATTATGAAGTGTAGTGATGAAAATTGGATGCATTTTTTAGCTCGCCTGTTTTTTGGAGTTGGCTAACTCAGGAGCATTTTTTTTTACTAAATTGTAGTCATGGTTATTTAACTGCTAAGGAAGGATCTTCCTATTTCTCTATATAAAAACTATTACTAATATACAAAATTTTTCGATTGAACATTTGCGTGAGCTCATAAAAATGAAGTAACCCTGATGCTTTGTTGTGGAGTTCTAATTGTAAGTTCTTGTTGAATACAGAGTAGAATTGACGATCTAAATTCCAGAAACTCTTGGCAATGTATTTGTTTATTTCCTTTCCCCCGTTCCTTCTCGTCACAGCTGCTTGTAGCTGATCTAATAAAACACTATGACAGCTAATCTGCTCTCCGTCCAAATATTCTTCAAATTGTCAGGGATAACAATTCAATGTAATATTTCTTTTTTTTGAACATGCCCGAATAGAGTCTGTTTTGTATAATCACTAAGTTTATAATAATAAAGGAGATTGAGAGTAGGGAGAAACGGACTTAGTGATAATACACAACAGCGTCACTAATGATGTAATGCCTTTGATTCAAATGAAGTGTAAGAAGTGTACCAAGATCATTTTAATCACTTTTGGTCTCTTTCTTTTCATGATCTTAATTTTGCAATCTAAGACAGTGGTTCCCAAAAAAAAATTGAGTTCGACCCTTAAAATATGACAATATAGGACCCCTACACCTCTAAGAGATTAATTTAAAATTTGCAGTGCATTTTATGCAAATAGATTACTTAAAGGCCGTATACACCTCATAAAGTTCAACTTAGAAGCAAATAATATATTTTTTTTGACTATATTAATCAAAAGTAAAGATTTTAAAGCTATATATATTGAAAAATATAAGAAATGCAACTAAAAAATACTCGAATATATTCTAAATATAAAATCAGTGATATACTTTTATTTACTACTTGGAATTATTTCTTTACTATCAATTCTATTTTTGCGATAAATAATGTCAAAATTGAGACTCATAAACAAATTAAATTACAGACAGTGTATGTGCAAATAGGTTTATAAACAAATCAAGATCTTAATATGACGGATTTGCACGGTACATTGCTCAAAGTCGATCTATTCTAGGTTTAATTTTGAACACATTTTTGAACAATGACCACTTGATCAAAATTTGTCCAAGTTAGTTGTCGTAGTTGCATTTTTTGTTTAACTATCTAAACAACCTTCATTAATTTACCCTTTTAACTGAATTTGCAATGTAAATTCTTCGAATGAAATAAAAAGTTGTATAGGTCATAAAGGAAAATAACAAAGTGACTTAATTTGTGCTAATATAAAAACAACATCTTGCGTAGGGAAAAGATAACTCCATAAACAGGAATCTACTCCAGAGGATCTTTCAATTTTGTTAAAAATCTTTAGTGCGTACAAGGTACAAGATGGAAGACCAAGCACATAGAATACGATATGAAACATTATAAAAGATGTTAAATATACATATTCCAATAGAAATCATTATAATCTGTGATTAACCTCATGATCGTTATTATTATTAATTGCAGAGTAATTCATTTTTTTAAAGAGTGTATAAATGACACGGGGTAGTAAAATCAAGCATGATATCATCATCATTATTATAAATGTATGTAGCTACATACTTTGTAAGCATAGGCATAAACTCTTTTTATTTTTTGTATATTATCAGGACTAACTAATTTGTACATACAAACATAGGTATGTACAAGAATAGTTGTTATACAAGATAAAAGTATCCCAAAAAGGAGCTGATTTATTGCAACCCCTCCCCCTAACTCCTTTTACATCAAAACTTTTTACTTACTTATTTTGTTGCCTATAAAAAGGACTTTGCTTTATTATTATTATTTCTTAAAGGAAGCTACAAATGAGAACATTTTCTTTGTTATAGAAGACTTAAATATATACACATATATTACAGTGTCTTTCAGGTAAATTCAGACTACCTTTAACTGCATCCTGATCAATAAAGGAAACAAGTAGAGGTTTGATATTTTATTTACAAATTGTAATGGTACAAAAAAAATATAATTGAAAATGTTTTCCGTTTTCGTGAATCATTCGCTCGATAGGAGCCCTAAAGGATTTTCAGGCCTTGACCACGTCCATTGGGGAGAATTGTTCCAATAATTTATGATGTAGGCATTGAAGGAGTCCATGCTGTTGTGTGAATTGGTAAAGAGCTTCCTCTCTCCCTTCCCCTTAAATAAAGTAATTCATAGGAATTATATAGAGTATGTTGGATGGCCAGGCGTGGGGGTGTCAAAATAAGAAGTCACTTAAATCAGTTTTTGATCTTGCAGGCCTTGTGAGAGGGGGTGAGTCTTGCTGATACAGGAACTCGACACCATTGTCTTCAGCTTTCATCCAAGGTTTGATTTGGTCAGACATGAGTTCAAAGTACTTGTTGATACCCACTCTCTCCTTTACTTAAAGTAGATGGGGAGCATGGCACTGCCGTTGCTCCCAATGGCCACAACCGTCATGATGCTAGACTGAAACTTAGTTAAAAGAAGTGGGGGGGGTATTAATTTCTTTCTGTGTCTAACCATTTATCTTTATGGATTATTTGGGATATGTCGATAGTCCATTGTTTTTCATTACAATAAAAGATGATTCGGTTTCTATGGGACTTAATTGTATTATCTGTGAGTAATTTTAGTTATATGGCCATAAAAATACTTTTGTCCTTTTTAAAGATGTTATTTTTGAAAGGAAAAATTACAGTTTTGATTTTCCACGTTATCTACAAAAATCTCGTCCCATGTCATTGTTGCTGTACCATTTGATTGAGGGCGTGTGAATAAGTGAACACAATTTAGATATATCAATATTTTTTGTTTCATCTTTATTTGAATTGGCTTATCGCCTCTTTCTATAGGCAGTGGTTCTTAGCTGGGGGAGGGTCTACATAAGTACACACAATGAAATAGTATATTTAAGAACCCCTACCTTAGTGCCTCTTTTTGTATAAATTATACAGAATCATCAGAAGTAGAGAATAAACTACTAGTAAAGCTAATTAATGGACCTAAGTTACTGATGATTGGTTAACATAGGTCCCAGAACAGGCAGATCAAGGGGAAATTGAATCCTTCACTTTTTGAAAGATCTACCTATAAAAAGTTACATGAACAACAATATATGACGACATTTTTATGCTACTATTCCCCAGCCCACTTTTGTATTGGTTGTGACGTCTCAAGTAATCAATAAAAGTACAGGAAACAAACCATTTATAAGCATACCTGTTTAAATTTTAAGACTGATGATGACGTCATTCAAGACTATAAACTACTTTGTTTGCTCTACCATCACTCGTAAGTTATACGTAAATACTCACACAAAAAGAATAAACCCTAATTAAGACATACAGATTGACACGATAAACTTTCACGTTACTTGCATAAATCTGAGTTAATAGCATTCATTGAGAAGTACAACATTATATTTATCGTACATTTTTATAAATGAGGGAAGATGTCAGTGATTAATTAGACGATAATGGTAATTGTATTGTTAAAACTATTTATATTTGAAAGTTTGAAGAATTAAATTAGAGCAAATATTTTGTTTAAATAATTCAATTTTAGAATACATTTATGTAAATGTCATGTATTAATTTATACTTTTGAGTACAGTTGATTTTTACTACTTTATAGCGCTCTAATTATATTAATTACAGTTTTCACTTATTATTAGGGCATTCACAATCATTAATAAAAGTCTGTTTAATTCTATTAATAAATAAAAGATTTCGTTTGGAAGAAAACATGTTCTAAAGTTATTTTATGATGTGGTTGATAAATTTAAGGTAGCTTGAGTAATAATAAACTTTCAATATAAATATTTTCAGAAATGATAATTTGTAAAATTGGATAATTTGATATTGGAAAAAAAAAGAGTTGAAAAAGTGAGTTGGAATAGATGTGGAATTTGTAAGGAAACATTAAAATCCAAAATATAGGGTTATAAATTAAAACTGTGAATTTGATAAAAAGTAAATATATATAAATGAACATTTCTAATTAAACAAACGAAGCATATGCTACATGAGATAATGGGAGTTAAAACGGTCTGTGTATTTATATTCATAAATTTAAAAGGGAAGGAATACGCATCTCCTAAGATTATATATTTCCGTGGACTTTTAGAAGATTATTTTCTCAAATACACATATTTTAAAAGTAAATATCAAAACTGTATTGATTAATAGTCAAAAAAGCAAAAAAAATAATAATAATAACATTTATTTAACATCTATTTCTAGTAATATTTGAAGTACACATTCTGAACTTGTTTTCTTTATGTTTTGTTTAAATTAAAGTCATTTGATTCTGTTAAGAGTTTTAAGGGGTCTTAAGCTATATTCTGAGGATATAGAAGTTAAGAATATATCTTTGATAGAATATTATAATGGTAGTCTAAAACCTAAAGTTGTAAATAATTTTACATTTTTGTTTAATGCTAAGAAATATTTTTTGACATTTTAACAAAAATGTCGATTTCTTTGTATTAGAAGGTTTTGTTAATACATAACTATAAAATTGCGTTAAAACATAGGGAAAAGCTGATTACTTCGTAATCATGTGTCCACTTCAATTGAACATGATATTTTTTTCACTCATGAATTATGAACACTTTAATAAGATTTAAGATAGATTATAATTGCAAATCATTATAAAAAGTCAGTAGAATCCCTCCTTTTTCATTGAAATTTATATTTGATGACGTAATAGAAAATATTCAGTCAATCTTTACTTTTAAATTAAATGATTCTTTTTGTTATTAATCGATTAAATGATTCAAAAATATTTTCTTTACATGCAATAAAACATAAATGAAATTTAAATTGCAATTCAATTTGCTGAAATTTGTACTTTTTTATAGAAGAACATACATCCTACGGGGCTTTCGAATTAATTTTAATTTTCAAAATGTACTAATGTACGTAATCCACAACAAGTAGTTTCATAAAAACACTATCAAACAAAATTACACTTTTGAATGATTTTGTGATTGAAGCATTCTAAACTTAATAGAATTTGAGCCTTTGATCCCGGATATGACATTTTCTTTTTATTCCGATGGCTCACAATTAAATTAATTGTTCTGATAAAATTCTTTCAGAAATTAGTTTTAATCTATAAATATTTTGATGGTCTATTGTCAAATTGATATAGAGTGATTTTGAAAAGTTCTTCCAAATATAGTTTACTCTTATCAAATGAGATATTTTACAACAAAATTTAAAAATTATTTAATTATTAAACCAAAACTACACAAAAGAAAATGAAGTCATGAAATTATCACTTAAGTATCTATCTAGTAGTACAATCAGTTATCCTTCGCAAGCTTTATATTCGCAAAAATATTCATTTGAGGCTTTTCATATTATATATGCACAATAAGTGCATGGTTTTGGACAAAACTTGGGGTTTTTCATCAAAATACTCCACTTTAAGAGTGGTTCAATCATTCCAACGCGTTTCTCACTATCAGTTGCAGCAATGACCTCCTCATTGCAAATAAATATTTGATTAAGGAAAACATTTTATGTTTACAAATGCTCAAACATTGTTCAAAGTGTATTTTAGAAAGCCTGTCTGGCTTATATATCATACTTTTGAGAGATAATTTTTATGATGAATTAAAAAAAAGTAATTTTTTACATTAGCTTCGGGACACATCAATGGGTAGAGCTTATTGTTAATAATTATTTTTGATATTAGGAGCTCTAAATCAATAAATGCATTCATTTGGAACGTTCAATTCAATGAATTGAAATTAGCAATTTATGTACATACATTTCTTTATTCATTTCAAATCTTTTTAACTCGTTAAAGTACCTTTTCATTGTAAAGAAATAAAAAAATCAATTATTTATTAAAAATAAATGTATATAAAAGATTTTTTCCTTTAAAATATCAAATTGGATTTATATTGAGAAATTAAAAAAAAAAAGTTTACTTTCTTTATTCTGATTTATTGACACATATATTTATCTGTGTAAAGTGTATACGAATACATATGACAAATTCTATTAATTTATTGTGTATTTGCAAAAAAAAAAAAAAAAAAAAAAAAAAAAAAATCTAAACACTTTGCATCTTACTGAACATATTCATACATGTATATAGATAAACTAGTTTATCACTTAGTATAATTAATTTAAAGAAAATGTTGAGTTTTTTCTTACATATTTGTTTTTTTTATTGACAGTATTAATAAATACAAAATAAAATTCGTCATATTGCGACAAACAAAAAAATCTTTAGTATTTTAAACAATATATATTTTTAAAATATGCAGTTATTAATTATAAGTTAATTAGGGTAAGAGATATCAAAGTTTTTTTTGAAGGATATCGTAAAATGATGAATCCTCTTTTGAGCGCATTTATAATATCTACATCTCACACTTTTTATTTATTTATCGTTTATTTCCGGAAAATCATTTGAATTGTCATGTTGTAGTAAATTTATTGTCAATGTCTAAAATAAAGTAATTTTACATTAATTTTTTTGAATGTTGATAACTTAATTTTGCAATTTCATACTACAATTTATCAATGAAAATATTATCCTTTCCGATAGTACAATTTTACCTCTCTAAACAGGTTTTGAAAATGTACAGTCTTGAATATATATTACTTGTCTTTATAAATTAGAAAAAATTAAACATCTGAGAAATATCCCAAAGAATTATTTTTAATAAGTTTTTCTTGTATAAGAACCTGTCTATTCAATAATGCCTTTATATATATATACATGAAAGAGAAAAGATAAAGAAATTAGTATTCAATTCACAATGTCAATAGATACAAGGACTATATTGAAGAGGACAGAAGAATGAACTATCTCGTCTATGAATATTTAAATAATGAAAAAGAGGCACGAATGCGACATGTATCTTACTTGAATGACGGACAAAAACCAAAAAAACATCACTACCATGGTAAAGGTGAATATGAAGCAAGTCTGAAAGGATACGTGGCCTCTGTCATCCCCGATATGAATCCCCTAGATTATTTTTGAAGAACACAAATCCAACCCCACTCCGAAATGTGGATGCCCTAAATTCCTCCATCTCCAAAGTCGGGACTATCTACCTTGAGGAAAATTTATCAAAGGCAGGAACCGCTTTAGGCCCTTTTTGAGACTGTCATTGATTCTAAGGGATATCTTATAGAATAAAATGTAATCTGGCAACATTTTGTGCCATTACTTTTTTTTTGCCCAATGAGTATAGTTTTGAGATTTTGAACGTTTTGTTTTTGCTGAAAGGAAAATTTTGCTTCTGCACCTTGTACACACATCAAGGAGAAGGGAAAAAGTATAGTACTTATACTCAAAAAACATGTCATTATGTCTCTTTTTATTTCAATTATAGAGAAATATGCCTGGAATAATAGAAAACTTAAAAATTCAAATGATGATACTCATATTATTGAATATTGTTTTTCCGTTGACATTCTCTACAAAACTAAATATTAAAAAGACAAAAAGCATTTCTGTTTGTCTACTCAAAAATTGCGATAAACATACATAATTGCTGAAATATCCCTAGACATGTGTATGTATCATTAAGCAATATTGCTTTTTTTGTCAACATTATGTAAAATGCATAAACATACATACATACTATTTATAAATCTAGTCCAATACTGTGTAAAACATTGGCCTTGGCAACTCAAAAGTTATGTTCGTGTAACAAAAATAAATGAGTATATTCATATTATTTAATATATCCCTTAAAAAATGGTTTTCATCTGAAAAGGATAATAAACTTATGTAATTGTATCCAAGTCCAACACAGTGGTTGTGCCAATACGCTTATTTTTAGAACCAACATTTTGTTTATGTTGTATATAGAAATAAAATAAAATAAGGCAAAAAAACTTTGCAAATCTAAGTTTTAATTTATACATTTTATTTTCCCAAAAACTAATTATATTTAATTTTATTAAATGTGGTGATGTAGGATTTGAATAGATTAAGTTAAAATGGGAATAATTTTAATAAATATTGAAGTTTTAGTTTGCTATTAAGCTAATTTTAAAAATTGATTAATAAGAAAGTTCATACTGATTTCTAATTATACTCTTCTCATTTTTAAAAAAATTATATGATCAAATTAAATAATACTATTATTTATTAATATTAACTACGATATTAGAATAAATATCCGGATTTGGAGCTCTCTCCGGCTCAAACCCACATTTATTATTGTTATGGAGGGCCTAAAAAATGACAATTAAAACCTTCAGATTTTGCCTTTTAGGCGTTTTAATCAATCACGTTTTCATACTATAATTTCGATTCAGAGTCATATTTCGACGTGAAAGAACTAATAAATTCAAATAAGAGTTAAAATTATTGATTAAAACATTACAGAATGTAAAGAAATAATGATGGGTTATGTTATCTTGATTATAACTCGTAAAAAAATGTCTAATCATACAAAAATGAAATATCTTATTTGGAAGCTAATACTACTTTCAATTTCTGTATATTATAGCTAAAATTACAGAATAAATCTTATTTTACAACTTAAAAAGATTTTTTAAAAGGTGAATTTTAATCAATTTTAAATTGGAGATATTTAATAAATCAACAATGCAAGATTGTGTGAAAAAACCTTCCAAATTTAATATGTGATTAGAGGACTAAATCCTAAATAAATACTGATCAAATATAGTTGACATGAAGTATATTAATTGATGGCTAATCTTGTCTCTAAATATTAATAACAGATTACTTACTATAAGTCAAATAATATACTGAATTATATTTAATTTTGGAACATTTTACACTTAATCTTACATTTCGTATTGATCATGTATTTCATAAAGAAATTAATAGTTAAACTAAAAAATCATGCAAAATTGACTTTCTTTTTTTGCAAATCTTTTTAAGTTGTAATAAAAAATGTATGCTTTAGTATCGATAATAATGTAAAACAATTTAAGAAATATGAAAAAAAATATTAGCTTCTAAATAAGATCTTCCATTTTTTTGTTATTATTTACATTTTTAAGGAATTGTAATGAAGATCAAATAAGAAATAACTAACCTTTTAAATGTGGCAACGTTTTTATCACTAGATTTTAACTTTTATTTTTATCTATAAAGTTTTTCAAATCAAAATACGGCTTTGAATGGAATTTATTCTCTAAAATAGGATTTTTAAAAGGCTCTAAAAGCCAAATTAATGTTAGTTAAAGGTTTTAATAGTCTTTTATTCGTTTTACATTTTCAATAATATTAATTAATATGGGTTACAGACGACGGAAAAAATGATGTTGTCCAGTATAATTAGTGAAAGTTATTAACTATGTGAAACTATTTGAGAGATTGGGTATCTATAAAGCGAACATCTGTAGCACAATACTTTATTACTTACATCTTTTCAAATTTTAAGCCCGTTCTTCGTTGTTGCTTGTCACATACAATAAAGATTTGTTAGAACATTACTAAATAATTAGGGGTAGATTGCAGCTTTAGTAATTATCATATTAATAAGTAAATAGTTGAATGGGCCTTTGTATGTAATTAAGGTTGTAATTTCTAAATCTGCCAAATGATTTACAAATCATCCTTGATAAATACATATTAGTTAAAAGTTAGGAAGGCAAATGATTTTTATAAATGAGAAATTACTATGCAACAATTACCCCAAAAGTTATGTGATAACTAACTTATTATATTCCAAATTAAAAAAAAACATATAATAACTGCATCATTTAACGCATTACTAATAAGGTTAATATTTAAAAAAAGAAAAAAATCTGATACAAATTAATCAAAGTTCATGATAAGGTATCAAGTTTAATTTATCTCATGCATTACATTTTTTATTATTATTATTTTTTTTTTAATGGGAAAATAAATTAAGAGGGAATGCAAAAAATACAAAAAAAAACAAAAAAAAACTCTAGCATAAAATTATATCCTCAATTATAGTTCAGTATCCCATTTGTATTCCTTTGAAACAGAAAACACAGACCAAAAAAAAAAAAAAAAAAAATGTAAATATTGAGAGAGTTTAAACAAACACATATTGATTAAAATAACTTTCTAAAATCAAAACTACACATACATACAGCCAAGTAACATACACAACTCAGCCACATCTAAAAATTTCAAGAACGTTCAAAATACCCAAAAGATGTTGCTCATCTCATTCTTTACTTTTCCAGAATTCATCTATTATAGTCTTTAATTTATGATTATATCTAACCACCAACAAAGAAAATATCGAGGCAAATACGAGGCGAAGCCCCAATCCATGGAATTCCCCCTAGGAATAGAATAGGAAAAAGTTCCTTATCTAGCAGTAGATGCAATAACTATCTTCGCAATTCCCCGCAAATCGTAGTTAATTGCCAGAAGTAAGTCGACTTACTACTATAAGAGCTGTAGAACTTGTTAATGCATAACTAACTGCACAGATTTCAGGGCTGGAATTAATTTACAGAGGAATCCCGAACAAAATATGGGCTTTTATATGGTTCGAACCCACCAAGCCCAACAACTCAGAATTATGCCTGACAAAATATAACAGCTCTGATCCCGCTAGAGACGCCTAAGATTTAATTTCTACTCATGTGGAATTTTATAAACTATTTTTATATTTAGGTTTATCTTTTATTATATGAAGAATCAGTACGTTGAATGTTTGCAATGTGTTAATATACCATGTATGCATGTTTGCAAAATGTAAGAGATTAAATTTTATCATATTATTAAGTATAATAGTTACTCAAGGCAATATTGACAAGTAAAAATATAGAAATAAATTACAAAGACATACAAAAAATTCGAGATAAAATATATCAAGATCAAATGGCTAATTTTTTTATGATGCTGTCTCTGATAGTTGTTTTTTTTGCCGGCCGGAACGTTGTTTTATCAAAAAACTTAAGTGAAGTTATAGGCATCATTTTTGTCCTCAACAAAATGATAATTCCAAATTTCAAATAGAGGTCGGGCTTAGGTCTGGCAAAAAAAAAACAAAAAAATATATTCACCTTGTCGCAGGTCACTGAAGTAGCTGATATTACTTCTTTGTTAAGGAAATATAGCCCCCAACAATCCGATGTATTATTTTGTCTGGAGGTCTGGAAATCGAACATAATTACTATCTTATACCCTCCATCAAGAAGGCAATCACCAACATCCCAAGGAACTACTTCGACAACGTTTGCTCCTTCTTCCGTACCGTATACGTCCTGATTGATTCTACAGACAGTTACATCAAATGAGGTCTTTTTCAATATTTATTTGTATAATTCAAGCTAATTTTCAAGTGAACCTGCCGAAAAATTAGGGTTGATCTTAATACTCTTTATAATTTGATTTTTTTTTTAATAAAATAATAAGTATAAAAAGATAATTTTTTCTTGAGAAAAACTTGATTAATGAATGTGACATTTATCGTCTTTATCTACCGTCTTCAGGCTAAAAAGACAGAGAATTCAATTAGATTACTCCCCCCTTCCCCATTCGTACATACTCTCTTCGTCATTTTCATAAAAGAAAAACTTACATTTTATATTCAATCTTGATAAAAACATAATTAATTATCATTTAAAAAATGCCCTATTTTTATCATTCCTTATTTTCCTTCATTTTTTTCTTCACTTTAGAGTTTAAGTGAAGAAGAGAAAAGGATTCACTAAACAAATAACAATTATCCCTTCTCTGGTATATATTTTTGTAAACTTATTTAAAAAAATAAAATTTTCAAAAGCCATAAAAAAGCTCTAAAATAGTACAAAATTAAACTTTACCATTAATAAAAGTAGTCGGATTATATAGATTTTATGCTTTATATAAATACTACTGCATTCAATAGAAATATAACAATAAATTCACTTTTATAACTTGGAAGAAGAAAAGCTTATAAATATGTGTATGTATGGATATATACTTTTGATATTTATAAATATGTAGATGTGTTAAAAATAACAAAATACATACACACAAACAAAAAGAAGTTATTTTTCTATATTTTGAATAAATAGAGCACGAGATTTAGTTAGTCACATATATATATATATATGTATATGTTAAGATCAAATCGGTGCTTGCATGCAATTTTGTTATGATACAGCTGTCTGATGGCATCTATTTTTTTTTCTTTTTTTTATCCGTGGGCAGTTTGTTCTATCAACAAACTTTAGTGAAGTTTTGAGCATCATGGCGACAGCTACTCTCTATATAAAGAAAATTGAATTGACACAGGTGGAACGGCTTTGTGTAGTGACGATGATTTTTGTTCACAACATGGAGATTTCCAATGTGGAACTCTCAAATGTAATAGCGTCTCAATCCAGATCGTGTATCAAGACTCATCACCTTCTAATGAATCAGACAGGTCGCTAAAGTGCCTGAATAAGCACGTCTATAACTTCATTAGGAAGGAAATATAGCACCACAGTCGGAGTCAGGATAGTCAGAATCAGCATCCAACTCAAAGTCTAGGTCATCAGATGAAAAATTGTCATCATGTTCATCTTCATCATCCTTGTTCATTTCCCCTGACGTATCCATAAAATTAATCTCACTTTCTTCTCCACTTTAACTTCTTCAATTTCCTCATCTCCAATTTATGATTACCTTGATCTTTGGCCTTTTAATGGAGTGGCCGTGATTCGCTCCTTATCATCTTCAGTCTTATCAAGAATGTGACACACATCTAACAAAAGTATACTCAGGGTAGATCCTAAATTGAAGTACGAATCACAGCCACACATAGGGCAATTTATAGATCATCATCTTCATTTATCATTTGCTGCTAGGGTGTTCGAGGAATGGCTTGTGTTTTTACTATTTCACAGAACAATACCACGTGTCTATTTCTAATGAAGCTATTAAAAAACTGCTTCCCACAATGTATTTTATTCTTTTTCATAATTTTGAATATCCCTTTCGAAAATTCATTGAACGTCCATCTCTTGACTTCAACTTTAGAAAAAATGGGGGAAAAGTTTCAAAATTAGTTGGAAGTAGTGTTTCCATAACTTAACTTAATCAAAGATATTTTCATTATTGTCTTGAAATTAATTAGTAATGATAAAACACAACAAAATCTATTAAAAAAAGGAAATAATGACTTAGAAAATAATATTTAAACAATGCTTAACTCACATAAAAAAAAAGTTTTTCAAAGAAAAAAAATATTTAGATTTAAAAAGTTTCTTTTTTTAAAGAGAAACTTTTATTATCAATAATAATATTGAAATCAGAATTGAAATTAATGGTTTATATGTATATTTATTTTGAGTTTCTTTAGAAATTTAATAAAACTTTATATATTTACAAAATATCAAGTTAATAGAGTTACTTCTTGTAAACTATATTACAATTATTGTGATAAATAAAATTCTTGAACATACATTGAACAAGTACTTTCGTTAAATACAACATACACTTTACATTTGCTATAAACAGTGCTTTTTCTTTCTAGGTAAGTCGTCCAAATTGTCTATTCAACCATGGTCATTGCTTTTTTTCAATAAAAATCGATTTTAAAACTTTTTTTCTCTTATAATAAAAAGGTAATACAGCAATATACTAGAAAGCTCATTCATGAAGCAGGAAAATATGGATATAAATGTAGTTCTTCATTATTATAAATCAGAAGTCATTAATTCTATTTAACTTTTCTGGGATCTGTAAAGCCCTTAATTCAAAAAACTGTGTATATTTTCTAATTTACACGTTTTTTTTCATCTTTAACACAATTTATAATTATCTTTATTACTTTGTCGTTAGTTTTTACGTACTGACTAACGAATATTCTAATAGTATTATCGATTATTCATTATTTTGACTTTTTCATATAAAGTTTTTTTGGGAAAAAGATCTTATTCCATAAAAATTGACACTAAATGATGAGATTTAAAGGAACAGAGCAGTAAAGGAAATAATAATAATATTTACAAAGGAGTTAATGACTACCAACTAACTTCAAAGGTTCATAATTTATTTTTGACTCACAGATGCTTTATTGATAAATAAAATATAGCTTCTTCACTATAAATATTAAAGTTAGTTCTCCCCTTAGTAAACAGGATATTTTTCCGAGATTTATGAATGCTACTTATTCCTTTGATTTTTTTTTTCTCGGCCTTTATTTGTGACATTTATTTTATTGCATTAAACTGAAAAATAAATACATTATAACACAATTATATAGAAAAATGACATCGGTTGACAGTTATATAAAAAACAAAACAAAAGCTCCAAAGTTAGGGCATGAGTATAATGTACTGCAATAGATACTATTCCATTATTGTTAATTTTTCCTTGTATTCTAATAGTATATAACACATACTGGATAAAAAAAAAAAAACATTGATCTTCCCATGGCATGTGCTATTAAAAAAGGTTAAACATAATTCTTATTGAGTTTACATTCGAAGGTATTCTCTAGCAAAATTTAACTCTCATATAAACGTTTAAAATTTAAAATCTAATATTCCTAGAAAAAATGGTTTGTGGTTTCTAATGTTTTATGCCCTCTCTTATCTCTTTAAAATTTGGGTCCCATTTCGAGAGTTTCAGTAAGTTTTCTATATGTGAACCATTTCCCTGCAAACGTTAAAAAAGAATTCCTAAAAGTAAAGGACATTCATACTTATTCCTTTGAATCTACATATCATCACCAGTAAACATTAAAACTAATTATATCAAATTAATTATTTTAAATGAAAATTCCTTGTTTACGGCTAAATTTATTTTCAAAAAAAATTCCATTTGAGGGCTGAAGTGTTCAACGGTGGCTACAAAATGTAGTATTAGAACCATTATTTTATATAATACAAGTAAACTTGTCAAAAATAAATACTTATACTTATAGGCACTAATTTGCTTCCTAAAACTCGTATAAAGTAGTGAATACTGCATAGAAATTTTTATCAAAATTAAAAATTTAATGTTTCCATTATAAGAATTACAAATTATATCTCGTTGAAACTACAAACTCATGCTGTTAAAATTATTCTAGAATAAGGATTTATTTTTTCTTTATGTTTTATATTTATATAAGTATTTTTAGCATTTTAATTGATATTTAGGAGTGTTAAAGAGATGAATTAGTTTAAAAAAAGATACAAAATTTAAATACAGTAACTATTATAATTGTTCAACTGTTTATCACGTAATTGAATATGTTTTATTTTGGATATTTATTTTTTACTCAGTTCAATAACCTCAATATAAAAAGAGGACGAAAGATTTTAATATTTTAAGTAATATATATTTATCTGATCAGAAAGACAAAAAAAAATTGAATTCAAGGGCATTGTAGTTGCTATTTTTATATTTAATTGGTATGACAATCTGAAAGTCATTTTTATTGATGGAAGATGTGCTACAAATTTGAAAAATTTCTAAGTTTTTATCAATACACACATACATTGATCTGAAAAAGTTTGTAGGGTGAAATCCTTTAAATATGAGTAAAATAATACTTTTTGGGTTGTAGCGTTAAAAGACAACTAGAAAGTATTTATGTAAAGATTTGAAGGTTAAAGTAATTTAGTTTAACTAAATGACTGCAATGGTGTTGGAAATGTTCAAAAAGTGATTGACTGAAAAAAACTTATCTCCAGTAGAACAATATTCAAATTTTTCTTACTAAAGATTAAGATATTAAATTATTTCACTCTTATTTTAAATTTTAAAATACTGCAGTAATAATTTCTAAATATTGATATAAGCTCGATTTATTTTGGTCAATTAATCTTTTTTGGAAAAGACAAATTTCAAAAATCTTTAGAAAAAGAATAAACCCTGGAAACACTCTAATTCATTTTGTAAAAGTTATAATTATGTAAAGTGAAAGAAGAAAAATAAAGCAGTTGTCCAAATAATATTACTTCCTTATTCAATTAAACAATATCAATCAGAAACTAAAATAGTAATCATTCAACTCAAACAAAGAATACAAAACAATAATGTAAAAATATTAATATTATTATGATTAATAACATAAATGCACTAATTTATCCAAAAAAGCTTTTTTTATAATTAAAATAAAATAAATATTAGTTTTGATGTATTAATCATCTCTATATGAAAACAATGTTGAATCATATAATACATTTACTGATAAGATATATATAATGACGTATTATTGAGTGTTTTTATTATTCTTAAGATTTCTATAATAGGTATTCAAACAATATTTACTTTTAACTTAAATCTTGAAAGTAAAAATTGCCTACTTCCAAAAATACTATTAATTAAAAGATTCCTAAAATTATAGAAATTAATATGTTTTATGGTTTTTCATAAATACTATTTAAAAATATTTTTTATTTATACTATGAGAGAAAAAATGCCTTCTAGGTTAAAAAAAGTTACGAAATACTGAAACGCAAAAAAATATATCTACATATATTATTTAAGCATGACTATTTCATTTCAAATAACATTTTTTATAGCACTAATTCATTACCCTAAAGCCATCTGTGAATATAAAAAAGTTGTAACATCAAAAAAATATATGTTTATTCCTTTACCTTGATTATGTTGTACACTCAATTATGTTTGGAAGAGGAAATGAGATCCAAAAGTAAGAATAATTTGGGGAATAAATGTACATTTTAATTGAAATCCTTTTTTATTAAAATATACAACATTAAATAAAGTGATATTTAAAGTTAATTTTTGATCAAATCATAATTTACATTATTTCATTATTATTCTTTAAGAAATAGTATTAAATACCATGTAAATAACTGTATTTTATCACGCAAACTTTCCTCTAAAAAAAACCAGAAAAAACGCTCAAATTATATAGTAGTTAGCCAAATAAGTATATCATACTAAGTGTTATTTATCTTTCAAGTACTTCTAGACTATTATTATCATATTATTTCCCAACTATTTTTAAAATGAATTAAATAAATATTATTAATAAAATTATTATTATAAATTTTTATATTATTAAAATCCATCAAAGTATTTTATTTGGTAGTATAAAATTGCTCAGAATATTTTATTAAAAGTGTAGCAATATATTTGTATTTCTATATGATAGCCAAAAAGTTCTTAATGAAAATAATGAGATTACCAATAAATACGACGAACGATCTAAAATTAATTGTATTCCTATACTTTTCGAAACGGAGCATAAGTTGAATATAGTTAATTATTTATGAAAAAGAATCAAGTATGAAATAGCCATGACGTATCGAGTCAGAGGAGGAAATCAACAGCTGACAACAAAATACATAGGGTATTTTTGTATTAGTGAGGTAACGGCGTGATATGATTATTTTTCATTGGCTTTTATGATTTAATAAAATAAAGAGAGCCTAACATAACATATTTTGTAAACAAACATGGAAATATAAACATTTATCCCCAAACAAACTAAAAAAAAATAAAGATCACTAAATTATTAATTCATTTTTAAGAAAAAATATGTATTTTACGCTAATATACTAAAATGAATATTGTTTGTAATTCAATTATAAGTATGCTTTAAATATTTTATTTTGTATATTTAGATAAGTTTGTAGTTGTTTGAAATAATTTAATTTGAATTTTTTGTAATATTTATATAATTTAAACCAATGAGTCAAGAAAGCAGAGCGGAAAGAAAGATAGTTTTATTCTTTTATTTAATGAAAGTTAACTAATATGAGAGTCTTACTGTATCTACCTATAATATCAATAAGAACGAGATATAACGTGTATGTATTATTTTATGTTGATTAGATATTGTAGTTGTACGAATGCACATATTTAGTGTGTTTTTATAACTATTGCTGAATAACAAAGGTTATACACTACAGGTATTTCGAAAATAAAGAAAGTTATTATTTACATAGATAGAATTTTTATAGATCTCATTTTGTTTCACTTTTTCCATAAGCAAAATTTATCATACATCAAAGGTATGTGAAACTAATTTTTCATAAATTTCCCTTGGTATGCATATTTTTTAGGAGTAAAGAATCATAGATAACAAATTTTCTTTTGACATTTATTGCTAGGTTTTTTGTATATGATGCATCGAATAAATGAAAAACATAACCCCCAAAATAATTTTAAGGTATAAAAGTATAGAAGGGAAAGTGATTTAACTGGTCATAAATTTTTGTTATTTTCAATGCATTGATGTACAAATGTGCATAGCCACAAATAATATACTTTATATGCATTAAAAGTAAAGAAAAAATAAGCTTAACAATTTTATATTATTACATACATACTCTTTAGTTATTGATCAAAATTAATTGTGATCTAAAAATAAATGGAATCTGTATTCCTGAAATGAAGTTATGGCCCAACACTTATAAATCATCACCATGAATCATTGTTGATGTTGAAGCTGTTATGAAAATGAAATTAAAGCAGGTTTTTATCATTTTGGATTACAACAGTAAAGTATTTTTACCCATGTATTCTAAAAATATCTCCTTAAGAATATTTTTACTTCAATATTTTTTTACATATTTTCCTTGTATTTACAAGATATTTTCTCCGGTTCAAAAAATATACATAAATAAATAAAAGATTTTTTTATAAATTGAAAACATGTACCAAAAAACTATGATAATGCTGTTTTTCTTTGATTTAGATGTTTCAAGGCGAAATATAACGTAAAATCATTTAGATTTTGGAAAAAATATTTTTCTTTTTGAATCTTTTGTAAAAATTGGTATTTGAGAGAACGTTCACTATTAGCGTATTTTTATTAAATCTGGACATGACTGTATATATATGCATTACTGTCTGTCATGCTATAAACTGATATTGAATTAATTGAATCTATATTTTCTGAACAATTCCTTATTATCAGACTTTAATTTTTGACAAAAATCAAATGCAGTTTGTGCAATTGTAATTTTTTATAATTAATTTATTTTTGAATGTCATTTTGTATTTGTACAATATTTGCATAATATGTTAACAACAAAAACAAAAGCAATATTATTATTTATACTTCAAATTTAGCTCTGACTTGATTCTACAGTATTGCTATAATTTTATAGAGAAACATAGAAAACACAAAATTGGAACTTTATTTCATTTCAAAATCAAATTTTTAATTATTCCAATCAATATATGATCATCTCATAAATATTTATAAGGAATAGTAATGAAAGTATTCTTAATTAATTATATTATTTAAAAAATCATTTTGTATAAAGTCTACGCAACTGCGCCTTCTAAATTTCAGCTGAACTTAATATATCAATAGGTATATGTGATAAAGGGAGTGACATTAGGAATGCCTAGGGGTGGGAATTTTGAGAGACCGAAGCGATGACGTGAGTGATTAGAATGGTACTACTGGGGTAAGACTCATGCAATGCGATCTTGACGGATAAAATATATTACTGCTATAGAGATGAGAACCTTGAACGTTTCGTTGTTCCATTGCAAAAATTTACTAACTTGGAAAACATGAAAAAATGATTTTCATAACTTTTTCTACAAAAAAATTCCAAAAGTCAATATTTTTCTATATTTCAGAAGCAAAAATATGCAAACTGTAATGTGCTATTAGTTTGTTCATAACAAAGCCATGCTATGTGTCTTAAACATATAGCAAATAGAATCTGCTCAGTGCCCAAAGAAAAAAACTCATAAAATATCTACTGCATTTCATAATTTGAAGTTTTAATTTCCAAGTTTATAAAGTGAAAATATTGAGACGATTTCACCATTGCTTCAGTGGTTGTTTAGTCCATGATATTAGTTTTTAACAAATAAAATTATAAGAATATTTTACTTCAATAGCAACATGTACAAGACACAAGAGTACCTACAACAGCATTTTTAATAAACTATATTATCTTTTTGTAGGATAAAATAGTAATATATTCTTAATATATAAACTTTATTATAAAATCTAAACCAGTTAGTATAATTTAGAACTGAACTTATTTTACATTAACTTACAAAAATGTACTACTGGTAAATTCATTTTAAAATTTAGTATTTATAACTCCCATAAACTATTGAAAAAACTGACTATCTAGTAACTAGGTGAAAATAGAAAAATTTGAATCTCCTTGCTACAATATTGGCGACAATATAGAAACTAGTGTTGGGTTTCGGTCTGGAAATCCTAGACCAGTCTGAGACCGTTATATATTTTTTTGGACCGAATTAGTTCGCTCCAACAAAAAGCTCGGTCTGGACCGATGTCATTTACAAATTTGGTCTAGATCGATCCAAAAGAAAAGTTCGATCTAGTTCGCTCCAAAGGAAAAATTCGGTCTTGTTCGGTACCAAAAAAATCGGTATATACCGATTTTACAGATAAATTGTTTATAACATGACATGATATGTTTTTTCAAGTACAATGACGTTATACGAAGTTTAAACAGATATAACTCAGCTTAACTTTAATCCCGCCATCTCTTATACAGTTGATCTTTAAAAAAATGGTGTCCCATAATATATGAGACAGAAAAAAATCGGTCATTAGAGTGTGACCAAAAAAATCGGTATACGGTTTGAGACCGCGGTCTGGACCAAAAAATCACTTAATACCAAACCAAAAAAAAATTATGTGCTGGACCGAGTCTCAACACTAATAGTAACCCCAAATTGAGGGTTAAGTATCATAATTCAAGCTTTTATCGAGATAACAAGTTTTTTTCTGGGCCAAGGAGTTAGTCCTTGGAAAATATTTAAGCATATAAATTTAAAAAAATAAAAATCAACTGAAGTATGTAAGAATTCATCACTCTGAGCTACTGGATGTAAACACTATGACGATCTATTAAAGAATGAACAAAAAATAACATACTCACCAACAATTTTTCATTTTCTAATCTTAAAACTGTTATACTTATAGTTTACTAAAATTTATATTTTTTAAACGCTAAAATATATATATATATGCTATTGAAAAAACAAGTTGCTTACAAGGACTCACGTATACAAAATATATATATACATATATGTATGTATCATATACATACCTACCCAATATGGCAACTTTCATATAAGGTTTTTTTTTGTTCCTTTCATGTTTCATCATTAGCATAAATATCTTCTTTTAATTAAGCAAAACATATTTTCATTTATGATAAAAAATAATTATAAGAATCAAAACTTTTTTCTTTATAAAAATTCACTCAATTTTGTTAATATTATAACTTTATTATTAACTTCCTTAACTATTTGATCTTTTTAATTTTAAATACTTTATTTACCGCATAAACAGCTCCATCTTTCATATTAAAATTACATATAAACAATTTAGCATCTTTAACCGTTTCATTTTATCAAACAACAATCATATTAAATATAATTTTTGTTTTTTTCTTGTAGCAAATTAAAGAGCTAAAGGTTTAAGACAATCCAAAAGGAGCAATGAAAAAAAATAGTGAAAGCATACATTTATATTAAAAATAAAGGGGAAAAATATGTCGATGACAGACGTAGATTTTTTTCAATAAATGATTGCTTCATCAATCAAATAATAGGAAAAAATGATCACATTTACTTTAAAAAATGTTAGCCATAATTTATATTAAATGTATATAAATTACTTTTGATTATTATATCTTCAGTAGTTAGTTATAGGCTCTAACATTGTAGACTTAACCTGAATCAGGATATTTGTTCACAAATGTTTTTTTTTGGATGTGATATTTATAATTATTATAATCATAGGATGTAATAAATAAAAAGAAACACAATAAGTTAAAATACCCTACTCTATTAATAAAAGAGCTACCCTATTTTCCATGATGACAATCCCCCCCCCTATAGCATTCAATATCTTATCTGCTATATCTACAGGGTTCGAAAATGAAATTTGCACCCTCTTTGGGTAACCCTGGAACCAAATGTCGGCGTTACACTACTTTTTTTTTAATCACGCGTAATATACAGACAAAACACTTTCATTCAGTCTAATTTCGTGACGACTATACTCGGAGCTGCCGGAGATTCAGTTCACTGAGGAGGAATAGAGATGTGTCGTAGCGTAGTTATGTATCTAATTAATCATTAAGTACAAATCATTAACGGTAACATCTGTAACCACCCAGGTGGCCAGGGGCTAACACTGGGTGTGTTAGCAGGATTCTGCATCTTGATTTGTTTCCAACAAGTCTCTCACCTTACTTTTGAGAACTGCTACGACCTTGCCTCCAAGGATAAGTGCCCCCCCCAAGTCTTAATTCTATGGATTATTTTGTCTTTGTCTATCTTGAGGTGAACACTAATAGACCACCCTACAAGGCAAGTCTGATAGGTGCCATCAAGGTAAACTACGCATTCATTCCCAGAGAGCTCGTCATCAAGGCTTGATCTCGCTTCAGAGGCTATGTTGAGGCTGTGATTGAGGCTTAGGGCAATTATACCGAGTAAGCCCCAAAACACCTGACCTTCAAATAAAAATATTAAAAGTTACGAATTTTATGTTGTATCTTGTAAATACGAAAGAAGATACGGATATCATCATCAAGCCCTGTATATCAAAATATCATCTTGTTTTATATAAATGTCTATGTTGGAATGCACATATATATCATTATTAATTTGAGACTAAAAGTGAAAGTACGTATAAGCGAATTGTACAACTTGCAACCAAAAATTGATATGACTAATTTAAAATGAAGGATTAAACTAATTGGGATGATGTTAATGTAATGATTGTATATTCTTAGATGATATATATATTAATGGGGCTATTTTTGAATATTTGAATACAAATTACTAAAATACAAGTATTTCATGAAACATGTTGTAGTTCAAATGCCACAGCTACATATATTACTCATATATAAATAATAACCATATAGTTTTTATGAATCCAAATAGTATCAATTAATTAGAATGCATAATGTTCTTTTGAATATTGCACTTTAAGACAAATCAATTGCAACTTGTACAATTTGTTATTTGTACAGATAAGGTACAACTTTTGAACAACATATATTTATAATAAAAATATTTTGAACCGCATTGGAGGAAAAAATATCTACAATCATGTAGTATATTTTCATGATACAAACCTTCCAATAAATTATAACTCAGCTTTATATTTACATCAAATTAATAATTTATTGTACTACAACAACTTATACGGATAGATTTTTGTATAGAATAACCTAAAATATGATACATAAAATGCATCAATATATCAACTAAATACACATAAATTAGTAAAAACACTCCCACATTAGTATATATTTTTTTGTTAGTAAAGTACACATTTTTGTTTCAATATATGGTATGTACATACAACTACGAGTGATTGATTACAAAAGAGAATTAATAAGGAATACATTACATAAATATTTTATCTTCGCATATACATAAAGTATGTACTAAAATCAATCATGAAATTTAATTTATTTTTATTTAAAAAAAGTAGATTTTAAGGCGGAAATATTATTTATTTTCAGTAAATAATAAATGAAATCCTTTCTTTCCTTTTTCCCCTTCTTCTTTGCATACAATTAAATACCTGCATCTTTATTTTTAGCCCAAGGACATGTCCATTTTCTAAATTAGAGTATTTTATAGAAGAAGAAAAAATTATGGTACAAGAGCGAATATTTTTATTACTTACTATGTATGAAACTTCATTTATTCTATGGTTTTCATATCATTCTTTTTCATAGAGAATATCTGTATACATAATATATTACGTATATTTGTTATTAGAAAAATCATAGCATTACTTTGTTTTTTATAGATCAATTATATATTATCATAGAGATAAAAGTCTAATTATGGGTTTCGATTAGTAGTGTCGAAACAATGATTTGTCATAGATGAATATTTTTCTTTGTAATACTTATGAATTCATGGTTGATATGTACGAAATGTTTTTATGAAAGGTATTAATAATAAGCTACATAGATACTTCATACACAAATAACAATTTTTCAATATTTATTAGCAATTCCGTGCTTGATTTTCGTTCTACGTATATATATATATATATTTGTATTATCTGAGATACTAATACATATACAGAGAAGGGACCCAAAACTTGTCGTAGCATTTAATTACGATTTTATCTCTGTTATCGTTAATTACAAAGTTTCATTACACGAGTTTTGTTTGTATCCCATGTCTCTAAGTGTAAAAAGGTCGGGGCAACAACAAAAAAGGCAGCAGGTGTGCAATATCTTCCACGCTGGTGTCAGTGCCGAAAAATGTGCAGTGAATGTAGACATTTTCATCTGGACTTCCTAATACATATATACATTAAAGAGCCCCCCTCCCATATAGCAAAGAAATACCAAAACTTCTGTAGCAACAATATATCTGAAATCTGACCTGTTTCCAAGTGGTTCTCTTCCAACCTTGACTTCAACTCCCTAGACTTTGCATTCTCGGGCGTCTTGGAGAAGAATATCTGCCACACTTCTGGTACAAATTTGGATTCAATCTAAGCCGCCATCATGACAGACTGGACCTCCATGGATAAGGCTTTCATCGTCACAAGCTGTCAATCTGTTCGCTAGTGAGTCAAGGATGTGATGATTTCTTGTGAAAGAGAATATATTAAATAAAAATATAGTATCTAAACATTACACACATTGGTTTTGAGATGACTTTTCTTGATCCCACAAAAATTAAAAGTTAATTGATAAAAAAAAACCACGTCAATTTTTTTTTATAAAAAAAAATCTCAGATAAACAAAAATCAAATTGTTACCTTAAATTTTACTTATTTCCAAATTCCCTCCCCCCCTCTAAAACCGTAACCAATTCGGATATGTTATTTCTTTTGGAAATTAATTGATATTCACTATAGATCATTGTAAATTATCAAATTCAGCAGTTAAAGCTGTATAAAATGAATTACACATTCTTTGATATATGTTCTCAGAAGACGAACGCTGTGCATCCATTATTGTGTGCCTCAGTTCTGGTTGAACGCCCAAGGAAATTATTGAACCCGATTCTACTGTTTACGATGTTTCAAAGGCTTTCAATGGGCTTGATAGTTCGGGAACACCTGATAGGAAGACTCAAAATCCAGCCCAAACATCCTGAAGCAAAACAGCAAAAAAAAAAAAAAAAAAAAAAAAAAAAAAAAAAAAATGGGGGCTCTTGGCTCGCCCAATCGAAACCCCTTGGACTACTATATGTGGGGAATCTTGGAGAGAGAGTCCAATAAACGTGAATATAACACTGTTGACTCCTTGCGGGTTTTATTTCTCGAGGCAGTGTCCAACATAGACAAGCAGTTACGAATCAAAGGATGTGTCAGGTTCAAGGCCAGGTGAAGACTGTGGTTGTAGGTGGAGGTGGTTGATTTTACTACAGGCAAACATGTGAAAGCCAAAAATTTGTGAAATACTGAATTAATTTTAGTAAATAATTGTAACTTACAATATATTTCAATTTTCAAGGTTTGAAATTCCCACCTTGTATATATCGTATATTTATAAACAAATACCTTTTAATATTTATTTAGCTACAAAATCGAAAGTATTACTTTGTTTTGAGCTAAATAAAATAAATTATATTTTTCTGAATGGTACCATAAAAACCAATCATGAACACCGACGGATCCAAAGATTAACAAGGCAATACAGTTGCCGGATGGGCTATCCCTCTATGTGAGATGTCCATTCACAAATCACTCTCGATATCAAGTAATAAAAGTAATGAAGAAAATGAAGAAGTTCATGTTCTCAAATTTATTACATTTCAAAAATGAAGAGAAATGTTGGTGAAAATTTTCATGTCTAACTAGTGATCAGGATCTGCTGTAGTAACAATAATATCCTAATGTGGGGTCTTGGTCTTTAACTTAGTATTTTTTTTAAATATTATTTTCACATGAATGTCTACAGAAATAGCAATAAATTTTAACTAACTGACCATCTAAATGCCTCGAACTAAATTAAATTTTAACTACATAAATCTTCGATATATTAGTATTCTTTATTTATATATAATTAATAGTTATATAATTCCAAATAAGAAATAATATCATTGAGATTATTTTGCTAATTAATCTAAACTTAATATAGGAAGGTTTTTATTTATTTATTAGACATGAATAAAAATATATGCAATGCATCCTGCATACATGCATACACAAAGGTTCATTACCCATCTCCATCTTTTGAATAAGTTGCATTTATTCTATAGAAATTTTACCAAAAATATGAATAGAACATTGTAATATTACATGCAAAAAAATGAAGTGTTTTTGATTAATATATTTATCTACCTTAATACATTATGTGAGCTTTTGCAAAATAGTTTTTTTGATTCCAAAAAATGTCATTGCATGTGTGATTACAATTACTTAAAAAACAGTCTCAAATTCAACCATTTTTGATCAAAATGTAATTAATTAGCTGTTCAAAATATCAATTATTTGAATATATTTAACATGATATGCCTTGCTGATTTGTGTATCAACTAATTAATTCATAGTTAGTTATGTTATCCTAAGTTGAATAAGATTTTACAATTGCTGAATAGTTATAATTCTATAATGAAATATTTTATAGGGAAAATAATTTAATTTCGCATAAGTAAACTAAAAATTAACTAATGCCTATATTAATTTTTATAAATGAACAATAAGAAAAATAAAAAGTCTGACAGGAATGAAAGTTATTTGAAAAGATGCCAAAAATTATAGATTTTTTATTGTTTGGAAATTTAATGTTGGTTTCATACATTACATATTTAATTTAAACAACTTTTCATACAATATAATGTTTTGAATACATTTTTTTGTATCTATGTATTTTTACTTTGTTTTATACTCAAAACAATACATTTTATCAAATATCTATCAAATTATGTGTCAAAAAAGAGTTTTTAAATTCTAAAGAGATTAAAGGATTGTTTCTAAAAATACATTTACTATTTACTTGATGGTATTCATTGAAGTATGTAGTGACAATAATCTGAAGGTAAGATGGAAATTTCCGTTGAGCTATTTGCTGAGAGACTTAAAAAGTGACGAAACTATTTCTAATGATATAAGACTATAAAATGACCGATAACCAAGTAGGAGTGTATAATACATATAATTAAAGTTCTAATATGTAATCTGTATGCGTCGGAGGTACAAGATAAATAGTTTGGCTTAGCGAGAAATTAGGAGATAAATTTGAATTTATGGAATGAAAGAGAAGGAGTATTTGGTACAAATACTTGAATCAGTATTATTTATAGTCATTAGCAAGTACTTCATATAATTAAAGAGAGGAACTTGAAAGAAATTGCAGGAGTGCTCACTCATCTCTACAAAGTAGAAACCCGAGAAATAATCCAAAGAGGAGACAAAGAACCTTCAAATTTCATTCTCAAATTAATACTGAAACATTTATGTTTTTAGATACAGCGTCAGATCGTATATAAATTCATGATGACGTTGTTATCAAATGATTTCATGTCAGCTGTTGAAGAAAGAGCTTTATGATATATATAGTCTAACTTATATTAAGCAGCCAGTAAATGAAAATGAAAAAGTGGCCGTTTAGTACAAAGACCTCTTAAATCAAGTTTGCTATTTTGTAAACTTTTGAAAGCTTGATATGGCCGTTTAAATCAGGGTTGACTGTATATATGTAGGCAAGGAAATATTATAAAATAGATTAATTGAAATAATTTGATAACAGGGCACTTAATTAAAAATGCATTACTCTATATGCAGTTAGAACATGCAAAATAAGAGCAATTTTTTGGAAATTTAAATCACAAGATATAATAACAATTATTAGTTTAAACACAGAGTTTAATGCATTGAGGGTATGAATTGGGTTGCTCTTTTAGTAAAATGATGTCATATGAGTTTATTAGATTAGGATCCTTTGATTCTATTATTTTATATTTATCAAATAAGTATCATTTGTCACTTCCATGTATGTTTTTATTTCAAGAACTCACTCTCTATTCAAATAAAAAATAAGCACTTGTACTCAACAAAAATGATATCCAAGATATTACGCTATGTGCACACATACAGCAGTGGATAAAATATATTAATAAAATGTAAAACTTATTACATTAAGAAAGTTGAAATAGAAACTAGGGTTTCTTGTTTCTCGGGGAATTGTCCTTTTGTGAGAGACCAGGATACGATAGTTAAAAAATTTTAACCCTACATTCATGTAAGATCCTAAACTAACCTATGATCCCTCTGTTAGAAGGTGAAGTTATATTTAAAAATGCATATGTTGGTATTTTATAAGTAGGGATGTGAATATTGGCTAAATTACAATGACCTAAAAAACCACCTTCGAGAAAATGTCATAAAAAATATGATAGTTATAGAAGACGAAATATCTGCTTACAGAGATGATTATAATTATAAGCTATAGTATTACTCCTTGCTGATTCATTACGTTAACATTTTCAAAATAGGTAGGTAAAGTTAATAACAGCATTCACATTTTGCTCTTACTAATATATACTTCTTTTTCAAATGTACACTCACCATAATTTAGCCAATATCCTCGTCCTTAATTAATTGTAAATGATTTTTTGACATCATTTTTTTGTTGATCCACATACATCATTTGTGTCGTGGTATAGATCGTCGAAAACAAAATTTCATATAAATTTATTCCACTTTTCATTTCATCAACGACATAATAGTAAGTTATACTATTAGTTCATTAAATGTAAGATTTGCTGGCAATATTTTTTCTTTTCTTAGGAATTCCTTAATGTATAAAATCCCGATAAATAAATGGAAAAGAGAATCCAAAGACGCCAGGAGATAACCTTAATATAAACTTGTTGTTAGAATCGTATACAAATCCTACAATTTATTTGTTAGAGTAAAGATACAACTTGATTTTAATCTCATCACATGAATGAGTGCAAAGTATTATTGTCAACATCCAATTATTTTTCTATGGATTCCGGTACTAAAATAAGTATTGACAAAAACTTCATCAAGAGCAATTGACATCCATATAAAACACGTACACCCGCAGGATTTTTGTTTGGGTGAGATTTTCTTCAAAAATTTGATAGTATTATTATAAAAACAATTTTAATTCCTGTTTGTTTTATGAAGGGCAATTCTGTTGAAAGTAAGGGAAAGGCTCGGAAATTCGAGAAGTTGCACTATTAACAGATCAATGTTTATATAATGTAGTGGGGTTGTAACTACTGGTTCTATTTAGTACCAATTTAGTTTAGTACCGTTTTAAACGAGTCAATTCCCTGGTACCAATATAGTACCCCCTCACAGAACAACACAGGTGGAAAGTATATTGACAAGATAAATTAGCTGTGAAAGTTACACTCTCCCTTCACATTTCTCTTTTAGTAAAAATCAAATAATATACGTCGTATTAGAAAGCAACAAATCTTAAGAAAGATTAGGGGCTTTCATTATTAATAATAAGGAGCAATAACAGATGTTAGCCTTTATTTGGTGACATATCATCTATCAGTTCAGAAGGGAGCATGTTATTAAAAATACATATATATATATATGTATACATGCCTCACCTCCTATATCAATCAAACTGTTTTTATATAGTTTTTATCTATAAAAGTTTGAAGGGGTAGAAGTAAATAATTTTTGTCTTCAAGAGTGTGAATGTGTAAAAAGACAAACGAACGACAACAAACATACAATTATTTATACCTTCCTACATGGAAATACAAAGTTTTATTTCTGTAATAAAAAGATACTACGTATATTCATAAAAGCAGGACTTTACACCAAAATAGCAAATATATTTAGTCATAGAATATGTTAATATTATAAAAAAACGATAAAATACTTGATGAGTTTTGTTTTTGTTTTTTTATTTCCTACATAAAAGTAAGCTCTAAAAAATGTACATTCTAATTTTTACTTTTACAAAACCTTTAAAATAAATTTAAAGATAGAAAATTCATATGCCCTTTCATTAGATTTTATTTTAATATAACTTATATTCACTTTTTTATTCTTCTTATGAAAAATATAATAACGCTTAATAATTAAGATTCATTAATGTGACCGATTTATTAATTTACACGACTTATCAAATAATAATTAGAAAACAAAAATATTATTGATAAAATATCAATCTAATCAGATATTAAGATCAAAGTGTCAAAAAAATACTTTCAATTCAATAATTTTCAAAGCAAAAGATGTTAGGGCATATGCTAGTCATTCATACATAATGGAACCGTTTTTGTTGCAATGCTTTTTTTTTTAAATTGAGTTTTTGTCTAAGTGATCATATGAAACTATTTATTCGGATTGAGTTTTTTTTTTTAAGAAAAGGGGAAATTATATTTAAAATAGAAGCCATTGACCACAGTAATCACTTTTTACGAAAGTTTATTCAACGTTATAATGCACATATAACACCAAATAAAAGGTTGCAATCAAATCATCAATAGTGAAAGAGACCAAATCAAAGGCTTATTGAAAAAAAAAAGAATTCTTGTGAGAGTTTGAAGCTATATAAATACAAATATATTTGTTTGTTTTTCAAAACAGAGAAACAAAGTTTTTTTTCTCTCACTACTTTTTCTTCTAATGGCCTTTTTCATCTTCTTTGCTCAAATTTTCCAGGAAAAAGATATAATCTTTTTGTTATTTTTGTTTGTTCTTCTATGTTGAATTTACTTTTTTCTTTTCAAACTATTTAACAATAAATTTTTGTAACAACTTAAAAAAAGCATAACGAGAAAGAAAAACTTATTTATTTCATTTTTTTTTTTTTTTCAATTAGTAATTTATGGTACAAGAAAGAAAATTTATATGTTAAAAACCTCCTCAAAGGTAGCCTGAAGAATTCATGTGTATTTGTTTTCATGAATGAAGCAATTAAAAGATTTACATGTGTATACTCTTATCAAAAAGAAATTAATATTTTAGACTTCATATTGCAACATTTACTTCTTTATAAAATTTACACTCAATGCAATTTAGCCAATATTCACACTCCTAATTTTTGAGGGATTTCTTGGAAATCCTTTTTTGTCGATCCACATAATTGATTCCGTAGCATAAATTGTTAAAAACATAATTTAATGTAAATCTTCAATATGTATCAAACTTTTCATCGCTAGAACAACATAATATTAGTCAATATCATAAATAAATTAAAAGTAGGTATGTTGACAATATCAGCCCAATTGCATTGTTTGTTTTTTTAACAGATAAAAGAGTAAAACGTTTTTTGATTGCTCCACGATTTTCTACTATTAAAAAAAATCATTTATGGGAAAATTCTTTAAAAGTATTTGAAAGATGGTTTATTGTTTTAAAATAGTCTTTTTTGAAAATATTAAATTTTGAAGAATAATTTATTATTATTACAACGGTTTTAATTATTTTTACAGAAGTGATTTTTTCTTTCCAATTTTTCAATAAAAAAAATTGCAAAAGAAACCAAGAAGGCTAATTTTTATTTATCAAAAACCAACTACTAATAATGATGTTGTCGACAAGTGTATCGGCATAATAATAAAAATTGAGAATCGAATGAGAATTGAATTCGAAAAATTACAGTTTCTTTTTACCATATCCTGTTTGTATATCAAAGTACGATACCAAAAAAATCCTTTATCATTAGGAAATTATAAATAACCCCTATTTACAAAGAGTTCAACAAAAATAGAGAAAGATAATTATTTTTTATTGCCGAAAACAATATCAAAAGTATGTAGTTATTTTTCCAAAATATCTTCATTTCCCAGCTTTATTTTTTGTTTGTTTGTTTTATTATAAGTTTATTTTTGGGTAAACACAAATGGATATGTAGCTAATTAAAACAGTTGATAAGTAGATCAAAACAATGAAACTTAAAAGTATAGTTTTAGGAGTTTTATTTTTTCTCATTCTTTATTATAAATACGTAGTAGTATAAACCCGAGTTTTTAGTTTGATTTGAGAGCTAAAAAAAATTTCAACCATCTTCATGGTCCCATAATCTAAATAATTTTATATGATTATTACATTTCATTCTAATATGACGTGATTTTCTACTTAAATTGATTGAAAATTCATAAATTAATAAAAGTATGAAGAAGTTACTTAATTTATTCTGATAATCAAAATAAAAGCTAAATGCTTGATACATATCTTAGAGTTTAAAAATATCATAGACAAATATCCAAAGTAACTTTAATAATTACAATGGAGGGAAAATGACAAATATTGTCAAATAAATAAGCATTTATGTATCAAAACTACTTTGATCTATTAGAAATTAATCTTCATTGGAACAATAGCTACAAAATAAGTTTTATAAATTGTCAATAGAATAGTTTATTTCTTTAATTAAAGTGTGCATATTTAAGTAAAAATTTCAATCATTCAATATCAGATATTAACCATACAAATCAATAAAAGAAAATATAAATGGATTTACATGTGAATCAGCATTCCAAAATGTTTTTGTTTTTGATTAAAAATGCAAAAATGGAACGGGATATAAGGGGGAAAAAAATATACATTTTAATATTTTTTTTAAAATTACGTGAAGAAATAATTTTTATACTATCATGACTTTTTTTGTAGTATATGGATTTTTTTAGATCTTTAGGATAATGCTAAGATTATTCAATTTAAAATAAAAATTATAGCTTATTTCTGTTTGCCGAGAAAATTATGGGACACTGTTGTACATCTTGGTGTAAAGAGCGTTTTTTATCTTTAAAAAGCCTAAGTTTAATCCTTTATTTTTTTATATTTGAGTAATTTAACAATTATAAAACCATTAATTTTTTTAACGAATTACATTTTTGGAAGCAATTTATAGCATTTAGTAAACATAAAGATATATCATAAACCATACGTACAACTAAATTTTTTTTTATCTTTTCTTGCACAATACTCACATTTTGTCCGGTTTTATTGTAAAATTGCTGTAAAACCGCCATTAATTTGAAAATATTGGCTTTTGTTTCATCGCCTATTATTTAATGCAACTGAATGTATTTATACATTATCAGCACAAGAAAGGATAAAATGTAGAAGGAATTTAAAAAATACCGGTTGATATATTAATAATAAACACTTTTCTCACTCAGAGGGATACCAGCGTTCTAAGAAATTAAAACATAAATTCATTTTAATTAATAGTTCTAAGTAATTCAAACATAAATTCATTTTAATTAATAAAATAGAAGTAATTATTAAAAAGATTATATAGTTTACTTAAAGTTGGTTTTTTCAATTGTAGAAAAATTATAATATTCAATAGCTTACAAAATATTCAAAATTCACTATGAATAATCATTATAAAATAATAAATATAGTTTGACATCTTAGCTATCAAAACAGAAATAAAATTTGGTTTATAAACAAGCCCAGAGTACCACCCATTATTGAATTTATGAGTGTCCCCTGAAATAGAAAGGGTTAGAGCAATATCTTTGGCTGTAAGAACACGAATTCTTTTTGAGACATCACAAAATCAGATGTCAAATTAAAGAACCAATCTCTATTCAAATAGTATATATTGATTAGTTGGTATAATTAATATTCCTTTCTAAAAAAAAAAAACCACACAATAAAAAGCATATCCGTCTAATAAAAACTATATATAGATATATTTATATTTTGCAATTGATAGTTGTAACAAAAGTAAAAGAAAAAATGTAACTAAACGTAAGGAAGAGATAATTTTTATTTATTACGAGGATCAAGAATGCATAAAATAGGATTGTAAAATCGTATCTCTTTTTTATATTGCTGAAAAAAAACTTCAAAACAAATTAAAATCTTATTTGTACCCTATAACATTTGAACATATAATTTTGTAAATATTACCATAAAATACATAGTAAAACGAAAGTTTCAAAATAATATAATTATTCAATTTAAAAGAGTAAAAAATAAACATATAAAAACCAAAAGTTATTGCTAAATACGCACAGTACTTAAATTAAAAACAACTATATCCAATCTGCTACAAAGTTGAATCATATTTATAAATTACTCTCTATAAAGAGGAAGGACAAAAGCAATAAATCTCAGATTTCTATATTTTTTCTTAAAAGTTTTTATCGGAAATTTGAGTTACTTTGCTTAAGCTTTCCATCTATTTGAAAGAGAAAGTATTCGAGTACACCTACCTATACGTGGATATATGAAACTCTTATGAATGGATTTGTATGTTTAAGGAAATTCAGTTTTCTTTATAAAACTCTCGTAGGATTTTTGAATACTTTAAATATGTATACATATATATATATATATTTGGATATATTTAATATGTACTTATTTTGGAAAAAAACTATAGACTTACTTTAAGCATAGATACAAGGTAGATGCACATATGTATGCATAAGAAATAGTTTTCTTTGCACATGTTATATGTTATAAATATATAGAAAAACTAGTAAACAAGAATGTAAAACAGCGATATTTCACTAACGTGAAATTTTTTATGCATTTTCCTTTTGTAATCTGTTGATTCTTCTAATCTTGTCTCTTATTAGTATTGTTGATCCTTGCTCAAGTGAAAACATATCCTTAATAGGGATTACTATTTTATGCGTTTCTTGATCTCGGAATGATTCTGGTGAATCGTTACTAACTTAGCAAAGTTGTTTGTTTTAAATAAAGATGGAATATTGAACGTTTTTAATAGAATGTGATATAGGTATTCTATTTACGACCGTAAACAATATACAAAAATACATAGTAAACAGGTTGCAACTTCTATTTAAAAAAAAATACGATTAAAAAAAGAAAAAAATGGATTTTCTCCTAAACTAATCATCCGATTTTAACAAAAGCCAATACAAAATGAAAGCTGAACAAATAAAGAAGATATTATTTTTCAATATAATCACGCTCGTTGTCAATAACAGCATTGACTTGACCTCGGGAATGGGAATAGGTCTTGACCAAAGTCTTCCTTGGCATATTACGGAATTTCTCCCAGATCTTGGACATCAGCTCGGATTTTATGTTGCAGGAAGATCTGTTGTTGGGTAGCTCAACTGTGCTCAATACAAAGAAGTCCATGGGATTGAGGCCCAGTGAGATTCGAGGCCAAACATTGGGTCCGTCAGTGTCTAAATAAAGCTGACAACCAGGAAACCGTTTTCTTTACAGTGTGGCATGGAGCAGAGTCTTGATGTCACCTCCAGTTCCTTCCTAACTCTCCATAACGAAGGACCTTTTCAGTATTAAAAGTTTGTAATCTCAACATTGACTCGTGTCAGTGCGGGTTGCAAAATGAACAACTACCTTTTCCACGATTGTTGATTAATACCAATTCTTTTAACTGACACTTTTGGCTAATCGTAAAAACAATAAAAAAAACGCTCTACCTGTGTAGGCACAGCCGTTGAAGGCACTTAAAGCTTATTGTTAAACAACATCCGTAATTATAATAAATATTAATAATTGTTAATAAAATAAAATTTTCAAAAAAAAAAAAATTTCCACATTTTAACCCCAATACTTTTCAGTATACTCCTGAAACATTCAATCCAAGTATACACAATTTTTTATTTACCTACATAATGTCTTGGCTTGGATTTATTTGTATATTTATTACTTATAAATCGAATTCAGTTAACTAATTTGCTTAAAAGTCTTTTTTTTTGCTTTCTTTTTTTTTCCAATGTGAGGACTGAGGCATACAACGTTAGTTACAAAATTATAGTATTGTATCTATTATTAAAAAAAACAAAGGTACTCTTGGTTTTCAAGAAACAACCTCTAATCTTTACTTCTAACACAATTAAAGAAAACATTTATTACAACATATTGAAAAAATGAATAAATTGACTCACTATTAGTTCATTTTTGCCCTCTCCCTTTTGAAAGAAAGGCTTAAATATACAATAAAGATCATTTTGCAATAAGAAATATGTTTTTGCATTTTATTATAATTTCCGTTTTAATTTTATTATAAAAATACTTATTGATTTAAATTGATGAATATTCAAGTGACATTAGTTAATGATTGTTTGCATTTTTTATCATTCAAGTTAGTGATATCATTTGAATATTTCCTTTGAAAATATAATATTTAAAATTATATGTACATACATCTATTGGAAAGAGAAAGGATTCATTAAATTCCTGTGTTTTCATATATTCCTTCAATATATATATATATTAGGATTTTTTATGGATATTGATATTCTTTCTCAAATTATATAAATATATTTGATAAAATATAAATACATATTATTTAAATGGATAAAATCAATTTTTAGATTTATTATATTTATCTCATAAATAAAATATATCTCATGATAAAAGCATCTGCTAGAGCAATTAAAACTATTTATAAAAAAACTTTTTTATTAGATTTTTCTGTATACTTTCTTTCAAACACTCACTAACTCACATCAATAGCTAGAATGGAATAGATGGAAACAAATTAAGAAAAGGAGGGGGAAATTACATTTGAATGTCAGGTTTTTAAAGAATTTTTTTTTTTTTCTACAAAATTACCTCTGAGTCCTAATAAAAAGGATGCACAATATATATTTCTTTATTTACAAATTGATAAAGGAGACAAATTAGCTGCTCTAAATTTTTATTTTATTCCAAAATCCTCTTTAGATATAATTGTATGTCTTCCATCTTGGGCAATTTTCCTACTGACGATTTTCCTTCGGCAATTTTCTTACCGTCCATTTTTCTTCGGGAAAATTTCCTAGTACCGAATAAGTCATATAGAGATTGACAAATTGGAATAATCGTGTAAAAGGCTTTGGAAAAGAGAGACTACGACTGATCGATGAATTGGATCCTTTAACAAAATCTGAAGTTCCAATTTTTGTGGAGACTGCATCTCAAATAACTATTTTGAATTGCTTTCATGAATATATTGGTCTATGAAGGACCCTTAATCTATCACAAAGTCAGGGTTGAAACGGCTTTATATTAGCCATGCCATGGAACATGCAGATCCAAACGTCATTTTGAAGAATCCGTCGATTGATACACGTCAGGAAAGGTTGAGGTATAAATTAGGAACGTCGTGTGTTTTTACAAACAAGGTACTTGAAGATCCTAAGTAGAGAAGTTGCTATCTTGACCATTAAGAGTTGAATACCTCGTTCCAACTATTCTCACGAATGTGAAAAAATTACCCCAATCCTTAAGATGGTGTGAAAAAAGATCTTGATGAGGCGAGACTGAGTCCCTCAAATCGGTTCATTGTAATGTCCTCACAATATAAGGATAGGTTGAATAAGTTGAGAGTCTCATTTCCAAAGTACAACGCATAATATATGCAAATATAGCATAAGAAACAAGATCTCATTTCGTGGCTCCATGATTAAGTCTCTCATGGAGTAATAATCCTCAAATCCCTTTCCATCAATGGGAAATACTAATATACAATATTTATTGAATGTTTACCAATAATTATTTGTCAAAAATAGCTGAAGATCCTGTAAAGGCTGTGATTGATAATGAAGGAGGCCATATTGAGTGAAAAAAGTTTTGTACAATCCTAGCCTACATGTTTAGTTAACTTTATTTTTTTGCTTATTATTGAAAATATAAAATATTGATGTATTTCTATATCCATCTCTGGACTCCACATTTTGTTGCCTGTCCCCTTAATATCTAAAAAAAAGGCATCTTGACTTAATTATTGCAATAATTATACTTTTAAACAAATATACTGGTAAATCAGCATGGAAATTTATTAATCATGTGATATTGCTAATTCTTGGGTCAATATTAAATTTATAAGTCATTATATATTCCTCTAAAATGTATTTTTTATTCTCAGCTGTCGATTTTCCCTTTATAGTTCAAAACATTAATTGGTTGATATTGGTTAGATTCGTCAAACCCAATAACATATAAAAAAGAGTTCTTTACTTGATGTACAATGTGATTGTATTTAAAAATACGATCATTTGTGTAATTTTTTACTTTTCCGAGGCATTGTACAATATAAAATGGTTCATGAAAATTAAAGAATAGCGAAAAAACATTAGAAAAAATAAAATAGAACCACTGGCCTAGTTTGCATTAAAAATAAAAGTCTCATGATACAAAAAATTTAGGATTTATAAACCCCATATACTAAGTGTTCTATATAAATTAGAAAAATCTTTACAGGCTTATAACGAACGAGCTAGATGGGTTAGAACCATATTTTTTATTATTATTTGAAAGCTACATTTAATTACCTTCAATTATTTATATAAAGATCTCCCTCTTTTGATCAATTCAGTCACATAATGCCAGATGCATTGGCAGTGCGGGCGGTCATTTGCAGATCCAGCATTGCCATTGTATTGGTTCTGGTTTGTACTTATTTACATTCCCTGGATGGATGGAGTAGCCCCAGGAAGAAATTACACCATCCAACAAAACAGTGAATCGGCCTACAAGGACAAATAAGTGCAGGCTGTATTGGGCAAAAAATTTCCTCACTTTTGGAGCCCGGATTTTTGACCTACAACTAACCCAAACCTAAGTCTATGACATTTTTATCTCTGGAGGAGGGGCGAGTATGATACCTGTACAAAGAATCATTCTTCTGTGGAGGCCCTGAAGAAGTCCATTGCCCGTATAATTGCAAAACTGGAACTGCATGAAGTTGCACGGGCCTACGATGCATCTTGCACCGTTTGGCCGAGGTTATCAGTATAGGTAAATTTCATTATAAATGATTTAATTTCATTAAATGTAGCTTTCAAATAAGATTAAAATGATGGTTCTACACCTTCTAGTTCATTCTTTATAAAGATTCAAGATTTAAATAATTTATCTGTACCACTCTGTAGGTTTAGAATCGAATTTTTATTTTTCTTCTTCATAGATAATTTCTAGTTTTTCGTTTATATATACATAATACGCCTTTTCATGAGTTTTTATGCTTATGTGCAAAAGGTTTTTTATTATCTTTTATTATACAAGATGCAAGATTATGACTATATTTTTTGCATTGCCATAAATTCTATATGATTCATTTTTTTTATAAATAATGAAATCTCTCGAATTTTACAAAATTTATTACCTATAAATGAATATAATGTGAAAATTATGTGATTGCATTGATTAAGCTGTAATTTTTTATATTATCGATATTTGGATAAGCAAATCGAAATAACGTATCTTAATTATTATTTAAAAATCACATTAGTAATTATTTTTCCACTTTGAAAAAAGAGCACTTTATAGCTTGAGTCAAAAATATCTTTAGATAATTACTTCTTATCTCATATATATTCAAGATTTGAAGTTATTACAGTTATAGATATATTTTTTTATTATAATACAAAATGTAATTAACCTGAATTGAAAATATTCAATTCAGGTTAAATTTGATAAAAAATCAACAAATTAAATGTCAATATATTCCCATATAACATTAATTATGCCAATTTACTCTTTTTATAAAATCATTTTGAATCCAAATATTAACGCTAGGACATCTGATTTAAATATAATTTGGTATGCCAAATTACCTTTTATTTGGAATCTTAAAAATGAGATTTCATATCTGTAACTCAATCCACCTTTGAAGCTCCTTTTTATGATGAATTTAGCGCAAAATCAACTTGAAGGCACTTAAGTTTTAGATTTTAGTTTGTAGACCACTTAATTAATTAATGCAGATTAAATTTACATCGTTTAATAACTATTAAGTTATGTGACAAAATAATCTCATTTATTAGAGCCACATTAATATAATATAATATCCTATTATCACTGATAATTGATGACTCCTCTTTTCTCTATATAAATACGACGCGTTCTTCGTCTTCTCTTCTCATCAGGTGAAGCAAGTATACCCCTAATTAAGAGTATCATATTCATTCAATAGGGATACCTCCAAATAAGAGTATAATTAAAAGTATCATATTTTTTCACCCCCCTCTATGATATTTAACAGATTTAAAATATCATAAATTCAATCATGGTATCCCCCAAACGCTGCATCAGAAAACTTTCGTTCTTCTTTTGTTCTTATCGACCGTCATAATTCACAATCTGATGATCTATAAGTCTCTTGGTTCGGTTCATCTGGCATATGAGGAATGAAAGTTTTGTAAATTAGAGGATTTACTACGAGTTTTGTCAAGTTTGGGGATGAATTAGACAAATGTGTTACAAAAATTATTTGTGTTTGAGATATTCTAGTCAATGGATTAGGGGTATTTCTCACCATTAGAATAGCTTTCAAAAATACATCTGTATCCAATGTACCATTTTTTATGTTATCATACAACATTCTTTTCACTTGATTAAGTGCGGCCTCTTCCATTTTATTGTCGGCAGTAGGCAGAAGATGTTCTATGAATGATTCCCTACTTTTCCCCACAATGTGCAACGATTGTATTTCTAGGTTTCGAGATATTTTTTGGGACGCCGGTGTCCCTATTGTCGTCAGGGTAAAACGACGAATAAATATTTGTGCACAAAAAAGTTATTTCATTCTTATAATTATTTCCTAAAACATAAAAAATTTCTATATTTAAAATAAAATTAATAAATTTCTACTGTATTCATGAACAATTAACTATTCTTTTTAAGCATTATAATCACCGAAACAATTTCTTCATTTCTGTCCAGAAGCAATACATAAAAATACTTAGTATGTATTTAATAAAATATGATTTTTATTCTCTATTTTTTATTGTTGCAATTTCTACATTTCTCATAGATATAATTGTAGTTGGTTGGAGTGGAATAGATTGAGGAATGATTTCTTAGGTTGTAAACTTTGCATTCGACTACTGTATTTACCCATATGTGATTTTACTAAAATAATTTTGAAATCCAATAATTCCATTCCTTTTTGATAATTTTTCATATACATTATCTGAAAAACAAGACAAATATCCAAGAAATAAAAAAAAACTCTTGAAGAATAACAACCCCCTGACGATTTTCGATCTAATCTATAAGCAGCAGTCTTTTGATCCACAAAATCAACTCCATTTTTAAAAAAATAATACATTGGACGACTATATTATAATTTTTGCGTTTGTACTCTTCTTACAACCGATGAAACTTGATTGTAGCGACTGTCCACCACTGTCAAACCACTTGACTGATACTATATTATTTTTATATTTGAGCTCCATTTCACCTCTACTCATATCTTTATCTCTCTTCATAGTGGGCTTGTTTTTTCCAATCTTTCTTACAGGTCCGATACAATATAATTCAGTTCCGTGTAATTTGCTTACTAATTGTGAAGAACAGAATACATTATAGAAATAAAGTGTACTGTAGGAATTATTGACCTTCTGAGGCAGTCAAAACACAAGCACAACACTTTCTCCAATCCAATTTCTTTTCTTTTTTTTCTTCCCAAGGTATAAATTAAACTCATAAAGATAAAACGTTTTGCTGTAGATTTGTTTTTTTTAATTTAGTCATAAGTACGTCAATTGACTTTTCTGGAGTATCGGACATGGCATATTTAAATGCTTCATTTAAATATTCAATAATTGTTCTTAATTTGTAAACTTTGTCCGATTTATTTGCATCTAAATTATTAGTGAAGTAAAAGTTTTGAAGAAAGGACATCCATGGAGTTCTGAACATTACATTTTTGATACCCTCGGATGATATAACATTATCTACATTCTAATAAAGTTTAGAAATGGGAAGCTTCATCATGAGATTAATTCCAAGAAAGGCGCAGATTTCTTGTATATTTGCTACAAACTCTCTACCATTACAACTGAATTAATACATATTGTTACCCCTAACGTAATTTACCCGTCAGGATAATAGGATAACAATGTCTCTTTGTTTAAAAAATAACAATAAATATATTAAAAAGAGAATTTGAAATTTTCAAAGTAGATTAAATAGATATCATGCATTATAAAAAATGTAATATAACTTCTAAATTAGTAAAAAAGTGTAATCATATATAATTTAATTTGGTTGTACAAATTGTCAAAAGTTACCAAAAATAAAATCTGTTTAAATTAGATATTGATTTTAAAAAGATCAATATTATAATAAGATAAATGAAAGAAAATATATAGATAGTCATTTAAAAATAAAAAAATAATCTTTTTGAATTATTATAAGAAAAGTTGTAGCCAATTTAATTGTTGGGACGCCCATGTCACTATTGTGCAGAAAAGGTTAAGGGTATTTATTGTTATAAAGACTATTAACTCATACATATCTTGCATTTGTGTACTGTAAATTATCTAATTATTGATAAGTGGCATAATTTCAATGTTTTTTGGTTTAATACAATTAATGATTTATTGGAACCATTTGTTTTTGTTTTTTGCGAGGGATAAATTCTACCAGAGCCATTTATGAAAATGAAAAGTTTAATTTATATTGGCTTGATGGGTTTAAATTTTTTGGTAAGTTGCGGTTGAGAAACAGTAATAACATAAGAAATTACTTAATTTAATAAAATTTACTATTCCTAATATGATAAAAATTTATTAATTAACTAGTCTTTAAGAGCAGAAGTGAGTTACAGACATCAAATTTCATTTTTGTGTTTCCCAATGATAGTTAATTTGACATAACGAATTTTATGTCAAAAACATTCATTGTTCTATTTTTTATTCATCTTATTAGTACCAATCTTCAAAAGGCAGCTCTCAGAATTTTATGAGAATCTGTTCTTTTGTTTGTGTGTTATGGATCAAAACAATTTATTCTTTTAACTTTTCATTGTTTCTTGATGGAAAAAATATCGTTCAAACTAAATCAAGCCTTAAAAAGTGTTATGAGAACTCCGCTCCATAAAACGAATACTGAAAAAGTGAATAATAATAATTTAGATAAAGCCAATTTTGAATTGGAAACAAAGGTGCTTTCTTTTTTAAGACCGGGACTTTTCAGAACATTTTATTCAAATCAGATGAAAAAAGAATAATGCCCATTAAATGACCTATACATATATTGAAAGAGAGCATAAAAGCATTGCTCATTAAAATGTACTTAATTTAATATTCTTTAAGAATATTAAATTAAGTACAATTATAAGCTTTGACACACATATTATAATCCATAAAAAAACATAATTATCCACGATTATACTTCATGAATAAATAAGAAAAAACATTGCAAAGTTCTAAATTCAATTTTTCAGTGACTTCCTCCTTAATTGAACTCATTATTTTTTAAAATAAAAAAAGTGCACTAAAATTAAGCATACATATATATTAATTGCAAAGTACGTTTATTAATCCCTTGATAGATAAATTCATCATCGAAAATAAGATTTTTGCATCGAAATTCATCATACTAATACATGGATTCAAAAAAAATATATATATTATGAATGAATAAACTACTTTGAAAAAAAGAAAAAAAAACTCGCATAAAGTGAATTGATTGAATGTATGTATACAAAATTCGATATTAATATAATAATATAGCCTTCAAATTTCCAATATATTGAATATATTTAATATTGAAGCCTATATTTATTAGAAAATTAACCAGATTTAAAAAAAAAGTGCTAATGCATTGTATTTTTCAATCACATCTATTTGAATAAATGATACGAGTTAGTTTTTTTCTTATGGGGACAATACACAAGTACCAATAATGAAAAACATTATTAGAGTATTAGTGTTTTTTTTCTTGCAGTTTTTAACTTATATATAATAATTCATTATAAAATATTATAAATGATGTATGTGACTGTTTGATATAGATTGATACTTCAATTTCTTTTGAGAACTAAAAATGATTTATGTTATTTTAAATGTGAACAAAATGTTTGTATATTTTATGTTCTACATATTAAATGGAATATCTGTATAGCATAATTGGGATTTTAATCAATTATTTTCAAATGGGATTGTAATTCAATATATATATGTATATTTCTTTAAATGATGAATAATCGTAAATAAGTAATGATAACATTAATAGGGTTCTTACAAAATATTTGTAAACTCGGATTTTATTGGGACTATCTCAACTTATACAAGATTATTAACTCTGACAATGAAGTTTTATTTTTGGCTCTATTAGTTCGTTTATCTGTTGGTCAGAATCATAAAATCACAAAATTTACAGATCAATTTTGATATAACTTGGCATAAAGATTATACAGCGTGTGGCTATGGGTTAACAACGAATTTTGAGTGCCTGGGACAGCTGCACATACATAAGTAAGACTTTGTTTTTTGTTTTGACGACTAGTCAAATGTTTTTGCTGTCAGTTAAAAGAAATGGCATAAATCAACAAAGTATATATGCCACAATCGTGGAAAAGGTGGGGTGTCCTTTTTGTGATCCGCAATGAACGTGACAATGTTGAGATTCCCTAGTTTTAAGCCTGGACAAGTCATTTTTCTGGAGAGACAAGAAGGAAATCTAAGAGTCCGGAGGTGATTATGACTCTGTTCTATGCCACACTGCAAAGAAAACGAAGACCTGGTTGTCATATTTTTTTGTTACCTTGTTGGAAAAAATGTTTGACCTCTAAACTCACTGGTCCTCAATCCCATGGACTTCTTTTTGTGGGGCGCAGTTGAGCAAAACACCAACAGATCCTCCTGCAACACAGAATCCGAGCTCATGTCCAGGATCTTGAAGAAATTCTAGAATGTCCCAAAAGGAGATTGTCATAAAGACCTGTTCCCATTTACGAGGTCGAAACGAGGATGATATTGGCTCCAAAGGCGATTATATAGAATAATAATAAATTTTGTTTGACTCAGTTTTCATTTGACATTGGCTTTTGGTAAATTCTAAGGATCATTTAAGAGAAAATCCAATAACAAAAAAATTGTGTTTGTCGCTAAATAGATGTCGAACCAATGTATAAGCTTTCAGTAAAAGACCATATTGAGAAACAGAGCTCAAATTAATATAATTATGTAGGTTCATTAAATATGCTTCTGTTAGCAAAAAGCCAAGGTTTATATTAAATGTCAAAGTCACAGAAAAGGTCAAAAACGTAATATCGACCATCACTTCTGAACAAATTGATATACAAAACTGAAATCATCTCTTTGTGGCACACAGTACATACTTATAACGGGCAATATATTACATAAATTAAAGTATGAATCCAATAGATAATTAATTTGATTAAATTCAACAATGCACATTTTTGGTTTAACATGGAGAAAAAAAGGATATTTCATTTAGGAAAAATGACGATAGGTGGAAATATGTGATCTACAGAGTGCCCATTCCAGTATTTCTATGTTATTTGATTATAAATTTCCAAATTAACTACTTAATTATGTTCTCTAATATTCTAATTATCATCATTCTAATCAAACCAGATTCCTGCCCTCTGGGCGAATAAGTTGATCTTTTTTCATAAAACAAGACCGATTCCCCATGTCTCAAAGTTTTGTTTTTAAAGATATGGGCCTAAGATTTGAAAATTCTCAAAAAAAAACAAAAAAAACGGAGTATTATAACAGAAAAAGGGAGAACGTATATATTGAATACGAACTAAAAAAGGGAATTAGATAAATGAAGAAAGAAGAGGATTAGCTAGTTAACCTTAGTATGTATCTTCAATCTTCATTATTGTTAAAGAAGGAACATCAACATCGCAAATTGGCAATGGCAATGACAATAAATAAAATCCAAGGCCAAAAATTTGAAACAAAAATGCTTTGGTTTATATTTAGCGAAATTATTATTTTCACATTGTTAACTACATATATGTTGGATTTTCAAGAGTGTTAAAAGGGGGTGCAGGTTTGATTATGTTTACATCAAATGGACAAAAAAAACACGTTTTATACAAGGAGGTTTTACAATAAAAAAAATTGCCTATTATATAATTATATTCTATAGTAGATTGTTTTAGCTTAGAATTTTAACACAATCAAGCTAAATATTGATAAAATATTTTTATTGGTTATCTTTAAGATTGTGTGTTCGTCCTTCCATATTTATATAATTTCAAAAAAAATATATTTTTTTTATTGTCTTAGGTACAACTATATTTCCATTTTTATTTTATAAATACATTAGTTTTATATTTTTAACATAATATATAGAATGTTCTTCAAAATTATCATAAAATCCTTAGGCAATGGTGTTCTTGTACATCTAAATGTATATAACCTAACTTGTACTTTTGCAGTTGCGTATTTTATTAACACTTTTTATGGCCCAGTATAAAAATAATAAAAATCTGTATGCAAAAGACTCAACTTAAAATTGAAAACAAAAAAAAACTCAATTACTTGGTCCATTATACTAATTATATGAGTACGAAAATGTTGGGATGTCTCCAGTGATTCTTTACAGAAGAAACATGTTTTCTTGTCCGATGTTCTACCATATATACTATCCAAGGTTATTAAGTTTGTAATCACTCTGTACTTCATCCAAAATACTGAATAGTCTTTCATCCTATTAAGCTCCCCGACCAAAGTATTAATTTCTTCTTTATTTGACCTAAAAATTGATTTCGTTTTGATTTGCTTACTTTAAACATTCCCAGTTTATTGCTTCGTATCATTTTCATACAATTAAAAAAAACTACCTCAAAGGTTTATCTTCTCTTAAAAACAACCCTCTTTCCAAAATCTCATTTCCCGTAAATTCCCCATTTATATTAAAAACCTCTCCCAAGAAGATAAGATCTTTCTTCATATAAATGTATCCGATGTATATGGTATCTCAATCTGCTATTCTCTAAAACTGGTTCATCCCATTCCACTCTTTCTAAAACTTTCCCCGCCAATTTTCCCCTAATTGTTTCATTTACCCCCCCCGCCGAAATAGACTTATACCCTTAGTTATCGGTATAATTTTGCATAGTCCATTGCCTTTCACTCTCTGTAGTGCAGTGCCCATTATTTCAAGGAACCTTTGTTCCAGTATTTTATTCCATACGGAATCATTATCAAAAAATCGTTTGAACCATGTAAAACGCATCGTTTTCAAAAATCTTTAAATCATAATGTACCAAGCCTACCTAACTTCTTGGGAAAATTAATACAAGTCCAAGATATCCTTTTGCTTCTTTCTTCTGGCCCTAAAAAATTATGAAATATTTTGTCAATCTTCTTGCATAAAGTATCTGAAAAAAATGTCAGTTTTAAAATATGAGTTATTTTAGATCAAATTAGTGAATTCCATATTTGAATTCTAGCCAATATATTCTTATTTACAAAAATTGCGTGCTTTAAAGTTGGTTTTTTGGTTATTTTGCTCAATAATTTTCATGTTTTCAAAAACATCACTTCTATCCAAAGTTAAGTTATGAATGTTCCCAGCACTTTCATCCTAGGCGGACGCCCTTGAAGATGCTGACGTCACTGGCTGATATATATTCATCTTAGAAGTCATTCAACAAAGATTGTACCATAGATTGTCTGATTCTTAGGTTTTTTAAGGATTATGACTCCAAGAAAAAATTTTCCCAGCACTATATTCTGATTAAATTATTTTTTATCAACTATTTGAAACTACTTGTAGGAGAATCCATCAAGAATAATTTCTTGAAATAGAATAATAATGATACATTTCTACTTATATGTATGATTTGTACATAAAAATGTGAAAGTATTTTTAAGTATCTTTCTTTTGAAAATTTAATAAGAAGACCCATGAACAGTCAAAAGATGTCCATACACTAAAGGATAAGAATAAATGCATTCTTTGCAAATCTATTCTTTTGTATTACTATTGCTCAGATTTAAGATGGTCTATCTCTCATTGATATCATGTTGTGGTTTCCATTGTTTGTTTGTTTATTTCTTCTTCTTTTTATTTTTTGACATAAATAATACCAACCTGACAAGTCTATATATTTTTAGTCACTTATATATGTCCCTTTCTATTATTTTCTATCTCTGTTTATAAAAAATATATACTTTTGCTTTCTATCTTGTATTATCATCATTGTCATAAATTATGGGTCAGCCAAAAGTATCAGCACTATTTTTATTATGACGGCTACAAGAATAAATTAAAGGTTTTTTTTAACCAATGGTGATGTTTCTATGAATATATAACTGTCCTTTAGAACGGGTTTTTTTTCCGCGCTAAACTTCTTTTGAACTCCACAATCAACATATCTTTGCTACAAACATTCAAATTAACCAAATGGGCAAAATAACAGAGCGGCATTGTATGTATTGTAATGCATTGTGTGTTTCAAAAATATGTACTTATTCTAAGTTTTATCTCAAAAGAAACGCTTGCTAACTAAAAGTATAGTAATCCCTGTATTATAACATTTTTGTAATGATACTGCCCAACTTATAATAAAAAAGAAACTGTCATCAATTTCAACACTTATATACAACAAAAATGTTTGGTGCACATTTAAAAAAAAATATTAAGGTATATGTCATTTGTGTTTAAAGTAAGAGATTATCTCTCTTTTGTTGTTATAAGTACTACAAAGCTAATTTAATAAAAATGAGAAGGGAATAAAGTCGATTGAAAATATTATATTCATCCTCATTTAAAACAACATTTACCATATTACTGTGAATGCAACTCAGGCATCTTAAATTTCCTAATGAAAAGGGCACTCTATAAGTTTCAATGTACTTTAATTTAAAATAAGAAACATCTAAAACCGGCCCATAGGTTTAAATTTGAGACAGTGTATATTATCAAAAAAGATCATTTGTAACCAAAAATGGTTTGAACAATAAAATTTTGCTGATATGGTTTTTCAAAAATTGTTTTCACTAGAAAAACGGTTAATTCACTCGGGTTTCAATAGACTCCATAACCGAGTTGATCAAAATATTGTACTTGGAATTTAATGAAAATAAATGGGTAATAATTATTTAGAGAAGGAAAATGACGATATCATCTTAAATAATGGTTAAATTTAAAGAAGATTGTATAAGTACGTGTGTTGGAATTTAAAATCGGCACTTTATAATGTCCTGTCCATGTTATCGATCCTTAAAAAAGCTCCAATTTCTACAAGGTAGGACAGCAACTGTAATTAATGTATATTTTCTCATTACTAAGGAAAGGTTGTGTCAACAACTATGACCTTCAGGTGACGTGTGAAGACTGTGATTGATAATGAAAGTGGTCATATTGAGTGAAAAAAGTTTTACAAATACCTTATCTTCATGTTTTGTTAACATTTTTTTTTTTTTTTGCTATTATTGAAAATATACAATTATTCATGTATTTCTATATCAATCTCCCGAGTCTACGTTTTGCTGTCATATTCTGTATGAAGCCCTCTTACAGACATCTTTTTTGCTAATATTATAGTAGTAAAATACCTTTGTTTAATAGTTAATTTAGTTTAGTAAAACTTGAAGTACAGCACAGAAGTAGTTTCCAATTATTCTCAATTTAAGGCTAATTAAAGTACATGATGTTAAAAAAAAAAACTAGAAAATTTTACCTTATCTCAAAAATTATCAATTTCTTAATAAAAAACTAACATCAATAAGGCCAATTCATATTTTATTTAAAAAAGTTTCAATAGATATTTCAAACGATGTCGTATTTGTTGGGATTTTCCTTGTGGATGGCCCGTGAAATCCGAATGAAGTTGTTTTTTAACAGATACAAAGTTCAATTGCATACTGTGAACATATATTAGGATCTATCTAGCTGAAACTTTAGTGTAGACAAAAAGCTGACCGACTGCACTATTCTTGGCTCCGCTCTAGAGGCCTGACTTCTAGTATTTTTTCCTTAATAAGTTTAAAACGCCGTGGCTTTATTGGACGGTCAGCCATACTCATACTTGTGACTGAGTCTTTCTCCTAACTCCTCAAGTGTCTTCACCTTGTATACAAGGGTTTTACCACTTCTCTAGTCTTGCAAGTGTCCTTTACTTTGTGGCCATTGGCCAAGAGAGCTACAACACGTTCAGATTATATTTCAGTTTTTACTCGAAAATAATCTAAGAAAACTCTACATAATTTCAACATGAAGCACCTCGTTTGAAAGTCTTACTGTTATTATTTTTGATCAACTAGGACTTTAAGCGTCATATTCCTCTTAACCTTCCATAAATTGCGTTTTCTAAATTGCTTTTTATATATTATAAATCGATAATTGAAGGAAGGATAAATATATAAATAATAAATATATATGCGTAGAGTTGACAAAGAGGGTAAATAATGGGAAACAATGTAGATTTTTTAAGGACAACTCCATTTATCATCTGTGAACTTGTGTGTATTTTCCATTAAGTCAGAAAGATATACATACATAACAACACATATGTACGTTAAATGTACATAAATGTACCTGAGTTAGTACAATGAAGAATACTTATGATTCATTTATTTATATAATAAGCAAGAAATGGGATCATGGAAAAAGTATGCTCATATGTGTATATATTTGCAACTTTTTGTATCAACTAAGATTAATAGACATCTTTTTAAGGCAGAGTATAAAAGTTACTCTCTGAAACTTATCTATTTCCCTTAAAAGTATAAAAATCTTCTTCTTTTTTTTTTTGTCAATTTCAAAAATATACCTTTGTATTTGATTTGTCATTTCTAATAATCGTTTACTTGTGATTTCAATGTATTTTACATGTTATTATAAATTTTTGGAGTAATATGAAGATTTCAAATACTCTTTAACATTAATTATAACAAAGTTATCAGTTAATAACATTTTTGACACTCCATTTATATCAAAATTTAATATTTTGGTCGTATAAAAATAGATAAGAGATAGACTAAACTTTTGGACGTCAAGCTTGAGAAATGGGGTATTTAGACCTAAATTTGTAATTAGTAAAAATAATTTATAAATATACTTCATTTTTTTCAGCAGAAGTTGACGCAAAAACAAAATAAATAAACAAAATATTCCACCATAAAATAACAAGTTAGTCAAGCTAACAAACTCATACAACATTGACTACATAGTTTTTTTTCATAAGACATTTTTACCTAAACGTCAAAAGTATAGTATAAAATTGTCATTCATCTTCGTTCAAAGTGAAACAATATAAACTTCCATATAATATCCTCTCAATTATAATTTATAGATCTGAGATCTGAAATCCTTCCAGAGACTATCTGATGAAGTCTCAAAAAGTACAAGTTAGGTTTGTATCGTTTTTTTCTACATTGGGAGAGAACAACAACTACCTAAACAAAATCAAAAGAATTGTCCCTATCACTCTGTATTATAACCGTGCCATTAAGGATGTTACTACGCTCCACCAAATTTCTAACAAAAAGATAACCCTATCTCCCCTTCCCTGGATTCTAAAAAACAAGGCCACCTATTTCACAAAACCTGACTCCCAAAAACAAATATAGACATTGTTAAATACACTTTTTATTATACATAGATTGGATATTCTATGCTTTCGTCAGAGAAGTGAGGCTTAAGCATTTTTTTGTAATTTCTTATTTTATTTCAGTGTGACCTATTTATATTTAGGGATTATTTTGTTTTGATAATTTTTTCTTTGCACTTTTACATTATTTTTAAAATTACTTTTTTGAGAATGCCAATTTCTATATTTTATAAATACTAACTCAACATTCATAGCTTTTTATTATATTTGTTGGTCAATATAAATAAATAAAAAATAATTATTTTACGGAGCAAAAAGTTTTTAAAAATCTCGGGTAGTTATTTATAAAAGTCTAGTCAAATTGCACAAATATTAACTATTACCCATTGGATTTGTTTTTTTGACGAGAATAGCACATGCTTATTTTTGAATGACATAAGTCATTCAAAAATAGTGTATGTCAGAATATAATTAAATGTAGTTGTCCCTAAACCGCTGATCACCAAACTATAATTATATATTTTGTATAAAATTTCTTTCAATTTTGTTCCTAAAATATAAATTATAAACCGTTTTTATATATTTGAGCCCACATATACATGTTACCGTAAAAGTGAACACTTTCGAATTTTATTTGTAAGTCCTTGTTTAAATATAGACAACTTCTAGGGGTTTAATTTGCTCATAAGCAAAAAATATTTTGTTTCAGCATAAGTAATTAATCTTTTATATTCTAAAGAGTATTTACTTACTTCTAGAAGGTAGCAATATTATATCGATTTCCTTTAAAATTTACTTGAAACGAAAAAAGACTACACGAATTTAGGTGTTAAAATTTCCAAAATACATAAATAATTGGGTATCGAAAAAGAAAGTAAATAAATAAAATTATCATGGAGTATTAGTTTTTTTACAAAATGATCGTAAGTATATCTGCAAAATGGCACACCCCTCTCAATGATAATATTATTTAATATACATATATACATTTTCATGGCTTTTATTTGTGGGATTCATTTAATTTTAAAATACATCATAACACAACTATATAAATAACAAACGTCAGTAGGCAGGCATATCAAAAACAAAACAATAGCTTTATAATTGGAGGAAAAAAACATTTGTATTAAAAAATAATTTAGAAAAAAATGCTAAACGCTCAATAAAATACAAATATAATGTTTTGCAATATTTTATAACCCTTTAGTATAAATTTTTCCTGAATTACATTATCCAACAAAATCACACTTTTTTTATGAAATAAAACAGTGTATCCTCAACTTTAGTAAAATTTTATACCCTGATTCCAAATATGGCCATATTTTTTCTTTCAGAGCCTTTTGACCTTCATAAAAAGACCATACCTTTTTTGTTATTTTGGGCTATTTTTCATATTCAAACTTGTTTTTAGCCCTCGGTGTTAAAGATAGAATAAATTATGTTAATATATTTTAATGCGGAATCTTACATTTTTTTTAAGTATATATTTTCATTCTGAAAGTCTAAATTTTAATTCTAAAAAAAGAGATTCCCCTAAAATGCTCTATCGTAGTCAAATTGAGATAAGGGCACAATAATATTTAAAGTATAAAACACATTTTTGGATTGATTTCTGTCTCTAAATTTGCATGGCTTAGCTAGAGGAGAAGAAAATAGATTGAAACAAAGAGAGTGAGGAAGAAAAAGGAGGGAGTTAAAATTAAAAAATATGAAATGGGATCCCTTCTCAGAGTGGAATCCCGAATTTGGGATCGGTATTCATCAATGTGCAGGGAGGAATCCCTGATGAACTTCCCTTGAACGTCTGTCTTTTGGAATTCCTCACTCACTAAGGATCTGCAACGAGTCATCTTGTGTCTATATAGCTTCAAATAAGGATGTATGTGTGGTATGACTATTACTAATGAATTTTGGATTCATTTTAAAACGATAAATCTAATTTCTGTGTTTAATCTTGGATCGGTCTTGATGAATAGAGGTGTGCTGCTGTAGTTGTAACTAACTGTTATTTACCTAATCAATGTGGAGGCATCTAAGCATCATGGATGAAGGAACCTTTGATATGTGATACTAAAATTTTTGGATAGCGTCTCCTATTTAAATAGATCAAAAATTATGTTATCAACTTTTTTAGAGCCTTTTCACTGACGTCATGAATTGTACCGTAATTGAAGGAGTTGTCATTTTGGAGGCTCAAAGTTGATATTTTGACAAAATAAAATGGATACTTTTACAATAAATCTTTATGAAACTTCATCAATTCGCTTATTAAAAAAAAAAGACTTAACACTTACAGTGAATATTACTTTATGCCAACGATCAACACTGATATTTGAATATAATTAAGGAAAAATGTACTGAAAATCTCTATAAAAAGTCAAAATTTGTACAATCGTTATTCTTTTTTGAGCGATTGGGGACAAGAAAGATTGGGTATTGGATAAAAATATATTATTCGTTCCATTATAATAGTCTATTTTAATCTTCAACATAGAAATAGAAATGTTTGACGATGTAATAACATATTTTTAATACACTTAATATATAAGAAAATTAGCCAATAAAGAGAAAGATTTTTGATGACAATAAATTCATGTGGTGGTTCTCTAAAGTCTTTGGGTGTTAACCAAAATGAGATTAGGAAATTCTCTTCTGGGTCATACTAATTGACTTAAATTGAATTTGAATGTAAATATTATAAACGTGATAATTAGTTGACGTTTGAATATATCTACATATTATATAATCTAATAATTGTTATTTGCTCATTTTAAAGTTTGCATCCAAACTGATTGTGGCATTCCTCATTATCTGATGTAAGTGCTCATGAGAGAGTATAGTACTATATTTATTCTTCACCACATTGATCTCAGAGAAAACTGACTCGCAGAACCATTTTGATACGAACATTCCACAAAACGAAGATCCAATTGCTTATTACGATAAACGAAATTCATACAATATGTACATTAGGTTCAACAATCCTACAAGTTAAACAGTGGAATATATATATATATATATATCTTAATGCAATTACTTGAGGGATTTTTTCTTGATATATAATTTAAATGATAATTAATAGGATATTAAATATCAAATTAAGTAAATATTGTCTTTAAATTAAAAAATAAGGTAATATTTTGTTGAATTAAAGTTATTTTTTTGATAAAATCATTATTTCTAACTAATGACTATTTCTAATATAACAAAATTAAAATATGATAATTTGAGAAATTGTTATTACTACTTAATATTTATCTATAAATGAAACATAGAAATACAGCTATTGTGTATAATATAATTTTGAGGTTAGTAAATAAAAGCATATTTTCAACAAAAAAAATCGATATATCTAAATGTTCAATACTCTGTTTTTACAAATAATTTATGGATGAATATTCAACACAAGTTTGTTTTTTTTGTTTTTGCCTTTATTGTATGTACCTAAGTATATTTAAAAATAAGGATTGGGAGAAATGGTTAAAAAAATAAAATATTATATTTACTCAAACTATGTATTATTTATTGATAAATTACGTCTGGAAAATGTTACAAAAATAGGCAAAGCTTTAAAAAATAGCATAATATTGTTAAATACAATTTTTACTTAGTTGATTATTTCGGATTTTACTTTTGAGGTATGTTCATTTTCTGAGCTAATGTTTTCTGTAAAAATTTTCCAATTTAGAGATCCATTGAGCCATCATTAATTGCAATCGATTTTGGGTTATTTATGAAAAAGTCTTCCGAAATATATCACTTTTCATACGCTTTACTATTGGTTTAGATACGTCAACATCTACGCCAATGGAGGCACTGCAGATATTCTCCACGCTGTGTATTCTGTATTGAGCTTGTATGTTAGGTCAGGATTCAGCGAAGAGAGTCTCACCAGTAGACAGGAAGAAGTTGATGACACAACAAAATTGTCAATTCTGTCTTTATTACCGACGTGGTCTTTGAAGTCAAAGAGTAGCAGGAGGTGATTGTAAAGTCCTGGTTGAATGTCAGCTTCCTTGTTAGGAAGAAGGCTCTGTACCTGACCATAAGGTCATACCAACGCAAGCTTGGTGTAAGGAAAACTTCTTTGGCCTCCAAACGGATTGCTAACCACTGTACTATTGATTATGGGGTTTCGTGTAGAGCAAAGCCTGCAAAGTCTCTTACAGCAAGGTCTTTTTTGAAAAGGAGTGAGGTAATATGTTCAATGACTACGTCGTCAAGGTGTGCAAGTTCTTCAGACCCAGACTTGAGGCCATGGTGGCTGTAGAACGATAACATTTTGATAAATAATTGTTGATATTAAATGGTATAATTTTAATAAAAAATACCAACGACACTATATACATATGTTCTTGATAAAGTTATTTAAATCTTATTATCAATAACAGTACGATTTGCTTACACACACTGAATGTTTATGTAGAGTTAAATGTGAGTTAATCAAGGGTTCTATAGACTTTTTTAATATAACGTAGTGATTAAATAAACTTCCACATTCTTATAGGTATATTATATTTTGCTATAATTGACACGTCTAGTCATCATATTTAATTAACTTCCATTGCTTGTTATGCTTTGGTATTTTGATAATTTATGAATAGTTGACTAATTCATATATGAAATAGAGATTCGGGAGGTTAGAACGTTAAAAAAGAAGAAAAAAAATGAACAAAAAGAAATATATATCCGAGTATATATAATTTTGGCAAAGTGCTCATTGAAAATTGCACTTTATAAATTGTTTATTTTTGGGAGAAGATATGGTTTGGATTAAAGAAGTGATTTAGATGCTTGCTTAATATGTATACATATATTCATAAGTTATAATATTATTTTTATTCTAAATATTAGGAATAAGCAATAAAATTTAATTTATGCTCTTTTGAATAATCTTATTTTATTTTGTATTAAAGCCATATTTATTTGCAAAAAATATAAAAAGAAAGAGTCCATTCCATCTTTTAAAAGACCATTAAATATAAATTGATTTTGAAATTCATTTTAAATTTAAGCTAAAAAACAATCGTTTCATTATTATATTATCTACTTTCAATAAAGTATTAACTTTTTTTTGGACCATGTTTGTTAAAAATTATTACATAATTTAGATATACATTTCTAAAGTAAATACTTTGGGTTGAACGTTATTTACAACGGACATTTATTGGTCTTTTTCTGCGAAAATGTCAATTATACATATATAGCTTTAATGTTTTATATTTTTATTGGTAAAATAAATTATTTACTATTCCCCGGAACCATTTTGTGAATAAATGGGCTATTGGGTTTTAAATCAACTTTATAATAGGAAAATTATTTTGCATTAACAATTAAATTAAGCCTACTAATATTCTTATAAATGCAATTAAATATTTAGTTTTTTTATACATCTCTTTTGATAATTTTATATCATTTTTAAAAATAGTGACCATGTAAATTAATTTTGCTAATTACTCATATGTACCCATTTTGTATATACATAAAGGTTTATTATAAAAGAACCCAAATATTATATGAAATTATAAGCCCCAGTGACTTTTTGATTATACATTTGAGGGGGGTTGAAAAGTTTTCAACCTGAACGTGAATATGGCAGCACCCGTAAAAATATTGTACATTTATCTAGCATCTGTTGAGAGATACTCACGAAAGTTACAACCATTTTGGACGTGCATTTGTTATGTAACAGTCGTTTGATTGAGTTGATGGGAGTGTTTTGTAAAAATGGACAAAATTAAGTATAGAAGCGTTATTAAATATTTGTTTTTGTAAGTGTAAACTTTAAATAAATTGAAACAGTAGCAGACATATAAAGGCTTGTTGTGTTGAGATTTGACGCGTCAAAGTCAAATTTAACTCGAAGTATTTGAGTCTAAAGCAAAGAGTGTTTCATGAACAATTATTTAGAATAGAAAAATGCCGAGTTTTACTTGGAAATGTTAGAGATATGAAAACATTGCTGGAAGAAGTTTGTAGTTTTACATTTAGACTATGTTAAACAATAAAAACAAGGTATTGTATCATTGTTAGATCGGAAACTTTCCAGGCCACCATCGTACTTATTCAAAGGTAGATGACCTCATTCAGAATGTAAGTAGTTTCCAAGTTTCTACAAATATTAATCTCATATAGTTTCTTAAGTCAAAGTGTTAGAAAAAAAATCCTTATAAACTCTTTGTTACTTTCCTGAAGTCTTTGGAAACCCCAGTTTTATAAAAAGTGGAGGTATTTTCTTATTCACGCGCTTCTATTGCTTCTCTTCCAAAAGTATGTATCTCTTTTTTCTAAAAGATATTCTCAATTATTCATTCTAATCCATTTTATTTTTTGGTGCGCCAGCAAAAAAACAATATTGAACAAAAACCAAGACGAAGAGTAAATCTAACATAAGTTTTATACTTTTCTAGACTTATTTAAAACATTTATAGGCTTTATTTTCAAAATTGTTGGTGTAGTTAAATTACCCATAAACTATGTTTATTTGATTTAAGATACTTATATTGGAACCCAATATGCAGTGCCTCCAAGCAATTAATATAAATAATTGGTAGATAGAAATTGACGATAGTTTCTATATGAATAGAAATATAATCCACCCTCAATAGTTAAAAAAAAATCATTTGAGCTTTTTTTGTGTAGACTTACAAAAAAAAAAACATTATAATTTATCGTGGATGATGAAATCTTTTAAAAAGAGAAACGAATAAGAATTTATACAAAATACGTAATATTCACGGAACCTCTGTACTGTTGTATTTTCCCAATTCCGTTTATTGATTTCAAATACATTTATTGGTTACTAAAATTGTGTAGGTCACTCAGTGATCATCTTTATAAATTAGCTTCAATTTTATTCCGTAGAATCGATCGGTTGTTTATGCACTTTTCATATGTGAAAAAAAGAAACGGAAAAAGGGCATAATGATTAATGCAACTAGATATACGTCCCAGTGTACAGTGACCATTTTACTATCTGTTGGATAACGCAGTGTATTCAAAGCTAATTGTAAAAAGGGAATAAGATATGAAAAATTTGGCAAATTAAAAATAAATGGTTAGGAAAATGGGCACTCGGTAGAGTGCAAACATCTGCCCATGCTCCTTGTTCCGAAATTGTTTGATTTTTTTTTTTTATGTAAAGCATTTTTATTATATCTACATAACAACACCAATTTAAGGTCTCTCTACCTCGGATATGTTCCAAAGTTACGGTCGATTATGTATTTTGAACATTTTGTACTAACTTGACTTCTCAAAATTTAATGGTATTTTACTGTGCATATGGTATTCGTACCAAGTAAGATACAAATCAATTTGTAACTTTTGTCGAAGTTCATGTGACCAAGAGAAGCAAAAACATATAAGTTCGTTAGCGGAGGTAAAAAAGGATTTAAGTTATTATGAGAAAATCTGTACTTAAAAATATTTGTCTATATAGATATTTTGTTTATGTCGTTATAAATTAATCTTTCTAATATTAGGATTATTTTGTTTATGTAACGACTTCTAAATAAATATATCCATTTCCTGTTTTTTTCTTAATGACATATCCATTATCATCGTATAAGGGGGAAAAAAGTAAAAATATACGTAATAATAATGATAATAACAGTATAGGAGGAATTCGACCTCCTCCCTCCCTTCTTTTCCTTAAAAAAAAAAGAGGAAAAAAAGTCTTTTTCAATTATGGAGAGGATTCAATTGTGCCAAGAAAGAAAAATATATAAATGATTTTCTAGATAGGTTTATATACTATATTAAAAAGATAAGTGGATACTCGATAGTGTGTTACAACAACAGCGGAGTAAAATTAAAACGTCAAGAAGATAAACCGAATAATGAAACTAACTCGCAAATACAAATATGTACTTACTGATCATAGTTGATTTAAAACACTTCAAAAAAATATGCTAGGATTCAATATTTTTCTAAAAAAATAATCTTCAAGACATTCGGTATGTATAAAAAAAAATTGCTATATGTACCCTGCCAATTTAAAGAATATTTTTGAAGATCGTGGCTTAGCTTTCACGGCAATTCATTAGATAATCTGCAATGCCATGCAAAAAGAGAAAGATGCACAAATCTCACTATATATCTAGCATAGAAATATGCAGGAATTACTTGGATGTCAATTATCAATTCGCTTCTGAGTCCAATGTGGACTACACTTGTAACTCTGAAATAAATGTAAGGTTACGCTCCGATATCTGAAGGCCGTATGAATGGGGTACCACCCTGTTATGATGTATTCTTGAGCGAATTTTAATTTTAATGAGACGTTCGGCAGACATTATTCTCCAAGACGCCCTAAACTGCTAAGTCCAGAGGTTTGAGGTCAGATAAAAAGTTGGGCGTATATTTTGCTTACAGAAATGTAGGATAATTAGGTTCAGTATACAAATTTCAACACCCTTCTCTTTCTACATGGAAGACTTGATGTTTTAGGCAGTATGATTGGAGATACTAACTGGCACAGGAGCCTTCTTGAGTTTAACTCCAGCGTAGAGAAAATCGCACACGCGTTGCTTTTTTGTTGTTTCTCCGATATTTAACAACTAAGAGACATTAGATAAGAAAGACTTGTTTATTTTGGCTTCAATTGTTTAGCTGAGTATTGAAACCTCATAACAAACGTGTTTAAATGGAACTGTCAATTTTGGGTCCCTAATCTGTACCTAATTTTGGTTGAATAAAATTATCTATGTATGGGCAATTAACAATTTATTATAGCTCTTCACGGCTCAAATTTCTATGACTCGAAATGAATAAAATTAAATGTACAAAGTTTTATGGCCGTAATATTTTTCTGTCGATTTTATATTTCTATAATTACATATTATAAAACGACTATAATGAGAAAGATAAAGTAATTTAACCAAATAAGTTCATTGTTTTTCGGCTAAATTATAAGAATACATACTTTTACCATAGTAATTATGAAATAAATAAGTATCTTACTCAAAGAATAAGAAAATACTTTTGACACACACATGGCTAATTAAATAAGATTATTTTTTTTAAATACATTACAGAACTAACTTTGAAAACTAATATTACTTTGTTGAAGGGAAACTGTATTTTAATTAAAATATCTTATAACGTGTTATTAAATTATACCTAGAAGCACATATATGCACATACTTAGTAAATCAAGTCTAAAATAAATCAGAAACAAAATTGATGTTAAAAATAGTTTGTTATCAATTTTTTTTGTTATAATTAATATAGTTTTTCTTATCATTCATGTAATAATTTAAAAAGGACTATAATTTAAATCTTCAATATAGCTTTCTAAAATGTAAATCAATAATTCAAAAAATTAACACCTGAATAAAAATTTTATGGATAAATGTAGATGTATTTAGAAATACAAATTTCTTATGTTATAAAATTCAAATAATCTTAAAGATTGTAGAATATTATTTGTTTTTTTATGTTTTCCCACAGCCTTTGCATAGCTTAAAAAACCAATGATATTTTTCGCAATTTGTAACTGAGAAGTGAATTTCCTCCCATCATGAATTCCCTTCATTAGATAAATTATTTTCCTCTCCCAAGCCAAAGAATGAGATAAATTTTTTTACCCTCTGTTAGTGAGTTAGGATTTTGTATACCCAAAATTTATAAAAGTGCTTCTTTTTCTTTTAAATTTACATATTATAGCTAATACTGTTTAAAATATATATCAAACAGTAAATTCAATTATATTCAATCTTTATTTATCTTGATAATACCTTGTGTAGGATTTATGCGTATGCATCGGAATTTCTAATCGAGATTTAGTGAATTTATTATAATCGTTCAGCTATTTATCATGCAATTAAACACGTTATATTATTGGAGTTTCTTTTTTACCCAGTTCACTTACCCCAAATGAAATTTCAGATACCATTGCATAAGAAACAGGGGAATTTTTGATGTTCTCTGAAGAGAAAAAAAAAAGTATATTATTAAAATAGGAATCAAGTCGTGAACTGTAAGGATGCTTTCAAGCTTCTCCGGTCCTCGAAGGTTTTTTGAAAAAATACTGTCTATATCGATTCTGTTGGATGATATAAAAAGTACTATTAGTGTAAATTCTCAGAGTTCATGACTAAACAATTATTTGTATAGCTGCCCATTGACTAGATATCGCACGATTGAAATCATTAGAGATATGATAAACAAATATTAGAATATTATAAATTAAGGATTTCATGATAAAACATATCCAAAAAATGTATGCCTCTTCATAATATCAACAAATAACTTTCCACATATCTTAGGAAGAATATCCACCAATAAAGATAATCCCACTACTAATTGCTTGCAGGGTCTTTTTAAGCCGGAAGTATATCTGTTATGTAAAAGTATTTGGAGCCAAATTTCTTCCTCTTTCTTAGCTTTATCAGGAAATTGAACGTTAGCAGACACTACATATATTAATTGCAACACAAGTTTGGTATTATACAGAAGGAAAATATTTTTTTCAAATCAAACTTTATAGTAACATACATTGCTCAAAAGAGAGATCTATAGTAAGAGTGTATCAAATACATGTCTTACTAAATAAATTTCAACAACTTTCATCAAAGAAACATAATAATTTTATAACCTTTTGAGGTACATACATATGAACTTTAACTAATATACTAAAACTTCAATTACATACATTAAGATGGAGCTCGGGTTACAAAAATAATTATAGAAAAATTAATTTATACGACAAAACTTTTTTTTTCTTTTATTTCCAAAGAAAAGAAAACTTTAAAAGTCACCAAGTGAAGAGATAAAAGAAAAGATTTTTTTTTTTTTTTTTTTTTTTTTTGATGAAAAACTTTCAGAGTTCCATTTGTTGTTCATTCAATTATATTATATATATTATGAACACTCCTCTCAGCTAAATTAGAAAGAAATCATATTTATGAGACAAATGGGGATAGATTTAATCACACATAGACACACAAATAAAGATACTAAAATCATAGTTTTGTTCTCCCCTACGAGCATGAAGATGATAATTTTGTTACAAAGGGGTGAATTAAAAAACACAACCCTTTTTAGCTTAATACTCCTATTTTATAAATTATAACTTTCGGGGAGTTTATCCCTCGCTTAGGCTTTTATGAAAGTATATGAAGGGGCGTTAAGAATCATCATTTACATATTTTTGGCATTGGTTTTTTCTCTTCTTATATATATATTCTTAAGTGTGTCATCTATGTAGCTCATTTCAGTTCGGCTCAATCATTCGATCTACTAAAAAAGTGATGGGGGGGAAGAAAAAAATTAATTATTTTTAGATGATGCCTTCACTAATGATAACATCATAATCATCATAAAATAAATATAACGAAGGAGAAGAATAATTTCTATTGGAAGACATTCTTTGTAGGTCTTACACAAATTAGTAGAAATGAAAAATTAAGTCATTTTATAACATATAACGTTCACATAGAAAGGAAAGAAGATTACTCAAATATCGCTGAATATGCAAGTATCATGGGTACAGTTGTAAATTCTAAGCACTTTTAGCCACGCTAACAATTAAAAGACTGTTTTGGGGCACATCAGTTTTGCTTTCATGAAGTATTATTATACTAGCTGCAATGAGTTATTAGAGGAAGAAAATAACAAAAATTTCACTTCAAATCGAACAAGGGTTTTCATTTATAACTTCGCAACAAACCCTGAGTGTTATTCTTCATTTTCCATGACCACACGTACAGATGGTTACTATATACTTGGATGTTCTCTCCTCAAAAATGAAAGAATAATGATAACAGCTTTATAAATAAGAAGCTCATTTCAGATTGCCAACTACAAAAAACTAACTCGCACTATATTCTTGGAGTTTACATCTCTAATCACCATATTCACAACTTTTTACTTCAAAATATACTCATACATGCATACCTCAGATTGTCAAGTACTTTGATTAATGGAGGGCATATGTAGAATGCTAGTTTGTTTCATTTGGAAGATAACAAATTATGCTATGGATTACACATCATTTTTTTTGCACTTTATTAATTCACATGTATACTAATTGAAAACAATTGAACTCACAGTATGAAATGTGTTTTTAATCTGGAATGCTTTATTTATCCTTTTTAAAATGAAACACTTATTTTTGAAAGAATAAATACCAAAAACCATAAGCAATACTACAAAAAATATAATTTATATCAACTTTTGAGTTAGAATTTAAATAAAAGGCTTCTTTTTACTGGTGTTCCTTCTAAAGTTATTGAAATAGACAATATTTTTTGAGCATACAAGGAATTATCCCATGCTTTTCATTATAAAGTATTTAACCCGTCTATTAATTTTTTTTTTTTTTTTTTTTTTTTTGACTTGAATGGAAAATATAATATAGTATTTTTTCAACTACATTCTATGGATTCCGAAAGTATTTTAATTTAATATTTGATCTATTCAAAAAATTAATGAATCACTGTTCTAGAAGTACTATTGGCAAATAAAAAATATAACTTATTATATACTATTTATCAAATAGAAAAGTAGGTCAAATATTGAAAAAATAAAGAGAATAAATAGTTTTTTATATATTGTTACGGGATAAAGCAACTCTGCATTACAAGAAATCCTTTCAACTCTTGTCTTTCGAAAATATAGAGTAGTTGTAACCAATATTGCCTGAGAGAATGAGAAATTAAAACTAAATATGAATTATGTTTCATATAAAATAAAGACCGTAAAATTTAAAGATTTATTGACACTGCTTTTTTAAAAGGAAATTATAAGGGTTACAGAAAAAGACATATTCAAATTAATCTGTCCTTTGCTCAACTTTCATATTATAAAAAAAAATTATTTGTCTTATTCTCTCTGGTCTTTTTTTCTTCTATAAACATTATAATTTGATTTTTTTTTTAAAGTGTGCAATAATAATTATTAAAATTTTTAGGTCACTTTTTTGTTTTAAATGAATTAGTCGTTTGTAAGTTAAAAAATTATTTTTAATAAATATGTTATCTTAAAGCTGCCACGGCCGTTAAGGCTTAAAAATTGTTACTATGATCATCTCTTTTGCCTTGAAAAGCCACCTAATATATTTCAGCAAAATCCAATGATTTTTTTGGCCGTGATTCCCAGACAAACACACAGACATTTTGATCTCATTTTATGTTAAGTTAAAAGGTCTGAGCGTTTTTTGCTAGTTCTCTTTTGTGAGCAATATATTATGATTTTCACATTGTATTAAAAAAAAAAAAACTTAAAGTACGCGTCAAGTTTAAGAGTACACTTAAAAAAATCATGTACAGTTTTGTGTTTGGTGAAGCCCGTTTTAGGTTACAACGCTCCAAAATGGAAGTAAAAAAATAGAAAATTTGATATATTCTTCAGTATTACTACGATTAAGGTAAAAGGCGGAGTAGGCGGCCAAAAAAAGAAAAATGATGTTGATGGGCGCAATGCAGTATCGAATACAAAACTAAAGCGGTGGTTCCAACAATTCAGTTCTGGTAATATGGACATAATAATGTCCATAAAAACATAAAATAATGAAAATCGTCAAGTTCGACAGTCAAGTGAATTCTGATTCCATTGCCGGGACCTGAAGACTAGCCAGAAAACCGTTTGGACCACATAAATCGGATAATCCTAACTAAATTAATGTTATTGTAAAAATAAGGCAAAAAAACGTTCTTAACTTTTTACTTCACCTATTATATTGAATCAGTATTTGATACTAGACAATTTCAAATGTATCCTATAAATGACATTTTGAGTATTATTAAAGTTTTCCAGTAATTTTATTACTATTCTGTAATTACCTGTTGTGGTTAGTGGTTTTTATATGTATGGAGCTACATGTTGCTTTTAAAAGTTTGGTTTGGTGCAAAAAAAAATTTTAATGAATTATTTTAAAACAATTACAACCATTATGCATATTATAGATGGATTTCTAAAAAATAGACACTTTTGAGTTGCTGACAAAATATGCTCTGCTGATATACTAAAACACACATTTAAATTTTAAGAATACATTCAAATACGGATAAAAGAACTAATATTTTCATCCATATACATAAAGTATATTTCTTTCTCTAGGAATGAACGGGGCACGAACCTACGCACCTTGAGTTCATTCTCTTGAGTGCGTTGTCCATTGAATTATGTCGATTTCAAGGATTTTTAGCTTATCTTTCAGCAAATGTGTTGTTTTTTTTGTGTTTTTTTTTAGGGGGGTAGTCATTATATGTTAGCGTATCGATTAAAAAATAATGTGAAATGAATTTAAGAAGAAACATTAAGCTAAAAAATATTGGCGCAGCTTAGGAATTTTTACCTATAAAAGAGAAAAACTTTTCATTTTTGTAAATTCCTTTGAAGTTAGTACCAATAAAGAGAAGAAAATGTGGGCTTATTGCGGATTTTTTTCTTGATTTTTCCACTATGTGAAGTATTTTATTAATTTAAAAATTGGTATCTGAGATAACATTGGCTATAGTCATATTTTTTGTATATTCGGATTTAATTATATTTGGAAATAAACAATTTAGCTGTCATGAATTTCCATTAGATTAAATACAAGCAGTTATGAGAGGGTGTGAAAAGAAATAAACCCAAATATCACTTTGCATCTAGCAAGGATATACAATACGTATGTAGGGAGGAATTACATCGACGCCGAACTTACATTTAGTCTGAGTGCAACAACAACTTAGAAGGTGTAATTACCCGACCATTCATCAGTGTTAATTATTTTTGTATTTAATTAGTGAACGCATTTTTAACTCAGAGTTTCTTTTCTAAATAATTTAACAAATAATAATAAGAGTTTTGGAAAATAAAAAGCACTATTCATATTTCAACAAAGACAAAAAAAAGGCACAAGTAAGGGCATAATTTTTACAAATTTAACAATATCAACCAGTTCAGTATATAAAATTAGTTCATATTTACTATGAACTAAGTTGACGTTTATAAGAAAGTACAACACATGTTCTATCTGGATGACTAAGCATTTACGTCAAAGAACCTTTTTAATAAAAAGTATAACTATTACTAAACAGTCAAAGTATATTTAATATGAATATATCTAATGATGAAGTATATCATTGTAATTCTAATAGATGGATGAGAATTAAGATGAAGCTAAATGACATAGATTTATATTGAAAAGTTTGACACAATAAAATAATGATTTTTTTACTTACGTACATCTGTCATAAGTTGCATTTATGGTTCTAAATATGATTATTTATAAAGTGAGTAAAAATTTGAAACCTAGGACAACAACGCAGAATAGTTGTCAAAATACATTTATCCATATTATAATTTGATCAATGTGAGCCGTTCAATCCGCTAATAATTATAGGTAGTTAAAGAATAATCAATGAACGGACAAAGTTTTATGATTATTACATAGTGAGATTTTTCCTCCTAATAAATAGTTATTTTGTTTGGGGGGAAAAAAATATATCTTCCTTTTTCCTTCCTACTATGGCCTGCTAATAAATATACTTTTTTTCTTGTAAGATCAATATAAAAAAGAGCTTCATCTTTAAAATATTTTGACAGCTTTATCTTAATTTGACAAAGATATATGGCATTTTTGAAATAGGAATTTTTCAAAAAAAAAGTTTTGGATTTTGAACTATTAAATGAAATTTTTTTAAGCTTTCTTGATTTATTATTGTTGGAAATATAAGCATCTGAAGAAAGCTCACGCATTTTGAACTTTAAACAAAGATAACTTGAGTTCCAGGAATGGTAAAGAAATTCTAAAATTGTTTCAGAAACTTTTGAAATTAGACTTTGAAATATATTCGAATAATGTATCTCTATCTTCAACATCATACCTTAAATAAGCTTTGAATCTTAAAAATTCCGGAAAAAAATTTGGTAATTTTTTATGGCAAGAGACTTATAGATAAAAATTGAAGCCATATATGAAATCAGGTGATAAAATTATACTAACTTCAGTATATCATGTTCTTGTGGAAAAGAAAGTGTGATTTGTGTCATCAACATTTCTTTTAAAAAAACGAAAACCAGATCAAATCTTACCTCTCTAGTTTAAATACAAGTACAGAAAATGACATTTGAGAATGATCTACGAATTTCCATTCCTGCACTCGAAGCAGTTGGGCGTCTCCAGCACCACCGTCTACGCCGTCAACAAGTCCCGAACGTTGGAAAAGAAGAGGGTTCTTTCAAAAAGGCTAAACTGGATACGGAGAGGTTAAAGAAAACAGCCCAGATCAATCTGTTCAAGTCCGTTACGGACAATGCAAGAGATCTCAGTATTTCACACCAGACTGTTCAGAGAGCTATCAAAAAAGTATGTGGAAAAAAGCCTTGTGAGGGTGGAGAGGCCTCTTTTGCCACCAGCAATTAAAGAAACCCATCTCCTCTGTTGAAAGACTCTTTTGAATGAGTCTGTTGAGTTCTTTTTGACATGAACTACATCCTCAGAAGGTACCAAGCCTTCCACCGCCTATATGCCATCATTACCGCTAAGGGCAGTTACACTTATGATTAAGAGAGCTCAGATACACATTTATTTATACTATTAATTTTGACGAAATTCTATTGTTAGTTAATAAAATGTATCTTGTTGAAGTTTAAAATTCAAAGTGTTTAGATTTTAATGGACCACTCGGTACATATTGTGGTCAATAACAAGCTCTGTATTCAAATTTATGGGATAAATTATTATAGCCAATTTATAAAATTTTATTTGGAGCTAATATGATCTTCAAGTAAAATACATATGTTTATATATATATTATTAATTTTATTGTATTTTATACATTGTATTTTACTCTCCCAACACGATCGTGTAAATTAAAATATAAATTTTTTCATGGTCCTGATGAATTTTTATAACTTTATCCCATTACAGACAATATTTATTTTGGACAATTAAAGACGATTCGGGGATATATTTCATCTATTAATGACTCAAATAAGATAATTATTTTTATAATAACTAATTCATTGTAAGTTCCAGTACAAATTGTACCTTTGCAACGTCTTAACTGAGGAGAAGACAATTGTCGCCTCTCATGTTTTTGCTACCTATTATCTCAAGAATAGATTAAGACGGTGTCAATATGATGGGAAAATTATAAACATGACAGATATACATTTGTTTTAGATTTCATACGTTGACAGGCTTGAACAGGAGAGTTACTACTAACCCATTAAATATAGCCCACTACCCTTTCCTTCGTCTACTTATCCCTCAATAGACAGCTCTTATTGCATCCAAGAGATCAATTCTTCCAATGCCCTTGTTATATTTAAAAGTACTTTAAGGAAATGTCAGGGTCATACACTTTTTTCAACTCCTTTCTACTCCCTTCTGTATAGAACAGGAAATATCTTTGAACCTGCACACTAACATTTTGTTAACGCCTAATTTCAAAATCGAATAAAAATGTACAAAATGATCCTGAGCAACATTATGGATCTTTTATAATAAATTTAATATTTAACTAAAGTACTCAAGACGATGGATAAGCAAACATTATTAGTAAATAAGTAAATTTTTCATTTAGATTTAAAAATTAATACATATATGCGCTGGTAAATTAATTAACCTACCATCTGTAATCGATTAAATAATATTTGCTGTTCTTTTAAAGATTCAATAGAATCATTTGTTAATAAAAATTGACGATGAATCGTCAAAAAACACAACTGGATTCCATACTCAACTTTGAGAAAAAAAAATTATAGTTTTTTTGTGTGTTGATGGGGTATACATATAGTGTGTTTATATAATGACAATTGATTGGTTCAATCATTTCTAGGAATGTAATTCATTCAAAAAAATCATCATTACATAAAGAAAGAAAAAGGGGAGTCTTTTGAAGATCTTTCATAGAAGGGATTATACATTATACATATATAAGTTGAAATATGATGAAAATTCCATTTTTTTTTTCTGGGCTAAAACCCTTTTTTTCATTTCTTATATTCTTAATAATAATATGTAAAAAGATTTTTTTTTTTTTGGTTCAATATATGATGGTAAAAACCATCGAAGGGGAATATTCTTTTTGTGTATAGTGGTTGTTCTTAATGTATGTCTGTATGAAGGGGACTTTAAATAACTAACGTTCTAGAAAATTATTATTGTTCTTTCTCGTATTATGTATGTAATTTATATGTATAAATTTTTAAAAGGATATGAAGATGTTAATGACTCACTTGTACAAAGACTATCATCTATCAATGGTTGGTTGTTTGTGGTGGTGGTGGTAGATGTTTTGGTGGGTTTTTTTTTTTTTTTTTGTTTCTTTTTCAAAAAAAAAGTCTTCTATATAGTATGTGTTTGTATACATGGAAAAGTTTGGTGTTATAAATTTGATTTATTCATGTACATATGTAACGTACTATATACACATATATATTTGCATAACCAGGCACAATTTAAATCATAAATCACTTTCTCTTTGTTGAGAAAAATTATAAAAAAGGAGAGAAATGACAAAAGGGTTGCAATTCCTTGTATACTCGTATATACATATTTCTAAGTATGAAGATTTTTTTTTAAATAAATACATAAAGTTAATTGTTGCCAATTCTTTTTATATAAATGGGCCTTTGCATCTTGAAAGATCAAAGACGAATATTCTAATCTTAACTTTTTGGTATTTAAAAAAAAAAAAAAAAAAAAAAAAAATACTATTTACAGATTTAAATATTATAAGGTTTGTAAGATACAAAACACAATTTTAAATTAAATTATAAAAACTAACAAATATACAAGATGGCCGGAAATAACCTTAAAAAATTGAAGGAATGGTTTTACAGCTATATATTTTCTATTAGACTTTTGAATTGAAAATTAGTAAAAGAAAAATATCTACAATGTACGAGGTAAATCGTGGACTTGACTTCAAATAAATCTGGATTACTTCAAGGTGAAAATAAAAAAAACAGATAGTGCTATTAAAAGTAAAGACTATTTCAAAAAACAACAGTTGTCAGCACGGAGGCAAAAATACAAAAGGTGTCTGATTTGCTCCAAGTACCAAGTGTGTGATGATGGTATAATGAAGGACCTAGAGTGCTCCTGGGTGGCAGTCATAATGTAGTGGGTGCTGTTGGACTATTATTGGTCGATACCCGTGGAGAGTAACTCCCAATTATCGACCAATAATAGTAAAGAGAGTTGATGTCGGTGTATAAAGAAGAACCTGACCTTTCTTTGATAATTGGGTGATACTTATGCATTATAAATATGGACTTTAAAAACAATCCCCCCCCCCATCAGAATAGTGATTTTATCTGTGACAGATTCTATAATAAAACAAAAAGGACGCTTAGTCATTAAAAATAAAAAGATAGATTTCCCGCCAAAAAATATTTCTGAAAGCTCATCTATTTAGAGGCTTTATTTTTCAACATCAAACTATAGTATAGAAAGAATGTTATTTTTTCTTTTAAATTTGTAATTTAAATTAATAAATTTAAACAATACTACACAAATATCTCCTTTTATTTCTTACATAATTATAAAAATAACTACGTCGGTCTATAACAAAATTTTGCTACGTATATTACTCTGCTGTTTGAACTATCGTACAAAAATTGAAGAACGATTTTTTTATTACTCTTAATTGAATAACTTATAATTAAATCAATATAATTTTGATTATAACTAACATTTATTTTAATTAAATTAAAAATTCCAATTTGTTTTTTCATTATTCGATAAGAAATAACATATTTTTGGCAATTAAGAGTTTGAAAATTTCTTTTTGATCATGTTCAAAAATAAAAGTTAAAAAAGTTTGCATATAATTTATTATTATACAGAAAAAATAACTTTTTTTTTATTTAAAAGAAATGAACTTTAAAAAAAAAAAGAAATTTCTTTTGGCAAGTTAAATGACAAAAATCTTTATTTTGGCGTGTGTATGTGTGTGAATGAATAAAAAAAGGGCAGTTATTGAATGAAGGCATAATAAATCAATTCAGAATTTTTCTTTTATATTTTGAGGTACAAGTATATTCGTGGATTTAAAAAAAAAAATGTATGACTGTGTAGAGTGTAATGTACTAGAAACAAACCACACTTGAAAGACGATTTTTCCACATTAGTAATTTGTGCTGGAACTTCTCATTTATGTAATTCCAAATATAACATATATGTACTTACGTTCATACACACACATTAGTTACATCTCTATCCTACGTTTAATGGGAGAAAACATAATCCAATTAGAAATAAAATAAATGTATAAAATTTTATCCTCATTTAACATACAAAAATTTATTTCAAAAAAACATTTTATGTTACTCCACTTTAAAAAATATATATATATACAATGTACATATTAAAATACTGTTTTGAATAACTACCTATTTTAAAACTACTTACCTTTGATCTTACATAGTTTGATGAAAGGTATGTACAATATATACAAAGGATATCCCAAATATTTGCATTACTTTGGGTAACTCATATAAATAAGTTAGATTACACATTCATTGACATATATGCCTACATAGAGAGTAGGGATTGTAAGTCTAGAACAAATTTACAACTAAATTCCTTATAAAAGTGTGCTTTACAGTTTTAGATAAGAAAATTAAATAAGAAAACATATTAAGTATTTGAAATGTCCTCAAAATAAGAACTCTGTGTGGTCATTATTTTGCGCCTCTGTACCGGACACACGTCCAAGGATGCAAATAACTTCATAAATATTGATGCTAGAGACCTTAAATTCATAGTAATATATATATATATAAATCAATGTCATCTTAAAAATTTAAATTATTGTTGTTTGTCCAAATCGTGTAATAGGAAGCGGGGTTATCCTGGAAAAAGCAACATGTTTAAAATCTTTGTGTTTTGTGCAAATGAAATTTGACTCCCTAGTTACACGGATCTGAACCCCTTAGACTAATATGAATAGGGTATCTTGAAGAGAGAGTCCAAGAGAGAGTGATCATAACACTGTTGACTCCTTGCAAGCTTCCATTCTCGGGCAGTGGGCAACATCGAAAATAAGTTCCCCACCAAGGTCTGTGCCAGTTTCAAGGCCAGGTTTGATGGGGTTGGTTTGAGGTATTTACTTCACTATGGGCTACTACATGTAAGAGAAAAATATTTGTGAATTTCTGAATTAGTTATAATTACATTTTATATTACCCTTAAATGATCCAGATTTAAAATCCCTACCCTGTACATATAAATTCAATTAATGTCTATTTTTTTTAAATTTTCTAGGTTATTTTACTTTTAATTATATTGCTTCTACTTATAATTTTTTTTTTTTTTCAATTATGATGACATAGGTATATTCATATAAATACACACTCGAAATCATTAATGTTTTTTTTTATGAATAAATAACTCTCCTCAAGTTAGCTCAATACGGTTATAAATCAGTAGGTACGAATAGTACACATAGATCCTTGGTAAAAGAATGGGACAAATAATTTTTTTGAATACAATTCTTGGCAAGCACATAATCATTCTTCCCTCCCTCTTCATGGCACATTTGGTGGTAATATAAATTTATTTTCTTTGAATCAGGTGATTGACTCATGAAATTATATGCCAAATAAATATTAGCTCTCTTTGGGTTTGAAAAGTGTAGTGATTCAAATACGTCTGTGAGAGAAAATCCCATATTTGTTCAAATGTTGCAAATCACATATCTCTGGATATAATGAGTAAAAAAATTGAAATAAGGAACTTGATTTATAGACTATAAAACCACAAAAAAGTTTAGTTTATATATCTTTAAAACACATTTAGACCATTATAAAACTATCTACAATTAAAACCTCTTTATAATATGACAACAAATCATATATTTATAAATTATTTTAATGAAGTTTGCTTAAAATAAAACTTTTTTGCGATGTAAAATAGAAGTGTGTATAAAAAAAATATGATTTTCTTAAAATAATTCATTTGCATTTTTTTTTTTGCATCATGGGTGCTTTTATACTCTTTTGTTAAAATCAATATTATATGTACTCTTATTATTGGTAATAATAAAATGTATATACAAATGTCTAATATAATGGATTATACGTTTAAGTGAAAACTAAATAACCATTAATCATTTATGTAAAGTTTTCTTGTACCTACCTAGTACAATGGGATATATGTATAGGGTTGTAAATCCTAAGCATTTTTAGCGTGTGAGTTTTGTTGTTTTTTGCAACCTGAATATTGTTTTTATTTTCTGAAACTGTTATAATCATTCTTTAATTCTTAAGGGGATAATTTATAAGTATTAAGTATATGCTCATTAATTAAGGATAATAATATGGAGGATTTGTTTGGGAATTATGGGTCTTCGACGGACTCAAGGTATAATTGAGGATCGAGAACGGTGGCACTCTTGCATCTGTTCTTGCTTGATAGTGAGTGGGCCCTTTTCTCATTTCCTTCCTTTTATAGCTATTTGTAGCTTATTTAATACGAATTCATGAAAGCTAAGCTATCATTCTCTAAAACATTCTTCAAAATGTCAGAGTTAAGACGGGTTACCATATCTATCATATGTATATGTAAACATTCATTCTTATTAATTGGTTAAGGGAAGTTTTCCGTGAGAGGAACTCTTCTATCTATATCATAAATACATATAAAATGATGAAAATCTGTTGTATTTTGGGCGTGTTAAAGAAAATGAAACTGAGAATCAACATGGTAGCTTTGACAATTTGAAGAATGTTTTGAAAGAGAGCAACATAGCTGTAATAAACGCTTGAACAGATCAGCTACAATCAGCTGTGACAAGAGAGGAGGGGGGAAGGGAATAAACAGGGACTTGGTAAAAATTATTTGGACGTTCATCCTTAATTCTACTTTAGTTTAACAAGGACTTATTATTTTAACTCCGCAACAAATCGTCAAGGTTACTCTTCCTCTTTTATGGGCACAATCAGGTTTTGGTTATAATTGAATGTAGTAGGAAAAGAAGTTCACTACTCATGAGTTCAATTATAATAACAACATCCGGGAAAAGGAAATTCACTCTTCAGACTATCAATTCCAAAACAAAGAGAAAGCCATAAAATACACCGGATTGTTATCATTATTTATCATAACCTGCTTTTACCCTGTTAATTTTTTGGGGTTTTTTTTTTTGGTTTTTTTTACATATCAAAATTGCATACGATTTACAACCCTACATATATTATATTGTTGTTATAGGATATTTACAATAAGGAAAAAATGCTAACATAATTTTAGCCGTCTGAGTGAGGCTTAAATGCTTCTATGTATGTAGTATATGAGAAGGAGGGGGAACTGTGTGGTTCCCATAACAATGCTATGATATTAGCATCTGATTTCTGATTATTACTTTTTCTTTTTTGAATGGTTACATGATGATGATCCTATCCATGAATAAAAATAATTCCGTCTGATAATAGTTATAATAAGCACATAGTAAGCAAATTGGTTTAGAAATATTATTAAAACAATGGAGGTTGTCAATGTACATATAATATTCATTGTTGTCAGTCAATCGGCTCTCCTTCATATTCTTTCTTTTCTTAACCATTTATTCTAATGGCTCTTTTTTGTACATACATATATATAAAATATATGTATACCTACATATATTTTATTGTTGTTCTTCTTATAAACAAAATAGATCTCCATTAGCATAGTTATTTATTTTTTTTTCATTATTTATTTTTTTAGGATATTTATGTCAAAGAAATGATGTTTTTTTTTCTTTCTTTCTTCAGAAATTATGTTCCTTTTATTTTCTGTCGACAAGGTTTGTCATATATACTTTGTTTAAAAAGCAAACAGAAGAAATAAATCTTTTTTTTTCTTCTTTTTTATTCTTGATGTTTGTTTCTCCATTAATAGAAAACGTTTTCACATCTTCCTACTTCGCTTCTCTTTCTTCTTTTAGCCTGATACATCTTTAATCTTTCTGTTAAACTATGTGATAAATACATGAACAGTCTCTACATCTATTTTAAGAGAAGTTTTTTGTGTGGGGGGGGGGCAGAAAGTTATGAGTAATACACGCATTTCATGGAGGGTAAGTTTCTCATTGTAGGTTTTTGTACACATATATATGTATATGTATAACTGAGGGGGAAAATCCATATTTTCCCCTCTCGATCTTCGAGACCATTTCCGTTTTCTTTTTATAGCATGACTATTTTTGTTACATTTCCCCTTCTTTCATTTTTGCATATTCAACATCATTCACTTGGGATACAAAACATAAAATGAAGACATCTCATGAGACAAACATAAAACTAAGCAAATTCTATTAAGCCAATTGCAAAAGGTTTTTTCCTAACTTACCTAATACATAGTAATGATACTTAATTCTACAGTTAAATATTGGGGTTTTTAATACGTACTTTTACTTAAAAATAGAAGATTCATTATCCTTTCCTACATAAAACTTAATTTGATAATTTTACAAATAAAAGCTCATACTGGGTGTTGTGTTGAAAAGTATTTCACTTAATTTTATAATTGATAACAACTTCCTTTTTCATTGGTCAATTTTAATTTATTCAGCACAAAGATACCATTTTATAATGAATTAAAAAATATTCATTTAATATACCACCTGGACTTGGCTGCTTTTGTATTGCAGAGAAGACAAATCCGCGCCTACTAATGCAAAGATCTGACAGTCTCTCTTGTTCCCATTGTTCAAATTACCGAGAATATATTGTTTAAAATATGTAAATAATTACTTAAGGCTAAATATTTATATGGTATACATGACAATTTAATAGGACATCCAATAAACATTTTAGCAACGATTTCATTGATGTTTACTTTTCAACGCAATACCTGAAAATATTATAGGAAGATTATCCAAAAAGAACAACATGTATAATTAGCCGTCTTTGAGATATGGAAATTTTCTAAAGGCTATGTCGTAGTTTGACATTTAAAACCCCAAAGTGCAAACCCCATTGAGGTGCATTAAATCAAAAACGTTAATAACTCTCGTTAATGATAAATTTCAGACATTGTAACACTTGGTATAAAGAAATCATTTGCAACAAGTGTTACAATTGCTCTCGTATGTTTAATTAGTATTTAATGTCTATTTATGTGATAATGTTTCACAGCATGCATGTTAGTTAACAAGGGAATGCCCTGAAGAACCTTGTGAGAGTGAATTTATCCTATTTGTAATGTAAATCTTATTATATCTTAATCTCCTATAATACATTGAAAGTTAATCATTCAACACATTAAAAGGTCTACCTATTTATTCCTCAAACAATATTATTTATATTAATTTCTAGCACAAACTTAATTTTTTAACTCCTGAAACCGTCCTTGACAACGGAAAGGTTGCAACATTTGATGGGTCTTATTCAAATGCACTTCGTTGAAAAACTACAGACTGGTATAATCCCTAAATAGATATTTATCAAAATAAATACTTCTTGGCTTGTGATTGGCTCAGATATGAGAAGAAATATAAAGTAAACTGCTGACAATCTATTAGAACTATAGTAATTAATTCATGTGTGAATATATTTTGCATCTATATGTGAAAGCTCTTAGGTTCGAGATATCCGGCCTCCACTGTATCCATAGGGATATAATTATTAAATATCCCTAGTGTCTCATTTTAAATATTTATACTAGATCATGTAATACTTTATTTAATCAAAATGATAAAGAAATGAAAGATAAAAATTACTATTCCTTTAATATATAGAATTATTGATGAGTAGAGCGCTATATATGGACAAAGACACTTATATGTAGCTATGAAAATCATGTGTATTTCGAGTATGTTAAAAAAAACGAAACTCAACATGGTAACCCTGAAAATTTGAAGAATGTTTTGTAGGTGGGCAACTTAACTGGCATTACGTTTCTTAGATCAGCTACAATTGGCTGTGACGAGAGAGGAGGGGGGGGGGAAGAAAAAAGCAAGAACATTGGCAAGAATTACTCGGTTGTAGATTTGCAATTCAATTTGAGTCCAACAAGCCAGTTTACTTTATATTTCTTCTCATATCTGAGCCAATCACAAGCCAAGAAGTATTTATTTTGATAAATATATATTTAGGGATTATACCAGTCTGTAGTTTTACAACGAAGTGCATTTGAATAATTCTGCAACAAATCCTCAAAATTACTCTTCGCCTTTTGAAAAAATGTTCAATCAGGTTTTGATTATAATTGAATGTAGCAGGAAAGGAAGTTCACTACTCAGAAGTTAAATAATAATGACAACAGCTGATGAATGGAATGTTTATTCTTCAGATTACCAATTCCAAAAAAGCGCCCAGCTTATCAATACAATATCATTTACATCACTACTTATTAGGGATTCTCTAACTAAATAAATTGCTGAAGTAGCCATTATGATTATCAGCTTTAATGTGTTAAATTCTTAACAAATCAATTTAAAAACAAAAATCAGTTGAATTTTTTTATAAAGAATCTATTTATGGTCTGAATAGCAAGATTTCACATGAATAATATATGAAAAAGGACATGCTGACATTTAAACAAAAATTAACTAGTTGGTTCTATTGACATCAACAATAAAATAACATATTGCATGTATACTACTAAAAACTAAGAGTTCGGTTTAATTTGAGGTATTCTTACTTTTCAAACCAGTTTTATACTTCCCAAACTATATAAGTATGTATTTTTTGATAAAATTAGGAAAAAATATGAATCAAGCTATATAAATAGGCTATTTGAACTTAAAAACAATTTATTGATAACAATACTGTCTTTATATGGGGGAAAAATGTATCTAATTTTAAGAAAGCCAAAAATGTAATTATAAGAGTTAGAACTTATTTTTTGATTTAACGGGTTGAAGGTCAAATTGTATTATTATATATGAGGGGTCTGGGAATGGTTCATGCAAACTCCGATGAAGTAGTATTTACAATTTAGTTTATTATAAGTCTTGTGGAGAGAATACTATTTTGATAAATTGTTTCACCAACCAAATTATACAGTATAACATGTTTTTTTTTTTTGCTAAATACATTTCAAAATGATACACTGCTCCAAGAATTTTTCCCCAGAATTGAAAATTTTCCAGCTACAATGTCATGCCAGACAATTTTCCCTAATTAAATTAAAAATTTCATACAAAAATCTGTAAATTAAAAATTTTGTACGAAATATTGGGACTTTGCTCGAAGCAATGTTTTTAAATCTAGATTTTTTAAATATTGTTCTATTTTAATATGAAACGTATTTTTTTTAGTTTTACTATTTAGAAAAAGTCATGTTGTAATTTCTTTGTCTCATAATATCTTATACAATTATTACACCATCCATATTTATTAATTAATATTGATGCTTTCAAGTAACTTTGATTGAGTGATCATGCTCCTTCATTGACTACGATTGATTATCCTATAATCCCTTGAATATTTTAACATATCCTAGAAGTATATTTAGTAATTTTCCTCTTAAAAGTTAAAAATTATGCCAATGTCTACTTCATAGAAATTCAATCATTTCTTTATTACCGATATAAATACTATTAGTTATTCATTTAAATATTCCATCTCTTTTGTTAATTCACTAGTTATAACTGTTACAAAACGTATATGTAAATTACTATTGCATCGATTTCAGATATCAATACTTTTCCATACTTACAAATTTGATCTTAATAATATTTGTATACACAAATAAAGGACTTACACCCATAAAAAATATACATTAAAGGTAATAAAAGTACTGATGGAGCTACGTAAGCTCCTTATACAGGGTACAGTAACATAACTTAGTTTCATATAATTCTTATTAGTCATACTTGTAAAAGTGGCAAGGTGGGCGTGGTTTCATTTTAGAGGGGAGATAATAAAAGTTTTATTGGAGATATAGTCTAACCCTATTATACATTGCACTAAAGAGGAACGTGCATTTGCTGTTAAAAATAAATTTTACCAAAAATTGGTTTAACAAAATAATTTATAAAATTAAACTATTTTCAATTTAACTTTTGAGTTTTTATTGATGCAATTTATTAAAATCGGTTCTTTTTATCCATTTTTATATACTGTTTGTCCAGATCAAGCAATTGGAACCTAATTTATTCTATAAAATCAACATTCTTAAGACCCCCCGTAAAATGGCCAATAACAAACTAATTAATTAAGTAACAAAACTTTTGCTGTTAGTTAAATTTTTCATTTTTCTGGTATCAAATATTTATTCCTCTTAAACTTCTCAATGAAAATTTATTCAAAAAAAAAGAAGAAAAAAAATCACTGGGTATAGGAGGCTTCAAAAACTTTAATTTGAATGTGTACTATCATTATAGGTGAAACAAGAATAAAACTTGTTTTATTCTGCTTTGAAAAAAGGAAGTTATGATGCCGCATCCTGTATGACGAAATCCGCTTTTTTTCTGGAGAAATAGTAAAAATTAAACACCTTATTTCGACAAGACGAATGATATGAAACAAAGGATTTATTTAATTATTTATTTTTCAGAATATTATAGGGATTAACGAAAGAACAACATATGATCAAAAGGAACAGGAAATTAGCTATAAATGTAAAAAAGGAATGTCACAGCAAGGGTGCCAGATGAAGTTACTGACTGACCAGCAGCAACAGTTAGGTAGCACAGTAATTCCAACCCTTGGCGAAAACAAGAGTTCCTTTCACATTTAGACTCAAATTGATTTTGAGGTTTTTGATATTTGTAAATTAAGCATAGACATATAAATATACTATTTTGATATAACACAAAACATAAATATATATAACAGATAAGACGGTGAGCTCTAAATGGTTGTGGGGATAGTGGAAAGTTAGGTAACCCTTATCCTAGGATTTTAAAATATGAATAACAGATTCCTTCATACTCTTAAATGGTGTTGTATTTTTATGGGTTCAATTGTATAATTATAATAAATATAGCAATGCATTATTTTTTTATTCATTTCAATTTAAAAGTTTCCAATATAAAATTATGTCCATATAAAGAAAATAGAAAAACCAAATGTATGTAGATGTATAACTACTAAACTTTTTCTCTTGGTATCGCGCTTTCCATGGGTTTTTTGAGGTTTTAGAAATCCCAAATTTAATTTTTTTTTTTTTTAAGTTTCATTTAATTACATATAAACCCCCTAAAATTAGCTTGTTCATCACTTACTATTTCATTGTTTTACGTGTAAATCAGGTGACATATTTTTTATAAAATAGAGCCGCATGTTCTACAAGCCAAACCCGTGCACGGTTAGCGATAACGATAAAAATGGAACTGATAATATATATTTAGAACAATAGGACTCAAGGAAAAGATCAAAAAGACAAAAAGCACCAAGAACAAAATGAACTAGAATAGGCACTAGTTAGAGTAAAAAATCTAACTACGGTTATTATTCCTAGATTATATTTTATATAAACCATCGTTATTAAACCTATAAAAATACTGGACTCTTCAAAATTTTATGGTCTCTTACTGTGCCAATATATAATCTTTGTACAAAGTTAGATTAAAATCGATTGGTAACTTTTGTAGTAATCCGGCTGACTTACAAACAGATGCAAAAACATAACTTCCGTTTAACTTCATTGACGAAGGTAAGCAAAAGACAATAAATATGTTGATTAGTTATCTAACTAATCAACTGACTGATATATTTGTTGTTAGATATGTCAACTGCATAGAGTACCTTCCAAATATTTTGTATGCAAAAGATGGGGGAATTTGTTATATAAATTTAAATATCTAAATATTAATAACTATAAAATGCTATCGTTTTGGAAATATTTTATTAACTTTTAATCCGTTGCTAATCTATTTTTATAATACACTGTATAACGCATTAAAATTGTAAAAAATATATTGCAATTAGATGCTAATTATGATAAATGGTTAAATTAAGTCTTCAAAACATAAGTGAAACATCTTTAAGGCCTTTCAAAGAAATATATGGTTAGCTGACAATATTAAGCAAATCAGCAAAAAAAAGGAAAATATTTTTATACCATTAAGTCCTCTAGGTAGGAATAGCTGAAAATTTAATATTTCTTCTTAAAGAATAATAATAAATGCCAAAATTTAGCAGTATTTACCATTTACTAACAGAATCCCGATATTTTCAGGGACCCCATAATTTAAAAATTTGTTTTCTGGAATCCCGCTTAAAGACAACTTTCTGAGGAATGAGAAATATAGACATGAGATAAAAAACCCAGTGTAATATTCCTCATAAAATGACCTGTCATTTCTAAATTTTATAAGAAACGAAATCATAAATGTCAGAAAAACAAGCATGTTTCGTAGAGACAAAAACAAAGAAAAAAACTCCATATGTAAGATGTAAAAAGAACACAGGAAATAAATATATTTGATGCTTAACATATTGCATGTATGTAGGTATACTGTTTCTTATTACCTATTGGCTTTTTGAAGGAAAAAATAAAGCTTTTTTACATGAACAATTTACATATTTACCTATTTATGTATAAATATATATTTGTATATGGCTTTAATGTAATGAATTATTTCATTGTTTTATAACTTTAAGAAGAACAACAAAGGACACAATTAAAATGTTTCATATATTTTTATTTATTTATTTGCTTTATGGTTATTTAGCTCCGTTTTACGCCCCGCCTAGTTTTGTCCCTGTTATTAGTCCTTGAAATATGTCCCAGTCTTTAAAGCGCCCTCTACAAGTCATCATTTTCACTAATATTATAATAAAAAATTTAGTTTACCATATAAATTACCGTGTGAGTAGTTGAAATCTGAGGACATGAGAGAAATAAATTATTCCTCCCACCAGCTTACAAACTGTGTGTATTGACTCACCCCTCCCAAAAAAGTTAGGAAAATCAATCGAAAAATGGCCTATCTATGAGACAAAATAATCAAAATTGCTTCTCCACTTTACGCAGAACACAGAACAATCGAGATCCGAAACTTAACTTACGCAAGCAAACATACTACATATTTACAGCGTCAAAAAGTATTGGAACAAAACGAGCTTCAACAAGATGGTGCCCCAGGACAAACAGCAACGTTTACACAGTCCATTTTGGAGCCCAACACTCCGTTCCTCCAACCCGCTTGACTTTCATTTTTAGCTCCTTGTTGAAACTGGAACCTCTTTGACAATAGCACCCAATCTCGAAACCGTCAAGACTTCCTTTCACAGGAATTTGTACTCGATAAACCTTAATTACTTATTACCACTTGTCAGAGTTTCCAGCTGCACATCAAAGTCATTATCAAAGTTGATGAAGGCTACATTAAAGATTATAAACTGCAACACATGAGGCAAGATTTGTACAAAGTTTAATTAATGTAGCTCCCGATTTTCCAAAATTAAACTTGTTCAAACTCAGGATTCAAAATGTCTAGTTTTCAATTATGCACCCGGTAGTTTAGTAAAACTTGAAATATATCTTATTCACTATAATTATTTGTCATTATTCTTAATTTAGCCCACTAATCAAAGTTTGAACTAGGATACTTCAGATGATTGAAGATTGATTAATAATGATGTCATGGTGAGATATGTATGATCCCGTATTTTTTCAAAGATTGTTCCATGGACGCCTTTTGCGTCCGATTCGGACACGTCTCTAAGGACGAGACGTCAAAATTTTTGGAACGACACATCCCTAATACATAGACATATTTAATTATTTATTATTTGCAGTTGCTACAATTATGATTAGATATACATGTGTATCTTTTAAACTAAAGTGTGAAACCAATTTATTCATTTCAATTTATTGATTATGAAGGTTTTTTGAGGGTTGATTAGAAAATTCATGGTTTATTTAATATATCTAATGTATATGTTTTGTATTTTTCCCCATGCGTTAAGATGTGAAAGGATTAATTAATTACCTGTAAGTTTCACTAATTTTACAAATGAAAATCCTCCTCTTTTGACCAATAGTTGATTTAGATACAATGAAATCATCTAAGTAAGATCAGCCAACCTTTAAAATGACAAAACAAAGACTACTAATGTGCTATCAGATACGTTTTTTATTTATTGAAGTCTTAGAAAATAATGTAAAAAGTAAATCATTTTGATTTTTAACTTGGTATTGGAAAAACTTTCATACTATTAGAAATTGACGTAAATATGTAATCTTTTAATAAAGTTATACTTTTTTCCAAAAAAAAAATAACGTTACACCTAGCTTTTCACTTTAGCTTCAATGTTCTGGATAATTTTGGTACCTAGATTTAAAATTTTTTTTTTTTTTTATATAGTTAAAAAATAATCATCTTTCAGTTAAATGTATTTTTTGACATTTAATTGTGTGTTTTGTACAGAAACTACCTAATACCCTCCCCCGAAAAATTCAACTAACTCTTTTTACCCTAAGACAAGTTCTCTACGAGGAAAATTCATACCCTCGTATACATATATTTCGTATATAACTTAATATAAAAAAAACAATAATGTAGTAATTATTTTATTCTACTCTTTAATATAAATATATATATAAATTTGTTCAATAGTATACTCTTTTTCCTTGTAAAGAAGTTCCTAATCAAACTAAGAAGTTATGCTTGACATAACACTTTATTTAAACCTTTACCACCGATTGTAACACATTTGATAGATAGCTTTAAGATATTTTTATTTTTTGAAGTTGAAGATAGATTTATTATTATTCTAATTTTTACTCCCTGTGGCAATTATATCAAATTATCATAATTTTATTAAAATATGTTTTTTCCTAAGAATGAACTCGTATTGGGATGAACATACTTGTCCTCGAATAAACATTTCTTGGGATAAAAAGAGAGAGCTGAACTTTCCAGGGGTGAAAAATGCGCGGTGAACTTTCCTTTAACCTTCAAAATCATGAAAAATGTCACTTTTTTGTTTAAATGTGGAAACATATTAAAATTGAACAAAATAGGTATATTTTTGAATAGGTCGCATATACATACATTGACACTATGTAAACTGTTTCAAGCGTATACATGTGCATTGAATGTACATATTAGATAAAGAAAATGCACAAATAGATGCATGTGGGTAATTATGATTTTTTGCTACATACTTTTAAAGTATAAATTGCTTCAAATGCTTCACATACGTGTATGCAAACATACATATTCTCTAAACGATTATAGATATATGTTTTTGGTTTTTGGGACACATATGCCACACGTTCATTACATGACGCAAACGCACAAAAGGGTAGAAAGCCAAAGGGGAAATTTAATAATCAAGTATTTTTTTAATATTTTTTGTATGTAAAGGAAGAGAGCAAAAACTAAAGTAATTTTCAAAAAAAAAAACGAAAAAAAGAGCATCCCTTATTATTATATAAACTCAATATTGAATGCAGTTTACTCTCCAAATCTTTAAGTGCATTTCCTATTTTGCTTCTTTATTTATATTTTATTTTTTCTGGATAAATGATCAAATTAGATAGAACCGTTTTTATTAAATTTATTTTACCATATTTATCCATTTATCTTTCAGTTCCTGTAACATCTGTGCAATCTGTTGCTGGAATGTTGACAAATCTACCATGCAACATTACGCCTACGATTCCAAATGACAAAGTAAATTTGGTTCTGTGGTACAAGGATGGTTTTGGAAAACCTTTGTTCAGGTACAGATATATATTCATTGATTTACTTGTTTATTATAATTATTTAAGTACATTTCATAAATATTTTTACATTTATAACTGCATATAGTGTATAAACATAGAAACAATCTTGAAAAGAAATCAAACGAAAAAGAAAATCCCAATTAATTTTTTTAATTCATATATGAACCAACCCAATTTTTCAGAGACAAATATTTAAGTAAATTATATTAGGGTTTGTATTCAAATTTGTGGGATGAGTGAAGATATCTAAGAACTTCAGTCATATCATAGAATCTTCATTTATTATTCTTTTATTGTGATGATCAATTTTGGATACTTTAAGTGCAATTTGAAGCGTCTCCAAAACTTTAAAATGAATAATTTGTTTACAGAAATTGATGATAATTCGTCAGTGAAAACAAATTTAATCCTCACTCAATTTTAAGGAAAATAATTGTTGCTTCATTTTGTGCTGACCAGCTATATATATATAACTATTAATAATTCTCACCGCCCATTACCCTGTAAATAAATTCGTTGATATTGTGAATTGCTCGTTTGAGCTTGTCAGTAAGGTTAAAAGGCTCATTAACAGCAGAAAGAGTGTCTCCAGGAAGAGAGGAGCAAACCAAGCAACACAAAAACACTCCTTTTTCTCATGAACTTTGGAATATATTTTTTTCATTTTTGAAAGTTGGTTTGATCTTTATGAAATTATTCAGATCCTTGAACTAAAACAGTCCTCATGGCTCATCTTCATTGCAAAAATCAAATAGATAACACGTAATGATGTAGCTCTTTGATCTTATGTTAATTCCTTTGCCTAAATATTCTTCTTCGACATTTTCAAAAAAAAAAAAAAAAAAAGTACGTGGATAAAGATGATCCAAATTAGATTTTAAAATTCATTTATATAAAAATTTTTTTAATCATTTATTGAGATTTATATTTACAACCTCCCATTGTGATGAAGTACACCTTATGATTTTGTATGTACTTTTCAAATAACATAAGTTAAGCGGAAAAATACATATATACGTTATGTATGTTTGAAGATGTTATCATCTATATTTAGTATAAAAATCAGTTATGTACATACGTAAATATGTAGGTCATTTCAAATAAAAATAAAACCCACATGATAATAAAATTATCAATGTATACACGTTATCATAAATTCCTATATGACTAAAAGTCTTTTTTTAAGTAAGGGAAAAAAAAGATTCTTTATTCAAACCACTTTAAGATTTATGAGAATTGCTTGTGTATGTTATATTGTTACAATAGGGAAAAAACTCAATAGAGAAACACATTTAAATAATAAATAAAGCCTATACACTGTATACAGTTCAAAATAAGTAATTTAGTAAAAAAATTAATTCACAAATTTGCATGAATTTGAAACAAATGCAAATTGGGATATTCTACATATACATGGAGATAAACAAAATGTAAGCTTTTATCCCAGTCATGATTTCTGTTTAATGCTCTTCATTTATGTAACTCAATTGTATAAATGATAAGTTGTACATAAGTTTAGTAAATATAAATCTTCAAAGGTAGTACATTTTGAAATCTGTTTTGCTAAAAAAATATGGCTTTAGGCAAGTAAAAACATGTCTTTGTAAAAATGAGTAACAAAAAAACTGTAGATTAAAAAGATCAAAGATTGGGTAGCTCTCTGTTTCTTTGTGATGCATAAACTTATATATTATTAATAGCGAATGAAACGGGTCAGGTATTTCATTGCATCTTTAGGAATTTAAATACTTAGATATACTCGTAAGTGAGTACCCTTCATTTACTTTTCAGTAAAAATGTCTTAGTTATGTATATGCGTAAATGTACCGGAAGAGACGTCAGGAACATCACGTGACGTCACTAGTGTCGGTCTCATTTTCAAAAGGGGAAAAAGGTGGGAAAGGGAAGAAAGAAAAAAAAATAATAACTTTTTATTTTTGATTGTATCAAAAATTAATTAAAAAACTAATTAAAATTCAGTTTTATTGGTCCGATTTACCTTCTTCAATTTCGAACATACAAAAAGAAAAAGATCTTTTGGATTCATTCTTATAATTTGAAATTTGCATAATTCTTTTAATGCAAATAACTCTACGGATAATGATGCTAAAGAGCATAAATGATCTGTTGTGAAACTTTACCTCAATGTCTTATTACGGATTGTCCTTTTATAAACAAAATCTACGATTAAGTATTTTTGACAAGTTTGTATTTAATTTTTGCGTGATATATGAGTTTTTATTTACTCTATCCCTTTGATTGAATTTTAGCGCCTTTTTGTTTTAGTGAACCTATGTATACGTATATGAAAAAATCAACGTGTGTTCAAAATACGAAAGTTCGAATTATTCTGTGTATGAACTATTAGGAACATCACTTATCTGATATGATTTTCAAAACGGTGCAAAAGAAGCATTAAACGTGTACTAACATCATGAAATAAGACTAAAACTTTTTGATTTATAATTCTTGTTTAATTGTCTTTTGGAAAAATTAAGTTATGTAGACGCACTCTGTAGTATTTAAATAATTACTTCGGACCTAGGAATTGTCTTTGACTTCCATATACATGATGTATGTTTCCTTTTCTAGGAGCGACCATGAATTATACTCCTATGTACGTTAAGTCCAAGAAGAGAATAATCTCTTCTTGGACTTTGTCCACTGAACTATGTCGCTACTAGCAAATTTGCTAATCTTTTTTTAGTATTATTTTTTATTAGGAATAATAATGAAACTTCAATAACTAGTTTTAAAAGAGATAAATATTTAAGCCTATTCATTCTAAAAACTAACATTAGATTAATAGATGTGTTTTTTTTTTTCTTGTTGTTTTTTTTTTGTAAAAGTTGAGCTATTCATTGAATTTTTGATGAATTAATGTAGACTGACCTAATTTTTAATGTTAATATGATGTTGCTGTCTTTTCGTTTGTAGTTTCATACATTTGTTCTTCAAAAGAAATGGGTCACATTGTGGTTTTTATTTTTATTGATAAATATGACTTTCAGAACCATATTTTCTCTATTTTCTACCATTGTGTTTCTCTCTTTTTCTTTCTGTCTTCCCTCCCCCTACAACTTTCCCCCAATGGTTGGTTGTACAAATATGTCTGTACCAAGATAAAATTATAGGAAAAGGAGTGTTTCCTTAGACCGTACCATCACATTTATACTTGTTATTATTGTCACTAATAACAAAAGATACAAAATAGATCACTACGAAAATATGTTGACTTTCAATCCATTATGCGTATAATAAACATCAGAGCAGAGCTGTACAACACATTTTATCCATATGGCTATATACATAAATATATTACTTATTGGTACTGTTTTTTTTTGTTTTTTTTTCATTCTTCTTTTTATACTTATTTTTCTGTATGACCCTTTATCCAACAAAACATTTGACCAAATAATCAGTGTGTTTAGTATATTTTAGAGATACGTAAATACTAAGAAAGATTGTAATAGAAAAATAAGAATGAGAAATACTTACATATGTACACTAGTGTACATATAATATATCAAATAAAGAAGGAAAGCCAAGAAGAGAAATGGAAACAACAAGTGCATACTGTGTGCGTAAGGAAATGGTTCCGCTTTTTTGGTTATAAGATTTAAGTAAAGTTTATCAAGAACAACATCTAAATAGTATCAGATGTATCTTTTATTATACCTTATATTCGTTCACTATCTTCATTTGTCGCTGAACACAATTTTCGCTCGCACTTTTTGATAAGCAAAAACAGGGCAAAACATTGTCACTATTGTTTATCTTGATCCCTGCCGTAGTTGTACAATCCTCTTTCGGTGGGCTGGTGAGGTAATTTTAAGGTCGAGAAAGGTGTCCCTGGGAGACAAGGACACCCAACAACATCACCCAAGTCGAGGACCTGGTAAAGAACAAACCCCGATTGAGCATTTGAGAATCTCAATAGAGCTTTTCCTAACACCCACAGCAGTTTGTAGGATCCTGACGGATGATCTCTGCTTCAAAAATCTCTTCAGTATGTAGGTACCCCGTTTTCTCTCTCAAGTCAACAAGCATGAGCGAGTGAAGTGCTATAGGGGCCTGATTGAGCTCTTTGAGTACCACGTGAAGCATTTTTTGGAGTCCCATCAATCTCTGTGACCGATCTATCTTCCTTTAATAGAAGCACCTGCTCTGCGTAAGCGATTTCCATAGCCATGAACATCTCACATGCGATGTTCAGCGGGTGATGAAGTTAGTGAATGAAGAGGAGCTCTCCAGGCAATTTAGGGAGTTGGGGAACCTTTGCCATGATGTTATCCGAGCCGGAGGAGACTATGTAACATGATTGAGTACTTTTTTTAAACTTTTGAATGTAACTTTTTTCTTATTGGGCAGTCTCAATCATTTTGGAGTAACCTTATAATATCAACCATTATTTCTTAAAATGTACTCGTTCCACGGCCATCATGATCTCCCGTCTGAGCCAGAAGGAATTGCTCACCTTGATGACGTAGTGATTAGACAGATCAGCCCATGATTGTTAATTTTTACTGCTTACATATTCGTCACCGGCAAATTCACTACCTTTTTATTATTTATGTTAAAAAATGAAATAATATATTGAATATTTTTATTAGGATAAAAAAGTCAGAGATATGGGATACGAGTCAATTTCGAAAGGACTAATTTACTAGTGTCACCTTAATCATAGTCATGATATTATTTGACGCTCGAAGAAGTGTAACGAACTTCATCGTTAGAAAGGAAAGAATGTTTCAACAGTAAAAACTAAAGTTAAATTATGAAACTATAATATAAAAGCAATAAAAGTGGGCAAAATCTCAAAGAGATGAAAAGTATCAGAGGCGAAAATTTACGCGGAATTTTTTTTTGTGGTAAAGTTACCTGGAACTATCGCCCACTCCTTCTCAACAGAGGCTTTCAGGGAATCAACATTGCGGTGAGGCGAACTTTGCAGCGCTTGCTCTCTACGAAATCCCATATTTCATAGTCTAGTAGCGAGCAGTCTACGGTGATGAGGTGGATACAAGTTCGAAGACAAAAACAAAGTGAGGTTTCCTTGCACCCAGCTTGAGTTGTTATGGCATTATGGTCAGGCGCTGAGTCTGGGTGCCAACAGTGATCCCCTTCAAAGTAGTCCCACCGGCGGCTTCACAACCTTATTCATCACTTCCTTTGCTTCAATTTGAAAGGCCACACTAGTCAGAGTCTTCTGTGATAATCTTATTGTGTCCTCTATTTCCTGAAGAGGCTCTTGCCTCAGATAATGAACCTCCGACCTTACCAACATGCTCAACAGAGCAATTCACAATGTCTGCGACTTCCTTTGTTAGTGATGGGCGCAGAGAAAATCTGCAATCTGTGGTCTTTTTTCCTCCATTGCCGTTTTTGTTTACGTATCGCAATTAATAATAAACCGTATGACAGCAAATGAATTTTTTCATAAACCAATATCGATTGATAGTAATAATGGCTCTATGGAGCTCTAAATGCCACAGTACGGTTCGCTTATGAACATTGTATTTATTATATTAACATTATTGATTCATTTGTTTTAAATCACTGTAAGATTTAAGGAGTTTTTAATCATACTATTTCATTATGAATATTATAATATCAAAAAAGAAAACAATCAAGATGGCGAAATAAAGAGAGTAACGTTATTGTTGAATGTTGATTATTATTTTATTTTGTTTTACAAGAGAGTAATTTGTTTTTAGCTTTTCTTAATCCGCTTAAAACTCACATCAACTTCATCCAAATAAAAATTCAACCACAAAGGAAAGTGTAAAAAAATACGAAATTAAAAATGTATTCTTTTCAAATATATGAAGAGCTGAATAAACTAAAAATTAAGTATACTCTCAGTCAAACAATAGAGCTGGGTTTTTTTTCCTCCATTTAATTAAATATTTTTTAAGGGAGATGAGGGCAAGAGGGTGTATAACTTATTTTTTGTTGGGAGTTTTATGTATGTAAAAGATACATTGTTTCATTTAAATATTTTAAAATTTTGTTAAAAAAACAAACTCAATTATATAACTAATTTTATTTTAGTTTTGATCTGCGGGATGAAACACCGGATTCTGATGGGAAAATATGGGCGAATGCAGATGATGGTAACCAGGACTCTTATCGAGCTCAATTACATACTCGATCTGCACCAACTGCAGTTCTATCCCTCCTTGGAGTGACAGATGAAGACGCAGGAACCTATCGTTGTAGAGTTGACTTTAAACATTCCCCAACACGTTACTGGAAAGTCAATTTATCTGTAATCGGTATGACTCTAAAATATTCTGACACCTATATTTTAAATTATATTAAAATAAAAAAATTTAACCAAAAGATCCATTTAAACAGTCGCACATATAAAAATTCATTTTATATTCAAAAAATAACTTTAATATTTCATGGTAAAGAAAGTTTAAGCCAAAATTTATACCAATATTCCAAACTTTTTGTTACACACATACTAAAGAATATTTTAATATACCTTATGTATATAAAACCAAGTTTATTCAACTTTATTTTGCAAATTGACAATTTTTATAAAAGTTTTTAATATATATAGGACGTCCAAACCATTTACTAATATGCAAATTCATCTCACTTTTCAAAAGATATTTTTTGATTTAGAGTGAAGTTTACTTATTCATCCAATATCCATTATAACTTTTGAATATAAAATATATCAACGTAATATTTATGCGTAAAGTCTATAAAAGCGATTCCATCTTGACGTTAATCTCTATTTTAAGAGTACATATTAATTTTTCAAATAGATCCCGCCCTTGTTGTCTTAAAATAAAAAAAAACAATTTTCTTAAAGAAAAAAAGTCAAAGAAGATTGTTATGAATAAAAAAATACCAATACAATCGTGCTATGAAGCGAAAGAGGTACAATTAATGTTTTTTGATGAGTATAAAAAATTATTTTCAATTTTATATTACTATAACATTCAAAATTTTTACATTTACTCCTTGACTAATATCTAAGAATTAAGTATTTACCAAAAAAAAGGTATGTACGAAAAACCAATTGCAGTCCACATAATATACAATATGATAAAATCTCTCATTTGTCAAAATTATATTTTTTAAATAGAAGAAAATGGATCTTACCAGTCTCAAAATTTGTACATATATCCCCTTACTAATTCTTCTACTATATTGAATAACATAATAAAAGTATGTCTAAAAAAAGTTAAAAATGTCATAACACCACATTAAAAATAGCAAATGCCCCATTTTTGAACTTCTTCTTATGAATATAGCTACAAATATTTGAATTGAAAATACTTCATATCTAAAAAATCCTTACTAATAATAAGGTAATATTTAGATTTTCATAAGCATCGTTAGCAAAAACAAAGTTTAAATAAATTAAATATTTACGGTCATATTTAATATTTAAATTGGTTTACATATCAATTTAAAAAATTTACACTTCATTCTTAATGGGTTGAGGCATGCAATTCTAGACAAAGAATAGTCATATTAGCTTGTTTTTCTTTTTTTCCCTCTGAAAGGAATGTAGTAAAAAATCTCACTTTGTGGGAATAAAAATTCTATATTATTATTCTAGGTCTCTATAATTCCATAGTGACGTCACCTGTACTAAGCGCCCGCTTTTTCAGTATCCCTTGCCTCTCCGCGTAATACAAGGTTGACTACTAAAAAAATAAATACAATATTAAACGTAATAAAAATGATATCCAAATTGGTATTTAAGCTTAGGATCATTTTAAAAATTTTCTTTGGAGGTTGTTTGACTTTGTCTTTTTTATTTAGTAATTCTTAAATTTCAGAAAAAAAAATAAGAATATTCAACAAAAATTCCAATTTATTCCATTCAGAAGTAAGTCACAACTAAATATTGGGTGGATTCGTCGTAACCAGAGTTCATTCAGTACTCGGACATAGGTGGCTATTCTACAAAAGTTCTAGATTACAACTCGTGAAAACTTAATATAAATTAAACAGCGCAATTTTAACCTCTGCACTATCTAGACAAACTCTCCTGTTACCCTGCATCAGTATATTCAATAATAAAGGCCTATGTCCACTTACATTATAATTAAACGGACCTTAGGCATTTTTGTCTCTCAAAGTTATATGCAAAACCCCTGTGAGATTTCTTTTATTTGATATCTAGTAAACCTTTTGAGAATAGTTGATTTCTGTCGAAAAGGGTCTCGTTTATTACAAGGCTTTAGAGGTCACGAAAATTGTATTAGAAAGGTAAAAGTTTTCAAACATAAGACAAAATAAAGGATTCTCCAAACAAGGGACACAATTGGTATCCTTGACTATAAATTTAACGTCCCATAAATTAAGAGGATATATTATTTAATGTAAATTACACAAAACATTTTCATGATCTATAAAGAGAAAAATTATGGCACATCAACACTTCTACTAAGAAAACCCGAGCAGAAACTTATTAATATTTGCTAAGACGTATCAACTCTTTTAAAATTTGTTAATGACCTGATATAAAATAAAAATTATTATAATTTAATGTAAGCACAAAAAATACATATATAAATATATATTTTTGTATTAATGATTGTTATTTGAAGTAGAGTCTTTATGAGAAGTAATTTCATTCAATTGGTGTGGGTTTTCATAATGCCAAGAATCAAGAAATCATTTCGTTATTATACACTTGACTAGTTCTGAGAGAAAAATAATAAGATTTTTTTTTTTTAAATTAAATTTGAAAAAGTGGGGAGGGGGGAAGAAAGAGAATAGTTAAAAGGAATCTGTCAAAGTTAAGAAGGGAGATTTCTTTTTTCTTTTTTCATTATTTGTAGTTGAATAGCCAAAGCAATTTTCTTGTTATTTTTTATTATTCATTCATTTTTGAAATAAAAATAAAGTAGAAATGACATATTCTACTTCTATATATTACATCTACAGATTTGTCAATATTATATGTACTTTATAATAAAATTATTGAATGTTCAACATTACAATCTATTTTTCAGTTCCTCCCATCTCGTCTTTGATTCTTGATGAGAAGGGTGTTGTCGTTCAAGGACAAATTGGACCTTTCAATGAATTATCAACGTTAGTCTTGACATGTGATGTCTTCGGAGGTAAGTGAAATAAATATATATATTAACTATTAGTTTATTTTAACCTATTAAGAAAATGACCATTAACAATGGATGGATGTCGTATAATATAAATTATTATAATTAGAACTACACTACGTTGAAAATAGGTCCGGCTAAAAGACTTATCAGAAATATGCATGTAAAAATATATCGATCTCTATAAATATATAATGGAATTTGTGTTTGTTTAATTTTTTATTTTTATTATTTTATACCCCAAACACAAAAAAATATTTTTAAGAGCACAGAGAAACTAAGTAGGGGGTTAAGTTATAAACCAAAAAGTTACTGGCGTCTCAAAAAAAGAACTATAAGAATAAGGACGTTTTAGTCAACGTCGAAATAAAATAAAAATATGGGCAAAATAAGAAATCGTTGTAAATTGCAGTTTTGTATTTTTCAGGTTCAAAAAAATAGATTTCCAACAGAATATTGGATTTGTAGAACAATAAAGTTTGTAGAAATCTGTCTTAAATACGCTTGCATAAAAATTTGACATATAAAAATAGATGTTTAACTGTAATATAATAATATTTTACACTTTTTTTTTATCAAATGTCAATTTTCAATTTTTAAGAAGAAATGTGACAAAACTAAGCGTTTTGACGATGGTATTTTAAACCTTAAAAAGTACAACATAGTATTATCACTTTCCAGAACATTTTATATAATAGTTTGAACCAGTTATCGATGGTTATTTTATCCAAGACACTATTTTCTATAACTTTTCTGGTTTTGCAAGTATGAGAAAAATCTCCCTTGGTTTGTTTCCCTTTCTTCAATCCCAATAAAAAGTTTATACTTTTTTTTTTTCAAAATTGGTACCAAACAAGTTGTTTGCAAACTTGGATTTGGCAATTTTTTGACCAAAAAAGAGCAGATATTTTTTTTCAGGCTGACATATGTTGGTATGTTATTTGAAGTTTACAACAACATTTTTTTTAAAATTCCTAATAATACATATACATATATATGTATTAATTATACAATCGCCATATCATTATAATGGTCACCCGTATCGAAGGGGTCTAAAAATTAAAAAGAAATAATATTCACCATTGTCAATGTGATTTCCCGCTCTCTATTTGGCCCGAGTGACCCTTTTCTAGTATTATCATTAAAAAAAAACCCTGCTGGTAATTACTTGGGTACTAGGTACTTTTACACTAAACTAATTTACATTTTACCATTTTGTCTTAAAGCCATTTTACCTCAAGGATATTTCGTCATAATACATAAATAACATATTGTTATTTTTGGTTGAAATTGATGTATAAATCAAAATAAGAAATTTGTATTAGTTTAAAAAAAATTGAATAGTTGTTATGAGGGAGGAGCAGTTATTTCCCCTTCTTTATCAGCCAGGATGTGTCAGAAGAAAAAGGGGTTGGCTGTAGTGAATGCAAACGACTGAGAGATTGGGGGAGCCACTCAAGGGCTGGGTCATAACAAACAGCCGACCGAGGCACAGAAAAAAACCATTTACTGCTTTTTATATTAATAAACATTATTTTGATTTAAAAAAAAAGGAAGATCAATTTCAATCAAAAATAAAGAGGTATAAATATCTGTTATTTATATATTATGCTGAATAATGCTACTCACGTGCAGGACTGAGTAGAGGGGAATACAATTCCGATCAGTCCTGTAGCATGGGATTTCCCTCGAAAGTGCTTCCATATTTTTGGAAGCGTTATGTGACTCATTCTTCTGCCGATGAATCACTTCTTGGGTGGCATAAGAACTACTTGAAATAAAAAGATAATCAAATAAAAGTTCAATGTATTCAGCTATCACGTTTAATTTGTCTGTTACGAAATATTAATTATCATAACACATTTTCTCAATATATATATAAACAACATTCCTCTTTGGGTTATTTAAATACAATACAAACCAACTAATAGTGCCTTCTAATGACAATTACAGAAAATGAATGCCTCAAATTGAGAAAGTATGAGTCTTTGAACACTTTTAGGTATTGCAAAAAATACCAAAATTTGTTTGCATATAATCCATTATTGAAAAAAAAAAAAAAATATTCTACGGCTACGAGATCCAAAATTTAAACAATTCTAAAATTAAAATAGAAAAATATAGACGGAGAGGGGGATGTAGAAAGAGACAGCGAGAAAGATAAATATATAGAAAGAGAGAAGGGAAAGGAGGTTTGATTTGTTCAACTGTTTTGGATTCTATGAGTGATAACACTAAAAATGTACTTATAAATATATACACGTACATATAAGATTTGTTTTGCCGACAACCAATTAAAAAAAAGGAAGGGCAGTTTAATAAAAATGAAGTCATCTCTCAACTTTTCTCTGTTAATGACAATGGTTGTTTTCCGTCTCTCCGGCAAATATGATCAATATGATTCATCAGTAACTTAAGTGGATTACAGGATTATTATGTGCTTCTGAAGGTTATTCGGAGTGATGGAATGATTCCCAAAAAGTTCCTGATTCCTTATCTTTAATATTTTAAATATAGTTAGAAATAAAATTTTGCTGTAAATTTATATTATTTACAATTGGTAAAATAAATATAGACACTTATAGTTATCATGATTAATAATATAATTTATTTAAAGCAGTTTAAAAACTATTTAACATGTGTTCATATTTTTAATTTAGCTAAAACAATCAATGGTTACTGCACTAGTTAAGCACTATAGAAATATGGTGCTTTGCAATAATAAGTTAGAGCTCTACTAGGGTGTGTATTGGGAAAACTGTTACGGTACAATGATTATACACATTTAGAAACGTTCAGTACTTTCGCAGATATGATACAACATGCATTAGATAAACAAAACATAATTCACTAAAAAGTCAATTCCTTTACCCACTGCATGTGTTTAGAACAACTTTCTATACGTTTCGTTTGTTTTCAATTTGTTGCTTCTTATTTTTCAAGCATTTTTTGATCATACATTATTCCATGAAGTTATACTACTAAAGTCATAAATTCACATCGTCGTTTCCTGCATCATGATGCAAATATTTTATTATTTTTTTATAACTTAGAGAAATCATATATAGTTAAATAATAGAAGAATAAGATATAAGAATCAAAATAGGATAATCGAAAATCCTTTTCCTGATTCAGTTTTCAGAAAAAAACATCTGATTTTTCTATTCTCGATTCTGATGTATCGTCCCATCACTAGTTATTTGTAATTAAAGTTATATAACTATAAATTACTCACGGGTATGAAAATATTCTGGTTAATGATCAATTACCTGCTTCAACGTAATTGTTTTACCTAAACTCCATTTATACTTTGTGTACTTTATAAAAATAACAGATTAATAGATATAATCTATTGATTTTTCAAACTTTGTCTCAAATCTCGGTCCTTTTTATCGATGTTTCTAAGAAAAATAAAAGTTTTTATATTTATAGTTTTAAGCGTTCTACATGTATTTCATCATTTTTTTTTGTTTTGTTTTGTTTTTGTCGAAGAAAAAGTATAACTTTAGTTTATCTGGTACACCAATAAATATCTGCTTGTGCTAAATGTGCAATTTTTGCTGCAACATATGTATATACATACTACATATCTTATCTTACCATTTGTAATAGCATGAACTTCCTTAAGACAAGCACAATACTGATATAATTACATATCATTCTATATATATATTTTTCCATCATTTCTATAATGGTTTTGCATGAGTAAAGACATCCAAAAATAAATGAAGACATTTCTACATATATTATGTTATAAGTAAATACATTCATATATTGACCTCATTATTTTTATTATTCACAATTAAATATGACTGTTTTTATATCGAAACTCTAATAAAAGTAAAAAAAATATATAAAAATTCGACAACAACAAGTATTTACAATTTTTTTAATTATAAAGTTAAAAGTAAGACTAAAAAGTCAAACTTAATTATACAAAATGTATTTAAAATCTATATTTATACTTTGTATCAAGTAGCAATTTTCGTAGGGAAAGTTCAATAACTTTATTTCATTTCAATGACTTATTAACTAGAATAATGAGTATATTGAATGATTTAATCTTTTTATACAAAAGTAGAATAAAATACAAAAAAAAAAAAATTCATTAAGATATACTCAAAACGTCGTGCTTATTAATATTGGGGATGAGTTTTCCCAAGGATGAACTGGACTTAAGATGAATTTGCTTCGAGATCGAAAGTTAAGTGGCCAAAGTAGTAAAAGTGAGGGGTGGAACTGTAGTAATCAACCATAAGAGGGTGGAACTTTTGTAGAGAAAAAACACAGTTTTGTGATTAGAAATAAACAACGGTTTGTGCTATTTGTCCTTTGATTCTTACGTTTATTTTTAATTTTTACATACCGACAAGACATGTTTTATGCATTACAGGAAAATTACAGAGCACTTAAGATGCGTATCTAAATGTATGACTAAAGGATGAATATATTCTTTAAAAAATTGAGTAAAGGTTTTTTAAGTGGCTAATCAATATGAAATATATAAAAGCACTAATAATATTTATATATACACTATATAAAAACTCATAAATCAAATTAATATTGCCGAATGCAACAATTTATTAGCTCATTATTTGCTATGGTTATATTGTTTAAGTAATCTAGAAGAGAGTTTATATGTAAAAGAATAGAACCTTAAGCATAGTCTTAAAAAACTATTACGTATTTATTTTAATTTTAGTTTAGTTGTGAAGAAATGCATGTAAAGGGGATTGAAAATAGTGATATAACAAATTCATTTTTAAAACATCACAAATTCATTTTTGAAACATCAAAAAAGCTGGGACAACAAATTTACATACGGTTTAAATTGAATATATAATGACATCCTTTATGCTAAAAAAAATAACAGACTTTTTGTAGTTTTTTTCTTTTAGATATTGGATTAAACTGATTTTGACTAGTGAAAAATATTTTCTGTAATGGTCAGTTTTATTATTGTTTTTACGGTAACACAAATACTGTTTAAATCTTTGATTCTTTTTCTATTTTGTGGTATAATTTATCAACGTTCAAAATATTGAGGATAAATTTGAAATGTCGTAACGTTCAGAACAAAGAATTCAAGCATTGTTGCATTTGTCGCCGAATGATTTATTCTTTTTTATTATATATATATATATATCTGTTTCATTAGGATTTGTTACATTTTTTTTGCGCAACTTTTACTTCAAAAATAAAGGGACAAAATCAATTTTGGAAGTTAGCCAAAACATCCCATCTATAAAATATTGTTTTTTGACTAATAAATACTTGTTCACTTCTGAGCAAAATATTTTTCAAGACCAGAACACAGATAAGGGAAAGAGAAGTTGAAAAATCGGCTGCGGACCAAAAAATATATTACGCCTTTACCTCGCTAATACAAAAATTATCCATGTATTTTGTTGTCAGGCTGTCGATACCCTCCTCTAAATTGATACGTCATGGTTATTTCATAAATTATTCCTTCTGATAAATAAACGAAGTAATAACTGTTTCTAAAAAGATAGGAATACAATTTCTTGTTGATCCATTGTTGTATATATATATACATACATATATTGGCCATCTTATTATTTCTATGAAGACATTTTGGCTATCACATATGTAGAATACAAATGTATGTCTATGCTTTTAACAAAATATTACTAAGCAATATTAAAATTCAGTATCGAATAAAATAAGATTTTAATGTTATTAAATATAAATATATTTAATTTATTTTAAAAGTTATAGAGAAATAATATGGCAGTTAGTTAGGAGATAAATAGCAGTTGGTATGCTTGACTTATTTGGCTAACCATCAGTTGATTTCCGAACGAGTTTTTTCTTCTTTTTTTTAAGGAAAGGTTGCGTGATGAAATAAAGGTAACGAAGCGACAAAGTAAATGTTTATGTTCATGGGATAATACGGCTGAACAAGGTTATTGTTAGTTTTGTATATTTATTGGATCCAGTACTATCTTAAGACGTGTCCTTTCAGGCCTTAAGACTGTCGGTCTTTCAGACTGTCAGTATTAGAACTGATTATAAAAAGAATAAATGTATAAATATTTAGTGACGTCATCAAAGATTGAACTTTATCAGTTTTTGGACTGATTTGCAGGACTGAACTGAATTGGACCATAGTCTTCAGTCCTAAATAAGGCTCTTTTCCTTTCATGGTTTATATATTGTTGGCAGAAATCTATTCTCGTTGTTTGTTCTGACTTTTCTAACTAAAGGTGTTGAATACTTGTAAATAAAGTGTCGGTAATTCCAGAGCCTTTATACATATATACTGATCCAAAACTGTATTTCCAACAATATTCACCTGTTTGGGACCATCCTCTGGGTTTTCAGTATAGTGTTTACCATGTTGAGGGTAAGTGTTGGATGCATCACAGGACTAGAAAATCTTAATACCACCCCTTGCTGGTTTAGATAGTATATATTGAGTTAAACTTTTATACCATCGAAATGGAAATAACTAATCTTCAATAGTGATACATTCATGTGGTTTGTAGGATCTCTAAAAATTTTTATTTAGTAAAATCCAAAGATATCTTATTGGTGCAGCTTTATTAGTTAGAGCACGCTCTACACACATGCTTTTGTTGTCAAATCTAATAACTTGGAGCATCTCCAAGCGGTCACGAGACGTAGTTGTACGTATAAGAGGTTGAGCATCTATTTTTCAAATATTTTCAAGAGTTTCTTAATTATTTCGATGTTCACCTGCAGCAATAAGAATGCCAAAAATATATTGAGCTCAACATTAGTAAATGGCTCGAATGGTGTTAGTTTTTGCTGTTCAGAGTCATTGGGATATCTTACGATGAGGCTAGTATTAAAAGCTTAAAAAATTCTTCTATCTTTTCGTTTTTTTAGACATAAAGAGCTATTTTCTGTAAATAAGTTGGTGTTAGCTGCAGACCCACCTCTTTGTCAAACAATGTTACATAATCTTGTTTGCATCTTAGGCACTAGATTTTTTAGCCATTCCGTTTCATGCTTCAGGATCCAAGTTGAACTTTGATTTTGAGATACAATAGTACCAAGTACAATACTTTCCTCCCAGTGATATCATTCTTCATGTTCTATCGAACATCAAAAGGAACAAAAAATAATATTTTTTAGCAAAAAAATATAATTAAACATTGAAGAAAAAAGAACAACTAGTTCAATCTAAATATATGTGGGTACAATTGTGCCCATGCTGCTAGTTAAGAGTGAAAAATTATGCAGCCTGACAAAGGTTAAATTCAAACTATTAGGAAAGTTACAGCCTATTGTGTTAAAATACAATTTTTAGAAAAACTAATGATGACTATCATAATCTTCAAATAGATTTCCACAATATGATTATCATATTGTATTAAATTTCGACATATCTAAGTCAAACTAGCTCTAGTTTCCCCTATCTGTATAGATAGATATCTAATAATACGTGCATGTACACTAATCTGAATGTCATTTTGCCGAATGACCACTTTGACAAACAGAAATATTTTGCCGAAAAAAAATTATAAATATATTTTAGTATGATTCATGCTGCAATAAAATTATAAAATTACAATAATATATTCATGTTACTCGGTTTTCGACGTTTGGATTGTTTGGTTGAATATTTTCCGTATTATTTTTTTTTTTCGTAGAAACTTGTGTTCCTTCTGTAGTGAAAGCTTCTTATCCAATAACAAAACCAACTTAATTATTATAGTTAGAGACGATAATTAATTAGCAAACACTTAATCATAAAATTCGGGGCAGATAATTAAACATTTTATCTTTCTTTATTTTGAATTGATTAGGGTAAATGGCTTTTGGCAATTCTAAATATATTTCTAGTAACATTAAAACAGGAATCTTTAAAATATGTGAGTGAGTTAATAAAATGAATAGCTCTGCCCCATCACTTTTTGAAAAAACGATAAGAAGGGAAGTTAGTTAATTACAAATGATGTTGTCTTCAATTATATGACTTCACTAATATAACCCCCCACCATACCCAATTATAATTAGTTCTACTCTGACTCCTACCTAACATAGATCAGCGTAATTATAATTTTTTTTTCTTCAAATTGTTGGTTAGATATTTTTTGTTTTGTTTTGTTTAGGAGCACTCCTTGTAGAACTATAATCTTTTCAAGGGTAGACGTGCCACCCAGTTTTAAAAGGGCGTTAGAATAATAGCGTATTAAAGATTTTTTAATTGCATTAACTGTTAAATTATGTCACAATAATGAACACAATATTTATATGAACAAGTACATACGCCGAGCAATGTGTATATTACATATTCACATGTACTTATTTAGGACTATATTTCTAATCTACGTTATTGTTGCTATAATAAACAAACTGACTCTTTAAGTGAGACTAATCCATTTATATAAGGTTTGATGCATGCATATGTATTTATTAATCTTCAAGCCACGTCACATTATTATTATTAGTATCTTTTCATAATACATTTTATGTACAGCCTTTCATGTATGTTCAAATATGAACGTTCAATTTGCACTAATAATTTTAATATAAAAAATATGACGTCTCAAGATTTTTTATATTTTATATTCATCATTTTCTCTATGACATCCATAAATGGTCATTTCCATAAATTGGTTTTCTTTCTCTCTCTCTCTCTCTTTTCGTTATTCGTCTCCTCTCATTTACTTACATAAATATTATACATTCATAAATGATATTAATTAAATTATATTTCTTAATACGAAAATAACGATCCTTTATCACTAATGTTCATATATATATTGAACTACTATAATTATTAATAGGATGGCCTACGAGTAAAGTGACATGGTGGAGAAATGGTGAACTTCTTGACGACACTTATGAAGAAATAGCACCAGGAAAGTCACGCAATACAATGAAAGTGGAATTTTTGAAACGTGAGGATATTTCTGCGGAGTTCACTTGTTTGGGTAACAACAATAATGCTACACAGCCTGTGACAACTACAGTTTCTTTGACATTAAATTGTAAGTACATTTACTCCAAAGAGGCTTCCTGTCTGATCATACCCTCACTTGTCAACGAAAATAAGGGTCATACTTTAAAAAGTCTACTGTAATGTATGATACATTTACGATGAATAACTATCGTTAAAGTGAGTTAGTGTATTTTCCCTTCTCAGTCCTTTGAGTAATGTATCGAATATTTGCATCTGTATAGGTTAATTATATTGACCTCAAGATCTCTAAATTTCAAATGTTGATATTTACTTTTGCATTTTTAGATACTCGACATAAATCAAATAAACATGTTAATCTTAAAAAATAAAAACCACGAATCCACAGAGTATTCATATTTTACAAATTGATAACAGCCGCAAATTTCTAAATGTTTGTAGTCCAATTTCTTAAATTCGACATGTTTAAATATGATTCCACCAATTTCAATATTGATATTTGACATTTGCATACGCATATCAACATTTTTAGATATTCAATACTCAATAAAATAGAAGGATCCAAGTTTTTTCGATATAATCATCCCCAAAATAGTTATTTATTCCACCAAAACTACATCCAATTATTTTTTTATTCTATTTTGACAAATCCCATGCGTCAAAAATAATTGAAATTTCGGATATACTGTAATTTTTTTTTTTAAAATGAAAAAGTAAATTCGCTGATTTTTGCTCACGAGTGCTGGTATTTTCATGTTCAGATCGGGAACTTTTCAGATCAACTTTTTTTTTATGTTGGTACGAACATTTATTTACTTTAATCTATTGTTATCTCTTAATATCTAGTACGACCTTTGGATGTCAAATTACTCTGGGATGTGGATCCAATGTCTTCAAACAGTGAATATGAGTTAAATTGTAAAACCATTGGAGCGCAGCCCTCTGCACATATATCATGGTGGCTCAATGGGGATATCAGCCTTAAATCCTTTGACAATAAAGTATGTAAATAATAATACCTCTTTTTATTTAAGGGATATGCAAATTGTGCATTTTTTTCCCTTGAAGCTCCCAAATATAACATTCTGACAATGTGAAATTAAATTATATATTCAATTATTAAAAGAGTGTACATTTTTTCGAATGAAAAAAAACCAACATATTACTTAATATGTCAGTAAAAATAAATATATATACATACAGTTTCTCAGCTTTATCTACTTAGAGCATATGCATAACCTAACATACAAATTTGGAGATTTAATTTGAAGCCATTTTGAAGTAATTTAGTAATTATATATAAATATATATTTATATAATGTACTCATAAAATAATATACCATCGAATACTAATGTTAGTCGTCTATTAAATCAGTAACACACAAAACTTTAATTATTTTATTGGTTTTTCCATCTAGGTTAATTGAGCTCCTTTTTCTTTTTCTATTAACCATTTGGTTAATATTTTTTCTAAATAATCTAATTCGAGATGTTAACTATCTTTGTTTTTACTAATTGTTTAAGAATGATAAATGTGTATTTTTTAATTTAGTTGTGAGGAAAAGATACTTAGGGTAAGATATTAATTGTTTTAAAGAGGCTTAAATATCTTTAAAGAAGTCTAAGTATATTTATAAAAACAGATAAGGAAATATTTGTTTAGACGGTAAAAAATATTATTAAGCCCTTTCCTTCAGAGAAATTAAAAGGAAATAAGTAAATTAACTCGCAAATAACATTTTATGAATATAACACATGCATTTTTATATTAGTGTAGTCTATTAATATTTGTCATCTAGGTTATTGTCTATCTGTGGAAAACTCCGTTTTCACAACAAATGTGTGTAGCTAAACATGTGTACTTTTATAATGTAATGCATGTTACGGCGAGTTACCCCATCTATCGTGTGTGTGTACACGTATTAACTTTTGTTAGTTGATAAAAATAAATTTCCATATGAGCAACTCTTCTCACAAAATCATATATATATATATTATGTAAGCGGATAAAGGCAAGGCAGATGTGGTAATCTGCCTGGACTTTAGATGAGGTTTAGCAGAGTGAATGTGTAGTTAAAGTTCAGAGCCCTATATAAAAAGATAAGAAAATTTAAAGTACGTACCTATAGTATTAAAACAAAGTTCTTAAACGGCTAATAACTCCGAACAATGCTGGGTATTCCCTCTAGTACTAAATATTTTGGAATTTAGAACTTTGAAAATTTGGGTACATATTTTTTTAGGAAAAATCGTCATTATTCACTTTGTGAACTATTAAAAATAAGTTACAGCCCACTTTATATCAAATTTATGTAAATTTTTTATGCCTACAAACTATTTAAACTCAGCACGAATGTGGCTCATTACTTGCTTATAATTTATATAATGATTATACAATAAAACTAATCACGCAAAAAGTCAAATTTGAGTCATTTGAGGAGTTATAAATGTAAGCCCAACAATGACGTACTAAGAGTAGAATTGAAGATCAACATTCCTCCTTCTCATAGCTACTCGCAGCTAATCTCATAATATATCATGACAGCTGACCTACTCTCCTCCAAAAATAGTTTTCAAATTGTCTGGGTTACCATATTGATTTTCTGTTTCTTTTTTTTAGGGGGAGGAGAGGACTAACGGCAATTTTTATTTTGTACAACTATTACTATTATATTTTAATTCAATTTCCTCGTTTTCCCGGAATTTTTTTCTAGTGTTAGACTAGCGATAGTTGGTTAAAAGATGTATTTACATTTTTGGAAAAATAGATTATACTTAATTTGAACAATGATAACAACAGATATGAAATGCCACCAAATATTGGCATCAGTGGGTGCGGATTTGTGCGTCTCTGCCTTATAAAATCAGCTAAAGATAACCTGTAAGGTTACTTTCGGATGAAAAAAAAGTTAATGAGGATGGGATAAACTTCATCATAAGCCTGGATCTGGTGGAATTTTGAAAAACAACATTGTAATTAAGGCGCAATCATTTTAAGTATCCATATGTACGCATCGAAGTTGGCTTTGGCACACTCCACAGTCCCTAAGATGGTACGGAAGGAGTGTAGAAAGTCATTTATAAAATGATATAGGGTAATTTTGGCTCCAGCCTTTAAATGTATCTTTCTCCGACGTTGCCCAAGGTTACTTAACAATCCTACGTGATCCTCTGTTATACAAGTGATTTTTTTAAATGAAAAAACTTGGAAGGTCAATCCATTTCACAACAAAGGAAACGATATGTACTGACAATAGATGGGAAAATTGTTGAATCGGCTCGTACTCTTACTACCACTAAACATCCTGCAAGACTCATATCACTGGAATTTGTAGCTCTAAACGACCATGCCCTGTCACTAATCTGGTTTTCCAAACGCTTACCACCTTAATAGCGTCGAATATATAGAAATATAGAGATAAAAGTTCCTTGCTTGGGTGTGCATGATTGGCATGGATTACGTACTGCAGCAGGACGAGCCCCTACACACAAGTCCAATATAAAATAAAAATACCTGAAGGAAAATGAAACTTTTCAATACAAAAAAATTGGCCCACTGTACTCAGGACTCCATCCCCTGGGCTATAGTTTTTGGTCACATATCCAGTCCAAGGCCTGAAATTCAATTAGTCCATTATTGGTACTTGCAATCCGATAAGAGCCCGTTCTTGAGACAAACGTGAATATTTTTTTAATCAATGTAATAGATTATTTTTTGTGATGAATGTGTCAAAATTTATCAGTGAAGAAAGAGTGTTGTTATCAATTATGAAATTCAATTAAAAGTGTATACTTTTCAATGCAACACCCAGTAACAAAAAAAAATTCTCCTTCACAGAAGATATTATTGGATTACCATCAGGATAAAAATAAATACCATAACTCAACATCATTAATTTTTAGTACTGTAGAAGAGACTGGGAACAGTTGAAACACGTTTTATTAAATTACTGGAAGATTATTCGAATTAGAAATACCAAAACTTTAGCACAACAAACTTACATTTTTGTACAAAAAGTGAAACTTATTAAAATACCCTTATAGTAAGTAGTAGTACCTTATAGTCTGTCATTATCATTTGAATTATAATTTCCCAATCTACCCTACGCTCGAGTCATAGAATTGACTTTAACCTCATGTCGGCATCTGAAATGATTGTCCTATTGAATTGTTTTTGTTTTTTCAATTAGGGTTATTGATTTTTGAAAAATATCTTTCGTTTTTATGGGAATCTGCGTATTGGATACTTTATATTCAAAGTTGGACTGAATCTTGTGAAATCATGATCAAGTAAGCAGAAAAAAAGGGGGACACAATAAAAAGACAAGAAATGAAAATAGAATTATCTCATTGTATAGTGTACATTGAGAAAAAAAAATACAAGGAAAAGAGGAAAATAAAGACATGAGATGTATTCCTTCCTAATTATAGTGTTCCTCTTACTTTCAATAATATATGTATGTAGCTACAAAATAATGTCAAAGAAAGAGAAAGAAAATAAGGCATTAGTATTCTTGTCAACTAACAAGGAGTTCCTTTCTATGGTATGTAGTACATACATATTATTTCTGTTGCTCTAATACACAAAAGATAAAGCAAAAAGAATATACCAATTACATACATTGTAAATGTATTTTTTGTACTCAAAGAAAAAGAAGAATGTCACCAAAATAAAGTACTTTAAAAATCTTGGGTAATCTTAGAATAGTATAACAGTCTCATTTATAAATCATGTTCAAATTAATATTAGCACACCATTCTTTTCTTCTTTTTTTGGGGGGAGGGAGGATAAAACTTCAGTTGAAACAAAAAGGGTAAGATAAAAAGTTATTTAAAAACTTTTTTCCTATGATACGTGAGTATAAAAAGCTATCTTAGCCCAAATTTATTAATTTTATTCAAAATTTCAATAGGTTTGCGTGTCTTAAAGTTTTTAAAGATTTTATATGGGAGATTGGAAAAAGTCAACTCCCTAAAAAACTTGTAATTTACTCAGTGAAAATAATGAAGGATATTTTTATAGTAGGATCAGGATTCAGAAAGAAGTAATCAAATTAAAGTCCTTTATAGATCAAAACCATTTTTGAATACAGAAAAATATTAAAAAAATTAATGTTCTAATAATTGATTAGATGGCGTTGCACTGATTAAGTATATGTAGATTCATATATAGTATTACAATTACTTTATTTCACCTAGGAAGTCTCCTTGAAGTCCTTGTAAGTTATGCATATTTCCTTCTCTAGGAATGACTGAGAAGTGAACCTACTCACATTGAGTTCAAGAGAATAACTTTTCCTGAGCTCATTGTCCATTGAGCTACGTCATTCCATTATAACCATTATTTTCATTTGAAGAAATGTATTTAAATATATATGTGTTTTTAAAAGTCAAACCTCAGCTTGTGATTCATAATATCTAATCACTTTTAAGTTTTTAATCAACAATATTTTTTTTAAAGTCAGCTATCACCCATCATTAAGGGATTTGAGAAACATTTTGTAAAGCTCATATCTTATTATATAAATCAAGCAGATAATATGTAATATTTCCCCAGTGTGACATAGTATGTCATAATTAATGTCGTTAGAACTGTGATATTTTCTTCGCAGCTGGAATCAAATATTATACAAATCATTAACAATTAGTTGTATATCTCTTTCTTGAAGATGGGTTTGTGGAGAAAGTCCTATAGCTATTTGCATAAGTTAATCTTTTCTCAAAATGATTTAAAGCAAATCTAAAAACTTGCCAAGATGCTCGTACTTAAATATATATTATCTACCTATAAAGTTCAAAGATTTTTCACGGCTGCATAATTCTACAGATTTTGCTACTTTTTTGTAGATGTTGCATTAAGTATATAACATCCTTTAGAAAATGTCACTTCTCCTAATTACTTTGCAAACTAATGTGGAAACACTAATGATAAAAATTAGCTCTCTAGTTTTAATTACAGAAGGTCAAAAGTATCTTTTATTTTTAATCCGATTACCTTCTACAATTTTAAAAGAGCCGCTTTCTTATTACTTTTGCATAAAATCAGTAGAAATATACTTATAATACAACAACTAACAGAAAAAAAAATATAAAACCAAGGCAACTTCATTAGAACTTATGCACGCATAGAAATAAGATTTTATTTTCATAGGGATTGCAACTTTTCTTTATCTTATATTCAAAATTGATTTTTTTTTTCCTTTTACAGCATAGTTACAAATTAAAATTGTCGTTCTTTTTTTTGTTTATTTCTTCATATTTTTTTTTTATAAAATAGCACATTGTCGATTTAATGTAACATACTTTTAAAGAATTAGATCATTATTTAATGGGAGCACTACGTAATTCATTCATCTTCTTTTTCATTGAAACCATTGTTTGTCATGTATTTTGTCCTTTCTATATTTTTACTATGTCATTTTTTATCCCCAAGTTATAAATTATTGAGTAGGAAGACTAAAATAGAATTCACATTTATTCAAAATTTCGGACTGAACCACAACAAAATGAGAAATTAAAAAAATATTCGTTATTCATTTTTTTAATTTTCATTTCTATTCATATCGAACCTCTCCAGCAATTCGTGGGATCTAGATAGGAGCCTCTCCAGACTAGTTAGTACGCAAGAGTTATTCCATCTTATAGAGAATAAAAAACATTTTAATAATTAAGTATTCACTTTTGAAGTGAAATCTATGTGTAGGCGATAACATTACAAACCACTTTATTTCTGAACCCTCAAAAGCTCAGTGGTCATGTGCATAATGTTTACTACTTTTGAGGAATCCCAAAACAGATGTCTTGAAGTCTCTTAACTAGACTAACAAAATGTGCTGTCTCTCTCTCTGTATCTTTGGCTCTCGATTTATTTGTAAAAAGGGTTGAAGTAGTCATCCTGTTGTGGACTCACTTTTCTTTTGAGTCCATAAAAGGGTTTCAAAATATTTTTTTTTTTTTTGAGTTTTTCAATACCTCTTCTCACGGTTTTACAGCCTAATCGAAGGAAGCGTTTACGCACCAAATCAGCCTAGGAACACACCATTTGGCTTTCCGTGGCTTTCTTGCAGATACTTGAAATAGAAATGGCTTCTAACGCCAATTTTTTATTCTTTTAATATGTAAGAAGTATGACATCTGTGAACTTCCTCCACAATTGTCGAATGGCTGAACGTACTGATGCTTTGAAGAATTTATCTTTAGTGTTCAACCTATGGTTGAACTTCAATGATTCGTCTACACCTAGCATAAGAAGAACAAAGTCCACAATTGATTTCCATGAATTGGTCATTTGCTTTAAGTAAGTACTAACCCTACTTGAAGACTTAAACAGCTCAGCAGGACCCATAAAAATTCTATCGTTGATTGGAAACCCAGTATTTCTTTTAAAATTGTCTTTCAAGCATTTTGCACAGAAATCCAAACAGCTTCTGAGGCTGATCATCATGTGGACGTTTAAAGATGTCCATACGGTTTCTATATTTTTTAGACCTATGCCCCACGATGAAATTGGAGCATACTGGCAGCTTTTTGAAATATAAACTCGCTTTGAACCCTATATAAATTTTTCCTGGATGATCTGTATTTTGTCTATAATTTTCTTCGAATAAGGAGTATACTTAAGTAAGTGGAATACTTGGAGTAGTGCGACTGCATCCCATATTTTTACCCTATCTAATTTACGATGCCTATTGTACCACGACATAGTACTAGAGATAGATTCTAGGACTCTCTTTACGTTAATATTAATGCAACTGGAGCATCCTCTTTTGTTATTGCAACTCCAAGAAAAGTTGATCTACTAGAGAACTTCAATAACGGAAAATATATATTTTTAAAGGTTCTTCCTGTGAAAATAAAACTTCCGTCTTGCTGGTATTCATCACTGTATCCGAGGGCTCTCAAAATGTTTCAAGGTTCCCAAACACCGCTCTCATATACGAAATTATCTCCTTCAGAGTTCCTGTGCAGTAAACAATTAAGTCATCCGCGTAAAATATAGCCATAGTTGGCATTTCGTTTTTAGAGATAGAACGTAGGGCTTCATATAAATAGTGCAATACTGTAAGGAAAAGGGTTGGAGACAAAGGATCTCCTTCCCTGCTTGCTTGAGTTATCTCGAAATAATCTTACCCAGACAAAGAGCTAAGTTTAGAAGAAGAGTATCTTATTATATAGCTGCTATCATATGAATAATTTTCAGGGGGAACCCTAATCTTTTTACCTGAGACAGTATATATTTATGGGAGATGGAGTCGAAGGCCTTTTGAAAGTCCACAAGCATCATTGTGGACCTTCCAAAGTGATGCCTTATCTATATCAATAGCGTCTTGGATCGACCTTGGTATGTCTTCTGCTCATCTTCCTTTCATAAAGAAGGACTGGCTTTGTTATGGCCTAATGCGTTCAATTTGATTATTTTCTTTCCTTATACAAACGATTGATTCTTGGTATTCCTAAGCTTTATTTTTTCAAGTACAAGTAATTCCTCCTCCCATTTAGTGTTTGTTTTCATTTCTTCATATTTGCAGTTATTTACTCTTCTAAGAGTTTAATGAATGTAATAGTAATATAATACTCTTAATAAAGTGCAAAAAAATATTTGAGAGGAGTTTTAATTTCTGTAAATGTATGTGTATATTTTTTTTAATTTCTACGCACTATTAATTTTTATATACTTCATGTATATATAACTCTACATAATATACAAGATTTTTAATTGTATACTCCACTCACTATTGTTGGCATAGAAAAGCTTCAGTCACTTGCTTTTTCAAATAATATATGTACTATTGGGAAATTGGAAAAGAAAACTTTTAAATATGTAACCAAATCCTACTCAGAGTTTTGAGCTCCTTTTTATCAATTTTGAAGTTGATGAAGTTATATCCTAAATGATACTCTTCTGATGGGGTCGCTATCGATATTTATTATACTATTTGGTATATTCGGAGTCGGCTTCTTTGGTCTTTCCACTTTGGGTGGCGACTCTTAAGAACCGTTTAATCCTCCGATATATCTTTCCGTTTCCCTTATAAATTTTACATGTTCGTGATTTCCGTGGAATTACTCTTCCAACTTTGTCCTTTAATTTTGTAATTGGGTTTTGTACTTGGACTTTACTTTATATTATTCATTTCATTAAATTATTAGAATAGATGTCGTAATATGATTTTGATTTTTAACATATATCTTCCACCGTCTTTTTAATATTGTTATTGTTTTCTTCATTGTTATTTTATCTGTAGGGACCTTTTTTGAAGGTCTTGACCATGAACAATTTGATAAGGTTCACACTCACGCAGTGTATTTCTATATTCTAATCATTCATCTCTGAATTAATATGAATTTAAATTTCTAGACCTATATTTGTCGAGGAGATTCTTCATGTTTTTCACTGCCGCTTCAGTATATTGTCTACTTTACCCTCAATTTCTAATAATCTTATTTTTATATGAATGGTTTTATCCATTTTGGCTTCAAACTCTGAGATTATTTATCTATTAATGACAAAATCTCCTCCGTTTTATAATTAAATTTTTCAGCAACTTCCCTTATTGTCTTCATACTCCTATTAATTTTGAAGTTATTTGGAGTCTCCTACATTAATATATCATTGACATATTTTATTTGTGCATCAAATAATTTTAATTGTGCTTCTTTAGATCTCTGGACTTCGGTTAATTTGCTCTCCTTAATAGACGTCATCCTTTACATTTCTTGAAAATAGGTATCTCAGATCTAACGATGCTTAGATATGATTTTTATGTACTACCACCTGTGCCCTGTAATGATGGGTCTAACGTTCTCTAATTAAGTGACAATATCTTACACAATTTTAAGAAATTGTAATATACCTGTATTTTATTGTCATTTATACGAAAGTTATATATATTATTAATATATATCTTCCTTCTCTCAAAATGTATTTTAATTCAAAAAATAGATGGTTTAATACGAAATATCCTCCATTATTATAAAATTTAATTCAAAGAACAGTTTTAGACGACAGTTGAAAAAATAATAATATTAAAGTCCATTACCAAAAACGGAGAGAAAAGGAAAAAAAAATGACTAATGAATAGAATGACATTAACATTTATATACAAATGAATTTCAATTTTATATTATATTTTTTTTTATTTTTTGTTAATTCTAAAATTGTGCTGTTACATAAACATAGTCTTCATATCAGTTCACACTATAGGTGGTACACAAAAAGTGTATGGAAAGTTATTATCCTTGTTTATATAAGATTTTTTCTTATTAATACAAATATTGTTATTCAAATTAAAAACTGATAGTCATTTTGGCTCCCTACTTAAAAAATATAATATTAAAGTTGCCTTTAAAATCTATTTTAATAATAAATAACAAATTTTTATCATGATTGTTATTTAAAAATTGTTGACATAAATGTATGCAATACAAAAACATATATTTGGGATAATCCTAATTATCAATTTTGTTCTTGCATAATATTATAAAAATTATGTCATTATTTTCTTTTATGAAGTGAACACTTGATATATTAATTCATTGTTTAACGTTATAGAATAAATTAGATATTTAATGACAATATCAAACAAAATAGTATGTTTCTCAATTTAACTTTTTATATATGTCTTAATACTCCAACAAAAATTCACTCAATCCTCAAAGAGAACCAAAACAAAAAACGAACAATATGTTACAAATGAACATTTCAACAAATAAAATAAAAAACAGTTTCAAAGTTTTTGTATTTCATTTAATGTATTACTTCTTTTTTAAAAGATGTAACATTTGTCAGGTTAAATTAAACTGCAAAATAAAAATATTTTGCAAAAAGGGTTAATTGCGAAAACAAAAGTACTGGTAACTCATTTTTTTTTTTTTTTTTTGAGTGTTGATGAAATAAACAGTGTTGACCCTTTAGAAAATAATTTAATTAAAAAGTGTAAATTAGAACGTTAATAAAAACTAAATTAGTATGTTGAAAAAGGTAATATTTGATACAATTACCTTAGTAAATGATATATTTTAATATTTGTACTACCTTAATATATTATTCCATTGGAATAGAGTGTATACCTTGCAGCTTATTCATATACCTATTAGAACTTCTTTATATCTTTCTTTTTTTCATAGTCATTTATCCTCTTTTGTTGATCTTTTTCAAGATCCAATGACCATGTGCACACATATGTATATACAACATAGATGGTTATAAAATATGTACATGAATGTATATATTATAATGTCTCCTTTAGTAAAAAAGCATAAAAAATTAATGTGAAAGTACGATAATACATAAACACATGGAAACTAATAAACAAAAAGATTTAAACCTATGTAGTTTATATACGAAAAAAACGAGGATTTTTTTATTGAAAATAAATATATATAAAATATCTTTTTACGACTTAGTGTGTATGTAGAAAGAAAAATAGGCAATAAACGAGAGCATTAACTCAGTAAAATTATAAATATATATATAAGTCTGGTTAAAGTCCCGAAAACACATAGATACTTTTATCCATAAATATGTATGTACACTTACATATTTATTTATTGACACTTATTGAAGTAAAAAGAAGAAGAAGGATACACTTTTCAAAATGATTTCCTAAAATACATATTTACAAGTCACTATTATTTGCATAGTGGGTACTCAAAGCTTGCAGTAGCATTTAAATACGACTGTATCTCTTTATTTTTAATTACGAGGTTTCACAACAGCTGTAGCAAAATAAACCAGATTTTTTTAATACCATGTCTTTAAATGTAAAACTGTTGCAGCGATATCCTATAGATCATCTCCATCCGGACTGCCTAAACATCAAGGAGTCCATTAAGGAGCCCCCTCTCATATAGCCAAGGAGAACCAAGACTTATGCCGCAACAATATTTATCACTTCTCCTGCCATGACTTCTACCCTCCAGACTTTGCAGTTTGGAGCTAATTGAATAGAATGTCTGCCTCAACTCTTATCCAAATTTGGATTCGCTCTGTGACAGTATTATACGTCATTCATTGTCAAGAGCTGTCAATCTGTTCGTGGCGTGTAAAGGCCCGTGTTGCATGCAAAAGAGGACATATTTCATAAAAAATATAGTATTTAAAGATATCCCAAATTGGTTTTGAGTTGTCTTTTATTAATTCCATAAAATCATGTTTTTCGTAATTTAGTCAAGTTTTGGGTCCCCACTCTGTATATAAAATTTGCTGTGTACGGATTGAATAAATAATTACTCTTTTTTTTTCTTAGGTGTCAGATGATGGAAATGTAACGTTGAGCACTCTCAAGTTCAAACCAAGTATGCAGGATCATGGACGTATTTTAAGTTGTAGAGCCGAAAATACTTTGCTCTCAGATTCGTCCATAACTGACGAAAGGGAACTTATAGTCTATTATTCCCCTGAAGTGGAACTATCCCTTGGATCATCTCTCAATCCTAATGAAATCAAAGAAGGAGATGATGTTTATTTTGAATGTAAAGTAAAGGCATTTCCAAGAGCTACCAAAATTGATTGGCAAAAAGATGTAAGTAAAATATTTGCATAAATATAGAGTTTTTTATAAGCTTTTTTGTAAAATGATGTATATAAATATACTTTAAACTAAGAGGAGTCTAATTGAGATACATAAAAGCACTTGTTGCAACATTTAACAGGAGGTGCATTCAAAAAAATTAATCAAATTTCTTATTCACCTCCAAGGGAATTAGTAATTGCAAAACAAATAGTAAAGATATTACTTAATATTGAAAACGATTAATTAAAAAGTGAGCATCAAAAGGAGAAATGATTAACATGTCAATTTACATTCATAAAGGAAAATATACATCCGAAGGAGAAAAATTAGGTTTATATGTATTGAAAAATGATTAAAAACAACAGAATAAACTCCTTAAAATGAAACTTATATTCAAGAGTATTTACTGCTTTGAGCCATATATTTCTCAAGATGTTTATTTTCAAATCAAAAACTTTATTGTTTAATATTTAAAATGTATATCTTTTTAAATTAGTTGAATGTGTATTTTTTTTTAAACTTGATTTTAAGGATAAGTCAGGAGTTTAACTTTTTATCTACAAAGAATAAATTACAGTAGTACTCTTAAGTCCTAGTTTTATTATATTACGATTTTTTAGGAATTTTTCAATAAAATCTACAATTTACATACGTACAAAAATAATAAAATATAAGTTTATAGGATTGACAGTCTCGAAATGTTCGTTATACCGGAAGGATAAATTACACGGACTGATCAAGATATTGATGTAATTAGAATATAACTCCATATTTATATACAAGACGTAAAGATCAAATTGGTACTTGCGTTAGGGGGTGATTTTGTTATGATGCAGCTGTCTGATGGCGTTTCTTTTTTTGCTAGTAGACACGTTGTTTTATCAAAAAGTTTTGGTGAAGTTTTGGACCTCATGGTGACAGCTGCTCCAGATATAAAATAATTAAATTTACAGAGGAGAAGCAGTGTTTTTGTCCACAACACCATGAATATTTCAATTCAGGAGATCTCAAATGTGACTGGCATCCCTATCCGGACTGTGAAAAAGATTCGTTAGTCTTTTTGGAAACTGATGATCCCAGATCCTTCATTAGCCTCAAAGGGAGTGAGCTCCGCTATGCCTTCATTTGGAGAAAAAATATTGCCCCCACCAGTCCGGTTCTTAATCCGATGTATTGTTTTGTTTTGACCTCTGTTAAGTCTAAAATAAATCGAACATTTCATTCCTCAAAGAATATCTTACCGGGTGCGGCGAAAAAATCTTCATACTTTGTTTTTGCTACATAAATCAAAGTTATTGTGAATGGGGTAAAATTGTTCCGGTCAAACACCAAAATGAACAAAAAAACTAGATCCTTTTAAATGTCTTAGAAGTTGAGAAAATGCTATTTGAATGTGACTAACGAATTCTGGTCCGCGCACTTTTGGATAGCGGCAAGAAACCAACGGAGATTGAATTGTTGCCATGGGTCCAGACTAACTACCTGGACATGAATGTGGTGTTCCAGTACAATGGTGCGCTTGGACAAACCTTCAAAAAGGCCCATAAATGGTTGGAGGACAACTTTCCTTTCGGGCGAAAAAAAAATATGGTCCCCTTACTCATCAGATGCCAACTCATTGGACTTCAATATTTGAACCCTTGTAGAGTCCAAGGCCTACAGCGTATGTCAACATCGACAACCTCAAGGATAACGTTAACCAGTACTTGGATCCCATGTCTGAGAACTACAACTGCAATGGGTACAAGTCCTTCCGTGGCGACCCGGAAGCTATCATTGCTTCCAAGGGGAGCTACATCGATGATTAGGGTAGCTAAGACATCATATTAGTTATTTTTATTTTATTGACAAATAAACGGACTATTAAAACTGATTGCTGAAATCCATCTTGATAAAGTTCTAGATTGAAAGTGAAAAGATTTTATCGCCGCGCCCAGTATTGCTTCCTTTAAGAAAACAATGACTGATAATCCAAAGAACTACCTCTTGACTGCCTTCTGGGCCAGGATCCAGGCGATGATTGATGTTGGAGTCAAGTACATCAAATGACCTCTTTTTTAACATTCATGTATACAATTCAAGGTAATTTTCAATTAAATACGTCGAAAAATGTGCCCTCTGTGACAGTTTAAAGATTATAACGATTTGATCTTAGCACCCTGTAACATAATATAAAGACAAGACAAAAATATAGATATTTCGGAAGTAGAGTAAAATTCCAGACAGTTATTTGGCCATTTTTTTAAAACTAATATTGACAATACAATATCAATTATCACTTACTTGTTTAATTACTTGTCCATTTAGAGTGTTGTAAAATTTTTCTCCATCATCATCCATGCCTTTAAGAGTTCTAGAAAGAGTAATTTTAGAAAAATTACTTAGGATAAATTTTTCACATATGGATTTTGAGACAGACCAGAACTTTTCTTGCAATAATTTTTAACGCTTGATTCATAATTGTATGGAGTATTTAATTTTATCGACGGCCCGTGTGGCAATTTCTGAGCAATTTAATGTAAACTTTTAGTTCAAATAATTTTGAAAAAACAATAACAATCCAATACAAAATTGCTTAAAAAATAATTAATTTTTGATATTTTCTAAGTGAAATTACAATATTTGAGTAAATATATTTATAAATTTGATCTTTTTTTGTATATTTAACTATTTCTGAATATTTTAGTTTCTTATCATGAAATTTTGACAACATAACATTTTTTTTAATATAATATATGTTGAATGCAATACAATGAATAGAGCTCAATTCATAAGGAAATGTTCCTAATAACTATCGCAATATTTATTTTATGTTATTCCTCTTGCATGTACATTTTGATGATACCGTATTTATTTACCAACTCAGTATGACTAATCCCCTTACTACCCTATATATAAATGACAATCTTATAAGCTATCATTTGATCGATGACTCTGATTATAGAGAAATAAATATATAGATGCAACAAGTTGAAAAATATCTTAATCTAAATTTCAGTTGTTAACAAACATGGGTGTAGTAGAGAAGATACAGAGACAGAGTAGATTTTGAAAAGAAGAAGAAAGTCACAGAATATTTTTTTTTTTTTTTTTTCATTTCGGGTATTGTTTTTGCCAATCATTTAATCAACTCTGCTGGTGTAAAAAACAAAGAGTAGGGTTTATGCTGAATACTCCAAACTTGTTCATCAAACCCATCAAACCTGCGACATCTCTACCCAATTTACTTTTATATCACCTGAATTATTTCCCCCAGCTGTATATTTAAAGATATGTCTCCCTCACAATGTCAAATTGCCATCAAAATAGATTTTCTCCTATATATTTATTTCTCTATGGCTCTGATGATGAAAAAAGTAGTAATTTATTTTAATTTTAAAGAATTAATGTTACACAATGATTGATAAAAATATTGCAACCCCATTCAAAGCACTGGTGTTGGTTAAAGAGGTTAAAGTCAACAAACTAACTAAAAACACTCTTAACCGCTAGATGGGATAGATAAATCAATTTATTAATGAACAATTTATCTTGTTTCAAACTCTAGCCGCAAGACGGCGATACTATCATTGACTGTAAAAACAAACTACTATCAAGTCAAGAACGTTGATGGTCTATTAGTACACCTGACCATGGAATTTTAGACACATGGAGTAATTCCTTTATGCAGCTGAAATTATTTTTATTTATTTCCCTTTTTGGAGGAATGGTGTAAAATATGAGGTTGACTCTTATTTCCCTTTTTTTTAAACAATCACCACTTTTGTATTCCCTCATGTGTAAACATAAATTATCCGTGATTATTCCAGATCTTTAGACAAAAATAAAGACAGTAAAATTCCAAGAATTATTCTCGCTGCATGTTAGTTTATAACTTTTTATACTTTTTTTAAGGAGAGTATAAGGTTGAAAGAAGAAAAAATATTCATTCTGAGCTGAATTGTAATTTGCTCCATTTTCATATTATTGTCAAAAATCCTTTGTTTAATTCTCTCGTCTTCTTTTTTTTAATTTTGTAAGCCTTATAATCTCTTTTTTTTTTAATTGTGCAAGGATACATATCGACATTTAGCACGAATAATACTTAGAAATTTACGATCATTATTTTTTGTTTTATATGAAGTAGAAAAAAACAAACAATTTTAAGGCCACCATGGGCAAAATAAAAAAAATGTTACCAGGACTAAAAAACAACATGAAAAGTGTAATCAATATCCATTCATTGGTTTGGCCGTAATTCTGTAGACACAAAGAAACCCTCACATACACAGTCATTCGCATTTAATATATTGATAATCGGTATAGACCGAATTTTAAATGATACCGATCCAGACCGAACTTCTTTCAAGGAACAAATTTGTTCTGTGAAGAAAAAATCATAATATTTGCAAACTGATCTAGGATTTTCAGACCGAATCCCAATACTACTAATAGCAACACAATTTTAAATTGATTACCCATGTTTAAAGTTTCATTGGTTGTCACTGGGACTAATAGATGATTAGATACCTTCCAGATAGATATTCATTGGGGATCTCGGTTTTAAAAGGAAAGTGAATCAACTATTTATTAAAAACCTACGACATAGATATAACAGGAGCTACAACATAAATTGAATTTAAAATGAATTATACGAATAGAGAGAAAAGTATAGGTTTTTTAATCATGCTAAAAGTGAATTGTTGTGTATTTTGTTGTCTTTTAGCCTGTTTATTTCCCTGTAGCTCTTTGTATTATTATTATTTTGTTTACCACCAAGTTTATACAAAAAATGTCACTTTTTATTGAACAAGCCATAAATTTAAATTTTGACGTGACCTGCTTAATACTTCAACTTTAAAATATGAAAAATATATCAAATAACTTTTTTATTTCTCTTAATGTATATTTGTTCTCCTTTTATTCAACTTATATTAAAACCATCTTCATAATTGATGTATATATTTTTATCTTTTGTACATTCATTCTATGAATACATAAACTAAAATGTGTCTCCTTCTTATTAATAAATAATAAGAAAAAAAACTACAGAAGAGACTCTGAATTTTTGTCCAAACGATACAAAATTTGATAAAACCTCTCTTATATTTAAAAAATATGTGAATAAATATTTAAATTCATCCATCTATATTGTATCACGCAATTGTTTCTCCGAAAAAACCTAGAAAAATTGCCCAAAATCAGTTGCTGTCGATTAGATAACTTTTACTAACAATGGATGGATTATTCAATAATTATTCCAAAGTGTCACAGCTTAAAAAAAGTTAATTCAATCAATCAATATTCAAAACACTGATTAGTAGTAAGTAAAATCGTGTGTATTTTTTTAGCTCGCCCGTTGTTTGTTTGTTATTTTTTTTTTAGATTAGTTATCAGAAGAATGAATCTTAAGCTTTTGTCATTAGAATTTAGCTCCTGAGTTGAGAACCTCCTTTTGTACCACATTTAATTATATTTAAAATCTAATTAAACATTCTTTTTTGCCCATAAAAGATGGAGGTTGAGAGTAACCTTGAGGATTTGTTGGGCGGATTATAATTCTAAGTCCTTGTTGGACTTGAGGATCGACATGGGAGTCATTCTTGTCAAAGCCCTCTTTTATTTCCCTCTCCTCGTCACAGCTAATTGTAGATGATCTAATTAAACGTCATGACAACGATGTTGCTCTACTCCAAAACATTCTTCAAATTGCCATGTTGATTTTCCATCTCTGTTTTTTTTATAATGCCCAAAATACACACGACTTTCATTACTACTTATTAGGAGTAAAAAAGGCAAAAACACCGACAGCTTATAATAGACTGTATATTTTTGTGTTAGTGAGGTAACACCGCGATATCCCCTTGTTATTTCTCTAATATATTGTATAACATAAAATAGTAGATTTAAAAAATATCGTTACTTTTTCTAGCACACCATTTTTGAACTTGCTTTTATGAATATAGCTACTAATATTTATTTTATAAGTACTTCACATCTAAAAAAAAAAAAAAAAAAAAGTTATTATCTAAATCATCATGAGTATCGTTAGGAAAAACAAAGTTAAAATAAATTAAATATTTATGAAGCTATTGAATATTTAAACTGGTTTAAATAACGATGTAGAAAAATATCAACTTTGGTATTAATGGGTTAAAGTTAGATACATAAAATCTACTTGTCTTTGTAGTAAGTTTGGTTACATGATCAACAAAATTAAAATAAAAACTTTATTAGCTTTTTTATACTTTTTTCATAGTTACAATAGCTTAAGTGCAAATTTTGTTGATGAAAAAGACAAAGTAATTCACATGTAGACTTGTAACATGAATTATACAGCAGAATCAAAACTTTACTGTCAATTTTTTTAAATAAATTAATAGTCTATAACAATATTTTATATATTTTTCAATATTTTCATTTAGCCTATGAAAAAACTTGATTAATGAATCGTTAAAAGTAAGAATTTCAAATAATTCCTTATAATTCAACTCCAAGTCGAGTCAAGTTTTGTTTCACAATTCCAAGTTCTTGAATGTTTTCATTGAGTTCATTTTGAGTTCTCCAATATCTTTTGACCTCATTTCAAATAAATACTTATGATATAAGGTCAATACTATTAAGGCTTTTCTTGAGTTCATTATAAAATTGCTTTCGGTTATGAGTCGATTCGAAGAGTCTTATCTATCGAATCCATGTCAAGTATGTACGAAAATGCACCTTCAATAGAATAAACCATAATGGTCGTTTAAAAAAGAAAATTTAATGATATAGAATAATAAAATTTTTGATGATCATCAAGTTATATAATTCTAAAAAGTTCTTAGTTTTATTTTACAATAATAATAAGAACGAAAGAAGAAATATTTTAAATATTCCAATTTAAAAAAAAGTATTTTTTTGTAAACGCTTAAGTTTGAAAAAAAGATTGATTAGCTTTAGTTTCTTACATGTATAAATTTATTTTATTCTACACAACTTGTGGGAAGTTTGATGATTCCTAACCACTGTTGATTTATTTATTAAATTTCATGAAAGTCAAAAGATTGATGATGAACTCATATGTATAGAAAAATGTATCTTAATTAATTGGCTTTTCTTTTCAATTTGTACATACATCAACCAAAGTAATAATCTAAATTTGAAATTATTATTAAATAAGAAAATTAAAAAGATTAAAGACATTTTTGCTTAAAAAAGCTTTTCCTTCATTAGTTTGTTAATATCATTTATATTGGAAATGTCTGATGTCAATTTTTATTTATTCCACATTTATATAAATACTAAAAATGTAAAAGTACTTATTAAATCATTTAAAAAAATGGGTACTATCAAATCATGTTTTCACTACTTCTTAATTTTTGTTTTAAAGATGAAAATCGGTTGCATTCTTAGCTCGGCTGTTTTTTTTGTTGATTAAATTTTCTTTTCCTAAGCTGTTGTCATTATTATTCATTTCGAACTTACTTTTCAACAATGTACAACATGTCATTATGCATACGAAACCGGATGGAACATTTGCGTGAGCTCTAAAAAGAATGAAAGTAATCCTGAGGATTTGTTGCAGATACATAATTGTAAGTCATTGTTCGACTCGGAGTAGAATTGAGGATCGACATCAGAGTCATTCATTCCGATGACCTTTTTTACTTCCTTTTCTCCGTCCTCCCTCTTCACAGCTGATTGTTGCTGATCTATGGCACTTCATGTCAGTTAAGCTGCTCTCATCCAAAAAAAAAATCAAATTGTTGGGGCCAACATGTTTATTTTTGGTTTTTTTTCTGAGTATGCCCAGATTGCTCACGATTAGTATATAACTGATAATGTGATGACTTTGGTTATGAAGACATTTTCTACAAACACTTCAAATGAATTGTGCAAAAACCATTTAAGGCACTTTTGGTCTCTTTCTTTATATGATGTTAACCCCTTTGACTTTGCAATGTTAGTTATTGTCAAGGGGGAGGGAAGCGCAATTTCCAATTTTGATTTTCAGTTTTTTTTTAACATGCTCAAAATACTCTCAATTAGCATCACTGACAATGTATATACATTTAATATAACTAAGTATCAACATTAAAATACCCTTAAATCGAATATTTTTATCATATATACGTACATTATTGCATCTTGATTTCTTCACCTAGCTTCGAAAATTAAAACTTATAGAGTGTTTCAACTATAAATAACTACCTACATGAATGTGTATAAAATCTTTCTACAATCTTGATATTTTCTGTACTTATCGTAATTGAATTTGTATATATATGTTTTTCCACAATATATTATTTTTTGCGATTATGTTTGATTTGTTAAATTAACTTTCCGTTACTTGTATGAGGTCTTTAGAAATCCCCATTCTATTAAAAGTATTTTCTTATACAAATGTACTTTTTTTCTTTGTTCTCCTTTAACGTAATTATTTATCATATTATTCAATATTTAATTTTCGATGGTGCTTTCTGAAAATAATTTAGGAGTTATTCCCAAATATTATTATTTTTTTTTTTCACATTCGGACCGAGGTTTAGTGAAATGAAAAACAAAAGCATTGTAACATAACTGATTTTTGAGATTTTGAATTAATAGAAGAAGATGAAAAAAAAGAGTGTTAATGGCCACAATTACCAAAACTTTAAAATAAACAATTATTTATTTTTTAATTCACACATTGGATTCATAAAATTTAAAAAATCAAAATTCAAAAAAACACATTATCATTAATAAAAAAAAAATGACTTAAAATGTGGAAATTTTTTCAAGTGTTTATCAATGCACATATATTGATCTTGAATATCTTGTAAGAAGAAATCATTTTTAAAGGATCAATCCTTCTTCTTAGGATGCTGAAATAAGAGTATGTAATTACGTTAGAATTTGAAGGGAAAGGTACGGGTGTTAATTATCTGTGTTTTTATCTCTTTTCGATTTCATTTGCAAGAATGAATCCTATACATCTACAAAATTCAATTTTTAAATAAATACAAGTATGCTGACGTACATTTATAATCATTGTTGTTAGTCGTTGTTATTGCATTTACTAACGAATTCAAGTTGTTGAATAACGAAGATGAAATAATAACTTACAAAGAGGATAAATTTAAAAATATAATAAATGTCTTATCTCTTTTTTGTATAAAAACCTTTAGAACACGTCATTTACGAATTGTTTTCTTTATATTTCAAAATATCACTCATATCGCCCTAGTAAACTTCTATCTTTTTGAGCCAGTTTATTTTCAGTCAGAACCCTTTTTCATGAAATGAATACTATAAAATAAGATTATGACTACTTTATAGACACAACCAACCATTTATCAAGGATATTTTCGTCAATTTTGAAATGAAATGATTACCTAGGTACCTATTCTGTCAGAAACATTCACATATTTCAAGAGCATGTAAATCTTTGCAAAATACAAAATAAATGTTTTATTGATACATTGTCATTATTTTTTTTAAATAATTGAGAGCTTTTCCTGAGTACAAAAGAAATTGTAAATATCCTTCAAAATATTATTCGATCTTAATAATACTGACGAAGGAAGTTTTTTTTAATATAAAAAAATTAATATATTTGAAAACTGATATTGGAGGCAAATTAGTGTCATAGATCAAATATGAGTCTAAACTATAGATCAGGAGTTCTCAAGAGTTTTCGAAGGTTAAGCAAAATTAGATCTTGTGTCACACTAATGAAACATTGGATTATAAAAGCCATTGATATATGAATATTTTCATTTATACGAATGATAGCTGAAATAACTGTAATTTGTCCGTGAATTCTGAGCTATCCTTTCAAAGTTCACATTCAGACTGATTGGGGCAATCCTCATTATCTGATCCAAGTGCTCGTTAGTGAGTTTAGTTCGATATTTATTTTTTACCACATTAATGTAAGAGAAAACAGACTTGTAAAACAAAGTTTATCCGAACATTCCAAAAATACGATGACAAAATTGTTTTAGAAGCTCAAATCCTGATGACAATCCAATCCAAAAAATTTCAGTAGAAAATTTTGACTTAAACATTTTCTTGAAGTCTTCAAATGATTACAGGTAAATCAAGTCGACTTGCAGTCCAGTAACATTTGTATTTTTTTACAAATTAATAAACCTGCCCATTCCATACACCATTAGGCAGGGATGGAAATTAATACTTAAACAGTTGAAATACACCATCACAATTATCGGAGTTTGGAAATCTTTGATCAAGTCGAGAATAAATTATTATTTATTATTGATATTAAACAACTTCTACAGGCCGTATAAAATGCCCTCGTGGGCCCCCTGTTGAGAATCTCTGCTATAGATAAACATTCTGTGACATCTTGACATATCTAAAAAAATCGTAATATGAAGTAAGCATGGACCGATATTCATTTTCGCCTTTTACCGATTAATAAGCCTATTATTTATTAATTTACTAGTAAATACTAAATAAAGTTAAAATAAGACCTATAAATGGCAGTAATACTTATATCATCTCAGTGCAAAACAATACCCAAGTCTGGCACATCCTCTCACATAGTTACTTTTTAGGAGTTGGAACAAGCAGATACGGATCACTGCACATCCCCTGTTACATAAACTATGATTTAATTAAAGACTATTATTCAAAATGTAGTGTATGATCTTAATATAAAATGTTAACAGATTATCCATAAAGCAAAGGTCATGCATAAAGATATAGAAGAAGAATTGTTATTCTTGACTTTAGTCGTAATCAGATAGAGTTTCATTAAATATGAACTTAACAATAGTAAGATTATTTTCTAGTTGGTAATCGGAAGAAGATATTTTATTTTCCTAAGCTAATTATTTAATTTTAAAAGACTATTAGTAATTAGTAATAACTAGTGCGTGTGCTCATGAAAGACAAAGAATGACAATGGGAGTTTGCTTGAGAGTTATAAGTGTAAGTCCTTGCTGGACTCAGAGTAGAATTGAAGATCAACATCAAAATAATTCCAGCTTATATCTTCTTGCTATCTAATACATTAAATTTGGGATTTGAGTTTATTTATTTCCTCTCACGACTGCTTGCAACTGATCTAATAAAATGTCATGAAAGCTTAACTGCTCTCTTTAAAAACATTCTTCAAACTTTCAGTGACCACGTGCATTGCTTGTTTCTTTTATATTTAATACCAGCGGAACATATAGTATAAATCACTGTTCATTAGTGTTTGATCGGTACTAGGTCTGATTTTCTAATCAGTCTTTTTTTTATCAGTCTGATTTTTCTTACTATTCAACGGTCCAATGGGCATATATGTCCGTCCTACGGACCTAATTATATGTATAGTTCGTCTTCACTCATAAATAGGATTGAAACGGAAGAAAGCAATAAATCATAGCTAAAACGTATAATAATAAGTTCTAGCCGTACACTTCCTACCTTAAACTTCATGTAACTTGACTCTTAGAAGAGGTTATGTTGAACAACTACAAGAACATAGCTAGTTGCTAAGCCATTTCAGCTATTGTAGTTACCATAAAACCCGATAAGGATCGGTCCTAGGAGTGACAAATTTTATTAGAACCGGACTCATAGATCTGCAGTTCTTTTTAGTCTTTTTTAGACCGATCCAACACTACTGGTCATATACCAGTAGTAGCTAAACTACAAAACGTAATAAGCAGCATTTACCGATCACCAATTAGTTGCCCTTTAATTGAATGTGTATCCCTAAATTTAAGTCCATAATTGACTTCAAGCCTATTTTCCCCTCCTCTCTAACCCACACTTTCTCAATATCAATACTTTCATTGCCAATTTATTGTATTTTATGTTCATAATGTGATATTAGTTTATAGTGACTCGTAGAAAAGATAATATTTATATCAATTTATTTACATATTATATAATTTTAAATTCAAATGTTTCCCGTCTCTCGTTATCCCTGATGAGGATAAGAAAGGGTCATAAGATAATAAAAGTTTCCCTTAAGCCCTTTTTTTTTTTTGTACATATATTTAGTAAACGAGACATCAGATAAAAGGGGTTATAACAGTTTAATTTAACATTCCTTGAAATTATTTTTATTGTTGCTCACATTATTATTTGTATGCCATTGGCTAAAAACATCTCTTTTAGTAATATTAATATATATTTCTATTTAGATTTCTAATTTTGCAGTCTTCGAATATCTAATCTTTTCCCTTGTTTATGTATCTGTACAATGTACATTTATTCATTTCATTTACTATAGCGTTTCACATCGTGATGTTTGGACATTAAGAATAATACTTTTTTTCTTTCAAAATGGGATAGAAGATGTATTATGATTATTAGATAAAGTTTCTTGTTTCATTTTAATTTGATTATCTTTTTTTTATTTGTTCTTTCATATACTTATTATGTAAATGCGTTTAGAAGAAGCAAAAAAAAAAAGTAACATAAACTTGCCAACATTACATACATACTTATATTTAACTGAGGTTTAGATATGACATTGAAGATTGATAAATATCAATACAATAGTACAAACATACATTGTTCTTAAAATTGAATAGAAAATGTACGTATCAACAAGTTATTTATCTATGTATATATACATGTTTTAAGATAAAAATGTCTGCTCAGTGCTCATGTTTAGCTTATGCTAAAAAGTTTCAAGAATTGAGTCATCACTACTATGGTCATATTATACCTATCCTGAACAGTTAGAAAAATATATTTTTCGTTACTTGTATTACTGATTATTTAGACTTAGGGATTTACATCTCCCGTGATCTGAGATTTAAGAAGCATATCCACCACATTATATGGAAGAACCATCGATACTAGGGAGTCATTAAAAAAAGTTTCAAAACTCGTAACCTTTCGTTCATGGTCAAAATTTATAAACTTTATGTCTTCCAGATCTTAATGTACGGATCTAAGATCTGGATCCTACCAGATACTACCTGATTAAGTCCATGGAAAATATACAAGCTAGGTTATGGTTATTTTTTTCCTTCATTGGGAGATAAAAACAACTATACATGCAAAATACAAAGACTTGGCCTCATTATTCTGTATCAGAAACGTGCCATAATGATGTTATTACGCTCTACCGAATTTTAAACAAAAAGCTAAACTTACATTCCCTATCTGGATACTAAATAAAGACTACCTCTTTCACAAAAGAAAAGCCTCTGTTCATAACCTCTCAAAACCAAAAATAGATATTTTCAAGCATAGTTATATTATATATCGGCGGATCTTTGGAATTATATACCTCTAGTCTTTCGTCAGGCAGACCTCAAGCGATTTTTAGAAAAGAAAAAAAAATTGTGCGATGTTTAAGTATATAATTTACATTATGGATTATTTTATTTTGTTAATTGTTACCTTTGCGCTATTAGATTATTTTTTAAATTTCAAAATTTTTATTTTATCTTGCTTTTACTAAGAATAATAATTTTAAAATATGTGGACTTTGATTATTGCCGTTGGTAGAAAATATATAAAATAAAATAATATTATTGTAGCTTTTTTCCATTTAATAGAAATAGTTGTAAGAAATATGACCGGCCAGTGTGTTAAAACAAAAGAAAATTTACCTTGTTAACTTGACTATTTTAAAAATGTTTGAGAGGAGAGAAGCTTAGGTTTCTTTACGTTTCTTTAGATTAGCTTCGAGCAGCTATGATATATAGAAACTAAACATAAATCACAATCCTTATCTGCAAGGATATACTTAGTGATTACTACAATGTCGATCCTTAACTTAACTCCGAGTCCACCAAGGGCTTACACATATAACTCTACAACAAATCTTCAGTTTTATTCTTCGTCTTTCACGCACTAGTGATTACTTTATAATTATATTTTATCTCTTTGAGAATTTAAAAAAAAAAAAAAATTTATAGGATTGAAATAAAAGACACTGTTTAGCTTGCAATTATAAAAAGGGGTTCCCTCGTCCATTGGCATATTTTTTTTGAAGTTAAAATAATAATATATATTATATTTTCTAGCTATAACATAAATTATTTGGACATTTTTTTTTCTAAATCAACAATATACTCGTATATAGGTATATACATTATAAGCGACATTTTGAAATTGTAAATTTATTCAAATTTAGCTGGTAATATGGGTTTTAAATATTTTCAATGTTATAACCGAAATTTCTTTTTTTTTATTGTATTTTTCTTAGAATTTTGGTATTTATAGATTTTATTAAATATACCTCTGTTACTGATTGTATTATGAATATATATATGTATAAATTATTTAAAAATGACTCTTACTTGCATGTATGTCCACAAATCCTCCACAGCAATAAATTTTTAAATTTCGATAATTGAAACTGTTATAAGATTTTTAGATATACAATATAACGTTAATTTTTTTTATGATTCTAAACTTGTTTACAGGGCGATAATCAAGAGAACCAAATATTAATTGAAAGTTAAAATACTATATGAATAGAATAAATATAAACTGGTAGTCTATCTGATGGTCCATTGAAATCTGAAAACTTACTAATTCAATGATTAATTTAGGTTGAGTGATTTAAATGGATTCATATTTCGATACATTAAAGCATTAAAAATATTTACAAAACAAAAAACACCTGACCTGTATGGCTTATGTACAACTGGAGAAAATAACACTTGAACCGAATCGACAAATTTCTATTTGCACATTCCAAGTACCTGGCGTCTGCAGAACCACTGTCTATGGCGTCAACTAGTCAGAAACTTTGAAAAGGAAGAAAGGCTTCGTCAAAAAAGCCAAACTGGACCCGGAGAAGTTAAAGAAACTGCCTACCCCAATCCTTTCAAGTCCATGTGAACCCATGCTAGAGATCTAGGGTTTTCACACAAAGACTGTGCAGAGATCTATCTAAACACGGGTGGAAAGCGCCTTCTCAGGTTGGAGAGGCCACTTTAGATTCCAGCAATGAAAGAACCCCATTTTTCTGTTGTAAGACTCTTTTGAATGAGTCTGTTGAGTTCTTTTTGACACTTTTTAGACACCCCCACTACAGCTCTGATACCAACCCCTCGATTACACATTTTGGGTGCATGTCGAGGGAAAGGACTGCAGTGTCCGTCATCCAAACACTGAGGCTCTCAAAGCCACTGTCAGCAAGTACTGAGACGCCACAACAGAACACTACATCCGCAGTGGGTGCCAGGCCTTCCTCCGCCGCCTGGAACCATCATAAGGTCGGCTACATTAATGATTTAGAGAGCTCAGGGGAACATCTATTAATAGTATTCTTTTTTTGGAAATTCTATTGTTAATTAATAAATTATGTTTTCCTGAATTTCAAAGTTCAAAATTGTCACATTTTAATGGACCACTCGGTACAATACAGAACCAGAGTCATAACACAAACCTTATTAATCATTACAGAAGGAATAAGTATACTATTCATACATGAAGTAAAAGAAGTCAAAAATGACATAAAACTACATATAGCAAGGAATGGGCATTTCGTAGAGTGCAAAGAGAAAGTTGGAGAGAAACATATGGTATTAGTTAATTATGACCTTTTGAAGAAAAATGGACACTTATACTATTTTGGAGGAATATACTGTATTACTGCTATGGTACAGTGGAGAACCTTTGACACTTCTATTAGCTTCAGTGCAGGGAAAATATTGTAAAGTTATATTTTTACAGATTTATTATTATTTTACTATTATATAGAAAAATATATTTAAAAAATACCACAAAAATTGTACAGAATTCCTAATTTAGATATAAAAGGATGTTAACATCACAATGATCTATTAAGGAATGAACGAAAACGAAAAATGAATGATAGCACCATCCATTTTCCCCCTCATTTTATTAAAACGGTTAATTTTCTCTAAGTTTTCACCATCCCTAGTATTGTTTACAAAGAACACATGCATAAAAACTAAAAAATATTCCATGTTTATTGAAATTCATGAAGAATCCTACTAAAAAAATATACTAAGTATTAATTGAAAATCTGCAATTAATTTTAAATACATTTTATGGTCATTTGTATCATTTTATTTGTGTTTTTTTCATTATATTAGTAACTTCTATCTATAAAGCTATTATATATATTATATTTTTGTAAGTAATTATATTATTTGATATATTTAATAAATCATATAAATATGAGTACAGTTACTTCATGTACATACAAGGGGTTACTCATATCTTTTTACACTAATAAAACAAATCAAAACTCAAGAACCATTGGTCTGACAAAAAATAAATTTTATTTAAATTTGTTAAGAGGTACTTCAAAGTTATATACTTTGATGTATTTTATACAATATAACCACCTTTGGCCTAAATTCAATCTCTTAAGAACAGCATTAAAGCTGACACGGATGATGTCCTTGGACAAGTTGGACCATGCAAGCTTGATCTTAGCCTTCAGCTGATAAATGTTGATGTGGTAAGTGCGGTTAATCTCCTTCTCTGGAATGGGCATTACATAGTAAATCTGCGGATGAATGTAGCTACATTTTCTTGCTCCAAAAGTGAGAAAAAATTTGTGTCGCTTTTTAGACATTCATTTATCAGCTAGTATTTAGTTAGAATTATTTTTTTACTAATAAGTTGTACTGAAAAAGTAAGGTGAAGTGTTTTGTCGCTTGTTTATAGGAACAACTTTTTCCAAGTTTTAATCGTCCAAACACATATCCGTCTTTCTGTATATATAAATATGTAATAAATCTGCTAATTGAGCTTCAAATATATTACATACGAGTAATGAAGTTATATAAGGATATATATCTCTTTATGTGGATAAGAGTAGTAAACCATTAGTACATGATTTTTAACATTCAAATTATTTTATTTAATGCAGTTTTGTTTTATAATTAAATGGTTAAAACTTTACTCAATCAATTTCAGCAAATGATTGACTTTGTATTAATGTATAATTTATATTTCACAATTTGCTTACTAGGGAGTGACTCTACTAGCAGATGCAAAAAAGGGGATTATCATTAACCAGCATAGCCTGGTTATTCAAAGAGTGGACCGTAAATCAAGAGGGGAATATGTTTGTATGGCTACAAATGATGAAGGGATTGGTGGAAGTAATCCTGTGGAGTTGGATGTTCATTGTGAGTAAATAACATTCCTATTAATGTACATAATATTGAATATTTTGCGTTATTCTAAACAGATATTCCAGTATGTTCTCGTCAAGGACAAGGTATTGGTATAGGTAGGAATGAGGAAGCACGTGTAGTATGCCACGTTGATGGAAATCCAGATCCACATTCCTTTCAGTAAGTTGTTTAATATTTTTAATATATATAAAATTAATATTCATAAAACAAGAGCCGCAGAATAAATCTTATTTATATTTATAAGTTTATTTTTGGTGTTATCATACATAAAATCCAAAAAGGTATAACATTTCATTATGAAATCTAGGGAGTAGATGTAAAAAGTAGTAAAGCATGTTCCTATAATATATTTATGGGCCTCTGAGGTCATCAAAAGTTGTTGTTTTTTAAACATAAATAACAAATTATTTTTTTCTCTCTATTGGTTGACCTACATGCAGGAAATTTTGCTGACAATCTCAAACTTGTTTGTGATGGCAAATGTTTTTTGTCAAACCACTTTTCGAACAGCCTTGAGGCTACCGTCTTAACAGGATCTGTCAAAAGGGAATATGTTTTAATTCCTAAAATTAATATAATTACTTCTAATAATCTGCTTCGCCATGTATTTTAACAAGAACCAAGGTCACTTAATGGTGGGAGTTGACTTGGAAAGGTCCTGTTTTTCTCAAGGGTGAGGACACAAAATGTTGTATATATTGTTGTCTTTGATGAATTTCTTTATATAAATTTTGATTTTAAATAAAACCAATGTTTCATTCAGTCCTGAAACACGGCCACCCTTTGCTAGAAAATAATAAACCATTAAATCCTTAATTTGATAAATATACACATGTTAAATCTAATAAACAGTTACTTTTTATAAAAATAAGTAAAATAATCTTGTAAAAGAACTAAAAATACCCATCAGATTGCATAATTAGCTGATTAAAAAATATCACAAACCTAGGTTAAAAAACGAAACACATTAAGAGCAGAATACTCATATGTGTATTATTTAATGTTATCTGCAAATTTAATTACTTTAGTTATGCTTATATAAGAAGAACTTATTACTTCAATTAAGGTTTTATTTGCACTATTCAACATATTTTATATTTAAATTTTAAAAGAAATTGTAAATACGATTAACACATCCTCATTATCAAAATACTTTAATCACTTGTTTTCCATAAAGACCAAAACTATCTTATTGAACACATAAAAAAACGGGTAAATACTCAATTAATATTAACTATCATAATACCACCAATTAAAATTATAATACTGATCAAAAGTGAAATACAGTCGAATCTTTAGGAATGATCAGGAAATCTTATTATTACGACAGATCTTTTTAAATTAAATGTAAAAACCTTCTTGAAGCATTATCTTTTATTCAGGGGCATCCATTTGGGGTGGGGGGGGCGGCTATGAAAAATTAAGATATTTCTGCTTCTTATTATAATTTTTTTTAGACAGGATGAAAAAATTTTAAACGAAAATAGGTGTATTTTGTTTTCCTAAAAATAAGGTAAAAAATAATTTAACTTTTTGTTACAAGCAATGAATTTTTGAAATTTTTTGCCAAAAATTTAATTTTCTGTTAATAGCTATAGATTTTTTTTTAAGAAATATATATTTGAAAGTTAATTTTGAATATTCTTTCCTAAAACTTTAAATTTTTACGAATTTCTATGAATTTTTGATATTGTTTTCAAAAATTTGGATTTTAAAAAAAAATTTATAAAGAATTATGAAAATCAATAAAAAAAATATATATATATTTTCTAAAAATCTTGTTAGTTGACGTAATTATGATAGCAAAACAATAATTGAGTATTCAAAATACGTTTAAAACAGCTGGTAGTACATGATTTTTATAAATATATTATATGAACGCTTAATGATATTAAATTATAAAATGCATTTTATAGTGAGGTGAATTATTTGACACAATGCTTGATTAAGTCATATTTGAATTTACTATAAAATATTGCATGTATTTTTGTATGCTCATTGAACAAATAGTACATTTCTTCTTTTCTTAGTTGGCAATTTAATTCTACATCCTCTGATGCAGAGGATCTCCCAAAAGAGAGCATTATTATTGATGGGTCCCTCAGTGTTGCTACATATGTTCCTAGAGGTGAAATGGATTATGGAACTTTGATGTGTTGGGGAAAAAACGCTCTTGGACGACAAGTGAATCCATGCGTTTTTCATATAATTCCTGCAGGTTAGTAAATATATAACGAATACATATAATTGGATTTTGGGTATTGCTTTAAAAATACATTTTTTAGATACTCATTATTTATCTGCTCAGTTTACGAATGCAAAAATTATTACAGTTGAGGTTTTGTTTAAATTTAGGAATAAAAGTTTGATTATTTAAAATAATAATAATAAAGAAAATTATTTATTTTTTGAAGTTCATTTAAAAAGTAATGTTTACAATTTTGAAAAGGTTGATCGATTTTGCTTATATAGACATTTATGAAAGGCAATCAGCATTATTTTTTTTCCAGGGCTTGGTTTTAATGAGAATTTAATGAAGTATGTTAAATTTTTGGAAACAAAAATTACAATATTATAATTTTGGGAAAATAATTTCAAAAATGAATAAGTGTTCAAATAAAATTAATCTTTTTGGGAAAAAATATTGAAAAATAACTTTCATTTTGAATATATTAAAATTTCAAATTCCAAAAATCCACAGCTTCACAAAAAAATTTATTTTAAATATGAATTTTTTTTTAAATCAAATTTTCTAATAAAAGCAAAAATTTACTAATTTGGGAGGGGGTACATCCCCTTTAGCCTATCTCCTGCGGACGCCTTATAACACACTCATAAGAAAGTTTGGTAAGCAAGGGTTTAATTCCAGGGTTTAAAAAAATTTAAATTAAGGGTTTTAAAAAAAAGTTACAGAAATCGGTTATAGGATCATTTGCCGAACGACCATTTAACTGACGGACAATTTGAGATATTCGGTCGAAAAAAATATTAATAATTTATCAATATATGGGATTATATATTTTAATTCAATTTAAAATGATATTATGATAAATAAGTATTGTTTCCTATATAACAATAAATAAGTTTCATATTATATAGGTAAATTAATATAATGTTGTATTGCAGTGAAATATTTTTTGTTAATTATATAAACAGGTGTTTATATGGTTTTAATGACGAAAAAAGGAGGGGTACATCTTAGTTATATATAATATTTATTTACAGGCTTATTATTCACTGTACTTTAATATACTAGTACAGATAATGAAGGAATAAATTAGTAAAAATATAAATATATCTTCTCTTGTCCTTTTTTAAATTTTTTTTTGATTTTTAGCAACGGCCATCGCGTTAATAGTCCTTATACAACTACATAGAATCATGATCAAATACATATTCTTGGGACATCCATTATTTTATACATGGTCCAAGAAAGAGAATTTTCATATATTTTATCTTCTTCTATGATTTTGTCATTATTCTAATCAAAGATAAAATATATTATATATAAATTCATAACACAATTTTTCATATATATATATATATACATGGATATATATAATTTTAATATGACAAATTGATGTCAAGATTAAGAAGGGAGTAAAAAAAGGGAACAGAAATGAAAGAAAATATGATATTATCTCTTCATACATACATTGAACTATGTGATATCAGTTGATTAGTTAAGATTATCATCGTCAGGTGATTTATTCATTTAAGGATAAATATATGTAAGAGTAGAGTTGTAAAAAATAAATATGACCTTCAACGAGATTGAGAAGTTGTGTATTTTTTGTAGTCCAGGGATTTATTTTCCAATGCCGATATAATTATCCTTTCATTTTTGATAATGAGGGAATCGTGTATTAAGTACATGTGCTAGGGAATGAGGAGTTAACCCAAAAGATATAAACCAATTAACGATCAAGGACAACGTGTTTACAATGTTTGTAAGAAGTAATTGTCATAATAGGGTAAATTTAAATATTACTGCATAACTAACCAAACCTTCTCCATGAATAGACACTTTAAAGCTTAATTTTACCTAGGCGAATTCTGCAAAAAGAAGGATAAGTTGTAGGTGTTATATAAAAAATAAAATAAAATAATTAAGTGGCGTTATTTATGGTATCATAAATATATTATATTGGAAAAAAATATCATTAAGACCATGAATTCCCCTGAGCTAACGGTAACCACTTTATTTTCAAGCTTTAAGTAGCACTGAGGATTGGATGTTGAATTGTAAATGTAAGATCTTTTTAGGACTAGGAGATGAATTGAGGATAGACATCGAAGAAATTCCTGTCTATATCTTTACTAGATGCGGACTGTAATTTTTGTTTATTTATTTTATTTTATAACTGTGCGTAACTAAGTTGAAAAAAACGTAATGAAAACGAAGTTGATTTCCTCCAAAACATTCTTCAAATAGTGAGGGCTATCAGATTGTTTTTATTTTTTTAACGTATGTACACACAGGTCTCATTTATTTCAACTCTATGTATGATTAAAAAATTATGAATATCCTCTTGTCATAGGGCGGAAGTAACCTTTCTTTTCTTATACATTTCTGTAGATATAGGTATGTCATAATCTATAGATAGGTACATGCTATTAATCTTACTTTAAAAAGGATAGGTTTTTTTAAAACTATCTTATATAAGGATATTAAGTTTACGTATATGACATCAGTCAACAATTTACTATAAATGGCATAACCAAAATGTAATTTAAATAAAATTTGACACAAGAATAATTATGCATGAAAGCTATTAAAATATCAGCAAATCACCCACGATGTTTACATACTTGACATCATTATTCTTCATTCTAAGTTAAATTATATACTTTAAGTATGGTATATACTTAGTTTTCCCATTTTAAATACATTGGATGAATTTGATTAAATAATTATTGGAAATGTCTGTATTGTTATTGATGATCATATCAACATCTATGCCTCCACCTATGTATTTTACAATATGTGACGCCATAGCCTTGTCGTTACTTACATTGTATCTTTTAACGTTTCCTCCTAAAAGAAACAGAAATAAAGACCCAAAATCAGTTATTATTTAACAAATTTTCTTCGCAACTATAGAATGATTATTTGATCATTATTGGGAATTATTCACAGCTTAAGAAGAATTCATTCGAATTTAACAAGCCATCGTTTATATTACTGATAAAGGAAAATAGTCAACAGCTGATAACAAGCTAAATGTCAATTAAGTACCACAATCAGCATTCTCCATTGCATTTATCAACCTTTCTTCAACGAATGGATTTATAATTACTACACGTCTAAGGGTACGTCGACGGGATAGTCACCTGATATCAAAGCCATGGAATGCCCAACCCGTGTTCATAAATATATATTTGTAACTATTAAAATCACATATACTACAACAATAATTTATAAAACTAAAACAAGACCCTAAAATATTTTATAAAAATAATAGCACAGATTTAAAAAAACGTCCCCTCAGTAAAAAAATAGATGAAATACCCGAAATTACAGTCATTCTTTCGAAATATGGAAGATATATTTATTTATGTAGTTTTAGATAATTGTTTACATCTTAGTAGTAGCTAGTTCGAGTTCAACTAATCAACGAGCAGAACATTACCAAGCGATGGAAATTAGTAGAAAATCGGTAACTGACCAAAATATATATATATAAGTGAAATTGCACGATACATTTTTACGAAAAAACAGATTTGGCTCAAATTTGATATATAGTAACATTGATAAATTTGTACAACTCAGAAATGAAATTTGTAACTTAATCCAACTCTTATTTATGAAGTCTTAAAGATAGAGAAATTCACATTTTGATGAATAGTTGATTAGTGATACAATCTTAACCAAAGCAATAATATGCAAGTAAAATACAACATTAAGAACTTTTGTCATAGTTTTTATTCAAATTATTATAATATTAAATTAATGATGATTTTAAGTATTTTGGGATTAGTGGTTTTTCGAAACTTTAACCATCTAAAGATAAAATACTTTGAAATATTTAAAAAAATTAAATTGTAAAATTCATTAAATTACTATTAATAGTGTTTGATTATACAAATAATAACTTTAAATATATATATTACAATAAACAAATAAGATATCATTGCACATATTCCTTTAAAGTAAATATTAAAAATACTATTTAAATGAAGTTATTTTTTTTTTAAATCACTCCATTACATAATGACATGAATTTTCTACTCAACTCTTATATTAAATTATTTGAAACCCATCCTTATATCTTTAAAAAAGAGTAAATTGAAAAGTTTGGGGAATTAAGAAATGGAGTGATTTCTAAAAATCTTAATTTCAGTTATGAATTATATTTTGTGCATTCATACTATTTTACTTAAAAGGGATTTGTTCGATTATTACTTCGAAAATATGAAGGTCAAAAACAAAGATCATGTTTTATTTTTTTTCATAACAAAAAGGCTATAAAGGTATTGTAACGCTATTTGATTGTTTTTCTATGATGTATTATGACTGAACATCATTGGTTCATTTTACGAGATATTGCTAATCAAACATTCATTAAAATATAAATTTCTTAATATTTAAGACCTTAGAACTCAAAGTTGGATTTTGTCCCCAGTTCAAAATTTGATTTTTAATATGATCTACTCTGAATAATACTACATTCCACATTTAAGCCAAATCCGTTTCCCCATTAAAATTTTATCATGAAATGACCCGCAAACTTTTTATGATTTGTGAGATATCATTAGGATTGAATTTTTTTTTTTACATTTATTTCCCTTTAAAACTACTACACCAATTTTTTGTTAAAGTATTATATTTTTATTTATTTATTTGCATTGAGTTCAATTTGTATGTATGTACTTAAATTTTATGACCTACTAAGCTCATATACGTTTACAATAATCAATAGTGATGAAAATCTTGTGTATTTTGGGCATGTTAAAAAAATCGGAAATCAACATGATAACCTTGACCATTTAAAAATTGTTCAGGAGGAGAGCAGTTTAGCTGTCTTGACGTTTCATTGGATCAATAAAAAAAGACAATTGAAAGAATTACTCTGAATTTGATCTTCAATTTTAATCTGAGTGCAAAAAGGGCTTATAATTAAAACTCTGCAACAAATCCTTAAGGTTACTCTCTGTCTTTGAATACCACACAAGACTGTTTGATCACTACAAAAGGAATTTCACTACTCATGAGTAAAATTTAAATAACACCAGGTTAGTAAAATAAAATTCATCCTTCAGAAGACCAACTCCAAAAATATGGGCAAGCTAAATAAGTAAGATTTGCATCTCTAATGATCAGTATATGGATGTTTAAAGAGGGAGTGTGTAAAAAGCAAACACTAAATATAGCGATTAGAAAAGGAAAAATGGTGGAGGCGTGAGCTTTTTCTTCTTTTTTGTTCATTATTTATTAAATTGTGGTGACATCTCCCTCTAAAAAAAAATTCTCGCCTATCTTTACTATCAATTGTTTTAAAAATCCATAATAAAATAAACATATCTATGAATTCAAATATAATTTTAATATTTTTCCTGTAAAAGAATATTTTATATCCCTCTAAAATCACACACAGCTGATATTCACAAAATTATTAATTCAGGTGTACCATTTGTCTTGCTTCCGCATTTTCCTCGCGCTCTTACAAAAAACCCATCTCCATGTACGTTAAAAGTGTGTATTCAAAGACTTTCTACCAACAAATATAAAGCTAAACGCTCTTTGTTTTAATTCAAACTTTTATTCCTCGAACAGAAGTAGGAAAAGAATTCGAAAAACAAAAATAATCTCTTTTGCAAATAGTGTTAGGACAAAAATCTTGAAAAATGTGATAACATTTGTTTGTCCAAGGAATATTTTTTTATTGCTCCCAATTATATCCTACATATACCATAGAATATAATATATATATACATACATAACATATATATGTATGTATTAAAAGAAAATAGAAGATGAAGGGATGGGATAAGTATATCCCCCGCCCCCCCTCTTCATTTTTTTCGACCGACCAACATCATGATCAAAAATAAGTAGTACAATTTTTGCAGAGAAATAAAAAAGATATGGAAAGAGTTTTTTTTTTTTTTTGTTTTTTTTGTAGAAAAGAAGATAATCTAGTATGACAGTAATAATTCATTATATTCCTGACATATTATTATTTGTGTGTACGGTCAATTTCATTAGACAAATTTCTTCCTTACAAGTGAAAAAAAAATAACATAACACAGAAGAAAAGATCACTTGGCACTGGACTTTTTCTTCGCGTAGTTGTAATATCTACATAATAATACATACATAGGCATTGAAGGCCTCAGTGTTTGGGTGACGGACACTGAAGGCCTCACAGTAAGAGTCCATTAAATTTTAGAGGTGAAAGTACTCCTCAACATGCACCCAAAAGGTGTAGTGGATAGGTAAAGGGCTTTTAATATTAATTAAGAAAGCACCAAACAATTGAGAACTAATTATTAAGCAGCCTAATCATCCACTCTGCCGATTAATTATTATTCGGAAATTAAGTTTTAAAACTAAAAACCACTATTCAGATTTCTAACTACACAAAAACTGTCACCTATTAAATTTTTAGTATTTACAACTTCAGTGACACTCTGCAAAAAAATTCAGGTTTTGCAACTCCGTCTGGCTAAAACTCATATTATTATTGGTATTTAAGCGTAAAACACGAAAAATACCATAAAAACTTTCAATTGCAAAAGGTTTGGCCTTTGAAGTCTTTCTTTATATCACGCTTTTAGAGTATATTTACAATTCAGATCAATATGTCGTTATAACTTAACTATATAAATGTAAATAAATGGTAAAAAAATTGATATAAAACATTTTGACTAATGATTTATTAATTTATCTTGATTAAAATTAATATCAAATGTGTCTAATCATTCAAAAATAAAAATAAAATGAAGAATATTTTTGGAAAATAATATTTTGTTGTTTTGTTTCATATTATGGCTAAAAATAAACTATATAATATAATTTAAACTTTAAAAAAAATCAGTTTTGATTTATTTTTTCAGTTAACTTTACTTTTTATTATTGGATATTTAATAAATAATCAATAAAAAATGCTACTGAAGATTGGGGTTAACCTTCTTGTCTTTAAAAGATTAATTATCTATTAGAATAAGTCAAATCAATTATATTTAATTTTGGAATATTTTTCACACAACCTTTCATTACTTATTTATAAAATATTCTATAAGAAAATTAATTTTAAAAAATAAATCAAAATTGATTTTTTTTACAACAAATTTTTTTAAATTGTAATTTAGAGTTTATTCTATAGTTTTGCTATAATATAAATCAATTTAATAAAATATTAGCTTTTAAATAAGATTTTTCATTTTACCTGATTTTTGTAATAATAAATGTTGGGTTTAGATGGCGGGCAAAAATACTGTTGCATAGTTTAATGAAACAGCTCATGTGCAAAAAAAAAAAAATAATAATAATTAACCACATTTATTTGGATTCATAAATATTATTCAAGCCCCAAAATATCTATTTAGAAAATAAATGCTTAACTTTTTGTCATTTTCTCTTTTATCTCTTTTGTAAAACTGTGACAATTCACGAATATAATGAGTCGTGAATAAGAATTGATTCCAACTTTTTTTGATTTTTTTATATGCTACTAATATTGGCGTAATAAAATAAAGTAGGATGGACGGAAAAGTCAGTTTTTGCCACCATCCTACAATGGTGAGAAGGCCATAGTGGACAATTCTGACATTTTTGATTACTCTAAATTATTTTGGTATCAAATCAATTGTAAATTTGCTTTTTGTAGGTTAAATTATAATGTTTAAAGAGACCAAGTAATTAAAGTATGCACGCACACTCTATTTAACTTTTTCATTGTTAATATGTATAGAACAGTAGTGTTCAAATGTTTAATGCATTTTATTAGTTACAATTGAAAATAAGAATGTAAAAATTGTATATATCCTCGTGAGTCTATGTCAAAAATAAAATTACATGTTGGCAACTTCGATAAACGACATATCTCTTGACAGAAATTATTATAAAAACTATAATGCTCCTTGGTCGCTTATTCGTTTGATTTTTCAAAATAGGCAAAAAATTAATAAGATCACTCATATCTTGCAGATGACCAACTGAAACATTAAAAGCTTCTTAATTGATTATTAGGTATTTTAGTTTAATATAGAACCGTAATTTAATTCTAGAATCGATTTAAATCTATCATATTAGACAAATAATCAAGAAGAGCAATTTCATATTTTTCCAAAATTGTCTCAGCCAAAACTATTTGTTCTCCTTTACTTAAACATTAGAAACAATTTTTATATTGATAAATATATATTAAACTGTCTCAAATTTGATTAAAGTTGTTAAGGATATCAAATTGAAGTATTTTTTCTGCTATTATAATTTAATGGAACCATTTGAATTTTGTTGTTTGGAAAATTGACCCTGCGCTGAAAGAGGGTCAACCATTGTATCTTTTTTACGGTATTAACTAGATCTATAAAAAAAAAGAATATTTATGAACCAATCATTCATTTTGGGTGAATGGTGAGAAAGAGTATTGAGGTGAGCTTCCCTTATCATAGAAAAATTGTATTTTTCATAAATGCCTCATTAAATGTTGTTCATATTATATGTTTTCTTCAATTCATTTTCTCTATAAATTACATAATTCAAAAACTGTTTGTATCATATTTTTCCCCTATTACTCACGGATAAATTAGAAACAGTTAAAACAATATTTATATTACTTTGGAGAATATATTTTTTTAAATAGCACCATTTTATATATACATATATAAATACCATAATAAACACAAAAAGGAAAAATGCAATTCAGCTATGGATAGTTAACTTATAAAAATATATAAAATCTTTCTTTTGATATATCTATATATTTATAGAGTAGGTATAAAAACGTATATTTATAATTTATCATTACAATAAAACTATCTAGGTATATATATATTTTTCTTCCTTACAACCTTGATGATAACATGGATTAACATTTTCTACAATCAACAATATGTATATACATAGAAATACTACAAATATAAAACGTTAAAATTTTTAATGAAGCTGGAACGCTTAATGACTAACGACTAAATGTATTTACATAGAATAAAATTAGTTGACTTTTTTAGTATAATAAAAACTGTTCAGATTACCAACAGTATTTACAACTATATTTTTTTAATAATGCAATAGCTACATGAGTACTTACAGGACATCAACATTAATTTAGATTGATTAAAAGATAACATTTAAAACAAACGTAAGAAGATACTTTTCAAGAAAATAGTACTAGTTAATGGCGGGGATTGACCAAGTACATTTAAATATACTTACGTAAAGTACAAAGACTTAATTGAAATTTTAAGTACACGTATTGGTCTTATTTTTTGAGGTAATTCAGTAATTTACAAGTACCTGCAATGTATTTAAGTAAAAGTACAAGTACGATTTATTAAATTGTTTTGTCTAAAATCCCATTTTATGAGAATAAAAAGTAAATCATTGGTAGTTAGCATAGAAATTCCTTGAAAAGAGGAGACTTTATCGTCCGCAATGTAAAGAACAGATAAAATTATTTTAAGTTGTGAATTTCAAATTTCTATATTGTCAGATTAAAGCCACTTTTCATATTTCTACAAATCTGTAGCAATGGTTGGTTTTACTAACTGATGCAACTTCAGAAATAATATGTTCAGACTCAAAGACTCTCTATCTCAATATTTATTATTTAGAAGTACATATTACAATTAATGAAAATATTTAAAAATGCTTTAAAATATATTCAAACGAAATAGATAAAAATATTTAAATGTTGTAAAATATATCCACCACTTCCAACAGTTGGAAAGTGAACAATATGAGAGGTTCTGCAAAACTAAGACACAATTACAACTAATATTATATTTTGATTTACATATTATTAACATTTACAGGTTTTTTAAACTGTATTTAGTATTTACTAGAAAATTAATAAAAAGTCATATGCAACAAAAGTCAACTCTTGGGACAGCCACTGACTGAACCCCAAATTTTTATTGTTACTTAAGCCGCATAACACAAAAATGACATAAACCTTCAACAAAAAGGGAAAAAACAAGCCTTTATAGCTTTTTAAATAGGTTTTTCATTCATTTTCTCATTTTTAATTCAATAATTTAAAAAAAAACAAGTAGCTAAACTAATTTTATAATAACTTAATTCAACAACCACTTGTCTAAATTTTATGTTTTTAGTAATAGAAGTCTTAAAAAATAATAAAAAGGTTAAATGATTCGGATTTTTAAATTTGTACTCAAAAATTTTTTAATTGAATCTTTCGAATATATTTACCTAAAAAATGGGTAAATATAAAAAAAATCATATTGATCCATGTGAATATATATTTTTAGTACCTAGTTTTTTCTCTTTACCTTCATTTTATTGGGCAGTCTTCATACTTCTTCATATCTTCTGTGTCATTCAATTGTGTGTCCAATCTATACTTTTTGTCCAAAAACTACCCAAAATCAAAAAATGAACTTTCACCTCATCACATCTTAAAGTATGGGAAAAAATGCGGAAATATAACAAAATTCAAAAAATTATTTTTTTGAATGGGTCCAGCGTTACATATCCCCCCCATAGAAAAAATAATGAGACATATTTAAAAAAAATAATAAAATAAGTGTTGTCATAGGAATGTTGTGGTGTTGATAAGAGTTTGAGCTTTTTGATTCATCACTCAAGATGTCGAAAAAGAAAAAGAAATATCTTCTACATTGTATGCAAATAAACCAAATATTTTTTAGCCTAAAAAACTGATTTTTCATACGTAAATTTGTTATCTCTGTTGAAAATAAGGAGAATTCCCTTGTTATTGTTCTCATTGTAGTATGTTATTGTTGTTGAGTATTTTCTTTATAGGACATTATGTATTCTAGGCTTGTTTCTTGTAAAAAATAATAAGAAAGACTGAAAACAAAAAGTTTATATTTGTAACTAGTTAGATTTTTTTTTTTGAAAAAAAAACTCTTGTCCTACCATAAAAGAATGTTTTCCTCATCATGTTCTATGAATTAACATGTACAGTGTTTGTAGCATTTATTTTGAAAGGTGGACTTAAAGATGTACAAAAATATTTTTAAGAGTCTCTTGTTAGTATACAGATTGGGGATTTTAAATCTGAAGCAAGTTTAGACCTCGATATATTGCCAAACCTAAGATCTACAGGGTTAGGGCAGCAAAACCTGGACTTTTAATTTATATTGATTTTCTCATTACTATGAAAAGGTTTATTAATTATTTTTTGATATTCTGATTCCGCCATCCTTTTTATATAAACAAATTTTACTATGCATTTAGTAATTTCATCATTATGAGCGAGCAACATGCAAAAGGCAGCGCATCTCTGATCTTCTAGACGCTGGAGTTGATGTGATGAAGATAAAGAACATTGTTAAGTGTTTTAGGAGCCTGATTTTGAAGTTGGACAAGATTTAGAAAAAAATGGAGAAGACCTCTACAGGATGTCAGGAAGTGGAAGGCATAATTTAAATAGGGATACGAAGTTCTAGTTTAGTTTCGAGAAGAATACAGGTGTACGCGTCTAAAACTGAACCCTTCTTTAAATTTTACGCCATGCACATATTCGTGATTTTATTGTGTTGAAACCGGCTTATAATTCGAGGCAAGGGTCTTGACTAGTTATAAACAAAACTCCAGCAAAATCTAAATAGTAACAGTGAAACAACAGCCGATAATATGGAGAGACGTCGAGTCGCAATTTTGGAACTTTCCGCACGGGGAAAAACTTCCACTGAAATTGCCAAGATTCTGAACTGCAGCCGCACCACTGTTTACAGCGTGGTAGCCAAAGGGACTCCTGAGGTGACCAAAAGATCTAAGTCAAGCCCTCGAAGGTCGGACGAAATGGTTGCTGCCGTGAAAAAGTCTGTGGAGGACAAGAGAGGCAAGGTCACCGTCGGCGGCCTCTCCAGGGAGTTCAACGTCAGCAGAAGTCAGCCGATGTTTAAAGGCTGTGATTAATTATGAAGTTGGCCATATTGTGTGAAAAAGTTTTGCGAAAACCTTGTTTACATGTTTCGTTAAGATTATTTTTCTTCCTATTATTGAAAATATAATATTATTGATGTAATTCTAAATCCATCTCTCGATTCCTTGTTTTGCAGCCCTACCCTGTATGTTTATAAAAGTGTGTTCATCAGCTGAAAAAACTGCATAAGAAAAATACAAAATCCTTGATATGAACTCAGAATACGAACGCCGCGCGGCCATTATTGTGTGCCTCCGTGCCTAGAACTTACCCAAGGACTCCAATTTCTCCATAGATATTTATTGTAGGGGAGGTTTAAAGGTATGTAAAAACTCTGGCGTCATGATTAAATTGGTGCAGGTTTTCGAAATTGGTTAATTAATACCGGATTTATTATGGAAAAACCAACATTTATAAGAACTTTATGTTTTGGTAAAGGAAATTTGGCCTCCTAGCACGTAGGATTGGAACCCCTTGGACTGCTATGTATGAGGCGTCTTGAACGATGCTGCAATAAACGTATATATAAAAATGGACTGCTTGCTGGCTTCTATTTATGAGGTAGTTGCCAACATGGACAATGAGTTCCTCATCAAGGACTTTGCCAGGTTGAAGGCTGTGGTTGAACCTGGGGTGGTTTTTTTGAGTGATTATGTTCACTATGGACCCGTCATGTATTTTGATTTGTGAATTGCTCAATTAACTTTCGGAAAAAATTGTAATATACATTATCTTTAAATTTTCCGGATTTAAAATCCCCACCCTGTATATAAACAAACTTACATTAAAATATTACCTGTCATGAACCATGTACATACAAATAAACCAATATTTCTACTTAATATACAATATTTACAAATAAATATCACTTAGCTTCCATTTATAAACTATGAAAGTGTGTTTATCAGATTCAGCTGACAAAACTGTGTACTTAGTCTATTTAGAAACCAAAGCATATAGAACCATATTCAAAGTTCCGTCCTTATAAAAGTGAATGATAAGATAAAAAAACAACATACAAATAATGAAATTCAATATTTCTCAATGTAAATTTTTCTTTTCGTATTTTACATACATACATATATATTTTTTTATGATTCGTGGGTGTCATATATTCATAGTCTAGTTGACACTCAAGAGTGTGCATTCATATCATCTTAGCTGTCAAGGTAGTTTTATTTTTAATTGTAGAAGTGGGAACATAATGGAGGTATACGTTCTACATACAAATGTACGTAAAGTTGGATAAATAGTGATGAAAATTGCGTATATTTTGGGATTGTTAAAAGAAAAGAAGCTGAAAATCAACAAGGTAACCCTGTTAAAAAACTCTGACGCCAAAATATGCTTACAATTTATAACCAGTGATGAAATTCGTGTATGTATATAATTGGCATGTTGAAAAATAAAAGAAACCTAAAATCAACATGGTAACCCTGACAATTTGAGGAATATTTTGGAGGAGATCAACTACAATCAGCTGTGACAACGGAGGAAGGGGAGAAGAAATTAAACATAGAACATTAGCAAAAATTACTTCGATGTCGATCTCCAATTCTTCTCTTATTCCAACAAGGACTTACAATTATAAATCTGCAACAAATCGTCAATGTCTTTTATGAGCATACACGAATGTTCAATTAGGTCTTAAATATAATTGAATCTATTTAGAACAGGATATTCACTACTCGGGAGATGTTCATAAAAAAGACTACTACAAAGGAAAAGAAAATTCATTCTTCAGATTACCAATAAAAAAAAAACACGGGATAGCTAAAAAATTTACAAGACTTACATCAATGTTTATAACCCATATATATATATATGGGTTATACATAGAAGAATATGCATTTTTATATAATGTAGTTCTTTTAATGTCATCTCGACTTACTTAAATACAAAAAAAAAGAATTTGGGTTTTCATTCTATAAAATATGTAGTCTTAAGTTCTATTAAACTATTTCTCATGGCTTGTTATTAACACTTACATACACGTATTCCAAACTAAAGATTGTAAATGCTTTTATGTGTGTATTCATATTTCTCACCAGGCTTTAAGGTAAAAGAAATTATAATTGTAAGATTCCCCCTTAGGTTAGTTTTAATATTTTTATTACTATTATACATCTACTTTCACGGTAAATTAAGCATTTAGAACATCCATTTGTAAGTATAGCTGCAAAACTCAAATTATGTCTCATCGTGTGAATTCTGCTTCACCTTTTCACTCATGGAAAAGTAATGAAAATAAATACAGCAGGATCTATAGCATGTGTATGCTGTAAGTTTGTTGTCATTTGGATATATATGGTAAAATTATACATAAGTTGTTTGTATGCAAGATATTTTTAATAATTGTTTTGAACATATGTGAAAAGAAACAGCTGACTCACAATAACAAAAATAGTTTCCTTAAATTCAAACCAAACATAGAATAAACTTATCTTACAAAGTACATATAATGTGCCTTCTCTTTATTTGTGTAAGCTAAAATTAATTTAATTTCATTATTCATACATTTCAAAGGGTATAAATTAATATATACACACACATATATATTTATTCATGTACAACATACCTAATTTTTATTCTCCATAACAGTTAGTCGTATATAAATTCATTATATGTACAGAACATACATATATATTTTTTATTTTATAATGACTTTCATTTAGTAAAAAATTCCCTTCGAATAAGGCCTTTCTTCTGCTCGTACAATGATGTATTTTTTTTATTGCTTTACCCATATATTATGCGCGAATTTATAAATATATGTAGATTTAATGCAATAACTTTTTATAACCGTTTGCATGTAAAATTATAATTAAGATTGATGATTACCAATAGGATGTTGCCAAGTTATTTTTTCCACTAGCATTTATTTCTACAACCATTTGGGATCTATGTAGGTCTTTGTATTAAGTAAGAGCATAGATAATAATGTGTCAGTTGATTTATACGTTCATTAAATCAAGTAAAATGTGTTCAATTCACTTACATCTAAGTTATTCTCTCTAAAATTGTAACTCCAACTAATTTTTAGTCAATCACAGATTAAGACAGTCAAAAAGTATCAATATCATACATAACGTTGACATTTTTGTGAGGAAAAAAAAGCACGAGTGAAAAAATTATAATATTTGGGCTTTAATGACTAAATATTTAAACTAAAATAATTTAAAATTTTAATTTTTTAAACAAAGTAAATAATATTCCAAAATGAAATGCAAATTTTATTTAATAAGTATGGAAAAGAAAAACCATAAAAACAATCTTTTTAATTGTTAAAAAAATAATTCCTAGCTGTAAAATACATACATATATTTAAAGATTTTTTTCTTCATCAAACTATTTTACAAACAGTCTATAAACCAGCGGTTCTCAACTTTTCTGGTCCTATGACTCCTTGATAGCAATTGTCAAGTTGCCTTGACAACAAAGATGTAATTAGTTGCGTTGATTATCCTTCAGTGTATTTTTGAAAGTTACTTGTACAAGGCTATATATAAAATTTGACTTCTAAATATCTAAAAATTTAAATGGAAAGACATAGCACAATGGTCAACGCTCTCAGGAGAAATTATTCTATTGAACTGAATGTGCATAGGTTCGCACACCAGTCGTTCCTAATGAATGAATTATACTTTATGTAAAGGAACTTCAAAAACGATTCCTAGGTCAAATGGATTAAATGTAGCATACTATAGTTTTTACGTATACTTTATCAGTGTAACTCTATCTGACCAATTAAAGGAGCATTAAAAAAAATTATAGGTACAATGTTTTTTTATTTAAAAAATTTCGAAAATTGAATTTTAGAATTTTATCAACACAACAATTTGTGATATTTTAACTACAAAAAAGTTCGAATTACGTTAACCAAAAAGTGTCAGTTAGAAGACTGTGCTTCCTTCTTACTCGACGGATCTAATCACTTTCATATCTCACATGAGCTAGTAACTGAGAACAGTTTGCCACATCTTTTGATTCATCTACCTGGATACTAAATGTGAAAAAGTAAAACTGATTTCATTTTCTGGATTATTGGTTCCATATTATCAGGAGACATGTCGTGTATTCTTTTCATAACGGTATTATTATACAAGGATATATTATTCAATTTTTTAACCTACTCAGCTCAAAGCATAACTTGGACTGTGTCTTTGGTTGGTGGCAGCGTCAACTCCTCGGAAATGGTGTGAGGTTTCTTGGCTTTAGCGATTCTGAGAGCCACCAAATATGGCTTCAATGCTATATTTTGCTGTTGGTACTTGCCACCAAAATTAAATTTTTGTTTTTACACAATCATCTTTTATCTAAATATAATGGACATCCTAATCCTCCAAGCTAGTATGACATTTAATTGGGGTTTCATTTTGTTGGGTTTCATCGATTCAGCTGAGATAATTTCGTTGGAAATGAAACAGTGTGGCTTTTCAGTTCCTGTTTCATCTATAAAAGTAAATCTATACTTTAAAAATTACTCACTGTGTTTTATGTCCCTAATAGTTATTTACAAGATATCACCCATAAAATACACTACAATAATAGTAAATTTAAGGCACATAGCAATCAGGATCTTCCAGTATTATAAACATAATATTCAAATTTAAATTTTGTCACAAAGTATTGTGTTCCAGTTGTTTTATTGAGCAAATTCAAGTGCTGGCCGCGGCTCGGATGAACTGACTTTGCTAGCCATAGTTTGGTAACTCTTGGTACCTATGGCTTATAAATCGATGACGAAGTTGGATATGGTTGCTGTATAACATATGGTGCCCCTTCTATTATGGAAGGCAGTGGTTACTTAAAATGGTACAATACTCTTTAAGCAGAAGTGGAGGGTATTTTGAAGACATTACGTCTTTTCCATCATATGTAAAAGTTTGTTTAAATGTCGATCAAAATATTCTTGGACAGTGCAGCTGATATTTGTTCTATGATCAAAAATGAAGACTTCCTGACGGGTCGACAAGCTAGGCTAATAGAAGAAATAAATAGTTTGAAAAGGAAGGTGATAATAATTTGGATAAAGGATCTTTGGGATTATTCAAGAAATAATTTACGGAATAATCTCTCTCGAATCATCATGGCCAATCTGCAATTATACAAATAAAATTATTAGACTATTATAAAGAGAAAATATCTATATCAACAGGAGAAAACAACACAACTACATTCGATAAACATTCAACAACTTCTTAGAAGCCTTTACTCACCCCAAGGCAAATAGTCAGGCGAGCCCAATTGGGTTCATAACCCAGAGGTTCGGAACTGCTTATCTAAATTCATTTCTATCTTGGTCTTGACCTCTTTTCTCAATATTATCATTATTATGATTTTAGAATATATATTTATATCTAAGTAGTATGAGTTTTTTTTTTCTTTTTTTTTGCTCTCTATATATAAATACATTCATATACGTATATGTGCATATAATATTTTTTTTTAAAACCTAAATCTATATCTTATTATATATGGTGTAGCAAAATATTGCTAATACTTATAAACGCTGAGTCCACATTTTCTTCTTTGTTGGAATCATCTTTTTGGGGAGGGATACATAATATATATAATTTCTAAAGTTCCTATACATTTATATATATGAACTATTCTATGTGAGATGAATTTTAAACAGGTCCAAGAAAAAAAAAGGAACCTATGAAAAGAGAGGTCCATGAAAATAAGTGTAGCATAATGTACACATATATGGGGATTTCATTTCTTTCCGTGTCAGAATATAATTAAAAGTGATAATTATTGTAGTGTCAAGTTTCCTTTTAGAAACTAGAGTAATTAGAAGAAGATCTATTGTGGAGAAATGATACATCGCACTTTATATTAACTTTTTCATTAATATTTTTTTTAGATAATTTTAGCTGTAATAGTTTATAGTAAAATTGGTGTAAGGATTTGAATTTCTTTAAACTTAAATATGCATCAATTTTGACCATATATTGAAGGTTCATGGCCAAATTGTTGTAACTCCAAAATTACAAATTGTCTATATGTCATCATCCTAGAACTCTAATATTTTATGTCAATACTTAAAACACGGAAATTTAGACTGTTTAAATGAATTTTTCGGATACATTTTAATGTAAAAATAGGAAAACACCATTATTCATAATGAAAGAATGAAGTTTTCAGGCTTAATTCTGTAAAGTAAATATTTGAGTTACGACAATTGGGCTCTCATCCCACGATATATAAACGTATATATTTCTTATGTATTTCCAATCACTTGAGTAATGCCACTGTTAATTGAAAGGTTATAATGATGTACAAACTAAGGTTAAAAAATTATGGGAATTTTCAAACATTGAAACTTTATACGGGGATTTTGGGAATTTTACTAATTATTTTATTTTATTTTGGACTACAAATAGTGCAAACTCTTTATTTTTAATGCTGAAGGCCGGAATTATATTTTTAACGTATTAGTACATAAAATGCAGTGTTTTAACATATAAAACATCAATGTATAATATTATATTTTGATTCACATTAGGTAATTACCAGATGGAGTACAAAGCTGAATTAGAGAGGAAAAATTGTGTGTCTATCATAATAATGTTTGACAAATTTTACTTCTTCAGAAACAGGCTACGTTTGAAAAATAATTGATATTACTGATTTTATATCAAAATAGTAATTTAGGATTTTTATAAATCATTTTTTTAACTTCTCCAAAAAATGATAAACATTTTAAGTTTGTTGTGGCAATCCTTATTTATTTGGCCCAGTTCAGTCTTAGGACTGGTCCTATTAGTCCTAAAGACCGGTCCTTTGTACTATTAGTATTGGAAATTGATTAATTAAAGTTGAGTGATGTCATCACTCTTTATCTTCATCATCAACTTTATAAGTTTTAGGAAATATATACAGGGCTAAGCTGGACGGGACTGCAATCAGAAATAAAGACTGGCACAACACTAATTTTGAGTAAGACAAAATACATATACCTAGTTTTAAAGTTTGCAATTAATAAGATTACTTTTTATTATTTTCGAGCATGTGCTCACAAAGTCCTCACAAAAAGCAGTATTTAATTATATAAAAATCATTTTTGTTAAGAGTTTTATTAAATAATGAATAATATCTTGTTCTTCTTTTTTTTTTTTTTTTTTTTTTTGTACTTTTAGAATTGAAAAGAGCTTGCTTAAAGTGCACATAATTTATCTTTAAATATAATGATTTAGAATCTAATATTAATATCCATTTAATTTCAATTTTTTAGAAGGAAAAGTCAGATGATAAAAATACAATTTATACAAAAAAAAATAGTATTTATTAACTTTCCCTTTTACAAAAAAAAAAGTTACAAACATCTTGTGAATCTCCCCTGATATAAAAAGTATAGTCAAAAAAACAATATGAAACTATTAGATTCTACGAAATTAGCTTAAAATAAGGAATGTTTATGAATGTGTATTTTATGATACATTTGGATATGTTCAAGATTTGAAATGGATTCGTGAAAAAAAAAAAAAATCTGAGCTCTTTGAGTAACTTTACTCAATATATATTTGATCCATTGGGACTTATAATAATAGAACTGACAGATTCTGAAAATAAAATAAAAGTGAACTATACATATTATATAGAATACACACTTTTTTTAATATTATTATGGATAGATATCAAATTATGTAGCCATAAAAAATTGATGTTAGAAATATATAAATGTCATTTTTTTAGTTTATATATGTATGCATGTATGCTCATACTAACACTTTTACAATTGCTAGGATATACATATGTATATTATATACGTACATACGAATATATTGATGTACATAAATAAAAAATAGAAGAAAATTGTATAAATCTTTGAACCCTTATAAAAAGTACGATATTAAACGTTCTAAGATATCATTTTCCTTATTAAATATCAAATAATGTGTAAACGAGTAAGTTTCTTGATCATTACAACTTTCTTTTTAATTTTCTCTTATAGCCATTATGTTATTAGAGTTCTATCAAATCGGTGTATAAAAAATAAAGAACCCGAAAACAAAAGTTGTATACCCAACAATTTGAAGATTGTTTCGAAGGAGAGCAGCTTAGCTGTCATCAAGTTTTATTATATCAGCTGCAAGTAGCTGTGTAAGGAATGTGTCCCACTCTTTATAAATAAAGAAGGGATCCCACTAAGAAAAACTAAGTTTAGTAGTTAAGAAAGGAAAAATGGTAGTTGTGTGTGCTTTTTTTATTTTTGTTGATTATTTAGTAGGTCGTTGTGCCGATTCGGAACAAAAAAATTATTGTGTATCTTCCGTGGAAACTGTTTTAAAAGTTCATATATATGGATTTAAATATAATTATAATATTTTCTCGGCACTAATGCTATGTTAAATGTAGAAAGTTCTCCTCTTCATAGCAGTAAATAATTATATCCTATCTATTCATACAAAAAAATCATTTAACAGGCAGCTGATATTAACACGGGTCTTATTTCAGTAATACCATAAGTCTCATCGCGCTCTTATAAAAATCCAATCTCTACTTACTTAGCCTGGAATTAATCCGATTTCCATCACCAATTCTACTCCACAGGGATGTACATTGTACAATTATAACTCCCAAGCAGTGGTGCTGGAACAACCATTGCCCCTCCCCACTTTTCGGGATTTTTTATAGTTCCTGCAATTAAGAATATTTGTTTTGTCTAAAAAATTAATTATGAACGTCATAATAACTGAAGAAAAAATATTCCTCTTTATAAAAAATTATGTCATTCGTTCAAATTTTATATCTTCAAAAAAATTACTTTAAAATCATTCGAAAGAGTATGGTTATTTCTTAAAGTTTACTCTTTTCTCTAATAATTTTAACTTTAAAATTTAAAAAAAAGTATAATGTTTCTTCTAAAAAAAGCTTTTTGTCAAATGTGCCATTTACAAAAAAAAAAAAATTATGTTAAAATTGCTAAAAATCCAATCTGGCACCGGTGCTCCCTAAAAAACCTTTATTGTTACTACCCCTATCTTTTGTGAGCACACTTATCTATGTATACTAGCAGTCCTTCATTCTTGATATTTTTCCTTCTCAAAAATTAAATACTAATGATAACAGCTTTAGAAAAATAAATCAAGCTTAGGTTGCAATTCTTTCTAGGTCATATTTTATACAGCTCTATATATTATATTAATTATTCGTCAAATTCTTCAACATATAGGAAGTTTTTTTTTACTTTGTAAATATATAATTCCTTTAATCATTATATAACTTTCAAATGAATAAATAGTATGCAAAATAGTTGCTAAAAAATTGTATTTAATTATCTAGATTGTAAATAGTTGCAATATTGAACATAATTTATAAAACACATTTTTTATGAAGTGTTTGTGAAGTATTAAATATTCCTAAAAATAACCATTGAATTCTTTTAGGACTTTTGACGTTTCTATAGGGATATTACGAGTTCAAATACCTATTTTTTCGCAATATTTAAACTAATATTACATAGTGTTGAAATGATAATAATATGAATATATTTAAAAAATTTAAACTTCTATTTAAATATTTTCTTATTTAATCAAACTTCATTTATTTCCAAGGATTTATTATGACTGCAACACTCAACCTCAAGTATATTTTCCCCCAAAAATACAATTAAACAACAGGGTAAAGTTATTTTAAAATATTTATTTAGTATTTTTGAAATGAAATATTAGTGTTTAAACTTTTGAGACTTTCCTTATGAAAAGTAGAGGATTCATGCAATTACAATTTTTGAAACAAATCCGGGAGGATATTTTTTTGTTAATTCACATCATTTCTTTAAAAATAATAGTGAGCAACTTCAATAATTCGTACACCGATACATTATTAGTAGTGATGTAAATTGTGTGTATTTTTTAGCTCTTTCTTATTTTTGGAAATCTCAAGAATGAATTTTAATTTCCTTACCTGTTGTCATTATTTTTCACTCCTATGTAATAAACTAAATTCAATTATATTTTATACCTGATTGAGCATTCTAGTGTATTCATAAAAGACGGACAGTACCCTTGAAGATTTGTTGCGGTTATAATTGTAAGTCATTATTGAACTAGGTGTAGAATTGGGGATCGATATCGGAGTCATTCTTGCCAATGACCTTGTTTTATTTCCTTCTCCCCCTCCTTGCATGCCCAAGCTAATTGCAGCTAATCTTATGAAACGTCTTAAAAGCTAAGCTGCTCTTCTCCAAAACATTTTGAAATTGTTATTTTTTTTTAAAACATGCATGCCAAAAATACACACAATTTTCATCACCACTGATTAAAGGATAAGGACACGTAGCAATTAGTTGATAAATAGTAAAAATATAAATCATTTATTCCAAGATATGATGATTTGACAGATTAAAAATAAAATATCAGAGATTTTACTGGGAAAAAATTGAGGGTCATAAATGATCCATAAACTCAGTTAAGCATTATATAAATTTGACATTGTTAAATAATAATAAAAAACAAGATCGTATTCACATTAGAATTTGAAAGGAAAGTAACGGATGGTTAATAGACAATGGTGGACATATCGGATCAAAAATAGAAAACGGAAAATATCCAATGTCTGGATGGTTCTTAGAAATTTTGATATTTAATGTGATATTATTATATACTGGGGTTTCAAAAAGTCTTAACCACTTTGGTTGTGATACAAATAACCATGCACAACAGATAAGAATGAAGTTGTACAGGAAAATCTTAAAAATACTTTTTCATTTACCAATTATGAAGATTATTATTTATGAATTTGATTTCCACCAGCTTCAATTACAGTCTTCAGACGAGGACGGAAGTCAGAACATACTTTAGACATGTAAGTCCAGGACATCCTTCTCTAAGAAGTTTTGAGGTTGATTAATGTTACTGTGATGGACTTTATAGTCCTTGGATACGATTATAATGAAAAGTCAAAAAAAAAAAAAAAAAAAAAATCAGGTCAGAGCACTGGGAAGGCTAAAAGTTTTTTGGGACAGAAATTCATTTTTCCATGTTTGTTTTTTTATTATTGGGAGTCTACCAATTCTAGGCCGATCCTTGAATCTTTGTCTATCCTCCAGAAGTTTTTTGACCTTTTAAACTGTATGGCAGTTAACCGTAAGCCTCTTAACAATGAGAGAGTTATTATGGGACGCGGACCAATCTAGCAATCTCAAACCTTTTTGCTTCCATATTAACATATTTTATAATTAACATATAACAATGTTAAACCAATTTTTCATTAGCGGAGAAATCCAGCTGATATAAATGAAAAAATTGGATTTTAACTCTACAAAACATCTTAAATCTTCGTTATATAGATATGTCTTCAAAGACTTATTGAACGCTTGGTATGATCTAATTAGAAAGAAGGGGGGAATTAAAAAAATTTAGTTCAATTTTTGTAGCCAAGGTGTGCTAAATACAGAAAATAATCACATTTAGATGAATGAATGAAGTTGTTATGATCTTTTGTACAGCCATATATTATGCATAAATGTTGTCATATGTAGTTTAAAAGAAAGCATTTGAACATTTTAACTCTAAAAACATATTTGATCCATTTATAAACACAAATAAAGTAATTATAAAAGCAAAAATTAATTAAATAAGTTTTCTTCCAACGTTCTAACGAAGACTTTTTAAGTGCTCTTATGTATACTTGTATATACTATATTCAATAAATATAGGTTTTTCCTTGCAAATAATTATCTAGAATTCTCAAGTATGGTTGATTTTTTTTTTTTTTTGATTTCTATCAGTAATATTTCTACTAAAATAATACTATTAAAATAATCAAAACTATTTTTTCTACGATTATTCAATCTAATATGTACATCTATAGTTAGTTAGTAGTCAGTTATTAGTGTTGGAACCCGGTCCAAGACCGATTTTTTTTTTTAGGTTCGATTTTAAGGTAATTTTTCCTCCCTTTTATTTTATATATATATAAATACATGTGACCGAATACAAAACCGAAATAGTGAAAGCTTTAACGCTCTCAGAGCAGTCTAGAATTTCGAAACTAAAACCCATCACTAATAGTCATATATAAATAACTCCAGAAAAACATTATATTTTATACGATGTAACCATCCATTTTATTAATTATATTTGTATCGTAACATATATATTCTTTTGATGATGTATTTTTTGTATATTAAAACTTTTTATCTACTTTTAAAATATTTTTATTTTATTTATAGAATTATTTATTTAAAATACCATATAATGATTTTTACGTAACATGTGAAATTTATGACTTTTATCGAAAACAAAAAACTTGAAAGAGTTTTATTATTCTTCATCGTTTATTAAATATGTTGGTAGTGGTTAAATAAAAAGAGCAAACATACTATATATATTAATATATAGTATGTTTAAGTGCCTGCCTGTCTGCCAAAATATACGTGCATATATGTGAATATGTACATGTATCTAATTATCTATATTTTGCTATTACATCCACTAGTTTTTTCTTGGAATCATCCAGCTAACAATATGTACTAATATTGTCTAAATCAATTGATTGAGTAATAGAAAATATACTTTAAAACGATTAAGATATATTTTGTATTTGGCAATTTGAGCAGTGTTTTTTTATTGCATGAAGCTGTTATTCCTTAACTTTTGAGAACATTTAATGATATTAAAACCATGAACACGCTTTTTTATGAATGACAGAGACTAATATTGAAGATTTATTTGGGAAGTTATAAGTAATGATGAAAATTGGTTGTATTTTGGGGATGTTAAAAAAAAAAAAGAAATCGATACTCAACATGGTAACCTTGACAATTTAAAGAATGTTAAGGAGGATAGAAACTTATCTGTCATACTGTTTCATTAGAACCTCTACAATCAGCTGTGAAAAAGGAGGAGGGGAAGAAGAAAATAAAGATTTTCAAGAATTACTCCGATGTCTATCCTCAATTCTAATCAGAGTCCAACAAGAACTTAGAATTATGACTCACTAACAAATACTGAAAGGTACTCTCCGTCTTTTATGAGCATACATGAATGTTCAGTAAGGTTTTGAATATAATTGACTATAATAAAAAAGGAAGTTCACTACATGGGGGTAATAACAACAGCTAAGGAAAAGAAAAATCATCCTTCATATCGCCAATTCTAAAAAAATACTTCATTTAAAAAATACACACGGTTTACATTACTAGTTATAAGTGTGAGTTCATAAAGAGAAAACATAAAAGTGTACAGTAATACCGTAGCGCATCAAAGACGAAGAGTAACACTGAGGATTTTGTTTTAGAGTTATAAATATCTTGGACTAGAAGTAGAATTGAGGATCGATATCGGAGTAATTACTGTCTATATCATTGCTAGATAGATGGTTTTGTGTTTATTTCCTTTATCTCCTGGTAGCCAAACTAATAAAGCGTTATGACAGCTAAACTGCTCTTCTCCCAAAGATTTTTAAGTTGTCAGGGTTACCACGAGATTTTTTTTTTTTTTAATTTTTTACATAACTGCATGTTATATCTTAAACAAGTCTAATAATAGACTTTGGTTTCTAGTACAAATATTTTGCATCTTGTTTGTAATAGGTTTAGGGGTTTAAGATGTAAGCAATGATTTGCAATTTTCTTAGTTTTGTCAAAGATAAAGAGAAGTAATTTAGCAAAATTAAAGCCTATTTGCAGTAATAGTCGTTGAGCAAAAGAAGGAACATAATTTTTTACAAAAAAAAAGGAAAATTGCAAATCATTGAGCACCTCATATATATTTTAAATTACATTTAATTTGTGTGTAAGGGGGATAAAAATATCAACCCGAAAACTAGACAATTCAATGTATAGATATGGAAAACTTGTCTATTTTGGGGATATTAAAAAAGAAAAATGAATATGGTAGCTCTGACAATTTGAATTTTTTTTTTTGGGAGGAGATCAATTACAATCAGCTGTGACAAGGGAAGAGTGAGAGAAGGAAATAAAGAAGGGCATTGGTAAGAATAACTCAATGTTGACCCTCAATTCTACTCTGAGTCCAACAAGGACTTACTATTCTAGCTTCGCAACAAATCCTCAAGATTACTCTCAGTTTTTAAATATATTTGAGTCTATTTACGAGACAAAGTTCACTACTCCTAAATAAACTACACTAAATAATAATGGCAACTGCTAAGGAATTAAAGTTCATTCTTTAGGTTACTAAGGTCAAAAATACGGGCCAGCTAAAAAATCACAGGATTTACATCACAACTAATATATATATAAATAAAAAGAACGTTACAACAATTTCAAACAGAGTCCTATATGTCGAAAATCCGAATAAAACTCATTTTTTGATTCATTTAAGTATAATATGAACATTTATTGTACAGACTATACATACATATAGTTGTTGTAATTGAGAACCAAATTGTAGTACAATACATGGAAGCTACGAAAAAAAAACTTGGATTCAAACCACAAGGCCAAGAATGATAATAAAAGAAAGCATTTATATTGTATTTTCATTGATACCAACTCTGAATTTCTTTTTGTTTAAATTAAGCTCTGCAGCAAATAAAAAAGTACTTTAGAAAATATATAATGTTGTCGTGATTATCTTAGCTTTTGTGTGGATTATTAAAAATATTAAATGAGTTAGAAAGATGCTAAATGTAAGGCTAAATATTTAAAGAAAGTTTTTAATCTGTTAATGCGTGGTCTGAGGTATATTTATACACTAAACGCGATGGACAAAATCCTCGCAATTGCAAAAAAACACTGATTGATAAAAAAAATGAACGAAATATATATATATATATTCTTTAGTTTAAAAATTTGAATAAAGTGGTTAATCAAAAAATAACGTGACGCAGTTATTTTTAGTTCAATAATTATATTTTAAATGTGACAAACATCAAATGATCGATCGTAACGGATAAAAAAATTTATTCTATTTTTCGAGAAACTCTGAAAAAGGTTGTTCAAACTCATTGTAAAGTTTGTGTGATTAGTAATAAATCTTTAGATACACTTATTCAGGAAGTAGTTCAAGAATCCAAAAGTATATATGTATAGTCTTCAGTAATTATTTTTATCATAAGAAATTATAAAGATTAATATAAAAAAGTAACTTTTACGGGGAACTACGTGAGAAATAAATTTGAAACAAAATATTTATTGAACAAATATTGTATAAATAGACTATTTTAGTAGTTTTTATTTAGTATTTTAGCTTTCAACTAATATATTGTTTCTAAATCTGATCTTATAATAGGCCTTAACTTTTTATTTTGGTTCATATTTGTGCAGCATTTTTGTGATGTATTGATAACATTGACTTAAACAACATTAATAGTTAGTTTTTTTTTTTTTTAATGTTGATAATAATCAGGCTTTTTATATGATATTTAGTTAGATTTTTATATTTAATATATTTTTAGGCAGGCAAAATAAATAAAGTAAATTAATTAATAATCGCGTTAACATACTTTTAATTGAAGGATAAATTAGATACTAAGGGAAAAATTACAAATCTATATTGTCCATAACTCATATGAAGGTTTTATAAAAATAAACTATTAGGCTGATTATTATACATGCAAACAGTTAAAGATACTCTTAGGAAAGAGATGACAAACTGATCGACGTGGAACAAAAAATAATTACCTTGAATACTAATAGATAGTTATGGTAATCGGGAGCATTTGGAGTTTGTTAAAAAAATGAAAAACAACATTTAAAAAAAAAAAAAGAGCAGCTCGGCTGTTATGACGTTTAATTAAATTATCTAGGTACATTTAGCTGTGACAAGGGTGAGAAGGGAATAAACAAGGACAGAGGCAAGAATTACTCTGACGTCGATCATCAATTGTAATCTAAGTCAAACAAGGACTTACAATTATAACTATAAGTCAAATACAGTTGGTATCACTCCGTCTTTTATGAGTTTCATCCGGTTTTGTATTTATCACTAATATGTTGTATGTATTAGAAAAGAAAGTTCACTCCTCCAGAATTAAATAATGATGAGAACAGCTTAGAGAAAGAAAATTTAATCTCTAAAAAAAATAAGTGAGCTAAGAATGCAACCGATTTTTATCTTTATACATTTTACTTGAAAACAAAGTCAACTATTCAATGTCGTAAGGTAAGTAAGTTGTGAGAACATAATTTGAAAGTACTCTTTTTTTTAATTTAGCGTCAATTGACAAAAAGGAATTAATAGGTACTTTATAACTAAAGCTTAGAAAAATAAAATCTACTCTTCAGTTTGCCGATTCCAAAAAGAATGTAGGAGCTAAAAATGCACCCGATTTTTATCACGACTGAAGGATATAAAATTGTCTACTCGTACTGTAAACATCTTTTGACTTGTGTTATTGTTAAAGATGGAATTTTTGTAGATTAATATTAATTGCAGTTTTATTTTTTTCACATTCTATATGATTTGTATGATTTATTATTATTTAAACAGACATGTCCCTCTATAATTAAAGTCACTTTACATACTGTAACATAAGGTTGATGAATATATAATTAGCAGTGATGCATAGAACATATTCTGTCGCCATGTAAAAATAAAATAAAACGAAAATGAAAGTGGTAATCCTAACGATTTGAAGAATTTTCATACAAAAAAAAACTTCAAATAAAGATATTTGATTTTAAGGGGATAAAATTAATTACTGCTGTAAAGAGGAGAACCTTCAAAATGTTATATAGCATTAGTTCAGTTTAAATATTGCATATTTAAACTGATGTATAAAGTTGGGGAAAAAGTAATTTCGTATTTCCCGCCCTTTTTTTAACTAAGTATATCTTATTCATTATTGATCACATCGGATCATACAATAAAATGTTGTAAAGGTGTGAGTTTATACTATAAACACTTTTAGAATATTATTGCACTTGGCTGGTTCAGGCGTGAATTATCGTGCGTCAAGTATGGAGGTCTCAAATGCAGAAATTTGCTAAATTTTTACTGCCTGGAAGAGAAAAACGCGTCAAAAGCAACCAAGAAAATTTATTATGTATATAGAAAAGATACTATTTCGGTTCATGTTGCAAAACAGTGGTTCTAGTGATTTTTTTTTTCAATTCTCCCCTCTAGTGGGAGTAAATAGACCTTTTGAAGCTGGTGATTGAACAAAAACAGCCTGCATTTGGGAATAGGAGACAATAAGACATCATCGAGACAGCACCAGGCTGCACAATCTTTGATGACACCCCAGAAGCTCCGGGATGGGAATTTGTTATGCATGCACCCTAAAGTGTGGACCTGAGTCCAAGTAACTACCACTTGTTCCTGTCTATAGCCAAAACGCTTTGGCTTCTACAAGAAGGGCATTATGAAGTTAGATTCATGTTGACAACAAGTTATCAAATAGAAGAGACATACTTGGCTTAAGTCAGATTATTCTAACACTTCTAAAAAAGCATTGAAATAAAGCGAAAAATATGAAATTACTTTTTGTCCAACCTATTATATTCAATTTATTATGCATTTTTTAAACAATGTACACCAATGATGGGAGAGAATGCTTCTTACTTCAGAAAGAAAGTTAACACCGCGACATCCTGTTAAATAATGAACAAAAAAGAAGACAACACTCAACAACTGATTTTAGAAGGTAGTTTTTACATTACAAACTACTCAAGTCTAGGAATACTTATGTACAAGGGTGTATTGATAACATCACAGTTATTGATTTTATATTAGAAGAAGACATCCACATTCCACACACGTAATTCATGTATGTATATTTGTGCTAAATAGGTACAAGTTGAAATTAGTAACAAATCATGTGTTTATACATATGTTAACCAGAATACACAAAGAAACATGCATAAAAGCATATATATATATATGTATATATACATGTATTTTTAATTACCAAAACATAAAAAAGTATTTATTATTCGCAAAGTAATAATGAAAAAAAATTCTTATTGTTTATACTCATTCATAGTTATAATTAATCAAAGAAAAAAAAAGAAAAAACTAATTTATATAATGTGATGTATGAATGTTGTTCCTATAATTTCAAATATAAATAAATAAATTTTTATGTATTTGCGGAATGTACAATATAAATTATAAGCTAAGTTACTTTCTCATATTTCAAGCAATGCGACTGCATTGTCTTTGTGATTGAGGTTACATGATAAAAAAATTATGGATATTTTCCTTGTATATATACATACAAGATACTTGAATGATGATAATCAAATGCATCATACAAGACATGGCAGCATACGAGTAAAACACTTTTCTCACTCTCTTCTCTATCTTAGCATTTCTCTTATTTCCCTTGTCAAAAACAATTTTCTCATTATATATATATTTTGCATGCAAAAAGAGCCTCATTAAAAGATGGAAATAATGAAGGCTTTGTATGTAGGGTGGTAGAACTTCTTTTGAATAGGTAAAATATTTCTTAACGATCCTATTCATCTTTGTTGCACTTTGGGCTATTGTTGTCTCATTACTTTGGAGCGAGGGAAAGAGTAGAGGTCATGAATGAAATAAATTAAGAATATTCATAGAATTGTAGAAAATGATTACTAAAACTACTTTGAGTTTTTTCTAGGTGTGAATCTGATCAGTGTTCTTTATTAATCAATTCTGCTCCGAGTCCAACCTATACGTATAACTCCTGTGTTTTACATTTGAAGTTACACTTTATAGTTTATATTTAATTAATGAGGACCCAAAACTTGCAGTATTATAACTAAATTACGTAAAAAGGGATTTGTATTGAATCAAGAATAGACAACTCAAAAACAATATTTTTACATGTTCCAATACTTTATTTAGTTTTATTTCTATTTTAATAAGTCGTTCGTCACAAGTAATAACAGTGTCCCCAAACTGGCAAACAGATTGACAACTCTTGACGATGAGGACCGTGGCTATGGCGTACTTCACTGTCATGATCGCAGCTCTAAGAGAATCCAAATGTAAATTTTTCGCCAAAATAGCCCAAACTACTAGGTCCAGGGGATTAACGGCCACATGGAGGTAGTCCAGAAGTTAGCCATGTTTTTATTGAAGAAGTTTTGGTTCTTCTTGGCTATATGGGAATATAATAGACTGCTTGATGTTGTAAACGGTCCAAATGGAAATGCCAACGGTCTCTGCAGCCTTCTTGGCTCTGACACAAGCACGTGGGAGATCACACACCCGTTGACTTTTTATTGTTGCTCATAAATTTTTACATGAGATAAAAACAAGACTTGATAATTGCTGTTCCAGCTGTCGTTTGATTGCATATGAATTGTAGAATTGATGATTGACATCAAAGTAAATCCATTCAATATATAGGCTAGATAAATTGTAGGATTAGTGTTTATTCGTATTCTTGCATAGCTACTTGCAGCTAATTTAGTAAGGGCACATCATATAAGTTTGCCCACACGTCATACTTTCTCTTTCTATCTTGAAATTGGAGAGCGTGAGATCAGATAATTGAAATTTAATTATTGCAAACTTTTAATAGTAAGAAAATAACTACGCCATTGAAGTGAAGCGAGGAATATATGTATTATTAGAGTAGTTGGAGTCCCATTATGTGTAGTGCCTCTCATAATGATCTTCTCCGGTTTCATCCCTCACTCCAAGGAGCCCCTCTGACATACTCTGAAAGAGATAAACTCACAACAACCTCCACAAAACGAGACCTTCAATCTACTTTCATTATCCTCCAGTGTAATTGTCCAAACATCTTGAAAAATCGAGATACTTCTCCTATTACACTAATATTATATTCTTTGCTTCACATGGCGGATCTATTTTATTATAATTGAAATGTAGCTATAATTGAAATCTAACTTTCAGCTGTAGCTATCTCCAATTTTAAGGTAGACTGAGAATGAAAGACGTACAGCCAAACTTATACATACAATGTACACTTCAATAACACATGATGACTGCTAATTTGTTGATCTCCCAAACATTTTTCTAACAATCAGGGTTACCATTTCATTTTTTGGAGTTGTTTTTTTTGTATACAAGCAAGTCATATTTTACAAAATTCTAGATATTTCCTCCTTGCTGCCCCCTTCATTTGTTTGAATAGTTGTTCAAAAATACTATTATTACTTAATTAATGTTTCGAAGTGTTTGGGTTATTATTTGAAATACATCATAATTTTCATATGATCTATATTTGCGGAAAAGAAAGAAAGAAGCATCTAAATTGCAATAGAAGTGACTCCAATTTCTGTTTTGTTTTTATACTTTTCTCATGTAATAAAGCAAATTATTTTATGGGTTTTGTTAATGCCCTTATATAATTTTTATATGCATATACTTTCATATATGTGTGTATGTACATAATATACATACATATATTTATTTCTAATTTTATATAAAAATAATATGAAAATGAGTACTAAAACATCCAAATATAATATGTTATAAAAAAATAAGATGGTATAAAGTAATCATGATGAGTCAATTAGTCTTATTTTAAGATATGAGTAATATCAATGTTAATATTAAATTAAAAAGTGATAATTCACACATTCGAATGTGATCCATAAAAATATTTTGGCATATTTCTTTTTTTGTGTTATCGTATTCGTATTTTAATAAAAAAAAAATTATGGTCTCAAGGAAATATGTAACAATTAAATGAATTTTATCCTTATCCTGGCAAACCCTCATTAACACAAAAATTTAAAGGTAGTTTACTTACAACATGGAGTTCCATTTGATTGAGATTTTTAATTAGGAGGTTTCAAACAAACAATTGCTAAAGTAAAAATGAACTAGTTTTGTCTTCATCAAATGGTTCTTCCTGAAAAATGTATGAAGTAACAACAAAAAAGGCAACTCGTCTCTCTTCCACGCGCAAGTCAGTGCCGAAAAGGCTGCCAAACCCGTGGTCATCTCCATATAGACTGCCTACAACATTAAGAAGTCCATTACAGCCCCATACAGCCAAGAAGAACCAAAACTTCTGTTGCAACAATATAGGGTACTTCTAGCCGTCCTCCCTGTAGTTTTCTTCTATCCCTGACCTTAGCCCATTGAACTATTATTAGTTTTGGGTCCCCACCCTGGAAACTGTATTTTAATCTGCTTTTGATGTTTTTGCTTATCTATTACTAATCAGTGTTTTGAACAGTTGATTGCTTAAATACGAATTATTTCTTGTAAAGCTGTGAAAAATTATAAAACAATTATTGAATAATAATACCATCCATGGTTGGAAAGAATTTTCTAACTGCTAATTGATTTTGGGCCTTTGTCTGTTTCTTTTTGTATGAAAGGTTGCACAATGCATTAAGCGTAACGAAGTGATGTATTGTTTACTTTAAGGCAAATATTAGATAATCAAAAACAATTGAACTTATGATTTACCATTTTAAAAATTTAAATTCATCAGCTTTTCATATTTTCTGATCAAGTTCTAGAGATTTTGCAATGATATGTTAATTGTGAAACATTTTTTGAATTGTAATACTTCCATATCTTTTCTTATGATATCCTTAATTGCTGGTTTAAGTTCATTTTTGAATAATTCCTTACTCAATAGCTTGCATTCAATCATATTCAAATTTATTCAACAAAAGTATGAATTGTATCTATCAAAAGTGTATATTTCTTACTCTTTTTATATATAACGTACATTTATATTAAATAAAGTTTAATTAATATATTCTCTGTTTATGTACAAATATTTTTGTATGCCTATAGGCTTATATTATATCCAAGTTATACAAATATTAATAATAATGTTTAGTATTGAATACAATTTAATTCAATTATAGCAAATGAAGATTTATTAATTTTATTTAACTTGAAGGCATTAAATCACGATTAAGGTTTAGATATTATGTACAAAATTGTTGTATTCGGAGTGATTGTGTAAAAATATTCTTAATAGACCAACAATTATTGTTCAATGATCAAATAATTTTACAAACTATTTTACATTTTTTCTTAAAAATTTAATCGCATTAGGATAATCAATATCCTAATGTCCTGAGCAACGCCAGGCCACCTATTCTAATATATAATAATCTATAAACCTTATTTTTGTATAGGGACGATTAATGCCTTTTTTCATTGGATATTATATTTCATAAAAAAATTACGATCAAATATTATACAACTGAATAATATTAATAAAAACCATATCACTATTTAAAAAAAAAAAATATTTAATAACTCTAAGAGGTTACACTTATAGAAGTGATGTAAATATATTTTGTATATGTGACATTGGCAGGTAATTCCATTTATTTTATTAAAAATATGTAAATATATATAAAACAATATATTTATATGAGATGTGTCAAATCAAACACATTATAAAGTTTAAATATCTACAATTATATTAATCATAAATAAATAATAACCATCTAATTTTATTAGATTAAAATGAAATGATAATATCAATTAATAGTTTGTAATTAGAATTAACAATATTATAATTAAATAAGGCATTATATAAAGAATATATTGCAACTCGTACAATATTTTTATACAAATTGCAACTTGTAGAGATATTACAACTTATATGTACATAAAAAAGTAAAACATGTATTTCTAAGATATTGAAAATGTTTTAACTTCTTCAAGTTTGAAGTAGTAGCAATTCACACAAATACATTATATTTATCGTCAACACTGTGTAATTATAAAACTAATAAAATATGTCGTGAAAAGGTAAATTACAATAACTTCTTAAGTAAAATAGTTGAATTTGTTAAAATGTACATACTTTATGTGTTAAGAACACTCTTGATTCATATTTGCACAACTTTCAAAGTTGCTATTCTTGCATTTTATTGGATGATTTTTATATGTTTGTACACATTTAATGTAGCTAAACATATTACATGTGACAATCATATTATAGATAAAATACGACTAACTAATTTTGAAAATGGTATTTGAGTTACATGATTGCTTTAGAAAGGTGAATATGCAGTTAAGTAGACTTTTATTACGAAAATTAGACAAGCTATTAATATAAAATATTTAAACTTAAATTTTTGAGTATTTAGATTAAATGTTGATCACTTTAACAATGTTTTGTTACTTTTAAGCTCAAAATTTAAATTATTTTATTTACTTCATACGAAAATAATGAAACTTTTAGTCTATTTTGCCATATTTTGAGTAACGAGTCCATCTCATTTTTGATTTTGAAATGTTGTGTAAAATATTTATTAGGCCTAACAAGTAACTTAGGAAGTAGTTGTTGTTTTTGTTTTTTTGTGTAGGTTTTTTTTATCCAAATTAACATAGTATCATTTTAGTATATACACATGGGATTACTTATACAGCTAAATAGTGTAATTTAAATTCTAATTTTTTCTTTTTCATTCAGACACAACATTAACTTCATACAAAACAATTATAGTAACATAACAATTAAGTTAAAAGAGGAAAACACGATAATAACTTAATACATTATTACATTCTAAAACTTCAAAGACCCTCATGTGAAATATTGAAAGAAAAGACATAAGAACAACAACTAAAACTAGCTTATGTGTGTAACATAAAATACAACATAAGATTAGTCAGATATTTTTTTTTCTTCAATTATAGTCATTATATTTAATAAATATAAATAAAAGAAGAGACGGAAAAAAATAACAAAAAAGGTAATGTAATTTAAATTGTTTTTCCATTCGGTTTAACAAAAAATAATAATATATAATAGAAATGAAATTAGAACTGAAAAGGGTTAAATAATTAGAAGCAAAAATGATGTTTAATTTCACGTACCTTAACCAAGTGTATTTCTTTCTTAAAAACCCTTGATTTGACATATTTGAAAAAACACAGTTTTTGGAATTATTTTGACTACTTGCACAGTGCAATATTATTCCTCATATCACGTTTTTTATATTATGGTTAGAAATTATAAATCATTATATATTCAGATAAACAAGATTTTTTTTATTTGTATTATAGATCTTTATAATTTGGCATTGGAGGGGGGTTAGTATTTGATTTGATACCTAGACTTAAAATTTTTGGTTATATCTCAAGAGTGACTCGAGTCAACTACTGCTCTACTCCTTATTTATTAGTTTTAGTGATTACGTTACGTTTGGATTACTCAATAATTGAATAGAGAAGAAGGGGAGGAGGTTCTCCTCGTCGAATGATTCTCAAGCCTAGTTATAGCTTATTATTGACGTAGCGTAGGAGTAGTTCGTAGAAAGTGAGATCCTTCCTCGTCCTTGATGGTGAGATATTGTGCATATGATGATGATGATGGAGTCAATGCGATACACAGGCTTTATGAGCAAGAATCCCTGGTTTCCTCCAGGAACGTTCCAACTCCGCGTTCGCTCCATTTCCTCCCTTGTGTTCTACAATCATGAGGTGGTTGAGGATAAAGGAGAAGTTCGGATCTCAGATGAGAATGAAAAGTTTCTTTGGAGTTGAACCTTATCCGCCTCGCCCCTAATAAAGAAGCAGGATTTCAAGCTTGCAATTGAAAAGTTGCTAAATAAATATTGGTTAAGTTATTGAAATGAACGGATTAAAAATTAATTAAATTCCGATTAAGATTAAATTTGAGCATTATTTTACAAGTATCTTGTCTGGCTTACATTCTTTTGATAACCTTACTAAAAAAAATGTAAAGTAGTTAAAAGGTAACTTTGAAAATAGTTAATCCCATTTTACGGGTTTTGGTACTGAAAAAAAAAACCCATACAACGCAGATTTTCCTTGTTTCGGAAAACGAAAGTAAGGATAATAAAACTACATTTGGAACTGAAGAGGGTGACACAATTTGACATAAAAATGATGTAGAATTTGTATGTTTGTAGCTTTTATTTTCAATTTTATGTCGCAAACAATGGTAGGGCAAGAAAGAAAGTGTTAGTGGGTTGGAGTAAAAAGAGAGTAGCAATATGTACCTAGATAAAGACCTCCAACTACGTATATTATAAGTGATGTATGTCTATCTGTTCTTCCTATTTCTTTTTTTAATATATATATATATAAATGTTTGTCGTTTTTATTATTGTTCTTCTTCTTGTTTTGCTCGACCATCTTGAAGAAGGGAATAAGAAAAAGGAATATAAGAAAATCTGGCATAAAAATATATATGAAAAAAGTTTTTAGTATAACCATGTTTTTTTGGTTATCTCTAGAAAACAAGTTGTTTAGTTTATTTTCTATAATGTTGTTATTGTTGGTTTATTTGCTATTTTTTTTTTTTTTCATTATTATATTTGGACTTTATTTACATTCAAGAATATGTGACAAAAGTTTTTCATCACCAAGGAGGTTCCAAAAGGAAATTGAGGGTGTATAGAGTACAGTCAACGTCAACGCTCACTCAATCATTTTGAGAGTGCAGCTTTTTTGGATATATAAAAAAATGTTTTTATATCATGATAAATTAAGAAGAGTCCATTAAGTCTGAGATATTTTACAGGGAGGGATAGAAGTAATAGGGTTTAAATATATGTAGAGTGTCAACATTAAAACAAATCTTGAAGTAAAATAAAGAAAAAGTTAAAATATAAAATTCTTTTTTTTTTACTTCATAGATCCTACTTACAGCCCAATATTTCATAGACATAGTTGAGTCAACTATGGGCTTTGTATCCCAATTTATGGGATGAGTTAAGATACCCATTAATTTTATCTGTGGTTTATAATCTTTATTTGATTTAACAGACTTATACTATAAGTTTTATAAATCAAATAAAGGTCCAATATAAGTTATATTGGTCAAGACAATGTATTTGAAAAATAGTTTATGTTGAAAATCGACGTATAGCTAATATTAAATTAAAAATATATCATAATATTTGAATCTTGCATTTATTGTTTTCTAAATATTAGCTCACGTGCCTCCCTTTCTCTCATAAAAACGATATTGCTTTTGGGGCTAAATATAGTGGGTTAAGGTGAATACAATCTTGAAGAAGAATCATGAAAAGAAAAATAACAAATTTACTTTTTTTTACTTCATATATGTGTAACAAGTCAATCCTACAAGATAGACTCAGCGTGTTCACATAATTTACATATGATCTGAATAAAATAAACAGTATTTAGTATACACTTAGATAGAGAAAATCACAGCTTCATATACATACAACTCAATATGGCATCGTCATATTTGAGTCAATTGTAGACTTTGCACTTAAATTAGTGGGATTAGTTAAGATAACAAATAACTTTATCTATAGTTTATATCCTTCATTTTATTCACGAGACTTATACTGGCCCCGATTTGGGCTTTCAAGTTAAATATATGGATTTTAAGTATAACTTTAACGCACCTAAAGAGTTAACAAGATTAATTTTTTGATAGAAATGGACAATAACTCGTCGCAGAATACAAATTCAATCATTCTAGCTTGTTTTTGTGTTGACAGCCTTGGTATGTACATAAAATACATGGTTCCTTTCATTGCATTACGTAACCTTTCTTTCAAAAAGAGAAACAATGCCCAAAATCAGTTGGTAGTTAGACAATTCTTCCCAGCAATGGAGTTTTTACAAAATAAATATCTGAAATTGTTCATTACTTAATAAAAGCGAATTCAAATCAGCCCAAGCAACGTTAAAAAAACTGATTTGGTGAAAAGGTAAGAATTGGCAGCTTTTTTTTAATTCAAATGAACGAAAAAGGATAAAACTGTAAATACGAGTATGGTGTTTCGAAATAAAATGTAATTCCACCTAACAGAGATATTTGAATCAAAAGCTAATCTCAATAAATATTTTCAAATAGGTAAATAGTAATGAAATAAATCATGAATAGTAGCTGAAAGGTCAGTAGGCACTTAAACCATATACCCATGTATTGTAAATACTTAATAGACTCTTATTTTATTTTTTGACTTTGTCATGCATTTAAATGAGACAATTTTATATTAGATGGGTATAAAAAATTTACATTTAAAAAAAATCTACCAAACAAAATTGGTAATAGGTATAATATATTATTTGTGGACAAGGAATAATGATCAACATAAAAAGGCTTTCAGCTCTCTTGATCATCATAGTTATTTCTATTACACACAATAAAAATGTAACAAATAAGAATTAACAATTTGAAATCTTATTTTACAAGACACAGCTATGAGGTGTAAACTTCCTATTTACAAATTTAAAAACTTGAAGGTCGAAAAAATATGATGGATAGAATAATGAAGGAATATAAAAAGCGATAGCTTTTTAGTTTGTATCTTTTATGAATATTTTGATAGTTTAATTATTATAGTATTATAATTTTTTGAGATATTTTACATCGATATTCAAAAAGATATACTCAAAAATGTTTGCTGTGGATTTTGTAACAACATATAGAAAGTAATATTTAAGAAAGGAATATGCTTCATCATGAAGTTTTTAATCATATTCATCTTTTATAATGGGAATACTTATTCATAACGTCTTTGTCAAGGTTGCAATAAAAATATCTATTTTAGGTGGAGAGTGTGTAATTAATAAGGTTGTAAATCGTAAGTATTTTTGGTATGTAAAAAAATAACCTAAAATTGACATAAAGATTTTAAAAAAACCTATTTTATCTAATGGACCAGGGATTATCAACCTTTTTTTAATGATGTACCACTTCTAAAATATTTATTTAAACAAAGTACCCCTACCAGTACAAAGCATTTTTAGTATCAGTGAAATAAGCGTCCGTAGGATTCTAATTTTTTTTTTGAAGGGCTTGGTTTTTGGAACTTTTTTTTAAAATTAATTTTTTTTTTGAAAAAAATTTGAAAAATTTAATGTCTTGGAAAAAGATCTCAAAATATTGAATTTTTTCGAGCAAACAAATTCAATACTTCACAGCTATTCACAAAAAAATTATTTTTTCGAAAAAATTTTTAAAATCCATAGCTAATCTCAAAAAAAATAATTTTTGGTAAAAATATTTCAAACATCCATATATGTTTCCAAAAAAATAAGTTTCTGGGGAAAAAAAAAATAAAAAACCAAAGCTATTCACAAAAAATTTCAATTATTAAATTTATTTACAAAAAATTAAAAATCTGTAGCTATTCACAGAAAATCATATTTACCCCAAAAAAATGAATATTTTTTGGGGAAAAAATGCAAATGTTAAATTTTTTATTAAAAAACAAAAAATCGTTACTTTGGGGGCTACTGCTCCTTCAGCCCACCCCTTGCGCACGCCCTGTAGAATTTATACCACTTTTAAAATGTTCTTTCAAAATCTCAAATGCCTCCAAGTACCCCTCCCAAGAGGTACAAATTCCCCCATTTAAGATCCACTGTAATAGATTATACTCAAAAAGATATTTTGATAGAAAAACATATCTCTAGCTTCAATATTATGGAAGTTATGACAAATTTATCTTGAAATTTCACACATTTTTCACAGCTAAACTTTTTTCAAATTGACCAAAATTAACCGTTTTCGATTTTACATTCTACTTTGAGTCCAAAAGGACTCAAACTTACTCTGTGTTACTCTCCGTCGTTCATGAGCAAACACACTCGCGGTTACACTTAATACTTAGGTGTTCTCTCCTCAAGAATTGACTAATAATGATAACAGATTAAGAAAATAAAATAAAAACAGTTCAAGTTCCCAAAACTAACAAAACTTCCACCCTAAAAAATAATCCTAAGTATTTATAGCCCTAATAATTATTTAGTGATGGGAATATTAGTTAAATAGAGGTGAGCTTTAATTCAAAAAAGATATATGTTGCGAAGAGCACAACTTGAATGCTTTTATTAATTATTCTTCCCTATTTTGAACATTCTAACGTATGAGCAAGAAAAGAGCACTATAGTTTATGAAATATATAGATTAAAATAATATTATAATGGAAGAGGGCCTGGCTTTCTGTAGATGCTACCTTAATATATAAGAGAGAACATATAACTTCTAAGTATAAAGTAATAAAATAAACCTGAAAAGTAAACCTGTTGCGAAATTATGAGTTCTTGTTGTACTCGGGGTAAAATTGAGGATCAATGATGGGCTAATTCCTATCTATAAAATTGTTAAATACGGAGTGGGGCTTGTGTTTATTTCCTTTATCTCAAAGCTGCTTCTACCTAATTCAATAAAAAGTCATGATTAGTAAGCTGCTCTCGTAGAAAACATTCTTGAAAGTATCAGTATGATCTCGTTAATGTTTGGTGTTTTTTTTAACAAACCACCAAAGAATATTATTTTCCTCAATGGGGATCTCTGTTAGCAGATATGTCATCTCTCAATGTTGCATACTCTTTATTACATTCTCTGAGGCAGATTTTTTACGCTTACCTCAATCTAGCAAAACTTCACATCCCTAATTATAGATATATATGTATAGACTTGTATAAAATATTAATCAATATTCAAATCGATCACAACCGTTGTATTATCTATATGAAAGTCTATCAAGTTATTAGAGTACTCCCTTCAAGGTTTTTACTTAATGTCACAAATAACTCTGATTTTTTCCCATCCCGTGGTAATTTGCCAAAATTTTAGACTAAAAAGTAAAAAAAAATAATATTAAAAAAATGTACGTGACAAAAATTATGAAAAAGAAGTTTTTTTTATAACTTTACCCATAAAATCTATATCATATGCAGACATGATATAAAATAAAATCAAAAATAATTTTTTTTAAATTTTTCTTTTAAAAGTACAGTTGTGGAAGTTCAAAAAATAGATTAATTTTAATTTTCTTTAATTAAAGATTTGGTTCTTGTCTGCTACTTTAAGTAAACTTATTATCAATAATTTATTTCCAAAATATTTCTTAACCTTCTTTAAGTGAACATTCATTTTTTACTCGGATTAAAAGTTAACCCAAATATTAAACGAATTTTTAAATTAAATTACATAATACAAAGTCGACATAGATTCAAAATTAAGCTATTTAAGTTTGCAATATTTAATTAACTATTTTATCCATTTTGCACTCGTAAGCATCTATTGAAATGTTAAAAATACTTGCATAATGTCAAAACAAGGAATAAAAATACATAACTTTTGAAATTAATCTTCACAATATTAGTTTAGGGTATCAACAAGATACAATTTGTCGTTATGAAAGTTAAAACATTAATAGTTTATTCTTAGTGAAATATTTTAACGAATTTTAGTTACAAAAATTTTGAGTATGATTTAAATAATATCAGCTGATGTTACATTAACGGCAATGCATATACTTCAAATTGAAAAAAAGGGAAATGAGAAAGGGAAAGAACAATTTAAAAACGGACTAATTTTTCAAATTTACGGAACCTTTATTACAAATTGCAAAAACCTACGAAAATACATTTTTACAACAACAAAAAAAAATCATTTATTAAGGATGTTTCAGAAACATAGTGAGAGCATTAAGATCAAATCGGTGCTTGCGTACGCCAGGGATTTTGTTATGACCAACAAGACCAGTAACTACATTTTCAACGCCTATTCCTCCTTCCAGGACCAAATTTAGGTCAAGCTGGAGGCAAATAAATCAACTACGTATGTACAATCTAAACAATTTTCAAGTAAATCCACCTTAAACTGTGGCATCAGTGACAATTTAAAGATTTTTGAAAAATACACCGTTTTGACCTAAACACCCTGTATTAAAAATTTCCAAATATAAATATAAAAGCCAGTTTATATATTTTGTGGTACAAAAAAAATCCAGTTCACTAAAGAAGGGTTTGTTTTATTCTTATAGGGTTACAATTATATAGGTAGTTTATTTTGAAAATAAGAGGGATATAAAATTTTTGGGATACAACAGTATATTCACAGTGTATTATTGTTCTTGGAAAATAGTAAAATCCCAACTTTGGTTTCATCTGTTAAAGCCAACAAATGATTATTTTGAATTGTAACAATTCCATAGCATAAAAACAACAACTTCCTTTATTTAAAAAAAGTAAGAATAGCAATAAATAAATATATGTTTATACGTTTTAGATGATTTAGTACTATGAATTTTGAAAAAATATATATGTATATGTTCATTTACATTTCTTGTAAAATGTTTGTGTTTTATTCTTCAAGTTGTAAACGCGTTTTAGAAATCATAAATCATTTTTTGTTCGTAAAATACAGAAAACTTTTTGACTTTTATATAAATATGTATGTACGTGTGTGTTCCTGTTGCAACTTTAATATATAAATTTTGTTTATATATGTGTGTGTATATCTCTAGCAAAAACAAAAACTTATTCCATATATTTTAATCTTATTATGGAAATCTATTTGATAAAAATAATGGTACAAATTGATATGATTAAAGAAATTTCCATCTGTATTGAAAAAAATACCTATTAAAATTTGTTAACTGTTTTATCGAGAAAATTGTATAGGGTTGTGAAAAGGCTTGTAAAAAAACGAAAATGAACATGGTGACACTGCCCATGTGAAGAATGTATTGTGAAAAAACAGCGTAGCTTCAATGATGGTTCATTATGAAAGAGTAAAATCAGCTATTACAAGAATGATATAAGCAGTTATGCGAATTGGAAACAATTTGGGGATGTTTAAAAAAGCTCAAAAATTTACATGATAAACCTTGCAATTTGAATTTTTTTCTACAGTAAAGCACCTTAACTGTCACTAAATTTAAGCGGTGACAAATACAAACAGAAAATCAAAATGTTAACCATAAAAATTTGAAGAATGTTTTGGAGGATAGATGTCGTGACATTTCATTTGATCTGCTGTGACGAGATGCGGAGGAAAATGAAATACAGATAGAGTAATTCAAGGATTCAGACCGGGCTCTGGAGAGGCTATAAGTTCTTCCATCCAGGCTTGCACAGCATTGGCTGTATGGCCAAATGCCCATTCTGCTAGAAAACGTAGGACAACTTCTTCTTCTTATTGGTGATCTTGAGGACCTACGGGAAGACCTTTGTCTTCAAGATCTCCAAGTAGTCGGGCAAGATGACTTACGTCTTCTAGCAGGATAAGGCACCCGCCCACTCGTCTTGAATATGTAGCAGAGGTCTTCAGAAGCGTCTTCAAAGCAAACAATCCGATTGTTCCGCTTGTTGAAGACGGGGTCGACAATGAATGTTTTTTCATCCGAGAAGAATGACCCGCTTTCCATGATGCTTCAGGTCGTTTAGGAGGCGTTTGGCCAACTCCAAATGGACATCTTGTTGCTGTCAAGTCATTAATGGTATTTCCGCATACCTCTTGGACTTTCCACCGGCGGCCTTGATCCTCCTGGACACGGCGGAGGAAGCCACTTACTTCTTTTTGGTAAAATTGGCAATGGGCATGGTGGGCTTAGCCTCAAACGCCTTCTTGGCCACTTTTGGGGTCAGTTTGGACGGTCTTCTACTACTGGGCTCCATTTTAAAAGTTTTCCCTTCTTGCATGAGCTTTTTGACCATGTAGGCGATGTGCCTCTCTATCCCAACAAACTTGACAATTTCAAGTGTGCTGTGGCAGGCGCAAATCAAAGCAGCAATCTGATTTCTTTTTGCTTCCATTTTTGTTTACAGAAATGATAGAGGCAATTGTAATAGCTCATTCAAAAGCTTAAAAGGTCAGCTGTCGCGTGAAACATCTTAAATTTACGAACTACAATCACCATACCTCGAAAAATTAATCTATAATAGTGGTACATCCATTTCGTATGACCCGGTATACTCGGAGTCCAACAATGCCTTTATTATAACCATGCCACAGATTACTCCCCGTTTTTCATGAGCACAGACAAACGTTCATTTTTTATTTTTGTATGTATTTATGAAGGAGAAAAAACTTCATTCCTCAAGAATGGAATAATAATGACAACAGCTTAGGAAAATAAAAGTATCCTTTCAGTTTGCCAACTCCAAAAACGGTTGACCTTAAAAAATGCAACCGATTGTCATTACTAGAAATATGCATAAGTCCCACTCCATATTAAGCAAGGACAAAGTGAGGGATTACTCAATTTTCGATCCTCAAGTCCAACAGGGACTCACACTTATAACTCCCAACAAATGCTTAGTGTTGCTCTCTATAATCCATGAACTACCGCACTCCCTGTTACACTTTATATTTAGATGTTATCTCCTCGAAAAGGAAAGAATAATTATAACAGCATTAGAAAGCAAGATAAAAACAATTTCAGGATGACAATAATAATAAAATTTGCAAGCTAAAAATGTTTAGGATTTACAAATTTGTAACACTTTATTATTAGATGACTCAAGAATTAAATATATTAATGATTACACTTTAGAAAATTTAAAAAAACACTGTTACCAATAATTAAAAAATTTGCACGCTAAAAAATGCTTACGATTTATAACCCTTTCTATGTACATAAGTACACTCGATATGTTTTAATAGGAAAAAAAGAACATGGGTATACAATATATATACTTTTAAAGAGAAAGTTGGATGTTTTTGCAACGTCGTTTCTTTTAAGTGAAATGAGTCTCGTTATCTTTTAATGTTTTAACTATATTATGTATATTATAAAAGTTCCTACACATGTATAGTACCTATGTAGTACGTATGTTCATAATTTTCACCATATGACTTTTAAAAATAATAATTTTTTCTTAAATATTATTTTGTAGGTAAACCTGACGGAGTTGAGGGATGTGCCGTGACGAATAAGACCTTTACAACAATACGTGTAGAGTGTAAGCAAGGCTACGATGGAGGTCTCCGCCAAACCTTTGTTTTGGAGCTATACCCGCAAAATGCTTTTGAAGGAAGTCTCTCACCCGCTGCCCTCGCAGGCCTGACTCCAATGACCAAAATAGAAAATCGACATTTTCCGCAGTTCTCCCTTGAAAAACTCCCCCAAGGGACAGGATTCTCTCTTCTTGTCTATGCTAGAAACTCGAAGGGCGAGAGTGAAAAATCCATTTTACGAGCCTACACTCTTAAAAACGCAGAAAGACGTGTGGACAAACTCTATCCTGAGGCTGAAAATACTCGACTCTCTTCCTCAGATTGGAGACATCCTAGACGACATGCCCCGCTACTATGGATCATTGTGGGTATTGCAAGTGTGCTTCTACTTGCATCTATGGTTCTAGGGCTCATTATTCGTATGACTCGTTGCTGTGGCCAAGGGCAAAGGCGAGGCCTCCATCACATTCATTCTCTTCGTAGCAATTCCACAACCAATGAAGATGACGATTCCAAAAAGACTTTAATGATCCGTAGGGATAACTTAAATAGGAATAATCGAGGAGGGATCAAAATTAAAGGGATTCTAACAAATCATGGAGCCTCTTCACAAATACAAGAGAAGAATAGAGTCAGTAGTTCTCATCAGATAAATGCATCCTCTGGAATTCTTCCTCTCACAGGTATGATAACTAAGTATAAAGGTTTTATTTTACTTACGATATTATTTTTATTAGTTACTAAATCAATATTTAACTTCATTAAGCATATTATCAAAAATTATTATTTTCTTTTAATTTTGCAACATTAGAGGAGCATTACTTTAATGTAGTATAAGTAGTTTTATTTTGTGTTAAAGAAACCCTGTAAACAAATCAATTTCGAAATTGATTTTGTGTTTTTACGAAAAAAAAGAATCATTTTTTGTTATATGTTATTTCTATCTAAATATTTTTTTTTTTTTTTCAAATAGAAAGAACTACATTAAGATATACATATAACTATTTGTCCTGAAGGGAGAAAAGTAACAATGAAAAGAAGTTCTTATCATTATCAATACTTACATTCAAATCAAATTCATATAAATATTAAAAGCAATATTTTCAACTATTTTTCTCATTAAAAAATGCGAACTTTCAATTATATGATTGCATTTTTACTCATAGTATAGTACATCTAGGTTATGTACATCAAGGTGGTATGAAGTTGTTTACATATATTAGTTTGTTTACAAAACGATTAAGAGGTAAGAGCCGTCTTGCAAAAAATAATACAATTCCCTGAATCCATACACTCTCATATTAAGCAAACTTTATTTGAATAATCTATCTGAATGCAAGTAAAACAGTTACAGGGTGGTGCACTGTATATAGTGATCCCTGATATCAATACTGTATAAAGAATATATATATATATATACATAATATATAAAATGAATTGAATCTTGCAGCCGTTTAGTTTAGCTTCATGACAAGCTGTTATTTAGTTGTTGTTGTTTTTTTGAGTTAAGTTCTTTTTTTATTCCCAATACAATGGATCAAAAACAATTTTGTGGTTTAAATTTTACACTACTTCTTGATTGTTAAAAATAACCTTTTTTGAATAGTATTTGGGAGACTCTACTCCATAAAACGAATAAAAAAATAACATTCAAAATTGTATTTAGGGACTAAGGAAAATAAATTAAAAAATTATACATTTTTTAATTTATTTGTGCCTTTACAGCTACAAACGGTCACATCATCTTGCGGATAATATTTTTTTCTAGTTTACTGATTCCTTATTGAATATATGTATTTATTTTTATCAATAAATACATAAAATACTTCGATTTTTTGGTACAAGTTGCGATATCCTTACAAGTTGAAACTTGTATAATCAAATTGTACAAGTTTCAATTTTTTCGTCTTAAAATGTATAATGTAATCATAACATTGTTATTCAAATTAACAACTAGTCATTGATTCTATTACTTTATTTCCATCTATTAAAATTACATGGTTATTATGTAATTATAAATAATATAACTCTGTACTTTTGAACTTTATAATGTGCCACAGAAAATGTATATTTTTGTAATTTTCACTAAAATAGTCCAAATGAGTTATATATATCGATAATCAATAGAAGACTCAGTTATTGCATTAATCTCATCCCAAGTACTGTAAATGTTTCATTAATAGACTTCATCTCGCTCTTGAGTTGTAACTTGTACAATTTACTTATACAAGTTGCAATTCCAACAAATTCACAATTTGTACACAACATATATATATTGTTAACTCTTGTTGGTGTCTTTTTTCAGTTATTTATCATCCCTGTATACCCAGTAAGATTTCTTTAAGACACTTTTAATATGTTTGCATTTATATATGTACAGTATTAAAGTCGAAAAAAGATACAAACAATTAATTAATTTTTCGAGAAAAAAGTGAAAGCAAAGGCGGAAAAAATATTAAATTTAAATCCGGTAGCTTATCTACATATGTGTTATACATACATAAGTATAATGTATATCTTTTGTCCAAGAGCTGTCAGTTTCAAAAAGTCAAGAATTATTAATACATATTATGACCAAAGACTTCTTTTTCAAAAAGGATTAGAGACTGTATTTCTCATTATCTTCTATGATCCTGCTTTATATCATATTTAATTTTTTTTCTTCATCTCTTTCGAGGCCCTTATATGAAAAAATCTTTTATATTTCATAAATACAAAGAAATAACATTTTTAAGCCACTGTATTATTACATGAAAGCCTTAAGTAATATAATGTATAAATTAAAATTACTCATATGCATACTTGTAATATACCATACTGTAGTTAGAAGTTTGCAAAAATGACTAAAGTGGCTATTCACGAGCAGATTGAGATGGAATACATATATATATATATTAAATATAGTACCTAGAAATGCGATATGCCATTTGACATATTCCCTAATTCAACTTTGAAAGTAAAATGATGCAACGAATATTCAATTTAAAATGAAAAGAATTTAACTCAATACAATGTACAATAATATTTTATCAATCAGGTAGTAACCTTTTGAATCAAAAACACAAATACTTATATTTTATGTGTAAACGCACATTAATAAAAGTAGTAAAATGTACTCGCATATGATATAGGGACATTATTATAAAAAACAATTAAGATAATCACAATGGGAGAAAAAAGAGCTTCATTGGCAAGAACAAAAATTATTACACCTGTTGTGGCCAAAATCCCTAACATTATCACTGAGGTCAGGTGCTTGGTCTCAGTTACAATGCTGCTGCTACTATTACCATAGCAAAGTAGACACTCATTTTTCTTGTTGAGGACAGGGTCCACAGTCAAAGTATTTTCATCAGGAATTTTATCTGATTTTTATTGTGTTTTAAGTCATTCAAAAGTATCTGAAAAAGCTCTTGACGGTTTTTTTGTTGTTGTAATAAAAGTCTTAAGTGACTTTGAGCCTGCCTTTCTTTTTTCTTGGGCATACTCGGGGCACTTCATAGTCGGATTCTTCTCAATTACCTTCTTTACCTCCTTGGATTTCAACTTATTTGGTATATCCCTCCTAGGCTTGTATTAAAGGTTGTCCCCAATATTCCCAAAACAATTTCAGACTCAATTCACAACAGCTTTACTGACTTACAGGGTTTCTTGATGGTTCATGTGGCCTAGTGGTAGACTAAAACGCCAATGTAAGAAGTATTTTCTTCCTCTTTAATGATTTTGCTTATTCTGATTATGTTCTATGAACCAACTGAAGGCAGAAAACCTAAGGTTTCAGTTAATAACTGGAACATTTTTATTCAGCCTACTAAAATGATCAGAAAATGCGATTGAAAATGGTTTCATGACAATTTGCTTTTTGTTCGAAAAGGAATTTTACATTTTAAGCAAAGGCCACAACGCATATTTAAAATATTTTTTGGTTTAATTGGGTATAAAGCTACTTTTTTCATGTCAATTATTATCAATAGTATCTAAGTATACATAAAGTTTGTAATAAATCTTACTTTAGTATAAATAAGTCTATTAATTGGATCTCTTCATTTTTCTTTAGGATATTCAAATATGTACATTTCACTTTAAGGAAATTATTGAGTGATTTGAGTGCAAGATAAATAAATTGAATCAAATTAAGAATGTTTTCATTCATATATACGAATATATACTCATCTATACCACCTAGCTTTAATACATGTTTGATTACTTGAAAGGTAATATATATGTATACGGTTTAATGTATATATATAAAATACATTTAGAGTGTCCCTCCTATCATATATTTGGAAAAATTCAAATAAATTGAATTGTATGTCTTTGTAATGCAAAACCATTCAAAATTAAGTTATAAAAAGATGGATTGAATGACTAAAAGTATCTGATAGACATGCAGCCAATAAGTTTTTACTTATAACAGAACCCATTCATCCCCGGAAATATGTTTTTAAACTTTCTGTTAGTAAACGTCTATTTTATTACGGGGTTAGTGCACTGTTTAAAAAAAGACACCCCAAAAATAAAAATATAATAATTACTTTATTTTAAATTTTGAATCATTTTTTTACTACTCCATTCATTTTGCACTCGTAAATATCAATTAAATCGTTAAAAATACTTGATAAAAAGACTGTGTTCATTTGATCACACAGCACAGATCAAAATAGATCTCAAACACATTTTCTGTTAACTTTTATTTCTCAATATAAATCTTCATCCCTTGTCAAAAATTTTGTACATATTAAAGTACGACAATAGAACAATATTTCAAAAGCATTTCAATTAATTTAGTGAACTTTTGTGAATGACTCAACCTAAAGTCTAGTATAAAGCATTTTCTATTTCTAAAGAAAAAAATATTGAGCAGGGAAAAATCGATGTTAACTTTGGAGGATATGATAACCAACAATTGGAAAAATCGGCCTAGTGTTCGTTTACGTTGGCTTTTATGGCCGTGATGTTTTCATGCCTAAGGGTACACGCCAAGTTCAATAAATGCCACAAAAAGACGTAGTCCATAAGGTTGGCGTCGGTTCAATACAGTTCATAATTCTTTTGGCCAAATATTGAGGGCATTGCTCAACCATCTTTGAGCAGCTTTAGCTGTGAAGAAGTGAAATCTTTTTTGCAAGACCATATTATCAAAGTTAAACAGAATCCACGTGAGGAAGTGAGCCTCCATATTTTATATGCTGTATCAAGAAGTGCACGGATCTTCACGTGAATGTCGTGTTCAGAAGCCATTTTATTGATAACTTTAAAATAAGATAAAGTATTTACATTTCTGGACAGTGCTATCAAATGAATAACGAGTCTATTTTGATTAATGTCCGTCTCTAAAAAAAATCATCAGAACCTCTCAATTTGCAAATAACATAATTTTCAGATTTCTGGGTCAGAGAACTTAGGGGAACATAATAATAATAAGTTGTGAAAAAAAGGAACCAAACAATTGTGAGAATATATTCCTTTAGACTGGAAAGACACTTTCATCAAGGCATTTAACACAATTCATAAGCCGCAAGTCATACTCGATTTTTATAACTTGAATCCTCTGACTCGAGTATTCATCTAAGATTAGCTTACATACATATATTAACTGAAATTATTCGTAAGATCGAACGGTTATAAACAGGGATATCAATTGTGTCTATACGCAGGAATAAGATACAAATTATATATCTCTAATTAATACATTCACTGAGAATCTCATAAAGATGTACTTAAAGATTTATTATAGAATCAATCGATCAAAACTGATTTGAGGAAGAAATACACATAATGTAGAAATAATATATATGTGAATAATAAATGTAATAATTTTACACATTATGTGGACAGAGATTCATATCTGAAGCATATCTCAGTTTTAATATAATATAATAAATGGTTTTGTACATATATATAATGTATGTATATTAAGGTCATATACAAATGTATATTTTAGTATACCATATAAGTAGTTTATATTGAATTATACATTATATTTTATCCATTCATCTTCCATTCTACGGAAAATAAATGTATTTATTTTTTTCATTGGCTTCCCCCCCCCCTCTCCTCCTCTCAACTACTGTGTACTCAAGTTGCTAAATCCACAATTGAGTACCAATATGCTTTAAAATATTTATTTTTTTCTTTTCATATGCAAACTTTTTTCAGATGAAAAAAAAAATGAAAAGAGATGTATTATTAGATGAAAGAAAAATTGGATTCTTACTTTATTACCCATGATTTTTTTTACTCATTTAAATGCATGTATGTATACGAGTGTACCTAATACTTTTTTAATTAAAAATTGTTAACCAATGTTCACTTATGCAATTAACCAAAAACTTTTAATTACAGAATCGGATAGTAACCCATCATATTCGTCCTCAAATGTACGTATAATGGAACGCAAAGGATCATTGAATCGAAAATATTCACATCACACTCAATTAAGAGAGAGATTTATTGAGGGAGAAAGTTCTCAAATGCCCTATGACTCTCGACGCTACACCACTTTACCAAGGAACTTTCACCAAGGTTCAATCATCCCTGATACAAACAGACATCCTCGACCTTCTGTAAGTTGTAACATTCAAAACTATTTTAATTAATAATATATATATATGTATTCTATCCTTTTGAAAGAAGGAAGAGATACAGTACGCAGAGTTAAATCTCACCAAGAACAATCCCTCAACTTTTTGTAATACTCTTCCATCGTCACTATCATCAAGGCCTAGCAGGACGATTTATGCGACAATCAACCATGGGCATGTTGCTACGACTCTCCCCCTTAAAGAAGAGGAAGAAAGAACAGAAACACCTCCTGTACCGGCTCAATTCGCAGATCCGATACCGGAAGAAGTTATGGAAATTCCTCAAGATGCTAGACAAGAACCAGAGGTATAAATAAATAGGTCTCTAAGTAAAAAAGACTACTGAGCTGTCCATTAATAAAAGCAAACCATTGGCCATTCCAATCAAAATCATTAAATGCCTAAATATTCTCTATATCCGAAGGTTATAACCCATTTATAATTTGCATTTGGAGGAAAATTTGGGAAGGACATAAATGATATTACTTTACTTATTTATATAATTATATTCTACAAATATTTTTGGTGGAAATTATTTAATATAATATGTAAATCATTTTGATGGAAATTGACAGCTCAGTTTTTAAAGTTGATATTTGTCATATCTTCTTTTTATATTAACTGTAAAAACTATTATTTCAGATGTGCTTATACCATAAATATCTTTTCATGGAAGGTGACTTTCTATAGATGATGTAATAATCATATAAATTTTATTGAATAACAGTTAATTTTGATTAATTTTTATCACAATAATTGATAGACTACCTTGGCACATATCTTTAGTCACACATAATATACTTAGTACCTAGTTAATTAGTTATTTTTTTAAGTGAGTCCTGCTTGATCGAAAAAGTTATCCTTAATCATTCCTTAGAAAATCAACTCTTTTTTAAATTTAAGTTCGATGTTGTGTAACGTACAATTTCGATTTTAACTATTTTGCGCCCATCTATCAGCCAAGCCAACTTGTTAGATCATGCAGGGGACCTTTTACGATTGTTAAATCCTAATATTGATTTAGTCTTTTTGATACCATTTTAGGTTAGCATTCCACATTCAAAGGAAGTGGATGGAACTATGAACTTGACCAGATTCTAATATAATGTCAAAATATTACGCAACGACTTCAACAAACTCAATATATTGTATAACTATTTATAAATGATGAATTCTACTAAATGTTTATGGGCTTTACAAATGGATGACAAAACATAACATACACCTATATTACAACATGTATATGGTCTTCCTTAAATGGGTTTTCTGTTTTTTACTTGATAAATACTTTGTTAAATAATATATTACTACTTATAAATAAATAAAAATGGACAAGATTTGCCTTTCTAACAACTTTTGATTCATTATTAATTCAACAATTACTAAATCATAAATAAATGATAAATACATATTGGACATCAAATGAAGCATTAATTATTCCATACAATGGTATCCCAAAAAAAAAAAAGACATTCTTAAAAATTCATATCCCTTATTTCTTCCCCAATTGTTATCAAAAATTTTTTTTTTGCAAAATCCATTGAAAATAATCGATTTCTTTTTACTACACCTTAAATTTATTAATAATAAAAATTGGATACATACAAATAAATAAGATTATCTTTCGTTTCACAAAAATGAAGATTGATAAATTTAGACAAATACAGAACTTGCAAATGGGATATTAATGAAGATGACACTAAAATCTAAACCCTATTATATTTCATAATGTGATGGTTTTGAAATATTCACAGAATGCTTAAAAGCTGGTACTAAAATCAATATGTATTCAAATAAATGAAATTTCAGAAATTTTTTACCTCCTAAAAATTAAAAAATATTGACATAATGCAAGGTAGTTTAAATTTTACAACTTTTTTATTACATGACCTCTCATAAGAGTGATAACTGCCCTGATACGGGGGAAGAAGCTAAATGGCCTTGTTGATACTTCCTTCAGAAACCTTCTTCCATACAGGGTGAATTTCTTCTTTGAGAGAATCCAAATTTGGATGAGGAGTAGAATTGGACTGTCTCTCGATGTCACTCCGCTAGAAATAGTCCAGTACGTTGAGATTAGGGAATTGGGGAGGCTACATTGTCCAACTGCAAGATTTTTCATGATCTTTCATTCATTTATCTTACTGCTGATGCTGTAATGGTAGGTTGAGGGACTCTAAGTAAGCTCTTGAGTCCGATGTCTTCATTTAAAGCCTTCACGATTATACCCTGACTGATTTTTATTTCTTGAGCTGGGTAGCGCATTGAAATGGTTGATCCATGCTTGATTTTAGTACTCAAACTGGCACTGAGTCGGTATTTCACATTCTATTTTGCCCGTTTTGCTTCTTGGTTGCCATCAATCATATCATTTGAAAACATATGACAATGGAAGGACGTGTTCTTTTTTTTATTGTTCTTTATTTTCGAAAGCTGTTATCATTATCCTTGAAGAGAAAACATATACGTATAAATTATTCACAAACGCGATAATGAGACACTAAGGAATTGTTGTAAAGGTATAAGTTAGTTAAGGTATCTTGTTAGACTCTGAGTAGAATTAAGCATCAGCATCGTTGTAAGTTCTACCTATTTCCTTTCTTGATATGATGTTGTACTTGTGTTTATTTCCTTTCTCTAATCGCTTCTTGTAATTAATCTAAGGCTCATGACACCTAAGTCGGTTCCATCAAAACATTTTTCAAACTTTCAGTTACACTATTGAATTTTGGTTTCTTACTTCTTTTTTTTCATGCCCAAAATGCTCACGATATCACGAAAAAAAACAGATTCATATTAGGGCTATTTCGATGGCATTTAACCAAAATTTGAGCTTTTGCAAAATATAGAAATTATCTTATGTAAATCCGAAGTATGGTATTGCACCATCTCAAATGTGTACCGGCCGTGCAGAATTATTTATCGATTTTTGTTCAGAACATATTGCGGACAATAATGACATTTCGAATGACTTGAGAAACAATTTATTCATACATTTTTAGAATAATAAAATAATTTGTGATCAAATTTAATCAATGTGGCCACCATTTGACTCAATGACACTGGTCAGGCGACGTCTGAAGCTGCCACAGACTTGCTGGATGTAATCGGCGTCCATGGAGGCCCAGGCCTTGTTGACGGATGCCTTTAAGGCATTTATGTTCTTGTGTCGTTTTTTGCAGGCCTTGGTCTCCACGTGCACCTAGAAAGGGAAATCTAGTGGGTTCAGATCTGAGGGAGGCAGTAGTCCTTGGTCAAAAGTTCATGTTGTCCTTGAGCCACTCCTGAGCTTTCTTGGAAGCGTGGGCGGGTGCTCCATCTTGTTGAAAAACCCAAGGAGAGTTGCCGACTATGGATTTGATCCACGGAAGGACCTTGGACGCCAGAATCTTCACATAATCCTCCGCTGTTAATCTGAGCCAGTGGGGAACCATACCGGCTTCATGGCCTTCCTGTTGGATCTCCAAACATCTCCAAAGCTCACAACACGGTCATTTTGCCTGTTGAAAACAGGATCGACCTTAAAAGTTTTCTCATCTGAAAAAATGATGATGCGTCCAGATGAGCTCTTGATATCATTCAAGATTTTCTTGGCACGCTCAAGTCATACTTCTCGCAGACGTTCAGTTAGCAGACTTTCCTCCAGCCCTTTTCAATGCCCTTGAAACAATTGATGTCGACGTTCCCATCTTTCCGGCCATGTCGGCAATGGACCTGTTGGGAGTCCTCTTGAACACTGCCTTGTTGAGACAGTGGGCTTCCTGCCAGCCCCAGGGGAATGCTTGAGATCACCCCCAGCCTCCAAGCGCTTGGAAACGTTGTAAATTGTCTTCAACGAGGCCCCAACCTGTTCCTTAATGTTGTTATGAGGCACTCCCGCTCGGAGGAGGGCTGCAATTTCAATCCTCTTTATTTCCTGATTGGACATGGTCTCACGTGTGGAACTTGTTACGCTCTCACAGAAAGGTTTTTTGATTATTTTAACAGTAAAAATACGAAACAATCAGATTGGTTGCCACAAAACCTATTAAAAAGTATATTTACATCATCGGTAAATAATTTTGCACGGGCCGGTACAGGTGTGCTTACATTTTTTAGCATTTCAGCAAATACAATGCATTATGCATTTTAATACATATAGGCAATCGAAAATGTATTGAAATAAATGAAAAGAAGACCATTTTTGCTTGACATAGAGGTGCAGTTTAACTCGTTACGACTGATAAAAGTAGTAAAAACTACGCTCAATTATTTTTAACGTGCGCTTATAGACTTAAATTACAAGTTACAAACTTATTTTGACTTCTCTGAAACTTTTATAAGTATAACTTTTCCTTTGTTCCCGTTGTCTCCCGATTCTCTTCTTGTCGTCCTATAGATTGAATAGTTTCATTCTCTTCAAATTTCTACTTTTGTTGATGTTTCTCTCAATATTTTTTTTTTTTTTTTTTTGAATTAATTAAATATTAGTTATTATTATTATTGAACTATGTGGCTTAAATAAGAGGAAAAGCAATACCATTTTTTTTGAAACCCCTTTCCAAGTTATGCACATTAGGGTAAGTTTTTTGAGTAGGTTGGCTCAACTCTTTCAGATTTTGAAAACGGGATATCGTGAAAACATTTTCTGCAGCCTTCTCTGACAACGGAGCGGAGGATATTGCACACGTCTTATCTTTTTTGTTATAAGTCTGACACTTATACTTAGAGACATTGGATGAAAACATTTTTTTTCAGCTGTCGTTTGGTTGCCTAATGAAACTTCGTAATAAGATCGTAATTAAATGGTTCAGCAAGCTTTGAGTCCCCACTCTGTATTATAATCAAATGCAGTTTTGTTCATATTAAAATAATATGTTCCACAAATTAAATTTTGTATTTACTGTTTAATATTGTGCTATTTTCATATTTATGCATCAAAAGGGAAAAAATAATAATTCAATTTTTTCTACCATAATAATTGTTAATCTTCATAAATACAAAAATGTATATATTTATGTATTGGAAACACAAATTTCTGGAGCTTATATTTTACAGAAGTTGTATTTATAACAATACACTCTTTTCACGATATCCCGTTTTCAAAATCTGAAAGAGTTGAGCCAACCTACTCAAAAAACTTACCCTAATGTGCATAACTTGGAAAGGGGTTTCAAAAAAAATTGTATCGCTTTTCCTCTTATTTAAGCCACATAGTTCAATAATAATAATAACTAATATGTAATTAATTTTTAAAAAAAAAAAAACAACACAGATTCATATTAGGGTTATTTCGATGGCATTTAACCAAAATTTGAGCTTTTGCAAAATATAGAAATTATCTTATGTTAGTCCGAAGTATGATATTGCACCATCTCAAATGTATACAGGTGTGCGCGTCTAAAACTGAACGCTCCTTTAAATTTTACGGCTTGAGGGCTTGACAAGGGGTTCTCTTGTAGATCTTAAGGCCAAGATCTTTCTTAACTAGCCGGTCCATGGCCCTTCTGCTGACGTTGAACTCCCCGGAGAGGCTACTGATCGTGACCTTGCCTCTTTTGTCCTCGACAGACTTTTTAACGGCAGCAACCATTTCGTCCGACCTTCGAGGCCTTGACTTAGATCTTGTATTATGTTTTTTTAAACAATTTGCACCAAAGATAGGGGAGAATGCATACTTTAGAGGACGAACTTAACAACATGAAAAAAACAATGAAAATTTGCATGTTTATAATGTCATCAATAATATGACGTAATTTTTATTAAACTGACCTTTTAAAAAAATATGTGACGTAAGCGAAAGCATCTTTTTCTGAGTTTTTAATCAAAAGATGAAAAACCCATTCCTACTTATCATTTCCAAGGTATTTATAAAAAGATAAAAACTTCTTCGATATCATCTAAATTGTTGTATGTATACATATATATAGTTCAGGAGTCATCAAACTTGACTTATGAGATCATCAAATGGTGCTATATTTTTTTTTTTTTTTTTTTGACGCAATATAAAATATTTTGACTTCTTTTTTTTTGTTCTTGGAAATTTTCCCTCTGGATGCAATGGATATAAAATAAAGTGTATATTTTCTAAATATGTATTTAATAAAAGTCCCACTTTTCCTTCAAACTATGATCATAATTGTCGTTTGAATGTTAATTTTGGAGGAAATTATTTATGACAGAGGTTTGCGCTCTACCAAGTGCACATTTTAGTTAGGCCATACAATACAAAATATATCGTACTTTGTCATATGTCATATACATTTTATGATAAATAATTACATTAGCACAAAATTCGTTAGAGTACCATTCAAAAAGTGTGTATCGGAAAATCTGTAATTTCAGAGTTACAGACTATGCTACAAAAATTGCAAATATACGTACATTTTACGTAATTTAATGAATGACTCCTAAATAGTTATGAAGCCAAACATTTCAAATAATAATCATAGATTTGCCAATATCAATTTGGATTTTGGATTGGCTTAAATAACTATCTAGGGAATTTTTATCATAAAGCTTTTGAAATATTTGAAAAACGAATACACATGATTTTACAATAAAATGACCCTTGGCTTCTTTCTCTTCAAATCCTAACGTGAATATTTTCCTGAGGTTTTTTTAAAGTCCAACACGGAAAATTATATAAGGACAATTTTTAAAAAAAATCCTTCCAACATAATACCAGTATTGATGAAAAATTTGAGTATTTTTAACTTTGAATCTAATCTATTTTTCTATTGAATATATGTTGTTTTTTCAGATTTTTTAAGCTTGCCTTAAAGACAGATAAATTATCTTAAAAACTATGTACACTGTATCCAACGAAATGTGTTGCACTATATATAACTGTTTGTCTCTAGAAAAGTTTTATCAAAATGCTGATAATTTGTCTGTTTTTAAGAAAATAAAAAACTGGAATGTAGTACAAACGAAAACAGTAAATTGAATCAAAATTATATAATGAAGATCAAAGAATACTGAACGCTCCAAAATTATTTTGTCAAAAATAAAATAAAAATCATTTTATTCGTAGAAGATGGAAGAATCAAATTTATAACCTGTAATAACTATGGGCTTTTAACAAGCATTTTTCACTTGAGTAACATTAAATCGTTTAAGGAACTATGTAATTTTGGATAAGATCAAGGTTCTTAAAGATGGAGTTGCTAATATTATAGAAACGGTGTTATTTATTAAAAAGCTTAATATTGGTAGAAATAATATTATATTGGATAAGATTTGAGTATTAGAATTAACAATCATTTACTCAAAAGCTCTCATTTTAGAAATCAGTAATCACCTAAATATTGTGATATAATTTCAATTTTAGGCAACGGAGTGGAAGGGGATCCTAGGGAGCCCATGTTATGCCTGTAAATAAATCGAAATATAAGTTGATCTAATATATATGTTTCAGAAAATATAGGTCCGTAGGCTGACACATAAACGACATTGCTAGAATTTAATCATATGATTTTTAGTTAGTATCAAACTTCAAACAAAGCGATACAAGTTTGTCAGCTGTCAAACAATTGGATTGTGAGATACAGTATAGTGAGTTAAACAACTTTTGTTATTATTAATATAAAAAAAAAGAAGTTCATTAGTTAATGAAGCATTACTTTTTTTGTTAAAAAAAATACTGTTGAAGCTAAGGCTTGATAAAAATTAATTGGACTAATTAAGTGTTGCAAAATGGTTTACTAAATTCAAACGAGGAAAGAAGATCCTAGAAGACGATGCACGCCATGGACTTCCAAAAGAAGAATTACCAACGAAAACATCAAAAAAGTCAACAAAATAATTGTGAAGGATCGTAAAGTGAAGTTGATCCAAACAGCTGAGACTCTACAGATATTAAAGGAACTTGTTAGACATATTAATTAACAGAGTCTACTGATAACTGAGTAGACTGCATGCAACCATATCTAAAGCGTGAAAAATGCAACAGTTGGCTGGCAAGATTTTGGCATTAGTACTCTGGGATGTCCATGCCATGCCATGACTACCTGGATGAGGACCAAACTATAAACATAAATTATTACACAGCCTTTTTTAAGCGTTTGAAGAATGAAATCACGAAAAAACGGCTCCAAGGCAAAAATGATGCTTGATCAAGACACCGTGTAACAAATCATTGAAAATGATAGTAAAATTGCATTAATTAGGCACATATTCTCCAGATCTGGCCCCCATTGACTTTTTCCAGTTTTTCCTCAAAAGAATGCTCCTAAAAAAAAAACCAAAAAAAAATAGAGACAATGAATTTGTGATGGTCGGAAATGAGACATATTTAGAGACTAAAATGGCTTTGGAAAATTGAAAACTGCTACACAATACCCATTCTCAAACTCGACAGTCAAAATGGAAAGAAAAATTTAGAAAAAAACTTATGGCCTTCTGTATTTTTCATTTTGCCAAGTAATGATTATTATTTAGAGAAAATTTATTAATTATTATATAGTTATCTGTACTTCATCAAAATAAATATTAATATTATAGTAAGAAATAACACAAATTCTAAACGAAGGTTCTTGATTGATATAAATTGATATAAAAATCCAAATCCTAACAAATAACTTTTTTGAGTTCATAATACGTAGAGTCAGATACTCTAAATAATACAAGAGTCAACTTATGAAAATTAATTAAAACTGTTGAAAGAAAAATTATCGTTGTATCGCCCCCTCGTACATCAAATTTTTCCTAATGAATGTGTGATCATCTTATTTGACATCTAATTAAATTTTAGAGCCCATTTCTATCCACCAATTGAAAATTTACATTACATTACATGACATGACATATGGCTGATTTTGTTTGATAATAGATTTTGCTAGATTGGAGTATTTTCTTACAACATTTCAAAAATGTGAAATTTATGAAACTTTGTCATCATGAAGATATTTTGATTATATGTAAGAAACTAATAATGATTTCAATATATTGTTATTGAAGAATGTAATCATTAAAGTATTATCAACAAGATCATTAAGAAAGTGAACATGAGAGCATGTTTAGTTGAAATTTATTATAATGCTGTGTAAACAGAGTTTTATTCGAAATTAAAAATAACATGCAAACGTATAATGAGATTGCTTTTAATATTTATTGACCTTAATGAGAAGGTTTCTTATCTACTATATTTAAATTAGATATGTTAGTAAAGCAATCTATGTTAGATATTTCCATATCTTTTATACACGTATTTAAAAACATCTTTGTATTGATCTAAAATGGTAATATATAGTTTGCGAGGTAAAATCGTGAACTTAAGTATAATTCAATCTAGATTAGAGCTTTCAGAGCAAGGATTCAAGGAAAAAAGAGCAAAACAAAGGGATCAACCATAATATAAAAATAATCAAGCCTTATGTCTGACACAGCAAAAAACGATTGATTTTTCTATACAAAAGCGACATGGTGTTTCTAAGGTCAACGTTTTTGCACAACACAACTTTTGACAGAAATCCCATGAACATTCGATAAAGCTATATAATAACTAAATTTACAGTGAACCAAAATACACCATGCTGCTAAAAAACATGACGGGCGAAACCTGTGAGTTCAGTTAGTATATTCATAACTTTAGAATTTGAGTTAATTGAATGATATTATTTATAACTTAAAATATGTTTCATATGTGAAACATGACGAGGATATGTTACAAAAAGATCTATATTTAATAGCAAACCGTAATGTTTCTATATCCAAATAAGGCCAGTGTACGACTATTGGGCTTTTAACTTAATATTTAGAATATTAGATAACTGAAATTTAATAGTAATATACGCTTATATGCATTTAACATTAAATATCAATCAGTCCAAAATGAGTAAATAAAGATAATTGAAATATAATCATTTTAATCAAAAATTGATTTGAAGTAGGTACTGATGTATTATTAAAGTCATGTCGTCTTAATTAAAACATTATTGACTAAAATTGTAAGCTCAAAATTTTAATGTAACTAACAAAAATAATGAAGAGCAAAAAAACAAACAAACAACCATTGTTAATAATGAGTGAGAACATACGGAAAATGAAACAGTTTATGATTGTAAGTAGTGTTGTGTTAGTCCATATTTATTTGTTCGATTCACGTCTTAGAACTGGTCCTTCGGACTGTCAGTACTAGAACTAATTCAAAAGAAAAAAGAATTGATTGACGTCATCAATAACCGAACATCATCAGTTTTAGGACTGACATGCAGGACTGAACTGGTTCGTGACTGAATTTGACTGGACTACAATCTTTAGTCCTGAATAAGGCTCGACACAGCTTTAATTGTAAGTGACGTATTCGTAAGGTGATTTTTCAATACAGATGATGACCTAAAAAAAAACGACTTTGTTGCAACTTCCTGCCTTGCTCCATTTTTTATGCTTTTATTTTAATGCTCCATTTTTCACTAGACGCGTGCCTGATATCCCTGAACCATGCCGCTGCAATTTTTTGGATATTTCAATAATATATATTTTTATCAATATTATTCGTCAATGGAGATGGACGAGTCTCACAAATACCCGGGTATTACTTGTAGATTAATGAAATGAAATATGTACACAATTGATTAAAATAACATTTTTTTTAGTTGCTACCTAACAATATGCTTTTTTTTTTTTTTTTTCTAAAAACTTTTCTCTTCATTATTTCATTCTTGAGAAGAGAACATACATATACTATAAATTATATTATTTATAAAATAAAGTGTAGCCACAAATGTGTTTGCTCATGAATGTGGGAGAGTAACGCTCAGGAGATAAAAGGGTTTAATCCTTGTTGGACTCGGAGTAGAATTGAGGATCGAGATCAGATTAATTCTTGCCTTTATCATTGCTAGATACGGAATGGGGTTTCTGTTACTTCCTATATATATCATAGCTGTTCGCAGCTAATTTATTTAAACTTCATGACAGCTAAGCTGTTTTCCTCACAAACATCTTTCAAATGGTATGGGTAACCACTCAAATTTTTTTAAACGCACCGATGGAAAGTATTATTTTCATCTATGATAAAATCTACAACTATCTACAACTATGGTGCATTTCCCACTGCTATTCCTAGATCCAAGAAAGTAGTTGGGACTGTAATAATTCCAGATTGACACGTTTATTGACCTTCACACCCACAGGAAAGAAGATCATGTGCGTCTTCTTTCCGCTGGAGGTGAACCCCAAACCGGACCATCGCCGAGGCGGACTTTTGGCATTTCAACAAGCTGCCCTCTTTGAAGTGAATGTCCTGAATGCCCCCACCCTGCACTCGGTCGTTGTGGATGCTGTAAGCCAGCTCCACGGTGAAGATTTTATCGTCAGTCCTAATGATTTAAGGGTACGTACAAGAATTGATGAATTTCAGAAGCACTGTGACCCGGGTCAGCCACTTGGACATTGTGGCCTCGCTGAGAAGTTGTTGCTTTTGTTGACAATACGACTTTATCCGCAGGTCTTCCTTGACCACCCTACGCATGGTTTCTTGAGACATAACAGCCTCATGAGCCATCTTTCTCATGGAGCGGTTTTTTTTACGCTCCATCTTTGACCTCGTTTCTGCGATTAATCTAAGTGTCCTCATGGATCTCGGGCGACCACTCCTGGTCCTGTAATTGACACTTCTAGTCTCCTTGTACCACTTTATCGTTTAGTAGATCGATGATTTGGATAATTTGAGGTCTTTCAAGGCTTTGGTAATGCCCCTACAGTTCTTCTCTTCCAAATCAAGCGAAATTATGGCGCGCTTCGGGTTCATTATGTCATCGTTAGAGGCTCAATAACACGTTATAGAAAGAAGTTTGTTTAACAACAAACAAAGATCATATTAACAAAAATCATATTAAACAAACAGAATTTTAAAAAAAACATACACCTACCTAGGAGAAATATTAAGTGAAGTTGCTGTTCTATCACTTATGGGTCACCCTGTATAATATACATATATCTATATATATTATGCGAATGATATCATAACATTTATTACTTTAGTATTCATTGACTATACATATACAGTGTATATGTATGGTGATGTATATCATGTGTATATTTTAGTTGTCCCACATTTTAAGAATTCGTAATCTGAAGAATGAATTTTCTTTTTCTAAGATATTGTCATTCTTACTTTACTCCTGACTAGGGAACTTCTTTTCCTACTACATTCAATGATATTCTAAACCTGAATGAACATTCGTTTGTGCTAATAAAAGACGGAGTACAGTTCATTTATGTAAATACTAGCTAAGGATTACCCAGGGTTGTTTGGGCTAATGAGGGAGAGGGAAATCACATTGAAAATGATCAAATTAATTGAGAATATTAAAAAATTATTCAGAAAATACTTATATACTTCATATACAAATAATTATGATATAAATGTTTCGTTGTTGTCGAAAAAGATCCGGATCATTTTAATTCTCTAATTCTTCACACTATATCAATCCATTTAAGTAAGGTAATCTAAAAAGTCACATCATAGCAAACCAAATCGAAATGTGCGAAAAAAATTGCACTAATTTTGTAAATAAATAGTTAATAGCATTTATTGGAATTGTATAAGAAACACAAATCTACCAATATTTTTATCGTACAAGCAAAAATAAATCAATTATGAAGAATAATATTTTTGTAAAAATAACACTCCATAACTGGTTCATTTTTGCAAATATTGCAAAAATGATTAATAAAATGTTCCGGAAATTGAAAATACTGTTTTAACTTTTTGTTCAAAATGTATCGTTTTGTTGTATTTCTTTTAAAAAAATTGAAGTTTGATGAAAAATGGAAAAAAATAAAAAAATAATTCAGAAAATGACAGATATTTCAGTTAAACATTAATTTTTATTTGGGAAATTTATATGTAAACCGGTCTCCAGACAACTTTCTACAAACTTTATTATATTTACTAAGCCCATATTCCATTGGAAGTTCATTTTTTTGGATCTGAAATAAACGAAATTGCAATTTTCACCGATTTCTTTTTTTGCTCATAACTTTTTTGATTTTGAGTAAATTTAGAAAACGTATTTATTTGTATAGTAGTTGTTTTTTAACCGCCAGTTTATTTTTGTAAAAAACTCATTGAACTACAAAAAAAGGTTTTGTGTTTTGGGTATGGCATACGCCACCCTCATATGACCCCCCTCCCCTCCCAAAAAAAATTACACCCCTGTCTTTGCTTATTCAAGCTTAAAAGAGGCACTCATGCAAAGTTTCAGCTTCCTAGGTTCCTCAATGTGGGAACGCATAAAGGACGTGTACACGCACAAACACATTCTCTTTTATATATATTCATATAGCAAAAGTTATGTAATAAAATGTTCCGGAAATTGAAAATATTATTCTGTAGTGTTAGAGTCTAAAATTTTATGTCCAAAATGGATCGTTTTGGGGCATTTATCTTAAAAATTCAAAATTAACGTTTGATGAAAAAAAAATTGAAAAATTATTTAGAAAATGACAGAAATATTATTTAAACTTAAATTTTTATTTGTCATATTTATATGCAAACGAGCTCAAAACAAATTTCCATAAATTTTATTTCATTTACGAATCCAATCTTCCATTGGAAATCCATTCTTTAGTATCTGAAAAAATTAAAACTGCTATTTTCACCGATTTTCTTCTTTTTTTTTTTTGTCCATTACTTTTTTGATTTTGAATAAATTTGGAAAACGTCTGCATTCCTATAGTTGTTTTTTGTGATGTTAGTCACTTTTTGATTTTTAACTTAACCCTCTATCTAGTTTCCTTGAGCTCTAGAAACAGTTTTTGGATTTTGGGTATAGAATAAGAAATAGAATAGAAATTAAACTACTGGAGTTTCTTAAAATAAACCTCCTGTTTTTATTTAAATCTTTACTAAATATTTTTCAATAATTAGTATTTCAAAACTATAAAAATATATTAGTATTGTATTTATATTGGGTTCTTAGAAGATACTTAAAGTCTCAAAGAATCTTGCCAACACAAGGGTGACATATATTGTTTAAAAGAGCATTTTGAGACATTCCTTTTTACGTTTTTGTTAACTAAGTCCTTTAAGTGATGTCGTCAAAAAAAAAAAAAAAAAAACGTAGAGTGCTTGATTTGCTCCATGCGAAAGTTCCTATTTATGAGTTGGTCAAGATTGTGGAAGTGAACAACTCCACTGTTTTGAGGATCAGGAAGGTGTTTGAAGTTGATGACAGCTATGAACGGAAGCCTGGGAGTAGGGCCACAATATAAAGCGATCAAAGGAGTTCATGAGGGCCTTTAGCGACAGTATTGAGGCATATCCTCAAACCTCGATTTGCATGCTCGCAAAAAAGCACAACTGTTAATGAATGGACGATCAGGAATACCATGAAAAACATTGGTCCATCGAAAATGCCAACTCATAACACCAACGGTAAAGGAGACCAGATTGACCAATGCCAAAAAGTCCTAAATTGTATGTAGGTCGACAACTTTACCATTGCACATTGTAGCCTTTTTCCTCGCCAGATCTGAACACATTGGACTTTAGGATTAAGGACACCATTTAGGCCAAGAACTGTGTTGTCCCCTACAAAAATACTGTTGAGCTGGAGTGGATGGCCATGTCTTATGAATATATCATCAGAGTGTACATGACCTTCCAATCTCGTGTAGAAGCTGCAATTGAGGCTAACGCTGGACATTTTAAATTTTAAGGAACGATGATGTGTTTTTTCACTAGTTAATAAATTTCAAGACGCTAAACTTCAACACGTTTGAGTTCTTGAATATTTTGTTAATAATGTCTGGTATGATGTACAGTTTACATACACTGTAGATTGTATAAGTACATGGATTCAGAAATTAAATGAAATATTTGTTTTGTTTTTTAATTTAGATTACATATTTATATTGTAAAACATAATAAAAATATTATTTGTGTCCTCTTAATTTACCGTGGGGAGAATTGAGCATAATGTAAGAAAATAAAGTTGTTTCATATTTGGGCACTATGTAGTTTAGAAGGCTTTCAATTTATTTCTACTATGAAAAAAGTATTTTATATTTAGGTATAATATCTCTCTTTCAAGTCTGATAAAAATATTCAAAAAGTATTCTCACATCACACGTTTTTTGTTTTTTTTAAATCTACTCAGGTCGGGTTTATTAACAACACTGTATCTTAAAGCTAAAAACTACGACCGGCTCTGATTTTAATCAGTCTTTAGATATCACAACTAATAATTAATTGAAAGCTAAGAATGATTAGGCTTTATCATGGATTACTTAACATATGGATAAACTATTCCCTTTTAAAATCACGCAACCTCTCTATTAGAACTATTGCTATTTGATTCAATACTTAAGTTATATTATTTTATGGACAATTAGTTAAATATAAATATATAATTTGGATATAAAGTGATTGTGAAATATTCCTTCAATTTGCGTGATTCCTTGTTGTCATACTAGTAAAGCATCTGGTAAAAGCTCAAAAATAATAAAATAAAAACTTCTTCGAATACATTTCCAACATCAAACTTGGAAATCTTAATAAATGAAAATCAACTTCACCAATTTATTGGATAGCTGTTAAAAAAAAATATATTTATTCTATTAATACCTTTTGAGTATTTATACACGATTATCATTGTTTATATACATAGTAAATCCGTTGATAGCTCTCAAAAAGTTGTTTGCTCTTTTCATTTTAAACATGAAGATTTTCAAACAAACTAGATGGACAAATGGAGAACTAAAAAGACGTATCTTAAAAAAAAACTATACCCTCTTTAGGATTAAAAACAGAAGGTACACTTCAAGAAAGGACTATTATAATTTCAATAGATGAAATGAAAATGGCACGGACAAAATACTGGCCAATATAATATTAATATTATTAATCAAGTAATCATCATTCAGCCCTCTCTGTCTTAATTCTCTATTAAAGATTTAAGTTATATATATAGTACATCCTTTGCAAAAAGATGAATCCTAACTTAAACAGATTAAATGTTAGATCTGAACTTTACTTTTGGTATTTTTTTTTTGAAATTAACTTGTAGAAAAATGTTAAAGGTAATATCTGTATCTCTCCCAGATTGAAACATTTACTCGATGCAAGTTTTTTTAAATTTAAAAATGTTGTCTTCGTGGAAGAGATGCTATTGAAATAAAAAGGAATTGTACTAAGATAATTAGGTTTTGCCATTTGATTTTTAACCATAAACAATAAACTTTAATTTCCCTTACATAAGGTTAAGTGATTGTCCCTTGGTCCACTCCAAATATATAACTCATTGAACTAGTACATGGATTTCTCAACTTAAAAAATTTATGCCTGGGACCATAGAGAAAAAAATACATTTCTTTCTCTTTGATTTCTTTATTACTCGTGAGTATATTTCGTCATTGAATAATAAGTCAAAGATGATTCTAGACTAGATAATGATTAGATAATGTGCATCTCTTTTCTCGATAGTGTTGTCTGCAAAGCAAATTCTATTCTTCTTTACACATAAATAGTTATTTAGAACTGTTAAGTGACAATGTTTAAAAATATATATATATATATGTATAAGATACTTCTTAACTTCTATAAACTTTGAAATATCTGAATACCATTGCAATTCTCAAACGTATGGGAATCCTCTTCTAAACAACGAAATTGCATGTCACCTTATTAGATCTCCACACAAATAAGTTACTTACAAATAATAATTTGGAACTTTTAGGTGGTTCTGTTTTTTATAAAATATGTAACAGACTCCTTAACTTCTGTTGGATTATTACCCTCACGAATATCTAGGATATCCACACACAAACAATTGATTAAATGTTTTCTATACCAGCTAATTATAAATTTTTATACTAAAACAATAGTTAAAATGTAACTAAATAATAGTAAGATTGTTTTAATATTGATTGGAAAATAACAAAACATGAATGATATTCTTCAAAATATTAATTCCCTATTTATGGGTTCTCAGTTATTTTACGAAAATCAGATTTGATAAAAAAAACTTATTACCAACTCAGGATCAGCGCATCAAGTACTTCAAAATTTATAAAGGGAAATTAAAAAATTTGTATTGATGTATAATTTGTTGACCTGAGTTATTCAATATTTACGCCAAAAATAAATTGTGTGCCAAAAGTAAAATTACTTATTTTCAATATCAAACTGAATATACTAGTATTACATTTTTTCAAGATTCCAAAATTAAGTATCTTATTGAATATTTGTGGGGTTTCTTATTATGGTCGCTGCATTAAAAATAATTAACTATAATACAAACACTACATTTTTAAAATCCAACCTTCAAAATGGAGGTTTTTAGATGAAAACAAATATTAAGTCTCCAAATACTACATATAATCAGTGATCCTAACTAACGATTCCCAGAGCTACTGGTACCCGACCAAAAAATAAATAATTATTACTTTATTAATCGAAGTGTTAATGCATTAGTCTTTGATTTTTAGAAATCTTTTGGAATATTTTAATGTCAATGTTAATAAAATTTATGTCAAAATAGTGGCTCCCATTATTCAATCAATTTGTAACTATCGAATTTTAAAATTCACATGAAAATAAAATGTTCTTTATTTCATTTTTTCATGTTGAATTTGGACTTCTATTACACTTTTTAAAATCAATTCAAAGAAATTTTATTGTAGTTACAAATGAAGACTAAATTGTAGGTATATACATTATGAGTTAATCCAAAAGGGCGTTAAACGTTGTAACGACCTTCAGCCGCCTATATCAGCAATATCATTAATAAACAATTGAAGAGCAGTAAGAGTACCAATCATGATATCAGCATTGTAATAATAGGGGAAAAAACCAAAGATTTAAATAAGAAACGTCGGGTAATATATTGGCTATTAAATTTTACTATGTAAATCTATATTATAGTAATGAAATATTGCCTGTCGGACCCCATGTAAATTCAGAGGAAAATCAATATCGTAAAAATGATGATAGCCACATGAAGCATAAAATATTACTATTAATTTATTAAAATAATAGTTTCTAACATTGCGATTTATAGGGATAAATTGATGTATAGACAATGTGTAAAGTGTATAATATCTTGTACCTACATGACTCCACTATATGTTGTATATAAATAGCCATAATCAAAAAATATTGAATGTAACTTCGCGACTACAATGATCTTTAAAAATAACACACTATGTGACAAATAAAATTAATTCTGAGATGCTTCTAACTTCTTTTTGAGGGATTCTGGCATTTGGGGTGGGGGAGGTCTTGGAAGACGAAGAGAAACTTTGACAAAGTCATAAATAAACCATTGAAGAGCAGTAAGAGTACCAATCATGATAATTCTTGGTCCAAGACCAGCCCACATTCCAGAGAACCCAAGAGTACGAGCAGCATCTCCAACAGTACTTCCCTTAGCCTTATTCATATATGACACAATTGTATCAGCTGGGTGAGAAACAATAGCGCAGAAAATACCAGCGATGTATCCAGCAGCGAATGTTACAATCAGCTGTTCACCCTTTGAACATTCACTTCTTGGTTTAGGGACAACAAACTCATAAATAGCCTCAACAGTACGCTCAAAGCATGCAAACTTCATCATGGTGTATGGAATTTGTCTTCCCCATAGAGGTCCAAGAGATTTATAGAAACCTGATACTCCTTCCTCTTTCAAAATCTTTGGGAATGCGCCACGAAGAGTGGTAGGGAAAGTACCAACTGCGGATGTTTGAATCCTGACCTTGCAGGATTCCATTGGGCTTAAAGCAATATCAGCAAAAAATTCCGCTGAGGCAGAAGATATTAAATAGAGAGAAGTACGGTAAAGATAGGTATTTTCATCCCCCATAATTCCAGAGTAAACATTCTTGAAGACTTCATAGAAGCCAAACTTGCATAAACCCTGAGCAGAGTATCCAATAGCAGTAGGAGCCCAACCTAAAAAGAGACCACCGGCACCGCCTTCTTTATAGGTAAGTTTGAAACCGGTTCCAAGGTTCTTATATTTTTCTTTGTTCACTTGAAGACGGCATTTTACTAAATCCAAAGGCGTTACCAATGTGTGTGTAATACCACAAGACAGGATACCACCAAGACCACAGAGAGCATAATACTTGGATGATCCAAACTCACATGAGTACTGCTCAGCTGTCGAAGCAGCGGCTAAATTTCTCTTGGGAACAAGAGACGTCTTACTCTTTGTAATGGGATTCTCGAACATTTTTAAATTAATTCCGTTGAAGCCGTCCATCTAACAAAAAAGAAAAAAAACATTAAGAGCTAAATACTAGAAGAATTAATTACAATGCAAACCCAAATGTGCTACATAAAAAGTTGAATGAGACAGATGAGCAAATGTTTTTGAGTTTTTCTAAACGTTGTGGGGTTCGACACTTGTTTAGTTGATCCGTCAATTAAAAATTTAAATTAGCTTCTCTTCATCAAATAAAATTTTGGTACTCGTTAGCAAAACGTTAAGTGTGGATATCCAAAAGTGGTTAATACAAAACGAAATGGAAAAAGTAAAAAACACGACATAATGATGTATGTTTTTTCCTAAACAAGAGTCTTGTACCTCAAAACGTTTGAGAAGAGTACCAAGGGAAAGGGTCAACGGACCTTCAGTTAATGTTCCTTTTATACTTCAAATTCCTATAGCAGTATTAATTATTATTACAAATCTAAGAGAAGGGTCGTAATGCTAGAAATTGATTTTATTATAAATATAATCAAATGCTCAAAAAAGAGAAAATTTCTAATAAAGTTGACTACTATTATCAATCATGGAAAAGAAATAATCTAATTTGATTAGCATTATTAAGTTAATAAAAATGAGGAATAATGGAGTGGAAGAAAACAAGAGAAGCCCTTCGTGACCTTTTCAATCATTCATACATACGAAATCTTATATTACAACTAATATTAATAAGTAATTGACAAATAATTAACGACATTAAATATTTGAAGTGAACACTTAACATAATATAAAATTGAAAAAAATACAAAATGGCCAAAATGTTCTCCGCCAATGAACAATGATTAAAAAAAATAGAATACCTTATCAGAGTTATATGTCAACTATTTGATTATTGTCGAAAGAAGAGAAAAATTCTAAGTTCCTTGAATAATATTCTGTGGATCTCAGTATATCAGGCAGAGCTCCTATAACCGATTGTCGACTGAGTATTTAATCAATCTTAAGAATCAGCTGTTAAAGAGAAAAACCGGAAGTTACTCCATTTTATAAATATGAAGGAAAGGGCAATAGGATCTGAACTGGCCCGTTTTGCCTGCATCTCTAGCCGGAGCTTAAAATATAAGGTCGTAAAGAGAAAAAAATAGGATTGGGACTAAGAAAAAGAAAACTAAAGAGGGAACTCACTCAACCTTTTAAAAATGACGTCATAGAGAATGGATCTGTCACTAATTTAAGCGCCTGAATTTAATATTTTCAAAATATTATTTCATTCATTGGTCTTGGAGTAGGAAATGGTTCGAGATGAGGATAGCTTTGAGATGGACAATGAAGATATATGGTATCTTGATATAGATTTGCTGAATCATGATGACTTTGAAAAGCGTATTCAAGGCTTGGACAATTGTATAGTGGAAAAGTATTTAATTTATTTCATGCTTATTATTATTTTTTTATAATAAAAATATCAACTCTTAGAGTTTTGGTAGGAATTTCCTTGGATGATATGGACTCTAAGCTTCTGAGACCAGTATTAAACTGTGTTCTTGATACATCTAAAAAGTCTTTTAAAATGATAGAAGACATGGTGGCAAAATCTGAGACAAGAATAAATGAAAGGATGAATCTTGTCACTTCCTTATTTTCAAAAACGCAATGTATCATGAATTTCTTGTTTAAAGAATTCAAAGGCTCTAATATACGATACTTTGATAGTTTGATTATAGTTTTCCCTCGTATATTTAAATTAACTATCGATCACTGTCAGAAAAGTAGTGAAATTTATAATTCTACTGCTCTTTTGAATACGATACAAGATTCTCTTAATAAACTTTTTCATGGTATAAGAGAAAATCTTAATTTATACTCCAGGTATTATTTCCTAATTCATATTTTTTATTTTATTTTTTAAATATGATTTATTTATAATTACAGACTTCTTGAGACAATTTTTACGTTTGACCAAAGCACAAAATATCTTACTTCTGTTCTTGATGATTGTGTTGAATATCATGCCCAATTAAGGGATTTAGACTACAAAACACTTGGAGTGACTTGGAAATTGTATGCTAGATTATGTAAATCCTACTCCACGAACTTGATTGAACATCAATATAGTTTTACTAATTCTTTGAGTTTACTTTGTCGCTATGCTTACGAATCTCTTTCATCAATTTTACAAATGAGTGATAGTGATAACGAAAAAAAAGTAATGAGAGAATCACAAATGGTTTCCTTTATTCTCAAAATCATTCGTCAGCAATGTGAATTATTTCCTGATAATTTAGGAAGTGATTACAAGGATTTAGTACAACTTATTGGTTCAATACTAATGCTACAATTCAGAATTAAGACATCTCCACCTACAGTTATAAAGGATAAAATTGAGCATGAAATTCCTTCGATTAACTGTCTTATTGTTAAGGATCTTATCCTTCATTCCAATTTTGCCAATTATATTTTTTCGAAGAACCCCGAAAATATACAGGAAAAGGAGGAGTTCTTTTTGATAATTTTGTACTTATCGGAACAATATCATAGAATTCCTGAAGAAAATATCTTCATTCGATCTAAATGGATTAATCTTTCAAGTTTAAACCTACTTGAAACTCTTTTTGTTTCATTGCAATCATTTTCACCCGTTATGAATAGTAAAAACTTCTTGTATGGAATACAATTTCATGGTAAACCATTATCTATCGTATTTTCGTATGAGGTTATCATTTGTCGGGTACAAGCCTTCTTGGCTGGTGTTGGACCTGAAGATTTTGGAATTGTTGAGAAAATTTTATTCAAAAATTTATTTTCTTCGTGTTTTTGGACACAAACCTTAGCAGCTGATAGTTTATGCTTTATAGCAAGGTTTGGAACATCGGAGCTGTGTTATTCACATTTTATGTTACTCACAAAAGTGTATTTGATGGATATGGGAAAAAATTGTTTTGTAGAAGATACATTAAGGCGAATGTTTTCATTTTTAAGCGATGAAGATATTAAAACTTTTTCGAAAGAATATCCTTTTAAAACGAACATTATGTTGTGGTCAATCCTTGCAAGCACGAAAAAGAACTTTCCTGACTTAACGAGATACTGTGAATCAAAACTAAGAGATGCTCTAAATAATGTTGATATTAATGTGAATGAGCTCAACTTTTGCTTAAGAATTATTTCAAAATCTAGTGCCGGCAATGATGACCTATTTTTAATGCTATGGGAGAAAATAATGAATAAGTTGCCTATAGATGATGACTTCCAATGTGTTTTTTCTAATCTCTATAATTGGGCACTTTCCAAATTTTTTACTGTGGATAATAGCAATATTCTATTAGAAAATATGGAGGAAACTCTTCGAATATTTTCATCATCCCAACATTCTTGTGCTCATTTTCTAACACAAATTTCTAGAAAAACAAAGGCAAATATAGCAAGCATAATGGAATTCTTTTTGTCTGAGGTTGAAAGTTTTTTCGTGAAAGAGCGAATATGCCTAGTTATATCAATACTTGCTAATAGGAGAATATTAAGCGATAAAAGATTTATAAATTATAGCTTCCAAAAGATTAATAACTTTAAAGAGTATGACTTTTTCACGAAGTCAAGCACCTCGGTTGTAAGAGAAAATGAAGAAGAGATTCAAACCAAAAAACGTAAGCGGGACCCTTCACCGAGAAACAGGAAAGAAATATTTAGTAAAGTTGTGAAAATATTAGATTCCGCTGCAGATAGTATTGCAAATGAACTTGAAAAGTCTGATTGTAACGACGTTAAAGAACACTTACAGCAAGTTATTGTATCAATTTCTGGCATTTCCTCGAAACTGACTTGAGGGGTTTCAAGTTTATTTAGTGCAGAAACGTGTTTCATTTATGATAATTTCTAAATAAAAGTATAAACAACACGTGTTCTAATTAGTTAATTTTATTAAATAAGAAGGGCAATAAAAGTATGTTATAAGATCCAGATTGACTGACTATGAAAGAAGTGCATAAGGATCCTCCTTCTTAAAATTATGCCACTTTCTATAAGTAGGTTTATCACTAAAGTCTCTTTTCCCACTTTGCCAGCCTCTTTCAGGAGCTGTGTCGTAATCAAAGTCTCTGAAGGAGCGTCGCTTTCCATATAAAGCATCTTCCTTATTCATTTGAGTTCTATACTTGGATCCGACCACTGATTCCCCCGTAAATGGATCTTTGACATCTCCAAGTTTAGAAACAACTTCTTTTACTAGATGAGTTACTTTTTTATCAAAAGATCCTTCCATTTTGGATATAAGGACGGTATCTCCTGTTTTTGCTAAAGCCTTTTTGTCCAAAGCAATGACCTCTTCTCGTTTCTCAAAATACTGAAATCAGAGTTAATCTATTAACTATAGCCTAATTCATTTGTATTCCGTTAAATTTCAGTAATTCAAATTAGCTAAACTTACGGCTTTGAAATATTCATCATAGACAAAGTGAGGAATTTGAACTTTTACGTTATTATTTCCAGCAAGTGCCGGAAGAACCCTACCAATAAGGATTTTGTTTTTGAGGATGTTCGTAGCCATCTTTTATTTACGAAAAGGGTGACTGCAAATGGCTGCAACAGAGAACACTGAAATCATAATAGTCTTTTCTGATGGCGTACGCTTATTTGGACTGAAGTGCAAAATAATTTTCTCATATTGACAGACTGAGTCAATTGAAATTTCAACAGCTCATATCTTACCCATTTCAAAAAATAATTAAATTAAAACTAAGCAATTTCCATTTCAATTTAATCCACTTGTATAATGAAACACATATTATAATATGTACTTATACACTTAAATGTCCATTCAAGTAACTTTTCGATAAAAAATTAGCAGTTGAAGATTTTTGAAACTTTTTTTTATTTGCAGGAAATTGGATGTTAGCTTCAGAAACAAAAAAAATCACTTAGATATTGAAGAATTTTGATGCCATTTTATTGAAAAAAGGGCTTCTCAGTAAGTGATTATTCCATGATGATTTTTGAAACTCAGTTAGTTTGACGGTAAATTGATTTGCACTCGCTCATTTGCAGAAATTGGCTTGGATGCATATTGGACATAATATATGAGTTTCTTGATAAAAAATGTGTTAAATTAAAAATAAATTTTCTTTGCCTCAGAATCAATAAATATTTCATGTTCAAACTATTAGAATAATTATTACTTTTTTAAATAAATAGGTTTCAATTTACTTAATAGACTATACTAATATGATAAAATGATTTTGCACTCCCGTCAAGCAAAAAAAAGAGGGCGTTCCATATTAATGAACGTCATTCTTCTGCTAACTTTGTATTATTTCAGATTTAAAATTGTTACCTAGCTAGAAATAGCTATGTAACAAGTAAGAAACAGAATATGAACACTTTTTAAACATCTACCTAGACAATTAAATGTTTATTCTGAAGAAACCAACAAATACGGATTGCACAAACTTTCACAACTAAATATTAATTTACAATTATACATCAAACAAAAATGATTTCGATTAAGGTTTTTAGTATAAAATATCTTGACATGAAAAAAAAAAACAATTGACAAGGGAGATTGAATAAAACACTCCAATAACTGTTTAGACAATTGTTTCAAATGTATAAATAATATAATATAATTAAGTTCAATAAAATATTATAATAAGTTAACAAATGATGTTAATATCGAAGTTACTCTCCAAATATTTCCTCCATATAAAAATATTAAAATGTGTTCATGGAAAATTTATAACCTAAACTATATGATAAAATAAGATTTATAAATGATAATGAGGTCATTCTATAAGTTTAATAATTTTTATATTTTCATTAAGAGAGTAAATTTATGTCCCTTTTTTATGTTAAAGCTACTTAAAGCATTAAAACAGACTAGCGAAACCAGCTATAAGTTATAACACACATTGCCTTCTTATCCTTACTAGATGTCGCTTTTGAGTAAATCTTCTGACGTCATAAATTAAATATTTTAGGTAGGTTACAAACACCATGAAATTGTCATGCATACTATAGAGGTTTTTCTTGTTTATTCAAGAGAAAATAAATAAATGCATTTCTTCAATCGTAAATTACTCAAATTTAATTATTTTTCTTGTTTTTTTTTAGCTAACTATTTTTCATGGACCGAGCTGCAACTCTGATTAAAATATTTAAAAATTGATTGATATTTGAAAAGTTTGAAGTTTATTCATAATTCATTCAACCAATATCAGATCAATAAAATTAATCACACATTATTTATAGAATTATGATTCTTATTTTTATATATATATATATACAATTTCATTTTTAGTATTCGTTCGTGTTCGGAGACAACATTGTTTCGATTAGCTTGTCCTATTCACCTATTACGATCAATCCATTGGAGATCTTGGATGAAATAACATTTGCGAGTCCAAAATAAAGCTGAATGAATTTGTAAGAGTTAAAAATAAAATAAGGGAGAACTCATAAGGGAATTTAAATTTAAAAAAAATATATTTGATAATCTAATTTTTTTATAATGTGCCCAATCAATAATTGAAACAATTACATTAACATTTCGCTACATTTTAGTTATTATCTTCAATAAAACAATTTATTATGGTAAACATTTATTAATGATATTCAAATTATTTATTTGTGTGGAGATCCTAGATATCCACGAGAGTATTATTCCAATATGTGACGAGCAGTGTAGAAGAGGATTCCCTATTCAATAAGTTAGGAAATTTTAACGACAATTGTAATGGACAATAAACGATTTTTTTACTCTTATTAAGGTAAGATTTTCTTTAGAGTAGGAGACGAACCGGAGTTGACTTTAAGAGGATTGAACTCAAAAATGTTTGATAGTACACCCACAGTTCTCCTTATGTTCCTGACTGTATTTTTAATATTTTTTTAATGAAAGTCTTTCGTTTTTTAATATATTGTATAGGATGATTTCATACAAGGAACAATAACTATTTATATATAATAGCAGAATATAAGCTTTACAGTCCAAACTTAAGAGAAAAAAGAAGCACATTATCTTTGAGATTCTATAATCATCTTCCAATTGTTTTTGAGTGTGGAAAGAGACTCATAAGTAATAAGGAAATGAGGGGTGAGCTTGTTGAAGTGTACAGCTTCTAAATTGTCTATGTAGACCGTACATCACTGACTCCACCTAAAAAACAGAATTTTTGTAAATGTGATAAAGGTAAGTGATTTCTGCGTGATCTAGATAGGTTTTATAGTAAGAGACAAAGCAGTGTTAACTTGAGTAGGAATAGACATACGGATTTCAATGAAGGAGTTGAGAATTGAGGGAAATAATGAGTAGTTCTCTGTCACACACGGCCTTTAATTAAGTTTGAGTATTTTTTGATGTATTCTTGAAGATAGAGACAATGATTCAAGAGGTAAGAAGATTGCAGATCTCGATGGGAAGTGCATCTGTCCACTGAAGGATCCTTCTCTACTAGGAGATATCTGATCCAGGGAGTGAGGAATGAAGATCCCTTGAACGGAATCTGACGTTGCAGAGAGGAGATGAAGCCGTTTGACTCGGCTATCCCAATGAAAACATTCGGCAAATGTGGATATGTGAATGCTTGTTAGGAAGATCCATTGTATGAAATCCCTCTGAACACACTGTCCTTGGGATCTAGGGAGTTCCAAGTACATCTCCAGGTATTTTCTCTAGCATCCTTCCTTCTCCTGATAGTCACTAGAATTAAAAGCCTAAAAGCCGTAGCTACTAGTGTCTATAAGTTGTGAGAGTGAAAAATAAGTCGTGAGCCCCTCTCTCCCCCCTATTATATAGTACCCCCAGTCTTATTTATATTTAATTAGTAATAAGAGTAATAACTATAAGTAATACTACTAATAATAATAACTTATCACTTTTAAATTTTGAAAATTTGTATTTAATATTTATTTACCTACTCAGCTGTTACTTCATGAACGCACTCTAGCGGGGGAAAATCCAACTCGAATTCATTCAAATAATAAAAATCATGACAAAATAGTCTTTGATGCACCACTTTCTTTTAACGCTTTAGAACTAGCTAAAGAGCTATTAGCTAGGTACGCTTTAAGTGTTTGCTCATTTTTATTTCTTATAACAAATTTACATAAATCTGTAACATAAATGTCAATATTAGTAGGCCATTAGTTAAAAAGTTGTTTTGTTTTTAATTTTTGAAATACAGTTGTTTTATATTTAAAGGAAACTCGTAACTATTTGATTAGATTATTATAATTTGTATTCTTTTAATAATTATAAGGGTTTACTTTTTGTGCCCTAGAGACTAAAATTCATAATACACTTGATTTAATTATTTTAATTGGAACAAAAACAAGTGTTAAAATATGTGTACATAAATTCAAACTGTTTTAATATTATAATATTTATATCATCATTAATTGATTTTTTCTCCCACATGTAAGAAAAGAAGGAAGAAAAATCATTATAAAATGGCAAAAAATGGGCTTGGCCTATTGCCTACAGACTAATATGTATATTAGTCTGTAGGGTCACTCGTTAGTCTTGTTGCGAATGGGCATTTTATTAAAGTATAATCTAGTTAGACATAGCGTATAGATACATAACATGATTCTACCCGTATCCCCTTAGTTCCTTTGTCAGAGTAGAGGGCTCATGAAAACGATTAGGTACATAATATTATATGAATTTGGGCTAGCGAATTGATTTTATCATTATGAAGCGCATATATATATGTATATTTATATAATACTTATACATCTTGGATGTGTATCTTCGTATCTATCTATCAGTATATTCTATACACTTTACTGCAGCACTCTCTGCAGCCAAGATATTGTATTTCTGACTCAGCTGCTGGGAGGAGGGAGAGAGACTTGATCTGCTTCACACTCACACCACACACATCAGAATTCATAGAAAAATCAAACAACTTATATTAAACTAATCCAGATACAAATCAGTAATTACAGTCAATCTATGGTACATGATTGATACCATACATTGATAAAATTAACTCAGTGTATATTATAATAATTATCATTATTGTGAATGTAAGGAGAAGTGCGTGTTTTACTCAAGAAAATGGGTAACTCTGGCTCTAATGTGGGCTCCAACGGAGAAAAAAGAAAAGGAGTTGGTGGTCTCCAAGGTCGTTATCATTTCGGTCGATCCAGAGGCATTGCATTTGGGGATATGAATCTAGGAACAGGACAGCCTTTAGACATTATTACCTCACCTTCTACTCCAAAACCCAATCGTTGTGTGGATGATCTCCCTGTGGTTATTCGTCCTAGGGCAGGAACAGAATCCTATCGCCAAAAGCCTAAAAATGATGCGGCTATGCATTTTCCAAAGGCCCTTCCGACAATATTTAAGTATTCCGGAAAAGGAAAAGAAGTTTTTGTGTCTGGATCCTTTAATAATTGGGCTAAGGCAAATATAATAATATCAAAATAGTTTTATCTACTTTTAAACATAATAATTAGTTGTTTGTATCATTTAAGCTAATTATACTTATTACACTGATGAGTACAGTACAAGGCTATAATTGATCATTCATAATTTATTTAATTTAGACCTAAATTTCCCTTGTAACACACTGATATACTATTTTGATATCAAATAATAACCTATCTTAATCCATGTGTACTACTGAAGATTCCTATGGTACAATCCTCAAAAGATTTTACTGCCCTCGCTGAATTACAGGAAGGTGATCATGAATATAAATTCCTTGTTGATGGTACATGGTTGACCGATCCGAATACACCTTGTGTATCGGATAACAAAGGTGATGAAAGAAATATAATTCATATTCAAAAAGAGGACTTTGATGCTTATCACGCTCTTGATATGGACTCGGAGGCTGTATCAAAGTTGCAAAAACATACAAAAGGAGTTATTAAATACTCTCCAACATTTGGCCAAGAAATTCCCCAAACTGGAAATGAACTAAGGTCAGGGCCACCCATTCTTCCCCCACATCTTTTACATGTTCTATTGAATAAGGTAATGAGTTATTCATGACTTTGTTATGTTAAATATTTTGATAATTTATTTAGTACTATACTATTACTATTACTTTGTTTAAAACACTTCATATTTCCTATGACTTGTTTATCTTATTTTCTTTTTATATATTTATTAACTGTTGTTAAAAAGGAATTTTTTGACTGAATGAATTTTAAGACTTCTAGGCCTGTTGCTAACTTAGATATTTCATTTTAACTTTTGTTAATTTTATTTAAAACTTACCTATCTCACATTGTACAATCAAATATCTTCAAATTACATTATTTATAATTTATTTGCAGGATACTCCATTATCATGCGAACCTACTTTACTTCCCGAGCCTCATCACGTCATGATCAATCATTTATATGCTCTCTCTATCAAAGATGGTGTTTTAGTTCTTAGTTCTACTCAACGCTTTAGGAAAAAATATGTAACAACACTTCTTTATAAGCCCATGGGTACAAGAGTTGCTAATGAAAAACATTAAATACACACAAATATACATTCTGGGCTATAAATACATGCATCCATGATTTGTTACCTCAACAAGTTTGTTTTTGTAATTTTTTTATATTAATTTCATTGTTTGAATTTAAATTTATTTATTATGTAAGGCTCTTACGTGAATCAGATTTTTTGTTTTTTCTCTCCATTCTATTAAGTTTATATTTATATAACTAGCTTCCGCCTTTGACTTTTTCGCTTCGAGAAAAAAAATTAGTTTTTTTTTGTATGTAATTCATCTCTCTTTCCGCATTAATAAATTTATTTGACTTATGTCCTTTGAAATGGATATTACTACCATTCAAAACACAATTCAAGTCAAGCAGATTCTTCTTTATATATTTTTTTCTTTGTTACAAGAAGGTGAGGAAATATTTTGACGAATAAGCAAAGTTTTGCTTTCATTTGTTCAAATATCAATTCATGTGTTAATCTTTTCAATTATTTACTTTAATTAGTAAATATAATTTAATTAATAATATGATGAGTAATATCCAAAAACATTTAGAGGATAGATTACGAACAGTTAAATTTCTTAAACTTACTTATATAATTAAAAAGAATATTTATTTATTTGTGCCACATATTAGAGGCCCATTTGCTTCACAAGGTGGTATTTTTCCCTATATACTCCAGGAAATTATTCCTACTTCAAGAAAAGTACAGATTATAGATGTTATACATGGATAGAAAGAAATAGAACCTGGAGGTGCATTAAGTGTGTGTATATTTATATTAGGTAGTAGAAATATGTGAATAATTGTTCAAAATAAAAATATTTTTCCTTGTATAGTAAAATATTCTAAAATAATAATGTATATAAAAATCTTAGTTCGAAATTCAAAAACTCTTGAAGCTATGATACCTTTAATTATTCTCCATTGAATTGCTTCAAGCAGAAAAAAATGAAACTCAGGTCATAATATTAGATTTTATCCATTTTAATTTTAGTTAGTAAATGTTCATTTATTTCCACAATGTGAGGCTCGATTAAATTTCAATTCCCTATCCACGTCTACATTTATAAATTCTATCAAGGTCCAAATTAGCCAATAACATAAATTTCAAGATAATTGAATGTGTGTATTACGTTTTTAAAACGATATTTCTACTCATTTTTATATATAACTGTACTTCATGAGATAGTAACATGATTTATGTATGGTTTTGTAGGCATGTCCATAGGAAAAGTATACGCCATTATAAAGTCAGGTGAAAATTACCGTTCAGCGTCATGAGTGTCCGTTTGATTTTTTTTTTTTTTGGGGGAAGATCTCTTAGACCAACTTGATAACGCCACGAAGTGTATCCAGAGATATCCCTAAAAAATGTTTTACCTTCTTCCTCTATCATCTATAAAGGGTAGACGAAATAAATATTAAGCTCTCATAGGCTAAAAATTTGTATTTTGTCAAAAAGGGACTACTGACAAATTTGAACAATTATGAAATTGTTGTAGAGGTTATAGATGTTTTTTTCCCAAAATTTGTCTTCTTTAATTATTTTCCAAAAAAAGTCCTTTAATATTTCTTTTATTTTATAACTATTTTTACATTAGCAAATTATATTAAATAACTATAATTGTTGCTTTTTCTAAATTTATTTTCTTCCATTGAAAATGGAGTAGGAATGAAAGAAAAAAAAATATGAACTTATCATTGCGTACATTATCTATTTTCATTCATTTAATTAAACAGAACCATTGCTGAATGTTTATAATACAAAATATTTAATATTATTAGACGGACACTCATCCTTCATTTAAGGCTTGTATTAGTTTTTTAAAAAGCTGTTATAACTACAATGAATTTTTGTCCTGTACTAAAAAATAATAGGAGTAAAAATTTAATTCGTCAGAATGAATGTACAAATTTTGTTTTAAGGATTTATTTTCTAAAAAAAAGGAAAAATTGTAATTTTTTTCTAAAAAATTCCAAAAACCAGACACTAAAAAATATAAATATCGTTTGTACAAGTTTGTACAACGTGGTTAACCAAATTGTACAAGTTACTATTTATTTGTTTTAAAATGCATCATTTAATCCCAACATGAGTCATTTTAACAACCAACTATACATTTATATTATCGTTTATTGTTGATCCATTAAAATCACATTGTTATTATGTATTTATGAGTAACATAATTGTGGACATTTGAACTTTATAATATGCCACAGAATACTTATATATTTTGATTAAAATAGTCCAAAATTACACCATTAACATCCCGAACATCCATTGAATATTTAATTATCACATTATACTCATTCCAAAGACCTTCTTTCAAAATTAGTCATCTCATTTTTCGGTTGCAACTTGTATGATTGCTTATAAAAGTTAAAACTTGTACACAACATATGTAAATAATACAGCGGACAACATGAGCTTAAGAAATAAACTGATAACTTACCATGATAGTGATGAGGAAAATACAGTGAAATTATTGAAAATGATTATTTAGAGAAAAGAGAGAATACAAAGTATTTTCAATACTGAATTGGTATACAAAGCGAATATATCAGATCGAAATGTCTTTTTACTTGCACCAAAGGTCTTGGGAAAAATATTCAGGACTTCAAGATCGGCAGATACATGAGAGGATAAAATAGAAATAACATGAAAGAAAAGTTTGATCCTGAATCTATATTAACTCTACCTTGGGATGGCAAATTGTTGGGAGACCTGACGGAAAAAATTATTAACCTTATCTGTTATTATATTTAAAACTTTTCTGTGTTTCAAATTGGCGTCTGGAGCTGATGAGGCACAGGTAAAATGTATTTACTAACTGCCTGAGGATTGGGGTATCAAACATTTATTGAGAGACATTTTACGACAGCCACCAATACTGTTGCGAAAAAAGCTTCTTAAGAAAAATTAAATGAAAGATTCAGAGTACGTCTAATAATATTATATATTTTTTTATAATAAATATTTGTTAATATTTATGTTTAATTAAAAAAATGAAGATGGATCTATGATTCAATGGAAGATAATAAATCAGGAAAAAACTAAAAAGAATATTTTTTAACTAAAAAAAGTTATCAAATTAACTAAATATTATTATCTGGCTTCATTTAGAAAAATAATTGTAGAAAATCTAAAAAAAGTTGTCCATGTTCAAAACTTCAAGGCCTTTAGGGGACCTCTTAAACTTTTTCAAAATTTGTTCGTTATCCTATTTTACCAAAATGCAAATGGTTAGCCTATGAGAGCTCGACATTTCGAAGGATAAGTTAGAAATGTCCAAGTTTAATATAAGTATTACCAATAAACTAAAAATGATAATTACCCATTTTTGTACATCTAATATTATATTCCATTTTTATGAATTTTCAACTAAATGCTTAAAATATCTAGAACATAATATAAGTTTTTGATTATACTATTTGTTGAAAAGATTATTTACATTTATAAAGCAATTTTTTTTTTGTATTTATAAATATATGTTTGAATGTAAAGACAGTCATTTTTGATCAAAGAAATAACAATGTAGTTATACCAGACTTGACCATTGAACGGAAAAACGAACGGTATTCACTCTTTCCGTTCATTTTTGAACGACAAACGGGGAAAAAATGAACGACGAACGGAAAAAAAATATGAACGGCGTTCATTTTGACGTTCATTTTCTTATTGCCCATAAGAGGTAGATTTTTGACTATTTTTTCCGAAGACATCTTCTTTTCTAGATTATGGGGTTTATTATAATTATTATCTTTGAGGCTGGCTAAAATATAGTTTATTTAGTCTTTTTTTTTTTCTTGCTCCGTTGGTTTGTTTAATTGCACCATTCACTAGAAAATAAGTCATCTCAAGATAGCCTTTAAAATCACAAATATGTTGTAATGGATCAAATAAAAGGTATAATGGACATTAATGCATGTACTTATCTAGTATCTTGTAAAGTTTATATCCAATCCGTCTATCCGAAGTACATAAATTTTAACCCAACATTAGCACCTTCAATCTTTATTACTGCACAATACGCAAGTACTTTGTCTTAATTTTTAACATCTCCTTTTTTTTTAAAATATCTATTACTAATTTTCTGGAGAGCGTGGGAAGATATTCATATATCCGAATTTCATATTATTCAATTCAATTTTAAAAATATCAACTTTTACACATTATTGTATTCTGTAATTCCTGAAAATTTAAATCAATTCTCTTGATGTTTAAGAAAGTTGTGTAGTTTTATTGAAGTATCATATTTTATTAAATCACAGATTTTGGTATAGGAAATTCGATATCTTCCCACACTCTCCAGACAATATATGAGAATTATTGAAAAAAAAGAGAGGGTAAAAATTAAGACAAAGAACTAAAAAAGACCAATAAAGATTAAAGGTGCTAATGTCGGGTTGAAATTGATGTACGTCTCAGAACAGATTAAATGGAAACTTTACGGGATATTAGATATATAAATGTTTTTAAGTCCATTATAATTTATATTTGATCCATTACACTTCATTTGTAATTTTGAAGGCTATCTTGAGATGACTCATTTTCTAGCAAATGGTGCAATTAAACGAAGCAATGGATTGAAAAAAAAAAAAAATAGACTTGGTGAAATGTTAAGAATTTATCTAAATTAAATATATATAACACTAATTTGATTTCTTCGATTTAAGTAATGAATGGGAATTCCCAAACCACTTCTATATTTCCGTACATGCCTCTTGCAAGTTTTTTTCTCTCCGTAAATCGGCATTTTGTAACAGAAATACTTTATTTGCTCTATTTTTGAGACACTTACATTTAGATTTTCATCGCGAACTCCAATCCAAGGTGATTAATTTAGTGAAGTTCTAAAGCACTATGTAATCCTCCCTTTTATATTTGGGAAGTTGCCCACCAATAATTATATAATAACCTTAGGGAGAGACATATATTTTTAAGGCCCGGTGGTATACACAGCTTGATAAATGGGCCTAGTAAGTCTTGTAGGATTTATTATTACAATATTAAATTTCAATCATTTGTCTTAAATTATAATTCGCAGTTGCGAGCGAATCTTTGAGTACCTACATAATTCCAGTCGATTTTATAGCTTCATCTTCGAGTCAGTTAGATTCAGTTACTCCTTTGTGGGCATCAGGAAAAGTCAGTTGATAAAAAAGGCGAATGGATGAAGGGTGACGATTCTCCCTACTCTTGTTTTTTTTTTTAATATTTAAATTTCATTTGTATGGTATTGTTATCAACCATGCAATCGAACAGGGTCAATCTGAATCAATTTGGCACCCTATGGAAAATATTAGCCAATAATATGTTTTTCCCTTCGTTTTCCTTAGCTGTTGTCATTATTATTTAATTCCTGAATAGTGATAATATATTCCTGCTTGATTCAATTATATTCAAAACCTGATTGATCTTTCGTGTGTGTTCATAAAAGACGGAGAGTTACATTAAAGATTTGCTGTGGATTTGTAATCATAAGTTTTTGCTGGACTCAGATAAGACTTATGATCGATATATTAGTACTTCCTGCCTATGTCCTTGCTAGATTCAGATTGGGATTTGTGTCCATTTCCTTGCTCTCATGGTTGCTTGCAGCTAATCTAATAAAACGTCATGATTGCTAACTGAAACATAAAATGTGGCCACCCTGACAATATGAAGAATGTTTGGAAGGAGAGCAGCTTAGCTGTTGAGACGTTTTATTAGATTAACTAAAACAGCGTGGGATGAAGGAAATAAACGAAATTCTAACTCCTTGTATGGCAAGATATATAGGAAGGAGTTACTCCGATTTCGATCATCAATTCTACTCCAACAAAAAACTTACACCTATAACTCCCCACCAAATCCTCAGTATTACTCTCCGTTTTTGATGAGCATTCACACTAATTAATACTTTACACTTAGATTTCTCTCTTCAAGAATTAAAAAATAATAATAACAGCTATAAAATAATCACAAATCCTGCTCCGTCTCTAGCAATGATAAAGTAAAGAATTACTACGATGTCGACCCTCAATTCTACTCTTGGTCGAGTGCGTTCAGGATTTCTTGAGCGGAGTAATGCTCTGTATTTATGTGATACCATTAGACATAGGTATGTTTCACGAATTAACTAAAATGTAACTGGAAATATAAAGCAAAAAACTAAAATTAAATGTTTATATAGTTATTCATCATATATTCTAATGATAAAAATTAAATATTTTAAACATATCAGTTACCAACTACTTATTCAAGAGTTTATTCGAACAATTTCGCTATTTTCAAATTTATTCAAATCTGATCATCTATTAAAAAGTTGAATAATCAACTTCTTCCCTTTAGTTGACGTTGAAAATAACATTCCTCTTCTTCAAGGAGCAGTTCATTGCAGCAGTCTGAAAATTTGAATCTACTACTGAATTAGTATTTACTAATATATAATGCCAAACTGTCAATAAAAATTGTATTTCTTTTTCTGTGGTACATACGCATATTTTCTAATTGAATGAACTTAATATGATTATATATTTCCCACAATTATTTTCTACTATCATTATTCGACCAGTAGAGTGAATTAATAAATGAAAGATTTAAAACACTTGATAACACAAGTTCAAGAAAATAAGAAACAGTCCGTAGAAATTAATGTATCATTCAAATAAAATATTTTCGATTTATTGAAAGAAAGTGATGTGAGAAGTTGCTAACAAATAGTTAGGATTATATTGACTTCTTTTTTCAAGAAATGAATGGCTTGTAACGTTTATCTATTATTTGATTGAAAAAAAAGATAATTGAAAGGAATTAACTAACAATGTCTAGGATTAATAAAATAAGAGTTTGGAGCATTATTAGATTTCAAAACAGCATTTAACATATAGCTTTTAAAGTATGTTTTTTTTAAAACTATAATAATCACAAAAACATACATGCCTTAGGTGTCGAACGTTCTTTGTAGACTTTCTTTCTATGAAACCTGTTTACAGGTAAGTTGTTTTTGTAACAAGTAATTTGTTATTTTTCCGTTTTATTTTATTTTTATAAATATTTTTAAATGATGTACATATTTTTATAAATGGGTGTGTAGAATGTATAATATACAAGGTCCGGTTCAACGGAAAGGGAAGAGGAGATAATGTCCTCACTAGAAAACAACCTTTCCGCTCTTAAAAATGTTTTTAAAATGAATATTCACCAATTAGCAAATTTTTAAATCGAATAATTTAATAATATCTCATCTGTGTACATTTCGTACTGCAATGCAATCCGATAAACCCCACTGGTATCTCCCACGGTTGTGTGTGAATAAGTCGGGGCTCCGTGGGATTTAAATATTACAAGTTTATTCTCTCCACATCCTATTCCTAGTCAGGGACTAATTAAAGTTTTAGTAGTCCCAGTAAAATTAGTCGCATCCCTAGTCATGTTTTGATTGAGGGTGTTTGAATAAGTGAAGATATTTGTGGGATCCTTTAATATACCTATTTACTCTCTTGAATGTACTATGAATGAATAAGTTTATATATTATTATTAAGAGCTGTTTCAGTCTTTAGATTTATTAAACTTTGAATTTTAATTTTTGTGAAGATGGCAGACATTTTTATTGTCCAAGGCTGTAAAATTAGTCATCTGATTGATAAAAAAACGGAGAATATATTATTTTGGTATGTTCCCATCGAATATCAAGGAAAGATAAATAGATAAGGCCGTAAAAAGAGTTAGAAACAATTAAAATTATTCATTAAATACCAAGAAATGTCTCATGATGAATTCTTTAAAATATGTAATAGACGTGGGTAGCCTCTCTACAGCACCAGGAATGTTATACATAGGTAGTAGTTTTATTTGTAAGCAATTTTTATAAAGAAATTTTGAAAAACGAGATCCTTCGAAAATTAGTTATCATATATAAATTCGGAGAGGAGTCGATCTTTATTTGCTGCAACCAGTACTCAGCAAATTGATTTGTAAGAATTGATAAATATAATTGTCAAAGAATATAAATTTGGTAGAAGTTTCAGTAACAAAGCAAGCATCCTCACTAAGAAAATGTTCTCTGTATTCACTAGAAATTGTGTTACAGAAAAGAGGTATTAAGTAGAACAATACATCGTTAATTGGCAATTTCAAATTTATTTCTAAAGTGGTTTACTATTAATGCTGTGCTCCTTTAGTTTTTATTAAATTGGATATCCTGTATATCACTATTTACTGTATCTATTCGGTCACATTATGTATCGTGAGCTCCAATTATAAGAGTGCATATAAGGTCAATTTTTCCTGGAAAAATTATTTATATGTAGGGAAACTTCATCTACACCACTAATCAAATTTCTTGTGAAAAATTGGTAACGAAAAAAGAAGATACATTGTGGGATGTGAAAATTAACTTATCTAAGGTAATAAGATGTAATTGGAGTCTTAATAATATAAATGATGGTTTGAACTGTAATGGGACAACTCAACCTACAATAGCGATGCTGAAGCAGTGCCTTCAGCTCTCCGGATTTCATCACATGTGGTATGCAATTGTTCAAAGATGGTAAAGGCAAATTTGCGAATAATTGGAGCAAAATTTATGCTTTTACAAATATGGATATGTACTTTTATCTCCTTGCTCCAACCTCACGTCCAAAAAAGAGATGCCAAACCTTGACCTTGAATCATCATTATGAATTTTTAAATATGGAATGAATTCTCGGAGTATAAGAGAGCGAAAGTCTCTTAAATTGACCAACTAATTTAAGTCACTCATCCTCTGAAATGACAATCTGATTGATGGCTTATAAGTTGCATGAAAGTGACTTCCTTAGATGGTACAGCTTCAATCTATGTTTGTGTGGCATAAAGTCACTTCTCACTTACATCCGAACAATATCTTTTAGGGATGAGGGAAGCCTTGCAGTCCTTGTCTTGCTTTGTTGGTAGTATCAGTGCTCCTCTTCTGCTACCTGTTCTTAACCATGGACTGCATCCTTTTCTTTGATTCTATAACATCCAATGATCTTCTTAAGGTTGTCTTGCATCATAGCATAACATGCCATAGCTATGACCAGGTTCCGGTTTAAACTCAGAAGACATGAGTAGAACAGCAGCAGACTTTAGATACTCTGTGGCATTTGGTCATTTTTTTCAGAAGAACATTTCTTCTTCAAAATGTTGAAAACGTAAGATAAATAACGAGACATAATTGAGTAAGCGACATCTTGTGTAAAAATATTGTCCATACTATCTCTTCAAGCCATCAGTCGCATTGCACTACTTGGTCTAAGGCTTTTTCCACGACCACCTATTAAATTATGAACCCAAAAGAAGAAAAAATCTGTTTTTCCTTTTCTAATCGGAAAACTTAGATTTTTCTTGAAATAAATCCATCCTAAAAATTTCACTTTGTAGACGACGATAAACTTAATTTGATGGAGCTTTTTCTCTTCATTTCAGTATACCAATATTTTCCATAGTTTTTCAATATCAAAAGGGTTATTTAAATTTTTCGACGGATATTTTGTCACCCTCCTTATTAAGTTATAGAAAAAAAAAAAGAAGGGAATTCTATGACTATGATTTTTTAGAAAAAAAAGTTCTTCAAAAAAAATTTTACCCTCTATTTTTTCATTAAATTGGGGAAAAAATATTTTTAAAAAATCCTTCATTTGGGAGGGAGGATACAGCTCTGTTTTAAAGACATTCTTGTTCCCTTTTTGAAAGATTTTCCTATTTATTTTTATTTTTAAAACTTTTGGACAACATTTAATTAAACATATAATTTTTTGACAGCTTAATAAGCTTAACAAATTAACGCTCTGAACATTAATAGAGAGCAAAAGTAGACCAATCTTATATATACAAAAAATACACTTTTGAACCTTCCTCCTCCTTCTGTTGTTGTGCAGTTTTTCAGGAAGTAACACTTTTGTACAGCACTCTACTGTTAAAAATAGAAGTCAAGGAAAGATTGTATTAACGAGTTGATTCTTCTGGGAATGTTGTAAATCTTATGAAAGGTGGTCGAACAGATTCCAATCTACAACGATGAGAATTCCTGTTCAATAAAGACAAATAGTGACATTGCAGAACTAATTCGACAAAGTCTATAAATACTTTGTTAATATTTGAAGCACCTATGACCCGTAAGCTTTCTATTGAAGGATGGGATCAAATACTTCAAGATATTAAACAAAATACTAATTCATATGGTAATAGAGTAACTTTATTCCAACTTCCAGTTGTACAAAGAGGCACAAAAGAACTTGATGCATGTACTAAGCGATCTTCAATTAGGTCTAAATTGAGGAATAGGTTAGTTTAGTGGCATTGGGTTGAACACTGAACAGGGTTTTTATTTACATAACATAAGTAAACAAAAGACTATTTACTAACTATTTTATTTACTGAACTTTAGTCATTCGTGTCTTGCCATTTTCACTTTGAAGTGGTTCATGTTTAAGTGCAAATTTGTTTGGTCATCTCCCAAGCGTAACTATGGGAGTATCACCGTACACAATACCTGTTCAGGAGTAATTATGACGAACTTAAACTTTTTTGTATCAAACCATGAGGTCCCCACGCAATTTTTTTTTAACTTGTTTGCTTATATTCTGGGCTTTATTAATATATTTATTTGGGTTTTCTAATTATTGTTCTGGAATAAATTAGGTACTTTTACATTCGATTTAAATAGATAAATATAAATTATAAATAATATTATTTAATTTAATTTTTAAATTATTTGACGGACAAAAACATGAACCAGTATTTTGTGTCCAAATGCGCCCCCCAATGCGTCCCTGTTACTGACAAGCTCATTCTAGCCAACAGTAAATACAAAAATACTTTTGCCTTGATAAATATAAAAGAACATTTATAACCCGAAATTTCTGTTGTTGTTTGTCTACAAATAGCAACATTTTGTATACTTTTAATAAACCTAGATAGTTAAATAAATATTTAAGAAAAAATTCATGCAGCTTCTTAAATAGCATAATATATGACTATTTTATTATGAAGGTGTGTGTCTTTAATACATTTTTCATCACAATGATAAAAATCATAGTTTGTTATATATTGGACTTCCTATGAAAAGGTTAATCTTTGTCATTTTTTTGTTGTTACAGTGCATTTTCTCCGATAAAAAAAAAATCATTAATCATTAATTAAAAAAACTCTTTGATTAATTTTAATATTAAAAGTATTATTAAATCGATGACTATGTTTATACTTTTCAATTTATGTTTTCATATATTTTTCGTACCTCGAATTGCAGTCATTATAGCTGAGTTATCTTTACAATGTATCGTAGTTTTTTATAAGCAAGTGAAGGAATTACTCATCTACTAATTTCGGTATATATTTTTTTAATGTTCCTTTAATTGGTTAGATGGAGTTGAACTGGTTAAGTATAAATAAACATTATAGTATTACATTTACTCCATCTAACCTAGGAATTTTTGGTGAAATCCATATACATAAAGTATATAAATGGCAAATTTAGATTTTTGAAAATAAAAGTCAGCAACTAAGTGAAGAACAGACGGTCATAGACTTAATTGATATTAAAATCTAAAAAAAAAAAAAAAAAAACTGATACAAAGACAACATTTGAATAAAAAAATATGGACTAAGAAATTCCCGCCTATTGATCATTCCTAATCCTTTATAAGTTTTTAAAGATACATGTGAACTCGCTAAAGTTATTAAAAATGTAATACTGAATTTTTTTCATGGTGTTAAATAAAACATACATATTCTCTATCAATTTTAGCTGAGAAAGCAATCAATGGAAAAAAAATTGTGGTTGAAGAACACTTCTTCAATTAATATAAACTTAAACTCCCTACTCCCAAAAAACCAAGAATATGTATATGATATAGACAGTGAATTAAATCTACTCTCATCTAATTATCTATAAGATGTACAAGAAGATACTTATTGATATACATTTAAAAAAAAGAACACCTTTTGGAATCAAGAGTTACAGTGAGATAATTTCCCCTTTACATGTCTCTTATGATGAATACAATTTTATCTAATTAATCAGTCGATAAAATTTTATTTCAATTATTTTATAGGTACTAAGATATGGTGAAAATTTCACGGACAGAGATAGAGATGGTGATGCAATTGCCAAAAAAATATGTTTTCTGTTAGGTGCAAAGATTATACCTTTTTATGGCTGGTTTCAGCTGGTTTGATGAAGTAGTTTGTTTATACGAAATGTTTCAGTAAACATTTCGTATTTTCAGTTCAAATGGATATAATTGAATATTTTGCAATTATAAAATTCTTCATTTTGGATGGATTAACCGCCAAGAAAATTCATTCGAAATTGACAAAAGTTTAGTGGGACTTTGTTACTTCCATGAAATTTTTTAAGAAGTGGGCAGCAGAGTGTAAACGTTGTCGCACAACCCATGAATATCTCAAACGTGAAGGACGGTCAAAAAACTGCAACTACGTTGGAAATTATCTTAAAAAGGCAGAACAATTACAGGGAAATGTTACCCCAACCTTCTTGATCAACTGGATGGCAAAATTCGCGAGAAAAAAAAATCATATTTCACCAAAACAGCGCACCTCCACACTAAAGTGCATTGGCAATGGAAAACTACAGGATTTGGGATATTATTTGCGTAGCCATCCCCCCTATTCTTCTGATTTGGCATCCTTAGACTTCCCTCTATTCACAAACATAAAGAAATTTGTTTTGGGGAAGTTGAAAGGGCCCTCGGTGAATATTTTCATAGCATTGCCAGAGATAAATAATTATAAACTACAATATGAATTACTAATACTATTTTAAATGTAGAAAGTAATTCATTTTCTCCCTCAAAATCATAAAAAAGGCAGCTGCCATTAACAAGGGTTTTAATACAGGTGTACCATATGTCTCGGTCCCACCTTCTCTTCGTGTTCTTACAAAAACCCATCTCTAGGTATAATTAAACCTAGAGATGAAATTTTTTTAAGTGCTGAGGAGAAGGGGGGGAGCAAGATACTGATAAATACCAATTTGAAATATCATCCAAAATGTAAAAAAAAAATGTGTTTATTATTATAAATATATGATAAATTTATTTATATAAATGAGATTTTAATAGTAAAATTTCCCTATAATTGTTGGCTCTCCTATGATTGTAACACCTGGAGCTTGAACAAATTGCTCGCTCTGGAGGCCCAAGCACATCAAAACTTGTAAAAACGTTGAAGCAGTGAGAAAATTACTATTAGAGAAGTTGCTGAGGACTCGTGCTGAGGATATGGTTATGATATTGAAACCAAAGCCCAATCGTTCCAATGGAAGACTCCATGTGAGTCAACACCAAAAAAAGCTTGTCAAGCTCGATCAAATGTCAAAGTTTTTCCGACTATATTGGCGTACTGCATCAAGTGTTCTTGCCATATCGTCGTGAGGTCAATACAGAGCCACTTGCGAGAAGAAAACGTCAAATATTGTGGAAAATTAATTTATGGATTTTCATGACGATAATGCCTCTCCTCACTCTTCTTTGCTCTCGAAATTTTCTTTGGGCAAAAACAACACCACAATCATGCCTCAGTCACCATATTCACTGGATTTGGCCTCATGTGACTTTTAATTTTTCTCTAAAAACTGAAGAGGCCTAAGAAAGAATCTAGATTTGCAACGATTGAAAAGATAAAGACTACATCATGAAATAACTCAAGGCTATACCAAAAAAACCTTCGAGGATTGGAAAAAGCGTTAGCACAAGTGTATTGTTTCTGAGGTGGATTGCTTTGAAGGAGACAATATAAGTATTGTTGAATAATAAATATTTTTTCCTCAAAATACAAAGTCACCTTACTTTTTGAGCACCCCTTGTTTATAATATCGTTTAAATAAACAGTATTTAATAGTTTGTTGAGAGGCCCTGTACTAGATAAATGCAGTATATTTTGGGATGTATCCAATAGCTTAAATCAAATTGTGGCTGAATTACACCATCATTAATTTAATACACTTTTGAAAATGAAACACTAATTAATTATTTATATTTTGAATGAACTTAAAAACCAAAATAAATATAAATTTAATGTGATTTAGATCTAAATAAAGTGTTTTTATTTTAAAGGAAAATGGCTCATTATGCATATTTAAGCTTGAATTTTATTTCTATCTTTCAATTGAAATATTTACTTTATAACACATGACATCGACTGTATGTACTTACAGTAAAAATAAGACATATTTATTATAATTCATAAAATTTGGGTTTTTTGTATCTTTTAAACTCGTGGGGTATTATTACAATAAATTATTAATATTTCTGTAAATTCATGATAAAAATATTTTAAACAATATTTATATATCATCTTATTTTTTCTAAGCTTTTTGTCATTTCATTTTTACAATTATATGAAATAGACTGTTACCTTGGATAATGGGAAACATCCCTGTCTAAGGACCTCGCGTAAGCCAAAAACTGACACAAAGCTTATTTATTTACAATAAATTATCTACCATTTGAAAGCAGTTATTAACGTTTTCATCCATTAGAAGCTGAATGTTTCTTTGCATTTCTATTTTTTTAAAGCCGAATAGGAATTCTTTAACTTAACTACACGCAATTATTATCATGTTCTGCGGTAAAAAAAAAAATGAAACTTTCATCTTAATGTGTTATACAGGGGTTAATTTTTTAGCATGTAAGATTTTTTTTATAAATAAAGAACCTTAGCATCGAGATAACAGTGATTCAACTATTTATTAATTTTTTTACATATCAATTTTTTACACGACTCTTTTAAATGTTTTTTTAGCAAAATTTACACTATCTATGTTTTTCTCTTTTTCTTATTTAAATATCGCTTCTATAAGAAAACCCATTATAATTGAAGTTATTTTCTTTAACTCTCGATGCTGAACAGGTAGGAAGAGGACTTGAGGAAAGAAGTGGATTAAACATAAGAGGTCTTGAGATAGGAAACAGTTCCAAATAAGAGTGGGGCTTTTGGTAAGGACCGGATTTAAGGTTGATAGAGGGATCGAGGTAACACATGGATTTGAGGTAGGAAATTGACTTCAAGTACGATTAGCATTTGAGTTAAGCAACATACTTGAGGTAGATAACATATTAAAGCTGGGATGAGAGTTTGGAGTGGAAAGAAGGCTTGATGTAGTAAACAGATTTAAGGTAGAAGGAAAATTTGAGGTATGAAATTGACTTAAGGTAGAATTAATACTTGAGTTAGGAAACGGATTAAAGGTTGAAAGAGAGTTTAGGGTTGAAAGAGGATTTGAGGTAGACAAGGTTGATCTAGTTAGAAGGCTTGAAGAGTGTTCCATAAGTCCATTGATATTTTTTCCCCTCTTGTTTTCACAATTGATCAGAAGAGCTATATTTCTTTCTAGATATTATTTCCTTTCTTCTGTTAAAAGATCTTCTTCTTGTAATAAATAATTTTCAGGAATCGAAATATGAAATACTATTCTTTAATAGCCTTAACAATTCAATTTCTTTACTGTTGGACCACACATTCAATTTTACGATTACATAAATATGCGATATTCTTTTATTCCTTTTAATTCAAACGTTTCTTGCAAATTTCCTGTAATAAGTATGAAGAAAATAAGAAAATATTAATATTTATAAAAAATACGATTTATAACATATATACTTGTTCCGCTTCATCAAACATGTATGTGTGAGATGTTCCTACACCTTCATCTTCAACAGCAAATAAATTGATTTTATATAAAGGTAAGAAGTGAGTATTTCCTCTTTGAATAAACGAATATGGAATTGACTTAGCCACCGAAAAGTCCATTGTCAACAATTGAACCTCATCCTTATTATATTTAGCGTAACTGACTCGTGTGTTGAAGTCTTTTATTTCTATCCAAATGATTTTTCATGAAACTATCAATTTTAATGTCCTATCGTCTAAAGGATTTTTATATGATGGACTCCCTAAGCTAGGAGACTAAAGTTTTTGAAGGATCGTAATATATATGACAAACGTCACTCTGCCTTCCGATAGTTCCTAATTGTGGACATGCTGTCCTCCACTACTTAATTAATGTATTTTATCAGCAATATCTTTCATAAACAAAATCTTGAATGATTGAACATATTTCTGGTATAATATGTATTAACTTTTATGGCTTGAAAAACCAACATCCTTGAAGTCGGAATGAGAAGGTAACCTTCCAAGAGTAAAAACACCATACACATTTAAGATGTTTTCAAGAAATATCTTGATATCTTACCGTCACTCATATTATAAGGGCTGTTTGATGGATTCTCAATAGTTCTATTTTTTTCTCAAAGTCTGGCCATTTTCCGGATAATGAGTAAGTTAAGTTCCATGGGTAATTTTGGACATTCCCATCATAAAGAAAAAGTGATTTAGCACACATACTTGAGAGGCTCCCCTTCAATTTAGAGCTTCATCCTGCAGTTTTTTTTCATCCATTCAAGAAAAATATCAAAGAACACACATTTCGAGAGAATTTATGGGAATTGTCACCATTTTCAAGGACAGATCCTTACGAAATATAACTTCTTGGGGAAGAAAGCCACTGTATCGACCTCTCTTTTCACAGGATTTCTTGAGGCCTTAATTTACAATTGCATTCCAATAGGCAAAAATTAAGAACCATCTCTTGTTCATACTTGACCACGCAACAAAGTGTCATGTCATGATGAAAATATCGAGTATCGAAATACAAGGTGGGGAAAATGTTGTTGGACATAATTTATTACGCTTGGAAACTTAATAATAAAATGGCGTCTAATCGTATAATAATAATAATGTATATAGAAGAGATAATGTTAATATTGTTCCTCTCAGAATAAATCTAGATTTGATTAAAGAATTTATCCCTGTAGTTCAACGCGACTGTCAGCTTGAGAACATAGTATGGTCAATATTTTTTCGCAAGATGTCGCTTTTTAAATAACGTCACTCTGTTAAAAGTATATAATGTCAGTTGCTGTTCCAACCACATCCTCTGAATTTAAACTGGAACCTAATCATAGCTAAGGTATGAAAGCAAAGACCATCAAAATGCTTGAGAGTGTTGTTGAATCAAACAAAAGGATGTGTGCATGTTTAGGAACAAGCACCAGGAGAGAAGCCGTGGCAAAATAGTTAGAGAAGAACTGCAAGGCCGCCCACACCTCTAAAAGAGATCCTTAGGATGCATGCGGGAAGTTACTTGATGCTCCACAAACATCAAAGGGAATAACAGACTTCCTAAACACACCAAACCAAAGAAACAGAGAGGAAAGATTGAAGCTGAGTCCTCCCAGTGGTGAGGAGTCCACTATCATGCCCATATATGCCGTCAATCAGATTGACATCTAAGAGTCTGAGTGACTAGAAATGGTGGTCAAATATAAAAGACTCGCGCTCTCATATCCTCTGGGAATTCGATCCATATTTAGAATTTCATACCGATGCTTCAACAACCGGGTTTAGCATCTCTTTTTCGGACAGGTGGTTGGAGCAAGGAGATAAAATTACACATAGATATTCCTAGAAGTTGAAATTTTGCTCAAATTATACGCAAATTTACCTTTAATATATTTCAAGAATACAATTGTGTTCCTTCAGAGATGAAATCAGGAGAGCTGAAGGCACCACTGCTTCAGCATCGCTATTGTAGGGTTAGTAGTTTTATTGCAGTTTAAGAAAAGTGAAAGAAGGAAAAGTTGAACTTAAATGCGCTTTTATACATGGATCTCATGATACATAATGTAACCGTATAACGTTTTGATATACATTCCAAATACATACCCTAAATAGTGATGAACGAGATATCCAATTTAATAAAAACCAAAGGAGCATAGAATTAATACCAAACCATTAATGGAAATAAATTAAAATCACTTATTGTCGATGTATTGTTTCAATTAATTTATTATTATTATTAGATTCTGATGAGTTTTACGTCTTTTACATAGGCGGATTCTTTATTTGACGATCCTCACCAATGGCGATACATGAGTGAAATGATTATTTTACCATAAATTAATCTAAACCTAAAAAGCAAATAAAAGCTTTGTTCCAAACAACTTGGAAAGAAGGAACACAAATTCAAGCATAATTTATATACTTTATCTCTTTTAATTTATCATGGAATATATATATATATATTATCCCAGATAAACTCTATCACATACATAATTTATCACTAAAATAATTCAACTCTAGCTATATATTTATATATACACGAATATATTCTAGTTTCTAGCTAGTAGCTACAGTCGTTATTCTCTTGAAGGTGGAAATAATAACAAAATACTGCCTCAAGCGAAAAAAAAAAAAATGACCAACACATTTTCCAGCTATTGATGACGTTGGACATCGATGTGCTACTTGGTTATATACTACTTGGTTTATTTTTATGACATCTCCCTTTTAATAAATATTAACAAATATCTGAGGCTATTAATATGACCCATTTGTTGCATATACATGTAAAGCTCATGTTGATCTCATATTTTAAGTATTTTCTTTTAATGTACAATATTTTATTATTAGAATACACTTCTGTTTTAACCCTTTATCAGAGTATTACAGGCAATTGCATGATCTAATGACGATATTTTTTAAAAGTGGTAAATTCTACAAATTGAATTAAAGACCAATACAAAAAACGAAGAATTTTTAATATATTGATGAAAGTTAATGTATTGATGGAAATTCCATAAACTTATAATATCTTAACAATATAATCTACGTTTTGTGAGGAATATAATTAATTTGTTTGTGAGTTTATTTTTCTTTTGATATAATGAAAATCAAAGATCTAGAGTTCGAATAATATTAGACGATAAAATATTCTAAATAAATGATATAGAAACGTCAAAATTATATTTCTGTATCAATTTGTTGAATTACATATAAAAAGCACGGTCCGAATCGTAACTGGTACTCTTTTTGTTCATGGTATGGATGTACAATGAAATCTAAAAAAAAATTTATATAACCTTGAAATAAGACAACCCTTATTATTAAAAAATCAGTTAATTTTATGTTTTGAATTACCTAGATGAAAGAGATAAAATATATTTTTGAAACATTGTATTTTATGAGTAAATGAATTAAAACAAATATAACTTTTTACAGATATTCTTTAATACTTTCATTTAAATACATAATTTGCTTAAGTTACATATTACTTTGAGAAACTTAAGTTAAAGTGTACATCTACACTTAATTCAATTGAAATCAATAATTACTTTACATGTATGTAATTATTTATATGGCTTTCAAATGAAACTAATGTGAAATTGCGAATGTTTTTTTAAATACATAAAATATAATTTAATTTAATTATAACAATATTCCGCTAAATATCCCGATTGAAAATTATATTGTTAGCCTATATATATAATGATAATTAAGTCACTAATTTCTGAATCTAAATATATATCAAATTTTAGACTTTAAGTCCAAATAAAGCTAATAAAGTCTCTTTTATCAAAATATTGTTTTCATTAGTTAAAATACTGAAGTCAAAGTAAATAGCTATTTATGTAAGCTCGTAAACAGCCTAGGTGCTCGTTCTTATTAGTTATAAATCACATAACAGTGACAATATGTAATCAAATGAAACATTTACTACCAGATATGAAAGGAAGGAAATAAACACAAATCCATAGATATAAAACCCATAGAGTACTTGCGCTCAATAGAAGTAAGGGATTTTTTAGAACAGAAAGTTAGTTGATAAAAACAATAGAAAATATAGTTATTTATACATCAATCACTCCAAATCTCTGGTATTAAATCATCCTATATTTATAAAAAAAAACCATAGGGTTGCATAAAAAATATATAATCAAATGTAAATTGGAATAGTAAAAACATAAAAATATTTAAAGTACCCTCTGTTGTTAACGTACCTACTACTTATTGCTACTATAATTTGGATCTTTGCTCCACACCCAAGGTTTCAACTTCTTATTCACATCATCAATCAATGTTTTCTATCCCTATGTACAAATCCCACTTTATATTTCGCAAGGACATAGTCAGGAACGTGTCTATCCTCCATTCTACTGTCAGTGTGATTTAAAAAAATTCTTGTTTGAGTGAGAAAAAATGCCACGTTTTTAATTTTCGTGCTTCTAAAAAAATTTTACTCAGGGCATTTTCACTCCTACAAATAAGACACATTTTAAATCACAAAACCTCTTCATTTTGATAGGGATAGTTGTTGGGGTTTGAAAACTCAGTAAGCTTCTATGGAGAGATGAATTTACAAAACATACTGATTGAGATGACGTTCAAACACTTCGATCGACGGGTCCTCTTGGAGTACGATCTTTATAGAAAAGTATGCGCATTCTCCAATCATTGTCGTTGTCCAATGCTATGATAGTAAACCTTTGATTCATATGACATTTTTGTCTTGATTCAAAGCTATATGTATTTTTTTCTTTTTATTGATTTGATATCCTAATAAAGGAATGCATCATGCTCTTGTAAAACAGATATTGTATATTAGATTTTGGGAAATAGCAAAAAAAAAAAAAAAATGATTTATTCAGGTCTTCACAATTTTAGAAGCTAATGAATGAATTATCCAAAAACATTGCCAAAAAAAAAAATCTTAAGATTGTATTCATCTTTATTACGAAGGAACTTCTCATTCGGAACTCATATAAATTCGAAAAAGACACATATTTAAAATATTATATTTTAATGTCTATCAAGTTTTGACAAAAATATTTTTTTTTTATTGGCAGATACTAACATTGGTTTGTTCATGGAACTTATTAAGTTAGTCCTATTATATTTTATCAATTATTTACGGTACACGTACTAGTTATGGACAAAGTAATTCCATGTGTTATTTGTATATTTACTTCTTCTAAACAGAAGCTATGAGACATACAGTAGATTTTGGGATGAATTAATGAGGAACCCATATGGAGTTAAATTTAATCCCCTCAGGGTATTAGCTGATTTTGAACTGAACACTATATCTACAACTAGGATGTTTTTGCATTCACTAAAGTTGTTGGATGTTTTTTTATTTTTTGGTGGTGTGTGTGTGGGGGGGGAGTGAGTTATTTTGGAGGTACATTCAAAATTAATCTCTACGACAAATAAATGTATAATGAAAACTAAATGAAAACGTCTGATTTCATTGGCTTTCCTACCTCCTGATATAATTATTAATGCATTTCAGATCGTTTTTTCTTGATAAAAGTTTTTCAAGCAAAAAAAACACTTTTGGGGTTTAAGCTTTTTTTATATCTAATTCAGAATAATTGTGACTATTTCTTTTTTTCTATAATTCGTAACTTCTATTTAATCAATCAACACAATAGTCAATAGGTATGTCTAATATATATATTTTACAAAGATTCACAGTATGATTTTTTTTTATTATTGGTATTGTATCAGTTTTCAAAGAGCATTCAGGGATATCTTGAAATCAATTTTTCTATGTTTGAGATAAATTTCCAGTAGAAACATATGTTTCAAACCTTAAAAGAGTCTCCTTGTAGTAAAATATCTATATATGTTTCAATTTTTTTCTTCAAACTCTAATAGATTGTTAACAGTTGACTTTATTTTTCTTCCTAAACACCCACAGACTATTATTTTATTGTTAAAATGTTTAAAAATTCGTTTAAACTAATTAAATGAATCTACTAATTTTTATGAAAATGGTATTGAATGCACAAAAAAAAAAAAAAAAAAAAAAAAAAAAAATTACAAAAATTGTAATCGTTGTCTTTGATTTTTAATAACTTGAACTTATCCCTTCTTAAACAAACTTGGTCTTCTGAAGTTTGAAATATCCGACTTCCACTGGCTTTTTAAATTTCAGCATGTAATTAAATTAGTCCTAGAGTAGGTATACTTAGTTAGAATTAAATCTCCAAACTTCAAAAAATATGCTAGAGTGAATAATATATATTAGATCAAAAATAGGTTCTAATTATATATAGAAGATAAAGCCTTTTAATTATGCATAAAATATTCTTATTCGGTTTTAACTACTTTGAAAACCTTAAAAAAATCATAACTTTAATTTTTCTCTATATCTAAAAAAATGAAATAATTGTTATAACTCTTTCAAGATTCCTTAACGTCATTAACTCCTTGAAAGAAACTTCATACTTCCCTTGCTTTTATGTAAAACAATATAAGTAATTAAAGGAAAAAAGTTTATGCAAAGTAGATAAAATGGCAAAAATTTAATAAAATTACTTTTTATTGAAGGAAAAAAATAATTCGGTTTTGCACATAGAATATATATTTTGCAGGATAAAAATCCAGGTTTTTTATTTATCTTTTTTTTTGTGCTCAATTCATTATTTCTGAAAATAGAAAGGAATTACGTTACAAATACATACATGTACTAACTAGGCGTCCACATCATTATATGGGGAAGGGGCTTGGTTTAAAAAATATTGAATTTTAAAAAATTTCAAAAATCCATAGCTATTCACGAAAAATTAAATTTCTGGAAAAAAAATGTAATATTTTTTTTTTTTTTTTTGCAGAAAAATTTAAAATAAGAAATTTCAAATGTAATTTTTTTTTAAATTCAAAAATCCATATCTATTCACAGAAAATTAAATTTGTGGAAAAAAAATTGAAAATTTAATTTATTTTAGTTTTAAAATTTAAAAAAATGAAATTTCTAATTTTACATGTTTTTGAAAAAAAATTCATAAATCCAAAGCTATTCCGGTGAGAGGAGGCTACGGGAGGCGCAGGAAGATGGGGAATTGAGGATTGTTTACAGTCTACACAACTTTTATTCGGCTATTTTTTTTCAAATACAAATTATAGAAATTTCTTTACCTCTTATAAGAAAATAATATGTTCTTATGCCATTCCATTTATTTGTTAATTTGTGTTTTCTTTAATGTTTGACTTTTCTTTTATTTCGTTTTAAATTAGGTATATTAAATTTGATTTAAACAGAAGATTGAAGAATAGCTAAGATAAAAGCATCATAATTTTTTTTTTTATGTACATATATTTGAATTAAAAAATTACCATTTAGTTAAGCTTTTGTTTATTTTTTTCTTTCCCGCACTTTTTTCTTTTTGATTAGTATTTCATGCAACATTTTTAAAACGATTTCATAGTTATCAAACCTTGCTTAATAAACAACTAGCGGGAGTACCCGGAATGTACGAAACTATTAGGCCACAAAAAACAGATATGTTTTCTTTATTTTTTAATATGAAGCGCTGAGCTTAAGATACAGTGTGCAAAATAAAAATGTATACTTGACTTCAAATCAACCTGGGTTACTTTAGGGTGGATATTTTAAAGTAGTAAGCTCCGATGTTAAATTGACTTTTCCGTTTGATAAACAACAAAAAAACTTTCAAAATTAACAGTTGTCAGAATGGAGGAGAAAAGGCAAAGGGTTTTTGATTTGCTCCACGCCCAAGTGAGTGTCAAGGAGACCATGAAGGTCGTTGGTACTCCTGGAGTCTTATTTACAATATTAAAAACATGGTGGCTTCAGGTCAAAGCCTTGAAAGGCCCATGTCTGCGGTAGGGGTTGGAAAATCACGATCATGATGAATGTGGATTCCACGATCATCAAAAGTCCAGCCAAGTTGCTCAGGTAACATGGCAAGGCTCTTCATGTTAGTGATTGGACTATAAAAGGTATGTGAAAGGATTTGGGGAAGGGCTCTTACTTAAGAAGAAATACTTTGAATATTTTTAAAATGAATATTTAAGCGTTTTTGTAGGCATTTTTTTTTGTAAACATTCGGTTCGAAATTTTTGGAACGATAGTTTTATAATTATAATTCACATTTTAAGGTCAAATGAAATACTTTTCAGTGCAAAATAGAAGCCAGAAGAAAGGATGTTGCCGTTCTCGGCTGCGCCGGACACACCATCCTCATAAACATGTTTTCAGTCATCAAGCAAACAGTCTGGAGGGTAAGGAATTACTTGAAGCTGTAGATAACATTGCAGAAAAATCTCCACGTGGTAGACAAATCAAACGAACTCCAGAAGTTACCTGAGAGGGCTTTGAAGCCAATCTAACAAATTAAAATAAGGCTTGAAAAACACCCTCTAGCAAAAACACTCGTCTCGAGCGCTTTAACCGCATCCTCAATTATCTTAAACATCATGGAAACAGGTTAATTTTCTTTAGCGATGAGAAAACCATCACTGTTGAGTATTTTATTAACAGAAAAAATTAGAAATATAAAAATCTTGATAAATCCATGAAAAATGGGATCCTGAGAGAAAACTCCGATTCCTTACTCTCCATACTGCCTGGTTGCTGACCAAGAGAATGATGATGATGTTGGTGTGACCAGCACGGCTACTTGATTTCTTTTGGCTTCCATTTTCCACTGAAGAGTATTTAATCTGACCTAAACAGCTGACTTCACGGCTAAAACTATCACACCCAAAATTTTAAATCAGATGTTACAAAAAATGACTACGAAAGCTATTATATATTAATTTTAAAAACATTTCGAAACTTTTCCAACAGCTGGAATGTACTCTCCTTTCATTTTTTTTATATACGTGCTCAACTTTAGATACATACGCTCGTTGTATAAAAGGAGTCATCCATAGACAAACAAGCAGACATACAAACTTGGTTATATTAATATGGATTATTTTTCTTATTTCAACTGATATGTATATTGAGAATGATGCATATAAGTATGAAAGGGAAAATAACTATTATTTTGAATACGATAATACCTCTTCTTACAATTTTTTCTAATTGAAAGCAAAAGGGAAATTAATTAATAAGAGAAATATAATTCTAAAGAAGTATATTTAGTTCGCATATAACCACATCTTTTTTAAGCTAGAAAATGTAATAACTACATGTGCTACAAGGTTTCAATTAATTGAAAATGGATTTCTAGGGTAACTGTGATGTTTGTATTGAGAAGAAAATTGATAGGATTTCTTTCAATACTCATATATTTCTATATATTGGGGATAACATAGAAAATAATCAGCTAGGTATTAACTACACACCTATTATAATAGGTAGTGATTAAAATCGTTTGTATTTTGGGCATATTAAAAAAATTGAAACCGAAAATCAACATGTGGTAACCCTGAAAATTGGAAAAATGTATTGGAAGAGGGTAGCTTAGTTGTCATGACGTTCAGTTACATCAACTACAATCGGTTGTGACGAGAGATGGGGTGAGGGGGGGGGGTAGAAATAAATAAAGAACAAACATTGGTAAGAATTGTTCCGATATCAACCCCAATTCTACTCGGAATATTTTCTTTGCAAACACGAATGTTCAATCAGGTTATTAAAATAATTGAACTTATTAGAAAATATTTCACTACTTAGGAGTTAAATAATGATGACCATAGCCGTGGAATAGAAAATTCATTCTTCAGTTTACCAATTAAAAAAACAAAACAATGGCCATCTAAAAAATAATAATAGGTGTCGTTAAAAGAAACCCATTATTTTTCCAATAGTTTAATTTGCTATATGTTGCGTTGTATAAAAGTGATTGGTTTACGCTGGTTGGCGTTGGAAAGATAAGATTTTTTACAAATATAAGTTTTTGAGAGTTATGAAATTGTTTGACTAAGTATTGTTTGAGCCCGCATCAAAGACGGACAGCATCAAAGGATTTTAGTAAAATTTGAAACGTGATAATGATAATATATTATCCTACTCTGAAATTTTCGTATTTGTAATTCAATACAACTCAGAGCACTGATATTTCAAAGATGAAACAATTAGTATTTTGTTGAATTTTTGATTCGTGATATAATGCAAACTAAAACAACGATGGGCAAGTATAATAAATACATCATTGAAAAGCTATCAAATATTTTTTTAAACATACTTATGTCATAACTTTAAAAAAAATCAACTATTACTTTAAATACTTGAAAATTGATTTATTTTGATCTTTTTTTAAACTTTTGATCATAAAAAAAATGGAAAACTTATAAATCTTTTTTTTTAAAGTATAGAATAGTCACATGAAGGAATTAAAAGTAATTAATAATTATGGTCTTAAAAAATCCTTTCTTCATTTAAAATAGATTAAATTTTATATGCACTAAAAATAAATTGTCTCTATAAATGTAGCAATGTTGTGCATTTTCAAAAGGAATTGAGATTTTTTCATTTTCCAAACCATTAATCGTCTCTATGTAAAATAAATCAAAAAACATTTGAAAAAGCATAAGTAATTCCATTGTAAATATATAAAATGAATTTAGTACATATTATAAAATGAATTTTATCTATTTTAAAAATAAATAAAGTTCCATCATCAAAAGTAAATCAGTCATAAACTATTTTCAATTTATTTAACTAATAGCACTAAATTTTAAGTAGTTATGATTATTTAAAAAAAATATTTTGCATTTTTATTTCTTATTGTATTCATTATTTTGAAATTAGCTACTTATAAACATAGTAGTACTTGACATGCAGCTTACAAATCTGGAATTGTTTTTTTCGTACTCAATCTGATTTTTGTAATTTTTCGGAACCTTTGTGTATTTTTACACTTTTTAGAGGTTTGAGCCAACTAGTGAATAAGAAAAAATCCCTAACATATATCAAAATTAATTTATTCTTCGTAAAATTTTAGACTGATTTCAAACATGTGCTTATATTTTATATCTTATCTTTTAATTAGGGTAAAATTGCATTTAAAGGTTACAAACGACCATATTTTGAGGGTTTTGTTTGAAAATGAATAAGGCCTTGGTATTTTAATTTTTTTAACACTAAAATAACTTATTTGGAACATCAATAATATAGATATCATTTACAAAAAAGTATTTGGTGTTAGAAGTTATAGTTCCGCTGTAATATTGGTTTGTTTTCATTTTTTTGATGAGGAAAAAATGAGTAAGAGGCTGATATGATAATAATAAAAAATCCAATGTTCACTTATTTATGTGGATTTATTAATTTCCTTTTTTATTCGCTATAATTTGTTATCCAAGTAACTGGTTTAACAATTTGGTCCAAGTATCCAGACAAATTTTGCTTTATTAATATTATTGTATCAATACAGTTAGGTATTTACATATTTGCAGATGTTATTTATTTCAAATAATCTAGATCTGTACGTCTTCCATTCATATTTCTCTAGTGCTGAAAGTAGGGCTTCATATACGACAATGTACACATTACAAACAAATCAGATTTGATTGTAACTCAGAACAAAAGAGAAAGAGAGAATAATCAATAAAAAATTGGATCAATAATCTGAATAATAATCCCAACTTTGAGTTATTCTACTGTATGTATTATAGTAACATAATATGTTTACCATATAAAAAGATAGTTCAACAAAGTGAATGTAATGTTACGTATTTGAAGGTATACTGCACTGAACTTAATAGTAGAATAGTTTGGAAATGAAAAAGATAATTGATTTAATACAATTGTATAGCGAATGTCTTAAAGAATCAAAATAACTAAAAATATTAATTATTACTACGTTGGGAAATTCTTTCAATTCCTTGATACATTCATTACTCGAGTGCTTTAATTTAATTCCTTCTTTTCATTTTATAACTATTCTACTCTTTAAAAGAAAAATGACTTTATTTCAACCAACTAGTAAAGAAAAAAAGTTTGAATAGACCATGTATAGAGTAATCTTTGTTCAATGTGTGCATAAGAAAAACGGCGTGACTTTCTTCTCCATTTATTCATTAGAGTATTCTAAATAATTATTCTACTGGCAAAAAAAAAACAAAAAACCCTGTTGCAAAATGAATAAAAAACAAAAACAAATTTATTGAGATATTGAAAAATTATTCTTTACTTATGGTATACAATTTATAAAAATAAATTAAGAGATGTATATTTTACAATGTAGAATGGTTTTTAATTATGTATCCAGGGCTCTCACGTCTCACGCCAATTAATGTATACTCATGTATGTTCAATCAATATCACTCTTCAATAATTTTTACAATTGATCAAATGTAAAAATATAATAGATTTATTAATAGATATGCCCATTTGTATGTTAAATACTAAAAAAAATTGTAGAATAAAATTTGTTGTTATCAGGAAAAAGTAAAAAAGTAGCTTTACTCTTGAAAATTATATAACAATATACGTTACAGAATAAATAGAAAATCCATAACTATTTATCTATATTTGTATGCCATTAATATTTACATTATGAATTTTAACTTACAGAACCGGCTTCATAATAAAGTCAAAAAAATTAGAAACAAATTTTTAAAAAAATTATAAAATATTTTTTTTCTTTTTATTGGACATAATTGTAATAAGATTTTTTTTTATGGTACTCCGGAACTTTGATTTTTGATGGCACATCAATAATGTTTAGAATATCATTACAAACACTTAAATACATCTCGTGATCGGTGGTAATTTTGGATTTGGTCAACTTTACAAAATAGCAAACACTCTACTCCACACATTGAATTTATCACGCATCATTAATCAAAACATTTCAAAATATATTATTGAAAACCATAGTGTTTTAAATGTAAGCCACTCATTCCCGTCATATACACTTCAATAGAAGGTAAAAGTGCAGTTTAATGTTTAATCGGAAATGAATGAATATTTTAATTTGTACTTATTATTCATTATTTGTCGGAACTGGTCAATTGATTGACATAATTGTGACGTCACAAAGTCAGATTAAAAATCTCACACCAAACGGGTTTGAAAGCTCTGTTTATAGATAGTATTTTAAATAAGAAAATAATGATTCTCAAATAATTAGTTAACTGCAAATACCCAGGTTCTTTTTACATATTCTATGTTTTTAGTTGAATACATTGTTTGTACAGATGAGCTTAATTTTATCTGTACGTGCGCGAAACGTTATACTTCGGCCCTGATCTCTACATGGCATACATATGAGGCTTCTTTTTTTTCTCTATTGATTTATAAAAAAATTAATTTGATTAACTCACAATGTGAAATTAAGGTACAAAAACTTTATTATTTTGGATGCCAAGAAAAATCAACTAAATTAAAGAAATTTATTTTAATAGTTATTTTGATGATATTATAAAAGTTTTCTATGAAAATATTTTTTGGTTTAAAGCCAGTTACACTTTATTAAAATAGGCGAACACAAAAATGTTTCCAGAAGAAAAATATACCTAAGTCTCCAGAACAGGGCTCACAATCTTACCTAACCCTTCATCTCTTTTACTATTTAAAAAAAAAAAAAAAAAAAAAAAAAAAAAAAAAAAAAACATTCCTTCTCTTTTTCAAGAATTTATATTAATTCTACTAGCCTCTTATCGTACAATATGTCAATAAATTCAATCTTGATGTTGAATTTCACTATATTCAGAACCCCTTTCTTAAAAAATGAAAAAAAGTTTTATAGTAGAATAACAAATGTAAAATGTCAAATTGACAAAAAATAAAAAAACATAGTTAATATCTAACCATTGTACTTAAATATTAAGAATGTATCTATGAACAATATTTCGATGATAAACCTTTTAATTAGCTATATAAAGTTCCACCTATGAAAAAAGAAAGAAATGATAATACATGTATAATTTATTCATACATCAAAAGTAGAACTCTATATTTTAACAATACAAAAGTGAAAAAAGTAGAAATATTTTTATAAAAAAGAATGTATGTTTTTTTGTACACTAAAATGTTTAACCATCTTTGGAAAAGTATCATACCATTTTAATAAAAAAAATAATTGATCTGATCAAAATTTCTTATACCTTTGTTAATCAAAGCATTATTATTGTAATTAACAATTGATTATGATTATTTCTTTTTTTGGCTTTGTTCAAGTTTTACTCGGAACAAAATATATTCACTTCTTCATTGGTCAACATAACAAAATTAACCGCTAGTTATTTAAAATATAAGTTATAGTTTCAATTGTGAACAAAAAGGAGGAAATGGTTATAGATTAAGTTCATTATTTTCATTTGATTTTTTGAAATTTGAAAACAAAACCCATAGGATAAATATGCAATAATATCTTGGATTGCTAGTGCTTTGAATACTTAGTGTACGTTTTCAATTTTGATACGGTCGCATTTCTTAAATTGGTCAGAGTTTTTGGCAGTTTAATTACTTCAAAAAAAGTAAGCATGGACTTTCCTTTTCGGACCTATGGAAGAAGCCAGGGAGGCGGCCAATAGCAAGAAAGTTATTAGTTTTAATTAAAAAAATCAATAATAATTAATAAAATAGATGGATACACGAGGCCTTTGGAACCGCTGAAATTACCCCTAGCTTTTTACCTCATATGAATTGGATATTTTAATAAAGGGATATGATTCATACATGACAACCTAATTTTATAAAGCTTCTTAAAGGACCAATAATTTAGTTCAAAGAAATCCAGATTTCATGGATAGAGCATAGAGGAACGAATTTTTTTTAGCAAAATAAAGGGTTATAACGTAAAACGAAGGATATAAGGAACAAGAGAGAAGATGAGGGATTACTCATACCCCCTCCCCTTAATAATTCCGGTTGATTGCTTTTGAATTTTTTGAAAATTAAAATTCAAAATTAAATTTCAAATGTTAAATTTTTTCAAAATCAAGAATCCACATATATTTTTTTTTTACGGTTAAATATATTTATTCATTATAAAACATTGGGAACATTATTATCATGTTCTGATTTTTAAAAAAATACAAAAAAAAAAAAAATGACAACTGCATGTTTAATTGATATTCGGTCAACGACACAAATATAAAAAACAAGAAAGAAAAAACAGGCAAATCTAGAGATCGGATAAATAAACCATATCATAAATAGAGGATCTTGAGCTAGTTCTGACAATTAATTATTAATACACATTGTGTATTAGTATTTCCCATCGATGGAGAAGGAATTGAGGGTTATTATTAGACGTAAACATGGAGCAACGAAAGGAGCTCTTGTTTCTTGTGCTTCACTGCGTATATTATACATGTTATTTTGGAAATGAGCCACCCAATCTTCCACCTATCCTTATATCGCGAGGATTTTACAATGAGCCAATCCGAGGGGCTCAATCTCACATGAAAGTTATCTAGACTTCTTCCTCCACCATCCTAAGGATTGGGGAAATTTTTAAACATTGGTGGAATAAATGAAAAGAGGTCTCCAATTCTTTTTGGCAAAAATAACAATTTCTCTCCTTAGGATCTTCCAGGGACTTGTTTGTAAAAATACAGGACGTCCCCAGTCTGTACTACAGCCATTTTTGACGTCCGTCAGTGAATGGGTCCTTCAAAATGACGTTGGGATATGCATATTCCATGCCATTGATGATACAAAGGCATTCAAACCTTCCCCTTGTGATTGATGACGGATCCTTCTCTTCCAATTAATATAAACAGTCGAAGCTTTCCTGATCATTTTGTTAGGAATGACTTCTAATGCAATGAATGCAAGGATCGGTGGACCGAGATAATTACTTTTGAAATCTCGTCCATAGAACATCCACTGTGCTCTGTGTGATAGAAAGAAGTTATTCAACATGGAGCTCCCGTCTGATAAATATGGGGCTACAGAAGTAATCCTTGCACTACTAAGGAACTCACTCCTACTGTTCAGTCGAGGATTATAATTAAGTGGTTCGTTTGAACCTAGTAAATTATCAATAATAGAGCTCCATACTGAGCATATCTTCCTCCAATCATGACACTATCTTTTCACCACTCCAAACATTTCAGATGGACCCATACAGATACGTTCAGCAAATTGAAAACCAATGCATTGGTAGAATTTTGTTTTAACTTTAATCAACAGAACATCTGAGCCGTTTTAACCTCGAGAGATTCAGTGCCTTCCACATAGTTTCTAAGTGTGTAGAACCAAGACCATATTTATTCACAGAAAATTAAATTTTTGTAAAAAAATTTGAAACATTAAATTTTTTTGATTTTAAAAAATCATTGATGTTTATACCAAATTGAATTTTTTTTTTCATAAATTCACAGTTCTTTACAAAAATTCCAAAAATTAACACCTCTACACAAAAAATTAATTTCTAAGGTAAAATATTTGGAAAATTAAATTTTTCTAGAAAAGAATTCAAAAAATTAAATTTCCAATATTAAATTGTTTGTAAAAAAAATATCATAATTTATAGTTATTTACAGAAAATCAAATTTTTAGAAAAAAAGTTTGAAAAATTAATTTTTTGTAAACAAAAGCGATATGACCAAAAAACAAAATGTAACAAAAAGCAAAAATTCCTTAATTTGGGGAGAGTCCTTTATAGACGTCTACAATATGTTAGTCATTAGAAACCACCGGAGTCGGATTTTTTTTTTCAAGTTGGACTTTTATGACAATTTAGACAAAATGCTTTTATTTTTTTATAAACCCAAATTTGACAAGATTTTTCTTTTAGAAAAGACAATAAACTTAATTCCAATTTTAGAGTTAAAATTTTTGGGAAGAGACTAAATTCAAATGAATAACCAGACTAGTTTGGAATAACTTTAGAGATAAATATTTGAAAGAATAATTTTTTTTTTCATAATAAATATAATTTTTTTCTCTCGAAAATTATGATATTTATAATATTTTAGACAATGCAAATATATGTTATTGCAATAACTATAAAAGTTCTCCCAAAGTGGGGTGTTGGCAATAACCCCTTTAATTCTCGTGTCAGTGCTAGAAACTTAATGTGTCTATTGAACTGTCAGTATTTTCGTTTTCAATTTGGATAACAAGGCATCGATTTATTTGGTAGCTCATTATCTACTCTTTGCCCCTCTAAAAAGATAAACCACTTTCACATTAACTGGAAAACTAATCTGCAATAACCACATAGCTTTTTGTATAACGATACGCCTTGGCAATAATCACCATGTAATGAAAGTAAATATATTGTTAAGATGGGAAGTCTAGGTCAGTTTTGGTTAACCGTCATCTTGGATTACAATAACTTCATTACAATACATAAATAACGAGTTTTTTTTCTTTTTGTGTATTCTGTCATTTGAATAAAAGCTAAATATCAAATTTAAACGTGACGTAACAGTAATTACCGTTTCGTGCGAATAAATTAAGATCAAATTTAGTTACTTATAACTCGGAGTCAGGTGACTGTAAAGAAAAAAGTCCGACGGTTCGAGATAACTAACACTGTCAACATTTATTTGTGATAAAAACTTTTTTTAATCAATTCAAAAACTATCCTTGATGGGTGGAAGAGGATTACTGCGCACCGGACTCCCCTTCGTTGATGTCATCAAGGCTACTAAAGTATCTCAGGCTACTGTTTCTCGGGTCCAGAAGTACCTACATGATGGCCATGATATGACCAGAAAGCTCAGGAGTGGTAAGCCCCCCCCAAAAAAAAAAGGACTCAAATGAGGTCAAGGAAGCTTTTTAAGACAATCTAAAGAGTCCATGTTTGACTTTGCCATTGACAAGGCTTTAATCTGCTCTACAATGCCCAAGGCTATCAAGAATAATAAGGGTATAACCTCTCTACAGTTTGTGAGAGGCCTCTCCTCACTGAGGCCCACCTGAAAAATCTCCGTGAACACTGCAGATAGCTCCTCGATGATAACAGACAATTCAGGGACAATAGCTTATGGCTACCACAATCCTCGATCCTCTTGATTACTCTATATTGTGGTACATTGAGAGTCATGCCTGTCAAGTACACTATCCAAATATTGAGGACCTTAAGGCCTCCGTCGATAAGGCCTCGGCCGCAATGTCCAAAATTACTTCATCAGAGTATGACAGGGTTTTTGACACCGATGTATTGTAATCTGATGGCGGCCATATTCGATAGAAAATGAAATATTAAGCCACTTTCACGATATATTGATCATTCTTTCCGATTTCCATAATTTTACCTGTCCTATCCCATTTAGTTGGATGAACACCATATTGATTTGTGTATTTCAAGATGATTATTGCTAATATAAAAATAGAAAATAGAAATTACATCATTAATTAATTAAATATATCATACTTACAATTTACATAAGTGCAATAAATATATAACTAATAATTAAACAAATCCACATTAATATAAACATAATAATTAATATCCTACGATCAGGGATGACTCTCCTCTTTTCTCCTATTCAAATACACGCATTCTTCTCCTTCTCTTCATATCAGCTGACGAACAGGGATACCTCAAGACAAGAGTAACATATTTCTTCATTTTGTTTCTATAGAATACAAAAAAAATGAAATTTAAATGGATAAGTTTTTAATAATTTGTCCCCAAAGAGTCTCAATTCTTTTGGACGGAGCGGTATTCTTATTTCTGAGTCTGCTTTGGTTTATTACCACTAAATTATATCTTAATAATAAACCTCTATTAAGATGTCAAGGAAGGGAAACTGAAAAAAAGATTGTTTAGTGCAAGTGATCTCTTAAACCAAGATTCTTATTTTGTAACAATTCTAAATTTGAAAACAGGATGAGGCTGCTTAGTTAGATGCCTCACTTAAAACAAGTGGCTGTTAAACCAGGTTTTTCTGTATGTTTATCATAATTTATATACAAAAAAGTTTATTTAAAATGATATAAATATAATAATGATCAGAATCACTATGTTTATATTATCTTTTACGTCAGTTTATTTTAATTAAAGAAAATGTATCAATTGTGTATTGTCGGTTTATTGAACATTTTTGTTATTCTTTTAAAGAGTAGGTACGGCTATTAATTTGGAATGAAAAACATAATTAGTATATGAAAGTATTTTATTCACAAAAAATATGTTTTCATTGATGTATTCTTCAATTCGTTCTTTTCATAACAAGTTAAAATAATGTAAGTCAATCAATTAACAAGAATTTTAAACATATGTTTGATGAATTAACTTTTAAATAATTATGCACATATTATAATGTAGTTATTATATATTACTTAATATCTTGAGACACAGGTACCCCATCATATGTGTTTTTTAAGATACGAGCTGCAAAAATTTGCATTGACATACGAGCTAGTTTAATTTATTTAGTTATTTCTTAGGGGATTTATTTGTCCGTTATCGAATGAATAATTAACCCCGTATCTCAAGTTATTACTGTTCAATCACTACTTGATTAAACTAAAGGTCTCAAAAGAAAGAATTGGACATAAGCACAGATGAAAATAATATTTTTAAAAAAAGGGAGAAAATTATCGGGGTCACCCTAAGAATTTGAAGAATGTTTTGGAGGAGAGAAGCTTAGTTATCATGACGTTTAATTCAATTAGCTTCGAGTATCTATGAAATTAAGCAAATAAACACGATCTGTGTCTACTCTGTATCTAGCAATGATATAGGAAGGAATTACTCTGATGTCGATCCTTCTCCGTGTCCAACAAGGACGTACACTTATAACTCCTCAGTTTTATTCTCTGTCATTCATGAGCAAACATGTTTTTTATATTTACAACTTTATAGTTTATATTCAGAAATAATATGTTTTCTCTTCTAGAATGAGAGAATAATGAGAACAGCTTAACCAATAAAATAAAAACAGATCTTCTGGTTGCAAAAAGCCAAGCCAGGCCCCCTCCCATCATCATATTACTTTCCTCTATATGCATCAATGCATCATAGACAAATCAAAGGAATTGAAAGCCTTAAGAATTTCCAACCTTGCGTGACAAAAAGTAAAATTTATTAAATGAAATAGAAATTCACCTTATATAGCTTAATGATATTTAAAAATATTTATATATACTGAATGGGTTATCTAAATCCAAATTTACTTTTGATTTATAGACTTTGAGTATTTGTTCAAGATTAATTTGATCTCATATTATTTTGATATCCTCGCTCTAGTCATAACCAATTGGAACTTTTGAATTTATCTCTACTGATCATTTTTTCAAGTATGACTTGTTAGTCAATTTTTCATTAAATTATCTATTGAGCATAAACGATATTAATTGACCCTCAATGACTGATAATTGTCTATTTGACAATTAAATATGAATGGATGGAATAACGTGGAAAAATTATATTCAAAGCGTGAAGTTATGTATCTAGACAATTAACATTCTAAATTTAATTAATCGATTTTTTTCGCTTGCATAGGAAAGATGTATATAAAAAAAATATTTTGGTTAAAAATTAACATAAACCATAAAAATAAATATTATAATCATATTAAATCGATATAGTAAGACGTTCTTACTGTTATGACAACACTCAAAAAACAAGCTAGATTGATTATTCGTGAATATTAGGGTATACAACCTGTATCAAAAAATATATGGCTTTTAGGAAAAAAGATTATCAAAAATATGTATTTTATTGAAAAAGATGATCCCAATTTTTTTACTTAACATTCAGTCAAAATTGTAACTTTTTTAAAATGGAGATATGGATATTTCCTCAGGTTATAAAAAATGTGAACTGTTTGAGAACCATGGATCTACATAACTTCTCTTTCCTATGAGTCCTTTAGTTTAAACCATCTCTGCAAAGAATAATGTCATCTAAGTTTATTATATCGAAGTATTTATTCGAAAAACTAGTAATAAAAATCATAAAACGGGGTGCCTAACGGGGTGCCTAACGTAACTTCCTTTTTTAATAGACAATAAAACAAGTTTTATAAATCAATTTTTTTATTTTGTTTCTTAATGATAGTAAACATTTAAAATTTCAATTTTGGAAATAAGATAAGGTAGGGAAACGTCCCCCATTGTCCATACACTGAATAAGCTGAACTTGGGTAGTTGAATAGCAGGTCATTTTTTATTTTTTTGTTTCTCTTTAAATAAGTTTTCACTCATAAAGTTTGGAGGAATAGTCTTTTTATACAAAATAAAAATAATACAAAATTTAACTGGCAACATGTCTTATTTTAAAGTTGTTGATAAGTAAAAACTGAGGAAATAAATTGCTATTAATTAAATTTTTTATAATACTCGGTCAAGCCATTTTTCCCAATATTTATTTGAAACGGCAAACGCACGTTCTTCACATCTACAACACATGATATCAATTGACTGTATTTAAAAAAAAAGCTTAAAAATCTTTCCTCTAGAATGAAATCAAACTTACTACGCGTCCATTTCTACAACTCGATTACCAAACATTATAAAAATAGAAAGTTATGTTGGTACAAAATAGTTATTTTAGATTTTGTAGGTAAATTTAATTTATATGTTTTTTGTCATTTAAATTTTTTTTTAAATAATTAAATAAAGTCGTAAATAAATAATGTATACCTAGTTTTGAAAGGACTTCAATACCAATAGATCCTTTTTGTCAAGATAATATAATGCCATGAATTTGAAAAAGTAGACATTGAAAAGTTCACTCTACCAAAAACTCACTTTGATAAATATTGCATCACTCAATCCTTCTTCCAAAAAGGGAAAGGAAAAAATATCCTAAACTTAAGTGCCCAAGGATATGATTTTTTTATTTTTTGATATCTGTTAAATAATTTTATGGTTATTTATATCATCCTCAATTCGAGATCAAAAGATGAACGTGTAAAAAATTTATATGGGGAAATAAAGAAAAGAATAACAGCTGACAAAAAATACATAGTAATTCTTTATACAATGTAAATACCATTGTGATGTAGATAGATAACTACAAAATATATTTAAACCTCATGATAAAAAACTCTTAATTTCTGTATGCTTTCTTATAAAAAATATCACATTTATCGTTCTCAAAATTAATCCTCAGTCGCATTTTTTTTCCAGGAAAATTAGATCTATTTTGGTTACTATACAAACAATTTGTAATCCAATGTAATTTATATACATACAGTGTCCTCTACAAAAAATGTTGTTGACAATACCCTGTTACAAAATGTCTTTGTGAGTTATTATTAAATATCTTCACCAAAATAAGTATTATCTATGTTCTTATGTTTAGTAGGTATTTTATTTGTATTACACAGGGTCTCGCAACATAACCTCCTTTTTTTATATTGAGTGACAAAGGTAGCTATAGAAGAAGAAGAGGTTTTATAATATTGGAAATATTCTTGCTAATACAGTCAGTTGCTATCATGCGCTGGAGCTGTGAGGCAAGTGAATTTGCCCTCGAATATTAGCAGAAAATAATTTGAGGGAAGAATATTTAAGTAAATGAAAGTAATTGCAAATTTAGCTTATGACTTTATATTAGAACGATTTATGAAAATCAGTTAATTGTTTTAATTTCAAATGTACAAGAACCCATTTTTTTAATTCATTTTCATAATTTTGCAAAATTATTTGAATGCAAGTAAATCCACAGATAATGCTGCTATATATGTACAGTTGGTGCCCTCAGATTTGATGTCTTGCAAGAATTTTAAATTTGTATAGTTTGTCTAAATTAAGTAATTGGAACATAATTTTTTTCGTAAATTATTATTTTGGGGTCTTTGCTAAATCGCCAATAACTAATTATTCATAACAATTAAATCAGATAAATTTTTAATTAAATGTTGCATTTTTTTGTGTAAAATATTTTACTCTTTGAAATCTATTAATGAAAAGTACTTAAAAAACAAAAAAAAGGTCTTTCCTCAATAATAACAGCTTGATAATTTATTTTTAATATGATTTCATGTGCCATGGAGTTAATCCTCATCTAAAGTCACATTAATTTTTTTATAAAAAGTACTTTCCATTTTTTTTTTCTTTTTCTAAATATGAGTTGACCTAAACACCTTTATATCAATTTATCATTATGTTGGCAATAAAATCAATTTTGGCTACTTATAAGAATATAATTTGTGGATAAAAATGGACGATAATTCGTACAAGAACACAAATATAATCCACCCTCAATTTGGAAAAAAAGTCATTCAAGCTTTTTTTTGTGTTGACAGATCACATATATAAATAATAATACAGACTACAGCTTGCCTTTAACTTAAACTTTAATTTAGATAGTGTGGGGGGTGAGTGTTGATTTTTGAAAATGAACAAATTCAATTTTATCACTAAGGTCCACAAAGGTATTGGAGAATATTTTGTTGGGAAAAAAAGTTAATATCGGCTAAAAACTGTTGGCGTGATTCAGAATGTTTATTGGTTCAAGTTGATTTATATTCAACTTTGAATGTCCAAAAGAAACATAGTATCAAGCAAAAGTCGCCATTTTATAATAGTTTAAGCCTTGTATGACACTACCATGAATTAATTTTGAAATTGTATTAAAAGATCCTCCAATTTCTTTGTCTAAGAAATACTTTAATACATTTGGGAGCTTCTTTTGGTTATATATGGTTAATCTTCTGATGAAATCAAAATTTTGAAATTCAAAGACATTTGTCCTGTGTCAATGAAATCCTTCGCTTATTTTGGTTATTTATGGTTAATCTTCTGATGAAATCAAAATTTTGAAATTCAAAGACATTTGTCCTGTGTCAATGAAATTATTCGTTTATTTTTAAGATCAATTACTTTTACAATAATATTTGAATTAAAACAGCTTTCTGGATGGTAAGAAAATAGTTAGGATATCTTAAAGAATTATTACTTTCAAATTAAGATAAAGTTATTTTTTTAAGAATTATTTTATTTTATCAAACGTTTGTGGATATTGCAAAGGGTTGGAAAGGTTATATTAAATAGAAGCTATAAAAATGCATGTCACTAAAAATAAATTTAGAGAAATCGACTTTCTCAAATGCCAATCCAGCAATACTTTTTGTGCCACGTTCATATTTTGTTTTTTTGTGTACCCCCCGCCAACTGTGTTCATATTTATACGGAATTCTTCCATGATTTGTTATTAAAATCAGGACTAAAATATTGGTGATATAATATGTTTAAATGGCCTGTTGCGGTCATTAGAAACTTGATATTATTTTTTTGGAGCCATGTCTGAGGCAAAATCGAATTTATATATTAATATTGTCTATTTCCAAAATGATTATCATAACTATATAAATTGCAAAAAGTGAGGGGTCATACTTTCCATGTCCCCACCGTTTGCCTGTAGTACAAATTATTTCTTGATTCATATGGTATATAAAATTTATCATGGACAGTGTATAAATACTTCAAAAATATGTCAAAAAATCAGTGTATAATGTGCATTTATAAGAAAAGTAGTTTGCAAATTGAAGTTTATTTTTTCTAATGTGAATTTGCTCTTGCATCCGAAAATTCGGCCTTAACTTCAAATTGATTTTACCCCCTCCCCCGCCCTTCTGCTTATCTCACGCCAAGAAGGTTCCTTCTTCTTTATCATTAAGTAGCAGAGGATGTTCAGAATAGAGAATAGGGAGGAATAGAAACAAAAATTGAAGGTAGAAGAAAAGAGACAGAGGAAGAAGAGGGCAGAGCCAGAGGTAAATAGATAGATATAGGAAGAGAGAAGGGGAATACGGTTTTATTTCGGTCAAAAATAGCCTCTTAATGACTTCGGAGGTCCCATAACATATAATAAGAATATGATTGGTTATTTTATAAGTCTCCTTGCTAAATTTTAAAATGATTTGTTGAACTGTTTTGGATTCCATTTGTGATGACACGAAAAAAAAGACTTATATATATATGGAAGATAATTATAAACACAAATTGATAATTTAAAATAGAAAATCATAGCCCTTCGGCCTCCATACAAAATTATATTACTAAAGACCAGGGGTCGGGTAACTTTTTTCAGTCTTATCTCTACAGAACTTGTAGTAAAATTAATTTAGCCCAAAGTAGTGGCATGAGGTTTATTTCTTTTAACACTAGGAAATAGTACTCCCATTGCAACATCATTTTTCTAAATTACCCCATTTGGTGTAATTTACCCCTCTTCCCCGATCACTGCTCTAGAGTAATGGAATTTGTATGGAGGGTTATGATTTTCTATTTTAAAGTTATTTTATATCATCAATTTGCATTTATGACTATCTTTCACATTTGTCAATTTGTAGTTTAATAGGAAAAAAAAGTGTGAGGAAAGAACTACCCGAAAAAAATCACCCGAACCACTGTTTTGCAACACTAACTGAAAGTATATTGGCCCGTAAACATTACAAATTTTCCTTAGCAGGTAGTAAAACTATAAAATATGGGGAAATTCTTCCTTTGAGACTTCCATAGTTGATGCATTATAATTCACGACTGCGGCGGACAAGCGTAATTCTGTACAAAAAGCGGTTGTAGTATTGACGCACACTTTTACAACGTCGTTGTCGTATGATCCAATGAACAATTATTAGTCTAATAATTCTGTAAAAGTAATGGATGTTGTCTCATACGTCTCCAACCCTTCTAAATGTTTACGATTATTGTATTGTACTGGTTTACCCATTAGACTCACTAGTAGTGCTGTAAGATTGGTCTACCTAAAAGTGCTCAACTGTACTTATTACATTCCAACTAGTGATTATTTTAAGTAAGTATTTTTTTTTTAAATCGTTCCATCACTAATCTTAATCCTACCTATTTCATTATTAATTATGTTAAGTAAATATGATGAGATATTTTTTGCATCTATATTAAAGTACTTTTGTCATCGCAATATATATAACATATATCCCTAGATATATCTTGGTTTTTTAACAAATTGTTCTTGCAAATATTATAACTACTTTTGATCAAAGTTTCACGGAAAAGGGGGATTCAAGTTTATTGTTCCAATATTTTTAGTTTGAATTTATTTTTCTAGACATTCGATTATAGAAAGTAGGGTTATGTAAAAATATATATACTTAATGGAATATTATTCAGCTATTTTATTTAATATATTCAGAATATATGTAACATTGCTTTTCTGACAAGGAATGCAACTCATTTTGGATACGATAAAATCGATTCTAGTGAAAGTGTAGCCCATTAAATTTGTGTTGATATTTTTTTTAATCTCCTTGCATAATTGAACCAACTAATATTTCCAAAATACCAAGTGAAATTTCAAAAAAAAATTAGAATCCCAATAAAATAATAATATGAGAAATGGAAATATCATTGCTGAACCAATGTCGGCTACAGCGTTCCCATCCAGAAACAAAATATGCCCGTTTTTTATATTTTTCTAAAATATTCCTTTAGTTTCACTTGATTAAATAAAAGTAAACATTATAATATTACATTTATTCCATCTGACCTAGGAATCTTCTTTGAAGTCCATCTACATGATGTATATTTTCTTCTCTAGAAACAACCGGTACGCGAATTTATGTATATTAAGTTCAAGAGAATAATTTTTCCCGAGTACGTCTCCATTAAGCTACGTCGTTCAGATTAACGCATAAGCAGAAAACGTCTTGGGATAAATTACTCTCCTAAAATCAAACTTGGGCGCTCTTAAATCTTTAAAATAAAATAACAAAACGTCACTGTTAACTTGAGTAAATTTCTGATCCTACGGATATTTTTTTCTCCACGTAACATGTCCCTTTTTATGATACAACAGATGACGTCCCTATATATTTTTTTGTTATTTTTTCATGACATATGCAACTTTTTTTTCCTTCACAGAATTCACCTTGTTAATTTAGTTAAAATGGCTAATTCAAGGAGGCTGCAAAGTTATTTATGAAGTAATATTCTAGTATACTTCACAACAAATACTTTCTACAAATATTAATTACGTGGTCTTCGTTTTTTCTCGTAGTTTATAGTTTTGGTTGCTCCTAGAGAATGAGGTATACATATAGTTAGGTAATACGAGGGTGTTCTGAATTTTTTTTGATCTCCACTTGAAGATGGCAGCACTCGTAAATAAAATCAAGTCACATCTATCTTGCATCTATTGACAGCTACTCACACAAGTTTCAGCCTTTTTGGACGCGAGTATTTATGTAAGGGTCGTTTGAGTGAGTTTATGTCAATGTTTTTGTAAAAATGGACAAAATTGAGCATGGAGCTGTCATTATATTTGTTTCGTTTTTGTTATATTTTTATTTTTTTGGTCCGATACCAAAGGCCAATTTTCCAAATGTAAGAACAAAAGGAAGTATAGCAAAAATGCCCAAACATGCAGAATACTTTCTAATCCTTATGTCCCTCACAAACAGATTAAACATATTATATAACTTTCAACAATAAATATATTTTCTTTTTCGAATGTAATACCATAAAATAATCAAGCGTAGCAGGAATACGTTGCCCACGAACTTTGAAAAGTAACCCTGCTTTTTGAAGACACCTCGTAGATTTATATCCCATTAATAAGCAACCAAACTTCTATTATTTATGTTTGTCCTAGATAGCAAACTCGAACCCCACTTTATAAATTCGAAGTAAAATATGAGTATCCTTTACTTACCTGAATTCCACTCGACTTCAACCATCGAAGTCTTGAACATGAGAATTATAACTTGAATTCAATTCTAGATTTTAGTAGATACAAAAGGATGCCATCTGTATAAGATTAATCTGTTTTTAGAATGGATAGATAAGCTCTCTATATAATGTCTGTTGATGAGACATTCCAATTATGTACTCATATAAAGAGTTTAAAGTACTTAAGTTATAAAATATTCATTTTACAGTATACTCGTAGTAATATTTCTAGGCTAATAGCCAATGACTTTAACTTCTAGCAATCATAGAAATCACATAATTTTTGTAAATATTTTCATGCAAATTTACTTTCTTCTATATAAGCTATATATATATATATGAATGAAAGTATGAAGTTTGAACTGACTTCTAATAACATAAAACTTGATCGATAATCTCACTTTGATGCTTGATTAAATATTTATACCTCCTACTCCAGGAATGCATAGTATGCGTTGTATCCCTTCTTTATTTCTTGCTTCTTCTTTTCTTTGTATGTACATATTCCTCTAAATATATATATATATATGTTTCTTACAAGTTTCCCTCCTTCAAATAATATATAAAACCCAAACACACATAAATACATACATAAGACGGGAAAACTTTATACAATATATATATATATGTTTAAACTATTAAGTTAAATAAATAGTGAGTAATACGTACATATATTTATGTACTTATATTTGGAATACTGGTCCTTTTTTTTTTTGCTGGTATAATGGTTGTACACATAGGTTAGGTCCTTTCATTTACGTTAGAAAAATAGAATTTCATGGATATTGAAATACAGGTTTACCCATGTATGTTGTACATACACACACATATGGAGGGTAGCTCTATAAAACGTTCGTAATTTTTTCTAGTTCATCATATCCCCTACAAATTACTAACACACAAATGGGAAATAAGTACGGTACGAATGTCACTCTACCACGTCAGTTGCTCATTACCCTTCCTTACGACAACATATCCACGTCTTTTTTTAATCAGGAACAAAAACGTGGTGCACTTTTGTGCAATTTAAATGGTAAAATAGAAAACACATGTTTTTGACTGAAGCGGTCGGGTTCACCACTTGATTCGTTCAAAGATTCAAAAAATGAGCAAGATATTGAGGACTCACTGATGAGGATTTCCCGGAAGCTTTGTGACCCAGAAACGGTCAAAAAAAGTCCTGTTTTTTTTAGGAGAATATACAAAAAAAAAAAAAAAAAAGAAGAAGGAGTAGAATACCGGCCAATCGCTGACAGCACCAACGAAACAGCTTGTTCCATAGTCCATCATGTCATCAATGAAGACATACTGTACTACAGCTAAAAACATCGCAAGGGACAGTTGTTAACTCTGTCAAATATGGAAGAAAGGGTCACCTGAACCAAGGCTTTCATCAACCTAAAACCGAAGCCTCTCGTGGAGGATATTGTCTGGTTCCTCTTAGATGCAACTTTTTTTTGACAAACCCAGAAACAGAACTCTAGGAACAATAGATGTTTGTCAAAAAGTCGTTATAATATCCCTCGGATCATGAAGACCAAGTAAGAACAGCAAGTTAAGTTCTTGAAGTTGTTAGCAGTGAGGGCCACGTTATGCCCCCCCTTCATATTCAATCAGGTCCTCAAGGTCAATGCTAAACTCTATATTAGTGTTCTGCGCACCAAATGCTTCCACTGAATTTGCAGCATCATGAAAGACCAATTTTGGATCGGGAAGCAAGACGGGTACCCTGCCACGCTAGTAAAATAACTATCGATTTTCTAGGTTATGAGAATTGTTCTTGTCCTCCTAACTCGCCAGAATTGAGCCTTTAGATATATACGTACTCAACCGAGGTTAAAAACGTACTGTACCCTACCATCGTACCACCGTACTATATATCATCTTGCACACATTTCCTTGATTAGAGTGTTTGTCATTTCTAAGTAAATAAATGTTTAAATTACGGGATCGTGGAAAATATCGGAATTCTGTTAGTAAATATGCGAAACCCTTAAATTTAAGTATTACTGTGTATATTTTAAAGAGAAAGAATGCATTTTATGCTATTTTTAGCCATATTTTCCCAATTCTCATTTTATCATCATCATTAGTAGTACATAGGTTGGTTTTGAGAGTCCGTCACTACCGCTTTTTTCAATTCCAGAACCCAATTCCACCCGTAACGAAAAAATAACAACAGCATCATAAATAGAAAGGGATTAGTAATCTTATTTTTGGTGGACGTAAATATTATACAATTGTAAAATACACAATTCCATCCGGAGGTTAAAAGATCACTCGGCCTCATCACTGGAATCCATGTTGTTCAAAAAATATATCATAACTGAATTTTCACATGTCACACTGCTTTAGAAACACAAGCCATGTGCACTAAAAAGAAATGCACCATATTATACGATTTTTCTTCAAACAAGGCGCAAACACAAGCAAGGTGCGGAAAATGCGATTAGTGTGTACGGTTCTGGTACTGTAACAACAAATCACATACTATTTTGATTATGTCGATTCCGTTCCGGTAATTTTGATGTCAAATATGCAAGACTAATTGTCAAAAATGTGGATAAAATAATGGAAATCATAAAGGTCGAAGGTAATGTAAACACAGTTTTGATTGCCAAGGGGATAATAATTAATGGAAAAAAATCCATTAAAAGTAATAAATTTCTTTTTACTATAACTTATTAGGGAAATATTAAATAAAATGAAATCTATATAATGGAAATAGTGTAAAACCCCGATAAATAATATGAAATTCGGATTCCGAAAAAGAAACCTGAATATCTATGCATTGTGGTGGGGATTAAGTAATTTCGTATTAGTTACTCTATTTCAATGCTTTATAAGAAGTGTTTTACTCATCGGATTTAAGTCAAGTAGCCTTGTTCTGTTCCATAACCTGTTGGCAACGAGAATCCAGCTTGCTAAGTCCCTTTTTTTTAGAAACCTTTGTCCATATTGTCAAAAAACTCGCAGAACTAATTTTTACATGTTTCTATCGAGGGCAAATTTGTAACCCCATAGACAAGAAAAACTGATAGTCACTTGGTGCCAGGTCCGGACTGTAGGATGGATGCATAAAAACTTCCCATCCGAGTTCCTGGAGCTTGTGGTGTGTCATCAACGATGTGTGCCGCCTGGGGCTGTCTTGATGAAACACGATTCCTCTCCTATTCTAGTTTTTTTAATACTATATATACCAAAAGCGTTTCTTGTTAACAATCACACCTTTACCACGCTATATCGTATATAATGTAAAAGATATACTGATTTAAAAAAGAAAGGGGGGGAGGGAATCTGAAACTACTTTTTTCCCCAACCTATTATTCCCCAAAAAAGGTATAAATAAATATATATTACTGACAAGAAAGGGACACAAATTATACATAAATTAATTAAACATATTCATATGTTTAATTAATTTTCGTAATCAAAACTTTATTATGAATAATTATGATATTACTCCAAAAATTAATTCACGGTTAATAATTAAGCCTAAAAATATATTTCTTATATGAATACAAACATATTTTTCTTTGGTAATTATCGTCTAAGGGAAAGGAATTATACGAAGGGGGCTTATTTTTATAGTACCTTATTGATAAATAAATCTTTGTTTTTTTTTTCTTAATAACCCGAATCGAGTTTTCGTACCTTAATCCAACATAAGAACATGTAATCACAAATATACTTAAAACCTTACATCATTTACTTAAGATTATTATCATCTATAAAGCACATATTAAGGATAAATATAATTAACTAATTATGTATGTACAAAATTATCGAGTTATATTTATATTTTGATTTTTAATTTCGTGTCCACTCATATGGGCGCACTTTTTTTGGTGTGCATCTTATCAGCGTGGATCATTTCAGCTTGTTTCTATTTGTCCAAGTATCATTTCGAGGTATCATATTTCAATTATATTGGAATTACCTCCAATCAAAAGTAAAGGATCATATCATAATTAAAGAGTCCAATCACAACACAAAATATCCACATGCTGATACTAATCGAAAAGTGGTCTATGCAGTATGTTTGAATGAGCCTTGAAATAGACTTGCCTTTTATGCGGGAGTAGTTTAAACCCTCAAGCAATGCAATGACTAATTGAAATCTCTTAGTAGTTTCTAAGGAAGAGCTTAGAAACTACTTATCACTAGTCCAAACTAACATGTTGGAAAAGTGGAAGAAGTTCTTGCTCTTCCAATGTGCTGAGATTCAATTTTACTCTCCCTTAAAGGCTTAAGAAGAGAAATGGGGTGAGAGGTGAGATGATGGAAAGTTAATCCTGGTAAAAGTGGCTAAGGATCAAGGTTAATAGAAATACAAAGGGCTGCATTTTACACTGTATAATCCTTAGTCGAATGGCCTAGCGAATATGGCCTCATAACCAAGAATCCTTATTCATCAATTGAATACTATTTAATATTTTATATCGGGCTTCCTCGCTTGAATATGGTAAATGACCTTGTTAGGTGTTGAAGGGAGGAAAGATGTGAACCAGGCTTGATGGTCATCTCTGTGAACTAAGAAGAACCCTGACTTCTTCTACCATCATCCGAATTTAGTTTGATCTATAGTGTATTAAAATACACTCATATATTATTTGGTATATTTTTAGTGCTCCGCCTCTAAGGGATGTTACTTAGGACTCATCTTGGATTTTTGGATTATTATTTTTACTTGGAGTAATTATAAACGTATTTGTCAAAAAATCTTCTAACACTCAAGTAGTTCTTCTTAAGCTTGTTATCGGAAAAAATGAAGCATTACATTAAATTCACCCTAAATGTACAAATATAATTGTAATTCTCTCTTTGTATAAAAATGAACTATTTCGAGAATTGCCAACAAATTAACTCTGATTTTATGTATACTGGATTGGATAGGTTAATAATGATATTTATAACTTAGAATAAAAAAAAGATTTACAAAATTAAATTACGATAAAATAAAAATTGATTACATCAGGTCAATAGTCTTATTTTTTTAATTTTTGATGGAACTTGGACATGCAAAGGGCTTGATGCAATCGAAAGGTGCATTTTGCCACTCTGAGGACTTCATTCTACGTTTGAAACTTGTTTCGATGCACCGCCAAATCCAGGTTTTGTAGATTTCCTGTCGATTCTATAAATGAATCCTTCAAAGCACAAATGCTTTAATCCAAGACTTTAACTTGATGGTGTGCCTTCATGTTGAATAGTTATAAGTTGTATAAAATTAAAATCTATTTAAATTTCAACAGGAGACTAAAAGCTTATTGAAAAATTTGAATTTTGGAAAATGCATAACCAAATAGCTATTTCAATTAGTTCTATGGTTTGCGTCTTAGTATCAATTTATTATGAATTACTAACGCCTAATCTATTATAGAGGAAATTAAGAATATGTAACAAATATTTAAAACAGGTCCCTTACATTGACTCTAAGCATTTGTATTAATATCTCATTCGACTTAATTCTTAATGACACATTAGTTATGAATGACGGTGACCAAATATGATTTCCAGGTAAAAAAACAAATAGTCCTGGAGAAGTATGATTTTTGGTATTAATAAACTCTTAACCGCTCTTCACAGTTTAAACAGGTGCTACATTACAACTGGCTTACAACTACTACTACAAGACTTTTTTTTTAATTATGATACATTTAATACATAATTTTTTTAAGATGATGTATTTTAAGTTTGGCTAAAAATCTATGGAACAATATCCCTTTTTAAATCAATACATTGGGAAATTCCGCAATATATCGTATATTATATTTTGTACCTGAGATACATTATTTTTATGAGAGGATCCCAGGGGATATGACATTCATATTCGTTGCCCATCTTTATTCAGAAAGCAACAAACTTCTTTGTGAATATTTTAAATATAATTTCCTTAGTTAAGTGATATACATTATTTTCTTAATACTATGTATATTTTTTTGATAAAAAAAAACATCAATATAGTGGAGAAACAAGTAATATATTAAAATTAATCGGATATTATTTAATAAGCATGAAATGAATTTGTCAAAAACAAGCTAATAATAAAATTTTAATTTGTCACTTATTCGTAATATTAACGATATAGAACTCTCAATGTATTTATCTTGCTAACATAACTGATCATGATCTCTGAAACGATGGGTGAATGGAGGCCCATATAACCAAATGTTTCGTAGGAAAGATCCATCCATTTTTTTTCTTTCGAAGTTGAGAATACAACGGGAATTTATGATAAATTCAAACATTTACTATTCAATGTTAAAACAAAATATGGAATATTTTGACAAGATTTGAAAATTAAGTAAGGTGAAATAGATTTAACTATAGTTTGGGTTATGAATATTTGATTAATGTATATGGTACCGGCAGAGTATGAAAATCCGGCATTACCTAGGTTATGTAAATAATGCCTGATGGTATCAGGCAAACTATATAATAATGGACATTTTATACATTACCTAGGTATTACATGTTATGCCGGGGTCACATGTTAGCAAAGTATATAATACATATAAGTTGCATATTATAAGTAACAATAAAAAAGTCAAGCATAGTGCATAGGTACTTGTGCTTTGTGCACGTTAACTTATTTCCTGTAATCAACAACATATTTCGATTATATACTCATCGAGCTGGCATGAACTAAAGCATTTGAATTGGACAAAGATCTAAATATATTCGAAGATACAAGTAGGGGGTTTACCGTACAAATTGAAGTTTTGATACATAGGTAATTTGGGCTTGAATCTGCATTAACTCTTTTTATGACGTCATAATAATGAAGCAATATTTGATTAATTTTAAAATGATGAGTCTCATTGTGATAGTAGCGTATCATCACTTGAAATTATGCATCAAGTATAAGTAAATGTTTATTTCCTTTGGTGTATTAGAAAAATAAGACAAAGGAACCAGATAATTGAAATATTATTTGGGGGTACGATTGCGTTTAACACAACTCCCCACCCCTGTTTATCTGGAACTTACGCAATATATTTATTTTTACCATTTATTGAAAAAGTATTTTCCCAACATTTTTTCTCTTTGGTTTCTAGTTCCTGTATATCTGTAGTGCCAGAGCATGAGCCACTTCAGGTTGACATAAAAAAACGCTTCTACCATGAATTGTCTCAAGTAAAAGGCAACGTTGCTAAAAATAGTGTTTCTCTTTCTAAAACTAAATATCAAATGTTAATTGATGAAGTAAAAAACAGTGAAGGCAATGATTAACAAAACACCAAGATTGGCTTCTTAAACATTATGTCCTAATGATAGCAGATAATAAAACCAAATTAATTTATTCTTAGAAGGGAAATTCGAGTAATATTCAATTTTATATCTTAGACTCTGAAATATTTGTCATGGTGGAAGAGATAGAATGTTGATAGAACTTGCTCAAAAATATGAAAACATTACACGTTATGACGTTGAAAATATTAAGAAGGTCATCAATACTAAAATGGAATTTAAAAAAACCTGGAGATGCAAGCACAAAAAATTATAAGAGTGTCTGACAAAAAAAAAAGGTCCCCCTGTGCATTTGAATGCAGCAGTACGAGTTCCAATACCTAACATATACAAAGGGCGGGGTGAATCGTGTAACCTATTAGCTGTTATTATGAAAGTGACGGAAGATGGATTTTAAAAGCTTAAAACTACAGAAGAAGTCTTTAAACAACTGTATTCCCAATCACAATTCACTGAATACATAAACAATTGGGTGGTTATAATTGGAGATCTCCCTGTCAGTGAAAACCCCCTTCAATCAGGAGCTATTTCTCAATCTACAAGAAGCTGCCAAGGATTTTTCAAGTATACATACAATACAAAATGCCAAAATAATAAGCGCCTTTGCGTAAAAAAGGAAGTTAAATGCAATTCAAAATTTCATTCTAGTCTTTCCTACTGCAATAAGTAATATGTATGGTATAAGTAAGTTTCTCCGAATGTAACAAGATTTTTTAATCGAAAGATGTATGTGTGTATAACATTAGAGTGTCAAAAGAGTTTTTTTTTTTTGAATAATATAATAACTAGTACCATTCCAGCTTTTCCATTTTCAGTCTGAGTTTTTTTTTCTGAAAATAATATACATTTTTAAGGTTTATTTTTCAAATGCCTCATACATAATAATAAAGTTTTCTAATCCCATCTTGTCAACATTTAATACTTTCCCTAAACAGTTAGTGGGCATTATATATAATACCTAGATATAACATAGAATAACAAGAAAAGTATTAAAACATTCATTTATTAAATAGTTTGCCTGTCACTATCAGGGATTATATAGGTTATTTAGGTATTCTATAAAATGCCTAATTATACATATTGCCGGTAACATATATATTTATGGATGAAAGTCAACATAAATTAGTAAAATTTGGATTGTACTGAATAGAGCCATGCAGAAAAGAAGTTTTGTTGTAAAAAGTGCGCCCAAAAGAGCCCCGCTGAAAAGAATCACGTTGTAAGGAATGACCGCCAATGCTCACATGCCAGTCCAACTCGACAATTTCCATTACTTTATGGACATTTTCATCGTCAACATCCATATTACCAGAGCGGAATCGTTGAAACTATCACTTTTCTGTTGCATTCGATACTGTATTAGGTCCATAAACAGCACAATTTTTTCCCCCATTTGTATTTGGTCTGAAAACACTTTAGTTTTAATAAATCTTTATTTGTGTCTATTTCTTGGTGGTAATTCATTTTATTTTCTATAACAAATTATATAGATTGAACAATAAAATGCACCATCTAAAAAGCTTCAAGTTTTATAAGCTACCTATAACATGGTTATTGTCACTCTAAAGATTAAATATTGAGTTATTTTTTGCTCAAAATTGTCAATTTTTAAACTTTTGTACCATTGAAAAACTTTAAAAAGTTTTGTGCCAAACATTGTTTTACAGGTCTCAATTATAATATAGAAACTATTGCATATTTTATTTCAATAATACTATGCAACAACATTTTCGCATGCTTCGAAAACTCACATTTATTTTAGTTATTTAAAACATAGAACACAAAAAGGAAAAAGTAAATTTGACCTGTGAAGCCCATTTTTAAAAATCATGGTGTTTTTTTTTTTTGTATAATTTCGATTTAGAGCCATATTTTGAAATGGAATAACTATATAAATGCAAATTTATGGTAATAGAAATTAATGACAAATATTTCAGAATTTATAAAATACATTGTGTATTAGGTTATATTGAGTAAAGTTTCAGTAAAATGTGTCTTATTATACAAAATAAAGAAAAATGAAGGACTAAATATAGAAAAATAATTTTTTTTTATTGTTTTATGTTTTACCTAAAACTATAGAATTAACCTAATACAGGTTTTTCCAATAAGAGGTGTTATTTTGATATTCAAAGAAGAATTGCTTTGTATGAGCTACACTTACATGACCGTATCCTTTTTATGAAATTTTCCATCACCAAATTGCAAAGTGGCTGTTGTATCCTTAATAGCTTCTCGAAAATATTTATTGTTAAAAAGCCTCTCCATGCTCAACGTGTAACTGCTTGGTGTAGTTTAAGGTCCGGCAGGGTCTTGGACATTACTTTTTCGAAAATAAGGGTGGATCAACGGTTACAGTGAATGGATTTCGCTATCGAGACATGATTAATGATTTTTTATGGCCGGAATGGGATAGTATTGATATGGACAACGTTTACTTTTAACAAGATGGCACAACGTGCTGCACAAGCAACCAAACCATCGTTCTTTTACGAGATAAGTTTCCTGTTATCTCTCCAAGAGGTATTGCAATTGACCACTTAGATCCTGTAATTTGACAGCTTGCGACTTCTTCCTTTGGGGCCTCGTGAAAGATAAGGTCTATTCAAGTCTATAATCGACGCAGGGCGTCGATTTAAGACCTCAAAAATTGAATTCGAGAAGCTATTGAGGGGATACAACAGCCACTTTGCGATTTGGTGATGGATAATTTCATAAAATGGATACGGTCCTGTAAGAGTAGCTGTGGCGACCATTTTGCTGATATTGTTTTCCATTATTAATGGCATACCTTTCTCTTTACATTGAAATAAACATACAATCATTTATCTAAAAAAAATGCAATTTTTCAAAATAACAACTTTTATTGGAAAACCCTGTATTAAAACTAAAAAAAAATGTTGTAAAAAAATCGATTTTTATTGATTTTTTAAGTTTAACTTCAAATTTTCTTTTAGAATATTTAATAAATAAGCAATGCAATGTTGTGTAAAGATGTTTCGCAATTAAATATATTGAAGCCGATTATTTGACTAATTGTCATAAGTAATGAATATTTTAACGGCAGGAAGATTAACCCCAATTTAAATATTTTTATATTCAATTAGTATTTAGTGATTAAATGTAAGTTATCTAATCGACTTATATATATTTAATTTCTGAATTTTTGATGCCTCAAAAATCTTCATTATTTCTTACAAATAGTCAAATAATTGACTAATTAATATAAACAAATATAATCGATTTGAACCAAACATTACATTAGAGTGTTGGTACAAATAAAGTTGACCAAATTCAAAATTATCATTGATCACGTGATGTGTTTAGGTGTTGGTAATTACATACTATTTTTTTTTCTCTGCCATCAAAAACCGTTATCCTCCATCATGCCAAAGTTCCAGTGTTCCGGAAGTATTTCAAAATAAGGACAAATTAGAACATATGATCAAGAGGAAAGATACATAAATTTAATTGTTACAAATAACTCAAAATGAACATTGACTAAAAACTTTCAAAAATATAAATTAATTAATTAATTTATTGAGTATTCAAAGATTTAAAAACTATATATATTTATGCCCATTTGTATCTTGTTCTTGAAAAAATTTAATTATATTAATAGCTGAATAAATAGAAAATCCATAATTACTTATCTATGTTTGTATGCATCCATAGTTACTCCATGAGTTTTAACCTACAAAACCGACAAAAAAATTACAAACAAATTAAAAAAAAATTATAAAATAAGTTTTTCTTTTTCTATGCCTTAATAGTAATAAGATTTTTTCCATTTTTTAAAAAATTTGACCTTATTTTGAAGTACTTCCGGAACGCTGGATCAGATGGAGCATAACGGTTTTGATAGCACAGGAAAAAACATTAGGAGGTCATTATCAATACTTAAACACATCTTACGACCCATCATAAATTAGAATTTGGTCAACTTTAAAAAATAGCGAGCACTCTACTTTACATGTATTTAGCGAAACAAATATAAGATAAAATATCTATTTCATAGTCCATCAACGTACATGAATAATTTTGGTATATTCTCAGAAAGTTTAATATACCTAAGGCACTTAAGTGTCCCCATATATACTCTTATTAACTTTCATCACGAATAAATATTGCTCATTAAGATCAACGAGTTTAAAAAGAAATTATAAGCAATTTAATCGAAAGACAAGACCTATTAAATTATCCTAAGAACCTTAAAATAACTATTGAGTTCGAACCAGATAAAATTCGAATTTGTTATCAGAGGCGTCCGTAGGTGGTTAGCAGGAAGGGTTATACCCCCTCAAAAAATAAAAGAATATGTTCTTTTTACTAGAATTTTTTGGGTCGGGATGAAAAAAAATTATCCAAAAATAGGAGTAAAAATTTAATATTTTGTTTTTTCCCTAAAAGTTTAATTTTTTGTGGATAGCTGTGAATTTTTTCCCAAAAAAATAAATTTTTCTGAATAGTTATATATTTGTAATTTTTTACCGACAAATTTAATATTTGAAATTTTGAAAATTGAAAATCCTGGGGACACCCATAGTTATGGATGAACGAACGAGCATAATATCAGATTAGGCAATTGTGCAGGGATTTCAAGTTTGTTATAAACCAATTCCATTTAGCTTTACAGTTTTCCTGACTTATATATCTAATTTTCTCATGCTTTCCTACAAGCCGACCTTTGAGTACTTCCTCGAATCATTTCCGTGATTTGCTTTACTAAATCCAACCTTTTCTTATGTCATATCCTAGCACATAACGAAGTGGAAATCACTGTTCTTGCTTAATCTAACAATTATTTACGGATAACTAAGTGATAAGTGCTTCTTCGATTCGAATGGTCTCTTATTGAAACTCATGAGTTATGAAATAAGTGAGATGATTACTTAAATTAAATAAACAAATGCTATTTTTCCACCGGGTGAGCTTTACTCAAGGTGAAATTTCCGTGAGCGAGTAATCCTATGGCAAACTTTCCTAAGGTGAATTTCCTATATACAATTTAATATCAACTTCTGTTTATTGTAATTAATATGTAATGGTATTAATAGATATACAATACTTACAACATGTAATATGTATATATCTACATGCATAGAGCTTCTTCAATTCATCTACAACATCAACGACTAAATATCAATAAAAAGATGATCCACCAACAAAGTTGATGACAATATCTATTTGTCATCCCCTAACGATGTCTGTTATTTACATATGAACAATGTACATATAAAAATATAATATCGATTCATCAGACAATATTCTCACTTTGTATTGGATCAGAGAGCAGATTGATTAATATATCAGGATATTTATTATAACAGTGTGTTTTTTAATTAGCAGGGTTCATCGGTAACAAAAGTTTGACGTCTGGAATCGGATCGGAAAATACGTCTAATGGAAGAGTTTTTGCAAAATGACGTTATCATAAGTCTACATGGGGATGGAATTCGTGAGACCTGGAATAATCACACAGAGTTTCAATTCCCAATTGAGTAGAATATAAAAGAAGGGATTGGTTGAAAAAAAGAAAAATAATAGTGAACCTAATTTCCCATTCAATTTTCCAAGGGGGAAGGAAACATAAACAAGCTCAGCTGAATGCATGATTATTCCATGTCTCTAAAAGTCCATAATCTGGGCTATTTGAGAGTTATTAAAAATATTGTTGGATCTGTTCATTTTTCTAATTGGTCCAAGTTTTTTCTCCCATTCAACAGATTAGTCGGTCCTTGAATGATGGTCCTAGCAAAGCTATAACCCAAGTGAGGAAACGAAGTGACAATATTTGAACAAAGTAGTTGTTGTTGCCACATTTTTTGTCTGCTAGGAGTGTTGTATATCCTTACATAATTAACTATGCAGTTACACTAATTCACCCTTTTAACTTCATTTACAAGGTAAGTTCTGAGAAGGGAAGAAAATTTTGCTTACGGCATAAGGAGAAAAGACTAAAATTGATTAAGTCACGTCATCTGTGGTATCATACAAAACACCATTTTTTTTTGTGCATGAAAATGTATCACTACGAGCATGTATCTCCTCATAGGTGTGTTATCTTGATTTTTTCTAATATCTTATGTCATAGGATTTTAAAAAAAAACGTGAAGGAAAGAAATGAATGATTGCCAGATCATATAATATTAATGTATGTCTTTATTATGATTAGAGATGTCTACTGTCAAAGTCAGACCGTTGGATATGACGATCAAGCTGTTGGCTGTAAAACATATTATTTAAAAATAACCTTCTGTATTTTTCTTATTGTCAACTATTAATTATTATGCCTGTACTTACTATTTAGATATAATCATAGATAAATTAATATTATTATTTATCTATGGATATTATATAGAACAAATATTGAATTGAACTCCTTGATGACCTCAAAAAGAATAAGTGAAACATCTCAGAGGTTGGACAGCTGTGAATCAATTGTTAGGGGGCACTGCAGTAGACTAGGGATTATAGGCTTTAAGAGGGATCACTCTACACTAATAAATCAGTAGTTGTGGTAAATACAGCACTTTCTGTGCCTTGACAGTTGAAAATTCAGAACACCTCCTTTCCTTATGTCCGTCCGTGTGTCAATTTATAAACATAGTGGAGGAGATAGTATAGAAAAAATGGAACAGCAGAATCACAAATGGTGATTGGCTAGTGTCAACGGCGTCCTGTCATCCAGAAAAATTCAAAATTGAAGCCTTGATAGCAAAAATACAGTCAGCCATGTACACAGAAAGGACCAATAAAAAGGCAATACCTCAAGGGATGGAGATGATGTTTAAAAGGTCAATATCAATGATGAACTGTTTTGATGTGAATGGGATGCTGGTTAAATATATATAAAGAAGTAGAGTGTTGGAATTTGTGTATTGAACTATTTTTTTTTTTTTTTTGGTAATAGTTTTTTAAATAGTGATTCTATAAGTATTTTATTAGTTGAAGTATTGTTGGATGATTTTAATAGAAGAATGTATATTTTACTTAAATACTTAAAAGTAAATTAATATAAAAATACAATTCTTATGTAATTTTAATAAATTAATCATTGAGTTAGCTACTTTAAATCATACAAGAGACAACACATGAAAATGAAGGAAAACAGCTGAAAGTAAATACACTGTATCTGTAGTTATTTGAAAAAGCTTGACATGGCTATTCATGAAACTTTAACAGCTGAAATGAAATAGCAATACAAAAATCGGTAAAGATCGGTCTTAGGACTGACAAAATCAATTAGGACCACACGGGGAGAACTATAGTCTTTTTAGACCAATCCAGCACTAATTAAATCCAAGAAGAATAATACTTGAATGAAGCATTAATTAATGATTATTGACAAACTATAATCGTATATGAAAGCTACAATTTTACTAATTATTAACTCTACCAACGAAGTTGAACAGATATTTTGTTTTTATTTTTGTTTCTTTATAACTTTTGTATGAAGCGTAGATATGTTAACATTAAGACACCCTTAAATTTTGAGATGTAAAGGTCAAAGTCGCCCTTAACAAGGCATAATCGGCCATAACTTTGGAAGAAATTGAGATACATTATTGCAACTAGTGTCACACTGTAGGTACAATAAAGGCACTAAATATTTATTTTTATCAAAATACGGCCAAGGGCACACAAAAGGTCAAAAATATTCAACATTGCCAACTTTTGACTATTACCATACAGCCAAAATGAATGTTATTGGTAGCGGAAATGATTTATGGTAGAGGTTTGCACTCTACCGAGCGCCCATTTTAGTTATGCAATAGTTTGTTTGACTAATAAGCCCAGTTATTGTAAAGCTTTTTGAATTACGCATCCACTTTTTATTAGTATTTAAAAATATACATTAATTTACAAAACATATATTCACTACTTCCTTCCCCACTAAGAATTGTGTCACGTGGTTCAACGTTCCACAGTTATATTATCCCTGTTCTAGCCAATTTTACTATTATTCTTTTAATATGTCAATAGCTGGTTTAAATTGTACTGAGTAGTCACTGATTTTTTGCTGCAAGGATTTTTGAAAAAATAAACTCATTCCTCAAAAAAAAAAAAAAAAAAAAAAAAAAAAAAACACCACCCACTGTACCTTATTAATAGACTAATTCGTTCTTAAGCTTTTCCATTTGAAGAGTGTAAATTTAAAATCTACTAACTATGTAAATCAATTATAGAAACAGTTTATACAATATATATAAATAATATTAGTATTCGATATCAAGTATGAAATATTTGTACTCATATTATTTTTTAAAGTATGCATATCGGTCGGGATCTAATATAAATATTTATTCTTCATTTCAATCATAGGTATATGTTACGTATATCGTTGAAAGGAGAAAGAGAGAGTAATAATATGTTGGTAAATTGGGAAAAGAGAAGGTGAATCACATAAACTAGGGCACTTGAAGAAGTTTATCCATCAATTGAAATTTATATCTGTTATAGATATATACTTGAATAAAGAATTCTTCTCTTCATATTTAGAAATACTACTTTAAAAATACTTTAACTCCTTATTTTTTTTTGTAATCAATAAAATGTAAACTCATGAACCTATGTTCTTAATTGTATGTATTGCATATTCTATATTACAGTATTTGGTCCGCTAACAGAGACTCAGACTAACAAAGTGATTTTTTTCAAAAACGAGGCTAGACTATTTTGATCAAAATAGTAAATGAATTTAAAAAATAACCCGTTATTTCTACAATTAATGACTTTATGAATGAGTATATCGCGTTGTGTAAGTGCAATTGGCTTCCCCTAGATGGCATTAGAAAGATAAGATTCCATTATAAAAAAATTAGTAAACGGTTTGAGTTTGTCTGACTCTGTATTGTTTGAGCGTGCGTCAAAGATTGACATCAATAAAGAGGAAATACCCCATATTTTACAGATTTTTCCACGATAATGGCGAAAACGCAAGAGAGGCGGCTGAAAATGTGAATAGTGTTTATGGTTCTGTTACAGTAGAAGTCAATAACATGCAATTTTGATTTCGTCGATTCTTTTTCGGGGATTTTGATGTCAAAGATCAAAAGCCAATTGTCAAAAATGTGGATAAAAGAATGGAAATCGTCAAGTATAGTAAGCACTGTTTTGATTGCCAAGGAGATAAACATTAATGGATTTTTTTTATGAATCAACCAAATTCATCAAAAATATTGGATTTCTTTTTACTTCACCTTAAATAAATTAGGGAAATATTGGGGCGTTCAGGATTATCGGGTTGTCCGTAGAAATCTGATTACTTACAAATTGAATAATTAATGAAGGTTGAGCAATTGAAATTAGTTATTATTTTGATACATTAAAGCATGAACAATTATTTGCAAAATAAAATAAACCTGAGCTCTTTAGCTTACGTACAAGTCGATAAAATGACACTTGAATGGAATCGATGAATTTCCATTCACGCATTCGAAACAGTCTCTAGGACCATTGTCTACGGCGTCATCAAGTCCGAAACGTAAGAGAGGAGGAAGGGGTCTGTCAAAAAGGCCAGCTAGATCCGGAAGAGTTAAAAAAAAACAGCACATGCCAATCCCCACATGTCCATGACGGCCCATGCAAGAGATTTTGGGATTTCACACCAGATTGTACAGAGAGCTATCAAAAAAGTGGGTGGAAAGAGTTTAGTGAGGATAGAGAGTCTACTTTTGATACCAGAAATTTAAAAAAAAAAAAAAAAAAAAAAAAAAATCTCTTCCCTTCCAAGAATCTTTTTTTTTTGAATATTTTGGCCCCCTACACCCCTGACGCCAACCACTTCGACTTTAGGCTGGATGTCAAGGAAAAGGCCTGCACTATCCATCATATTAACATCGAGGCCCTCAAAGCCATTATCAACCAGCACTGAGACGCTATGACAGAAGACTACATCTGAAGTAGATTCCAGGTTTCCGCCGTTACCTGGAAGCCATCATTGTCACTAATGGGTAGCTACATTAATTGTCGAGAGAGCTCAGATCCACATGTATTTATGGTATTAATTTTGTTGAAATTCTATTGTTAATTAATAAATTATATCTTGTTGAAGTTTGAAATTCAATGTGTTCAAATTTTAATGTACCACATGATAGAGTGTCATTCACTTTAACTTCCTTACGTTAAGAGTATTACATGTAGAGATCTCGTTACTGAAGTCAGAAAAATTGCAACTGGGATTTGTTAAGAGAAATATAAAAAATTGTGGTGTAACCCAGCCCAACTAAAATGGGCAATCCGTAGAGTGCAAACCTCCAACTTATGGTAATTTTTCTTTCATTGAATTTTTGTCTTTATGAAATATTTTTATTAAACCTACATAAGGACACCTAAAATGTTTTAAAGTAATGGTCGATAATTTATCTAAAACGTTTTGGTTTACCATGCCCCTCAATATTTAATGGCCTTCTACGCTCTACAGTAACCATATTTAATCTTTGTACCAAGTTAGATCAAAATAGATATGATACTTTTACTGTAATCTTGGTTACCAACATACAAACGCCTACAAAAGCCTAAATTCCTTCATGGAACGTTATAGGGCAATATTAAACCTGTTAGAAGTTTTTTTGCGCGTCAAAGATGGGCACCATCAAAGAGAAAATACGCCATATTCTATTGTACGGTTTTTTTATAAAGACAAAAACTTTTTCCAAAAGTGCCGAAAATGTGAATTTTATTTATGATCCTGATTTTGGTTTCGGGTGTTTTGAAGTCCAAGAGCTGTGGAAGGCTACTTGTCCAAAACTTGTATAAAATAATGGAAATCGTCGAGTTGGACCGTCATGTAAGCATTGCTTTGATTACGTTTGAGATAAACATTAATGAAAAAAAATCCATTAGAAATGATGGAGTTCTTTTAGCTATAATGAATGCAATATTCGTCAATATTTAATCTGTTGAAAAGTATTAACACATTTTCCAATACAAATAATTATTTTTGAGATATTTGCAATTTTTTAATGGGACTCTCATTCAGAGCCACCATGTACTTGAAGAAATTTCATATTGTCTTGATCTTTGTTTTAGGTTGGTGTTGTGTTGATGGACCACATATGTATTTAAATGAGAAATAATAAATGAATGATTCATAAGTCCATTTAACCTTTCCATGTATGTATGTAATCCAAGGAAAGAATATAATTATTATGAATATTATGTAAATAGTATGTAGATACATATAATATTGGAGAAAGATGGACTCCCATAAATGAAGAGAAAAGCGAGAGAAAAGAGGTAAACGACTAGATAAACACCCTGCCATAGATCAATAATTTGTATTAATGTATATTCCTTTTTCCACTTATAACTTTTTCTATTTCTGTAGTGTATATATTATGAATTTTATATTCATACAGGGTTGGTCAGAAAAACAGGGATTTCAGTATTTTTTTTGTTTTCAACAATAACAAAAAAAAATTGCAAAACTTGCAAACCAGGCCTTTGGAAGCTTACGGCCTTTACACGTCACCATCAGGCCTTGCAGGAGTTGATGAGAAACTCCTAAGACAAGTCCCACGCAGACACTCAGTGAGTCTTCATTTGAGTGTGGAGTTTCCTTGGTTTCCCTCTCCAAAGTGCCCCTCTCAGCAAAGCTTAGTGAGTTCATCTATTGAGGAAGGGGCCAGATCACTTAATCATAACCCTCGTTATCTCAACTTCAGGATCTAGGATATCTGATCTTTTGTCTTCTTGCTCACTCGTGATGACGAAATGTTTATTATAATTTTTTCATGCACAAAGGATGATTGAATAGTATATCAAAAAATAATCATAAAATCTATATATGTATTGATGAGAAAACTATCATTTTACTACCCAACCCTGTATATTTATTACATCTTAGATATAAATAGAAATTTGTAAATTAAATGCTCACTAATTAACATAAGAAGAAAGTTGCACAAACGCTTATGTCTATTTTTGCTCAGCATTCTAAGAAGTAATTGGAAATCCAATCGCCTTTAGATGATAAATTATAAAATACAATTTTTTTTTGTAAATAGCAGTAGATTTACAAAAAAATAATTTTTAATTTTTTTCCAAAATACATTATTTTTCAAACTTTTTTTTTTAATCTTTAATTTTTCAATTTAAAAAAAAAAAAAGAAATCCAAAAACCAAGATACCCACAAGATATAATTCTGGGGAGACCCCTAGTTATTTATTTATGTAATCAATCAAACTAAAGAATTATTTTTTTAGTATTTCATAACAAGTTTAAAGGGACATGTCAATTTAAAACACATAATAATATATGAACACTATTTAGTGCTCTAATCAAAAATACAATGCAATTAGATTTCTATGAAGTATACTAATTTTCTGCTTAAACAAATGGCATTTTTATATATAGATACATGTACAAATATGTAAAATGGGCAATAATTTAGATTGTCAAGAAAAAATAAAACATTTTTGAAAGTGTTTATATACATATTATTTTTAAAATAAAACAAATGAGAATTGTAAGATGGGGGTTCACTTAATTTAGTATTCATATTTGATATATTTCTGTATAATACATATGCGGTGCGTCAACATAAAGACAATCTTGAAGAATAATTAAGAATATCGAGAATACCTCAAAATACTTTTTTACTTCATAAATACATACAATCCAATATTTCATGGACATACAGGGTAGGGCAGTAAAACATGGACACTAGAGATATATTTAGAAAAACATAAATAATTTCATATTTTCAACAATAGGAAAAAAACTGCTAACAAAACATGTAGATAAGGTTTTTGCAAAAATGTTTTCAGTCAATAATGCCACCTTCATTATCAATCACAGTCTTTACACATCGCCTGACATCCTGGAGAGATATTTTTCAAATCTTAGCCAACATAGAAACCAGACTCTTAGAACACTTAAGAATGTACGTAATCTTCATCACATAAACACTAGCATCTAGGATATCTGAGATGCGCTGCCTTTTTAATTGTTGTTCGATCATGATGATGAATGACTAAATTATTAGTTTTGTTACGGCAGAAACAGAATATCAAAGAATAATTACTAACCCTTTTTATAGTAGTGAGAAATTAAATATCAATTAACAGTCCACGTCTTGCTGCCCTACACTATATATGAGATATTTATTTGTTTTGTATTCAAATTTGTGGGATGAGCTAAAATGCCCAAGAGTTTGAGCTATAATTAAGAACCTTTATTTGATTTATGAGACTTAATTTGGTCCCTATATGGCCCCTTTCAGATAAATTCAATACATTCCTCATTATTTATGGTGACGATCAAAGATGTCACTCTCTGAGATGTATCCCAAGAGTTTGGGATATTGACGTTTTGTTATGAAAATGAATATATATATGAAAAAGTATAGGAAAATGTCGAATCTTGAGATTTGATGCATGTAACAACAATTAATTACTTTCGTTTGTTTATATTAATTATAAATTAAGCTTTGTTTATCTAAAGAGTTAAAAGTTTACTACTCGTTTAGTCGTGTTCAACTCGCTCATACTTCTTTCCTGTTTCGTCTCATTTTAACTCTGTCTAAACAATATATAACACTGGATTATGTTCCGACTGTCAGCCTTATATAGCCTTAACAACGAAACTTGAACAGTTTCAACGAGGCTTAAAATACATAAAAAATGATTATATACACTTATTAGTAGATATTATTGTAGGAGAAGAAGAATATTTAAAATAACAGATTCAAGGTGAGTGTCAAATTGTGTTGATATTCTGTAAACTATTATTATTTTCTTAGGATTGATATTTGGAAGTTTTAAGGTCACGGAAATCTAAAGATATTATAAAATTCAGAGTGACATCCCTGGTAACGATCAATTTGAGCCACTACAAGTGCATTTTGCATACAAGTTTTAATAAAAATACTCTATGGATAGAAATTAAGGATATTTCGTATAAGAAAACAAATGTAATTCCATCTCAATTTTGAGAAAATTCATTCTACCTTCCTTTTATGTTGACGGGCCACATATATATTCATTTCGTTCAATATCCTTACAAATTTAATAAGTTCAATTAGTGAATGTAATTATCATACATTACCTAAGTAGCTCCATAATAAAGGAAATCATCATTTTTACACAATATAAAATATATATTAAATATTTAAATATGCGCATACTAATTAGATACAGTTTTCAAGTATTTTTACGTACTTGTACCAGAAAAAATAAAAGAAAAAGTTGCATTTTTGATTAGGTTTTTCGATATTTTGGATTAAAACCCCATGATTTCTTTTTGGTTGTTTTTCATCAGAAATATATAATGCTTTATATTGAAATAGTTTTTATTGAATAAATATACGATTTATATAAAATATTGAAAAAATAAAAGCTGTTTTTTTGTTGTTTTTATATTCAAAAATATCAAGCTGAATTTTTTAAATCAGATCTGATTAGTTTGATCACTTTGTGGTCAGAAATAGCTGTTGAAACTGTCTTATTCCAACGTTATACAAGCTTTCTTTTTGAATATACAGTTTTGAATTGAATGTATGTATATGCAAGAAAAACTGAAAAATCAACTGCATAGTACAGGTGACATCTTAAACTGGGTACTATTTTGAAACAATTCTAATTTGAAATCTGGATTTCGTTGCTTAGTGCACGAAGGAGCTTATAACAGGTGATCGTTACACAAGATTTTGGTACTATTGTGTACATATTAGAAGGTTTTTTTATAAACCATTAATTGCTTCATTGAGTTTTCGGATAGAGATTAAAAATAAATAATGTATATACTTATAACATATATATACATACAATTCATAATTCCAAATTCAGGTGGATTGAAATACAAAGTTATTATGGTTGTAGCGAAGGGAACCCCTCCTTCCCCCTTCTCCCTTTGTTCCTAGCTGTATGCAGATTTAATCCCTTTTGAAAACATCTGTCATCTCCTGGATGAATAAAGAACTGAAAAGAAAAAGAAACCATTCCTTCCTGTTCTTTAAAATAAATACATAGTAAAAAGGGAAATACAATAAATAAATTGGAAAATGAAAAATCAACAAATTCATATGTTTTTTTATGCATTAATTCAAAAATAATATCGTTAAAATAAAGTTTTTTTTGTCTCTTATATTCATTTAATTTATATCATATATAATATTGTCATAGAGAGAAGAATTTATTTTTTTAAAAGGGAATTCCAGACGACCGTTTCTTTCTCTTATACATATTTATATAATGGAATATCGATCCACAGGCGTGCGTTTCCCCCTACTAGGTACATTATAGATGGAAAAGGAAGAACTTCTCCTGTGTCTCACCAAAGAGAAAAATGCCGGTCCGCCGTTGAATGCTTTCATTCCAGGGACTAATACCATTTCCCCCTTTTTTCTCTCCTTCTTTTTTCATTTTAGTTAAAAGCTCAGGAACCATCGAGATCATCGGTTTAGTTTTCTTATTTTGATTTATTAAAAAAAAAGAATTTACCAAAAAAAAAAAATATTATTTTGACCCAAAAAAAAAAAAAAATAGTACTTTGATCATATTTGTCTCTTGGTGTATGTTTTTAGAAAGTTAATGAAGGAAAACTGGACAGTATATATATATTTAAACAGCAAGTAAGTTTACAAATAATTTTTAATAAAAAAAGTATATGCATTGTAAAAGTACTCTATTTGGTTATCAAATTCTTTTTGGTTTTTTCATCTTGCATAAATATTGAAAATGATGGATTGAATGGCTCCAACAACGGAGAGTTTATATACTTACATGTTTTACTCCGTTGGAAGAAGGTTATTTTAAATTATTTATTCCCCCCTCCGGTTTTTTTCTTTTCTTTTCTTTTTATCCAATGGTTGTTATATTATTGGTCTCAACATCGGAATAAAACGGCAAAAAAAAAAAAAAAATGAAAGCAAAATTACCGGCTTCTTCTTCTTTATTTTACAAACAAAAAAATCAGTAATGAAAAGAAAAAGCATGCCGGCTTTCCATTACCGGTTACGTCATTTTTCGTGTGCTTTCTCTTTATAAATATACAACCATACCAAATAAAATAATTTTCCTCCACTTTCTTTCTTTTTGAGGATGCTCGGAAGGATGCTCTGAGTGAACAGGGAGAAGAGAGAGAGAGAATCCAAATCATAGAATAACCATCGCAAATTTCTCTTCTCTTTTTATTTTTGAAGAATAACAATTCAACGCAGCAGCCAAAAGGTAGAACCAAAAAAATAAATACAAATAAAGAAAATTTAACCATCACTCGAGTTTCAACTCATCATCTGTGAGGTTCCCTTACTTCAACAACTTGAGCTATATATTCATACATATATATAACCATACTTCATCCATCAATGTATCATATACACTTCAGTTCTTCAAGAAAAATTAGACTACAAAATTATTCTTTTGAAGAAAAGGACTTTCCTCTCTTCTAATATAACAAAGAAATTTAAAAGGAAAGAAGTAACAATATATACACAGTATTAAAGTCGGGATACAAGAACAATACAAAAGAAAAAAAGACTGGACCAACTACAAATGAAAACGAATCCACAGCCCTCTTCAATGAATGACGATACGAGTAATAGCAATCATCAATCACCTTAAAGTTGTCCTCAAACGCTCGGAATTCACAGCAGGCTTTTTATGTTGAGTTTTCAAAAAAAAAAATATTAATAAATTGAACGGCATAAGGCACGCGGTGAATGCCAAGCGAATTTGGACATTTGCATCATGCTTTGCTTACGGAGTCCCTAGTACATGTTGTTTGTTTCTTTGTCTGTCTGTCTTCAATTATATTCATTTTAAAACTTGATAGTATGAAATACACATTCCGTTGATTTTAAAAACACGTCTTTTTTTTTCATTCCTCAAATTGTTTGTAGAGTGAATCAATCAGTTTTCATATATATTTTATTTGTTGTACAACCGTAAAAAGAAGTCTACATACATTTGTTCAACTTTTTTCTTTTCTTTTGGAGAGAAGAAAGGACATGGAAGTGTTATTTGGAACAAGAAGGAGAAGGAAGGAAAAACTTGAATGGGGGGGAAATCGATAAAATTCCCCTTCTGTGTACGAGTTTGTTTTTCTTCTCTTCCCCCCTCCGCTTTTTACTATTCCTTTTCTTTTTTCAATTTTCTTCTGGAAGAAAAATTGTTTATTGTTCGTTCAGAGCGATAGAAAGAGAAAAACTCTCTCCCAGACTCATGACGAGGACAAAAATAAAGTTTGTTCTGTTCATTCGAAACAAAAAAAAAAAAAAAAAAAAGGGGGGAGAATAAAACCAAAAAATTGTAAAAGCATCATCATCCTCCAATATGAGATGCAAAAATGAACAAGCATTTTTTAAAAAATGCATTAATTTCCCTATACCCATGCATATATCAGCTATAAAAGTATTTTTACTTTTTTTTTAAAGTCATAGTTTTTTTTTACTTTTTTCTTTGATGTTCTTACCGATTAATCTTCTAAGATAAGTTTAATTGGATTTAGTTGTCACATCATAGTTATTTTCTCCTGTATTTTATATATTAACTTATAGATAAATATATATATATATATTTCCATGGGGGATTTATACAAATTTAATTTATACTTAGTTTTTAGAGGGATTGGTAGGATAAATTTTATTAGTGATATAAATCAAATTACAAGTTAATTACATAAAATGTTTATACAACATTTTTTAATTATATGTCCACTCTTATATAAAATGTTTATATATGTTCACTAAAAGCATAAAAATTGGATTCTATTTATGTATAACCATTCAAACATTATGAAAGGCTTTTACAATAATTATCACATAATTTTGTTTGGAAGCAACAGGATAAGGTTTGAATCATTCGTATACTAATAACTATAAGGGATGTCAAAACTCTCTAAATTTTCGTGAGGGTAAATCAAAAAGGAAAGTACATGTGGGCAACTAGGATATATCTGCTTATAAATATTATTATTAAAGCTACAGCGCCCTTGCTTGCTAATACGTTTGAGCTTTCAAAATAACAAGACATAGTTAAACAGAGAAATAATTTATAAGCTATCAAATAATACTTTTTTTATGATTGTATGCTCACGAAGATTGCGACAGTTTTCACATCTCTAATGGTTTTAGAGGTAATATATATATATATCCTTTTTTGTATATTTTGTGCACCAACCTCAGGATATGCATAGGTAAAAATAAAAGCCACCTAAAAAACTATAGAGCATCTTGGTTTAAATAATTGAAGATAAATCAAATGGGTTCAACGTTAACAGCTTCTTTATTTTATTGGATCAAATAAATAAGCCATTAATTTGATGGAATTTTTCCTCACTTAAAATAAACTTTCATCAACTGCTTACGACATTTTTGTAATCAAAGGTGTCTTAAATGGCTTCAAATGACACAACATAATATATTTTAATCTTTTTTGTCCTCTCATTTTTATTTCCATTATATTAGCATTTTATATACTTGATCTAGTAAAAAGAGGCAAATTTGCTTACACTGAACTCATTGGAGACATCTTAGACTCTTTTCAGTCCACGCAGAAATTGTTTTGAGAAAAATACAAAATATTTATACATTTTGGGTTTGCATTCAGAAGAAACCAGTGTTCTGTTTCACCGAAAACGATATTTTTAATGATGTCATTTAGAGTGAAAGAATTTGACAGCTTGTACGATCTGTTTGTACAAGTTATAACTTGTATATACAAATGGTAAGAGTTAATTTTTATATACCAAATGCACTCATTTTATCCTCTCTAATAATAAGATTTCCATTCTTATCAAGAACTGGCTCGGATTAAGCAACTTTCTTTCTAGTGTAAACGCAAACTTTTTGTATCCGAATAAAATAAATGCATCAATGTTTTAAAAACGTTTTCCGATGAACATTACACTTTTGATAAGAAAATCCATTATAATAGTTGTTTTTTTTGGTGGTAGATTAATATTTATACAACAATCAACTCGCTATATTTTGCCCAAATATATAAATCTTAGTATCATGGTATAAAATGTTTCAAAATGACCAATTTTGACAAATATATATGTATAGGTATTCGTTCGTTTGTTTCAGCGGGACCTGAATGTATTTGCAAATTGAGGGGGGATGAAAATATATATTGCTGAGGTCATCAGAGGTGTCCGTAAGATCTGTTTTTTGTGAAGGGGGGCTTGACTGTGAACAAGATTTTTTTTTTTGGTGGGGGCAATTGACAATTTTGACAGAAGTATTTGCATAAATGTCATATTTTACAATTACAAATTTTTAATTTTTAGAGTCATTTTTTTTCGGAAGAGGCAAAATTAGACTCAATTACTGCCTGTTTTTTCAGGGGAAAAAAAATTCAAAATTTTTCCCATTTAACCTTTTTTTAATAGACATATGATGATTTTATATTCAAAGAATAATACAAAATTTCGGAAAAGTGAGTAGAGTCAGTGGCCGTTATATTTCCAGCGCCACTTGTGGGGTTTCCAGCGCTTTCAAATGTAGGTAGAAGGAGAAAAAAATATATTATAATTGAGGAATCATCAAAAGAAGAAGATGGATCTAATAAACATACATTAACTCATCATTGAAATATATTTTTAACCATATTTATATGGTTAAAATAAGGCAGGAAAACTGAAAAAAAGAAGAAGTAAAATATTTATATGTAAATAGATAAATGGAATAAAAGGGACCTGTCATACATCTATGTAGACTAATAATAATAGTGAGAGGACTCATGTTGAAGAAAGGAATAAGAATAAATAAATAAAAAAGTCTTAGATTTGATCATCTAATTTTAATAATATGTAACAACAGCTCTATGTATATTTCGTATAACTGTTATTATTTATTCTTCTTTAGTTGTCCGTTTGTTCTACTCATGCATGTGTATTAGGAAGGCTTCTTTTTAAACTTTTTTCGAATTTCGATTAGGGCTAGTGATGGAAAGCTGTAATATGGGATGTAAAATACCTATGCAGAATTTTATGATGCTACGAAGTCATCTTTAAGTGCTTTATCTGGGTCAAATTATGAAAAAAGACAAAAGCTATTTACTTATTAAATATAGGCTCTAAGAATATATAAAACCAAATGAAAAAAATTAGGACAATTTGATGATGCACGTATAGGGCACATAGCTTCAGAAAAAAAACTTGAAGAATTATAGGTTAGAATAATGTCTAAGATAATTAACGAATCTATTATATATTAATTAATGCTGTATTTTAATATTTATTAATGAAATAAATAACTTTTATCTCCTTTAAATTTTTGAACGAGATCTGCTACCTAAAGATGAAATTATAAGGAAGTTTTTTTTTTTACGATTTTAAAACTTTTTCATCTAGCCGAAATCGAAATTCGAAAAAATATTTAAAACAAACCACCCTAATGTGTATGCTGCTGCTATCATAGTAGTAGCGTTTTGTAGTAAAAGTAGTTGTTAAGCAGATCATATATTATTCTTTCTTTCTCTCTTTCTTCCTTTCTCTTCTACGGAGAGTTTAGATGTAATATTATTATATATACATATAGTTGGGAGAAGGGTATTCTAAATATTATATATAGACGAGACCTGTATGAGTTATAACATGGCACGTTTGAAAATATCCCATGTTCTCTCACATCAAAAAAGATATCAACCATTAAATTTACATCAGAGTTGTAATGCAAGTTATTCTGGGGGGAAAAAAATTCTCAATTTTAGCAACTTTTCTTTGAAATATTGAATAAAAACATTTTTAAGGGTTATTATTTTTCTACTAAGACAGTCAGTTTTTCATTGTTTTTCTGTAACAGCTTGTATGGCTTGGCTATCAGTTGATAAGACTTTATCAAAAATACAAATTGACTCATTGGGGATATAAATTGAAATATTCTAATGTTACTACAAGGGGAACAGTTGCAACAAGTACTGCAATTTTTTTTTGATTTCATTATTTTTTGTTATTATTTAAATGATTACATTTCACATCAAGTATGTTTTTTTTAGCCAGAAAAGAGCATTGAAATTTTTTTTTGAGCCTGAATTTATCTGATCTATTTTACAGCACTATGCCTTTTATAGTAATGCATATTACATATTTTGATTAAAAAATTTCAAAGGAACATCAATTTTAACCTAAAATAACAAAAATAGCCTGTAAATATCATGTATTTTGCCTCAGGACATTTTGTTTTATACCATTTCGCCTTTGTGAACTAGCCTCATGGATATTTCACCTAAATATATAAATACGTGATATTTATAGGTCATTTATCTTATTTTAGGTTAAAATTGATGTTCCTTTGGAATTTTTTAATCAAAATATGTAATGTGTATTACTATAAAACGCATGAAATGGTTTTTTCTTTTGGAAAAAAAAGAATTTTCAAATTTCAAAATTTCAATGCATAATACACCAACAAAATCTCACTATGTAATGAGTTCGAAACAGAGCCAAATTTGGTAATACAATTAGTATGATAAGAAAAGAAAAAATAATGACGGCAACGATTCGAATAGAATAATTGCTAATCACTTCACTGTTAGTAATTATCATTAGACATGATGGATTATTCATACTAGAAAATACTCATGGATTGGCAAACAAACATAATATGAGGTAAAAGCATCATTATTCTAAGAGGAAACAACTATTTAATGCGTTTAATACTTATAAGTATTACATATTTTGACTTAGAAAATTCAAGGGTAACAGCAATTTCAACTAACAATAAATAAAAACGACCTATAAACCTAATTCATTTTCATATTAAGGGGAAAACCTTGAGGAAACATGGCTTCAAGGCAAAATATCTTAAATTGAAATAGTTCAAAATATAGGCAAAAAATTCTGAAGCAAAATAGTTTAGAACAAAATTACCGGGCACCCTATAATACATACCAGCAGGGTGATATGGGCAATATGGACTACCGCCCAGGACAATATTCCTTGAGGTGCATCTTGAGCACTTGCTAAAAATATTACAGGTTTGCAATCATTCCTTCTGATTTTTGTAATGCTGATTTACATTTATTAATAGGTGATAGGTGTTACTGTGTGTGTGCCTTTAATAGATCAGTTATTTTGATTTTTTCTATCAATTTACTATTTTTTTTTTGGTGGGGGGACAAGGGCTGCAGAAATGGAGGTTTGCACAAGTTGTTATATTAGCTAAGATTGTCACTTCATATCATTGATCTATAGCATACATCTGTGATCTAACAATTAATGTGCATTTTTTTTGTAAAAATTTCATAAATCATATTACTTTTTTTACACCTGGTAAGTATGTCGTAATAAAATTTAGCGAGTCTTAGTCAAATCAACTTAGAGACATTAAGCCAAAAATACAAAGTCTTACAACTATCCCGGTCTCCCCTACATATTAATCTATATTATCAAAAGAAAGATAACTGATGATTCCAAGTACAACAAGTACATACATTGAAATAAAATGTATGTAGATTGTAGATAGAATAAATAGATGGGAAACAACCACTCAAGCATATATTTCCAATTTATGTACTATTTTATAGATATGTATAATTAATAAACATGTAGTTACATGATTAGAACATATTATCCTTCCTTTTTATTTTCCTCTCCCTCTGAAATCAAAGTGAATTGTAAAGGAAAATAAACTTTTCATATTTAAATATATATGTATGTATGTGCTCGAAATATTGTATCTACATATTATGTAAAGGTGTACTATTGTCATATCCTACATACTACATAATCTATAAGAGTACATATAATAATTGTATCCTCTACTTACATTATATTTAAAATAGATTATCTCCCTCTAAATGATTCACTTAGAAGGCCCGCCGGGTAAAATCCACATTTAATATTGTCAGAAATGGGATTAGTGAAAGAGTGCGAGGAGAAGGCGAGAGAAAGACAATTGAGATTACTGAATTAAGACCAAGGTTGTGCCCGGATCAGGTAGAGTGGTTCTATCCCTCATGGTTCTTTCTATTAACGGGGTTTGTTCTGGGTTCAGTTTTATCGGTCTTGGTTCGTCTTTATAAAGATTCAGTTTTGGTCTAGTACACATGTTTCAAATAAAGGGGCTCAGCTAAAAATGTATTATTGTAGGGAGGCTTGGGCAAAGTAAATTTTTGGGAACCCCTGGCTTAAGAAATAGCATAGTTATCATATTATGGGGCCCCAACATGGTTATTTGCATACCTGGATCCATACTCTACCCCACCCCTTCCTTTTTTTATTTACACCGTTTGGTGCTTAAAACCACTTTTCTAGATTCATAAGAAGCCCTTAGGTATTTGGAACTTTTGTAGTTATGTAGGAATATTTATCTTAAGGATGACATCGTTGTATATCTGTGTACAAATATGTTTCTTTTGTTGATTTTTCTACAATAATAATGTCCTTTAGTCAAAGAGAATAAAAAACTATTCTTATATTCACTTAACTAAAAGAAAACATATTACATGAAATAAAAATTTATACAGAGTGACAAAAATTCATTTTCACTTTTTTCAACTAGGTATATAACAAAAAGAATTATCTATTAATAAATAATAACAAAACAAAAAATAAGTTATTTAATGCCTGTTTTACTGCCATGTCTCTGATTGTATCATTGCCTTTGATTTACATATTTGTACAAGTTCAGATACGAGTAAAAAGGGTAGTATGAGTTTTGTTATTATCATAATTGATGAGTGCCACAAACTCAAGTTAAAATTTGGTGCATTCTTGTTGTCGATCCTATTCTATATGATATTCAATTGACTAACATTATGATTATTCATTTTCAAACATTCTATGAAAATAATGGAAAAGGATGAAGGAACATTATGTGACAAACTATTTCGTAACCGTATATAAAATTATGTTGAAACGAAATTAAGTACAAGAACTAAAACTAAAAAGCAACATATTGGGGTCGTTTATTTTAGGTTTTGTCTGTTTGAGCGGTTCGGTTTGAATTTGTAGGTTTTGGTTTTAGCGGTTCAAAAACCGAAACCTCTCTCCCAATAAAGATATATTCATAATTAATCTTTATAATAGATAGGCCTGCGTAAAGAATTCCTTACATTTCTTGAGGAAAGTGAGAATGACGTAAATCATTTCTGCTTAATATTTTTTATCTGATATATTTATATGTATATTATTCACATTTTATAATTGATTTAACAACTTTTACGTTCTTTTTAAAATATTTTAATATTCGTACCTAATCTACAAAAAATTAATATTTTCATTATTTACTTTTAATTATTATAATAGTTAAAAAATAGACCTTTTCAGGCGATAATTATGGCCGCTGTTTGAAAGTGTATACGATTAAATAAAAAAATATTAGAAGCTGTTTTATGCAGAGGGAAAAAAAGTTACATATCACATAAGATAAAAGGATATTGTGACGTCATCTGTACCATAAAAAGCAAAAAGATAATAGAACTACCTGAAATCTACTGAAGCGGGTTTTGCTAGTTTGTTTTAAAGCTTTAGGTTTGATATAATAAAGTTTCATTTTCACACCCTTTAGTGTCACGTTTTCAGGGAATATTTTGTGAGAGTTGATTGCTCTTAGAAAGACTTGAATTTTTTTATAGACATTAGACATTATTTACAAAGTGGTACATTAACCTCTTACCAACTTCTGAAAGACTACTTTGAAAATTATTTTTATTTTTCTTATAATACGAAAACATTTTAATAAAATAAAAACATTCTTATCATAAGGAAAGAAAAAAAAATCACCACAAATCCTTTATTGATTTGGATCTAATATTAAAAAGAAAAAAATAGACACATAATGACTGTGAAATATAAAAAGCTTATCGAATTCTTGAGAGGAAGACAATAAATACAAATCCCACTCCGTATATCTAGGGCATATAGCCTGAAATTACTCAACTCTACTCTTAGTCCAACAAGGGGATCCTCATTTAACTCCCGAACAAATACTAAGTTTTACTTTTTGTCTTTTATGTGCATGCGTACCAGTGATTACTTTACACGTAGATGTTCTGTCTTACAGAAGTAAATGATAATGATAACAGCTTTCGAAAATAAAAAACCTGGTCATTTTGGCAACTAAAAACCCTGCTTCGTTTACTGGGATATATTTTATGCACTTTTGGCTATAAGTAAAGTATTTTCGAAAAACAAAATATTAACTTATGCTATAAAATATTTTTCCTATGGTAATTTCCTTCAATATAAAGATGTAACCTTTCTCTACCACAAAAATAATATATTTTTGTAAATTTGAGGATAATAATGTAGAAGCTCTTAAGCAGCGCCGAAAAAGATAGAAAAGAGTAGTACAAAACGTATATATACGGGAAAGTTATCAAAACTTGACTTCAAAAAAGTGTTTTCTTCTTTTTTTAATTATTGTGAAATGAAAAAACGGAGTTTTGAAGCCAGCCATATAAGTACGATTGAATAACAAGTATCATCTCTTTGAAACATTTAAGAACGTTTGGGTATTTAACCAACTGTTTAATTCCCACAAACTATTTTTATTTATTGATACTATATATATATATTAAAGTGTTTCGTTTTTGGAGTGGGTTTTGTTTTTACTTTACAATAGTTGTTGTTTTTTTTTGCTAGAGGAAATATAGCAAACACTTCCAGTAAAATTTTCGATCTCTTATATACTATTATTGGCATGGAACAATATTAAAATTAGCTTCTCTTTGACGTTTTATAGATATGGTCCAAATATTATAATATATTATCTACATAAAAATTAATTAAATCAAAAAACCCAATTGTCAGTGCTGCCACTCGTAGGGAATTTTATCTGTTGTAGGGATAAGTTATATTATTGAAGGAAAAGAATTCCCTACGCTTATCACTACCTAGGGATATTTTATCCCTACTTTTCTTTTATTAAGTACGAATATGAATACCACGCAATCTCGTAGGGTACACATACTTCATAAATCATAATAGAATTATGAGAGGGAAGAGTTTGAATTAAGTGGCTCGGTAGTTTTGGTTTATTCGTGGTTTATATGGATATGTTCGACAGAACATTTGTATAATGGATAATGTATAATAATCCACCCATTGTTTCAATGAATTCATATCTTCTCATTTTAATATCCTAAGAATACGCTTTGATGTTTAGGGATCTCGAACCTTTGAAGCAAGATCTTTGTCTTACTCATTGGCTCTCATCTCCTTTAACGGTGGATCATCAAACGTGGAGATACATTTTAACATAAATTCTCGATATAATAACTCCCAATCTCGTAGATCATCACTTCAAAAATACATCAGTAGGTCAAGGCTTTTTATGAAATCCCCTTATACAGATGAATTATACCCAGGGAGTTTTCTTCCTCTATTTCAAGCTACTTCATTGAAAATTCTGAATGTATTAATCATAAATTCACTTCTATTTTGTATTTTACTCTTTTGAAGGAGGCCTGATTTGTCCTTAATAAGAATAACTAACACTATGATAAGTGGTATCAATTTCATTTAGATGGCGGAATGTTTAATGTAAATATAAGTCATATTAGAGGAAAGAGTTTGAATTGAGTTACTCGGTAGTTCAAGTTTATCCTGATGTAGATGGAATTTTTCTTCGGTAAATTAAAACATAGTTATCTGGATCCACTCATTGTTCTAACTAATTCATTACTTTTCAATTGTATATTCTATATATTCGTCTTCTACCTTAAATTTGATGTACAGGATTTGGAGGAAGATATCAAGGCTCAATCTTTGGATTTCTCTTCTTTAATGGAAACATAATTCATTTTTTATGAATATACAAATTAACATCGAGAATCGTGACTATTGACTTCTAACCAGTCCCAAGAATGAATACATCTGTCACTCCAGAGCTATTTGTATTTCCAATATAGGGAATATCTCCTACCTCTGCTAATTTAAAAAAAAAAAAAATATTATATGACAACTATATCTTAGTTTGGAAAAACTATACCCCAACATTCTACTAGGATGGATGTTCTATCCATCCTCCGTCCTATTGATTCCTGAGACATTCATTCTCAAAGATCACCTTAAAAATTAACTCCTCTCTCTCTCCATCCCTTTCTTTCTAGTTAATTAATGTAGCTGTTTATAATACAATGATCTATAATTATTAATCTTGAAATTTAAATAATTCCAACAGTGTACTTATAATATTCATCCGAGGTATATTACTAGGGTAAATACTCTTAATTCCTTTTTTTTTCTATTCTTCTAGTCAAAATGATAGATGTACTCTAAAATAATTATCTCTTAAATATAAATTTCTTTATTTTGTGTTTCAAATTTATTTATTTTGTTTTGGAAATTTCTGTATCATATTTAAATGTTTATATAAATAAAATATATGTATTTATATATTATATTGTTTAAATCAAATTAACAAAATAATTAATCAAGTATACCTCTGAATTCTTTAAATCAGAGGATTAATGAATTTACTTTTAAATTTCCCTTAGTGTTTTAAAAATTACTACTTGATGACTTGTGGAAGTAGAACAAAAGTTATAAAGAAATAATCCTTTATTCTTTATAAAATAGACAAAAAAAAATAATGGAAGGAATTCTAGAGATAATTTTAACTGGTAGTAAAATTAAAGTAAGTCTTCAGTTTTATTATTTAATGGATGTTACTTGGAAGTGTTTAATTGACAACTTGAACAACAGTTATTTAAATCAATGACACAGGCCGCTAGGACAAAAACTTGCTCTCTTTAAATGATGGCTTCATTTTCACTTAATATTCAAGCAGATGTAGTGGCTTTAGAAGCGTATCTTTGACGTTTACGTGTCTGAATGGAGGTATATTTTGGAAGATTTTCTATGAACAGCAACAGGTAACAACTGACGTTATTGAAGTTTGTTCCCCATTCCCCTGTGGCTGTATCTTGTAATTTCGAAATTTCTTCATTTGTTAATACTCTCACAGACAAATCAACGTACTGAAAAAGGATTGACCAAACCCTTGAATAATCAGAAGGTACTTCGTCGTCTAAGAATAACTCTTAGCCAGTAACTTTTGGAATATTCGTCCTGGAGGAAAGAATGAAGTGATCTAGAGAGATTCGTGGAATCAGTTTCATAACCAAAATATAGCACTCACCCTCATTAAGTATATTGCAGTAAAAAAAAACAAAAAAACTATACGTCACTAAAGGAAATTATAATATGGTTTGCTATAGATCTGCTAATCCAACTATTTATTTGTCATTCTAAAATATTGCATAGATTGAGCGATGTATCTTAATGAACAAAGTACTCCCCTGTTAAAATTTACTAGCTCAAATATTAAAGCCAATGATAGTAATGACGGTGATTATGTTTATAAAATAGATGAGTATGATAATATCACTGTGTCTTTCTTTTATTTTGCAGACATAAAAAAATAATATTCAATATTTAGTAGACACATTTGACATTTCTTGTAGTATTCTTCTATCAAAACTAATATCTATCGACAATTATACTCTTAAATCAAGTTTTTTGAGATTATTTGCAGTCAATGGGCCTGGAATTAGAAATTAAGGACATATTTTTCCTGTCCAAATATGAAAAGAGAAAATAATTTGACATTTCAAATTACGGATGTCAAATACACTATACTTGGATTATATTTTCTTAAAAGAAACAATACAACAATCAAACATTTTGGGATCAGACACACTACTACTCTGTCCTACAGGCCACTAATATATTACTGTAGAGAATGCATAGAAAACTAAAGGAATTAATTAGAACAAACAATCGTAAATGGGATGAAAATCTTCTATTATGCTTGTTACAGATGGAGAAACAATCAAATTACCGATTCTGACCCCAGCAGAAATAGTATATGGGGAAAATATACGAATCTCAGGCGAAAGCATAGGAGAATCTCGTATAGATACAACACCAGACTCAGTTTGAGAAAATTTTCGAACTAAACCGTCTTGTGGAACTAATAATCACAACCACAACAAAGGTTGGTCTTCGAATGTAAATGTTCAAAAAAAAAATTGGGTTAAGGATGATAGAATTGAAAAAAAAAATATCTATCAACCGATTGTAACCTAAATTGAGTTAATTAGAATTAAAATAACTCTCATTTTCTGTGTGTCGTATGGTTATGTTTAATTTATAGCATTTTTGTTTTTGTCGTTTATTGTTGCTTGTTTTTTTTATTTTTTTTCTCATAAAGGGAAATATAGGTGGTACCCCTGATCGGAAGAGGACCAGAGGGGGTGAAGTTATGAATAAAGGAATATATAGTTAATAACTAAGTGTGATGACTTTAATTTCATATATCAAGTCTATTAAAGGCCAGAGTACTACTCATTATTTTTGATCACCGATTTTTTTATCTGATACTGAAAATGAATTATTTGTTGTAGGTTGATACATATATAAGGACTGTAATCGTAAAACTTCAATACAATTTAGAAAAAAAAAAAAAAAAATTAAAGAGAAAGGGAGAAAATATCATTCTACCTATATGTTTATTTATATATAAGCCTCAATAAATCTTTTTGAAATGTATAAGAGAAAAATAGAGAAAATATTCATGCAGATAGACAAAAGGAAGATAAACGTAGCATAAACTATTGTGATAAGGTGGGAAGGGTTGTGTGTAACAAGAGAAGGATTGGATGGATAAAAAATTCTTTATTTCTAGTTTTAACACAATTAAATTTATTGCCTTGAAAGTAAAGTACAATATCTACAAATAGGGGGATTTCTCAAACTCTGCTGAATGTATTTTTAAAAAAACGAAAAATGTAAAACAAGAAAGTTAGTCAATAGATATGTACATAGCATACAAATTCTTTGGAATTCAAAATAAATCAATGTCTCATTGATTTTAAAAACCATAAAACTAATTATATAACTAAAAGTAGTTTTACGTAGACAAAGTGTTTTGGACACCAAGTTACAATTATCAATTTAAACGATATTAGTGAGACATGTCATGGAAAAGTAGGAAGTACAGTTTCTCATTGTATTTAGAAATTGTATCAAATGTTATCCCGTGAATAGATAATGAATACTTACAAAATTAAGTATTCATTTTCATAATTTAAGAAGAAACAATAACATTTTAGCTATTCCTACCCGAATATCCTCGATTCTCATATTCTTTTATTTTGATCATTAATATTCAGCAGCTTTTTTTACAATGCACCCGAGGGTCCTACGTTTATGAACTTCGTAAACCAAAGTTAATTAAATAGTAGTTTTTTTTTTTTTTTGTAAAAACTAATAAGTTCTTTTTCGAATAGATGGATTTATTAATTAGTATCACACGTTGCATATTTTTGTGCGATTGTTTTAAACAAGTTGACAATATAAAGATAATATTTTGTACTATAATTTTTTTTTTGGCAGTTTCCTGATTGTTAGACTGGCTATTATTTTGATTGTTCTTAAAAAACGGACACTAGAAAAGAGAAAATACACAATATTTTCCAGTTTTTCTTCAAATAAGGCAATTATGTGAATAATGTTTATAGTTTTACTATTGTAAAAGCTAACCATGCCCAATTTTGGTTACGTCGATTCCGTTCCGGTAATTTTGATGTAAGTCGAAAATCTGTATAAAATAATGGAAATCATCGAGTCCGACCGTTTTGATTTCCAAGTAGATAGACATTAATGTAAAAAAAAAATCCATTAAAAATAATGAATTCTTTTACTACAACTTTATATAATTAAATGAAATTTATATTAATATGGGATTTCCTGATAATTTCCCGTGGGTGTAAAACTCTGGTAAATCCCAAGAAAACGGGATCCTGAGAGAAAAGGGTAGTTTCCTAACTTTAATTATTCCAAAAAAAACCAAGAGCCCATTCTCGTGATAGACTAGAACATTGCTACAAAAGTAATTCAATTTTTTGTAGTTAGAGACACGTAGAAAAGACTCGGTTGTAAATTAAAATTTAAAAGAGGTAAGCTTTCAGTTCTTTTTTGCCCTACGAACACCTATCGGACACAGATTATGAGCTCAACGTATACTCTTTCTGTATTTCTAATCACTTTATAAAATATTTCTTTATTATAGCACAATATTTATTACGTTTCAAGGATAATTTCGCTGAAATAAAAAAAAAATCATAATATGGATTAGGATTTTAGAATTTAGAAATATTAAATGTATATTTACTTATTATGAATGGAATCATTCTTGATTCATTTAATCATGATGATGATCCATCAAGAGCCTTTATACGAATTTGCAATAAATACTTTGCCGTTTGTTTCCATTTTTTAACTGACACCAAGCACGTCCTCCTTCCGCATAGACAGCTGTGGCAGGGGCTCAAACATCGTTATTAACAGTGGCTGCACGATATAAATTGTTGAAAATTGTTTGATTATCTGGCTGATAGAAATGGGGATGTCAATTATCAAATATTGATTAAAGGTGCGGCTATTTCACCCAATTCCGACTTGTCCTTAAGATTTAGGAATATACTTCTTTATTTTGGGAGTGCTCATCACAAACAAATTCTTGGCAAATAACTGAACATTTGATCTTTTGAAATCGGCAAAATATTGTTTCAATCTATTTTATAAGGAAAATTAAATATAATGGACATGATGATCTTTTTATTCAACTTTAAAATATTAAAACTTTATTCGTTGAGTTTGTAGATTTTATATTTATTAATTCTATAATTGTATTGAGATTTGCATAATTCTGTGAATTTCAATTGACTTTAAGTACATGGACAATAGAAGAAAATGTTATTTTTTAAAATAAAAGTTAAAAATGTATAGACTTAATTAAAATGTGAATAACTTTCAAAAAGAGCTCATAAATATTATCCAGCTATTTTTTTATATCCTTCTTTTAAATTTTCTAGAAAAAACCATCCATTAAAAAAAAAAAAATACTGGTGTCTTTGTTTTTTTATAACTTTCCTAATTATTATTAATTTTAGAATGAAAAAAATTAAAATGTTGAAAGAATATAATTTACCTGATGTACGTTAGGGTGCTTCAAATGCCCCAAGTTTACATGACTAGTGTATTAATTTTGCAATATTGTTTTTTTATACTAATACGTATTTGAAGTAATTATTTTAAAATTTATAAGAAAATAGAGTATCTACTACTAATTAGATGAAATTTACAATATCTTAGTTAAACTTCTAAGATTGCACCACATCTGTAAAGATATTAATTGTGTTAATCTAACGGTTTATTTTTTCTTCAGTACATACTGACTGGGACTAATAAAATATTACGAGCTTCAACGGCATTCTGAGCGTTTTTGTATGTCCCCGTCACAATTTGCTTTGCTTACAATAAAATTGTAGATCAGAGTGGGAGAGATTCGAACAAAATTTAATGTTTATACAAATCTACTAACTGGTCACATATTGTGTAAAGCACATTAAACTAATATGAATGCAATTTTAGACAGCTCCAATACTTACCACTTCGTAACTCTTCCCAGGAATGGGAAAAAATATGGTCTTACTTAATTTGAAAAAACAAACATACCAGATAAATTATTTCCCGAGGTTATTTTAGGAGAAGGGCTCCCAAAATGTTAGATAAATATCTTACATCAGTGGAAATGCTATCAATGAATGTGTTACCATTTCCACAAATACGAACTATCTTAATGCAGCTTGTATAACAATTCACCAAAAATTAGGAAGACCTCTGTTATTGGCTTTTTGTTACCATCATGTTGGTGAGTTGATCATCTCAAGTATTTATAAGAATCTTTTATAATCTAGAAACTCACATGTAAGGTTCTAATCAGTTTACGATAAAGTTTCAATGATAAAACTACCTTTTTCAATTTATTAGTTATCAAAGTTATAACAATTGACTCAAATAAGATTCCGTTTATTTATACTTGAAAATATCCATGCTGTCGAGTGTTTTTACCTCATTTCCAGTTTGTTTTGTGTGGTGGGAAAAATAGAAAGTAGCTTCCAATCATGGAGCGTTTTGTAATAATAAAATTTTTTGCAAAGGGATCTATCAATTGTTTAATATTCAATTGAAAATGTCAAAGTTTTGAATTATCTTAAAGGACGTCATTTTTCTTCAATTTCTTATTGGTCTGTTAGAGTTGCACTGATTAGGTATAAGTGAAATTTATACGTAGTATTATAATTAATCAATCTAATGTAGAATTCAATATATGTAGATTATGTATATTTTCTTCTTTAGTTGTACTTAAGCAACTTGAGTTCAATGAGAATCATTGATGGGTGTAGTTTACAAATTTGACAGTAGGTCATATTTCTTCTTTTTAACTTGAAATTGGAGACAGCGTAAGCGTAATGAATCCTTGGCATCTTCTTTCAAGACTCTCCAAAGTAGTGGTAATTGTCCAAATAACTTGAAAGAGTCGAGCTCCCTCTCCTCTTACTCCAATGGCAATTAATAATATAAAATTTCCTTCGCATGGCGAAATCCTTTCCTAATTATTAAAATGATGGAACAACGTAGCTTAATTGCCAATGTGCTCGGGAGAAATTATCCTCTTGAACTGAATCTGCGTTGTTACGCGTCAAGTTTGATCCTCAACAAGAAAATATATAGTAAACATATGGACTTCAAAGAAGATTCCTAGGTCAAATAGAGTAATTTTAATACTTTAATGTTTAATTATACTTAGTCAGTGCAACTCCATATGACCAATTAAAAGAACATTAAAAAAAGGTAGTAGTAATTGAATTCCATATTTCTGCTGACGGTGTCTCCGATTTCCAGATAGGAAAAGAAAATTTAACGTGAGGGCAAACTTGTAAACCATGCCATAATTTATCTCCAGGTTGCTTTGTTGCTAACATCTTCTTTTATTTAGGATGATGTGCAAATAAATACGTTGACATATCTTTTGATACATTATTATACAATTTTGCACAATTGGTTTTTAATGAGGAAAAAAACCCATTTCGGAAATGATTTTTTCTATTTTAGGGGGTATTTGATCACCCTAATATACATGTATGTATATCATAATAGCAAAGTTTTTAATATACATAGGAAAAAGTTCATTTTTTCATATTTCGTTGAAGGAGAGGAAGAAAGAATATAAAAAGAGATATGAGAAAGCTGGATTAAATTTTGACACTTTTTAATTAGTTTACGGAGTAAAAGAAAAGAATCTGAGGGAAAAGAAAGTTTGAATGACAAAGAATGAAAAGTATTGATAAGAAATACATAATACTCTTTATTTTGTACATAATCCTACATATAAACATTCAAAGATGTATGCAATTACATTCTTATACAGCTGTCGACATTATAAAATTTTATTTTACAGATTATATGGATGATATAAATAGAGATTTTGATCTATCAATAATTTGTTGAATAACACTTTTATATATTTTAATTAGAGTTCTTGATGCAAATCCAATGTCGGAATAAAAATAAAAAGTGATACAGTAATGTAATTTCTACACATATATATGCAATTGAGTTTGTACTTCTATAAATAATTTATTATTTGATTGCATTAGGAAGAGAAAACTGTAGCATATCTTTTTAACGTGTTTTAAAAATAATTCAAAAATATTTTGGCAAATATATATTGCTTTAAAAGAGAAAAAAAAGAAAACATACGACATGATCTTAATTGCATCATTCTAACTTTTTTTTACGTAAAATAAATAAAAAAGGCTCTGAATCTATTCCCAGTTAGACAACTCTTCTACAAAATTCAACTATCAGAGTAAACTGCACCCAAAAAACAATACACCTGTAATTTAAAAATTTGCTATCCAACGAAAGTACTATTATTCTTGATTCTAGTAAAGGTACCAGGGATTTAGCTGGAAGTGGGCTGGAGGGCTGTAGCCTCCCTCAAATGAAAGACTTTTTGGTTTTTATCCGGGTTTTTTTTGAAATAGTTTAATTTTTGAAATTTTTTTCCACCAAATTATTTTTTTGTGAACAACTGTGGGTTATTGCAATTTTTTTCCAAAAATTTAATATTTAAAATTTAATTTTTGAATAGCTGTGGAATTTTTAAATATTTTTTTTTTTTGTATTTTTTGAAATATCCCCCAAGAAAGAAAAAAATCTTGTGGACTCCCTGTGTAAAAATCTTATACTGCGTATAAAATACAACAAATTTCCTTTTTTTCAAAAGGCAAAAAAACTAGTTTTCTAGATCATATAGCCAAAGTAAAAAAAGCATAAGTCAAAAGAACTTAAAAATTGTCAATAAAGATTATCTATCTTCAGATTTGAATAACTTTTATAGAGTACAATATTGAAGCTGTAGAATAAAGCCTAGTAATAATATTTAAATTTAAATAGTGATGGTAAGGGTTATAATTGCATCTGTTGTATAAGTTTACATTTTTACTTATAATTAAATAATGTATTTACATAATTTAAGTCCTTTTCATTGCAGATTTAATCGAATAATGTTTTCTTTGCATTTTATTTAAATTTCCTGACTCTTTATTTAGAAGTAAGGATATTATTATAGCATGAAAATATGTATTTGAAGCTCAACAAATCATCTGTCAGAACATTAATAAAGATCAAGGGTAGTAGAAAATCAACAGCTGAAAAGAAGATATAAAGTTTGAGATGTAACGTCAGATATGTCTACTATTTAATAAATTATGATCTTAGTGACACAAGTCACTTTTTGTCAAAAATGAGATTTTTACTTTAGATTATATAATGTGCAAAAATGTAAGATAGTTAAAACTTTATGCCCATTTATGGAAAATAATGATATTAAACTTTTGTTCAGCAGCCTTGAAATGATAACGCGTTTGGTAGAATGACACATGTCTTAGTAAGCCATGGATTATTTAACATCTGGATAGAACATAAGCACGCAACCTCCATATTATTACCGTAACATAATATTGTAATGCATAATTATTCTTCCCTTTAATTGAAAATAATATTTATTTTATTTTAAATTGATTTAATTATATATGTACTGTGAGAGCGATAGTCATCTTTAAGAGAAACGAAATATGATCTTTCAGAAAGGAGTTATAATTCAAATTGTTTTATAAGTTTTTATAATGTGCCACTTCCCTCCTAATTTTGATGAATACTCACCGGGAAAGTAAATGGAAGTAGTTAAAAGTACACTATCTTATCTATAATATATTTATGTATATATGTAATCTTTTTTAATAGATTTGATTTGAGAAATTAAATCTACCTCTGTGGTTTAGTTCAATGTTTAATTTCTTTTCGGACAGCCAATTAGTTCTTTTTAGGGCATTGTTTAAGTGTGGTAATCTATAATTGTATACCTATGGATAAGAAATGTCTTATAGGTATTCTATCTTTAAAAACGTTGGCAGAAAATAATGGATTAGCAGAGACACAGAAACGAAATATAAATATACTTAACTACATAATTTTATGTTTTTTAAATAATGGAATCAATACAGCATGTTAGCTTGCATGATTTAAATGTGAAACATATATCCAGATATAGAGTAATTCATGGTTAAGCAAATAATCCTTTAATTACATATTCTATTAGGAAGAATATTTTAGATATAGTTAAAATGTTGATATCATTGCGAAGAAAGTAAATTATTTTTATAAATATTTATGAACTAATAGGTAAATACTTAACAGTTTCAAAAACTAACAAAATACTTCAAAGTAATGGAAAGCAATGTATTATCGACTACATATCGATATATATATATATCTTTATTATTGTTCTACATAAATAACAAGATCAGTTTAAATCCAGTCTATTTGAAAAATAAAAATATTGAGGAACCATCAGTATCAACGCCTATCAATATGGTATATTTTATATTTCTGTGCGTGCACAATATATGTACATACGATGATATCGATTGATTGGGGCTCTACTCCATAGATATTAGTATGTAGATACTATTCCTTCATGCAAATAGACTATGCATACATTAGACTGTTTTAGAAAGTACATAATTGAAATAAAATCATGAGAGGACAGTATTTTCTAGTTTTGAAAGAGCTTATATATTTCATGTTTACTATTAAAAAATTCGCCAGTAGATGAATTATCCTTAGAATCTCAGTAACATAAGAAAATGAAGTCATCAACAATAACGCAAATAAGTGAAACTATATTCTTGCAATTCTTGCACAATTGTGAGGATGATAATGAAATTCATTGTGCAGTATTTCCTCAGTGAACGATCTGAAAGTCAAAAAGTTATAGAATCTATCTCCAATACTTACTTTCTTAGATATACTTCTTATTTCGATAATATCATAGAGAAGATAAAAATTATTCAGGAAACATTTATATAGTGTTCAAATCTACCTTATTTTTCAAAGAACCCCTGTTATGCTCCAATTTAATCGTCGGCATTAGTTTCAAAAAATATATAAGTTGTATGGAAAAATTGAACTTCAAATGGCTTATCAGAGTAAGCGCAGGTTCAGATTTCTGGTTTAAAAAGCTTTAAGGAACATTTTAAAAAGAATACGGGGATTCCAGTCAATGAAATAGTTTTTTTGCATCCTACAGAGAAATTTAAATATTCCGGTATTGTTAGTTAATACTTGAAGCTAATGAACAAAGTTTGGGGAAAATATTGTTTTCAGTTACTCTTATACTGGGTACGGACGAGCCATTAAATTTAACCATGAGTAAACATGAGATATTTATTTTTCAAGACATCCGGACTTCCAGAAATTAAATAATTTTGAAACAAGGCCACAGAAGCTACACCATCGACCTTCTTGCTAGTTAATAATATTAAAAAAGGATTAATCCACGTACCATAAATTTGAATGCCATCTCCCCATACTGTTCTACTTGGCGTTGGAAAACATAAATTTTTCAAGTATCAGCAAACAAGGGAATGGGCAGGGGAATATGGATTCATCTACAGAATTAGTAAGTAATCCTTTCGAACGATTAGGATATCAACCTTCAGAATATATACTTACCAACTAAAAAAAAAAAAAAAAAAAAGATTATACAACCGTTACATGGACTCGCGGAAAAAGTGATTCAACTACAGAGTGGCTACTTCATCCCTTTTTAAGAATAAATCGAGAGTCGGAGATACATAGAGAGACTTCACATTCAGTAAGTCCTTTTTAGATAAATGTATACATTTGTTCTAGAGGGTCGTTCAGGTAAATCCAGACCATCTTTAACTACATCCTGAACAATAAGGAAAGCATTTAACTCGGTTATTTCAATTTCAAATTAAGGAACTAAGCTTTACCTTTAAGTTAATTCCGTAACTTTTCATTCACAACAAGTATTTACGATGTAGGAGACGCGGAGGAACCCAATCAACTAATTTGCTTGCACAGACCACAGCCTAGCTTACATCAAGAATATGATTTGGTATTCAAAGCACAGTCTACGACGTCTACCACCAGTGGAAGGAGGAAGGGACAAATAAGAGAAAAACCCACAAGTCTCGGAGTGATAAAAAGTGCTCTCCCAGATTCTTCGTAGGCCTGAAACAGTCTTTGAGGATATCTCCTGTCACTCCGATTAATCCTCGTTTAAAAAGCATCATGTAATCCGTGCAACAGTCTCCGGGTCGATAAACACTAATCTGAGAATGAAGTCATACCGCTTCTACAACAGACATATCCTTACAGACAAAATGAAGACTACCCGGGCTGCTCACGGAATAAAACTTCTAAACTATTTGAAGTACCATGTTAACCCAATTATCTTTTATTCAAATGAGAAACAATGGACAGTCGACAGATCCCACAACATCCAGAGCCGCAGATGTGTGGACACAGAGAACTAATGTCCCCACGTCTTTAAAACTATTTTTCCAGCCAGCATCATGCCGCTTGGGTTCATTAGGAGCAACAGCAGCGTCATTCTCTCCATCTTCTTTGAACCAAAGGATGAGGTAGGTGTGGAAAGGTACTCTGAACTCTTGTTTAACCTAGTGATGCCTTGAATGAAAGCTAAGGCAAATCGTGTCCACTTCCTGTTTCAACAAGCTTCAATCCCTCTCATAAGGTCTGCAAGACCCATACATGTTGAAAGAAGAGACGGCACCATTTACGGATACAAATACCTAGGCCTGATATGAATCCCATGTATAACTTCTTTCTGGGGGAGTTAGAGAGGAAGATCTCTCTCAATTCAAACATCAGCATAGACTTCTAAAAGGTCTTCATCATCAGGTACTGGAACAAAGCCTCCCCTGAGGACGTGGTCAAAGCCTGAAAATACTTTAGGCCTCGTATCATGCAAATGATTGCGAAGATAGCGGACACATTGAATGATTTTTTTATTTTGTATTATTAGAGGTTGTAAATAAAATATCAAACCTCTACTTCCTTCCCTTATTGATCAGGATGCAGTTAAAGGTAGTCTGAAATTACCTGAACGACCCTATAGATTATTCAAAAGTAGTTCACATAGTGAACATGACCTCTCAATTTATGAGGGAACTTTACGAATCACCAATAACAATTGGAGATTGACTTGAAATGTAAGCTTTTACCAACAGATAACATTTTAAAATAAAATATATAATCAGGAAAGTCCTATTAATTCTTAATGACACAAAGAGGGACAATCCTCACACACTTATTGGTCTTTACAGACTCTTCCAAAGATACAACAGAGTGCCTGAGAGGTTCGATGCGGAGGGATTTCGTGTAATAGGTTTTTTCTTTCTTTTATTGTAAAAACAATAATGTAATGAAATTATAAATGTCCTTTATTGATTGAGTTGTCTTTTCTTGATTACATAAAAATCGCGTTTTTCGTAATTCAGTCATTTATACTGTCATTTATTGGTCCTCACTCTGTATATGTACACATAATTTCGAACATCTGGGATCTCCTGAAGTTTTTTTTGGAGGGAAAATTCCTGCAAAATATTAAAAATGAATTATTTATTTTGTATTTTAATATAAAATCTCACATTCAACATTACACAAATATACAAAAACCATTACAAAACCAATAAAAAACCACAAGGGGTTTGCATTTAGTACTGAAAAGAAATATATCGTGGGATAAGCGCCAAATTGTTAAAATTCAAATATTTACTTTACAGAATTAAGCTTGGAAACTTCATTTTTTCGTTATGAGTCATGGTGTTTTCCAACTTGTACAATAAAATGAATTTGGGAAATACATTTCAATAGTTTGATTTTTTTGTTTTTGAATATTATACTTTTAAGATGACATACTGGCAATAACACTAATGTTTGTCCTTTTTGATTAACGACAATTTGGCTTCTATCTTCTATATGCAGCCTCTTGGAAAATATCAAATTCCTTTTCTGGAAGTATTAGTTGAATGAAAAGCTTATTGGAATCCATTCAACACACATCTGTGAAATCAGAGAGTCCTTTTTTGGCTGATTTGTTCCGAGACTGAAAGCGTGTTTAAGTAATACAAATGTTGATGACTTGTAAAAATAGTAATGATTTCCCGGGATTCTTTCAGGATCCTGAGATGAACTCATTTTTTTCCAAAATTTTCGAGATAAAAAACCCGTCTGAAATGAAACAACTAAATGTGCTTTGTATATATATCTTATAGTTTAAATGTCCAAAAATATTTGATGAAAGTTTGCTGGTAATATGTGTATTTACATATCTAGAAGTTTGCATAATATATCTTCCAATGTATACATAAAGTCATACCTCCATATATCGAAGAGAATAAATAAAACAATTTTTCTTGCTACTACTGATCTAATTAATCTATCTATATATATGTAGATATGATGTTCGAGCCTTAATATCTTTTTTATTTTTTTAACAAGTTATCCACTTAATTACACATTAAGGAGCTCCAAATGATAAGTAAACAGTAAAAAAGTACTATAAATATATTACTCCTTAATTATTTAGAGTAACTTTAAGTACAACTATGAATTAGTCAAAAAGTGCATTTGGCTATGTGTATTAGAGTAAGATTAACTACTCAAAATAAAATAAAACGTTCATATTTATTTTTTGATAAGTATTTTAATAACAGTGGTTATAACAAGAACCTGCCTGTAATATTCGCAGATTTTTTAAAGCCAATTTAAGGAAGCTCAATAATAATCAGTATTTTTACAAAGTTTGTTTGATTATTACCGATATTTTCCCCAAAAAATTTGATAACATTTATGAAAATTATTTGAAAAGGGAAGGTTTTGAGGGACTTAAGCAAATTATATGATCCTTGAATATAAAAAAAAAATAGCTTAAAATCCCAGACATGGCCAAACTAGTCATCAATAAATAAAATCCCATTAAGTTCTTTACAGCAAAATATCCTCAGGTGAAAAATTATCGGATATTATTTTTCAAAACTTCAACAAATGAACTGTTTTGTTATGATAATAATAAAAAATATTTATTTAAATGGCAGAGTGTCCAATTTTTGGCTTTAATGTAATAATTTGAGATGGGAAAAAGAAACAATTCTAATTGTGTATAAAAAGAAGGACTGAGATTATGTTATAACATATAATAACCGATTAGGCATAAGTAGGATTTTTGTACTACAATCAATCCATGTCACATATGAATGGAAGTCAATATACATACATGTTATACAGAATGTGATAGCGAAATATTACGCTTCAGACTTCTGGATTTTGTTCTGTTCTGGGATATATTATGACGAAATTGCACAATGCTTTCTTGTTCAAACCCCTTCTGTGCCTTTTTGGACGTGTGTGCAGGCTCATCATCCTACTGGAACACCACTTTCATGTACTGGTAGTTAGTTTGGACCAATGGTAACAACTTCTCCCCTGTTGGTTTCTTCCCTGCGTCTAAAAGTGCACGGCACAATATTCGTTGCTCACGTTCAGATTGCATTTTCTCGGCTTCTAAGGTACTTAGGGGAAACTTATTTTTTTTGGATTATTTTTAGTATTTGACTAAACAATTTTACTGCATTCACAAAAAACTTGATTTATGTAGCAAAAACGAAGTGTAAATATTTTTTTGCCGCATCCGGTAGGTCCTTTTACCACGAAAAAGTATGTATTTGACTGCATCATCATAGAATGCAAGGATGTAGACCAATTTCTTGTTTACAGCAGCACTTGCGTGTGGTTCAGAACCCAATACCGTAATTGAGACCAATGTAGGGCTACAATGAGTAAGATATATTCTCAATGATTGAATATGCTACACAGCTATTGTTTTTTGAATAAATTTAAAAGAAGAAGAAGATCGTTTTATGTTAATTTAAAATAGATAAATCAAAAGCACTGGACTTATTGTTATACCAGGTATGTATATATATTTCTCTAGGAGCGAGCAGGTACATTGAGTTCAGTGGAATAACTTCTCTGGAGCACATTGTTCTTTGAGGTGTTAGTATTTAGCTATGTTATTCCAAAGCAGGCTATATTTAATACATTTGAATATATAAAAAACGAAAACAAAAAATGGGAATTTTGTCATATTTTATAATTTCAAAATAGACGATTTATGTATTTTTTTATCTCATTTGTACTGTCAAAACATATTTACTAAATAGATTCGTTGTCAATGAGAATTAACAATAATTGACGCTGATTTTTTTTTTTTTTAATGAACCAATACAAATATATAACACAGCTTACCAATGAATATTTTGAAATGATCTACGCCAGAAAGGCCTAATTTTCACATTTGTAGTGACTATATTTACTGGATTTTCAAGGATTAGTTTATAAAACAAATAATGATTTATCAGTTTTTTGGTTTTTTTGGTTCGGCACATGTTATGTATGACAAGACATATATTGGGGTCATATAAGGGAGGAATACACTCTTACAAAATATAATAAATATACATACAAATTATACATATCACACGTTTGATCTGATTAATGGTGGATGTCTTCATTTGAATACAGGAAAAACAATCAAGCATATTCCCTTATTTTTATATCTTAAAGTAAGTTTTATTAATCAATTTCAAGAGATAATATATATTATAATCTCATTCTATGTGTATGCCTAGAAAAACAACTTTTTCGATATTGGGAAAATATTCATTATTCTATTACCAGCATTAAAACATTAATGATTTTTAGTTCACAGTATCTAAATTTTAATGAATGCTACATAACATTTTCTTATTGTGCTATTTAATAGTTTATAGATATTAAATGTATAAATTAGCTTGAAAATTTAAAAAAAAAAGATGAAGGAAACGCATTATAGATCCTTTTATTTTAATATTTTAAATTTAGTATAGTTTCACCAATATTTTACAGTATAATTGAATCTGATTGTGAGATGTGTTAAAAGTACATTTTGCTTTTTTCTAAGTTATATTACATCCTTTTAAATTTTTATGCAAATATGTACTCAAGTTTGTAGTTGCATAGCAAGGAGGTTCTGTAATAAGTAAAGTTGATGAAAAAATATGCAACAAAAAAGAAATTTATAGATCCCATAGAAATGGATTTTTTACCAAAATTTCGTTTTTTACTTAAATGGATATTTTATGAAGAACAGAGCCTTCATGTAAAAAGAAAGCTTACTTCATCAACCTTACAACGAGAAAAAATGGATCGGGAGAGCTGTGTGCGGGAAAAAAACTGTTAACTTTTCGCTTTTTGGATATTTTTCACAGTCAACTATTCTCGAGGGAGACAAAGCTTAGTTTACGGAGTTTCTTAGTTCCAAACTATCTTTAAGACCAGATAATTATAAACGACTCCGTTATTCCGTAGGCTAATTCGTAGTTTAGTATGTACTCGGCTTAACCGAGTCCGACGAGCTGGACGGTCCTCCATAACAACTGGAAGTTATATTTAAGGCTGCTCATTTAAGTATATTATTATTATGATGGATTAGAGAAACGATCCTCAGATTTCAAAACTACAAAAGAGAATTGATTGGTCACAGACATTCGTGAGGCAACGATTGTTCTCCCTATATCCCACTCAGACCTTGTAAAGAGATTTGGAGAGGGAATATTAAATGACGCCATCACAAAACATCTTTTTTTGTAGATAACATTTCGAACAATGTTATGAGGATAGTTCTAAAAAATACTAAGCCATACTTATATAAATATGTAGAAACTATCCTTAATTCATGTTCCAATGGAAACATTTGATATTTCTCCGCAAACTTTCTCCTTTTTCTTGAATTTTCAATTCAAAGTACATTTTACTCATAAAAGATCTTTTAAATGTATAAATAAAATATATTAAGGATACGTTGTATTTATGTATTCTCAAAAGTTGCCAAATTCTTTCAATATTACTAAATATAAATAATTTTGTTTTTGTGGCCTAAGTATGTACAAAAAAAATTCATCAAAGAATGTGGGCTTATTACTTATTTTTATGTCAATATTATTTTATTCTATAGATGTGTGGGTTTATTGTAGAGTATTTGTACATTCACACATAATAATATCTAATTTTATTTGTAACAGTTCAAATACTTACATAAAATATATTATTTATTTAATATTTTAGACTTCTTTTTTTTTTCATAATTGAATTAAAAAAGAAAATGAACAAAACTTGTTAGTAAAAAGAAACGACTACCAAGTTACTTGGTAGTACTTCAATTACGTAGCTTATAAACAATTATTACTGTTACTTCTACCATAAAAACATGTTTTTTAAGAGTATCAGAGTGATTGACATATATTATCACTCTAATCAATTTAAGATGATACAAGTTCAACGAACAATAATAAATTCATATAAAATAAATAAGACCTGTACATCCAAATTCTTCGTTCCATATAAGTATTCTTGTAGAAGAAAAAGTGTTTTGTTACATGTATCTAGAAGGTACTACCTGATTTTTTTCCCCATTATAGGAAGTTTTAGATTTATTGGTTATTAATTATTTAAATTTTTCGATTATTAACGATATTTTATATCAATAAAAAACAAGATCCTATTTTCAAAAATAAACACACTAGATCAATAATTAATTTTTCCAAAAAAGTGCTATTAAAAGTTTTAATTAAGAACTAAACCAAATACCATGCTACACTCAAAATTGTGAAAGTGCAGTAAAAGAAGTAACGAACACTTCAGCTCAATTTGTGAACCAAAAAGACGAAACGCTTATATAAGAGCAAAATTAAAATTACTTTTAGTTTTTCCTATTAATGAAAGAAAAAAAAACATTGAACACAATTATTGATTCATAGTTTCTCTTTGAAACTTTATTGATAAAAAAAATATTAAAAAAAAAAAAATATCAAACTTACAGAATATAACAATATTCTAAAATAAAAATCAATCAAACCTACAAATGAAGCAATAATAAATAAAAAGACGTATTTTTAAAAGTTTAATAGACCATTTTCGTAGTCAAAAATTCTATGTTTGTAAAATAGGGTATCATATTTGGAGTAAATGACCAATAGAACAATATATTCGATAATAATCTATTAGACACTTGGTATCAAAAAGGAGATTTGAGTATTAAAAATGAAGACAAACATCAAAATAAATGTGCGTTATACGTGGTTCACAATAATAAATATTTATTTATTGGCAGCATGTTTGGAACTAAACTACTCATAACATGAGGCAAGTTAGAGAAAGATTGTTAAAATGCTGTTGCTAAATATACATTTCATCTATAATACCTAAAACAATAAAAATCCTGTAACTGGATTTAAATCGACAATTTCAAAGAAACAACATCAAAATTTCATTTTTTTTTGACATTTTACAGATTCTCAAATCAAAACGCGTCCATGAAGGAGCATTATTTTCGACGTTTGATGTTTATTTTCTGTTTTAAAGGAATAAAATAAAAAATATATTGGCGATACCAAATTCCCAACTTTTGTCATTACGATACACCCTAATATACAGGCTGCTGCAACATAACTTACTTTTTCTAAAAGGCAATTTAACAAGTTTTATACGTCAGAAAAGTTTTATTTTTGTTCCATAATGATAGTTAACATTTATAATTTTGTATTACACAGTTTTAAAAATCATATGAGATGGTTAACGTCCACCTTTCATAACATTCATTGCTTCACTATTATATAGCCAGTGTTTTATTTATTTATCTCTTTCCCTGGAAATTACTTTTTTATTGAGAGGTTAAAGAAGGAGAATTATTTAATAATATAATGTATAATTTAATTTGCAACTAATCTTTTTTTCATTATTGTGGATAGTAAAAACAAAAATAAATTGGTTCCAATTAATTTATTTGAACTAATTGCATTAATTTACCATTCTTACATGATACCAAATCTAATGACACCAAATTGAGCTCTTTAGTATCATTACCCGAGGAGTAATGAGAAAAATTGAATCAATTAATTGATTCATATAAATCCCACTAAAAAAACTAAAGAGATAAATTATTATTAGTTTTATTTATTTATACGAGAGTAAGTTTGCCCAGCATTAGTGGGACATCATTTAATTAAAATTGATTAAGAATTCTTCTAATTAATATAAAATAAAGACTATAAAATTTTAAGAATTATTATCGCTGCATTTTTTTGTTGGTATCTATCTTTGCTCCCCATTATTATAAGGAGATAAAGTAAGTTTATCCGGCGGTGCCGGCTACATTAAGAAACCAAAAGTAATTCTGTACTTTTCTTCTTTTTAAAAGAAGGTTTAGAGAAGAAAAATATTCATATTGAACTCTCCTTCTCTTATCTTTCAAATTATTGTCACAAATCCTATGTATAATTCTCTCTCTTCCCCCCCAAATCTTATCATCTTCTTTAAAAAAGTACCAAGATCTATACCAACATGCAGAAAGAGTAATTCTTAAAAGTTTACGTTTTTAATTTTTTGTTTTATATAAAATAGTGGTTTGTGTGTCAGAAAAAAATGATTTATAGGAAGATAAAAAAAAATTACTACCAGAACCGTTTCTAGAGCTTAAAAAAGAACATGAAAAATGTCAGTAAAATCTATTAATTGGTTTAGTTGTGATTCCGGGACAAATACACACATACCCACACACACACATACATTTGAATTTAATAAATAAAGCAATTAGTTTAATTTTATAAATAAAAAAAAACAAATACTTACTACTCTTGAGCCTGATAGTGACTGATTGTGTTACCCCTAAAACAACTTTAGAATCTGGTATATAGAATGAAGCCTCGCCTACTCTGCTACATGCAAGAATACAAAAAATGTTATTTTATGACACTATCTCCATTTACTGAACTTAACCTCTCCGATCCTCCAGAAACGAAAAAAAAAAAAAAAAAAACTTGGGGACGCATATGTACACATGTGTCTTTAAATACATTTTCGTTCTAAATTTTTTACAAGAAACAGTATCGAAACACTGATTCAAATTTTAGTAACGGGACCTTTATAGGAAAAAATGATGACAACACTAGTAGATAATTAAATTAAAGTATGTAATGTCGCTTTTAACTGTTATTTATTGTCAAAAATTAAAAACTTGTAGTATATCTTGTGTTGTCACTTTGACAAGCAATACACTAAAACTAAATCAACAATTATAAAATTATAGGATATAATTTCTCAAAATCTATGCAGATGATCTACTATGCTTCTTTGTTGAAGAAAACTAAAGAGATGCAAAAATGCAGTTTGTGTCATGAGAATTTATAAACATACGATTATTTATTTATGCAATTTTTACAGAGTCATAAATGTAATAACTCCTTTATAGTCGAAAGATAGGAATTTTGTACAAATTTTTTGTCTCTTTTTCACAAAAAAAGTAAATTCAATTTAGTATTCTTATCTAAAATTTTATTTTGCATAAACAAAAAAAATCTCTCCTCCATTCTTTAAATTCAATATTTATAATAGTGATATTCTTGGTTATAAAAGAAAATAATATTTTTTAAATTAGATCTTAATTTGTTTTTTTTATACATTTCCTTGAGGAATAAAACTAATTTCATTTAACCATTCCTCATTTTTTAATATGAATACAAAGGAATGAGTTCTACTCTATAAAAAAGAGATGTAGCATGACTTATTCAAAAAAGATTTAAACAAATGATACATGATGCCGTTTTCTAAATTATATACAAACTATTGCAATAACTTTTACTTGATTTTTTTAAAGGACAATTGTGAAGTGTTTTTTTCTTTTCTTTTCCAATTTGAGATTTTAATGATAATTAATTTTTAATTATTCATATGTTTGTATGTAGTATTATCAAACAATTTTGAAATTTTTATCATAATAATGATAATACGACCTAGAAACAGTCATTAATGATTTTTTCAAAATTTGTAATTGTTAGCAAAAGTAAATAAAATATTATAGTAGAAAGTTAAATGATATTACCCATTGGCTTCTTGTACTTATTTGGAAGATAACGGATTAGATATTGTTGACATCTCCTTGATTTACTCATTATGGGTTATTATTTTATAGTCGACGTAAAAAATATACAGGCTGAAAATTCTCACCGGTTCTTTTCTTATGAATGAAGGCTTTCATATCAAAAATAAATAAATTATTTGATGTTAAAGTGACTTTATATTTAAGGAAGTGCTGGAGATGTTCGATATGAATGGAATTTGACTTGCCTTATAGTTTTGTTCTTTAATTTAATTGTTTTGCCGATTTTTGCTAAGATATTATTATCTTGTTTCATTTACCCAGGTTTTTCTTTTAACAATGAATAACAAATGCTTGTCACTATTGTTATATTAATTAGTGGTATTATTTTGATATGAAATTAATGTTCAGAGACTAAAATAATTATGTGTTTTGAAAAAAAAAAGTCATAGGTTATTTTATATTTATGTTCCGTTTCCAAAAGGAAAAGAATACAATTTCTTGTTAAATGCCCTTAAAGTTGTGACAATTGACTTATTTTTTTTGAAAGTTATGTCTTCTTCAATTCAAACGCAGCCAGATATTATTTAATTCATTTTAAAACTTTTTTTATGTGACAAAATTATCTTTGAAAAATATTAATGATATATTTTCTTCAATTATCATCTTCGTATGAAAACAGAAAAGGAGTGAAAGAAAATTTTGCAAACTTATTAATCATAGCGCACATTATTTATCTATATTTCTTAAACTTAGTAGTAATATTGGCGAATATTTATGAAAATAATAAAAAACGTCATTTAAGGCAATTTTTAATTTATTAAATAGCTATTAAGACTAATTATATCGTGTGAATTGAGATCAAATCAATTAAATTACCATTTTAAACTTTTGATCATTGTTTAAAGGTACATAATATATAGACTAAAAAGTCCCGGGCATTGCAAAGAAAATACGGGATATTTTCGTTCTATTTTTTTTTTTAATTATTATTTTTCGCTTTATGGTGCAAAGTCCATCTAACACTTTTCAAGCCATTGCTTTCCTTGAACAGCATTTTTTCCCATTGAACAAAAAATATAAAATTAAAAGACAAAACATTATACATTTATACATAGCGTCACCCTTAGTACAATAACTCATAAACTAAAGACCATATTGTCATGAAATTTTTACAGCTACCTTATGAAGTTCGTTACTAACTAAAAATGAGGTAAATTAAAAAAAAGAGAACACTATGTGACAAGCTCGGAATTTTTCAGCCCATTTGTTATGCCACAACGTTACTTCAGTTACACAAGAATTATAATTTATATTATTTTTTGTGGGCATCTGTTAAAATTTTCTGTTTGTTTTCCACTTGTCAGTTTTTTGAACGTATATTTGAATTTGGATGAAACCTTCTTGAGCTATGAACAATTTATAATAATAATTCCAAAGATGAGAAAAATTGGCTAACTATCAACTGATTTTGGGTATTTTGTATAGTATATTTTCGGGTGGGAGTTTGCGTGATAAAATAAAATTTAGGACATGATGTACAGGGTCGTGGACCCGAGAGATGGATTTTGAAATAAAGCAATAACTTTGTATTTTAAATAATAGGCAAAAAAATAATGACAACAAAACTTTTTGGCATGCAGCCACGATGGAGGACTACAGTCAGTCCATATTGGGATGTGAGGTCATGTTAGTTTCCTGTCCAAATTGCACCATATAGAAAAGTACAGTGGGTTCAAATCTGGTGAGGAAGATGACATATCTCTTTCGACCAGAATTGAGCCATGTTATATACGCAGAACTTTTTGCCACTTGGCGGACTTGTGAGTGGGGACACCATCCTGAGTCCACATGAAGTTATCCTTAGGGTAGTTGGTCTTCAGTCATAGCAAGATAGTGTACCTAAGGACATTATAGTAGGCCTCCTGACCGTTTTTCTGCCCAGCCTTGAAAAAAAACAGAGGCATTTTCTTTCCATCTCAGGCCACTGCTTCGAGGAACATTGCTTAACCCGGATATTTGGTGTGGTAAACCCTTTTGTACCTCTCATTAGGTGTCCGCAAGCCAGCATTTGTTTTGGGGGTTGTGGAATTGATCAACTGTGAAAATCTTCTCGTCCTAGAAAATTTAAACAATTGACCCATTTGCCTTGATCCATGTGAGAATTTTCGTGTAACTCTAAAGCCTCGTGGCTTTCATGCCCTCTGTCAGAAGGTGGTGTGGATTCCTTGTGAAAGAAACTAATTCCAAATTGTGTTTTTTAGCCCTCCTAATGGTCCTAGGAGGCACAGAAAAGTCCTCCTTTATATTCTTCTCTAAACTTAACAAGAACTTTGTATCCCTCTTTAAATTATACCCTCATCTTCTGACATCTTGGAGAGGTCTTCTCCATTTTTTTTCATCTTGGCGCACTTAAAAAAAAAGTTCCTATAAAACTTAACAATATCAATAATGTTCATCACATCAACTCCAGCATCTAGGAGATCTAAGATGCACTGCCTTTTAACTTGTCGTTTGCTCATGATGATGAAATGACTAAATGTTAGTATAGTTTGTTTCTGTAAAAATAATTGCAGAAACATAATATCAAAAAATAATCACTAAACTTATTTATGGTAATTTGAAAATAAACATTAATTAAGAGTCCACTTTTTCCTGCCCTACCCTGTATATATTCTTCTATTGAGATAATAAAAATATCATAGGAGTTGACCTTTTCTTTTAAAACAAAAACAAACAAACAAACAAAAAAAGGAACACATTTATCATTAATAGACTTTCTTTATTGCATAAAGTATTACAGCTCCCTCAGAAAGATAATATTCCTTTGTACAAACATCTCTTCATCTTCCAAAATACTTTTTACCTCCTACTATATACAATTTTGTATATATATATATATACAGTTTTTTTTTTTGTATTTGTTTGATTGTTAAAAAAGTAAATATTGACTTGATTCGAAGGAAACTCTGCCTATTACTTTTATTATCATCATGGATATAACCAACAGTCTGCTTAGATATTATACATAAGATGTATATAATATGTAGGTACTTTTTTCCATTCGTCATCATAATACTTCTTACCTGTATTTATTTTTCTTGCGGCTAGTTTGTGATAATAATATGTATGGTTAATTTTCTTTTCTTTTTTTCTAACTCCTTATTTTCTTTTTTTGTATATTAGATGGGAAAAGTTTTGAAGGAATTATTATTAACAGGATAACTTTTATTTCAACTTATTTTTTTCATATTTATTGTCATCTTTATTCTACTACTTTTAAAGTGTGTGTGCACATATAAGTATTTGTACAGTGTTTGTATATATATTATGGAATATTAAATTTTACAAGTGAAAAAACAACAACAACGGAAAAGGTAACTTTGATAATTTGAAGAATGTATTGGGAGGAGATAATTTCTGTAAATACATGTTATCTTATGTTTTTCCTAAAGATACCATTGTATGATATAGTGGTTTCCAAACACTTTTTCCAAATTGCAGACTGGTCCATGCTTGACAATTTTACTGCGGACTGGGGGGTACTGTGTACTCATATGGAACTTGTGAGGAAAATACAGTCATTTCAAAATAGATGACCGCTCCCCTTAAATTGGGGCTATAGTATAGAGGGGTACTTACTAATATAATGGAAATAACAAACGAGCACGGAGAGCATGTAGTAAGTATTATAGTTCGTTGCCCGTGAAAAATTACTAATTCAAAAATCGGACAATTAATTGTTTTTTGTAACTTTCATTCATACTTAATATTTTCTTCTTCTCCTAGCAACTGAAAATGAAATACTAAGGCCACTTTATAATCGTCCCAGACTTAAATTATAAATAAAAAAGAAATATAACTGTTATAGAAATAGAAATTATGTATTAGAAATATAGCATTCCTGTGCTAGCTGACAGTGGCATTGAGGGCCTCAGTATTTGGATAACGGTCACTGCAGACCTTCCCCTCGACATGCACCCAAAAGTTGTAGTTGAAGGGGTTGGCAAAAGGGCTTTAGGGCCCGAAAGTGTCAAAAAAGAGTTCAAAAGACAACTTTTAAAGAGTTTTTCAACAGAGGAGATGGGTGGGTGTCATTACTGGTCTCAAAAGGGGCATTTTTATCGTCACAAAGCTCTTTCCGCCCACTTATTTGATAAGTCTCTGGACAGTCTTGTGTGAAACTGCGAGATATCTGGCATGGGCCCTTAAAGACCTGAGGAGATTGGCATCAACTTTTTTTTAACTCCTTCGGGTCAGTTTGGCCTTTTTGATAGAGTCCTTCTTTCTCACCAACGTTTTGGACTAGTTGACGGGGTAGACGGTAGTCCCAGAGACTGAGACAAAACAATAAGTAAATATATTCTTCTTAGACACTTATAAATTACTTAAATACACTGTAGATACTTATAAATTAATTAAATACACTGTAGATACTTATAAATTACTTAAATACCTCAAAAAGTAAGCCGAATACCTGTACTTAAAATTTTAATGAAGTATTTGTATTTGACTTTAGAACATTTAAATGTACTTCGCCTCATCCATAGTATATATAAGTTATATATATACGAACTTTATAGAAATAGAGATAAAATATTTCCATGAACTTGAAAAAGCTTTGTTTAAAAACTTGTACTCACAATATAAATATATAATTAAAAAGGAATTAAGTTCTTAATTCCTTTGATGTGTTTAAAACGGGGACTTTCATTTAAAGGTATAATATATTAAAACATTCCTTTGGAACTTCTATAAAAACATTATATGCATGAGCTTAAGTAATATGTATACTTGTTATATACTCAACACCATGATTCAATACATTATTTATACATAATCATTTGATTGGAGAAAAAGATTTCCTTGAATGGGTGCATTATTCAAACGTTAATATTTCAAAATATTAACGTTAATTTCAATTATTCCTACAAGAATCGATAGTATGTTATCGAAGAAGAACTATGTAAAATTTATTGAGCAAAGTCATAACACAATATCTTTGTGTATGTATATATTTATCCAATTCCGAGAAAATTCAATTTCAAGGATAAAAAACCACCATTGGTACAAGTTAAAAATGGTTAAAATGGAATAAAGCCACAGTTTTTCAACTGTTATTATGCCAAACGAAATAGTTTGAAGCATTAATTAATATGATTTCAATTAAAAAAGAATATTTAGTTCTAAAATTTAAAATAATATTCAAACAGTATAATATAATTTGCCTATGCTTTTCGTTGATATGATTTTATCAAAATTCAAACAACTTACAGAGTGTGGAGAAATTGTAAATGTTGTAACGCTCAGTACAAAGGGCTTAGTTGTGAAAAATGTTGCAAATTACCTCTAAATGTTTATTTTTCTTTCTTAATTAATATTATTTATGTGCCACGAGCAAAAGTCGTACATTTAGACTCGATTTTTATGAAGTAAAAAAAAAAGATAATAAAAACTGGTGGGGTTAAAAAGACGAGTGTTGCTTTGAACCTTGTAACCTGTTAGACTTGGGATGCTCTGTTTTTCTTTTTAGAGCCTATTATAACATGTAAATCTTCCTAGACTGACTTCATTTCTCTGTGAAATTTAGCATTTATGTTTTCACAGAGACATCACTATGTTGACTTTTCTTAAATGTGTACTCTTAACCTAGTTCATTTTAAAAAGTAATCTTTGTTTGTATGTTTCAAATATAGCGGGGGTACTTAACATTGCTTGGAATTACGCAGTTTATTAAGCACACACTCAAACGTCCCCCTCAGACCAATAGACATACAATAAAATTGTCGTCATTAATATAGATTAATGAATCTTTATAATTGAATGAGGTAGCGGCCACTATCAAACATAAATTCGATTTTTCAAATCTCGTTTGGCTTATCCGTTCAAAATTTAAGCTAAAACATAATCCCCATTCCTCTTGCAGCATTTCAGTATTAGGAAATACTATATGTATTATATATTGTAACTTAGTAACTATGATTATCTTTATTGTGTAAATAGTAGTTATATATTGAAATCAATTTACAGATTGAAATATAATAAGTATTCGTGTTCGATAAATAATAATAATAAATTGTCCATTCAGAATTTTAATTTTGAGGAAAGTAATGATGAAGTTGACGACCTATGTGACTCTAACAGCCCTGTTTATCTTTTCGAATCTCTAGTTGAAACACAAGATTAGGAAATTAACAAACCTTCATATCATATGCCAGTGATACCAGGTTTTAATTCAAATTCCGGAAATTATTCCTCTCCATCTACCTATACTTTATCCAGTTTTGAAAAAGTGAAAGGGCAAAAATAGCAGTGTTTAGAATTTTTTACTAGATCTAAGACGGATAAAAATATTATACCACATTTACAGTCTATGTAGTAAAAAGGTAAGTTTCTGGGTCAACAGCACAGCTTCAATCAAACACCACTTGGAAAACATCAATGAAGTAGCTTTAAAATATTTTATCAAAAAATAAAAGTACTTAACAACTATGATATTATATCCAGAAAAAAAAGGTTTGTAGGCCTAGAAAAGAAATTGCTTGATCGTAAAGTAGCTATGATTCCGATCAAGGATAAAAAACAATCTATTCTTTCAATAATTCTATTAAAAAAATATAATTTTTTCGAGTGATATGTTTTTTAGGGAGCAAAAAATGTTAAAATGAGTAACGAGTATTCAGGCAAATAACGAGTATTTAAGCGAGTGACGAGTATAACCTGTAATTCCTTCTTTTTTTATTTTTTTTAGAAACTCGAAAATAATCACGACACAAGAATCAACTTGCGACACATCACTGATTAATATTAAAATATTTTATATCAATTGTAGTTTTTAGACAGAACAGGGAACAAATAAATGTTTGAGGTTGAATTTCTACGATCTAAAATACTTATGAGATTCATAATATAGATTTAATTATATTTGCTATAATAAATTGAAAGTCAATTATTCAACATCTTGAAAGAACTGATTATTTATTTTTCATAAAATGCTATTTTGTCTATTTTTCTTATTTTAACCCTTAAACTCGACTTTTAAAATGTTTAAGCTGTCTCTGGCTTCGAAAAAAGTTGTACAATTCGACAAAAACACTATTTAGGGGCGTCCACAACAAATATATTTCAGGGGTTGGCTTGGTTTTTGAATTTTTTTTGAAACCCCCAAAATACAATTTTTGTAGTTTAAATATCCAAAAATCCATAGCTGTTGAGAAAAAGTTAAATTTTTGGAAAAATATTTCAAAAAAGAAATTTAAGATATTAAATTTTTTCAAAAATAATGTAAATAATTCACAACTATTAAAAAAAAATCAAAATTTATATGTAGTCACAGAAAATTTTAATTTTTCGGGAAAAAATAGTAAGATTTAAGTTTTCGATATGGGGGGGGGGACAGCTGCTGGAGCCCACCCCTGGGAAATATTATGCTATTTACTGGTATAATATTTAATATTGAAACAAAATCAAACATATGTCGTGAAAAAATTTGGATGAGTATAAGTTGAACCAGCTCAGAGTAATTGAGTTAAACACAAATAGTGTCTCCCCTACCTTTTTTTTTATCCAGCGTTTAGTTCTTGATGATGGTTCATTATTGTGTTTTGGTAATGATTGAATCTCACTGAAAGTAGTACTTAGTGAATCATAATCAAATATAGATGAATTTATTCCGCATAGTTTTCATTCTATGAAATGGCTTTCATCGATTTCTCTGCATGGGGATTTTAATATGGAGTCAAGATCCATGTACAAGGTTGTATCTGGTTTAGGTTCAGTGGTTCTATCGGTCTCGGTTCTTTCATTTCAACTGTTTCAGTCTCATTCTCTGTTCAGCTTTATTGGTCTCGGTTCTTTTTTATACAATCTCTGTTTGCTAACAGGCACTTAAAACAAGGAGAATCGCAGGAAAATTCGGCCCAGGAAATTATATTAGATACAAACAGAGCGCAGCAGTTTCAACAAGGGCGCCGAAAATTAAGGTTACTTAAGACAATGGTTTCAAAAAGGGGCCGTGAGGGGACGCTAGTATGGGGGTGCAGGAAGAATAATAATTTAGGATTACTTTCAGTCTACATATACATAGTACAAATATTTTGTAATATTATAAAGGGGGCCTCAGCTAAAAATGTATTAGTGTTAGGGACCTTGGCGTAGTAAAGTTTGAGAAATTTTGGTTTAAGAAAAATTACAATTATCATATCATAGGGCCCTGACAAGCTAGATTTTTTTGGTTTATTTTTTTGAAGAAAGGTTGCGTGATATAATAAAAGTAACAACGTGTTGTATTTACATAATATTATGTAGATGGAATATTAAAAGTTTTTTAATAAACCAAAAAATACAACTAACGATCATAATCATAAAAACCGAGGTCTTTAAGCAATATAATGTGGTCTCTTATCGACTTTGGCGGAACTACTTGAACTGCGAGACCGTTTATGCCTCAACCTTGCCAAAAAGTTTAGCTATGATACAACCAATTATGATCAAATTCTAAAGAAATTACGATGACATAATTACATAATTATTTTAGATGCGAATACTTGAACAATATGAACATTTCAACAATAAACAAACACATGAGCTAAATAAAAATATGTCCCTTAGGACAAAGATTGATCATTAAAACAAGCTTTGAGTGTCACCAAAAATACTGGAAAAAGTTATATTTAATTTATATATATTATATTATATGTGCCTACTCATAGCCAAGGATTATTGTACGAACATTTTCATTAATCAAAATTAAATATATTGAACGTTACAAATAACTTTTGCTATTTGCTGCTATAGTTAATTTTAGCCCATAGGCATTAGTTAATTAATATATAAAAAGGATGTGTTTATTTTTATAAGTATTGGTTTGCATAAATTACATTCATATCGTTTATTAAAAATGAATACTTGGACTTAATAAAAATATGTATATGCTAATGAAAAATTGGACTTGATAAAAATAGGTATATGCTAATGAAAAATTGGACTTTTTTGATAGCTAACAAATAGGGTAAACTATTGCAAGAATGAAAAGGAGTACAAAATTGAGGCTTTATCACTGATTAATTTTTTTTATACCTTTCTATTTTTAAAAATGATTTCCTTTGGCTGCTACCATCTTCTCCAACCTGGGATTAAATGTGTCGCAGTACTTTTTGATGAAGCCGTCAGACATGGCAGCCCACTAAGGTACAACGGAGGCCTTGATGTCGTCCAAATATTTGTGAATGATAGCACAGGCTCTCTTCACGACCACGTCCAAAATGGAATAGTCGAGGGAGAAACATTCTGTGAACAAATGTGAACTTTTGATCTGTTTTACTTTAACCTAATCCAAAGTTTGTGCCCTCTCTTGACCCATTTGGTCATGGGTTCTCTTGAATCAGTTTTTGATATCCTCATATAAAAGAACCTTATTACAGTCCAATTACTGACATGGAGAGCCTTGGCATGTTCCCTCATCGACTTGTCCTGACTTCTGGTGCCCACGTCCACCATCATCCCAATTTTCCAGCATCTATTGCTATCCGGAGACCTTTAAAGGCTCTGACCAGAAGTCAACACGCTTTTAATCTTGTAAAAAAGAATCCAAGAGTACTCTACGACCTTCATGACACTTATTTGGGCGTGGAGAAAATCAGACACCCTTTGCAATTCGTCTCCATGTGGACAAATGTTGATTTTTGAAATCTTGTTTCTATAAGAGGATACCTGATATAGATATAAGTGGTTTTCAAACTATAGATAGCAGATGTTAACGATAGGGAGGGTTGGGGGAAGTCATCAGATATTTCTTTTATAAAAGAAAATCTTTAGATAATAAATATTTTTTTAGACATCCAAAACTTTGCTTAACGTTCAGTCAAAACTTGTCAAATTTTAGTAGTTTTAAATAATAAAGGTACTTGGAGATCTGGAAATTTTCTCGATTACTTGAACCGATCTGTATTCTTCAAATAAGAAAATATCAGTTATTTTAAAAGATATTATTTTCAAAAACAATGTCTGTGTCATTCATTTATAATGGAACAAATTTATTAAACAACCCAGGGTATGAAGCAATACAATGCATCATTTGTAAGAGGAGGTATTAGAACATTTGGGATCATTTATGTCTTACTAATCAAAGTAAATTTGACTAAAGAGAGCTTTGGATTTATTAATTTCAATAAGTAAGATTTGCTTAAAAATATTCATAATTATAAATGTTTTCCCTTTAAATAAAATATTTGAAATTTACAGTAACAAACAAATGTAAATTTTAAGACAATTAACACCTGCGGGTTTAATTAAAATATTTCTTAAATATAACTTTGCATTACACTTTTGTTTTTTTCAAAATGTAGAGATACTACTATTTAAATACACGTAAATATACCTATCTATATAATAATGGAACTTGTTAGTAAGTAAGTATGTATTAAATTAATAATTTTGGGGACTTTATTAAAAGATAATGTATGTACCTAACTAATATAAGCGCTTCTCCCTGGGTGATGCTGCTCTTCTATGATTATGATTTTACATACATCATTTAAATAATATATTTTCATTATAATATTAGTAGCCTCCAAGAGAAGAAGATAATTTAACTTAAATGATAATAAGATCCTTGTTTCCTAAGTGAATGCAACTTGATAGTTATATACACATAACGTTTATTAAAAAATAATCTCAAAAATTACTCAGATAGTCTATTTTAGTATTTTACATACACGTGCCGACTCATAAATTAACAGTGGTAACATGAAATAAAACTTTGACATAATGTAATTAATTAATTGATAATAATCATAGAAGTTTTTATTTATGTATATATTTAGATATATACATAAATAATTCATAACTAAATGTTTGGCTTTCTGCTACCACATCTTTCTCCAAAGAGACTGAAGGCTATACATAGCAAGTCATGAATTATTTATTCCGGAACAATTAAGGCCCAATCATATGAGGTCTTCAGGGCCTCAACATTTGGCTGACGTGTCGTACAAGTTCTTTTCTCGACAACGCTTCAGAAATAATAATCCAGAGGACTTGATTCTGGTGATGAAAGGGTGCTACACCTCTATGATGAGCTCTAATAAAGATGTATTTTATGTGTGGCAACTAGATACTCTTTAATTAAGCCTATAAATTTAATGTCACTTAATGAGCTGACCCCCTGTATATATATTTTTACAAAACTACTATAATGAATCGTATATTAAAATTTGTTAGAAAATAGATATAAGAGCAAAAACAAATTATTTGATCTGTCTCATTACTTATTTTCTCCCTCCTCATGTATTATATTTATTCATAGATGTAACCATATGTACATAAAGGGATAAATTGTGTAATATGAAGCTTATTAACAATTAAGAAGAGTTTTTAATTATTTTTCTTTTACTTTATAGTGCTATATTATAAACATGCTCTAAGACCTCTTGAAATAATTTTTCTGAAAAAAAGTAAGTAAAATGATAGCCTCTTACTTGCTCTGTTTATTTATTATGTTATTGTATTATTTTAATTGTTTTTCATAGAAATCATTGTTGGGAAATCATACGTGTTCATGTTTATGCTTAATTTTACATATAGAGAGGATATTAAGCAATCCGCGTATAAAATATCATATTTTTAAATATACTAGACATCAAAGTATTTTCAACCCTCTGTTGCTTTCTAACGCAAGTACGCGTGTTCAAAAACTAAGGTGAATTTTTAAATTTTGGGGACTGCATATCCTACATTTTTTATATGTTATAACATTCGAAAATGAACAAAAATTTATATTTTAAAGATATATAATATGTTTAGTTTGTTTGTGAGAGGCATAATTGTTCTAAATATTTTGCGTGTTTGGCGATTTTTTGCTATTGACAAATCATGGATTAAAAAATTGGCATCAAACTTTGTCTAAAAATGAAATTTAGTGCTCCAAAACTCTTGAAATGTCCACAGTGGTATACACTGAAACTGATCTGAGTAAAAAAATAAAAATATTTACAAGTGGTACAAACTATTCCAAGATGGCGAAGAAGATGTTAATGATGAGTCTCGCTCTGGATACTCAAGTACGTTGAAAACCTTGAGGCACTGAAGAAAATTGTTTATGAAAATAGTCGATTGACTGTCAGAAAAGTTGTTGAGGATATTGATATACCAGTTGGCTCGTGCCTGGAATTTTTTCAATTGCTCTGTGCATAAGCCGATTGTCAGAGAAGTTTGTTCCAAAAACACTTCATTTTGACATAAAGAATCGTTACATAATCATCACTAATGAGTTGTTGACAGACGACAATGATGATACTGATTTGCTTCAAAGGGGCATAACTGTTGACGAATCATGGCTATGTGGTTATTAAATTGAAGCCCAATTGTCCAACTCAACCTATAAAAGGACGTTTAGCAAAAAATCGCCAAACAAACAAAATACTTCTAACAATTGTGCCTTTCACAAACAAGTTTAACATATTTTAAAACTTTAAACAATAAATATATCAGGGGCGTCCGTAGGGGATGGTCTGGAATGGGCTTTAGTAATTCCCCTCAAATGAAGGATTTGAGTCTTTTTATCAGAAAATTATATATTTGATTTTTTTTTTTCAATAAATTTCATATTTGAAATTTAATTTAACTTTTCAAATTTTTTCTCCAAAAAATTAAATTGTTCAATTTTTTTTTCAAAAAAATTTAATTTTTAGTAAATAACTATGAATTTTTTCATTTTTTCTCCAAAAAATTAAATTTCATATTTAAGATTTTCTGCGAACAGCAATGGATTTTGAAAGTTTTTTTTCAAAATTTTTTTATTTACATAAATAATCACTTTATTCTCTTGAGATTAATTTCATAAATCTATACAGTCCAAAAAACATACATATGGCAACTTCATCATAAAATAATATTAATTAATTAATATAACAACTGTGACAATTATTTATCATTGTTCAAATAAATAAAAAAATTAGCATGGGTAAATGAAAAAAGATGATAACATTTAACGAAAATCTGATACAGATTTAAATTAAAAAGCAAAACTATAAGACAACTTCATTTCCATTCATGTGGAATCACTCCAGTACTTCATGGGATCTTAAAAGAAGTCTGTCCCGACTAGTAGTTATGCACGAGTTTTTATTTTTTGCAGCGAGAAAATATATAGCACCTTATTAAGTATTCTATTTTGAAGTGAAATCTATGTTTAGGCGGCAGTGACATTACAAGCAAATCCCCAATCTTTATTTCTGAATTCCTCAAAAACTCAATCGTCATGTGCACAATGTTAGCCACTCTTTGGCTATGCCAAAATAGATATCTTAAATTCTCTAAACTGGACATAGAGAATGTGCTGTCTTTCTCTCTGAATCTTTGACTTATTTTTAAAAAGAGCTCATGTAAAGAACGTGCAACATTGCAAAATAATATTGGCAAAAAATGGTATGGCATTGAGGGTAAGAACTCAAAAATTTTAAAATTTTAAAAGCCTTTTTTACTTCTCCATATTTTTATTTTGTGACATTTTTATGGCAAACTATGAATGAAAAGTTGGTAAATCAACATTTTTCAACCCGAAGGGGTTCAAGTCAGGTGAGGACGAAGGACAGGAGGCAGCCATGTTCTCCCTGCAGAAATGCTGCATCTTCTTGGACGTGTATTCCGGGGTGCCTTCTTGGTAAGCAATTAGTTGCCCCTAGGAATCGTGCTCTTCAACCATAATAAGATATGGTACCTGAGGAACTTGTAGTAGACGTCCCTGTTGACATTCTCGTCGGACTTGAATAAATAGGGAGGCATCTTGCTGCCGTCGTACGCCACAACGCCAAGGACCATGATATGAGCAGGATGTTTGGTCCCGGTGGTTCCCTTGACCTAAGTTCTTGATTCAGGCAAGAACTGATCATTTCTCCTGTTAAGAAAAGCATTCCCTGTGAAGATTTTCTTGTCATGGTAAATCTGAGTGCGGGGATGAGATCGCACAGCCTCTGCCGTTTTGATTTTTGCTGGAAATTCTTTGATTGTACAAAAACAAAACAAACATCAAATTGTAGCTTTTTGTCAGCTCTTTCAAATGGTGTCAAGTACAAAATTGTCAGACTTTTAGAACTGAGGCTAAACGGCCTCGAAGAGAATTCTGAAACAAAAGTTAATAAGTTCTGATTTATAGATCTTGTTTTATGACCCTGTATGTGATAAATTAAGAATTTAACAAGAAGTTGCATAAAAAAATGAAGGATTTTTCAATCTCTGGATTGGAAAAACATTGAGACACCTTATTCAAAAAAAGTAATTGTAATTGTTTAGATCAAAAGCTGTTTTATCCTTTTGAAATATAATATACATTTAGGTATATAATTATAAAGCTATAAATTTGAATGATGAATAAATTAAATAAAAGTTATGAATTATAGTATGTAAATATTGTTCATCTAACATAAAAACTTGTAATGTACAAAACCTTAAACAACATACATGAATAGTTGCAATCCACCTACATATTATATATTTATGTATAGTTTAACTTTTCTGGTAAAAAGTAAAAGTATTAAAATAACAATTTATAGATTTTATAGTAGTGTTTTGTTTGACTTGTCTTAATTATTAGAGAAAAACAATTATACCAAACAACATTTTAAGTAAATACATAAGTTACTAGTTCTAGAAAAACATTTCTTGCAATTAATTAGTATTGAATATAATTAGGAATAAGGTATAAAAACATATAGGTAGTCCTTAATTCATGTAAATATATGTTTATATATCCATATCAATCAAACAAAGTTTTTTCTGCTTGTTTGATTGTCTGAGACGGACACATTTTTAATCCAAAAATTTATTATAAATCCATTGGTCTCCCTCGATGAAAGCGTTCATACCTCCGAACAATTGTTTTTAAAGTGGTCATATATATAGTTATAATTTCTTTTTTCAATTATGTGCATACCCAAAATGGCACATTACTCACATAATCCAGGGATTTAAGTAATACTATCGTTTAGATCACAACCTAGTGGTGCTAAAAATGTGGAACGCTTCACAATTTTGTGTGTCATCTTAGCATGTTTTTTTGTTTTTTTTTGTGCGATCAAAAATGACAATTTATATTTGACAATGTCAAATGTCCCAGGAATTTTTTAAAGAAAAAGCACCATATCTTGCTATAAAGGACAAAACTATTCTATTTCTCTTACGTTGTATCGAGGTATTTGATTCTCCATTGGCAATAGGAGCTTTGGCACTCAAAAGAGCGAAATGTATTGGCCTATTTTTATAGCTTTTTCGTCTTTGCTTTGTTGGCAAGTGGAATAAAATTGTTGCCTTTAAGGTATTAAGGTTTTCCATTTTTCCATTATTTAACAGGGAGTTTGTAATGGGATTCACGTCATGAACAGTAATTGTATTACCATTTATTGCTTTAATTTCTAAGTTCTAGGATTTTCTAAACCCTTGAAAAAATATTTTCTCATTCATTTTGTCTCACGATATCCTCTATTGATGTATAATCAAAGATAGGATCCCCGTGCCAAATAATTATTTGTGCAGCTGCCCAAGTATAAGAGATGGACTCTAAAAAACTGTTTGAGCTGAGAATGAGTTGGCTTCTATAAACAACGTCACATTGTCGTCTTACAGATCAATTATATGTGGTTTGTCATAAAATAAAATACCACAGGCAGCATACTTTTGCTTAATTTTTATGGATAATTTTTCTATGGCCATAACAAACAATAGAGAAGCAGTCAGAGATCTTCGATGACAGCTTCTAATTTACATTATAGGATTTATTTTTTCTTCGTATAGAGGTCCCGTTAAAAAATAAAGATTTTAATTTTTTAAGAGGGATTTTGTGTTTCGTTTAATTTTATTTTCTTAATTCTTTCACTAGGGTCATTTTCTGCTTTAATTTTCCTTTGAGCTTCCTCCTCCACTATATCAGAAGTTATAATACAATTAACAGTGTCGGATGGGAAAGTTTGTCAAAATAGAGTTGCATATTCCAAAATTACCTCTATCTTCTCTTATAAGCCATCAGTTCATTTTTTTAAGTATGTTTTTTCTTTGCAAAGTATTTTATGTAGTAAAAAATTGTTATCTTAGAGAACGTTGACTATAATTGTATTTTTACTCTATCTTAATTACTTATATCCGATTTGGATGTGTATCAGACTAGAAAATAAGTGTCCTTGGGCTAAGTCAGGCTAGAAAGTGTCGGATTTTAGGCCACCCCGCTTAATTTTGGGCCAAAACATGATAATCTATACAATAAAGATAATTCAATATACACACATGAGATTTAAATATATTTGAAACTCATGTGTGTATATTGAGTTATCTTTATTGTATAGATTATCATGTCAGATATATCAATTACGACACAATCAAATCCAGATCAATTACTCATCAGCCATTCCATTATATTATTTTTTTTTCTCAAACTCTTATTATTATTCTTTCATTCTCGAGCACAGAACACATATGAATTGGTATATGTATTGAGCGGGATCTTGGAAAACAGTTAGTATCACTGAGGATTTTGAGGAGCTATCTTAATATTATTAAAGCGTTGTTGTTTTTTTAGCCAACGCCAAATTACTCTTTGAAATCCCGGGTACTAACCCTAGTTATGAATAAATGTCGGTGTAAAAAAATAGGGTCTGCAGAGCTTTCGGGGTTGGCAAAATGAGGTTCGGATGGTGGTGGTCTTTTGAAATCCACATCTAAACCATATTTTACTGTATTATCAGAGCAAAGTGTGTCTCTTCATCAACGCCTAATCTTTTCAAGTTGTTTTTTTAGTTATACAAATAACTCAACATCAGATTCAACTATACATATGTACAAATATATTTCTATGTATAATATGTTGATTTGAATGTGTACACAACTCTGTTCCCCTCTTCACTCGTATTTTGAAATTAATTTAATTGGAGTTTCAAAAACTAAATAACTTTAAAAAAAAAAAAAACGACTAAGTGTTTACTTCCTATCTTATGTATCCTGTTTTCTCTACCCTCTCAAAGTATTACTTTGATGAAAACAATAGGGAGAATATATATAGGGGTGCATAACTGTTTACACAAATCAAATCTTGGTTGAAAAAAAAAATGCAATGAATACTTAATTCAAAACTGAATTCATTTAAAATATTTGCATTAATTAACGTTGTTGAAAAAAACAAAAACAAAAAACAACTAGATAATTTTAGTATTTTAATCATTTATTATTATATGTATACTTAATTATACAAGTAGATCAAGTTTTAATATAAATATTTTTTCACATTGAAGGAAATTTTAATTATTATACAGAAATTAATTAGCATATAATTTGTTTACAAGTTTTAAGTATTTTATAGCATTAAAATATTATTAAATATTATTTTTACTACTGTAACCCTCTGATTGTGAACTGGGATATTATATACCCCGAGATTTACAAAAATACTTCTTATTCCTTGAAATTTAAGCTATATTGTTTATACTTTTCGTTTGGTATATATATATACTGGGCCATGCAAAATTATTTACCGATGATGTAAATATACTTTTTAAGAGGTTTCATGGCAACTAATCTGATTGTTTCGTATTTTTACTGTTAAAATAAACAAAAATCCTTCCTGTGAGAGCGTAACAACTTCCGCACATGATACCATGTCCAATCAAGAAACAAAGAGGATCGAAATTGCAGCCCTCCTCCGAGCGGGAGTGTCTCATAACAACATTAAGGAACAGGTTGGGGCCTCGTTGAAGACAATTTACAACGTTTCCAAGCGCTTGGAGGCTGGGGGTGATCTCAAGCATTCCCCTGGGGCTGGCAGGAAGCCCACTGTCTCAACAAGGCAAGTAATGGCAGTGTTCAAGAGGACTCCCAACAGGTCCATTGCCGACATGGCCAGAAAGATGGGAACGTCGAGATCAACTGTTTCAAGGGCATTAAAAAGGGCTGGAGGAAAGTCCCTGAGGCGTATTGAACGCCCTCTGCTAACTGAACGTCAGCGAGAAGTCATACTTGAGCGTCCCAAGAAAATCTTGAATGATATCAAGAGCTCATCTGAACGCATCATCATTTTTTCAGATGAGAAAACTTTTACGGTCGATCCTGTTTTCAACAAGCAAAATGACCGTGTTGTGAGCTTTGGAGATGTGCAAGATAAGCACTGCTATGTGGCAACAACAAAGCACTCTGCTTCGGTGATGATGTTGGGTCTCGTGGCCTCCAACGGGAAGGCCATGAAGCTGGTATGGTTCCCCACTGGCTACAGATTAACAGCGGAGGATTATGTGAAGATTCTGGCGTCCAAGCTCCTTCCGTGGATCAAATCCATAGTCGGCAACTCTCCTTGGGGTTTTCAACAAGATGGAGCGACCGCCCACGCTTCCAAGAAAGCTCAGGAGTGGCTCAAGGACAACATGAACTTTTGGCCCAAGGACTACTGGCCCCCTCAGAGCCCAGATCTGAACCCACTATACTTCTCTATCTAGGCGCACGTGGAGACCAAGGCCTGCAAAAAACGACACAAGAACATAAATGCCTTAAAGGCTGCTGTCAACAAGGCCTGGGCCTCCATGGACGCGAATTACATCCACCTAGTCTGTGGCAGCTTCAGACGTCGCCTGACCAGTGTCATTGACTCAAATAGTGGCTACATTGATTAAATTTGATCACAAACTATTTTATTATTCTAAAAATGTATGAATAAATTGTCATTATTGTCCGCGATATGTTCTGAACAAAAATCAGTAAATAATTCTGCACGGCCCGGTACTTTCGCTTTTAACCGTTTTTTCCTGGACATCTTGCTTTAAACAATTCTGCCATAGTAAATTTTGTCTGAAAGCCACATTACCTCAAAGATATTTCGCCTTAATATATAACTACATAATTGCACCCAAGATTTCATTACATACATGCTATAGTAATCTCATTATATATTGATTTTGAAACAAAGACAAAATACCTAATAGAATTATTATAATAAGAAAAATAAAAAAACAGGACAACAATTCGAACGGAGGAAGTGCCTATCAACACTCTGTCTAATTAATATTAGACATGTTAGATAATTCATGTTGGAAAATAATCATAGATTGACAAACAAGAATAATATGATGAAAGAGCATACTTCCATCATTATTCCAAGAGAAAACAATCATTTAATGTGTTATATAGTAACACTCATAATTACTCATATTTTGATAAAAAAAAATGCAAGGGGAACATCAATTTCAACCAAAAATAAATTATCACAACGAATAAACCTCATTTTTTATACTTTCAGGCGAAATGTCCTTGAGCATAAATTGCATTAAGGCAAACTTTCCTCGGGCAAAATAGTTTAGAGGAATGTAGCGGGTACTCTTTTGAGTATCCTTCTGAAAAATTAAATCTATTTTTATTTAAACATGTTAATAATGCCTTTTTTAGGATTTATTTGTATACTTAGGTATTTTTAATCGAGTTTTAGTGAATTTAATGAATTGTTTTGCTTAATAGTCACCTAATTTTTTTATTTCCTTTTGATTTACTAGATTCTTTTATTTTTTAAATGTGAGAACTGATATTTACAACGCTAGCTACATAAATATAATGTTGTAGTTTATTTGTAATTATTCTATATAATAAATGCAACCTCGTCAAGACTTATGAGTACTAATTTAAGTTTTAACTCCGTATAATGTAATAAATATAACAATAAATCTATTATTTAAAATATAAATTAAATGGGTTTATTATAATAACAAGATATGATATTTTGTTGAAACCCAAAACTCATGTTGTCAAGATTAGTATAAAATAAAAATTTATTTTTTGAGTTGATTTATATTCATACAAGTATTTTTGGCACTTTAATTGATATTAATAGATGGAATAGTTAATAAAACAATGAAACAAAATCCAAAGGACGTTATTATAATAATTGTTCAACTTTAACTATATAATGTAATTAAATATAAAGTGCATATAAAGTAATTTTTGTTCTTATCTGAGTAATATTTCTGAAATACTAAAGTAGCCTAGATATAATTATTTTTTCGTAGCCGGATACATCTTTTGATCATCAACAACTTTCAACTTTCAACAACGACTAACAAGTGTAGTGCATTGGAAAAGGTACATAAATTTAATTCCACGGTTTGTAGAATTTCTACTAAGAAATATTATTGTGAGTTCCAAAAATCATTCATAATCATCTCTTGGAAGAATCCAAGGTATTTGTTGTCAAAATTCATAATTTCTTGTCGTATATCAGACAAACTGACAATATATTTAAAAGTTTACTATTTCAAGCTCATAGTTAGTGTCGTTTGCCACCTTTTTGGAATCTTTTTAATTGAAGATCCTCAGGAGAAGATATATCTCCCATACATACATTTCCCAAAAACTTGATAATTCTTTAACAGTAATATTTGATGATTCCTGAATAGTCTTTTTAATTGAAAGTGATGATATATGAAAAATCCAAAATCCATTCCTGATGAAAGTAATTTATTTGCAGTCAATTTGGTAACAAATACGTCATTAAGATATAACTTACTTAGAGATCGTGATGATTTTTCTATAGTGTCTTTATTTGTAGTTTGATATTTACACTACTTATTTCGAATAAACTGTGATCCCACTTAACTTTTCCTTTATTAAAAATATCCACGTTCTTCTTTCTATCTCTTTTCAGATTAACATTTGTGCTAATTAACTTTTTAAGGAAACTACAAAGTATTGCCTAGTATTATTCGTAACTAAATATTATTCAATTATTTTATTAGTAATTGTAGTACAAGAAGAGTTATAATCTGATTGGATTTAAATTGTAAACAAAAGTACTCCAGATATGCATATGAGCTATGATTCTTCATAGAGACAAATTTGAAATTTGGGACATCTATGAAGCGCCGATAAATAAGACTAATTTTACATCCCAAATTAAGGTTTGAAACAACCAAAACGAAGAACCTTGTATTGCAGGGGGGCAATGCAAAAAATTGTGAACAACACGTTATGTTTTCTCTTCAACTATTTTGCACCATAATTCATATTAGTAATATTTTTTTATCAGAACAACATTAATATTTATGAGCGTAAATTAAGTAATCTGTATCATGAACCGTTTTCACGAAAATTGAGAGAGAAGTCACTTTTTTTTATATCAGCAATTCTCAAAACTTTGAGGTCCTCTAAACTCTAATTTTTTTTGCTCAAACATTGTGAGTATTTTTGTATTCATTACATTTTATATGTATAGACCTTGATAATTCTTCCTCACTTGACTTCGTGAAAGTGGAACTAAGAGGACATGATTGAACTAATGCATTGGGACTATAAATATCTCCATTTAAAAATTAGATTTTGGTGAGCCATTGAGAACAAACTTAAAGCCTTACTGAAACTATAGGCTCAAATATCAAATCTTCCAAAACCAGTAGATCTCTAAGGAAGTTATTAGTAATGATGATATAAACATTCTTACAATTTGGTATTCCGCTAATTTTTTTGTAGACCGCTAACTAGCGGATTTGCGATTAGTGGAATGTTCACCTCTACAATAAAGTTATTTCGAAACTAAATCAAATGCATTGTTCATTTATTTATATCCTTTAATACCCAAATAGCACTAATAAAAGTAATTTTCAAAAAAAACTCTCAAATTACAGATTCTGAAGGTCATTTTTAATGTTTATCGAAATCAAAACTATCAAAGGCAACCATAAAAATACAAGAGTGGAACAAAGTCGAAGTTTTGTAAGTAGTGTAATCGTATAATCAATATATTATGTTTATACAGAGGATTCTTGTTTCATGAACTTAGTTGCCACTTCACCATCTACATTTATTTTTCTTCAATTCATATTTTTAAACGAATTTTGAGAAAGCAATGAATGTTAATTAATATTTATTTTTCTAGTTTTGTAAAAGCGATTTAATTAAGTCTCAAAAAATATATATAAAATATAGAAGAATGTGTTGATTGTGAGGAAGAAGAAGGATGAAAAATAAATATATTTGAGGTTAGCTAATGAATACAAAACCCAGAAAGGCATACACAAATAAACATTTTATTCAAATAAAAGAAGCTACACATATGTACTCGAAATATTTATATAACAGAGAAAAGAACACTGAACCAATATCAATATCAACTCTATATCAATTCAAATGATGCATTTCATATTAAATTAGATGTATTTCAGTGGAGATAATTTTCAACTTTTCTTGTTTCATTTATCCTTTTTAATAATTCATCAGAAGCCTTCCCTTTAGATATAAGTTTCCATATAAGTAAAGTTGTAAAAAAATATGCTGTTACACGCAAAAAAAAATATGTAGTTCGCAATCTCTGCAGTGTTTTTTACTTTCTAAAGCTATTATCAAAGCATATCTAAAGAAACAACGAGTCTATGTGGTCATTTAAGACGGAAAGTAAGACAGAGGATTTGAAGATTGTCATCGGAGTCATTTCTGCTCACTTCCTTGTTAGATATACAGTAGGATTTGTGATTACTGTTTGTAGCTAATAGAATTAAACGAACAACGTAGCTCATTGGACAACGTACTAGGAAGAAATAATTCTCTGAAACTCAATGTACTTAAGTCTGTGTCTTGGTCGTTCCTATGATTCCTTCAATGATAGTTTCTAGATATGATGGCATAATTTTAATACTATAATGTTTACTTATACTTAATCTGTGCAACTCTAGCTGAACAATTAAAGGAACAATGAAAAAATTAATAATAATAACACGTGGTGACAGCTAAACAGCTCTCCTGCCCCCCTTCAAGCACTTTCTTAATCGCCAGGGTGTCATTTCCCCATTTTTGTAAACATACTGACATGCCATCTGATTTACACCACTAGATAGAAGTATTTTGGTTTTTTTAAAATTATTATTATCCTTTCTCGTGCACAAAATTCCCAATAATGATGATTAACCTAAATTTGTAAAAAATCAATAAAAAACAGAGTGTACTCAAGTTATTCAAAAAAACATCAAAGATTCTAAAGATATTAAAGGATATTAAAAGGATGGGGTAGCAATTCCCTTGATGAACTACAGTATTAAAATATAAAATTGTTCGGTTTAAAAGTCCATTGTTTCAATATAACTCGAGATTGTTTTCTTTCGAACTGCAGGAAGAGGACTTATTTTTGTTCTACATGCGTAAATAATTGTGAGTGTCTTTGCAACTATTGCTTCGATTTTAAAATCATTATCTTCTCTCAATTTAAGAGCAATGAGTCAGTCTGACACCCTTAGAGTTATTTTAAACCTATCGGTAATTATATTCTCCAACATCAACAATCACCCGATTATAGAAATAAAATTGGTAGAACGAAGATTCTACCACTTATTTACAGAAAAAAAACACATCCGAATTTCGTTTCATTTGACTTGCTAGTGTATATCAAGAGTGTCACCAGCCTGTAACAAAACACTTCTGCGACCATGTTGTATAGGGGTTTGAGTGTATTATTCTTTTGCTACTTCTCTTTAGGAGTTTAATTCAATCATTCCTTGGTTTAGAGTACGATTCACGAATATAAAAAGTACTTATTTCACCAGTAAAGTATTGAGAGAAACTAATTTTTTGAAAATTATTTTTTTAAATGTGTTAATTATTATTTCCAACCTATTTTAATTTATAAATTAAAAAAAAATCATTCTCAATGCAAATTAATTGATTAGACATAACAAAATTTAGGAATACTCGATTTAATTTTGATGTTTATTTGTAGTGTAGCACTTGTTTTTTTCTTGCACTAAAATTATTATCTAGGTACATAAAATATCTATTGATTAATCATTTATTGATGTTGATTGTAACATTTTTTTCAAAATTTAAAAAAAACCATTGATCACAATTAATTTATTCAAAAACAATTTATATTGTAATAGTTCTCCTTCCTTTAAATTTTCCACCGATGATAAAGAGCGGGATGAACTTTCTGCACATTACATTTTACACCATTGAGTCACAAAATTTATTTATATTGAGAACTTCATATTTAATTGACTTATAATAATCAAGACAACAAATCGAAACCCTTTTTACTCTCTATTGGTTTAATTATAAATAAATTATAAATATTGATGTAAATAGTCTGTATTTTTTAGCTAGCCCGTTTTTTTTTGTTTTTGTTTTTTTAATTGATAATCTGAAGAATTTATTTATTTTCCTTCTGAGTAGTCCTTATTCACTACATTATATTATATTCAAACCCTGGTATAACATTCGAGTATGCTCTTAAAAAACGGAGAGTAACCTGAGGATTTGTTCGGTAGTTATTATTCTAAGTCCTTGTTGGACTTAGAATAGAATTGGAGATCGACTTCAGAATAATTCTTGCAAATATCCTTTGTTTATTTCTTTCTCACATTCCTTTCTGATCACATTTGCTGATTGTAGATGCTCTAATGAAACTTCATAGCAGCTAAACTGCTCTCATCCAGAACATTTTTTAAATGGTAAAGGTCATCATCTTGATTTTCGGTTTCTTTTTTTAAAATACCCAAAATCCAAACAATTTTTATCACTAAATGTAAATATCTTCGTGATTGCCAAGATAATACCTGTTTATAATATTATTCAAAAATATAATATTGGTCCATAGATGGTGTTGTATCGGACCTAGGACTCATTTTCTAAAAATTACAAAATGCACGAATAAATAATTGAAAAACATTATTACTATAACAGAAATGTTGCATTTACTCTGAACTTATGTGGATAAAGTGTAAGTAATTTAAACAGACATAGAAACAGTCTTAAAAAATTTGAATACAGAAAATCCCAGTTCACTAACGGAAGGCTAAACGTGAAGTATATGCTTAATCATTGAATACTAAAACAATAAGGAAGATAATGCTGACTATGGTATATAGGCTAAAAGAGTCAAAGGAAAATAAAAAGAAAATAATTTCAACTTCGTGTTAATACCCAGGTGGTGTGGTGTGTTCATTGTGATTTACTAATTAGTACCATTGATGATTGGAAGGATATCTCGCCACAATGTATTTGGATATATACATCTCCATATGCCCAATATTCCTATGAATTAATATATTTTTATATGGATATCTTAGCCACACACCTCCTGCTCTGATCTCTATGTTTAGGAATATCTTCCCTTTGTACAAGATTATCATGTCTGACTCGATGGATCTCATCTTTTTTAATGGAGGGATCGTTCATTGTATAGATGCTCCTAAATATCTGGCAGGACTTCACCTCGTATATTTTTGAGCCTATGGACGAGGCTCAAAAATACATTAGTTGCTCCTGATGTTGTCTGGAATTATCCTAACTCATAATAATACTGAACGAAGTATTAACTGAGGAGTGCTATAAATAGAAGGAATATTCAAATAACAGACCACATGATAAATATTAAAAGATTTGTCAACCTCGATCCATAGTCCTTCATTGAAACTCTCGAGTATATTCTTATTACATATAGTAATTCACATTATCCCCTATGGCAAGAAAACTGTTTCTCATTTTTAGTACTTCAGTGTATTTGATGTATACCAAGGTGTGAATAAGTCTTTCACTATTCCATTAACTATATCTTTTAGAGGCGTAGAGAGCTTCAACCAGAAAGTTGGGCACATTATTGAAAAACTCTAGCTGTTATCTTTCAAACAAGATATTGCAAACAAATATATCTCATGTTTTGGCAGATATAAAAAAACCCGTTGGAGTTTTGAAATTATATCCGTATAGACGTCGTCAAGCACCTTGAGGTAAATTTCCACACCATTTACCGCCCTTAGTCTCAAGGATCGTCCTAGAAGCGGTAAGCCAGTTACTGCCAAATACTCTTTTGAGGCCATCCCACCTATGTACATCACTGAATTTGCTAAAAAGAAGTTCCTAGACCGGTCTACAGTGTCAAATGTGGTCAAAACTGCTGTTGAGGAAGTGAAAAGGGAATGAGAAGAAACCATTTTGTACTCAAAAACATCTACAATTTTGTATATGAGTTTTTTTTAGAACTTTAATTAACTTTTGGAGACCCCAGAACTCGGACCTCAATCCGCTTTACAGTTAAGTTGCTCTTTTTCATAAAAATTTTCAAATTCTCCTGATCATCATGCTTGTTTTTGGTCTCTTCTATTTTTACATATCGAAAATACTTACCATTTACAACCCTATAAAAGGTAATTGAGGAAAATAATCACAAAAGTTAATCAACTAAGATGAAATAGAACATGAAAAAGGCACTAATTATGCCTCATTTGTCTATATCTATATTACATCGTACCGGTTTTATGTATATCGATAGCAGAAAATAGATACTAATTATTTGATTACATGTATCTGGAAATCATCAGGTAAAATGTATATGTTTATCCTTTTTCGGGGTTTGTTTGTAAGTAAGTTTAGTAGGTACTATGCTGGTAGATACATATAATAGATTTGTCCTCTTTTCTTTGATTAAAAGTATAGCCTTTACATTATGCAAAGTTTGGCAGCAAAATGTGGACTCGAGAGGGTTTTTGGAGCTTGTTAAATCAAGATTTAAATCAAATAGATTTTTTTATAAAATCTATTATTTAAATCAGACTTCTGTTATATATCAATACAGATTCAGGAAAAATGTAAAAGATAAATAGACATTTTGATGCAGAATATTTTTTTTAAGACAACATAATTAAAGAAAAATTACCTTGTCTACTTATACAACTGAAATAATTATTTCTTGATTATGAATCAAGTATATTTTATCCTTATTGACTAAATATCTTCTGAGTTTATTAATGAAACTGAAATTATTTGTACTTTATTCTAAATTTAGTATATTTTGTACATTTTAATTTTTTTTTTTTTTGAGTTTTCTTACACAACTGAAATTATTATACCTTAATTGTAAATTAAATATATTGTCATTTTAAGTTAGATTTCTTCTCATTCTAACTAAGTCTACTATATTTTTATGATATATCCTCATTGTGAGTTTATTCATGCTGACATAAATACAAAAGAAAAAAATTACTTCATCTGAAATTAATTGGTTACAACATATTTTCAATTATACATCATCGTTGTTAGAATTGTTTTCTTCATGAACTTAAAAAATAAAACAAGTATAGCTGCCTTCTCCGTACCAAAACGGTTCCTCAGCTTAGAATGTATTAGTTTAAAAGATGAGAAGACTTTTTATACTCCAGATGACGATGCTACGGAAGGCATAAGTTAATAAACTGCAGAGAGAATGTTGCTGCCGTGACTGACCATAAAACCCGCATGAGATTTCCACCCTTCAGTAGCTAACCTGGCCTTGGTTAGAGGCTCTGTAAACTTAAATTACTGAAAAGGAGGTGATCTATCCTGAAACCTCATGATGATAGGAACAAGTACTGTATATTTCTCATTGGCATATTCCATTGCCATATATGTACATCTCTTCTTCATTAAGTTCCTTCCCCCGTAGTGAAGGATCAAGCATGTTAGTATGAATATGAGCCGTCGTAATGAACTGTTTATACCTTTTTCTCACCAGTTTTTCCGCTTGCTTGTTGTTTTTGAGGTGGTCTCTTAACTCTTTTCAAATATTGACTGCTTGAGAAATAGTACATTTGCCCATTTGTACCTGATCTAAAGCCTTAGCTATTGCCTGTAATCGAGCCAATAGCTCCTCAGCTGAGCGTTCCAGTTCAATGTTGGATACCTTACTCCTTACAGGTGGATCAATCATTACTCTGTCAACTTCACAGATCTTCATTAGAATTGGCCAATTGTTTACATGAATCTTGAGACAGTCTAACAGAGTGTTGCATCTAGTGTCTTGGGGCATTATCAGACGCTGATCACCTTTTTGACGGGTGTTTTTGCATCTGTATGATGATTATTCCTGAAACATTTGAATAAAATACAAACACACTCTTTTAAATTATCAATTTCTAGGTCATGAGCCAGTAGATTTAGAAGGTGCGCTGCACAACCATAGGATATTATGTTCATTTGATTCTCCTAGTAGTTTCTGCATTTTGCTAATTTTTACTGCAATTGTCTGTCACGATACTACCAACACTAAAATCAAAATTATCTTCACATTTCTTGATAGAAGATTGTGCAAGTTGTAGACGGTACCCAGCAGTGTGAGGATGGCCTGATATGTCTACAGTGCCAATTAGAAAAATACGGCCAGTTGATGTTGTTAAAGTAACAAAAAGAATGCGTTTATTATGAATGTTAGACATATAGTTATATTTTTCAGGTGATTTGCACGCTTTTCATATTCCTTCTCATAAATCATAGGCAAATATTCAACAGGATTTTTTTTTGTCTCGAAGGTGAATGTAACCCGGCCTAAGTGTCTTGACCATTTAGGAAACTGAGAATGCTACACAAGACAAAATCAAGAATTTGTTGCAAATATCATTCTAGCAACTTCTTCATCTAGACTAGCCTTTGGGGAGACTGAAGGTTTTATGATAAATCTGTCCAAAGATGCTATTGCCTGTTGTTTGACATGTCCAAATTGGGCAACAGAAGCTGTGGCTGACCATGATCTTCTAAATAGTGCAGAGGCATCTGCTGATGCTATAGTTCCTGAAAAAAATAAATTAAGCACATCACAGCAATAACATAAAATAAAAAAAAACATTTTTGTTAAGAATTGGCATCAAAATTCTTTTTTGCCTTTGATATCTTTAAAAACTTAAAAAATCATAGTACGTACAGTATCGTACTTGTTTCTCATCCTTACCTGAATCATCAAGCTTCTCCTCTGACTCCACAGCTCTGGTAATTAGTGTTGTGAATGTGTGAGTAACGCTAGTAGAATCCATTAATTAACAATTCTATTTTGTATTACTACTGTTAAGAAACTTAAGAAAAGTATCAAGCTTGGCATATATCATAGATAAAGATGAAAATCAAGTGTATTTTTTAGCTCGCCCGCTTTTAAGACTTGGCAAAAAGAAGAGTAAATTTTCTTACCATTAGGAGTTGTCATTGTTATTTAATTCCTGATGAGTTAACTTGCTTTTCTACAATTCATTTATATTCCAAACCTGATGAAGCCTTTGTGTGTGCTCCTAAAAGACGTAGAGTGACCTAGAGTTTTTGTAGCGGATTTTAATTGTAAGTCTTTTTTGGATTCAAAGTACAATTGAAGATACACCTCAGAGTCATTCTTGCCTTTGTCCTTGTCTATTTTTTCCCCCACTCGTCACAGCTGTTTGTAGGTGGTCTAATAAAAAGTTGTCACAGCTAAGCTGCTCTCCTCCAAAACATATTTTTTGACTTTTCTCCGATTCATAAATGAGTTTTATCTTTATTTGTCTATTCTTTTACTAAATACAAGGACGTGCAACGTTTACCATGCTTTAGAAGTGAAGGAATACACTTAAGGAATATATTATGTAAAACACAAAGTCATTTTTTTTAAATGGGGGACGCTTTTTTCAAAGTGGTCGGATTGGGGTCCTTGGGAAATTCATTTTTTTTGCAAGGATTTATATTTATATGTGACAGCTTTACATATGCCTATACCCGTGATGACTCTTTTTTTGGTTCTCATGATACCCCTAGTGTACAGTATGATAAATTTGGTAATCGACCCGCCCATATAAAACCTCTTCTTTCATCAAAAATTAGCCATTTCAGTTTTTTTATTACAAGTTTGATCAAATCCTTGGATTTAAAAGAGGGGAGCCGCAGACTCTATCTAAAACTAACTAACCTTGCATATTAGTGATAATGATCAGAATTGAGAATTAATTTTTTAAACTAGCTTACAATGTATAATTTCTTTAAGAAATATAAAAAAGAAATGCTTAAATTCCACTGTATTTTAATAAATACTATCGTGATTTTCATGATTCTCGGGATTTCGATATCTAGAAATATATTTCCCGGGAAATGAGTAACCCTAATACTTACTTATTTTTTCACCATTCAAAAGATAAAAAAAACATTTTTTATGTTATAAATGAGCTACTCGTTGGAAAAATAACCAACTGTCAACACCGATGGCTTAAACTTGTTGACCCATAAAATAGTCAAAAATAACAAAAAAATTCTATGGCTTTTTTAGACACGAGGTATCCAATTTTTCTAAGACTGATTACTTCATATAATTAATTATTTATAGGAATATCTAGTGTTTTATATATCTTCATATGTATATATTAGTTAGTATTATTATCCATTAATTCATTTAAGATATCAATGAAGCAGGTGTTGCGGCATCGTCTACAAATAATAACATATTTAGTTAAAATAAACCAAATTCAACATAAATTATAATGGTACATGAATACATCTTAACGTAACTCTATTTTAAAAACAAAAAAAAGGATAAATTGGATTTTATAGAAAGGTAATGCAAAGATGTCTAAAGAAGATGAAGTAATTAATAATTAATATTGATAAATGAAACCAAAGAATGTAAAAGGCTATAACATCAACATCATCTATTGGAATACAAATGATAACTCTTGATTATTATAGTAAATGAAGGATTTAGAGTTGGAGACAATTCCTCTTAATAATTAACCTTGCTCCAGCCACCCTTTGAAAACGCCCCTGACAATCCTAAATAATAAATTATAATGATAACAGTTTTAGAATATATAAAAACTTTTTAGGTTGACAACAAAAAACAAACTCGCACACTAAAAATGCTTAGAATTTACAACCCCATATATTTGTGTATATAATTGTCCTTATTTTAGTATAATACCTACTACCTATTTACATTTATGTGAAAAATAACTTTATACAATAGAAATTCGATAGCTACAATATATTAGCGTCCTTCGAGATAATTAAATAAGTACTTTTATTTAATTTTAATAGTTTTTGAATGATATATCATTCATTTTATTTTATTCATATTAACTCTAATGTTATGTTTGTATCGATATAAGTGGACAAACAAATATATATATTTATAAAACATTACAAATAGATGAAATTATGTTAGTGAGTTAAATGAATCTTATATAAAATTTACGTCGTAATATATGTAGCTGAATCAGAACATGAAAAATCAAATCTGCCGCTTTGAAGTATTTTTTTATCAAAGTTCAACCATCACAGACCTACAAATTAGCTAAAAAAGCTTGATTTAATTTTTCATCTTAATTGTTCCTATGTACGTGGTATTTTGGAAAAAGTAACACTCAAACTTTTTTCAAACAATTTAAAATCCCTACTTGACGTGAAATAATAAATATCTATATCTTAGTAAAAAAGTTAAAGATAACATAATTTAACAATTATAAAATCCTTAATTTTGAATCTGTTATTAGTTTAGAATAGTCAATCAAATCAGATTCTTAGGTAATTTTGAGTAATCTTAACGACCATATTGATTTGATTTATTTTTTGTGAAAAAATATCAAAGTATGTAAAAATTCCAAAATTTATCAATTTGTAAAGGTATAGTAAAAAGCAATTGGTTTCCAATAGATGATAATGTGTATCTCGCGTTGTAAATGTATGGTCAGAGTACAGTGGATTGCGTTAAAAAGAAAAGATATCATACTGAATTTTTTTTTGGGTAGTTTTGTAATTATTGGACTATGCATTGTTTGAGCACGCGTCAAAGATGGACACCAGCAAATATGTATAAAATATACCATATTTGGCAGTTTTTCTATAATAAAGGTAAAAACGGAATCTAAATGGCTGAAAATGTGAATAGTGATTATGGTTCTGATAATGTAACAGCCAAAAACATGCAATTTTTGGTTTTGTTGATTCTATTCCGTTAATTTTGACGTAAAGATGCACCACTTTTCGAAAGGCCAAATGTCGAAAATGTGGAAAAAAGGGTGCCTGGTAATTTTGCCTTCAACTATTTTTTCCTCTGGACTTCCTCAAAATAATTCTCCTCATTACATTTTGGATTTAAGACATTTTGACTAAAAGATATTGCGCATTAATAAATGAGTTTTAAACATTTCATTTTTGGATGAAATTGATGTTCCTAATGAATTTTCTAAAAAATCAAAATATTTTTTGTACATAAATAGACAATTCATTAAATGTTTGTTTTCTGTTGGAATAATGATGGAATTATGATCTTGCCTCATATTGTGGTTGTTAGTCAATCCATGAGTCTTTTTTAGTATGAATAATCCATCATATATAATAATAATTACTAACAGAGAAGTGATTACAAATTCTTATATTTGAACCGTGGCTTTGTTTATTTATTTTTGTTCTTATTATTAAAGTCATTTTATAACTTACTTTATCTCCGGTTCAAATTCATTACTAGGGACATATTTTTTTGTTTATACATTGAAATTTTGGTGCATAATTCATTTTTCCGACAAAAAAAAATACCGTTTAATGTTTTTTATAGTACTACACATTATATATTTCGTTTAAAAAATTCCAAATGAACATCCTATAATTTCACAAACTTAAGGGGAAATATCCTGTAGGGGAAATGGTGTAAGACAAAATTTACTTAGCTTCGGATAAAATCATGGAAAACGTCGAGTCCGAACGTCATGTAGGAACTGTTTTAAATGTCAAGGGATAAACATGAATAGAAAAAGAAATCAAAAATGTAAAATAAATTCTATTAAAAATTATGGATATCATAAAGATTTTCTTTACAGCTTACACATGCTTACTTATTTAGTATAGTAATTTTCTCCAGATTTTTATTTATGAAATCTTCCACGGAAGTATAATTACTTTACCATATAGAGGAATTTTACGTCTAAAAAGTAGCAATTTTGTCAATAATGCTGCAGAAAATATATCTTCTAGATATATTAAACATTAGAAATATATATATATTGTTATTTAAACTTCAAAAGGCCTATTCAAATCTATAAAACGTGAAAAACGGAATTATCACAAAAGTCAACAATTTGTTCTCTAAATTATAGCAGTACTTGAACAGCTGATTACAAATCGGTAAATCATTTTTTCGTATGGAATCTTCTTTTTCCGAACTTTTTCACTTTTTATAGGTTTTAGCCAACTTTTTAATATAAAAAAAAATCAATATCTACATACATAAAAGTTATTTAATTTTGATTTAAAATATGAATTAACATTTTAAATACAATCATTTCATTCTTATAAATTGTAATTTAAAGGTTACAAATTACCATATTTTATGGGTTTTATATGAAAAGAAATTAGGCTTCAGATTTTCTACTCTTCAGCTTTTGTCATTATTACTTAACTCCTGAGTAGTGACCTTCCTTTTCTACTACATTTATTTATATTCCAGCCCTGATTGAATATTCGTGTGTCCAAAAAACAAAAAAAAACAAAGAATAACCTTGAGGATTTGTTGTAGAGTTATATTGTTTGTCCCTCTACACTCAGAGTAGAATTGATGATCGACATTGGATTAATTATTGCCAATGTCCTGGTTTATTTCCATCTCGCTCTCCTCCCTCGTTAGAGTGACCATATTGGTTTTCGGTTCTTTCTTTTTTAACATTCCCAGGATACAATAAATTGTTATCACCATCAATCATACTCACATACTTAATTTGAATAATTTTATCCGAAAATTATCTTTTTTTCAAGTATACATTTTCCTTAATTAAGACTTTTCTCAATTTTATAAAAGACTGAAAAAGTGTTAAACATCATTTCAATAGTGCTTTGGAACAGATTTTAAACAACAGTATAAAAAGTGTATTCTATAATATTGCAACTAAAAATTCCCTTCATTTATATAATATTTTAATATACTAATAAGATTTCGATCAAGTATTTTCTAATTGAACTACTTTAAAATAAATTTATTTTAATAATATAACTAGTTAAGTACTTGTTCAAAGTATGTATTTCAAAGTTAAAAATATAATCTATTTTTGTTATTAATAAAAATAATATGTTGCATGATCCTTCTCAGCAAAAAAAAAAAAAAAACTTTAAGCAATGAGCTATAAGAATAAATAGAAATTTTTTGCAAAGTTTTTTTTTAAAACCAATTATCAATATTTTAAGAGTTCTCAAAATAGAAAATATTTTTCAATACAATAGGTAGGTATATGTCTTTTTAAATATAAACAGGTATGTATTGTACATAGAAGAATAACATTATTTCATTTTAACAAATATTAACAATATTTACTTAACCAGCAATTAATAAAGGTCTAAGTTGTACATAAGTAAAACAAAAAGTACTGCACAATATGAAGTTTACTATAATTATTTCAAGTTTGATCTTTCTAAAATATTTCCTTATTTTTGGAAACTATGACTAACTATAAAAAGGCTTTAAAGAAAGAAAAAAAAAAAAAAAAATTAAATGACTAAAGGCTAAACCTACTCAAACAAATTGTAAGATACTTAATATAATCCATATGTGCCTTATTGTTGATAAAGCTCCATTTTTATTTTATTTCACGTTCAAACAGCCCCTATAGTAGCAATTGCCAAGGTTGAGAGTCTCACTAATTATTTCAGCCTTAATTCAATTATGAGCCTAACGGATAAACGAATGCATACAATTGATTTGTCGGGAACGTTGAAGGTTGTGACTAAATTCTTTAATGACTAGAGGAGTATCTGCCTTTTTTGTAATGAAGCGAGTGAGTGAGACTACTGATCACCTCTTTTGGAACGCTGGGCTTTTCGGAGAGTCTTATGAGGGGATCTCACACGACCCTTCAAAAAACCTTGGAGCAACAACCAGTGGCGCCGAAATAATTTCGATTTACCGCTATGATCTCACATCTTTTTTTTTTTTTATAGTAGAAAAAATGGAATTTTAAAGATTATATAGCCCTTTATGCGAATAGGGCATTGACTCGTGACTCTAGGTGAAACAAGTTTTCACACTTCTGCTTTTAAAAAATGTTTATAAAAAAGAGTAACAGAAATAGAGCAATGATACTTACCTTTTCAATTTTTAATTTAATACATAATATGTAGAATAGCAATTAATTTGCATAATGTAAAAGTTCAAAGGATTATCTGATTAATGTATTATACAAAAAATTTCAAACTTTTCCAATTTTTGGACATCTAAATTCCCTTTTCTCAAACTATTCTTTACTTTATTACCTTTATTATTTGTCAAATAGGTTTTAATTGCACTCTTTTTAGAGCAATTCTCTATAAAACAGAGAAAAACAGAGATTACAGAAGACAATAATTTTTTGCCCCTGGCTCGAAAGGTTGCATTACAGATTGTATTTACCTCAAGAAACATGAAAATAACCTTTACGGTAAAAAAAAATTATGTTTTTGTAGTCTACAGAGATCATTATTTGATATACTATCAAAAGCATCACTAACAAAAAATAAAAAAATCAAGCAACAAATCTTAAGTAACTTTAAAAATATTATTTTAATATATTTTTTATTATTTGGAATTTGAACTTCTTCACTTTGATACAAACTATAAGTTTTGTCACTCTGAGGATTTTTAGTCTTTCAAAGATGAAAAAAAAACAATTTTTTGCACTTAAAGAGCATTTTTCCGAGTGACAAATATTTAATAAATAAATTAAAAAATATTTCTTGAATCTATAAACTTTTATCTACATACTATAATTCTATGCTTTTTTTCTTAAACTTATATCTTTCAAGGAGAAAAATAACACTAAATCATGTTGGAAAAAAAATTGTTAAAAATACACTCTGTAAGACACAAAACTAGAAATTTAGGGATAGAAAGGTCATTGTCATGTTTTTTTTTTTAATTATTAAAAATATTAAGGAGAACAACATCTCAATCAAGTGGCAAAAAAAAAAGTAATGTAAAATTACCGAAACCATTGGGGTAAAAATACCTGATAGTGGATACATCTTTATAATTTTTTTTAAGTTACAAGAATATTTATATATATATTTGTATAATTTACTACAAAAAGGAATTCTTATTAGTTTTTCCCTGTTTTGTGTGTTACTTGTATTTAAAAAATTGTGTAAAATAGAATGCCAAGAATATTACATGAAAGTTCTTTCAAAATTGAAGATACTCGACAGAAACCGACTTTATTTTTTCGTTGCTTGTATTTCTTCCTCAAAGGAAGAAAAAAGGAAATAGTATATAAACCTAGTTTATGAAAATCAAATACTCATACGAATACTCACTTAGAGTCAGTAGTTTGAATTAATATCATAGACTCTGTTATCGTCAACAAACATGCATATCCTTTCCAAAGTAATCCATGGAGGCATAATGATTACCTACTGTTACTAAAAGAGTTAGGAAAGCTTTGTGGCGAATTCAAAATTTTCATCGTTGCGTTAAAAAAACTCAAAAATGTTTATCAACTATATATGTATATTTCAACATAATAACGTATATTTTTTATGACTTATTTAAATTTACTATATTGGGGACGGGGAGCATTCGTATTCCAGCGGTGGTTAGATGGGCATATGTAAATGATTTTTTGGAAGCATTGTTTTGAGTGATACAAAAGCTTTATTCTTGATTATTTTAAATTTTCAAGATCTAGGTAATTTTACTCAACCATCTAAGTTAAGAAAAGCTGATAACTGTTATATCATTATTTCTATCTTACACTTTTATAATGTTATAGATGTTTTTATCTAGTAAAACCCCATTTTTGCTGAAAAATGATACAAATATGCTTATATATATATTGATAGAATATAATTAAATGAAATATTAAGACGTATTTTCTCAAATCTAATTTATGTATGTACATATAACAGTTACTTCAAATATAAATTTTAAGTCAAAGCTTTTTCAGACCTTTTTTCATCTCTTTATGCTTCAACATCTTTTAATTAAGTAGATTAAATATTCAATTTAGTTCACTTGTTACCTACGAGAAACAAATAAACATATTTAATTAATTTTTTACATTAAAATTTTAATCAATTGTTTCTCTCATTTTTATAAAGTAAGTTTTAATTAAATATAGCAAAACCCCTAGTTTTTTATAATTAAAGATAATTGTTATAAAAACACTACAAACTCAAAGAGTGTCTCTATAAACAAATATTCACAAAATGTAGCATTAATGGTTCATTCTAGTTCATTTGGAAATAGGTATTGATGAATTACTTTAATGATATGCGTTGAATTATAGCTTTTTTACTAACCAAACTACATTTATGTGTATTAGTGTTAGGACTCAGTCAAAGACCGATTTTTTTTCAATTCGGTCTTGTGTAATTTTTTTAAACCGAATTTAGACCTATATTTTGGTTCAGACCTAGACTGGGAAACGAAATTTCCTTTTTTATAAAAGGTAAGCACATAAACAAAATTCTCTTTTCTAAAAAAATGTTAATTTCTTTCTCAAATTTATTTTCTAAAACAAAAAGACGTTTTTAGACTTTACAATTAAACTAGTCCCAACTGAAATTGAACCAAATTAATTAAAATTACAACAGTTTTAGATCAGTATAAGATTTTCAAACCAAAACCTAATACTAATATATGCAGAGCGGGATTTGTAATCTAGAAAATTTTGTGCTGATATATTTTAAAATTTATTTCGTAAAAATAATTCACAAATATTTTGCTCTTACAAATAGGTGTCCATATTTAAGTCAATCACTCAAACCAACCATCTCCAGCTTCAACCACAGTCTCCAACTTGGCCTTCAACCTGGCAAAGGGCTTGATTAGGAACTAATAGTCTATGTTGGCCACTGCCTCGCGAATTGAATCATGCAATGAGGCAAACGTGTTATTTACACGTTTATTGGACTCTCTCTCTCTCCAACATGCCTTAAACATAGTCTCCAAAGAGTTCAGATCCAGTGAGATTGGAGCTCACATTTCTTTTGACCAGGAAGTCTTGAGTTCTTTTTTTGCTCTCAAAACGATCCTGAGTTTTCCTTGGAGGTGTTCACTACCAATCAGAATCCTTGAAAGCCCTGGCAACATCGTAAACAGTTGATTTGAGCAGCTTCGTACACTCAATAATCTCCTTGGGTGCGTGCTAGTCACAGAGTAAAAAAATAATGGCAGCACAGCCTTCGTATTTGGAGGACATCTCAAGGATTTTGTTTTTTTCCTCATTCAGATTTGTCAGTTAAATTTGATGAGAACACTTTCAAAAACATAGATCTCAGGATATTGAGGACTAAACTTGCTCCGGATTTAAAATCCCCAACTTGTATGTACATACATTTATAAACGTATAATTGATATAGTTATAGTTAAATTATACTTTATAATACATGCAACATGTCATAAATAGTATTTATAAATCATTTTATTAATATAATTATTATGTTATTTTGTAATATTTGAGGTTTTTTTTTTTGTAAATTTCTATCAACGGACTTTCTGTAAAAGGATGCATGCTTAACTTTAAATTTCAATCTTTTTTTTGTTTGTTCCAAAAAATTAGAAAATTATAAGGAAAAGGATCAATAATTAAATTATGAATAAAAATTCATGACAACGTACATACATTTTCAAAAATAGAAATACTACAAAAAATTAAAATATTACTTGTACCCACTTACATAATATGACAAAAAGAACATTGTTGCAGTTTATAGAATCCAAAGACGTGTTCTTTAATATTTTGATAAGTGCATCATCCATTTACAAACAGTTCATAGCTTCTGGTAGTGAATTAACCTACATCACTTATTCAATATAATCATGTTTTTATACTTCATATCATTTGTATGTATAGTAATTATTGTATCTAGTTATATCTAATTACATTTAAAGAATAAAAGATATCAAATAAACGATATTTTTATACCTGGCGTATATACTATGTTTGTATGTTAATACAAAAAATATAAATAAAAAAATAACATAATTATACGAAATATAAATTATATTATTAAAGTATGTTTTATTTATGCTTGGCAGTGGGCCAATAGACTTTTGAATCAAAATATTTTATTCAACCATCGGAAATGCTGAATTGTTTATATTGAAATATCTTTCAAAAAACTTTCGTTGTGCCTTTCCTACGAAAGATTTTATTTTAGTTAACACTAAATTTTTTATGTTCGATCAAAGTCATACTTATTTTTTTTAATTTGACCACATGTTTGTAAAATTGACTCTTATTTGATTTGGTGTACTTTCAATTATTTTTTTATGAAATAAACTACATAAAAGAACCAGAACGGTGAGAACATGTCCTTTTTCGAACATAGAATAAACAATATGCACAAAGTTTCATTAAAACTGTATTATATAGGTTCTAGCACTTATCCGTTGAATAATTTATTTTGGTTGCCAAAATTGAGATTTCGCTTCAATAAAAAAAGCTTTACCATAAAGGTGTTAAACCAAATATTATAAAAAATTAGAGCACAACTGTTTCCCTATGATTCATCTATGAAGTCATTCGATGGTTCAAGGATAATGGGTTTAATGATTATCGAACAAAAAACTAAAGCCTCCGAAATACATGAAATCCTGAGAATGTTCGAAAGATTGGTGCCAGAATTGCTAGGAACCCAGATAACATCTGCTTCTAAAATTGAATCTGAGATAGTAATGCTCCAAATCATCCAGGAGTATTTTAAAATTAAGTTCTTTAAGTTACAATATCGTCATTTTCAAAAAGCAATAATACAAGCCGTCCGTCTGGAGGGCTTGTAAATTTAAAAAAAAAAATCAAACAAGGGACAGATATTTTCTTCTCCAACGAAAAAAGTTTAATCTCGACGTTCAATTAAACCACCAAAATAATAGAATAAACCATCAAGATGTACCACGTGAAGGTAATTCAGTTATGAATTCGAAATTTGCAGCATCAGTAATGTTCTGGAGAGGAATCTCAAGCTCCGAATGAAAACTTCCACTAATTTTCCTCAAAAAGAGCCTCAATTTGAATCATCTCCAAGATTTAAAAAAGAGAAAGTTAGAAACCAAAAACTTGTAGTAGTGTCAGACCGAAAAAAGACTCAAAAAGGGTTGGAATCAAATATGAACTTTTGGCAATTTAACTCATTCGATCCGAAATTTGAATCTCTTTGATTAAATACATTGTTCAAGGATATCTGGAGTCAAAGTTAGAGAAAATTTGCCATACAAATATTGAGAGTCTCAAAGTCGGCATTATCCAAGAATGTGAATATATTTTTTTAATAGAGAACCATTTAGATGTACGAGGAGACTCAATATATAAAGTAAAGACCCATATCATGCAGACCAAGGTCAAAAAGAGTACTCGGAGTCTTCAAGGCAAGAATTGCAATAAATCCCAGGAGGAACCTCACCAAGATGGCCAAGGATTTCAACATGGGCGCAACAATGAGATACCTTATCTGAGATAACATTGGGATGTATCCCTACAAATTGAATAGGCAACAGCACCTGTGTAGCAAGGTCAGGTCTAAAAGACTTGAGAGAAGCAATGCCATTCTTCAGAAGCTGAGGACGATACGGCTTCAACAATGTGCTCAGTGATGAAAAGATTTTGACTGTGGAACAGGCTTTCCACCCCCAAAAATGATCGGATTCTGACCGAAAAAGGTGAGCTGGGTGACCATGGAGTCAACAGAATACAGAAGCTACAGTCTGTGATGGTTTGTATGGCCGTGACTGAAACTTTGTGTTAGTGCTGGCCAGGGTAAAGATTAATACCAAGGAGACATCAGCAACCACCTTTGAGGAAGGTCTATTTCTGTGGGCCTGACAGCACTTCCAGAATGAGCCATATACCTTCTAACAGAATGGTACCCCTTCCCACACATCCAGAGAGATGCAGCGGTGGTGTGAGGGCAATTAGAGTGGCTTTAAAGACAAGACAATCTGGTCCCCTGCATTCCTGACCTACACGCCTTGGAATAGTCCATGTGGTCTATTCTTGAGAACAGAGCCTGTGTGACCCCCAGCAAGAATTTGGACGACCTGAAGGCCAAAATGGTGGCTTCCTGGAACTCCATCCCTGCGGAAATGGTACGTGCAGCATGCAAATCCTTTCCAGAGATACTTCGGGCTGTGGTCAAGGCTAAATTCTTTGAATCTTTATATTATATTATCATATATTATAACTCACTTTTGAAGGAGAATTTTGAAATAATTATGTAACACTGAGGTGCAAGTTTCTAAGAGTGTTACAATTCTTCCCGTTTTATGTTTTATTTAAAATTTTAAATTAGTTTCTATTTGATATACCTAAACTTCACCGTAATCATGTTTGTTAGCTAAGGCAGGGCCTTGGAAAGGGTTGTGAGTGGGAGTTTACCCGATTTATAATCAGTGATCTTTTATCTACGTATAATTAAACAGCTGAGAAGGTTATGATTATTTAATTGTTCAAACATTTCCCTGGGTAAGAAGATAGTTTTAACAAATGACAAGTCGCATTCAAATATTACTTGTGGACAAAACTCCTGATTGGTGCAGTCTTAAAATAAATTAAAACAATAGCGAGTATATGATGCTACGTTTTAGTGTATCAGGGTCAAACAAGAGCCAAAAACAAAAAGTGTCAAAATTGCTCAATAGTATTTAATTTAAATAAGTATTCAAATAGTGAGTTATAAAAGAAAACCTCATAATTTTCCAATTTTCAGACTACTCACACCATTAAACTATCAAAATTCATTGTCGTTCAAATAATTATTCCGCCCACTAACAGGTTGACTGAAATTTTGTAAACTAAGACAGTAAAACATATTTATTTGAAAAAATTTGATTTATTTATTCTATGTAGTTAAATTTGAGGGTGATACAAAGATTATATAATTTAATTTTCCAATGCATTTTTTTTTTGTACGATTCATCTTTTATCTCAAAATAAGGCTCTGTTTCGGCGATTACATCTTAATGAACTCTATTTTTTAAGGGAGTATTATTTTGAAATCTATCAACAGGAAAAAGTCCCTATTGGCGAGATCTATAGTATATAGTAGAGGAGGAAGCAATTTGTATTCTAATCAGTACAATTTTGCCGTCGTTCTCACGGATTTGTTACACAGTGTATAACATTTTTTTCTAGTGATGTACCGATTCCAAAATTTAAACCAATTCTGATAACATCTTTATAGAAGATTCCGAAACTGATTCAAATTCTTTATAATGCATAAAGCAATTTCATTAGCAAATAAAAAATGATTTACTTTTTCTGATGATGATCTGGTTAAGGTTTAGCAAGAAAATACATAAATATATCAATCATAAATATGATTATAATTAGTTGTAAATAATTTTAAACTTAAATTTATAAATTTTAATTCCACTCTGTGTTCAGGAGTCAATTTATTCCTGGTTGGCGAATATATATTAATAGCATTACTCAATGGTCCTTCCACTTTCAATAGACGAAGGTGGGGATGACAGGTATTTACAAGCAATTTTCTAGAATCTCTTTTTTTGTGAAATATGTGTCATATAAACACATATAAATTATATAAACCTTATCAACTCAAGGTCTATTGAATAATGAATACGAATCTATATTGAATTTGCCTGAGAATTGGAGATTTTATCTCAATTAAATGCATTCAAAATTAAATTGTTTTTCAAAGAGAAAAATTAAATAAATATAACGCCAAATGCGTGAGACTATTATGTTGGAACTACTGGTACAAAGGAACAACCACAATTCAAGTGGTTCTTTTTCCACATAATTCTGACCCCTTAGGGAGTCAATGTTAGTTTGCCATCATAAATCTAAATTGTAAAAATATTTGAACTGCTTAAAAAGGTCTTGAAGCCAAATTTGGATATGTTTGAAGGTTGTAAAGGTTATTGGCATGTAAAATAAACCTCACCTCCATTATTTGAAATAATATAAATTGAACACGATTTTTCCCCTTAACACCCTACATAAATGAAAATGCAGTGGAATCGGCAATATTAATCGAATTCGGATATCAGATTCTGATACTTCAAAAAAGTCCAACTTTCGCCGATCCCAACGCATCGCTAGACCCTTAGTTTTTTCCTTCTTCAAATGGGGTCGTATTCTTATGGATTTCATCCATCAAACCCTCCAAATTATGTAATAACTGCAGTTGATAATTTCGCCTTTTTTGCGGTAATAAATGATTGTTATTCCATGCACCTCCCAAAGTACTGATGTCATAACCTTACAAGTACACTGTTACGTTTTTCCAAAAATTAGATCCGGCTTATTGCGAGTAGTCCACTCGGATAATTGTAGATTGGACTCTGGAGTGTATTGATGGACCCATGTTTTATCTAAATTCAAATATAGCTCAAAAAATCGTATTTACCAAGGTTAATAGATATACAATGTTATACCATACCGTGTGTACGATTGATGTTTGCCTTCCATTCACTATGACTTTTGATATTGACGTCATAGTGAATGAGTGGTTGTGTGTCTTTTGTCCTATTATGTTTTTTTCTTATCTAGGAGTCGGTACGATAAATTAAATTGAAAATTCTAGCATTGGTGACGTCATAGACTATGAGTGATTGCGGGCTTTGTAAAAATCAGCCTATCTTGCCCAGCAGTCGGTACAATACATAGGATTGAAAATTCTAGCAAGCCCGATTACGTGACGGTCTAACCTTGTATTTCTATTAACCTTGATATTTACTACTTTTGAATTTCACTAAAAAAGTTATCTGAATCATTGCCGATTCTGGGGTCAACTATATCGATCAACTTGACGATCATTCAACCCTATTTATTTTCGTAAGTAACTACCTCTTTCGTACGCCCAATGCGTGCATTGTCATCGAAACTCATTTTGCTTCTTTTAAATTCAGAAAAACACTTTTCAAGGATTAATTCCTCCTGTGCAGAGTACCAATAATGTTTATCAAGCCACGCCTTAGCTTTCAGAGTATTTATTTTTCATGAAAAACAATGCTTCATCAAGAAACGAAATTTTTTTTAATCCATTTTTTTAATTATAACAAAAAAAAATTAACTAACAATTCTATATCTCACGAACCCGTTGTCTAATTGCAGGCAAACTTGAAATTATATCGTTTCAAGCTTGATATTAACTAAAAATCATATGATTTAATTAAATTACAGCCGTTTAAGTTTCAGTTATAAAATTTTCAGCTCATCTGATATATGTACAAAGTATAGAACTTATGTACCATTCCTCCATACACTATTCTATTGATTGTCCATGGAACCTATTGTGTTGCAGTTGCAACTCATTAAATACTCATATTTTAGCGGCTTTTATTATTTTCTACCACTATTGATTATTAAAAAAACACTACAATAATTTCTTCTCTTTTAATATAATATAATTAAACTTTTTAAGAAAGATTCTCAATCATTACAATGGGATTGAAGTAGAAATTAATATACCACTTTTTCTATTAAATCTTTTTTTATAGAATGATTTATGTCATTTTCAACTTTAAGAAGAAAATATACTAACATCAAGAAGTGAAACAAACTATAAAGTAGCAAGAGAATTTTCTTTTTTGACAACAAATCTTACCCAAAAAATGTATATACACTATTGAAATGAATATATACTTATATGGTCAAAGGATGAGGTACATCAATTTCAATTACGAAATGGAAAAGGGACTTTTTCTGAAAAAAAAAACACTTTATTTATTTAAATCAAATTGCATTAATTTTTTTACTTATATAAATAAAATTTTATCTGAAAGACTTAATAAGCATTTTAGTAGTCTTTACTGCAATAACTGCAAAAAAGAATTACATTTTATTTTTAAGAATGGTTTTTTTGTGCCTCAAAAAATTTAAAAAAAATTACAAATCATAAAAAGTACGTATCTGAATTTTTCGTATAATTTTTGTATGTAATTATGTCAAATTTTATAATAAGGTATCAAACTTAAGTAAGAAAGCTGTTTTCATTCCCCATGGTCAATAAAAAACCCTTATTTTTGCACTGGCATTATTATTAAGAGTTAAAAAATATTTAAATAATTGAGATCTACATTCAGCTATTTTATGAAACTACTGTTTTTCATACCTTTTTCATATGGTCAGTCTACACTAAAACGACTAAAACTTTCAAAGAGTATAACCACATATCTCAGAATTATTACTTAGCAGATTTAATTCACAAGATGGCTGCTTATCATAGTAGATCTACAGAGTATAAATATCAAATTTGTGCATTTTTTCAAAAATCTTTCAGTTCTCTCAAAGACCACATTTTCAGGCAGATTTACTTAAAAATTGGCTTGAATTGTAGATATAAAAGTTGAAAAAGAGCTCATTTGCCTCCAACATCAATCACATCCCGGATCTAGGCTCTGAAGGAGGAGCAAGAGATGACGAGGTAGTTCATTGACATGTTGGTAATTCTCTCCATGATGGAGACAGTCACGGAATCCTTGTTGGAATGAGATGTTCAATTTGTTTTAGATTACACGTAGCTCTAGAAATAGTTCATCTAATTAAGATCTATACTGCTGGACGGCCACATTCGTTTGTATAGACTTTTTTGGCCAATTTTTTTTGTATCTGATGACAGATATGGAGTCATTCGTCTCCAGAAGAGACCTGCAAATATTTGCATAGTTTGGATGGGAATCCAGTCACATTTGATACCTCTCGATTTGAAATCTCCATGCTGGGAGGCCAAAAATCCTCAACGCGGCGTAACACCGTACCTTGTCTGTAAATTAAATCTTCTTTATATCTGGAGAAGATTAAATATCTCTAAGAAGACGACTTAAAATATCAAATAACTCTACTCCGATATTAAGATTCAAGTATATGTACATACAAACTATTTGAGTAAAGTTTGTATCAATTATTTTATTCTACGATGAGTTTCTCATCAATATACTTTGTCATTTTCACTTGCTTTTATAAGAATGTAAGTGATTTCTTAAGAAAAGTTTTTATTGTGCGCAAGAAAAGCCTTGGAGCTCCATTAGCATGTCTTTTATTTATTAATTCAAACAATTATTATTATGGGGAGCATAAGGAAAAACGAAGCGTTTTTCCTATTGTCTATATTTACAAACTGTATTATTGTATAGTAACTACATATTATTACATATGTATTTAAAATGAATAAAAGCCATGATAAGTATATGTATGAAATGAGTGTGCTCGTACAAGTCTTATATCTATGTACAACACATACATCCAATTTCATAAAAAGCTTTAAATTGCCTTTATTCTATGACCTCCCATGTGTGTATGTATGTAATCATTGTATAGATTGGATAAAGTGTAATGCAGAAATTATAGCCCGGATATTGGAGTAAATGAAAAAGGGAATCAAATCCTAGGCTCGTTCTAAACTCTTTTCAACACAATCCATACTACAATGTATATACTCCAATTTATTTCATCCTTGTCCGCGAAATACATTACATATACAGACATACTTAAATATATCAAAATCAAACTAAAAAGAAGAAGGGAGAGTGAACAGAAAAAAAATATCCAAGAATAACTATTGTCATAGTTTGTAGTGTCAAATAAGTTTCAATAGGTCAATAGATAGATATAAAATATTCATAACTCCTGTTATATTATTTGAATGTCCTACTTCATCACCTAACTACAAAAACCAATTTTTTCCATTGCTGAAGAGACGAACACAACCTCACGAAGAAAAAAAAACATTCTGCAAAGGTAAATAACTTTCTTAGAAATATACATATTATGTAGATAAGGCGTTATCACTATCTTTTTCCCGTCTTTTTTTTTCGACTTTGATCTTTAAAGAATTATTTATTACATTTTTAATTAGTGTTCTACTCATTTTCTTCTCCTCTCATCCCTTTCAAAAAATAGGACAATAATGATTTAAGATGAAAAGTAAAGGATATATTATTACATATTATGTATTATGATATAACTTCTATAATTATTCAACATATTTATTTGCAGAGAAATGATATAATAAGTTCCTTATTAGGTTGGGGAAAAAGTTATTTCCTAATTTTTTGGCTTTATTTCAATACTTATATAAGAAGTCTTACAATCATCCGGTTAAAGCTAAATATGCTCCGTTCTTATTGATAACTTGTTACAAACGAGAATCAAACTTCATAATGCCCTTTTCGTAGTCTGTATGCACAAAAAACTTGAGCAATAAATTTCCACAAGCCTCCATTGAGGGCAAATTTGTACACCCAAGTGCATTGGCCATAGACAGGAACAGGTGGTAGGGACTTTGTTCCAGGTCCAGACTATATATGCATAAGAACTTCCCATTCGAGCTCCCAGAGCTTCTCGGTTGTCATCAAAGATGTGTGCGGCCTAGAGTTGCCTTGATGAAACACGATTCTTCTTCTATTCGGGTTTATTTTTGTAGCCAGCCTTCTGCAAGTGGTTCAAAACGGTTTTATGATCAAATTTCAGCTACTATTCGATGCTACGATTGCTAATGTGTCGCACTATCTCGATATTTTTCATGATTTTATCGACTTTTTCGACGATATGCCTCCCAGTGCATCATTCACTACACAAAAACAAAATCTGTCGAACCACAGTTGTGCAGTATGAACCGAAAGAGTATCGGCCCCATATACATTTCAAATTTTCATTGTCTCTTTCAACATGTATTAATGTAAAATATGGCAATTTTTTTTCTTTGAGACCTTCATACCCGACGCACAATAATTCACGCCTGAACTGGGCCAGTGTAATATTTTACAAAAAGCATATGTATTATAAATCCATACCTCTGGAACATTATATATCGTAAGTTAAGATGTGACCAAAAATTAACAAGATATACTTAGTTAAAAAAAAGGATGGGAAATACGAAATTACTTTTTCCCCAAACTATTATTTGATTATAAATCTGTCACTTTATTTTTTGTTTGAAAAAATGTATGTTGCTTTATAACTCTCTGTACGTCTAAGATGTGTGTCAATTTGTTTCTGTATACTTAAATTTATATATATGTATATAAGTCAATCCTCCTTGTTTTATTTTAATCATCACAAATAAAATCAGTATTATTAAATACATACTCTATAATATATTTGTGCAATATAACTCTTTGATCTAATAAAATCAAAGTACTTGAGGAGACTTATACACGATTTATCTTCTTTTGTTTTTACTCCATAGATAAGAGATCAACATTATTTATTCAATGATAAATGTATTAATGTTATTTTTATTGACATATATATGTACTAAAGTTTCTCAATTTCCCGGGACATTGTCGTGAAGTGGGATTCCGTGAGGAAATAATAAATACTGCAAAGTATAAGTATTGCTTTTTATATTTTTTAAAGAAAAAATCATTTATAAGCTAATCCTACTAATGAATTCTCATTTTCTTAATTGTTTCATTATCACTAATTTTACCTATGTTGGTTTTCTAAAGCGTATGTTTCCCGTTTTTGGAATTCCAAAACCCTGAATCCAACCCACATGCCAAACTAACTTAGAACGTAAGTTATGGTGTAGCTGCGAGTTTTACAAATGTGAAATACACAGCCCAGGTCTAAAATACACCTTGTGGTTTACTAGAATCCAAGTAATTCAAAGCACAAATCGTACAAACTTTAACCCAAGTGATAATTATTATTAACTCCGCCAACAAAGTTGAAGGGAAGTTATATATTTACCTCTGTTTGCTTGTTTGTTGGTCACCAGGATTTTGACTAGAGTTACAGATTGATTTTGATCAAACTTGCTAAAAAGAGTATATACAGACTCAGTAAACGGCCATTAAATTTTGAGAGACAAGGTCAAATGTCAAGTTAAAACACAGCGTACAAAATGCATAATCGACCATAACTTTTGTACACATTGAGATATACATAACTCAATTTAATTTTAGTCTTATTATAGTATTATTTGTGTATTTAAAATTTAGTTTCATTAATTATATATTTAACTCGTTACGTGCGAGGGTCACTAGGTACGTATCTTTAACGTGAGTTTAAAATGTCAATACTCGTAAATATTGAAATTATTGCCGTATTCATGGAATTTCGAAATATACTGATTGTTTTCATTCAGATGTATAATCAATATGTTTCAAAAAATAAAGGTGATAAAATTTAAAAAAATACGTCTGTACAATGTTTTTGAAGTTACTGAAATTTTTGAAATAACCCACCAGTGGGCCACCTGCACTGTATGTATCGGTCGGTCACTTTGGACACAACGTATTAAATGAAGCTAATATTATTCAATAACAAAATACAGGATTTCTAGGGTGTAGAAAATATTTCCCAGAAAATTTTATTTAAATTAAAATTTCTTGACATCCCGGGAAAACAGTATATCTGGAGAGAAACTTCTATATAATAAATATTATATAGACGTACACTAAGAGAAACAGAGAGATTTAAATTGAAATTTGATATAAAAAGCCATATTCTTAAGTTTATTATATTTCAATTGTGTACATATGTATATTGTATAATACACATGTTTGTATATGTATATATTTGTTCATATTCCCGTCTTGGATTTATTTATTTTTCTGATTGCATTATTACATTTTTGTTACGTACAGTCAAAAAAACAATATTGATTAATATATCTCAAATCTTTTTGTCTTTTTTTGATATGATCCCAGTCATTTGAAAATAATTTAATAAAGGGAGACACCTTCAAAAATTATATATATTTTGAGAGTAATTTGAAAAAATATTTACACACTTTGAACATATATTCATCATCTTAAATAGTCTTAAAATAAAATGTACTCAATAGCTCTTCATTGTTCAATTATGATATATTGAAGATATAGAACTTGACCGTTACGTTTATAGATTAGAAGATCAAGTTGACCAATTTTTAAGCAGTTTTATATTTATTGTTAGATAATAGACGTACTCGATTATTCCCAATATTGAATTTTCCTAAAATAACGAAAACAAAACTGATAATATATTTTCCCTGTAAAAAATGACATTAACCCTTTGTTAGTAAACTCGGATTTTCTGTACACCGCCTTCTATAAAAGTGTTTTGAACTACATTTATCTATAAATATGTAGATATGCATCTAAAATGTCCAATAATAGTAAGTTCAACTTTATTCTTGTTCCAATAATGTCATTTTAAGGAATTATTCAAATATTTTACAATCGATAATTAAGATTTGATGAATTCAATTAATTTGTTCCCTTTTAGATACTTATTTTATCTTTTTTTGATGTGAGGAGTGTGCGTAATGTATGATGTTATTCTGTTTATTGCATTCAAGTAGTATCTACTTATTTCATAAGAATATGAATCAAAACATATTAATTAAAAATGATAGTGTATTTTCCCTCAAAGTCTGGTGCTCATATATATTAAGCATTTTAATTCACATTTACAAAATGAGTGAAATAGCTTAGAAAATATTATAATTTCGATAATTTGTATTTACCATGTAATAATATTATTTTATTTTTTCACTAACTACGCCACAGAAGGTGTTCACTCACATAGGGTTAAATGATTTTAATAGGTCATAAGCTTTCTTAACTTACAGCGATTCTTGTTTATTTAGTTTTTTCATCTTCAATTATTTTACTATTGAAAACCCAAGCGGGTCCAGTTCGGCCATTTCTGAAAGATCTTTTACTTTTAAGTAATATTTTTTACCAGCACAGTCAATTAAGGTAGTCCATTTAAAGTATATGACATCAGTTTTAACTATCAATTTTAACTATTTTGTCAAACAATAAAAAATACTTGGGGTATCTATAAATTAAAACTGAATTCACCATTAAAAAATTATCAGATAAAGTATGGTACGATGTAATCCCTCAGAATATTAACATATGATTTGCATTGCTACATAGATAACGAAAATTATACGTACTATTACAAGAAAGACCATACTTTCACATTTCTTGATTATTTTTACTCAGATATTAAAGGTTAATTTCAATAAAAAAAACTTTGACCGATTAATGGGTCATCGGTTTTTGACCCCTAAATAATCGGTATCATTCCCCCTAAAAAATTAATAGGGTTTGAGTCGTCATTAAGACTACAAAACTAAAGATCTGAATTTGACATTATGCATACCCATTTTAAAACGCACACAAATCATCTTTTTTATGTTCAAACTTTAGAAATATGGTTTTTTATCAGTCGAAGAATATAATGAAATTACCAACAACGCCATAACCCTTTAACTTAATAAATTTGGAAATTTAAATAGAATATGATGATCATCCACTTGAATCATATTTTCTTTTAAATCTCATTTATGTATATATAAACTTTGTGTACTCCACATACTTAAGTGCATATATATTTTTTTTAACGTTACTATGAATTTTTTTTTGTCTTACGTACGTGATAGCAATTTGGCGATAAGGGTTAGTTAGAATATTTAAAGTCTGTTTATAATCGATATTTAACTACTATATATTTAGAAGCATGCTAAATTATATTTTTCCCTTACAAATTATCAAAACAGTACCTAAAACGATTAAACCTTTTGTCAAATCATAGAATTGAAGAATTATTTCTAAAAAATATTTATTATTAACATTTAACAAATAGATTCTAATCATTTGAGATAAAGTAAAACAAAGGTCATCCATTTATCAAGACCACACACAAATTACATACCCACTAATTAGGAAGTGATATTATATTGACATTGTATAATGTATCTACTTAAAAGCAAAGTAGATGTGTTTTTCTGTTGTTTTCTTGATCCAAAAAAGAGCTTTTTAGATACTGTAAGTTCTACATTGTATTGATTTTTTGTTTTGTTTCAATTTATACAAGTTTATATTATAATTATAAAAAATATACTGCTCGCGTAATAAAATATATGAAAAAGTACCGAGTTATTAAGGAGATTTATATATATATATACAGTTTCAGTAAAAGGAATGTTATTCCTATAATGCTACCATAGAAAGAAAATTAGCGTTAAAGAAATAAACGAAGATAATTTATCATAAAAAAAAAATAATAATAATAATTTTCTTGAAAGAAACTGCTTTGTAAATATATTCCTATACAAAAAAAGAAAGAGTGGTTCTATCATTCATCTTACAGATTATTATATGTATACATTTATTTTTTTTAGTATTTGTGTATCCTGATTGAAAGTGATTTCTTTTATAAACTCCCTCCCTCGTACATATAAATTTAATTAATGCATTTTAAAAATTGACAACATCAATTCAATACAAAAATTATACATAAATAAATTCCACTTTTGTGGAGGTTTTAAAATCAGAAAAGTATATATATATTGAAAGACTGTACCTGAACAATTTTTTGGAGGATTCCCTTCTTGTTTATCTGTTAATTTGTGTTATCATTATGAGGAAATAGGCTAATCCAGATTATTTTGAGATTGCTTAAAAATAGAAACCAAAATCAGCATGGTAACCCTGACAATTTGAAAAATGTTTTAGAGGAGAGCAGCTTAGTTATATGACTTTTTATTATATCAGCCATAAGCAGTTGTGTGCAATAAAGAAAGACATAGGCAAGAATTACTTTGATATCAATCCTCAATTCTACTCTGAGTCTGACAACGTCTTACTCCACAAAAAATCCTTAAAGTTATTTTCCATTTTTAAATGGATACACAAATGTTCAATCAGGTTCTGAATGTAATTGAATGTAGTAGAGAAAGGAAGTTCACTCCTCAGGAGCTAAATAATAATGACAACAGCTTAGGAAAATAAAATTCACTTTTCAGTTTTCCAACGGGTGAGCTAAAAATACACCGGATTTGTATCAATCATTATGACCTATCATGAAGAAAACTCGAAATATGATGTTGAATACCTTTTCAATAAGTGCACACCTACATAGATACAGCTTAGCCCCAAACTATTAATAGCTTCACAAAAATTCCAACAAAAAAATTGTGTTGATCTCAGCATTGATCTCATACCATGTCGAAGATGATTCTGGACATGGGCTGTTCTTTTGGATTTGGTGATGATGTACTGGACAGAGAAGGATTTTGGGATGGAAAACTTGGTAGAAATGTCTTTGTAGCTATCACCTTGATTATGGCAATTGACTACATGCTGGCGGATGTCCTCACTGTAATCCTTGGTCTTGGTAATGTTGATTTTTTTAATAAGAAATTGGCTCATCACACTTTTTTTATACCTTAGAAGATTGTTCAAAGAAATTCTTGATCTCTCGAGTACTTTATTGAAGTCCCTTAATCTTTCCAGACTTCACCATGATAAAAAATACGTGTTTGTTATTTTGCCTTTTTTTTTGAGGTGTATGAATACTTTTGAGACAAGTAAAAATTGTTTTCGAAGCATAAAAAATATTTATATAATAAGTTGATATTTTTAAACAAACAATAGAAATTATTATCAAAAACATTTTTAAAAAGAATATTATCAGAAATAATGATTGTCAAAATTTCCGATATAGATATAGCAAATATTGAAAGGGTACGAATAATTTTTGGCTCAACTTTATGTACTCTGAGACTAAAAACTCAATTTATTCCAACTTCTACAGTTGTTCATTATATTACATATTTATCTTAACTCAGTCAATGCCATAAATAATTTAATGCATTAAATATTAACATAACTTAATCAAAAAATAATCATTTTAATATTGAAATAATTTATTTGTTTGAAAATGAAATTTTATATTGACCTTAATCTTATAACCTCAAAATATTTTTGTTCTAATTATACATAAGTATGAATGTAATTCATTCCATGAAAAAGTTGATCATACATAAATCATACAGTATCAATCAGTATGAATAAAAAGCATTATAATGTTGCATCTACACTATTCAGATTACACCTTCCAAATGTAATCTGATTGTGATATCTAACTGTTGTAGATGAGCTATTACTTATATTGAATATGCTTTCTATTAAACATTAACTAACCTATTCTTTGATTATATAACTTGTACTATGAAATGTTTCAAAATGTGATGGAATTATTATTTGTATATCTATCTCACCCTAAAAATTGACTATATGCTTGCTTCAAACTTTTTCAGTCATTTGTATCATTCTTTCCTGTCTGTGTATTGTCTCCACAAAAAAAAAAATTGAGGAAAAGACCAAAATTATTTGTTATATAACAACTGTTATTCAATCTCTTAAAGCAGAAAATGACTCACCAAATGAGGATAGATACCTGAGTAATAGTGTTGAGACAAGGACCGAGACCAAATTTCGGTCTAAACAAAAATTTTCTTTCTAAATACATAAAAAACTTTTATTTTTCAACAAAAAAAAGTGTTTTTTTTCTTCAAATTTATTTTCTAAAAAAAATAACGTGGGACCAGATCAAGACTGACTTTTACTACAAGACCGGTTTATATTTCATAATTAAAAATAAGCACTAACAGAGTACCAGAGTTGCCACATGGCCATTCCATCTCAAATCAGCCAATTTTTTTCAAATTTACGAATAGGTGTTTAAATTTATTCATCTTTAGATATGTTTGACCTCTTATTGTAATAACTCCTATGGCAAAATTGGAAATCGTTAACATCAGGTGTTCCCCAGTTATTGATATTTTTGTTAAATCCCATTTTCCAAATATAGACTGGTTCACATAAGAATCGGAAAATTAATTTAGGCAATATTTGGAGAAGTACTCGTAGAAAATAAAATTGCCAAGTATGATCATTTTTTGATGTAGAATTTAAAATTAAAAAAAAACACCGATAAATAAAGACATTACCTATAAAAATTACTATTTCTGTTTCCGTGACCGCACCCTCCTCTGCGGTCCATATCTCAAAGTAAGATCAGGGTGAAATCTAATTAAAAAAATTCTTTTCTGAGACAAATTCAAGTAATTTCTGCAAGATTTTGAAGAAAAACTTTCTGTTTGAAATAAGTATTTAAGCTGCAACATTTGATAAAATTCGTTTGTCATTACACTAAAGTCACAGGCATCAAAACTTTGAACAAAAAAAAAATACATCCAATGAATGGCCAATGGAATTTTTTTGATGGACCATTAGGGTATAAGGACTTGACTTTTATGTTCATGTCTGCAGATTGAATTTGGTTGATGTCGGGCCTGATTAAACTTTCTGCAGCGTTAGACAGTACCGCCCAACACATTGCATGGGATTCCCCATAAGAAGTAGAAAAGAAATTCTACTAAGCTTTGATACTAAACTCACTTTTAAATTAGCAAAGGATGTAAAGCATCTTGCTATTTTGCATAACCATCAGTAAGCGAATACAAACAACTGCTAACCAAGTAATCTCACTTTCAAATATTTCAAGATGACATCGATGACTTTATAAACAAAGAGTACATCGTGAGTGTTGTCATTAGAAATAATCTTTTAGGAAACATGATTAATAACATTGTCTGACATAAAGTAGAGGACAACTGAATGGCAATAACACATAGAATTTTTCTTATGAAACCTCTGAACTTCATTTAGCACAAAAAAAAAAATAGTTTTGTGTAAAATTAGCAAGAAAGATGACATTTGAATCATCGAGATCACTTTTTAGATGGTTCAGGTAGCTAGACTGTATTTTGAAAGTAGGCATGAGGCCTGAATTGCTGCTATGATTCAATAAACTTCTTGAGGAAGCAAGGTAAATTTGAAACCATTTTGAAGAGCCTAGATCTATCAGTGTTGGTCAATTGAGTAAAAACGACTCTTTGATCTTCACTATAATCGCCAAAGAATGTTACAAAAAATCAGTTAACACCTATGAGTCTGGATAGCTTTCACATTTACCTGCTATCCATGTAACTCATTCAAACGCCATTCATTTACTAATCTTGATTTATAGTGATTCACTTTACCAGTAGTTTATTCATACATATTCTTCCCTCAATAGATTATTTTACTCCGAAACTTTTTTGAAATTAAACTGCCTAGACTAAAAAGCCGCACCCAGGAGAACTCGATGGGGTTAGAGCATTATACTTCAAGAAAAATTTTAATTTTGGAATTTTAATTAAACGGAAGATACTACTTACTTTCTAAGGAAAATGACAAAAATAGTAAGTAACTTGAATCTGAATACTGCTTTGTAAATAGTAGCGTGTTATTATTCGCTACTATAAAAAAGTAATTGTTTAGAGTAACGCGTTACTAAGTAATGTGTTAGTGGCATCACTTCAGCGTACTATGCACCTACTGCTTAATTAAAATCCTTGAAGTTAGCACCTTTATTTTTTTCAATGTTTGCAAATTGTAAACTCAATACTTTTTTTCTTAAAAAACCTTATTGTTTAATATAAGTTTATTGAAATGTCTACTTATAAATAGATATGATAAATTTCCAAGTATTACTTTTTTTCAAAGCAAAATAAGTACCTATATAATGATAATATTAAAACAACTTGAGTCGGAACTTAATTTTGAACTTTTTTCAATAACTTTTTGTTTTCAGTTTCTTTCTTTTTTTTTTGCTCTATTTTTTTAAATCATCAAAGGAATTTTCTCACAAGGTAATTTTTAATAAAATAAAATAAATTATTTTTTTATTTTTAAGAGGCTATGAACTATTTTTATGTTTTTATTCCATTTCAAAGACATTTAAAAGATGTATGTGTCAAAAAACTAAAAAAAAAAAAAAATAATAATAATATTATAACATGTCAATATTGACAAACTCCTTTGAACTTTATGATTTCTTCATTTTAATTTCTTGCTATATATAATGAAGAAAATTTATTAGTTTACTAAGAATTATTCATTGTTGTATTGCTTATTCAAAAAGTAAATCTACCTTAAACAGTTTACAAAAAAATAGTTTAGATGAACCTTCTAAAGAAATGAAAAACTCCAATGTATTTAAATTTTTAACAAGTTTCTAAAGTTTTAAATTTTAAAATAAGTTGGATAACAATTCAGTTTTTGGGGTTACTTCTTCTTGTATTACTTATGTCACTATTGTCATTTCATCATAACAATAAATAAAAGTTTAAACATCTTGAAAGCTTATTCTCTAACTTTAAAAAAAATAAGTTATTTTGGTTACTGTGTTTGAACCCACTGAATATATTGTTACAATTTCATTTATGTCGGAGAAAAAGTAATTTTGTCCTTTTTTTAAACTAAGATATATCTTTTTTTTATTATTGGTCACATCAGATGATACGATAGAGCGTTTTAAAGGTGTGGGCGTATAGTGCAAACGCTTTTTGACAGTATTGAGCTTGGTCAGTTCAGTCGTGAATTATCATGCGTATAGTTTGGAGGTATCAAAGGAAAAAAATTCGCCATACTTTACATTTATACTTCCCGTTGAAAGCCACCAAGAAAATTTGCAATGTATATGGGGCTGATACTCTTTCGTTTTGAGTTACACAACTGTCGTTCAGCAATTTTTTTCCTTGCTCAATTCTATCCTCTACTGTGAACAACTCGACTGTTTGAAGCTGGCCACAGAACAGAATCGGTGCATTGGTGAATAGGAGACAACAAGATATAATCAAGGCTGAGTCAGGTCGCACACATCTTTGATGACGTACCAGAAGCTCCAGAAGCTCGGATGGGAATTTCTTATGCATACACCCTACAGTCTAGACCTGGTACCAAGTGACTACCACCTGTTCCGGTCTATATCCAAAGCGCTTGGGGTTACCATTTGGCCTCAATTGAGGGCTGTGAAAATTGGTTGTCCAAGTTTTTGCCAATAGGGACAAGGCTTCTACGATAAGAATATTATGAAGTTGCATTCTCATTGACAACAAGTTATCGATCAGAACGGGCATATTTGGCTTAAATCGGATGATTGTAACACTTCCTATAAAGCATTGAAATAAATTGAGAAATACGAAATTAGTTTTACTCCTACCTTAAATAAACCTTAAGTAAATATTCATATTTACTTTGAGCACAAAGTTACAAAAACTATAAATATAACTTTCTAAGATTAAGCACATTCAATAATCCAAGATTGAAATATTTACATAGTGTTTTTGTCACGTTAAAAAAGAAAATCTTCGACTTTTTTTTTTTTTTTTTTCAAAGCAAATATACATATTTTTCAATAAAATTGCAAATTTCTGTTCGTTGGATCAATACAAAATACTCAAATCAAATATATCCTTTTTTGGAAAAAGTTGGGGTATCATTAGGGTTTTAAATCCAAAGTTAGTATGTTTTGTTGACATCCTTAAGATTTTTTATATTATTTTGTAAAGCAGTTATCATTATTCTTTCATTCTTGAGGAGGTAACATCTAAGAATAAACTGTATCCACGAGTGTGCGCTCATGAAATTTTTTGAAGATTTGCTGGGGAGTTTTAGGTGTAAGTTTTTTGTTGGACTCAGAGAATAATTGAGGATTGAAACGGAGTAATTCCTGACTTTGTCCTTGCTTGATATGGAATGTGACTTGTGTGTATTTCTCGCATCTCAGAGATACCTTAATGACACGTTATGACAACAAAACTGATCTCCTCTCAAATATTCTTCTAATTATCAGGATTATCATGCTTATTTTTCGTGGTTTTTTTAACCTCAGCTCCACTCTTTCTGATAAAATATCATTTTTGTTATACAACTAAATAATATTTTGAGGGTTAAATGATTTTTGGAAAAGTATAATTTTATTGTCACATTAAAAAAAATTCAAACTGTTATAATTATTTTTTCATTCTTGAGGTGACAGCATCTATGTTTTGAGCAATTAGGTATGCTCATGAAAATCGGAGAATAACAACGAGGCTTTCTTCGTGAGTTATCCTCTATATTATAAAATTGTCTGCTCATCGTGTGCCAACAGATTTAAAATATTGTTTTTTTTGTTTTTGTTTTTTTCAATTGTCAAAACATAATGTTTAAAATGACTTATATGGTTTTAAGCAACAAGGAATCAAACTGAGTTTAATTTCATTCATAATTTATGTTATTAGATAACTTTCAAAAAGGATTTTAAGTTATACGTTTAATTTATGATCAAAGCTAAGATTCAAGATGATATTTAGATATTAATTACTATAAACATTATATCAAAATGATCAAAAATATAATTTTATGTCAAAGGTCACAATGAAACTATAATAATAACGGCCAATTAATTATTAGATGTATTAATTATATATTACGAGTATGTGTATGTATAATAACAACAGTTGAAAACATACAAACAGTACTTATTCATTTATCAACAAAATTAATTATCATTATATGGGAGTTGTGTTTTTAAATAAGTGATTTATTAATCAAATAATCATTGTTTGCAATTAAATTTGTGCTATAAGAAATGAATCGATAACTGATTTGGATTTTGTGTGCCAGGATAAATGGATATAGCTGAAAATATTTTGTTGATCATTACACCAGCGAATGTGTATACCAAAATATAGAAAAGTTAGTAAAAATTAAATATTGAGACTGTAGACAGTAACATTATTGGCCTATTCTTCATTTATACCCCAGTAATGAAATAAAATTGGCCTTTGAAAATACTCTTCTAACATTTTTACAAATAAATAATTTCATTTTGAAACACTCAATGTTCAAAAATGTCTTGAAGACAAATGTTCTTTCACTAAACTTTTTATTTTTCTTCTTTGATCTTTTGTTTTATCCAATAAAATTATTTAAGAGCATGGAAGTTTTTGAAATTGTCTAAAACATTATTTTCATATTTCATAATGAGTTAAGCTATTTTATTGATAGATACACATTAATTGTGAAAATTAGATTTCATAAAGAAATGCAACTGACAAGCATTTATAAAACAACTTAACATTATAATTAATTTATTGTATTATTAATATACATATCTTAAATAAAATTAACAAAATAGTCTATTTACACCATTAAGTAGGCTTGATATCATATAAATTAAATATCAAACGTTTATGTATACCACTATGATAAAATAAAGACCGTTATTTTCTAGTTATGAACTCAATTCTCATTGGATTTTCAAGTTTATTTTTTACTATGTTGGTATACATGTCCACAGCATGTCCTAGTATCTTGACTAAAGATTGAACCCACAATTAACTACAAATCGCCCTTCACGGTACGTGGTTTGGTACAGTCTAATAGTAAAATGTGTTTGTTTTTTTAATGGAATTAAAGTAGTTTTTTAATTTTTTTTTTATATTTGATTCTTTAATAATTTCTTTTCCCTCCAAAAATAAATTATTCTTAAAATGCTTAACTCCTCTAAAAACAAAGGTAGAAATAAAATATACATGAGTTATACATATAATACTATTACTTATTAATTTTTTTTTGGCAAATAGATGGGATTGTCTACATTTTCCGGTAATGAACAAACCGATTAGCAGTCACAATATCGCCAGTTGAAGAAATTATTTATTTATTATTTATTAATTTGGAAGGATCGTGAAGGTAACTTGAAAACATTGGGAAAATTAGAATATATCTCTCCACACTACTGGGTTTTTGTCAACTGGGATGTATTTTATTATGATCTCTTTTTGTATAAACAAATACATCAATTATTTATTTTTTTAAATAAAAGGATTCTTATGGATTAAAATTTTACCTCATTATCTAAATTTATTCAAAAAATAAAACGAAAAAATAAACTATTTTAATATCAAAATTTTTAATAAGTAATAATATATACGTACCGAACTGAATTGCAGTACAACGCCGTTACCGTACCAGCAATATTAGCAATATCAGCGATTTTTCATTCTTAGTTTGTTTTTGAGAGATAATTAGAGTATACGTCTTTTTGTGTTCCCCGCAATTATCAACTAATGAAAAAAAAACTAAAAGAAAAAATCAACTTAAGAGAAAATTCTTTCAAAACTTCTTAAAGATTTTTTTCTTTTCCTACAATAGTTTTTTTTAGACAATGCTAAACAACTCATATGATGGATACATAGTATTCATTATATGATAGCTATTAATTTATGCAACAAAATCTTTTAATATTTTTTTATTCTATTATAAAAAGTATGGTTTTTTGATTGAATTAGCTGATTAACTATAAGTAGTATAATTATATATATATATATATATTAATACAACAAATGGCTTAGTAGAAAAATTGGTTTTGGTAAGGGATTAATTCTACCTAAACCATTCATGACCATACAAATTAAACTTTAAATCTTTAGTTTACTACCATTTACTATTTTTTATATTTTTAAAGAGCTAGTCTTTCATATCAATTCATTTTTGTGTTTCTTAAGAATAGGTTACTTGATCTGCCAAATTTTATTCAAATCAGATGAAGAAAAAGAATATAAGTTTTATAAGGAATGACCCATTGGCCCAAATATATATAAACAAATTATAAATGTTTGAAATTTAATATTTAGTGTATTAATTATGTATTCAAACTTGGTTTTTTTGTAAGAGGAGAACAGGGAGCACAGTTTTTTAAGAATTTATGGTTATACATATCCCTATTTATAGTTTGTTTATATAAAAATAGATTCCCCTGTTGAATAAGAAAAAATATCAGCTCCATAACTCATTAATAATGTATAAATATATACATTTATTTATAAAAGTTTGAAAATTCAATGACTTATGATGTCACTAATCTACATATTTTAATAGTTTTTCTTTTAGGCATAACCTTAAAAAAAAGATAGGTATTGTTAACAAAAAAAATATGATGATTAAGAAAACTTTTTTTTTTTTTTTAATCGAAAGTTTCTTTTCTATAACCATTGTATAAAAAGTAATTAATTATTCGATGTTCTTGCCAGTCAAATCATCTATGGTATTATCAATAAAAGTAACATTTTATGAAAAATTATAGGTCTTTCATTTCCAATGCTTTGATATGATATTTTGTATAATTGTTGTGTTGATACTTTTTCATAACGATGTTGTGTAAGGTTTTTTTTCTCAATATATAGAGATCTTCAATAAGTATTCATACCAATTAATTTCTTGGGAAACCTATAAGCTTAAGGAAAGGAAAATCTACTTGTCTTTGTAAATGGTATATTCAAAGGAAAGCGATTAGCGTTTCTTATGAATGCCTATAAGATTATATATGTACATACATGATAAACTGTGTTGCCCCAATACATTAACTATCCATATTAATAAAACAAAGTTTGTCTTTCCATCTGTATGAATATATGGAAACGAGTTACCGGGTACACTGCATATAGTGTTCCATTATGTATATAATAAATATATTTGTGATATAAGAAATAATAATGTAGTCGTATTGCAGGCGTGTGCTTTTATTACAAGAGAACTTTTTCTGACTGTTTTTGTTATTGATTTCTTATGTATATGATTTATTTTCATATTCTGTATATGATAAGATTTGAATAAAATAAAAACGATGGTATATTTACATGAATTTTGTTTGGTTTTATTAGTGACTAAAGTACTCATCAGTCATCCCAATATATTAAATTCTTTTTGTCAAACTCTTATTGTTATTCTTTCATTCTTGAGATATAATACACATGATTTATGAATTATTACATAGCTTCGCGTGAGTGTGCTTATGAAAAATTTGGAGTAAAACTTAGGGGTTCTTAAGGATTTATATTCTATATTATTGAAGAAAAATGTGTATGTAAGCCGATGCCTAATTAATCCAGGCAATGCTGGGTACTACCTCTAGTATAATAATAAAGTTACTTGGAAAATAAATAATTATTTAATAAAAAACATTTATTTTGGAGTAATATTAATAGTATATACATATATGGTTATCCCGTCAAAGTATCCTATATGATGTGTGAAATCAATATTGAATAGGATATTTTATAATAGTTACAGATGTAAATCGTAATCAATCTTGCCATGAAAAAAGAAAGGAAAAATAACATGCTAACGATGACAGTTTGAAGTACTCTTCATAGGAAGGCATCGTATCTGTCAAGAAATTTTATTAAATTAGCTGCGAGAGCTCTGAAATGAAGGAAATAAACACAAGTCCCACTCCTTATCAAGCAAGAAAATAGGTAGGAATTACACATTTTCTCATCCTCAATTTTTTTTTTTTTTGAGTCCAACATGGACTTACACTAAAAAGTTTAAAGTTTATCTTCAAGTCTGTGTGATCACGAATGACGGAGAGTAAAACTGATAAATTATATTTTCTCTCCTTAAGAATAAAATTACAGATAGGGCATATAACTACGGAAAATCTTTGAAGGCTTATAACGAAGAAACTAGATGGGGTAGAACCATAATTTTTTTTTTTTTGAAAGCTACATTTTATTACTTTCAAATAGTGCATAATGAAATTTGCCTCTCTTGATAACCCTGGTCACACGGCGCATGAAACTTTTGAAGACCCGGGTGACATTATGTGTCTCCAGCTTTACCACTGTTAGTGTAATATACTTCTTCAGGGCCTCTAAATATGAATGATCTCTCCCCCGAAAATAGAAATCTTATCCAGGCTCCAAAAGTGAGAAAATTTTGTGGCCAAGACATCTGCCTTGTGAGCCGGAGTAATTTTACTCCATTCATTCAGGGAATTTAAATTAAAAATGCAAAACCAGAACCAGTACAATAGCAAAGCTGGATCCACATAAAATCGCCTAGGCCTGCCAAATCTTCTGGTGACGTGTGGCTAAGGTAATCAAGAGAAGTGGATCTCATAAAAATAATTGAATGCCATTTAATGTAGCTTTCAAATTATATATAAATTATGTAGATGGTTATATCCAATCTAATTCATTTGTTTTAAGCATTTAGAGATTTATATATATTACAATGATATCAGCTTAGAACGCACTGTTCAGGTTGCCAACAGTAACAACACTTGCACACTAGAAAAGGGTTAGGATTTACAAACCTATTATGTCATTAATTACTGAACTAAACGTGCAGTAAATTATAAATAGCAAGTTGACTTACTTATGGCAAGGAACTGCGATTTGGGGAAATTAGGAAAGTAATCATTTTATCGGCAGCAAAATATGCCACTTTTTCTTTGCGAATTCTTAGGAGAAATTCCTTGGATTGGGAATTCACCTCCAATTTGGTTCAATATTTTCCTTCTTGATTGGTTAGATATTATCCTAAACTAAAGACAATAATAGATAGATTCTGGAAAAGTAACGAATGAAATGAAAAACGTCTTTTGGGTATTTTAATATTATTATTATGAACGTTCTTTTAATCTGGTTTTTAGCTGTGGACGAGTTGCGAATGTTACTCGGTTATGTCTGTATTTTTGCTTTTAGAAACTGGTTATAATTATTAAGTGTTTGTTTTTACTCTCTCGATATTTACATTCTTTTTTTAAAAATTGTTTTTCAGTATTTTATGTTTCAAATTAATACAAATGGGATAGTGGTCTATAATTGGGATGGGTAATTTCAAATTAGAATGTTTATTGATGATTTTTATTTCCACATTCCCTCTTAATTTTTCTTTTATATTATTTGATCTGTTATATATCTTAGGCCGTATAAGAGCTCGTTGTCCGCACAAAACCACATCTTTTTAAAAGAAAATGGAAAAGTTTGACATAACTTATGACAACTAAGTAAAATTTGGCCATGCTTAGGTACTTTTGTGCATTAACTTCCTATTGAATTCATACATACTTCCAGTCCAGTCATTTAAATCAGAAAAAGTCAACTGACGAAAAAACTCACAAAGATATATATATATATATTTTTTAATTTTATGGGGAAATAAAAAAAGCCCATTTATGACTATCATGTACATTTTAAAGAACTTAACTTTTGAATTGAAGATAGAATATCTTTTAAAAAGAATGCATTGAAATTGATTGATTCTGGATATAACTAACGAGTTCATAAATTATTTTTTAAAAGACACATGATACAAAAAGGATTTATGCATGTACTATAAAACGTATTTTTCCAAAGTTGTATCTTGTCATAAGATAGTTTATAGTCAATTAAAAAGTTAAAAGGTTCTATACCTGATTCTATATAGTAGTACTTTACATACATATTGTTTATGAAGGTACAAATAACTTGAGTTTAAATGCTAAAATCTATAAAAAAACATCCATGAATATGTATAGTATTTCATAAAAATTCTAAATTAACTACATATTATAACATATAAAATGTTGAATTTTTATATAATATTCAAAATATAAACTTTGACGGATTTCTTCTCAATCAATTAAAATCGAATCTTATTAATATAAATATACCTGCTAACAGCTAATAATCTTTTAAACACAAAAGATTAATTATGAAAAACCCTTTCATTCTAGCATATGAAAAAAAAAACTTTATCTTTTCTTGAGGAGGAGAAAAATTTAAGATGAAAGATGTTTTACAGTATTGGATGATTCGACATGAGTCATAGACCCAAATTCCGAATCCACATCAAGTTTTGTTCAAAACTGTCTCAAATTTACAATTTACAAAAAATCAAAATACGACTAAAAAAATTAGGTGATTGTTATAATCACCTTATTTTTTTGTCGTGTTTTGATTTTTCTGGATTTATACAGAGTAGGGCAGAAAAATGTGGAATGTTCATTAATATTTATTTCCTCGTTACTATAAAAAGAATTAGTGAATATTTTTCGATATTATGTTTCTGCCGTTCTTTTTACATAAATAAACTATAGTAATCATTGAGTAATTTCATCATCATGAGTGAGATGCGAAGCAAAAAGGCAGTGCATCTCAGATTCCCTATATACTGGAGCTGATGTGATGAAGATTACGGACATTGTTAAGTATTATAGGAGCCTGGTTTTCAAGTTAGCCAAGATTAAAAAATAGAAAAGACCTCTCCAGGTATTCAGGAGGTAGAATGCATAGTTACAAGGGTGAAATGAAGTTCTTGTTAAGTTTGGAGAAGAATATAATGTAGATGAATCGCCTCGCAAACGACTTCTCTGTGGCTCCTAGGGCTATCAGGAGGCCTATAAAGCATAACTTGGGATTATTTTATTTCACAAGGACCCCACGTCACCTTTAGACAGAGGGTATGAAATCCAGGAGGCTTTAGACGTAAAAAGAAAATCCTTACATGAATCAAGGCAAATGGGTCAATTGTGAAAATATTCTCAGACAAGAAGATTTTCACAGTAAATCAATTCTACAACCACCGAAACGACTGCTGGCTTGCAGAAACAAAAGAAGAACTCCAAGGAGTTTACCACAGCAAATATCAGGCCCAAACAATGGTCATAGGAGTTGTGACCTCTGTTGGGAAAAAGATGCCTCCGTTCTTTTACAAGGCGGGACAGAAAATCGGCCAGGAGGCCTATTATAATGTGATTAGGTACACTATCTTGCCATGGCTAAAGACCAACTACTTGGAGGGTAACTAGTTGTAGACCCAGAACGGCACCCCTCTCACCCGTCCACCAAGTGCGAAAAGTTATGTGCAGATTACATGGTTCGATTCTGGTCCAATGAGATATAGCCCGATTCCAAGCCATAATTTAGTCCACTTGACTTTTCTATATGGATTATTTTGGAGAGGGAAACAAAGAGGACCTCACATCCAAATATGGACTTATTAAAGCATTTTTCAGAGGCTTCTGTTAAGAGAATAATTTTTATGGTAATGTCCAAAAATAAGAAGAACTATTGAGGCTACTGTTTCTGCCCTAAAGACCCTTCCAATTGTGAAGCTGAGAAACAAGTTTTGGGCATGTTTGGGAAGCATAAGATATAAATTGAATATACACTTTAAAAAATAAGCCAAGTTATGCTTGCAATGAACACTTTGGTTTTTAAGGAAGTCTTCCAATGCTATATTGTATTTATTTCTTGGTTTGTATCTTTTATTAATTTTTTTGGCAATTGTTGTCTAGTGGTCAATATTTTTATAACTATTTATTAATTGATTTTGATTTTTTTGAACAAAATCATTATTTTGAATAATAAAGATTATATTCAGACTCATAAAAAGCACATTATATCTTAGGATTTTTTGTTTGGAGACACACAAAATAACTTTATAAAGTTTCATATGCATACTATTTAATTAGTTGAATCCACTCTACTCCTCTTAATTCCACATTTACTTACAGTTCTGATATATGAATCAAAATATTTAGGTATCTATGAAAGTACATCAATCTTAGGTAGCTTTGTTCCACTTTATAGATTTCCAAAAAAAATAACAAGAATATGAATTATAATAAATTGTCAACAAGTATTTTTATTGTCAGCCAACTAGGTAAAAAAAAATACAATATAAACAGAGAGCTTTCTATTTCATATACCATTACATTCCAAGTATTTTCTCAACTATGTATGTATGTGAAACGATACAGTGAAGGAACTTTAATATGAGTGCAAGTGAATTTAAATCTTGGGGAATCGTTTTGTGTATGTATTAATATTTTTTCTTCATATGTACATATTTCGTTACTTTTCACCTCTGTGTACAATATATGTATTTCTCGATTTTCTCTTTCAACAACAGCAATAATAATAATAAAAAAGTAACAGCCAACACCTGCTAATGACAAGAAGTCTTTCTTCTTCTTCTTCTCTGAAAAGAACTTCAACCACAGGATTTGTCATTAAGAAACAAGGAAGAAAGGAAAAGAAGGAGAGCTATATTAGATGAAGAAAAAAACTAAATGTAAAAAAAAGCAAGCAATACATATAATTGTGCCATTTCAATAATAATAAGAAAATTGCTTTCTACATATTTATTTATTCGTTTGGGCAGAAGGGGCTGGGCATGTAGGGAACAGCTGCTAACTAATATGTATGTACTTACATACATGTATTGTATTTGATAAATGAAAAACAAAAAATAAATCCAATGAGGCTTTTTCACTGAATTTGACGGGTATCAACAGGTATTTAAGTACTCTATTTATTTAACAGTAAATGGTTGTCAGTTACAAAGTTTTTATTTATTTATGAGCTGTTGTTGTTGTTTTTTCACTCCTGAGCCACGTACAAACAGCTATTATTATTATTTGATCCGCATTAACTCTTTCTACTCTTTTATGATTATATTTTCTTCCTTTTTTCTATCTTCCTTTTTATACAGGCCTAGGCCCTAATTATTCCAACATGGAGGAAGAAGATGGGCAACAAAAATCCCTTCCCATCGAAGAATTCAAGGTTTACAAAAAAAGATGGATAATTCTTGCTCTATTTGTCCTTTATTCAGCCTCAAATGCTTTTCAATGGACACAACTCGTCATTATCACAAGTATCCTTGAGAAACACTACAATGTAGGGACACTCGCTATTTCATGGACCTCCATCATCTTTATGGCCACTTATATACCACTCATATTCCCTGCGTCTTGGATTCTACAAAAGAAGGTTTGTTCATCTACTTTTTCTCTTTGTAAATTATCCCTCTCTTCCTTTTTTATTCAGCTGTTGGCATTTCTTTTTATTATTTGCTTTCTTTCACGGGATGGCGCTTTTATTTGTTTCTTACTGAAAACGTTCTACTTTTTTCTTTTTAACTTTTAAGTAATAGCATTCAATAAAATAAAAAAAGAAGGGGGACGCATTTTTCAAAGTGAAAGTTGTTGAACTTTTTTTCCTTCTCTTTTGCTGGAAAAAACAGCACCTGTTAAACAAGACATTTATTCCAGATGTGAGAACTTAGTAATAAAGAACCATCTATTCAGGTCAAAACATGTACACATAATCTAAAGCAATATTTTTATATGTGCGTATTTATCACAATATTATATTAAGGCTCGTTTCTACCCAGTTAAGTAAACTGTTCATAAACTAAGTATGTAACAAAAACGAAAACACATCAGTAAGTGATGAATTTCAGTAGTTTATTTTTTAAATATATAATCCATTATATATTTTTCTAACGAACCTCCAACTCCATTTTTTTTATAAGAGAGAACAAACTGATAAATCCACAACACATAAGCCTTCCACATACTTTTTTATCAGCTGTTGATCTACAACGTAATAGTATTCTGAGCGTTAATAAAGAAGTCAAAATCCCTAATATTAACCAAAGAGAGTTCCACAGTTGGAAAGAGTGACGTAATGTGTGCAGTACCCCTCATAATTTAGGGCCTTTTTTATATATATTTTTGAAGGAAAGGTTGAGATGATGCCATGAATATTTCTATGTGGGAAATGTCTCATTTGCGAGGTCAAAATATTTTTCGAAATTATTTCTCAAGAAGAGTTACAAAAGTAGTTTGTAACTTTTCAAAAACTTCTTAAAGTATCATGTCGTTACCTATATTGTCCCTCCCAACTTTTTGTAAAAGAAAAAGAAAAAAAGTCCAAAATCAGTAGGTAATAGTTAACCAATTATTCTCAACTATGAAATTGTTGAAAACGTAACCAGAGCACTTATAACGGGAAAAGAAATAGAAAAATAGAAAGTTGACTAATAAGTATAGCCTATGGCAAAGTATGAGTAATTTGATAAATCTCATTGCTAAAAATAAAGAATTGGTATAGTATTTCTGATTTTAATTACGTCAAAAAGGCAAATAAATATAATCATATATATCAAATGAAAACATGGACTTGAATTCTAGTTTGTTTTAGTATTATTCATAGCTGTGTTGTATGGAGAGTACAATAATTTCTAATTTCCAGGGAAATTGTCTATATTGGGTCCCTGGGAAATAAATTTTGAATTAGGGGATCCCGGGAACCATATGTTAAATAATACATACTGTTAAATTATATTTTATCTTTATTATTCTGATTATTTTAAGAATAAAAGATGTATTTTAAACTAGTCCTTTTATCACTAACACTGATAGTTTTTTTGTTTTTTCTAGAAACCATAAGTTCTGGGGTTCTTTTAATAGCTCAATCGATACTTAAATAGTAAATGGCTAACGAAATATTTTTTAGTGGGGCTGGGGGTTGGATAATTGTGAAATACACAGTTCGACCCATGGTGCCAAAAATTCACTTCTGCATAACTAAAATATATTGAAATCTTAAATTTTTTTTAAATATGAGACCTCTGAAATGCAACATCTCATACTGCTTCAAAAACATGTAATAATAATTGTTATTATAACATACTATACAGGGGTTTGCCATTATTTAACAACCAACGCGACTTTTTGTAAATGATTTTTCTCCTAAACTATCCCATTTTAACAAAAACTACTACTACATGAAAGCTAGATAAAAAAATATTATTACTCAAATAATAGCCCTTTCGGATCAATAACAGCCTCAAATTGACCTCGGAAAACGGAAGCTAGTCTTGATAATAGTGTATTGGCAGGTTCCAAGCATGGAGGACAAACACTGTGTCCATCAAACTCAAAAAGAAATCCAACATCCAGGTCAACGTTTTCTTTACAATGTGGCATAGAGCAGAGTCTACTTGACAAAATAATGGTGTCCCAGCTATAGCTTCCTGAGTCCATGACGTGATTTGATCTTCCAATAAATCCCTGCCAATTTAATCGATTTGGGTGGCTCATCATCAATGATTTTTGCAAATATACAATGAACTGATTATCCCTTTAGTCTGACCTCAACTTGTGATCAGCACGTTTTTCTGTTGATTCATAATCACATCTAGACTCTTTTGGCTCCATTCTGACTCTCCAGACAAAGAACCTTTCCAGGCTTAAGAATTTGCAATCTCAGCATTGTTTCGTCTTGCAAGGATCGCAACTTTATTAACCAATGCCATACACATCTGACTCACCGCCAAAACAACAAACATCTTCCTGCATGCACTGCCGTCAATTGTGGTAATAGTTGTTGTTAAACAATGGCCGCCCTCTGTATACATATATAATTCAATAAGCTTTACATTATGAAATAATTGAATGCAAGATCTCCCAAGAATTTCCCATAGGTATAAAACCCTGAGAAATCCTGGGATCCCGTGAGAGAAACCCTAGTATATAAACTGTACATATATATATTCATATGTATATTTTTTTCTTAATTTCAAAGGCTCTATAAATATTTTCCACTAAAAATATTGGTATTAAAAAGTAATTTAAAATTAAAATTATGTTTATTTAGAAAAGATATGTATATCATATTTTTCCCCTAATATTTCTTCTCTCATATTATTAGATTATTTTTAATTAAGGAGCACAAGTTCCACAAACTTTTTATTCAAATTTTTTCAACATACAAATACACATAATAATTTCATCAAATCCGTCTATTAGGGCCTTCGTAAATCAATTCTACTGGGTTCTCTTGGAACGTGTCTCGGCAGTTGGATCAAAGTCCTTGCCACTCATCCCTCGAGCTTTACTCTTCTTTTTTCTGGGCAAACAATAGTGGCCATTTCTCAAATATTTATACTAGGGATTCCAGCTCAATTAGCCGCTACTTGGTTCCCTGCAGATCAAGTTTCTTCAGCCTGTGCAATAGGGGTTTTCGGAAATCAGGTATGATGTTCTTTCATTTCTACTTATATATAAAAAAATTAATCATTTATCATCTGAGGCATTTATTATTTTACTTATTTATGTTTTGATGACTTTAACCTGACTGTCAAAAATTTTGATACACCATATAATGCAAAGATGAAAAATAAGTTGAAATGAAAGAGACAGGTTTTTTTTTATATAAATGAATTTTAGTTTTGTTTAAAAAACTTTTTCTTCTTTATATTCTAATATTTAATAATCATTTTATTACAGTTGGGTGTTGCTCTAGGCTTTGTTCTTCCGGCATCCTTTATAAGATCTTCTGTGGGATCTAATTTTGTAACAACTCAGAATGACTTATTTGCAATGTTTATGGCAGTCGCTATCATCACAACAGTTCTCCTTATTGTCATTATATTTGGTATGTATCTTGTTTCCATTTTTTTAAATATCTTAAAAACATCCATTTTTATATACGTATATCTATTCATTACTCATGTATATTACATTTAGAGTTGACATGGTAATGGAAAGTTTTATAATTACTTTTCCTCCAGAGCAATTATTGTAAATAGATTTGATAAAAAACCCGAATATTTATTATTCATGATGTTTTTTATAAAATTATCTTGTAAATTTATGAAATCAAAATTACTCAAGCCCACTATTTTCACAGAGTAATTAATTATATACTAATTAAATTTCAATAAAACATGTGGGGATTTTGTGCAAGTCGTTTTTCCATTAAAATACAGCAATACCTCGAATAGCCTGGGTAATTAGTTCCACGGATATACATAACTAATAAAGACACCATTTATTATTTTCTCACGTAAAGGTTTGCTTTTATTAGTCTTAAAATAAACATTTGTACTATAACAAAACCGGGATTGATTGAACCAGAGCTCAATTGGGGTAGCTGTACTTGTAAAATACGCGTTAAAATTTTAAATTTAAAAAATGGGTTTTTGTTTCTCATCTTTTAAACCAAAGTTATGTATTTTCAAATTCCAAATTTTCATCATATTTATAAATGGGCAACACGTAAAGAAAAATGACATTAAATAATAAAATAAATCGTCATGGTACATCTCCCTCTCTCTCTCTCCCAATGATGAAATCCCCACGTTTTTCGTAATTAAGTCATGCTACTTCAACTTTTGGGTCCCCACTCTGTAAGATCACAAAAACTACTTATCTATCAGTAAATGTGTCAAATTGAATAAATTTTCAGTAAGTTTCAACAGCAATTAGATGTTAATCTTTTATTGTACAAGTTGTAATTTGTACAATCATACTGTACAATTTATAAATTGACTTATATCAAGAATATATACCTAATTGTAAAAGTACCAGTTATTTTGATTAGCAATACTATCTTTCCATTTTGATCTATTCAAACTACTTGGTTGTAACTTGTATAGTGTACATGGCATAAAGTATGAGTGTATTTTTTTTTAAAGTTATACGATACAAGGCTCACAGTAATTTCCAATTTAAACTCAATAGACTACATCATTTATTATTAATAAAAAACTAAATGTATGTCTATTAAAAATTATGAAAGATACTTTATATTTCACTCAAAGGATCATAGAAGCGTAAATGATGAGAAAATCGATGTTACTTACTAGCTCGCACCCCCCTCCCCTTGGGGATCATACCTTTCATCTTTTTTGGTTACATATTATATGAATAAAGAAAGAGAGCAGTGTGCATCTTTTATGAACCCCCTTGTCCAACCTACTCTATGTATATAGTAGAAATATTGTGATAATATGAGCATGTTTGTAACAAAATCGATTTTTCCCTTTATGTAGTCACTTTTTTCTTGTTGTTCATATCTATCTACACTCATATATAAAGTACATGTTAGTTAACGACGAAGGTTTCGTGATTTCTATTCTTCTTTTTTTTTTTTTTTTTTAGCATTCTCTGACAAACCCTTAAATCCTCCATCTCCTGCACAAAAGGCAGCAGTTGAGACTCTTGCCGAAGAAGATTACTTAAGCTCTATTAAACGACTTATTACAAATAAAAACTACATACTCCTTCTCATCACTTATGGTCTCAATGTTGGCGTGTTCTATGCTGTGTCAACCATATTAAATTCTGTTGTTGTTTTGTACTATAAGGTAATTATTTTACATATATTTCAAGCAAGTAGGTACATCAAGCATATAAAAATGTTTGTTGTCTTCAGAGTTGTAACACACCCCTTTTTAGGGGAGGGATATTCAAGCCCCACCAACAATTTCTGAAGCCCTGCAAAATGTTTTATTATATATATTTATTAAACCACTATTAAATAACCAAAAAAACTTTTTTTAAATAAATTTTCTCCTAAACTAATCATCCAATTTTAATAAAAACCAATGCCAAATGAAAGCTAAATAAAAAGGAAATTATTATAATTTAATATTAATTTTTTTGCCGTCCGGTAACTTCACCTTGTTACCCTCCCGCTCAAGGATACTCTGCCCTTTCGCAGGCGCTCAAAGTTCGTTGTTAAACAACGTCCGTATGCTGTATATATATATAAATAATGAAGCTATTTATATTTTGATAATTTTTGATACTTTTTTTGGTTGTCTGTGATTATTTACATCAAGGGAAAATATCGAAAAACTTAAATACATGTTCATATCTTTATTTATTTTTATATAGGATGCAGAAGTAGACGCTGGTAGAATTGGATTAGTTATCGTTCTATGTGGAATGGTTGGCTCAATGGTTTGTGGCATCATTTTAGACAAAACTCATGCTTACAAGTAAGTTTATATGACATACCTAAGTATGTAAATATGATACAGAGTTAATTCAAAAAGGGTAGGCCTCATTCTGTTTCGAATGTTCAATTAAAGGTTTCAATGATATCTTCATATCATTGATGCCAAAGGATTTTCTATTTTCTTTGCAGAATTCATCCTGTGAGTTCAATTAACGGGGGGAATTTATGGTAATTGTAAATTTATAAAAATAAAAATTCATGGTATACTTAGCCCTTATATTAGATAAAAAAGTATTATCGCTAATAAGAATTAAAGTTGAATACCTGGTCGCTTTGGTAAAGAGTAAAGCAAGTTAGATTGGACAGGTTGGATCAACCAAACAGAGCAGGCAGGACTAGTACGGTGATAAAATTCCCTGGTCATTTATAGACATGTTCAACGATGAAAAAATGGAAAAAATACTATAAAGGGCCAAACCCAAACATTTTCTCGCAAAAAGTACTCAATAAATGTTATTTTTCTCAAAAACATCAAATATATGTTGTTGCTTTTTGAACAAAATCAAAAAATGTGAAATATATTATCAGGTATATTTCCCAACCTAATAATTACAATATATTTTTTTGCTCTTAGACGAGTCGTTTTTTTAGTGATATAATTTTTAAACCTGAATTTAGTTTACACCGTCTATAAGTCCATCAAAAAATTGTAAAATAAATCCTTTTATGTCAAGGCTTAGTGTTTAAAATCTTTGTTCTCAAAGATAAAAATCATAGATTATAGTAAGTAAAGAATGATAACTTTACTTTAAAGAGAAAAATAATAATTTAGGAATAAAAGGTTGTATACCTGCTCAAGGTTGGGTGATTTATATTTAAAATATTGTTACATAAAAAAGTCCATGTTTCATGAAGGTGTGTAATGATACGTAAATGAAGATATATATATTCAACTATATTCACTTTGAAAGAGAGAACAATTATCTTCCTTTCCTTACGCGGCTCGTTTTTTGAAATAAATAAAGATTTATTTTATTTACCTTTCAGCTGCATTAATTAATTTTCATAAGTTTATACTCTTGTATGATTAAAAGCAGCTGATTTTACATATTATAAGCTCCAAAGAGGTACTACATAGCATTTGGATATTTATATTAATCAAGGGCCTCCGTTTAGAATTCGTGTCACTTCGTAGTCAGTCATTGCTAGTTGTTCTGATAAAGTTATTAATTAAATGTATATAATAATTAATAACTATTCTAGAAATAATAATTAACATTTGCCTAGAAGTGAACTTAACTATGATATGCAAAATTTGAAAATTTAACACTCATTTTTTACAATCTTTCGATGAACAATGTTCTAGAATAAATAATTTGCTGTCAATTGCTACGAAAAACATTATCATAGTCGCCACCATGAGCACACAGTACGTTAAGAGGATTTAGATCGGAGTGCTCCTCCATGCTGGATTGTTCCAGAAGGCCATTTGGGAGCAAGCACAGTTTCGAAGATATGGTGTGCAGGGCTCTAATAAAGGCAGGAGGAAAGTAGCTGTGGCCTATTCCTCGGCCTTTCTTGACGGAACAGCAGAGAAAAATCCGTGTGGAACATACAATAAAGATCTTGACCATCTCAAGGGAACCTGTGGACTCATTGTGATCTTTTCTGATGAGAAGGCTTTTACTATTGAACCTGTCATCAACAGGCAGAATGATCGCGTAGTGACATTTGGGGATGTAGCAGAGGAGCACAGATATGTCTCCATTACCCTGCTTCAGTGATGGTGTTAGGCCTGGTTGCATCCAATGGGAAGGACATGAATCCCTTAAGGATACAGGCTGAAAGCTTATGAGTACGTCAAAATTCTGAACACCAAAGTTATCCCATGGATCAAATCCATCGTTGGTAAATATACCTGGATGTTCCAACAAGATAGAGAACCAGCCCATAGCTCCAGGCTAACATGCGTTTCTGAGCAAAGGACTTCTCGCCACTTAAATCCTGTAGAATATTCCATCTAGGCTCACGTAGAGTCCAAGGCCTACAGGAGATGCCACAACAGCATCCTTGCTCTAAATCCTCTGTTAACAAAACCTGGTCCTCCATGAGCGCCGAGTACATGCAGAGGTAATACAGCAGATTCCACCAACACCTGGAGCTCACCATCAATTCTAAGGGTGAATACATTGACTACAACATCTTCTTTGGATTTCAATTAATAATTAAGATTTGGTAAACATGTTTTCCAATTCACCCAGGATCTTACCATGGACTTCAATACTTTGTTTGTTAAAATCAGTAAATAATAATGGTTGGCCAGGTACAGGATATTCATAAGTTTGAATTGTATTAAATACGCGATAATATATCAGACAAAATTATATTTAGAAAATATTTAAAACGTATGTTCTAGACTATATAACCTAATATATTTTATAAATTACTTTAACAATCCAATGAACGAGAGTGGAAAGAGTTGTATGCTGTAGGTATGTATTCTTTCCAGAAGTTCCACTGATGCTACTTCGAGTTCATTAAGGAAATATACCCCATTCTAACTGGAATTACCTTAGCCTTTTACTACAGATAACTCTATAAAAATAATTGGGGTTGAGATCTAAATTCGAGGGAAGGAATTCCTGAGAATTTCGACCATTATATATTGGAGCTTTATTTTTCTGAAAAATGATTTTCTGGTTATCAGAAGAATGTTCTTTAATCCTTCGGTAGTGAACTGAATTATACACCACAAGATTTATAAAAATACTTCCTATTCCTTTAAATCTACAATAATCGTCAATATTTTTTTTGATAAAGTAATGAATATTTCATAGAAATTTGTATCAAAAGTTAAATATTTTTAATATAAGAACAACAAATTATATCTTTTAAAAAACACCAAACTCATTTTGTTAATATTTTTTAAATAAGGATTTGTCGATGTCTTATATTTATACAAGTAAGTATTTCGATTGGTTAATTTACGAGCGCAAAATGGATGGACTACTTAAAAAAATGATAGAAAATTAAAATTAAATAATTATTATTACTTTGTTATTAAGGAGGGGTTAAACAAAGGAAAGATAAAAGGTTAAATTTGTTATCATATCTCATGTTTTCGAGTCACTAAAACATTGCTGAGCTTTTGCGTACAAATTTCCTACAATTTCACGGACCTCTTTATTTTTTGTCTCGTTAACACTCTGTGAGTTTCTTAACCTAACGAAAATTAAAAGGTTTCATTTTCCAGTGCTTCAAAACCAGCCTGCGAAATTCCAACTTATTACGACATTTTGGATATTTTTTACGTTAAATATTTCATTGTGTCTTTTCTGTTCCTCCTGGTTCTTCTTGAATTTAGACTGCCACTTATGGCCTTTTTATCACAGCTACTAGTGTTATGAAGCTTCTGGATTGTATATTCAATGATACTACATATGTCTTATCGAGTCACCTAGTCTCCTGTAAATTTAAGACGAATTTTGGTTAATCCTTTTTTATTTATTTTGTCGTGGTTGATTTAGTATTGAGTTTAAGCTAATCAGATAGCAAATTCATTTATTAAATGCTGAAATTTTTTTGCAGCAATTCTAGAACCTTTAAAACTTATGAATAGCCTTGTATACACTTGTATAGTAGAGTGTTCCTTTTTGGAAGTTAAATTAATATTTTTGGCTGCACTAAAGTTTTTTTCTACTAGAGCGACCATAAAAAATTCAATGTACAAAATGTTCTATATGTACATGTTTTATGTTATTATATTATTTTTATCAGATTAGCGGGATTGGTTTACTGAAAGGAGCAAAATAAATAAAAAAATTAGATGTACGAATGTAAGACAACTTAGATATTAAAAGATTTAGGATGTTAAATGTCGTCAAGAAAATGACGTATATTTTTCTGAACTAAGTCTTATAGGCAGTCGTAGAGAACTTCTACAGGGAAGACCATGTGTAACTTATAGTATACTTCTAAAGAAAATATAAATATAGTTCTTTGTTAGAAAAATTTGGTATCCTGTATTTTCTCTAGGAAATATATGTCAGATCTTCTTTCGATTGGGTACCCCTTATTTTTTTAATCTTTCAGAAGATATATTTTTAAACGGTTTTTTTAATTAAAGTTATGCATATTTCATTAAATGACGTTTTTTAAAGAATATTTTTGTATTATTTTTAAATAATCTTTTTTTCAAAAAGGTTTATGGATCTTTTTATTTTTATGGCCTTTTCCATTTATAAATTTCTTGATTATATTTTTTAAACATAGTTTTTTATTCCAACCATAGAAAAAACAATAGATAGTGACGACAATTTAATTTTTATGGCAGTTAGGTATTACAAAGCAAAAGTCTTTTTTAATATAAAGCTCGAGTAAACGAATTCACCTGCTATAAGAAGAGAACTGGGTATGAATGTCCTTAGTAGCATCTCTAATTCTCTACTACATCCATTTTTGCCAACAACTGAAATTTAGATCAAGATATTTTCCATTTTGTTGCCTCTATCAGGGCGTTACCTCGCTAACACAAAAATACCCTATACATCAAAGTCACCTTCCTATGTATTTTGTTGTCATCTGTCGATTCACTTCACTCGCTTGATGATACGTCATGGCTATTTCATAATGTATTATTTTTGATCAATAAACAAATTAATAAGTTATGCTATACTTAGGCTCTATTTCCAAAATAACAGGACTACAATTTCTTGTTGATACTTCGTCATAAAATGGCTAATATACATATTAGCCATTTTATTTAACAAGATGAAGAAATTTTGGTTATCATATTTATAAACGCTTTTTATAGTATATTACTAAGCAATATTATAAAACAGTATCGAATAAAATACTATATAGATTTTATATTACGAATATATATATATGTGTAATTCATTTTAATAATGATGAAGAAATAATATGACGGTAATAGAAGGGAAGTACGTACATAGGATATATACATATAGTAGTTGGATGATTTCGGGCCTTTTTTCTATTTCTTTTTGGAGGAAAGGTTGTGTGAGACAATAAAGGTAGCGACGTACATTAAATATATTTCTGTAATGGTTCCAACAGTTGTGAAACATTGGTTAAAAAAGGGAATTTGTCAAATATTTACATAATTAGGAGGAAAGGTTGCAAAATGCAATAAAGATCACATCACAATCACAATGAATTTTCTTTAACTTTTAATATTGTTTATATCCTACATTTTTTCTTCGTTACACCAAATGAACATGAGTATTTGTCATTAAAGTTATAAGGTACTTAGTATTACCCAAGGTGTATATTTAGTCCCCTTGGTATTATCTTTGATATTTGAACCGACAGGTTTATAATATACATTTTTAATATAAGATAACTTCTTATATATTTTGGTAGGAAATATATTTGAATTTCACAAAAATGACTGAATAAGTTTTATCAAATAAATAAAGAAGAAATTTTAATTTAAATGATCTTTTTAATATTTAATCATTAAAAATCTACAAAATATATAATACTTATTGTTAGGCTCTTGCCAAATAATAAATAAACAAATTTATAACATAAATATAAATAAATACTTTTGGTCTTATTTACGTATTTAAAATGTTTTATTAAGTTCAATATTAAAAAATATTAATAAAACGGAGGAGAGTAAATTGTTATATACATAGGCATATTTCATTTTTTTTATGTATATGTACGTGTATATTTATATATTTGTTTATATAAATATTGTTTTTATATCAAATTATGTAATTATGATATATTTGATTTTCTAATTCATATAAATATTTCATTCTAGAGCAACTACTTTTGCGGTCTATATCCTTACTGCTATGGGAATGACAATTTTTACATTTACAGTTAATTTGGGACACATAGAAATCGTGTATTTCACAGCAGGAGTTCTTGGGTAAGGCATTGATAATGAAATAGCTCAAATTAACATTTTTACATGTACTCAAACAAGGTTTTTTATGACGGGCTATCTTCCTATTGGATTCGAATTTGCAGCAGAAATTACTTATCCTGAGTCAGAGGGTACATCCAGTGGTCTTCTTAATGCCTCGGCACAAATATTTGGCATCATATGCACTCTCATAGCGGAGCGGCTTTTGGAATTCACACACAAGGCTTTCATTCCTAATGGTGTTCTGATTATTGTACTTATTTTGGGATGTATCCTGACAGGAATCATCAAACCAGATTACAGAAGACAAAAAGCGGCTAAAAATCAAGTGTCAAACTCATTTACAAATGAAACAATAGCGCCTTAAGAAAAATGGCTTTCAAACAAGAGGAATTAATGAAAACATGTAATTTCCCACTTCTTCCTTCATCAAACGCTTTCAATGTTTGTGTTATTAACTAAATTAATATATTTTTATAACTGAATATTCTAGCTTTTAGAAAAGTAGAGTATACAGAATTACTTTGGAATATTTTTTATATAGTTGTTACGAGCTTTCAATCCATTTGATTTTGTCATATTTTGTTTCAATGATTAATTCATTATTACTCATTATATCTAAGTTTATCATAGCATGATCATATTATTCATTTATTTAAAATCCTTCAAATGTGCCAAAGTTTATAATTTGATTAAGACATGATGTGCCTTAATATGACTAATATTGCTTTCAATTATTGTGCATTTTATCTTATTCATAAATAATAATTGATTGTTCTATTATTTCAAAATAGAAGAAATGGAGATACTTCCTATTAGAAATAATAATGTATTTTCTGAACTCACTAAGCTACTCACTAGATTCAATAGCAATATTAAATATAGAACAGAATATTATAAAGTTTATTTACATATATACAGTATGCGTCTTAAAGCACCTTATTTAATTACAACATCAGCTATTTTGATTATCAATTATTATTTGATGTCATCATTCTATTTTAATCGATTATAATAACTTTTTTACTATTTATTTATAAATAATATAGCTGTGGACATTTGAACTTTATGATGTACAACAAAATACTTATAAATTAGTTATTTTCATCAACATGGTAAAAAATTACGCCATTAATATATCTAACATCTGGTTTAAAGGAATATTCAATTATTACATTGTGTTCATTACAAGTACTGTTAATTCATCATTTCAAATTATTCGTATCAATTTTTGTTTGCAATTTGTACTAATTATTTATTTAAACAGATTGAATTTTATTATTTACTTAATTTTATCAAATTAGGAAATTGGCGGAATATTAGTGACTAAACACTCACGAAACTTATTTTTCATTTTATTGATTATGATGATGTTAAACTGTGTTTCTTTAACTTTTTCCCCGTTAAGTGTGAGCTATATATTATAATTACAGCTGTAATTACTCTTAGAATTATTATCAATATTTGGAAGGAAATATATCGAAAATATTTATGGATGTTTCTATAAATAAAAACGTATATTCAATGGAAATGATCATGATGTATATCATTGTTTTTATAGAAGTAATATTTCCAAAATAGATTTCTGTAAATTTCATGTGTTTAATCAACGATTCAACTTATTTATTGTTGTAGACTGTATATTATATATAGTTCCATTCCCCATACTAAAGTATATGTGATAAATACTTTTTGTTCTTTGACTTAAATGAGGTCACATGCCGAGAATATGAATGACGCTATTGTTTCCGTAATCATTCATAACTATTCCATATATTTCTCAAATATTGATGTCAAAGGATTATAAATGGTATGCTTAGAGTGGGGGGTATCTAATCTGCATATAGTTAAAAAATAGAATTTTCTTAGTACCACTCATACTATTCAATAGGAAAATACTATAGAGATAGTGTCATTTCCGTACTGAGATAATTATGGAGAAAACTGCCTCTTCTTAACATTCATGAAGGTTAATAACTTAAACTGTACATTTTTACTTCCTTACTGTAAAAAGAGTAAACGAATCACAACCAAACACGACAATGAAGTATTAAAAAATATTTATATAGTAATCTACATATTAATATTATAATGTTGAGGGTGAAACTATGTAGATTATTTTATAGTTTGAAGGCCATTAAACATTTAAAATTTAATTTAATTATATGAAAATCTAAGTGTGTGCAGGAACCCATATTTATAGGGTTTTGTAGTTGAAGAGTGGGAGTGCATTCCGGTCGGTCCGGTAAATTTTGTTTATAACGATCTCAAACTTCTCAGAAGTTTTTATTAATAATTTCAAAATTATTCTAATCATATTTTTAATAAATAAAAATTTGAAGCAAATTTAAATTTATTTGAATAATTCCTTAACCTTAAAAGCAATAACTTCCCCATTCTAAGTCCAAAGATCTTTTAATAAGATAAGGATTTTTTTATTCCCCTAAAAACAATATTCAAAATTATATTATAGACAATATTTCACTTGTCAATATCTTTCAGATTGTAATTATAAAATAAAATAGTAACATATGGAAAGAGAAAAAATTTAATTTGATCTTGAAAATTACTTTGTTGATCGATATATCAGAGGTGTGGACTCGAGGGATTCATTTGATTACTTGAGATTGAATATGAGAAATAAGGTTGAAAGACTTTAATTTTGACTTGCCAAGATTTGCCAAAAAAGTCCTCTGATTCATGGAATATCTGTTTATAATAAAAGGAAAATATTTTATAAAACTTGAATTTTAAAAAAGTTAAGAGTTTTCTGTACTATTCATAATTAAATACCTAATATTTCTATTTCAGATATATGAAAGGATCTCTTCAATAACTTTTCATCAAGTACACTCTTCTTTTAATAATAGCAAATAAGTATTTATTCAGCTCAAATATTGATCCAATTTTAATTCAGCAAGAAGTTATTGCTTAAATTAAAACCAAGAAATAGCTATAATCGAAAATAATTATCCTTGACTACAAGATTTCTAATAAATGAAGACATAATTTTAGAAATAAAGGATCTAAGTTATCCTTAGAAATTTGTATGTAGTATTTTTCCAACATTTTCAATAATAATTGTCAATCCATATTTTATTTCTGTATACGATTTACAATTTATACATCAAAAAAAATAAATTATACCTTATTGTATTAACCTCTTTAAAATTAGACTTCCCATGCATTTTTCAACAAGGTAAACATTTTGAGCTCCTTCGTAAAAATACATAAGAAGAAAACAGACCTGACTCAACCAATACATTGAAAAAAAGATGTTTGGAGGATCAGTAAGATTTAATCGATTCCGTCTCCAATGGAGACCTCTTCTGAAATAATAATATAAAAAGATTCCTAAATTACCAGTCTTTCACAAAAAATAAAAACATCACAATTTAAAAGTAGGAATATTTAAAATAATATATATGAGTGCATTAATATATTAATAATAATAAAAAATCGAAATATTGTCCGTGATCGTAACAACACATGCCTAAATTCATAATTATATTACGAAAAAAAAGTGATTTTTTTTATATGAAACTGTTTTGCAGTAAATGTAATAAACGTACAATTCAATGTATATTCATTCCAGTGGAGGTTTTGAACTAAAATTGATTGATCAACCATTTTTCTCGAACCAAAAGCATCTGTATCATATCAGATCTTATAGGCCGGACTTGTTTTAGTACCTGTACACTCATATTGAATTTCTTATTTCATCTCGAATTGAAGTATTCCATTGGCTTCCAAACATTTATCAACATATTTTATGTGATCATTTATCCGATCTTGTAATCTTCTTTTGATTTGGCCTACATATTACTTTGAGCATTTCGTACAAGTGATCAGATAAACCAAATTTGAATTACATTTAATCCCATAAGACAGTTTCTATGCCGATGATTTGATAACAGAATAGGTTCTACTTCCATTTTCAAACCACTTTTTCAAACACACTTCATTAACACTTCATGATGGTCTACTTGGAGTCTCTGAAAAAACTTTTGAGCGACAAAGTGGATCCCTGAGATTTTCTTTTTGCTTGTAGGCAATCATAGCTGACTTTTTAGATTGAATTATTGAAGCAAGACTATGACTAGGATTTGTGTTACTTTTTGGGAAAAATGTTACACATATAGCAACTTTAGATACAATTTTTAAAAAAAAGCTAGGCCTTTTTTTTTTACAACAATCGCTGTCTTTTACCGCAAAATATTTAAAATTTTAATAATGAGGTGTATATTCAAATATGTTGTAATTTGGTTTAATTGAACGTTTCATTTATTAAGAAAATAATATAGTCAATATATTAATATATCAATAATAAGTATAATTTATTTTTACTTTTTGTATATTTTTTAAAATGAACACAAATTCACAGAACTAGGTATAGTTATATAAAACCAATTCAAAATCAGAAGTAAAACTATAATTTAAAAGTTGATGGTACACTCTAAATTAAAGATGATTTGATTGAAATTAAGACTAGCTATTCATGAAGTAAATAAAAACTCATTAATAAGATAATGAAACTATTTAGGACCTTTAGCTTAGAGCTCTGATGTTTATAGAAATATTCTCCAATAACTCATTTCAAATTCTTGAACAACATGTGATTCGAAACAACCCGTGATCCTAACAGCGTAAAGAAAGATAAACATTGTCGATAATCATCTCAGGAGCTCTGAATTTCATCGTTATTAAATTGGTGTGAAGGCATACACATGTTTAAAATAACCATAACCCTTGCAGTCCTCAGAGCCAAATATATGTTCTTTTGGGATTTCGAAAGAAAATCCAGAATATAATTATTATTTTTAAATTGAGTTTTCTTAAATTGGATCTTAGTAAAAGATTATGGTAATTCAACATAACAGAACTAAACTCTAGATAAGTTAAGTTATTCTTATGTTATTTCCTATTGAAGATACATAATATCAATGTGCAAGTCCCCTTAATGCCAGAGCAACGATGAATTGTATACAACTTTTTATGATAAAAGGCTATGTTTGAATAGTACAATGTAAATAGCACTACTGTTAAAGATATTCTAATATATTATATCGTAACAATAAGGGGTTTAATTGCATTGCCTTTTATTTTATTTATTATTTTGTAATTCGATTTGGCAAGTGTTTTCTCTCATAACCAAGAGTATTATTGATAACTCGACTATGATCAATAATTTATACAGGTTTGTTATACCTATATTAGCTTGATAGTGTCAAAAAAGCTAAATATTATTTAATGCAAATACGAGTAATTTATTTCGGAGCCTGGTACAAAGATCAATGTAATTTGATATGAGGTTAGTAATTATAAAATAAACAGTATTTGCAATGTAATTCATATTAATAATATTTGAAAGTTCCTTAATATATTTTTAATGATATCTGTGCATTGGAAATTTCCAAAATAATTTAGTAATCTGGTTTATGTAAATGTTTGCTACAGACGTAAATTACAAAGTGAAGAAGGGGAGCTGGAAATAAATGAAGGTTCTTTATCTATTTACTATTTAAATAAGAAATAGTTTATTTCTGCCTTATCAAATTTTATTCGTATGTTGATATTAGTATGTATACTACAATACGAAATGATAAACCTTAGTATTAAATTTAAAAAAAAATTATTTCATGGATAAAAATAATATTGTAAATTTGCATTCCATATTATAGTCATTTCAAATTACAGCTATGTATCAAACAATAATAATATTCCCATTACTCTCTGGATTTACAGGGGCTAAATTTTTATTCAATCATAATTCATTCAAACTATCCAAAAACTTATTAGTAGTCCCAAAATTTTGACCTTTCTTCAAATCCACTCCTGTTTTAAATCTTAAGAACACATCCAAATCAGACGTAAAATCGTCATCATCAGCAATTTATCCTGGCTATCTTTGATAATTATTAACGTTCAATTTTATAATGATAATTAATAATTTAATTAAACCTAAATGATGTAAGAAGAATGGCATGTACTATTTTCATGCAATTTGTCCTTCCAAAAATGTATATCAATTAAAGATACTTGAAGCTTTACAAAACTAATTCAACTGTTACACTGAAATATTTTACTCTGATTTAAGTTCAAATGATATCTTGTAGGGGACCTTATAAAATTTGGAGCTTTTTCATGAACCAATTTTAGAGACAGGATGGGACGTGACCGATCTGAAGTTCTATAGCGGACCAATACATCTCTATATATTTGTGCTTTAGACTATCGAGAAATAAATATATAGAGGCGATAAGTTATTTTTGATGGTAAGTTTGTCATTGTGAAGTAGGCGTCTTTTTGAGCATACAGCTCGGGTAGAATAATTCTACTGTTATAAAAATAGATTGGATGTCCTAAGCTTCTTTCTCCGTATCTTACAAATGTTGTATACTTATATTTATATTTCAGATAAACTTTACTACATCCATGTTTGTTAACAGCTAAAATTTAGTTCGAAATATTTCCCAAGTTGTCTCATCTATATATTTTTACATTTTAGATGTTTATTGATTCAACTAATAGAGAAATAGAGGGACATATAGAGACCATAGTTGTCATTGGTAGAACTATAATTAAATCTTGATAGTTTATGATTAATAGCTCCCTATTATTAAATAAAGAAAAGTCCCGCAGTTGGTAATATTGAATAGTAAATACCAACTGATTTTGGCCTTTTTTTAAAAGGAAAGGCTGAGAGATAAAATAGAGTCAAATAACACTATATATTCTAAAGACGTTTATTTCAATGTTAATTAATTATTACTGACCCTTCCTTCCAATGGAGGTCTTGTTTGATCTCATGCTGACTTGATAATTATTTGTGTTTTCCCTCGAATAATAATAGGATTTTCACAACTTTTCAGATAAATAACACAAAATGCAGAAATGTTTTATGTATAATTGTAAAAGTTAATTAATATGGTTTTTTATGGGTTTTATTTAATAATATATAAATTCTACTGAAAACAAGTTTGGCTTGAACTGTGTGTATAAATAGTCCATATTCAATATAGATTTTCAAAATGTATATCAATTAGAGTTTTTGAAAGATCCGTGTGTTTTAAAAGTATATCTAATTATAATAATTTCAGAATGGCTGCTTAACCTATTTAATGCCACTCACTCGTTTGAACTCTCAAATGTAAATAAATAAAAGATTAATAGCTACCTTCGTGTGTATATACAATATAACTATCGTAAGGAAGCACTATATGTGTGAATAGTTGTTGGACTGTTATCGCATATCAATTACATGGTTATTACTACTTACTGTTGTTGAAAGAAAACTGATATTTGAAGGGAGGGATCTTATCGCAACAAAAATTAAGTGATTAGAACTATTAAATGTACATACATACATTGAACTCCAGAGTTTGAACAGAAAGAAGAATAAATCTTTGCACAAATTCAAAACCTTATTTTTATATATTGTAGTTCAATGTAATCTGATTTTCAATGTATGTAATATGTTAATAATATACAAAATATTATTATAATATGTAATAATAAATTTGAATTTAAAGTTCTAAGAATATCATCATTTTGGATCAATACACGCACGCACATTTTCTTTACCCTCTTTTTCTTTAAGAAAAAATATATAAACAGATAATACATTGAAATTTGAGATAATATATATGTATATAACTATAAGAAGATGGAAAACACAGGAGTCAAATAATATCTTTAAAAAGATCCATCTGGTCATTGTATGTATTTATCATCAAGAAGTCCCATGGAACCAAATTTATGTATTTATGCATGGATTAGTCAATGTTAAATAATCCATGATTTATGCAAAAATGCGTAACATTGTTATTAATAAAAAAGCACGGAACCTCTTTTTAGATCTTCCATCATTATATAGATGAAAAAAATATACATCATATTACAATATTGACGTTATATTATATAATGACAAATATGCAATATGGGATTTCTGGCTATTTAAAGGTCACATTTCAATTAATGGGAAATGATATGCCTAAGAGGAGAGAAAAATAATTTCTTTAAAGCTTTGCTCTTTTCGCCCTTTTCTTGGTATAGAGCCAAAGTATTTTCTTTGTTTTTTAAGCCGGGTAAGGGCTTATTATTTACATCTTCTTCTTCTTCTTTATTTTTGGGCTGTTTTGAATATATTATGTGTTAGGGTATAAGATATAACATACAACAAAATAGCGTAACGAAGAAACTCCTTAATTGACATAACATTAGGTAGGTATATGAATATGGGTAGAGACAAGAAAAGGCGAGGGGGAAAATATAATATTCCCCTTCCCCCATCTTGTGATGGTAAAATAGGTGAGAGGAGAAAGAAATCTTTTTCACCTGGATCCTAACATAACATTTTTTCAAAATCATCTTTCTTTTTCAGCCATAAGAAAAAAAAAAATTAATGAGGGAGGGAGCTGAGATCAGGGAAGGAAGTAAAAGGCAGAGATCTTATCACTTACATACTCACTCAACCTCCATTTGATGAAAGTGATGTACATGTTGAGTACAAGTTAGCATGTCTGTATAAGCAAATTGTACAAGTTGCAATTTCTTCGTCTTGAAATGAATTATTCGACTAGAACATTGGTCATTCTAATTAATAAACATTAATTGATACCAGGGATTATTCTGGTGGGGGGGATCTTTTTTTTTTTATTTTTTGAAAAAATTTCAAAAATTAAATTTTTTCTCCACCCTAGAATTTGATCGAATGAACAAAAATTCCTTCATTTAGAAGAGAGGCTATACCCCCCCCTTTTCTGTGGACGCCCTTGGATATTCTCACTTAATTTTGATCTATTAATATTACATGGTTGCTATGTATTTATGACAAATATAACTGTGGGACTTTGAACTTTATAATGTGCCGTAGAATACGTATATTTGAATAATTTGTATTAAAATACCCAAAAATGGCACCATTAATATATGAATCATCCAGGAAATATTGAATTTTTGCATGATTCTCATTCCAAAAAGTACTGTAAATCCTTCATCTCAGATTTTTCGTTGCAACTAGTACAGTTTACATATACAAGTTCCAAATTGTACACACCATAGATACGATCAAAATAAAATGTATCAATGTGCTATGATTGTTGTACATAGATAATAATAACTGTGTCATTCATCAGAAAGGTATTATTGAATTATTTTCCGGCACGAGTCTAATGATTTCCGTTCACAAAAAGGAATATAAAGGAAGAAAAAAAAGATCCACACTTTTAAATACATACACACATACTTTACTGCATTTGTTATTGAGAGATCGACCCTGTATTGTATGTAATTATTCAAAGCCTTAACACCTTTATTCTTTTTGTTGTTATTCTTATTATTGTAAACGAATAGTGTAAATTCTCTTTTTTTTTATAATCACGTATAGAGTTACATCAAGAGTAAAGACGAAATAAATAATAATAATAGTAGTAAACCAAAAATAAGTAAAAATAAAACGGAAGGATGATGAGTCAACCTGTGATCTTGTTGTTATATGATCTTTTCTTTTTTTTAACAAGAACTAAAGAATATTAAAATAATATATATCTAGCTATCAATGATATAGAATGATGTATCAGTCCCTATAGAAAATTAACACCTTTTTTTCGAGTAGAAGGTGAAATGTTCTAATTAATGTCTAGGATATAATTGCTTTTCTGAGCCATCCTTGGCTCCTCTTGTTTATTTCAACTACTACAATATGTGATTTTTTGTGTTTGTTAAAGGTTGTTATATAATGAAATGGTAAAGTTACACTTGTGTGGATATGTCACTATCACTCTATTCATACATATCCATCCGGAGTGACGTTGAACATCTACAATATGTATATATATATATACAAACTAACTAAATACATCGAGTGTTGAAAAAAAAAAGAGGAGTTTTGGTTGTTGAAGAGAAACACTTGTGAACGATAAATTACATTGTTTAGCTGCCTAGAAAGGGATTACGTTATATGTGTTTTATTAATACTGTTCCAATATTATTACTCATGGCTGGTGCTGATATTTAAACGTATGTTTGATCTCCCAAAATGAGTATTTGTCTTTTTATTCCTTCTAGGGTTGTAGTTTTTTGGTGGAAGAATCATTATCATCATTCATAGAACTTACATACATATATACAATGAAATGAAGAAGGTCTGTCATTGATCCTTGACCTAGATATTAGTAGTATGCGCTTATTATTAATAATGTACTGTGTATGTTATCCTCCTATAAAATCTCATCATACTGAACCCACTGCATATATATGTTATAACAGCCCATAGCTTTTATATATATAGGGTTTATCAATCAATTAAGTAAGTATGTAAAGGAGTGATGGCAAGAAATGTATAATAATAATATAACATCATTTAAATTTCAAGTTTGGTTATAATGAGCGCTGGCTGGAGAAGCTACATATGAAGAGCAGTAGCATCCCTCTTTCTCTCTTTTTTGCCTATTTAATATAGCGTGCGCGTATGCGCAACTAAGGAGGAACACGTCTCTTGGGAACTTATTCCAACAGATGAGAAGCACAGAGGGCCGGAGAGAGCTTCTTTGTTTTATTAATGTTATAAGTTATTTCAAGGTTGTATTGTTGCATTTGTATCCAATATGGCCGCAATCCCTCTTCTTCTTCTATTACTTCCTTTCTCCTACCTATTTTAGACCAAGATGATAGCAGCTTCTTTCCTCCCCTTCTTCTTCTCGAAGCTATTTGCTTTCTTTTTATCTTTTTGCATGTATAGATCTCTGGTTCAGCAGACGCAATAGCAGCAGGTAACTAAGAATAAGAAGAACCTCTTATGTGTTCTGTTTCCCCCTGTTTCTCTCCTCTCCTAGTTATTTAAGGTGGATGCCGGCGTGCTATTCCATTACTTATTTACATTTACACATATGAAGTAGTTACTTATTCTATAATTAAATGGCCTGCAACCACATGAAAAAGCTCCAACTATATTTTTACAAGTCAATTGACATGATTTGATTAATTTAATCATACTGCTGTAAGGTTACATTTGTTTCCAATAGCCAGGATGGATGCAAGTAACTCTATACATTATTATTAATCAAAATAGAAAAAAGTGCTGCCAGATTTAATTTGTAATATATGTATAAATAATATAACATGGATGTGATGTACGTGAACATCTCTTTAGCTTCAGATTCTTCTTCTTTTTTCCTTCTGTTTCTAATTCATCTTCTCAAGGGAGTCATGCCAGATGTATTCCTTCACTATTTCTTTATTTTTTTTACTTCTTGGGTTAAAATTTAGAAGATAAATTAAAAGGAAACCGACTTAGAAGAATTCATATATAGCATAAGTATAGACAGTATACAATGCTGTTGTAATGGAAGGATAGAAAAACAAGAGGGGTAAACCAGTATTCAAACAGATTTTTGACTTTTTAAAGATGTTTCTTAGAATATTTGAATTGTAAATAAAAGGGCTATTTTTTAAGTATGTACTAAAACATACCATAATTATGTACTTACTCCTTTCTATAAATGCATTGTTTTACTATAAAACATCCAGGTATTATTATTCCACTATCCGACAATGAATCATCCATCATAAATGAACATATATATACAATAATTTACCAGGATAGTATTTGAATCATCAGTCTATGATTAATATATATATTTGGAACAATAATGAATATACTAAATACATAAACTATTTTTCATTGCTTAAATAGCCACTATTAAATCTCATTTGAGCCCTACTCTTAAATTTCTTACAACGTTGATAATTAATGAATCACGAAGCTTCTAAGACGAACGTGTTTCCTTTCTGGCAATAGGTTGATTTTGTATTTAATACATTTAAAAAAAGCTTTCCTTTGTCATTCAAATATGTCTTGTTTGCTAAGTTTATTATAGGTAGACCAGAGAAGTTAGAAGAAGGGATAGCGTCATCTTGGCACCTTTCCCCTTTTGTTCCGCCCTCCGGCCAACGCCCTAATCTTGATTTTTTTTCAACATATACATATATACTTCTAAAGAAAACAGCCTTTTCTTGAAATAGACATCCTATGTGCTCCACTGCATGGCTGTATGTAAAAATAAGAATAAAAAAAACTACAAGTCCTAAGTAGATATGTTGTACATGTGAGTCTCGACTGCTATGGTCGGTCTGTATGTATTAAATAAAAGGGAAAAGAGAAGCTCTCCGTTATATGAGATGGGGCGCGGGGGAGTACGTAGTAGAACTAAGTTGTTGCTCCCCTTTGTGCGTACATAAGAAGGAAAGAGCAGCAGCAAACTTACATACTACATGTGGAGCGCCGCTCTCCTTTTTTTTAATTTTGTTATCTAGCTCCAAGAGGAAACTCACTACGCCGTTTGTCGACTTTTCAAGGAGGCCAAAGGAAGTCAAAGAAAAAAAAAAGGAGGAAGAGTTCAGTTGAGGATCCTCTAAATGAACATCATCCATCGGTAAGAAAACCCTAAAAAGATTAGAAGCAGTCCTTCATAAGTACTTAACCAGCTAGGAACCCCTTCCAAGGAATCAACAAACGTCAAACACAGCTCGAAGATCAACAACAACAGAGCAGCAATAATAACTAACGACTAACAGTCTTGGACCAACAACTCCTTCAGGAAGAAGAAGAAGGAATTAAACAAAATAGTTTTGAGGTAAGCATTGAATGCATATAATTAAATGAATCTCGTCCTCGAGACGAATTCCTAAAGGCTAAAGTGAATGATTATCTTGAATATATTTTCAGTATGGGCACTGAGCAACAATTTTGTCTGAAATGGAACAATCACCGATCCACTATTTTATCGGTGTTCGACACACTCTTGGAAGAAGAGTCCCTAGTTGATGTAACCCTCACTGCTGAAGGACAGTTTCTTCGGGCTCATAAAGTTATTCTGTCAGCTTGTTCTCCCTATTTTAGAGTAAGAACTGGGTTTCTATTCCCTTAGTTATTCTTCTCATCTTTTAATTTCCATCTTAATTTTTATAGATAATGTTTCGTGCAGCAAATGAAAAACATCCAGTCATATATATGCAAAATGTTGATTTCGAGAATTTGAAAGCTTTAGTGGAATATATGTATAAAGGAGAGGCAAATGTTCCGCAACATATGCTCCCCTCTTTTATTCGTACTGCAGAGTCTCTTCAAATTCGTGGACTTGCAGAAGGAGCAAGTCACCAATATGATAGTAGTGATGGATCTCTTCCTCCTCCGTCTCATGCCTCTACTCCACAACCACTTAAGGAAAAGAAAGAAAAGAAGGCACTCTCACCCCCACCAACTTCTGGAATATTAGCTGCAAGATTGGCTAAAATGGCGGATCATCCTAATCCACTCTTCAATTTTGCAACTCAACGCCACCCCAGTCTTCCTCATTTACCTCCTCCTCCATTGGGAAACTTGCAGAAGAAAAGAAGAAATACCGTAGATAAGGATCTTAGTCCTATCAAGCAGAATAAAATGAACCTTCATGCCAAAAACGGAGGGCTACTCAACAAGTCTTCCAATGTTCTTCTTCCTCCTCCCTCTCTTCCCGTGAGTTCTGTCCCTCATATCCCTTCTTCTGGAGTAAACCATAGTTTCATTGAAAACGACGAAGAAGGAGATTTAAAAATCGATGAAGATGCTGGAGATCTTGGAAAAGAAAATCGTGCTAGTCCAGCTAATAATAATAATCTCTCTCATTCTCTAAGCAAAACCGATCCAGATGAGGATATTGCTGATCTCGACGCTAATGGAGTAGAAAGTGAAGATGAAGAGCCTTCCATGCCTGCTCCTGGATCAACAGAAATGGCACCAGGTGAATATTTAATACAATTATGGTTTCATTATCATACTCATGGAATTTTATTTTTTAAAAGGAGGTATCATCAATCCGTGGACAGGAGAAGACATGTCGTCTGTAATATCTGATGAACACGAGGAAAACAATTCTAATAATCCTAGTCAAAGATCGGGGTCTTCCTCAGGTAAGCTACCACCATGCATGACTTACATTCATATTGGTTACTACAACATTCTACACATCTTTCTTCCTTTCTTTCTTGCATAACTTGTCTTTTTAATTATAAAACAACCAAACATCTTACTAATTTACTAACAAGTCAGTTCAAAGGGTCTTTATTTTGGTTCTCGGGATCAAGTTTCAGTTACTTTTGAAGCTCTTTTTTTTCTTCTTCATTTTGTTCAAAATTATTTTATTATTTTATACTGTTTGTGGGGGAGTTTATTGTGCGTGTCATTTCTGTACTTTTCCCCCCTTCTATATGGGACTTAACAATGAACTTATTAAAAGTTATTATTACTCTACTCCGCCTGTGTTGCCCTCAACTTATGTTAGATATATCATAATACATACATTCATATACTACCAGGATCTATACCACTAAATTGTTTAATAATAAAACACTTGTTACACACACTTCCCCCTCCTTGTTCATGTGTGTTGGAGAAAAAAGAGAGAGAAAACTCTTTTGACTAATCCATATTACTTATCAACCACGAGTTGTTGTAATAGATAAGAAACGCCGTTCAGAAGGCGATAAACCAATTTTTTTTTAAACATTGAGTTAAGCTCCCCTTATCAATTACTCCCTTTTTCTTTCTTTCCTTCTACTTTTCCAACAATATTCGAGACCCCTGGTTGGTTAAGTAAATACATAAACATAAAAATGGATGTCTTATCATCACTTTGTATATATTGCAGAACAAGAGGAAGAAATATCAATCCATAATTTTATCAGGGTGGTGGGGACTCGTGGTAGTTTAATGTAACTTCAAGAGGCTGTCTTGGCAGCTGCCTTATGCTCTACATTGATTCATAAACCAAATATGATTATGAAATTACGTTTGTTTCTCTTTGTATTATGTATGTACTTTGAACCTTGTTCCTCTCATAAATTCATTATGAAGTGCAATTTCTCTCTCTCTTTTCTTTTCTTTTCTTGAGAAGAGAGTAGTAATAGTAGTAGTAGTAGTAGGTTAAGTCAGTGTGGTGTGTATGTGTACTATGATGGGAGAGAAGCACTTAATTACCCGCACGGCATATGAGGCGTTTTCTCTAATTCAATAAAGGGAAAATATTTAATAATTATTCCTTCAATATGGCCGTTTCTTTGGCTGCCACTGCTTGGTGGTTAACTGATTATTATTGCTACATATAGTAAAATAAATTATAGAGAAGGCCCCCTTTTCCTCCTTCGAGTTTCGAGTTTCATAGGAAATTGGAGTAAAGAAGAAGATATTAAAAAACCTTTCTTCTTAATTTAGTACATATTATATACTTGTATGGTCTATGTGTATTTATTTTACCTGTAGAAAGCATATTATGTATTATAACAGATTGACATGATGCTACTTTTTTGGCAAACTGCCCTAGTATTTGCATAGACATTTTTATGAATTTGAAGGAGGCTCTTTTAAAAAAATTATATATATAAACAGTCTCACGTATTTAATTTGTGTTTCCTTAAATACAAGAAGTAGGAAAATAGAGTATCATTTTACACTTATCTACTTTGTTAGCATTTATGAATTATTCATAAGGGTTATTTAAATATATATATGGAAGAAGGGAAAAAATGCTTCTTATAATACTTGAATTTCCTCCATACGAAGAAGAAGAAAAAAATCACCGTCTATGAATTAAATTTTAAGATTATATAATATATTGTAACACACTGCTCCTCCAAATCTCTCTTTGACTGACTGACTGACTTCCGTTTAATCATAACATAAATAATACATGCTCATAATAATAATACATGAAGACTTTAACCCAAAATTAAAAAAAAATTTCTAGCTATATGCCTGTTTTGTCTCTTAACTTGTGAATACACTTGATCTTTTTCACATATATTTATATAACTATTTCGTTCATATATCACATTTTTTCTATTAAATATTACTTTGCGTATTTACTCTATTCAAAATTGCTATGGAGGAAAAGTCGCGCAAAAGCATTCAACCCTCTTTTCTTTTTTTTTTGTTCTGCTTATAATTTTTTAAATTTCATTTTTTTGCTGATATTATTTTACAATAATGCACACACACACTTAATCCTTTGATTTGAAGTCAACAACAACAATATAATACATACTTATATATACACATATTTTTATCACTTACAAATACGTAAAAATATGTCTATGGAATATATATGTATATATATTACATATATTGTCCGTAACTCTCCTTCCAATCAAACTCCTTCAACTACCCTCCCCCCCAATCTCTCAACCCACATCTCTCTTAAAATTTTACTCCCAGGCAAGAATCTTAGATGATGATATTTTTTTTTTTTTTTTGCGTACAAGTTCCCTTTTATTGAATAAAATTAAATTTTTAAGGACAATTCAGGTATTTTTTATTCTTTAAAAAAAAAAATCATATATACGTAACTTGCAAAAGATCTATCCAAATAGTTAGAATTTTTTTAAATCAAACAATTAACTTACATATATTGACAAACGTCTCAAAAATTATATAGATATTAAAGTATCTTAGTAGCAGCAGTATATCTTTTTTTTCTTTTTAATCAATGGCTAAGCGTACTTTAATTTGTTTTTTTTTTCTATACGGATTTTTTTTTTTTTGTATTTTGACATTTTCTGGCCTTGCCCCATCCATGACTGATTGTGTCTCCTTCTTTTTGCAGACACTGGATTGGTGGGGTGGTCGGGTTTGTTGGGAGGAGAATTTTCGGAGAGTGCTCACTCACCCTTTGCCACTCCCCTGTCGGCCACGCCTACTCCACCACCCCCTTCCTCTAGGACGACCATTGGAAGCAATCCGCCTCCCAATAGACTAAAGAGATTCACCAACAACGACTCCGTCTTTACGATGTGCCAAACCCCGAGCGGTCTTAAATTCCGTTGTACTGCTTGCTCAAGGATTTTTAATCTCAAATGTACCCTCCTACGACATGTCCGGCATCAGCATCAAGGGCGATTTGTTCCACATCCTTGTCCTCAATGCGGTCAAATCTTTAAAAGAACAGACCATCTTAAGGTTCACATGAAGAAAATTCATAATATTGCTCTTGTTAGTAGAAACCGGAACCAAAACAACAACAATAATAATAATAATAACAGTAGTAACAGCAATAACGGAAGTAATAGTCCTCCGTCTATCATTGAACCTCAGATTGATTATGAAGAGCCTCGAGATTTGTCTTCCAATAGTAGATTAAGGGAAGAGAACGCTAATCTTGTTCCCTCAACTCTTTTGCTTAATTCACAAACTGAAGCACATTGAAAACTTAAAACAAAACGAATCAAAAACTCATCATGAGCCAAACCATCCAATCAGCAAACAGAACCACATCAAAATGTGCATCCATTTTTTTTTAAACAACACTTCCATCCCCATCCCTTTTTTAAGAAAGAAAAATTAAAACATTTTGCAGCTTAATACCATGTTTCATACAATCCAAACCCCGCGTCGTCCCAATTCTTCTTCCTCAACCTTTAAACTTCCTTTAAAATGCTCAAATAACTTTTTATATATCGATTACAAGCTGAACCCAGCGGTGCTAAAAGAAAGATAAACCGTCTTATTACAGTGTGCCTTATCTCTTATGTACTTAAACATGATATTATTACCACTATTCAAGAAACTGTTTTTATAACATGCTAATTATGTACTTAATTTTTTTTTTTTAAATATTATTTAAATTTTTTGAATCTTCTTCCTAATACTTACTACACAACACCATACAAAAATCTCTTACGAATAATACTCATCCCCCAAAAATGATATTACTGTATATGAAACAACTAAAGTCATTATTACTTTTATTCTTATTATACCTATATTATTTTCCCTCCAGAAATGGGAAAATGTAGATTTCCATTTTGAAATCTGTCCTGCAATAATTTGATATTACTCCCTTCAACCGCAGTTGTGAATAGAACGAAACTAAAACTAATATGCATCAAAAATACTCAAAATATCTCTCGAGCTTATTATTTTGCAATACATTTTTTATTGAAAATAATAATAGTTATTATTTAAAAAAAACAAAAACAAAAAAACTCATGATATTTAAGTAATCAAGTACTTACTCAATTAAATCTCTTTTTATTTTTTTTTATATATATATTTGTTTCTCTCCCCTCCATTGACGTCACAAAAGTATATATACGCCCGTTTTTATGTGTATATATTTGACTCTTTTTATGTTATCTTTTTTTTTTAAACAAAAAAAAAAATAGTTAATCTATAAGTATATAATAAAAATATTTCTGTATAATTTTTTTAAATAATTGATAAAAATATATATAATATTACTATTATACTCATACTATAAAATATATACCTACTTGTTGCTTCTATGGTTGTGGTTTTTGGATATAAGTTGGTGATGGTCTTACGTCTGTTCTTTTTTTCCTTTAAAAATCACACTCTTATTTTACATAAATATATTGCTTTTCTATGTGGTGGCGTGGGGGTAAAGTTAAAGATTGGGATAAAGGGTAGAGTGAACAGGGAGTTGACTTCTAATAAATCGTAAGTAAGAAAGTTTATGTATCTACGTAGAAGACTTAAAATCAATTTAATTTGTGGAATAATTTTCTTTTCTTTTTCTTAAAATCAAAATTTTTCTCTTATTTGTTTGTATAGGAGGAGATATACATTCTATGTTTCCTACTCCAGGAGGAGGAAGTCATGGAGATAACAATTCAAACCTTTCCCGTTCGGATCTGGAAATAAGTAGAACTCCAATGGAAATATCTGGAGATGCCGCCTCCTCTTCACAAATTGGAAATACAACAACGCCGTCCTCTTCATCCTTTTCTGGTGCATCCAATGCCACTCTCCCATCAACCACGACCCCCGCCGTCAAGTATGCTTGTAGTCGATGTACTCGCTCTTACCTCCATCAAGCCACACTTGTTCGACATCAACGCTACGAATGTGGGATCTCGGCCAGCTACCCTTGTAGCCTCTGCGGAAGGAAGTTCAAAAGGAGAGATGTCCTGAAGGGACACATGGAAAAATGTGTAAATAAGTCTTCTTTTGCAGCTGCCGCGGCTGCTGCTGCTGCTGCAGCCATTAACGTCAGTGTTTCCTACCCCTCACAAACTCTCAATTCATGATGAGTTTTGAGGGACACCAATTAGCTAATAATTACTTCTATTTTTGTTTATATCTGTCTATACATATTTAATTGCACTATTGATCGACAACACACTTCATATGCCGCCCATCAATTCCCCTAACTTAGGTGCTTTATGACCATTATGCCCAAAATATGTTTGTTTGTTACATTGGCTGTTTGATCATGCCTATGTGAGGACACATATTATACATTGATGGTTCATTCTTATCATTACTATTTACCATTATAAATATTTATCATTTATATATCTTTATATATATATAATATATACAAATTAGTTTATGTTATTTATAGACAATATTCACACACATCTTACGACAACTTATAAAAAATTATATCTAATTTTTTTTCTATTGAAAACAAACAAACTTAAAGATAATTATACTACCATGTTCCTTTATTTACAATTTCATTTGAAGTGATGAAACAGACAAAAGTTTAAAAGAAAGTCAACTCTGAAAGGATTTTTTTCTCACACATTTTCCCCCTCCCCCACTTATTTATGTAAAGTGTTTTTTTGGTTTTTTTTTATTTCCTTTAGTTTTATTTTCAATGATAATAATACACACACACAATCAATAAAAACAACAACAGTCCGTGCAATGTCCGTGCCATAACTAATACAAAAATATTTGGGTGCTTTAAATCAAATAATTATATATATAAATAATATAATTTATCTCTTTTTTTTTGTTTTTGCACAATCTCTACCAACTTATTACTACAACTAAGAGCTAGATCGCGACCTTATAAATATATTCTTACCTTTTTTCTCGTTAATCTTTATATTATGTATAAATATTTTTCTATTATTTTTTTGTTTATACAATCATCTTGTTGCATACAAAATAAGAAATTATTATTGCAACACACTTAGCTCTCCATTGTTTTGTTTAAATGATTCGAGTTTATTTAAAAAAATTAAAGGAAACAAATTACTTTTTCTTTGTTTTTTTTTTCGAATTACCAAAGTCGTGACTAGTCAGATCTATAAATGAATATATTTATTCGCCTTTCTTTCTTTATCTTTCTCTCTCTTCTTCTTTATTTTTTGTCAACTCGATGAAACTTTTTTTCCCTTCATTTACTATTAATTATAATAAATATTTTCCCCCCTTGATTGTATAGTTATTTTGAATAAAACATGCCTATATATATATATTAATAAAAATAATTCTTTTTTTCGAATAAGTACATTTATTCAAAAACTTTATCTATCAATTCATTTAAAATGGTAAGAGTTGTAGAATATATGACATGCCGGTATGCTCCGAAAAAGAAACTAAAAAGTGACTACTTAGATGTAATAACTAGAGATTGGATTTGTATAAGAGTGCAAGGAGAAGGTGGGAGCGAGCCATTTGGCATTACTGCATTAAGCCCCTATTAAAATCAGCTGCCTGTTATATGATGGGGAGGATAAATTAATTACTGCCATAAAAAGGGGAACCTTCTACATTTAAAATAGTATTATCACAGGGAAAATATTATAATTATATTTAAATTCATCTAAATTAATTTTTTTATGCATTTTTAAATAAATTTACAGCAAAGATAGGCGATAATTCTTCTTCTAAAGGGAGATGTTAATACACCCACGACCTATTAAAGAAAGAGCACACGCATCAGCCGCTTTTCCTGAGGAGTGAACTTCCGTTTTTACTACATACAACAACATATCATTGATGTATACGAAACCGCATTGGACAGTTGTGAGTGCTCCTAAAAGACAGAGAATCACCTTGAGGATTTGTTGCAGAGTTAAAATTGTAAGTCCTTGATTGATATCGGAGTAATTCTTTTGTATGGCCTTGTTCATTTCCATCGCCTCCTCGTCACAACTGCTTGTAGTTGATCTAATAAAACGTCATGACAGCTAAGCTGCTCTCCTCCAAAACATTTCCCAAATTGTCAGATTTCTTTTATTGATACACCCATAATGCTTGGTCATAATATTAGCTCGGAACAGTTATGGAAGTAAGGAAAATAACACAAATTCCATTCCGCATCTAGTAAGGATATAGGCAGGAATTACTTTAATGTAGACCCTCAATTTTACTCAAAGTCTAAGTAGGACGTACACTTATCATTTGCCAACAAATCCTCGGTGTTACTATCACACACTTGTGATTACTTATACTTAGATGTTACCATTGTGAGAATTAAAGAATAACCATAACAACTTTGGAAAATAAATGTATATTGTTCAGGGTGTAACTATAAAAAGTATCGCGCTCGCTTCAGATTATATTTTCTATAACTCTAAAAATGGTAAAACAACCACATTAAAAAGGCAAATGTTGAATTAAATATCAAGTCTATCTGCACTCGTTATAGTAATATCTCGCTTCGAGGTTTTTGTAAGTGATGCAACGATTCAGAAAAAAAAATCCCGATTCTTCATCCGATCACGACATAACACTGCTAACAATCTTTAGACTATTTTACAATTTATCATATTTCTACTTACATAAAGTTATTTAGAAGGGGAGGGTGAGCTTGGGGTTGAAAAAGTTTTTTGGAAAAAAAATTGAAAAATTAATATTGTGTAGAAAACAGTTTCAAATATTTCAAAAATGAGTTTTATCCTTGAAATATTGTCGTAGCCTACTCTCAAAATGAGAACAATATAGAGTGTTTTTGGAGAGGCTCTGTAAAAAAAAAAGTTCATACTTTCAATGAGATACTTTTAAACTTTTTGAATAGGTATATTGGTCTTGAAGCTATGAGTTTCTAAATCAAAAGTACCTATTTTCAACTTTAAACAATGATAGCTCGAGTTATAAGCATGATACATGCATTTTAAAAATAGTTTTAGGATTTTTTCAACATTGGGCTTTAAAATATAATCCAATAATGTATCATTATTCTTCAACAACAAACGCTTACAAAAGCTTTGAATCTTAAAAATAGCAAGACATAGAAAAAAATGTATGGCCTTTTTCTGAAGGCCACGACGGTAATAGAGAAAAAATAAGGCCATATTTGGAATTGAGGTATCAAAATCTATGAAACTGAGCATATACTGCTTTTGTACCATTTTTGCTGTTGGACAGTGTTATTAATAATAAATAAGAATTGGAATAGGATAATCTAAAATTACATCTTATTTTCACGATGCCGATTCCGTTTTAAAAACAAAAAAAGACCCGATTTTCCAATTCTGATAAATAGTGTGTTTGTGCGTTGAAACTAAAGTTGAACCAGAATGTCAAAAAATAATTACCAAACCTTCCTATATAAATGAAAAAATTTACAATAGTTAACAATCCACGTTTTGCTGCCTAATTCAGTACAATGAAGTAATCTGAAGTTAAATGTGTTACATAAATTACATTTAAACAACTCTTAAATCCGGAAAGTGGAGAAAAGAATTGCATTTATCGAGAGCAAAAAAAATCATGCTAAGATTACCAACTATAACAAGCTACTCCTGCTTTCTAGGACATACTTTTTACACCTTTACGTTTTCTTAGTAATTAATCATTAAAATGAGTTAAAAACCTGATTGAGAATAGTTTCCGCGAAAATGTATAGCCCCTCTTAAAAGCTGAGTTAATCTGTTTCGAGTAATGTACAATAAAATACATTAACATAATCATACTTTTTATTGTTTCACGTATTTTTTTTTCTATTTTTGTAACTCATCTGCATTTTTCATGTAGTGGCAATTATTATATTGTTTTATTTTCTACAAGTGGCTTTTTGCACTATTTGGGTAGTATTTATGTATCAACGCGTGAGTAACTAATTATTAGGTCACATGTATAGTTATTTACAAGTATTTTAATGAGATCAGAAATAAAGATAGAATATTATCTTATATATCTATGTTACATATATAAATATATCTAAGCATAACGTACGTATGTACATATATACAGCGACACACGTGTTTTTGTTGAGAAACGAAGGATGAGCATATACCACCAATACACAGAGAGCCATATTGTGCCCATATGTTTTTTTCTTCTCTAAGAAAATGGCTCCATTATATATTGTAGTTCATATTATATTCACCAAAATATCGTTTTGTACGTATGTATGTATATTCAAATTGATTTCTTCTTAATATATATCCTATCATGGTCGTCGCTAGGATCTTTTTTTTAGGGGGGTAGATTTAAAAAAAAGTCCTATTTTTTAAGAATGATATCTAACACCAAATTTTCCGACTGAAATATCGTTTAAGGGTTTAAAAATCATGTTTCTTTTTCATTGAGAATAATTTTTTTTAATACTCTTTCTTTCAGAAAAGATTGAAATGAACTTTTTTAAGCCATTTTCTAATATTTTTCCAAATTTTCGATTGATACCCCTCTTTCCAACTCAAACACATTGTGTCGAATCCAGGGGCTTAGACAAGATACTTTTAATTTGAATATTTTTTTACTCGTTTTGGCTTGACATTTTTCACACGAAGCTATTTTTTTATTCGTAATTTGATGTTTTTAAGAAAAAAGTTTAACATCAAATTTTCCGAATAAAATATTTATGGAAGGATTAGGTACAATCTTTGTTTTTTATAGAAATACTTAATTTTTGAATAATCTTTCTTTAAAAAGAGAATGTATTGAATTTTAAAGAACAAATTTTCGACTGACACCTTTTTTGGACTCCTTTAATCCAGGGGAGGGGGTTAAGGTGTTACTAACCCCCTCCTCTTGGGGTGATGGTCCTCAATCTAATACAAGGGCGTCCACAAGTTTTTTTTTTTTAAAGAAAAATAATTTGGTTTTGTTTTGTTTTACACGTTTGCCATTGCAATCAGTTTGCAATTTTATCTCAAATGAGAGACTTTGTCAGCGGACAGTTAAAATTCAATTATTGCAACCTTTTAATCATAAGGAGTTAACTTTGCTAAGTGAAGCGACTGGAGTTAAAGAAGATAATCTATTATTGGGTACAAAGAGAGGAATCTCGACTTTTTTGAGATATTTTGATAATTAGCACTATGGAGGATCATGAATGTAGATGGAAGGTCTCATTATTTGGAAGAAGTTGTTGTTAGTGTGTCTCTTATAGATTATCCGGGGTGGAGAACAAGAATGACTCAGAGTCGATTCGTGGACTCAGGGATGAGGCCGGAGATCAAATTTACTTTCATGATCATGCAAAGTGCTAATTATCTGAATATCTCAAAAAAAAAAAAAAATCAAGATCCTTCTCCTCCTACTCCAATAATGTATTTTTTGAGTCACTTAACTTATCCAAGTTATTTATTTATTAATAAAAGGTTGCGATAATTGAATTTCAACTGTAAATTTCGAAGTAGAAAGATAAACTATGTGGAGGCAAACTTATACAGTCTACAAGAAATTTTTCAAACTAACCTATGAACTTTGGTTGTACAAGACAAAAAAAATTATAGATTGAGGGAAGGGGGTAAAGCCCCTTTAGCCACCCCCTGTGGATGGCCTTGAATAAGTTTGGATAACAATGGCTTTAGCAGCTCCATTACACCACAAATGCTTCTTCTGTTTTGATGAGCAAAAAAAATAATAATTTATGACATCCATTTTCTTCTGGAATGTGTGCTTTTTCTCCTTCCGTAAGCCCCATATGTACATTAAATGGAATGACTTTGAGTTTCAAAGTTAGAAGTGGTGGCCTTTATTGCTTAAAATTATATTATTTACATGAAAAATATTATTATTATATATACTTTTTAAATATTATTATTATATATACTTTTTAAATATTATTACAGGTAGAAAATAAATATCTAATTTCAAAACTGCTTCTGATTCTTAATGCTACATATATATTATATATTAATTATTTTTCTGTAATGTAAAAAAAAAAAGAAATAGTCTTGTAGGTAGACATCAAAAACCTTATAAGAAAAAACAAAACAAAAAACTTATTATGTAGAAAGAGAGGTAAGCGATTTTTTTTGATATGTTGACGAAGGATTATTATGCATTTTTTTCAAGCTCCAAGCATTTTCTTTATAGAATAGCCAGGTAAGGCATAAAAAAAAAGAATTAAGAATAATAAAAGACCGATCCAACAGATCAATTTGACAATGGTCCATTTGTAATTGTGCCAAATAATGTAGCGTATGGACTTTATGGGGTTCACAAACCACATGAATGATGAGTCTGGTCGTCTAAATGGGAACAATAATCGTGATTAATTTCATTATGTATATAATCATGCCCGTCGGAAGTGGCATTCGTGCCTCCAATAATTGAAATTTATATTTTGAAACAATTATTCGATAAGAAAAAAATGTGTCCCTTCCCCCCAATGTTTGAGAGCTTCCGACGGCCCTGATAATATGGTAAGTGTATATATCCTTACGTTGGTTTTTCTAATCCGTTTGGATCATCTCTGCCAAGACCTGCAGGCATTTTTTCAGCTTCTTCTGCAGTATGGAGTGATAACTCAGCCTCAACTTTACCCTTAATAATTAATCAAGATTAGTTTTGTGTCATCAGTACTGCATAGTTGTATATTTTACAAATATAATTTAGATGTTATTGATATGAATACGAATTTAATAGATCTAAATATTTTTCAAAATTTCCTGAGACTACAATTTTTTTTGCACCACTTAACAAATAAATATGTCTTAGATATATATTTAGCCGATGCATACAGATGAAATATACATTTCCTTAATTGCTAAATTTAAAGATAGGATATATTTTATTCGCCAACCTGAAGTAATAGTCCTTCATTTTCAGTTTTAATGTACAAAGGCCACCATCCCTTAGTTCGTTTTTGTTTGAAGAGGTTAATAGTTGGTACAGTTCCATCCGTTTTGAGCATATCTGAAGTACATTTCTTAGCTGTTTTTGCTCCACGTGGAAAGCGATTCAAGTCCATTGTTATAGCTCCCAAGAAATCATCCTTGGAAAAATGATCTGCATCCCAGACTTGCAATGTCAATCGAGCAGGGACCTTACTTGTGGTTTCATCCCAAGAAAACATGGATTCCTTTTTTGATATGACTACTTTTTCCTCTGCTGCCAAGTATTCAAATGGAAATAGAAACCTCCAATTAAAGTTGCCTTCTCCTGTTAGGGATCTATAATGAACATCAGTCTGTTGAGCGTCATCAGGTCCTTTCAGCCATCCTTTGACGTATATGTCGCTCATTTTATCACCAGAAAAAAAAGCGTCATCTTCCAGAACAACTTCATCAGTATTCCAGATGATCACTCTTAGCTCGTAGGAACTGGGTTTCCGTGGTGATATATCTACTGGTAATCCAGGCAGGGGCATATCCATAGGAAACATATCCACCCATATCTCTAGTTTTCCTTGTTCTATACCTGGCTTATCAGGATTAAAAAGGGCTCGAGTCTCTATATGCTCGGGTACAAGATATGTACCAACTCTAGGGATTTCATTCCAATGATGTAATACTGCAAGTGCTAAATGCTCCTCCGATACTAGAACAAACATATAATTAATAATGCAATTAAGAAGTAATGCAAATAGTTTACCTTTAGTTTGCCAATTTTGTAAAGGGCCCCCTTCTTTTGATTGGAGAGTGAACGTTTTTTGTCCAACTCTGACCTTCATATTTGAAAAATGTGGACCGTCAACTTTACCCTCTTTACAAAGTTTTGTCAACAGTTGAACAGGTTTCATTGGATCTCTCCATTGATTGTAGCCACATCTATTGAAATACAAATATATACATTTAAGTAATTAATACATTCAAAAGTAGATCATTGATATTACGTGTCATATCTGCTTGTGAGACCACATGTGGCTCTATGTCTACTGAAAAATCGATTTTCTAGATCGATTTTTGTTTCTCCTATCAAGTCATCAGAGCCAAGAAGATCCCAATCGTAAACTTGTACTGTTAAAACGGAATCCTGAGGAAATGTGGCTTCAAATTCAAAGCATCTAGAAGGAGTAAAATAAAGATTTATTTGTTATTGTATCTATGCCTTTATTTTGAATTAACCCTACTTTCCAAATATTGGATTTAACTGTTTCGAAATGTAGTTTTCCTTATCACTTGTCCTTTTGGAACCCAATTGTAAAACCAAGTAGGGATCAGCTTTACCATTGATATCCATTGGATGTAAATCATTGGCTTTTACTACGTATACCCTTACAAGAACATGCAACGGATCATTAGAAGGTAGACCTTGGAAAAATCCGAATTGAGGATCAAACCCCATTACTGTATGATCATCCAAATCCTTTGGAAGTGGAAGCTTGTATATTTTAATTGATCCCTATAATAAAATGGAAAATGTTTGAAAAGGTATCATGCCATGATATTATATTTACAATATACATCATAGGTATATATATATATATATTTCAATAGTATTACTGATTAGTTATGAAGGGTATTTTCGTGTATATGTGGGATTAGAAGAAAGCCAACAAGCTTGTTCGTCACAGGTGTAAAAATAGAGCAAAAATATTAAGTGGAGAGAGGAAAAAAGGAATTCTTTTATTTCCCCAACTTCGAGAGAGGTTTCCTGCTCTTCTTCTACATACTTCATCTTAGAAAATAGGCAAAGTGCCAATAGAGCAACCTATATACAACATTCATAGAATAAAATAAGAGATTCCCCTTTGTTCCTTGCCTCTTTCTTAGAGCTTTCTGTATGCATGTATGTGTATAAAACTATGCATGTACAATCTAATTTCTACAGAGTATGATGTACTTAATGCGCAGAGAAATATAAGTATAAATATAAAATTGTAGATTTAATTTTTATAAAATTTGAAGCAAACCTTGAATTTCCCAACAATTCTTGTTTCATCCTCAAATTCTTCTTCAGACTTTTTACCTCTGTACAACTCAAAAGTTTGTAGCCATTCAGTGAATCCATCGAGCCCCACTTGGGATTCCAGTTCATTGGGGAATAATTTGAATAATGCAATCGATGATTTAGATTTTTTACGTTGTTGTTGGATTTGGGAAGCTCTATTTGGACTAAACTTGTTCGCAGCAGATTTTGCTACATTTGTTACATTCATGATCCCACCATATTTACGTTTTTTAGGCTCTTCTTCAAGAAGGCCATACAGATTGGAGTCTTTCGTCGAGTTTTGGTGAGGCTCTTCACCTTTTTCTTGATCTCCTCCCCTCTTGACACGACCCTCCTAATCAAATATACACAGTAACTCTTTAGATATTAAAATGGTTTAATCAAACAAACCTCAATCATGGCGTCTACACTAGCAAAATATTTGGACCACCAATCAAGGGACTCTTCATCATCATCGATCAAATCATCGGTTTGATGACCACTTTGGTTATTGAATCCATGTGATCCTTTATTTTTATTATTGTCTGTTGAACTGGATATGTCCAACCCACATCCATTTGGGATGGCATACGTTCCCTATTTATTAAAAAAAACATTATATGTATCAGTGATTAATTTACTCTAATTATATGCTTTATCAGGGTTCTAACATAGTCTAAAGTGATGAGAGAGTCTTTTGCTTTGGGCACAAGTGGAGTAAGTTCCAAACTGGAGACTGAATTTGGATTGGATGGTAAGAGGGATGAAGACAGATCTGAAAGTAAAATGAATAAATAATTACATTTATGGTTTATTTTATTTCAATTTTCATTATGAATTGAATTAGCATATTATAAGTACAATATAAACTGTTTGTAGATTGACTTATGTCTTTTATGTCAGTCTCAAATAAAGAAAACAGATCAATCCCACTTATTGAGCCATATTTATGAATTGCTTAGCTATGTAAGTATATATATGAGTATTATGCAGAGTGAGATCATATATTTAATCAACACCATAATATTTAAAGAGAAAACATTATCAGTTAATAAACAGCAAGATAATTTAAAGGACTTATGAGATAAGAAAGGAACACACATATAAGGGAGTACGCAAGCATACATATTATTGGAAGAAATTAGATCCAATTAAACTCAATCACGATCATTCTGACTGATGGACGATGATGATTCATGTTTGTTTGAGAGTAAATTCCCAAGGGAATTTTCTAGTATTCACCAATTTGATCATGATGGGAAATAATATTGAGTGTCACGTGTTAGTCCTGCAACCCTTCATCAATTTAGAAATAATATCTATTTATAATGATTATTATTATTTAAAGAACACATGTGAGCACTGCGTAGAACCCTTCTTCAGTAGTGGGGATGATGATAGCTCATTCAAAATTCCCTTGGCATTCTTCCAAACCTCTTCTCTCTCTCTCTGTACGTACAGTATATGTACATTATTCTCCTTACTTCTTCATCAGTTATACTAGTAGCAGAACTTGTGTATTTTTAGACTCTCCTCCTCGTTCCATGATGGCTGTAGTTTCTTCTGTTGCTTTATTTATGAGCAACATATGTGAAGGGGAAATTTCCATTAGTTGGTATGAGAGGGCAAGTTAGTTCCCTTATTATTATTACTTATTAGTGAGGAGTCATAAGCTACATAACATACGTACAAATACATAACATCATATTACATTTAATGAAATCGGCTCTGAAGCTCACTTGCATGCATACACATCAATGATTTTTACTTCTTCTTATACTACAGTATTTAATGTCATTCATTCTTGCTTTTAATGTAAAAAAAAATATATATAGACCTTGCTTTGCTTCCTTCGATCAAGCAAGAAAGGGAACGTGATCAAACTGGTATTTATTATTGTTTTTTATGATTAAAATATGTTTACAAAAGCAGACTAAATAAATGTGTTGATATATTTCGTAAATATCAGTCATTAATTCTACACACAAGGCTCATTCTCCGGATGTAAAAAAAAACATATTATATTCATAGACCTACTCTCTCTCCCCTCATTCATCCTCTAACTATGTAAGACAAAAAGAGATGGCGATAAAAATGGTAATACTATGTGTAGTAGACCCATTTGAATTTCCCTTAATTCTAAAATACCGGAAATGCTCTCAAATAGTGATTTAAGAGGTTATAATACTTATAATAGATCTTTCAGAATTCCTAATGAATGTATTTTACTGAGTAAATTTTTTTATTATGAGTAATGCAACTTTTTATATATAGTTACCATAATCAAGATTAAAAGGGTATGTATAAAAATAATTTAACGCTCTAATTTTTCAAAATATATGAAAGATTGTTTATTAATTATATGTATATAATATACATAATTAAATGAGTATTTGGTAAAAAGAATATCGTAAAAGGCAACAGCTTCAAAAATATTCTAAGGATGTTGCGTGATTTATTATACGTTCAAAACATCCGATAATTTTGAGAAAAAGGAAACATATTTGATAAATCACAGCACGCATTTGAATTTCCTAATCATTATAATTAATTATTTTATATATTTCCTTTGATGGTAGGGTTTAAACTTTGGCACCTTTTGAAAAAAAAATGTATAAATGTGATTATTATTATGGAAACGTTTTCGTGTAGAAAATATCATATCATTCTTTCTCTACCTACAGTATTCCTTGTGAATAATTTATACCTTAAAATTATTCATTGATACCTATACACTGTGATGAAAAAGGGTAAGCACATACACGTAATAAAAATAACACATTGATCCAGTTACAAAACTCAAACCTGCTTTGGACCAAACAGAAGGTGCAGAGGCCTGTCGCCAATAAATTAATCCATCAGATTTCTTCTTACAAGGATGAATATTTCTCACAGCTAAGGTATAGAAATTGTATATTTACTACTTTATGACTTCTTTTTTTTATTTTGAGTTGTCACAATTTTTTTTTTTTTTAAATTTAAGTGAGCTATTTATTGGAAGCAAAACTTATTATTTTCTCTACCTTGATATTGACTTCGAAGTAAACTTTCTTTCTTTCTTTTATCTGCGTCATCTCGACTTTTTCTTGTAACTGGATGATACAGAAACTTGTGAATACTATTGATAACATGAGTTCCAACTAGAGTATAGCGTCCAAAACTTCTACAATCAACCACTCTTATTGTGAGAGGAGGGCAATATATTTCTTGCTCCGGGAGCTCAATATCAAGAAATTTAACGGTAGTTGAAAAATTGGGATTCTTTTTTGCGTTTGTTATAACAGAAGATTGTATTATATTCCCAGCACATTCGATATCAACCCTTGGTTTATCAACTGTTAACCAATGGACACGTTTTACATCACGAAGGCCCCAAAACAATACTTCAAATCTTTAAAATATATGAAAATGCTCAATTATTAATAATTAAAATCATTTATAGGTTGATATAATTTACCTATACTTGGCAAGAGTGGGTCTTATACCCTTGGGTACTGGAAGAACTGGTCCTGAATCAATATATGGCCCATTATCTTTGGGCTCCGATAGATTAGAATAGGGATCATGACCTGCCACTTCAGCCAACTTTCAATAAATATTATATATATTTAAATATACATTATTTTTGATTATTAAAAAAACTTACTTCAAACATTTCAAAAGCAGCTAAAAGTTCACCAGCCTCCTCGTTCCCTCTATAAATCTGAAACCATTCCAAGCTAGGCGTTTGGTAATCTGATGAACCGATCAGACAAACCCATGGCTTTCCGACGGATCTTCCCAAAAATTCAGCCTTTCCCACCTTACCGTATAAGTTGTTTTAAAGTACTCAAGGTCATTAATTACGTTTTTTACCTTATCTTGGTCGTATATTTCAATGATAATTGTTGGTGGATTTAGTTTAATATCTTCTCTTCTACCATAGACCACAATCTGGTCGAATATAAGAAGTTCATCCCAAGTGGGAGATAATGTTTCATCAATAACCTAAAACAATTGGTATTTTCATATGGTATGTGTAAGAGTTTATATATTTTATTAATCGGATTTAATAGTTTCATCCAAGATGCATGTAAATCCAAACTCATAAAAAAGGACTCTAAATAATAAATTTATTTTTTATTCAATGATGGTTAGCTTTGATTGTAACAGTTTAGAGACAAAAAACATAATTAGTCTCGCATGAGTGTCGTTGAGGTAAATTGGATGTGATTAGATACAGCATAGATAATTGCTTTCAATACAAAAAAAAATTGAAAAAGGGTACTTTTAGTCCGAAATACTTTCTTACTAAGTTACACTTCATCAAAAGTATTACTGTATTTATATGCATATCTTATTTGTACCCTCAAATAATTACTCAAATAGTAAATGTCTATTAATCACCTGGGTTGTGCGACAATACTCTCCAATGATGACCCTTGCAAAGGGATCTGAAAGGCCAGATGCATCAGATCCAATTAATGATCGCGCTTGATACATATGTGCTCGTAATTGAAAACACTGAAAAATATGAGTAATAATATTTTTATGGATCAAAATATATCATTACTGAGGAATAAAAATAGCCTAGCATGATAATTTTAACAGAGCCAAAATATATATATATATACAATATTCATAAATAAAAATGAAATAATATACTTACATATTTTTCTGTATAATGAATACTAAGTGGTGGAGATAAACCTAGTTTTTCTGCATTAAGTAGTTCATTTGTTATTTGAAATCCAGAAGGAATACCACTAGGAAATGCTTTTTTATGTTTAGTGGAGCCTAGCCAAAGATAAATTTGTAATTTTGCTTGAATCATCCATCCTCCAGAGCCAGTGCCTTTTCTTCCGGGTAACTAAAACAATTTTGATACTTGTTATTATGAACCGGTTTTGAAAATATTTATAGATATCAGTACTATTGAAGATTCGTACATAAGATTAAATTTTTCTCTAAAATGTATAAACAACTTAAAGCCATGCTTTTTTAAACCCAAAAAATAAAAATAAAATATATATATAGAAAGACGTCCATTGATTACGGATATTACGGCGTAGGTTCGCTAACAAAAATATATACCGTGTATTTTGTTGTCATCTGTCCATGTTTCTGCCTCTTTTCCTCTAATCAATGTTCTAAACGTTAATTAGCTGAATTATAATTAGCTTCTTTTAAGCTTTTAACAATCCTCAAATCCTAATTTTCTTACAAATATGATTGTATCATTTTTAGACAATACTTTTCTATTTAGAATATTCCACGTCAAATTAGGTAGCGTTTTTCATCCACATTCTCCGAATTTGATACAATTATAGTAAGAAATATTTTTCTTCAGATAATAAGTGAGTCCATCCCCCCCTCCCTATTTTTATAAAGACTGTGGTTCATAAAGTTTTTTACACTAATCACAACATTTTTTTGTATGTCTACATATTTCACTTATAACTTTTGCATCAAGTTAACGATAATAAAACGACAAATTTATAATGTTTAACGATCATAATCATGTTCAATCAAAAAAACCGTATTTGTAAAGAAGATTATGTATATAAATATATAAATATTTTACCTTGAAACTATATTTAATTTTTTCATATGTAGTGTAAAATTTTAATGTCTTTTGTCATACAATAAATTCAAATTTGGATAAAAAAATTGCCAATAAATTGAGAAAATGTTTAACTTTTCTGGTCTAAATTTTAAGTATATTCATTAAAATAACTTATTTTTATTATTATTTGCAAATAAAGGAGTTGCATTAGTTGATTAAAAAGTTTTAAAAAGCTATTTGGGGTTGGTCCTTTTGTAATTTCTTGAAGCTACTCTAATTGTGTTAAATAAGGAATGAGAAACAAATTATTAATCATGCAAAAATTATTAGTATTTTAGTTATACATAGTTTTTATTTTTTATTTTTACATTTTCTTTGTATTTAATGTCATTTTTGAAAATTAAAGAATATATATATATACTCTGAAAAGTAAGCTACTTTTTTGCAAAATTTAATGTTCATTTCAGTTGTGAACCTTCTATTTAGAAATAAGCACCCCCTGGGGGGAGGGCGGGGGTGACAAATCTTTGCAATTATGACAGATTTATTTTTATAAATTTCTCATTTGAAAAAATACCTAATTTTTTTGGAAAAGACAAATAACGTTTTATAAATTTGCCAAGATGACAACTTTATTACTCATTTCTTCAACTGCATAGAAAGAGATAATTTTGAATTTAGAAAATTGTTAAATCTAAAAATTCTAACAAAGTAATACCGACCTCAAATTTTATAATTGATTTTCATAACATTAAATTAGTTAATATAACCAAAGATAAAATATTTTAAGGTGTCCTCATAATTCGATTATTATAAAGGGCCATAGTCATCCATAGTCATTCCAACCAAGCCCCCAATAACAAAACTGTGAGTAAGGTACTGTTATATACTAATTCTAAATTTATTGAAGGCATACTTTTAAATAGGTAACACTGAACTAACTTACTTTTAAAAATAACTTTCAATGTATATTTTCATTGTCAGAAAAGTATTTTTCGTTTATGTAAATGAAATGCATATTTAATGGGCTTTTTTATTAATATTTCATTACTCATAATTTTTGTAAATATTTATTTATAAGTATATAAATATATGAGCTGTTCAGAAATATATAGTTCAAATACTCTATAACTTGGATTATGTGCAACATTCATGTTTTAAAAAGGCTCGCAATCCCAAATGTTCGTAAAATAAAACGATATGAGAGTTTGTTACTAAAAATAAGAAATTTTACATCCATACAATATTGTGTCAATGTCTATTTACAAGGTGAATGTGTCTGACACCTGCCCCCTTTTAGGAAACTTGCTAGAAATCCAAGATATTACCCCTTATCCAAATTAAACATTGACACTCCAAAACATTCTTAAAACACACATTTTCCAATCCAAGGAACTCATAATCAAATCAGAAATACAATTTTTTTGAACATCATATAACATTGTATTGGCTTGACACATTGTTAAGGAATTCAATACTTAGACTGTCCCTCTTTTTTGGAGTGAATTTTTATTCATATAATAAAGTATTTTTTGGTCTTATCATCCACCATAACCAAATAAATAAAGCTATAGTGAATCTTTTTCTTTTTAAAACGGTTAGTGTCAGGTTTTTATTATTATTCTATCATTTAGATATAATCTTTTATCCTAGTAAATAAGTAATTAAAATTAAAAGTGCAGATAATTCGAGGCAATCGTCAGACGGAGTGATAATTATATTAGTAGATTATATTTTATTTTGTGAAACAAAAATATCCTATAGCTATATAGCAGATAAACTGCAGTCAGCTGTTATGAGTCAAATAAATTAGTTTGTAAAGCTTAAAAAATTCAAGGTTTCATTTAAATTACTTCATTCTAGGATTATGATTGATTAAACTTTGTATTAACTTTTTTAATAAATAAAATGATCCATCATAGTTAATTTTCCGAGGGATGAACATTCAAAGAATAGGCCTTCTTCTGAATGAACTTGTTTCTGGATTAAAAGAGGAGGTGAACTATTCGGGAATGAAAAGAACACGGTGATATTTCCATCAAATTAGTGGTTTTTGTACTTGAGCATATAAACGGTGATGCCAATCCAGGAGCGTCCGCATGATTACATTTTGCGAAGGGCTGTTTTTTTTTTGGAAAAAAATTCAAAACTCACAGCTGTTAACATAAAATTTAATTTTTGGGAAAGAAATATTAAATTATTTGGAAAAAAATCCACAATTCTTCACAAAAAATTAAAGGTTTTGGAAAAAAGTTTCAAAAATTATATTTCAAATATTCCATTTTTGGAAAAAACATTTCAAACATGAAATATTTTCGAGAAAAGCTTCAAAAATTAATAGCTATTTGTAGAATTTTTTTTTTTTTGTTAAATATTAAATTTTTAGAAAAAAAAAATCAAATATTAAATTTTCTAGTAAACAAAAATCAAATTTGGGGGGACACCCCTACAATCATTTGCATTTTTAGCTACCCCATTATTTTGGAGTTAGCAACTTGAAGAATAAATTTTCTTTTCCTAAGCTGCTATCATTATTATTTAATTCTTGAAGAGTGAACTTTCTGTTCTACTGCATACAAGCTATCACTAATATATACAAAACTAGATTGAATTTGTGTTTTTGCTTATAAAGTACAGAGAATAACCCTGCAAATTTGTGTCAGAGTTATAATTGTAAGTCCTTGTTGGACTCAGAGTAGAAATGATGATCGGCGTCGGAGTATTTCTTGCATATGTTCTTGTTTATTTCAACCTCCCTGTTGTCACAGCTGCTTATAGCTGATTTAATGAAACATTATGACAGTGAAGCTGCTCTTTTCCAAAACGTTCTTCAAATTGTGAGGGTTACCATATTGATTTTTGTTTTTTTTTAACATGTCCAAAATGCAAGCGATTAGCAAAATTAAAAAAAATATATGATATTCTTCGGTCGAAAAAACACTTTGAAAAAAAAAAAAAAAAAACTCCATTCGAACATATCTGTAAATTATCTTATTATCTGTGTTTTCATGCAAATTAATAGGTCTACATACACTTTACATGCTAAAATGTAATTGTTTTGATTTGTTAGGATCATGCAATTTCATTTCTTACATTCTAATGTGATGAATTTCTCCTATTGTATACTACTTTTTTAATGAACATGTCAGTACGAATTCGGAATAAATAAGAGTATTCAACAAAATTCAAGTCTTGGAACGCCTGTCGGCTAAAGCCCACATGTATTATTAGTATTATGTAAGCTGCAGACCATTAAAACCATAAACTATAATAGGTTTGTCTTTTTCAAGCCTTTTTTTTTTAAAAAAAGGGTATAGTTACAATTCAGAGTTATATTTTGACGTTAAATAACTATGTAGATGGAAATTAAAGGTAAAAAAATATTAATAACATTCCATCATTCGAAAAATAAATTATTTTACAGCTTCAAAATATTTGCTGTAAACAAAAGATCGATTTTAATTGATTTTTCACTTTAACTTTTCCTATTCAATATTTAAAAAAAAGTTGAGATAAAAGTTCCAAAATTAAATATAAATAAGTAAGTTAGATAACTTAATCTTTAATAAATATTTATCAAATAAAATGGATATATGAAAAATATTTAAATGGGAACTAATATTCTTGAATCTAAAATATTTATTATTTATTACAATTTGTTAAATAATCGTCCTAATTATATTTAATTTCAGAACATTTTTTCAAGTAACCTTACATTCCTTATTTGTTAAATGCTTCATGAAAAGTTTAAATTTTAAACTGAAATAAATCAATCGAAATCAAACTTTTATTCGATGGCGAATCTTTTTTAGCTTTAATGTAAGTTTCATAATTCAGTTTTAGCTGTAATATAAAGTATGCCAGAATATGACTCTAAATCGAAACCCCTCCTCCCAAATTAGGAAATTTTTACATTGTACTAGAACTTTTTTTGGTCAGGATGAAAAAATTTTACGCGAAAATCGTGTTAATTTTTTTTTTTAAAGATTTATTGTCTTAAAAAAAGTTAATATTCGATTTTTTTTTGTAAGTAGCTTTGGATTTTAGAATTTTTTTTCGAAAAAAATGAGTTTTTTCAAAAAGTTAAATATTTGAATTTTTTATTGAAAAATAGTGGATTCTTAATTTTTTTTTCGAAGAAAATTAAAATTTGAAATTTCATTTATGAAATTTTTTTCAAAAATATTTAATTTTTCAAGTTTGCTTTCCCCTAAAATTTATTTTTTTGGGAAAAAACTGTGGATTTTTGAAAAATTTCCAAAAAATATAGTTTTGTGTTAACATTTATGGATATTTTATATTTGTCTAAAAAAAAATTCTACAAAATTCCAGAAACCAAGCCCCTAAAAAAAACCTTGCCCACACCTCTAACTATACTCTAAAAACGTACTGAAACATTTACTGAAAAAAAGCTTTAAGGACAATCTTATTGTTTTTGAACATTTTAATGGTGATTTTCGTGTTTTATGGCTTAATTTTCCGTGAATTGTTATGGATTTTTGAATAAATTTTATAAAATATTTAAAATTTGAATTTTTTGTGAACACCTCTGGTTTTTGTATTTTTTATCCAGAAAATTTAATCCCCCAAAAAAAAAAAAAAAAAAGAAATATATATACATGTTTACATTTATACCTTCGGAAACTACTGAAACGTATACCAAAAAATCCTAAAAAATACCGTTGAATAGTGGAATTAGTATATATTATGTATATTCTACTGCTGATTTAGTTATGGATATTAATATCTATGAAATCTCTGTAAAAGAGACGAAAATATATTTTTGGGTACTTTATTTAACTTAATAAGTATATTTTTATGTGGGGTGAATAAAAACTTATTCTAAATCAAGGTTAACAGAAATACAAGGTTATACCATAACGCGTGTACGAATGATGCTTGACTTCCACCGCGCTTTTAATATTGACGTCATAGTAGATGAGTGGTTGCGTGTTTTGTCAAAATCTTTTTTTCTTGCCCAGCAGTCGATACGATACAATAAGTTGAAAATTCTAGCAATAGTGACGTCATAGACTATGAGTGGTTGTGTGTTTTGTCAAAATCTGCCTGTCTTGCTCAGCAGTCGGTACGATACATCAGATTGAAAATTCTAGCAAGCTCAATTACATGATGGTCTAAACTTGTATTTCTATTAACTTTGAATGTGAATGAGGTATATTATTTATTGTTCTTTGCATATATTTAATATTTCAATGATAAACTTTGGTATTTATGATTATTTAGAAAGACGTAATTATGTTTTGCCATTGATTCTATATAAATAGAGGCCTTTGCCATAAAATGTGATTTTTTACAATAATCTTCTATGTACATATTAACACTACTTTTTTTAATATCATTACATTCTTTATTTAAAAAATACAAAAAAAAAAAAGTCTTATCCCAAATATTCGTATAGTATAATTAATTAAATAAATATACTTCTACAGTAGGGCATCTGTAACAGTATGTAAAAGAGAATGGGGCGAGTTGACACGGTGCTAAGGAAAGATATTTCCTTTTTTTAGCATGTTTCTACGTGTTGTATTTCCATGTTCTATAACAATAAAAACTAATTTTTCTAAATTAACAAATAAATATCATATAAGAAAACAATAAATTCAGTCTAGATAACATAATTCTACCAAAGTAGTTTGATCATTACGCTCTCTAGTGCATCTCATCTTTTAACTACTAATGCTGTGAAACTTTTTCTGAGTTCATACCCTCGTAATTTTTTTTATTCATTATTTTTTATGTGGAATTTCATTATTTATTTGCATTCTTTAACTTCTTATATTTTATGATTACCACGCGTTGCTCGGATCAAGGCGGGAGCTGTAAATGACTTTGACAATGGTCAATGTTATTTATTCTTAATGGATTCCTTTCAGTGCGGGAAAACACTAAAACAGAGCGCTTGTATATGTATTATATATATATATGAAACGTATTGTTATGAATAAAAAAATAAGTGTGTTATAAACTTCAAATAATATACAAACATATATTCATGAAAATATTTGTCTAGATGAGAATTCCATATTTTATTCTTGTCGAAAAATTTTCAAATTGAAATTTATGATGAAACTTACAAATAACTTTTTTTCACTAATTTGGAAAAAAAAAAATGGAAAATATAATTTATTAACATTGTAAAGGAAAGCACAAACCTACCAGATTATTTTTGTACTTACAAAAAAAAAAGTTATAGAGACTAATGTCGAAATTTTATATCCAAAATGTACTTTTTTGTGGTATTTCTTGTTGAAATAAAAAAAAAGAGAAGGACAAAAATGATAAAATATTCAGAAAATGACAGATATTTTAGTTAAACATCAATTTTTATGTGTCATATTTATACACAAACAAATCTTGGGACAAATTTTAACAACATTTATTTTATCTAAGGATCCAATATTTCATTGGAAATCCTTTTTTTTTCTTGTGAAAAAAACGAAACTGCAATTTTTAACGATTTCTTTCTTTACCTACTTCTTTTTTTACTTTGAATAAATTTATGAATCGTCCTTGTTTGTACAGTTGTTTTTTGAGACGTCACTCACTTTTTCATTCAAAACTCAACCCTCTATCTAGTTTCCTTGAGCTCCACAAAAAAGTGTATTGGGTATGGAATAAGCCTCCTTATATGACACTGCTAAAAATCAACACACTTGTCTTAGTCTGGCCAGGTTCAAAAGAGACACCCATGCAAAATTTCAGCCTCCTAGGTTCAACGGTTGGGCACCTCATAAAGGACACACACACAATTAAATTTTTTATTATTTTTTCGCTTTATTTTATGAACATAGTTAGGATAATCCGATTTAGATCAAATATGCGCCGTTTTGTTGCATAACTTTTGTCCATTTTGAAAGCGATTTCATAATATTGCGATTGAAGTAATATTCGTCCCTATTGGTAAAAACTTTACCAGCTCATTTTCACAAGCCTCTCTTGAGGCCAGTTGTGTGCCACCAAGAAAATTAAAAAAAATCTCGATAAGGTGATAATCACTTGATGACAGGACTGGACTACGCGGTGGGTGATATAGAACCTCCCATCTAAGCTCTTGGAGCTTCTGGCACTACCTTAAATATGTGGGTGGCATGTCGTTGTCTTGATACAATACAACACCCTTTATATTGGCCAATTTTGGCCGCTTATGGCCAATTGCTGCTTCAGTTGTTGACAATATAAGTCCAAATTGAGTGTTTTGCCCGATGGGAGTATCACATTTCGGGATTCCTACAATCCTACCGGACCCACAAAGCATAACATTCTTAATGTTAATCCGGGCTCGGCTCGTTTCTACCACTTCAACGTGCTTCGACCACTATCATTTTCGGCTGTTGTTCTTGTATGTGACCCATTTTTCATCGACAATCATCATGTATTTCAAAAATGGATCGATTTAGTTATGTTTCAGCAAAAAGTAGGAAACATCAATTCGATCAAAAGTGTTCCTTTGCGTCCATTTGTGTGGCACCCATACGTCAAGCTTCTTTTTAAGAACATCCTCAGGAAAATGCTTTCAAATCTTCAGTTCCTCGACAATGGAATAAGTTTTTGTCCTACCTCATAAGTCTTTACCAATAAGACTTGCACAATATTTAAATGATAAAAGTATTTAAGCAATATAGTGTATATTTTGTTTGAACAATTTTTTTAAAATATGATGTAAAAATTTAGGTTTACAAACATTAATATATAGTTGGATTATTGTTTATCTCGATTCTGATGTTTTTTCATTTAATATAAAAAATTAATTTATATAACATGTAGAAACTAAAGGAATAGACACAAAATTGAAATCTTTAAAAGATTCATGCCAATGCAAAGGTTTATAGAAGCACTTAACCCTTAAATGTATCATTATTATTCATTTTTTTGGCCTGAAAATAATTTTATCAGAGGAAAAACGTTTCATAAAAATAATATCACGGGAAAAAAAAGAAATTTTTTTGTGTTTAATTACTTTCTTAGCGTATTATATGATAGAAGGTAAAATTAAAATCTACTAGCATTTACCAACAGGGTTGTTTCAAATGAAAAAAGTTTTTTTTGGTATGTTGCATACCGAGTTGTCCATTAAAGTCTGAACACTGAATTTTAAAATTCAACAAGAAATGATTTATTAATTAACAGTACCATGTTAACAAATTTGATAATATAAGTAGATATGTGTTTGAGCTCGCTTTATCATTAATGTAGCAGCCTTAAGTGGCATTGATGGTTTACAGGCGATGGTGGAAGGTCTGGCATTCACTGTGGATGTTGTCCTCTGTCATGGCATCCCAGTGCTGGCTGATAGTGGCTTTGAGGACCTATGTGTTTGGATCATAGACAGTGCAGTCCTTCCCCTCAACATGCACCCAAAAGATGTAGTAGAGGAGGTCGGCGTCAGGGGTTTAGGGGAAAAGTGTGAAAAAGACTCATGAAAGATTCTTGTAACGGAGAAAATGTGTTTTTTTCGTTGATGGTGTCAAAAGGGCCTCTCACAAGGCTCTTTTCACCCACTTTTTTAATGGTTGTATAAGCAGTCTTTTGTGAAATCCCAATATCTCTTGCATGAGCTATCATGGACTTGAGGGGCCTAGGTTGTTTTCTTTAACTCATTCGTGTCCAGCTGGCTCTTTTAGACAAAGCCTTTCTATCTCTCCAACATTTTGGAATTGCTGACGGACTAGATGGTGGTCCTGGAGACGGCCAACTGATTGGAGTACGTAAATGGAAATTCGTCGATAACGTTTAAGGGTGATTTTCTCGACTTTTACATAAGTTAGAGAGCTCAAGTTGTTTTGTTTTGTAACTCTAATTATTTATGCATTGATGAATTGAAATATAAATTAATTTCAATCACTCAAACTTCATTTATTATTGAACTTGTAAGTATTCAAATTTCAATGGACCACCTGTTATGTGCAACAAAAAGCATTTAAGGGTTAAAACACATAACGTACATAATCAAATATATAATAATTAATTCTTCATCTCTAATGTAACTCAGTATTTTTACATTATTGCGTCCTTAATGTTTAATGAGGAAAAGAAAATTCATTATTCAGACTGCCAATTTTAAAAAAACGGGCCAGCTTAATAATACACACGAGTTACATAACTAGGAATCGCTCGCCTCTTAATTCTCAAAAGATAAATATGTGGCATAGATTGTAATTCATATTTGATAATTATAACAATAAAAAGACTAACAGAGTCAAGACTTGAATATATTTCATATTTGTATTTTTAATTTAACATTGTCAGTTGATGTAGTCAATAGTAATCTATCTCACTCTTTAATACACCGAATTTGGAAGACGAACTTGATATGATTAAAATGAGAATGTGTTCCTCCATATAAAGTATTCAATTGAAAAGCAGTTTCTCAAACATATCATGATGCCCCCTCATTGTTACATTCTGTCTTCGAAAATAGTTAATAAAAAGTGTAATTGTCAAGTGATACTAAGATTTGAATCTCTTATATGTACATAATGTGTCCAATTTTTATTAGAATTGAATTAATAGGACTGCAATCTTGTTTTAGATCAATCCAGCACTAATTGTAATGAATGTATATTCAATAATGATCAATTCAGTCTAATCAATACTTCATATTCTATAAAATTATAAAAAGTTTAATTTATGTGTCTATTTAAATAAAGATGGGATGATTGAGTGGGATTCCTTTCAGTTATTTTGAACATTTCAAGATACACAAAAAAGTTGCAACGTAGAGTTACATATATTTCTTGTAGTTTTTGTGCAATCTATGTGTATCGAGGAATTTACATTACCTGAACATATTTTAAACTATATTCTAACAACTGTTAGATGTGATCTACTCTGTAGATTCATTCAAACACTATCACTTACTTAAAATAGAGTTTTTATATTAGACTTAAAAACTAAGCATTTAAGAAGGAGGGTTGTTGAAATACTTATAGATCCTATACTTTTTAAGTGCACAATCATGCTTCATTTATGCTTTCTTATTTTTGTATAAGAATTAAAAATGAGATACACCACACACAAAAAAAAACAAAAAAAATATGAAGAAAATAATGAAAACAATGTAAACTACTAAGGATTATAATATTATAGGTACCCAATTTGATGGATCGACAAAGTCTGAAACGCTGTTAGCAATAGAATTCCTTCGCCCCGATGATACTGGATTCATCTGAAAACATTCTATTGATTATTAAAGGAAGTCAGATAATTTTTTTAGTTATTTTAGTCATGGATTTTAGTTTAGTCATCTTCGATTTGAAAAATAAAATAAAATAGATAAATGACAAATTTCTTAGATACGTGTCTATCAATAACAATATTCTTGTAAACGTAATGTTGGTATAAGAGTCCAACAGGATTTCAAAATATGAGCATTCAATAGAAGTAATATTTGGAAAGAAAGAGTAAAATTATTTTAAATCATGTGATTGTGTTATAAATAAGCTTTGTTTTTATGCAGTTTTTGTGAACAGGAGGCAAAAAGGTATCGTGTATCCGACTTGCTTGACGCACATAAACCCCAAAAAGTCATCGCAGTCAATGTGAGGACCGTCCGCAATATCAAGTAATGAAAAAAACATTGGGAATGGGACATCCAGAGCTCAAGGAAGTGCTTCCAAAACTTTGCTGATTTCTGGCCTAATGACCTTTTGCTTCTTTAATCTACCACTTTTGTGAAGTGTCATCGAGAGCATTAAAAATGCAATCCCACATCGAAATGTGGATGAAAGTCCACCATCTTCAATGTCTAGGCCAACAAGTTAATTTTATTTATAAGTATTAAATGATAGTCTAAAAAATATATTAAGTTATATTCAAATTACACAAAAAACTACATTGAAGACCTTTTCTTTTGAGTGGGTATTGAATAAAAAACATATATTATCTATTTTTGCGTTTTAAAATTTACCACGAAAGCAAATACAGTGTTGGATTCCTTTGAAACTAATTAATCAATGTTTATATATTGAAGTACTATCCAACTTGATTTTTTTTTGTAAATGACGAACTATTTCCCCCAAAGCCAAGGTTCAACCTTGGTAATTTGTGTACTGGTCAATTTTCCGTGCACAGATAATTATAATTGAATGTTGGAATTGGACATGAAAGGGGTCAAAATAAACACGAGTAAATTAATCTCTATTTTTTTAGTATCAAATAGATAAGTTACTTTGATAGTATAGAAACAATACGTATATGATTCTAAAAATATATATACATTTAGATCTTATTTTGTGTTTGTGAAAAAATCACTATTCATATTAAAAAAACAAATATTTTCTTTATAAAAATATGTATATTGATCAAATTAGCTCAATTCTCTAAAAAAAATGTACATATATTGCTGATATTAGTAGTTAGGTTGAATTGGAAAATAGTTTAATTACTATAAAGCTTATAAATTGACAAATGTTGACCATTGGAAAAAGTATATTTTGTTTAAACTCAATGATATAAAGTTACTGAAAAATTTATTTTCAGTAATATACGTCGATATTTAGTATTAACTCTTTTAAAGTTAGTTTTACTTTTTACGAAGTTTTCCACATATTACATGCTATTGTATAACGAAAAATCATCTCCGTATAAGTTTGATATATTTTCTCGAGAGAACCAAAAATGTTGTATTATTGACGGATATCCTACTAAGAAATGAAACACTCGATATGTAACTCAATTCAATTCTGATATCTTCAAAATAAAAAAATTAGCATTTTGATGGATCTTTGGATGAGTGATATATCTTAAACTAAAGCAATGAAAAGTAAAATACATCTTTGAATGGTCATTAGTTAGCTAAGCATAACTAATGTTATAATTAAATAATAATAAAAAAAATCTCTTTCGCTCTCTGAGGCAATTTTTTATTGCTTCTTCAATAGGTCTTTTCCTTATGAATTCCCCGTTAAGAGGATAGAGAAATGAACTACCCGGAAGACAATGTTAAATTTTTCCACGAATCGTTGGTTCTACTCAACCCTTAAATGTTTAGTAAATCGATCGCTGATGATGAAAACAAGAGCATTGATGATATAGTTGTTGTTTTTTGTTTGTTTGTTTTAAATTATATTATTCTCGTATTTTGTGTACCCATATTTTGTAGTGGTAGACTTTAATATATTTTTACTTATTCCGTAATACATAAGTGTTAATATTGGGCAGATTTTCCTTTCGCCCCTGTGAACATATAAGAAAATGTCAATTTTTCTTGAAAAATCCTAAGGTTTGGTCTACTTTTTTCCTTATTAGCAAATATATTTTGCTGATGAGGGTGCGAGGTGAAAGAAAAAATTAATTATACTATTGCCACCAACGGATGTAAAACAGACTCAAATGCTAATACCTACTGGCGTTAGTTCTGCCGCATAATTGCTTTCATGTTATCTACGAGTACAAGAACACTGTGCCCCTTGCAGACCATAGGGGAATCACCAATTTAAAAAAAAATACATTGAATTCATTAATTTAATTTAATAATGAAAATTAATTTCTTGTCCGTATCAAGCCTCTAGGCGGACCGGACCGTATACGTAACCAAGACGTATGTTTGACAACCTTGATCTATATTAATAAAAGTCAAACTTAAAAAAATGTATATAAATACAACCTATTTGGTAAATCTATTTAAAATACATTGGAAAGAAAAAATATTTTTAAAAATCAGGACTTTTTGTATCAGGGTGGTTAAGATCTCAAAGAAAGTTTTCAGATGAGGATTTGGAGGAGGAAAAGTAATGGAGAGTTAGTAATTAATTGATCAAAAATATTATCATTGTTCATGATTTAGAAAAGTTGGTCTTTAATCTAAGGGTGGAGGATATAATATATTGTTTAATAAAGTTAATATATATATATAAGACAAACTATATAAATAAATGAAACATAAAAAAAGGTAATAATTTTTTTTTGAATATTGAGACTCTGAAATTGGAGAATTAAAGTAAAAAGGTTAAGCCGATTTAGAACATTGATTTCTAATTTAATTTATATGTATTTTTCTTCATATAAGTAAATTATTTGTGTACTAAAAAGATATTTTTCCATGTGTAAATAACGTTACTTAATTTTATTTATCACTCTGTCAAATTACATTTATAGCCAAAAGATTTCAAGATAATAGAAGTATGTCCACATTGTATATACTTCTATCAATTAATGGTATAATAATATATAAATGTAAATTATAAAAGAAACCCTATTTGAGTAATTTGATTGAAGTATTATATTGTACATAGACTATATTTGAATTTTAGAATTATCAAACTCTGTAACATTGTTTTTGCATCCAATTTTTTCTCATTTTAGTATTCCAAAATAACAATATTTTTGATCCTCAATGTACATGCATTTACTGTCTTACAATAAATGTCAAATAATAAATGATAAACATATGATATTCATTTCTACACATTAATTTATATTAATGACAGAAAAAAAGGTGTAAAAAAGTATATCTTATTGGACGGGTTACTATTTTATTTACTATCGTCAAATTGTCACATAGTTGATGTAATTATGATAAGTACATGTTAAATGAACATAAAAAAAGGGGTTTAAAAATTGTATATTCTAAAAGAACTTGGTAAATGTTTTTGTATATAGGTAGGGGGACATTAAATTCATAATTAATGAAACTAACCTTTAGAAATAGAGTTTGTACACATCCCGAGTCTTTTCCCTTTTCTTCCTCCACCATGGAATAAATTATATTTCTTGATGGAATACGTTGATATGCGAGTCGTTTTGTGCCTGATATCAACCAAATGAATATATCAGGAATGGCGTGTTGAGGCTACAATCAAATGATAGTAATGATATTAAAAGAATTAAAGGTGTATAATAGGGTAGTTAGTTTTTCAATTTTTTATTTTTTTCGAATAAAAAAAACCCGGCTAGTTTGTAAAAGTTGAGGTATGGTAAGAACCTACAAACCTATACAAAGTTCAATTTACGGACAATGTAATCTTTTATCAGCACATCTCCTTCAAAGTTTGAAAGGAGACAAAAGTTCTAAAAATGTATTTTTAGTGTCTATTGTCTTTTTTCATAATTTGATCGAAATGTGTGACCTAAAGATGTCCTCGTAAGAAAATTCAATTTTGCATAGGCAATTTTATATAATAACTTTTCTGAGTTAGCCATAATCGAAATTATAAAATAAGTTGAAAAACAAACTGCCCTAGTATATATGCTATGAGCATAGTAAGTACATGGAAATAAAACAATTACATTTACAGTACAAAAAAGCCTAACTTTCTGTATTTTTTAGATTTAAAAAAAATATGTTCCAGCAGTTTTTGTTTGTTTTTACCATCTGAAAGTTTTTATCTTTATCCTACACGGAATGTACATTGAAAAAAGAATAATTATTTTATAAAGGTTTTAGCAGTTCTTCAGTGATACTTATTTAAAGAGGTGTTATAAAGTATGTCTTATTAAGCTGTAGTTTTTTAGTTTTAGTTTTGTAGTTGCTACCTAAACATATTTATTTCTTTTCTAAACCTGTTATTATTATTATTCAAACACTGTTATAAACAGTGATGTAAATCGTGTGTATTTCTTAGGTTGCCCATTTATTTTTGGAATTGGTAATATGAAGAATATTTTTTTTTTCTTTAGCGGTTTTCATTATTATTCAATTTCTGAATAGTGAAATTCCTTTGCTAAATAGATTCAATTATATTCCGACCTTGATAGGACATTCGTGTGTGTTAATAAAAGACGGAAAGTAACAGAAAAGTGCTTTGGAGAAGATCAGCTGATTTTCTCCAAAGCATTCTTCAAATTGTCAGAGTTAAAATGTTGATTGTCGGTTTTCTTTTTTTAATATGCCCATTAGGTATACACACAATTTTCATCAATAGCTATAAGAGTAAGACATTTTTTGACTCGGAGTAGAATCTATACATGCAATAGGATTTGTGTTTATTTCCTTACTCTCATGACTGCATGCAACTGATCTAATAAAACGTCATGACAGCTAAGCTTCTCTCCTCACAAACCTTCTTTTCAAATTATCATAACTACCAATTTCATTTTACCTTTCATTAATTTTTATATACAGTAGGACATATTTTATACACCACTGATTAGAAATCATTGATTGGATCTCAAATCAGGACTTAGTGATAAAATGTCATTAACTTTTAAATTTAAATTTGTGTTTCTTTGAAAGAATATTCTTTATATTGAAAAGTATAACTTTTTAATAGGTTCAATCAATCAGAAATTGTATTTTAAATAAAAAAATTAAAAACACAGATTTGCTGTCACCAAAGACAAATTTTGTTGAATTTATGTAGATTATTTAAAATCTGTTTGAAACAAAAACCTATTCAAATGCTTATATATTGTTTTCTAGATACAAAAGGAAATTTTTAGTCAATTTTCAGCTAAATAAATTAGGATAATTCTGAACGTACCTAAAAATAAATCTGAATGAAAAGAAATATTACATTTTTTTTTTATTTGAAAAAAAAAAAATTACTTTAATTTTTCTGATTATACTGGTCGATCAAGACACAATTTATTGTTTACTAAAACCTGCATTGCAGATAAAAATTTACAATGGTAACAAAGTTTCTTCAAATTCAATTAGGATTGAGTTTTTAACCATTTACTCTGACTGTAAAATATGTTTCATAAAAGTAGTAACTATACTTAAATTAAATTAAAAAAAAAAAAAAAAAAAAAAAATGACGTAAATTTAAGCGCATCCTAATTATTAAGAAAAAAAGGGAATTACAAATCTATATCATTAATAGGGATGTGAAAATTCTCAAAATTCTTGCGAGCATACATTTAAAAAAAGTATATTAGTTCTTTTATTAATTATTTCTCCCTATTTTGAAAATTCAAAGGTATTGAAGTGGAAGGGGAACTATAGCTTTGATAGTCAACTCTGTCCGCAGATATGTCATCTATCAAACTTCCCAACATATATGTAGTATTCTTTTTGATTTACACTCACGAGGATTTAGATCAATTTAAAATCCCTAGTTATTAAATCAAAGTTAATTGACGCCTAATTTCTCGGAGTAATCCCGGGTACTCCCACTGGTATTACTAATATAATAATCTTAATATATTTTCTAGAATCAATTTTCGCCTCATTATTGTATAATTTGCAAGTTTTTCTGGGATAAATATCCCTTGACAGATAATAATTATTCATTGATGTGATTACAGTCTTTTTAAGCATAAAATATGTAGAATTTGGATAATAAATACTGATCCAGTCTGCTAGAAAATATAAAAAAACAAATTGTATTATTTCAAGTAGTATCCCATTTGATATCACTATGTTATAATAACAACATTAATAATTTAATCAAATACATAAACTTTTTCAGCATGAAATTAGTGGGATTGATATTTTTGTATAAATCAATTTATCTATAAAACAAAATTAAACTTACATCATCAATGAGCTGTCGAAGTCGATCTAAGAGTCCATAGGTCATTTTGTATTTTTCCTTGATTGTTGATTTTTTGACTATTTTATATTGCCTTGCTAGAGTCCCAATGTTTTCCTGTGTAGAACAGCTTTTGAGTTTCATTACTATTATATAAAACATTTTATTGGTCTTACTAATTCATTGATACATAATTTAGATCTTTCTCGATCAAGTCGTGTTCTTCCTTGATTTGATAAACTAGAATTTGTACTTCTACATAGATTTCCATATTTAGTACAAGCTAATTGAAAAATTGTTATAGTTTTTTATTTATCAGAGAAAATTAAGGAGTAAAAAAGGATAAATTAAATATATACAAACTGTACACCTTGTTGTAATTGTTCTAATATTTTTTTTAATTTTTCTTCCGTACATGGATCTTCCATTTCAATCATGTTATGGACTTCTCGAAGATTTTCTTCCTATTTTGATATATGTAAAAATATTTTTAAAGATCTGTTGATATTCATTAAAGTATAAAAATTGCAATTGGAAGATGGGATTTTAGTTGTACAGACTTGAAATGTCACTAGGGTGATAACACATTTTTACTTTTGAATACTGTCAATTTTTTTTTTTTATTAGAAAAAGTAAAAAAGTGATAAATATGTAGGATATGATATAGAAATTAATGTGTTAAAAAATAATCCAACTAATGATATACATAATTTTTTGCGAAACATTATACAGATTTTACATCACCAAAAATCAGTTGCAGTTCCCGCATTACTTTATAGTATCCTAAGATCAACATTTTCAATTTTAAAGCACATTTGGTATCACGAAACTTTCCTGTTTAGCTACTTTTTAATTTTAATGCATCCAAAATTATTTTTTTTGTAGTTTTAAAGATATAATATGTAATTTTACTATGTTAATAAATATTTTAACGCACCAATTTATCCGCAATTTTCGATATAGCATTCGAATTATACATTCTTTTTCGATGATCTGGAAAAACTGAACGTATATACGTGGTAGGCTTATCATCCCAATAAGGCAAGTAGTAATATAAGCGATCATGAGTTTGTGGCTTCAGTGAAGGAGTTGTACTTTGCCATGAAACATTTAACGATTCCATCGATCCAGCTTAAAACAAAAATACACTTTTATGTGATATATACACAAGGTATGTAATTATATATCTATTAATTTACCTGTTTCTTCATGAAGACTTATACTGTCAGAATCAATATCAGAACGCGATTTACTCGATTTAATGTGACCATCAATCGAATTTCCTGCATTTCCCATGGATATTTCAAATTGGATTGGTTTGTCTGCCAATTTTTTGTCTATCATTGTAGCTTCCATGATGCAACCAAATAAAAAGAACTCATCTAATTTTCCGTAAGAGCTCTCATTTATAGTTTGTGTTGGCTCAACTTCAACTTCTGAAGGTGCAGTGTCAATTGTATCCGATATATCTGCCTTCAGAGCTATCAAAATTTTTCCTCTATAAGAAACTCCCTCTCCAAGACCATCATTAAGAGTTGAATGTTCATCGATAATACTGTAATCTCGCGTTGAGCCATAGAGATGGACAAAAGCTGGACCAAAGGTAGGAAGAAATCCCTTATCTCCATCATGCGAAATTGTGCTTAAATCGAGGAAATGAGTTCCAATGACTGTGTCTCCAACAGTATCACTTTCTCTGAGTTGAATTTTGATTCTTTGACACAAAGGAGGAAACATTTCCGTAAAAACAATTTGTTCGTTCCAAACCGGGCTATAAGAATTTTTTTTGACGGATGTTCTACCCTATATTATAACATAAATATGTAGATTATTCAAGTATTTGAACAATAAAAAAATATGTCATACGCATAATCCAGCAAAAGAGACTTGCACATACGGATCAACCAAATCCTTTGGCGGACCTCCAAAGGCATGCTTCAAATTTGCCATTATGGAGGAATTCATACGTGGCAAACCATCTGCTCTATAAATTCGCACAATATATTTGGCTCTTTGACGTTCTGCAGGCACTCCATCAGGCAATAGGAGATTTCTGTACATAATCAAAATATTTGAAATAATTCTTACATAAGGGCTGTAAAAAAGTTACAAAACCTACGCTTCAATATCATCTTCATCTCTTTCAGATTTGGGAGGGATTTTCACTGCATCTCCTTTTGTTATAACATTAATATCACATTTTAAATACCCCTTTGGTCCACCTGTAATGTCGTCTGGATCCGTCAACAAAGCCCATTTATGATAAAATTGATGATCTAGTAAGACAAGAAAGTAATTAATTGAATGGTTTTACTATTTTTTTTTTAGATAGTTGTTTAAAAGTTTAAATATATTAAAATGCATTGCATGATATGGCATGTGGAGAAATTTTTTGGTTCAGCAACAATTAAAATAATTTATGGTTAAAACTTTGTGAGAAATAAGGAAATACTAGGCTAAATTGTATATAAAGTTTAGTATTAGTATTCAGTTAAATAATAATTTACAAATATTTTATGATTGATGTAATAGCAAAATAAACAGGAAAAAATGCCGTAAATATGAAACATCCACAATTTATATCCATTTGCAAACGGTATTATAAATATTGATGACTACTTTTCAATCCTATTAATTTCATATTTTTAAAAATCAGAGTTCCCTTAAATTTCTAAGAAGCAAAAAAAAAAAGTATATTGATATTTTTTATTTTTATGTTATAAAATCGAGATTTTGGAGATGTTTTTAAGAAAATATAATTTAATTTTTCAAAGCAACTGAAAAACTGTTTCTACAGTTTTTATAAAAAATCTATAATTTTTTTTATTTAGCACATATTATAGAAATTTTTTTAAAAACCAGTAGCTGAATCACCTTTCGAAAATGCAATACCTTTGCATAACAAGAAGGTCCATATGTAATAAAATTGCATTTCTTTCCATTATCCATTGATTAAATAAATTTAATTGCATTTATAGGATTTTTGATCCCAAAAATGGTCAAATTTCTAGTGTATAGGATTCAGAAACTTCAGTATCAAATATTGCTAAGCTATTAAAGTATGTTATACTATTACAAACAACTTTAAAGAAATATCGAATGGTATATGAGCGTTTTTTACATATATAAATTTGTATAGAAAACGTTTAATAGTTGCGCCGTCTTGCGACAAAATAATACAGTTTCTAGAAGGTGTATGTTATTCACATAGGGGGCGCTCTGAAAATCATTCTTCACATGCCCCATTTAAAAAAAAGTTAGTATAACTAACAAGCTACAGACTTTCACATCATCTTTCAGAGAATTTTTTTTTAGTTTGTTCATACACTATTGGGAATTTATAATGCGTGAATTATTGGTATTTGACGTAGCAGATATGGTACGATTTAAATATATAGAATGTAGATAATGAATTTAATACTATCTTAAAGTGTACATACATAGTTTATTGCCGTATTCTTCAAGATATTTAAGTATTGAATACATACCAAATAAAAAAAAGAGTAGGGACCATGTCAAATTATTGATGTATACTAAATTCGATGTAATAAAGTTTCAGAAAATATTTTCTTAAAATGTGTTATACGGGAGCTTCGTTCATCATTTATATCAAAATTACAGGAACTTAATCCTCGAAACCAAAATACCGCGTGATTGCCTATTTCAGTATCAGGACTGTAATCATTATTCACATTTTTCGCCTCTTGGCTGGTGTTTTTGCCTTTATGGTAGAGAAACTATCAAATACGGCGTATTTTCTCTTTGCTGGTGTCCATCTTTGACACATGTTCAAACATTACGGAGACAAACAAACTGCTTTACAAGTTTTCTTAATAAGAAATCTAATCTTTTTAACAACATCTAGTGAAAAATGATCAAACTTATAGAACGAGTGATACACATTACTAAATCCCTCTATTGAAATAATAATATTTTTTTTTTGCTACACCTAACATATGATTGTACAATAAGCCTGAATGAACGAGTTGAGTACTTTTTCATTCACGAATCTAAGTGAGAATTTAAAAAAATGAAGCAAAATATGAAGCTTCTCTATGAAGCAAAATGATAAAATGCATATTAGTTAACGAAAACTTAATGGCTTGGTGTACGGATAATTTAGATAAATTTCCCAATCTTTCCAATTTAGCTTAACAGCTATAGATACATATGTATCAATCAATTTTTTCCCGACAGCTGGCAATATTATGACTGCTAATCGATCTAGTTTATTACTGGATAATGTAGACAGCCTCATCTTGTTGCAAAAAAAATTATAAATTCATGAATAATGGTATTTTATAAGCCGTGTATATTTTACATCTATCTTTTTAGGGAAGTTAATTATATTTAGGAATAATTTATTTTAACATAAAAGAAATTAATAAAGAATCAAATATCAGGAAAAAAAAAATATGAAAAACTTAATTAACTCTATTAATTATTTTTTTAACTATTATACCGTACCAAACCCCGTACTTTGAAGGGTCTATCGTGGTTTGTACCAAACCGTGTAATTAGCGTAACGTCCCAATCATAATAAGTATATGTATATAAATAAAAATAAATGTGCAATACATTCGTATATTTATTTGTATCCTACTTATATTAAATATTTACCCCAAAAGTAATCTTCACAATAAATGATGTTTATACTTTAGTCATTCATCAATATGTTAGTACTATTTTTGTTCCGTAAATATGTACATATTTTATCATTGGTTTTAAACTAAGTATGTATAAACCTACACTTATATACAGAGAAATATATTATGCAGCTTGTTTTCTATACCAACGTGCATATTGCTTTTCTATACTTCTATCTATGTATAACTTTAAATTGTAGAATTTCATATGAATTCGACTTTCAATTAATGGATATTAGACTGGTTCTTGAATGTGGTTTTCTTTTTTAAGAAATTTATATTTTGAACCAAGTTGATCCAGGTTCAGAGATGGAGAAGGGCTATACAAAAAGAGGAAAAAAAAACAAAAACAATACACGGTATACGCAGTACAACAACAATAATAATAAATTATTTTGGGGGAAAATTACATATATTAACTCTTTTATAAGATTGTTTATTCATCTAAAATATTTATTTATCATAAATTGCTCTATTTTAACTTCGTTTGATAATTTTTTAGAGATTAAACTAAAAGTCTGGGCTAAAATCCAGATATATGATTGTTATTTAAGTCATAGAGCACGAAAATGACCATTAAAACTTTCAATCGCAGTAAGTTAGCCATTAATGCCTTTTTGTAAAAAACACGTTTTTACAATATATTTTCGAAAATGAGCTACATTTTGGAATGGGATAACTATTTATATATAAATTTAAAGTAATTATAATTGATAAAAATAATTCCATGATTAAAAAAATACATTATTTATTAAGTTATCTTGAATACAGTCCCTACAATACAATAACATAACATACACTATTTAGTAGAATGAAGGATAATATATAGAATGAAAGATTTTTTCATGTTATTTTTGATTCCTTTAATATAGCTAAAAATAAGCTATAATCCTTTTTATACAACTACAAAAAATTTCTTGTCATAAAAAAGAAGGTGATTTTCATAAATTTTTTATAGAATATGTAATCAATAAGCAGTGTAAAGTAATGTGAAAATGTTTCAAAATTAAATATAAATAATTCGATTGTTTGAGTAATTGTAATAATTAATTAATATTTTTGAGGCAAAATATACGGGAAATCTTTTAAGGTTATAATATCAAGTATATTCTTTAGTTTGATCTATACTATAATACAATTGAATAATATAAGACCCTTCATTTACTTGATTTTTAGATCGATTTTGTATGAACTGTATTTAAAATAACGTAAAAAATATTTTACCTTTTGAATGCAAGAATGTTTTTAATCAATTGTTATTTCATTCGATTTTCGTCTATATGATTATTTCACTTTGAAATATGGTTCTGAATCGACATTATACTCTGAAAATGTGATTTTTCATAAAAAGGCTTTAAAGGCTAAAGCTTCTTCAATTGAAAATTTGAAAGAATATTTCTGTGTTCGATAGTTTAAATAAATGTGGGTTTTATCTAACGGGCGTTACAAGAGTTGGTGCTTGTTGCAAAATGTAATTGACAATAACTTTGATTACAAATTGAGATGCATCACTCAAATTAATGTCATTTTGTAGAAATAATAAAGGCACTAAATATCAAGGTCACATCGCCCAAAAGGTCAAATAATGTTCAACATTATGAACTTTAGAGTAATAAAATTCAGACGAAAGGAATACTAATTTTTAGAGAAAGTAATTTTAGGGGAAGGTTCTACCGGGTCCCCATTCTAGTTTCACTTTTTATCAAACGGACACCTTAACCACTCAATGTTATAAAATATACAAATTAAAGAGCCAGCCTAATCTACAGTAATAGATTGGTTTAATATTATCATATGTATGTGAATTTATCATTTTTGAAAGCTAACTATGCACATACGAGTATATCTAATTTTATAAAATTTATTTGATTCTACAATAAGATATATGGTCTGTATAGTACTGTACGCATATATTATACAATACATAGATATATGATGTATGTATATAATATACGAGTATATTATATACACTGTTATATACATATATGATAAAATATAAAATTGAGAATTATTTTTGTTTTAAGGATAGAACAAAACATTCTCCTAATAAACCAGTTATTTAATTATGTCTTATTATTCTGATTATTATATTTGTTATAATCCCATGGCATTTCACGGTCTAATATCCATACCCTTTAGTTTTGTTTCTATTTTATCTCAGTAAAAAATGTTATAGTTATATTTAAAATTTATAAATATTAACTAAATTATGGATTTAAAATCAATTTAGACCAAAAATAGACAAAAATTCTGGTTTTACGGGAAGATGTTAACAGACCCAAAACCTATTGAAGAATGAACAACATCCTTTTTTCCTTTTCTTATAGGTAAACTTAGTTTTTTCTTTAAATAGATTCTTTCTTTAGTCATTAGATTTAACTTAAAAAATATGAAGTGCTTGAACGTATAAGGATAATTTTAATTTTATTCAACTTACTTTTTTTAGCTTTTGAGTAGTTAGAGAATATGTGTACAGAATTTGACACTTATAGATTAACTTTTTATTTGAAAAAATATCATTTCAATAGAAAGATTTGTCGTCAAATTTGCACAACAATTTTGTGTAAATTTCTTCTCAGGTATACAATATTTTTATGTTACCGACTACTACTACTAAACAGTCAAGGAATATGTGCAGATTTTGAGAGATATATGAATCATTTCTTATCTAAAAAATACAATTTTGAAATATGTAAAATACTTTAGAGTCTCTGCACTAATGGGTTAAATGTAAATGACAGAAAAAGTACTTATCTTAAGTTGTAGTTAATCAATTAGCCTTTAAGTAAATAAATTTAAATTTGTTGTATAAAGATTGGGTATATCTGATCCGAGTCATCTCCGAGTAATTGAACAAAACCTAAAGAGTTTCAACTGTTTATGTTTTTTTTTTTTTAATTACTTCTTTTTGTAGGACATCTAAATGTACTACTTATTCTGAAAGACAGTGGTTCTGAAACTGTAGTATGATTTACACTGTTGCTTTACATGAGCTCTTTCCAATCATAAGAAGGTTAAGCCTTAGCTATTGTATATTCAGTTAGGGCATAATGTAGTACTTGGAGATCTTGATATTTTCCCAAGAGGGATACAAAGGCGAAGGCCTACTCAAAATGCTTCTCACGTTTCAAATATTCAGCATGCACAAGAACAAGAAGCTGAAATACATGATTCATGAATAATAATTGTTAATACAAGTTGAATTTTTGTTTGTACTTTTTATTAATTATCTGTATAAATTGTGTTTTACAAAAAAAAAAAATTTTTTTTTGTCGTCCCAAAACATACCCTATTTTAAAACAAAAGTACCTCTATACTAGTCTAAAAAAAGATCCAATATTTGTGGTATTCTGAGCTAGTAATTTTTTCACAAGAGTATTAAATTATTTGTTTACTAGCCCTGTTGGCTAGTGGCTAATTTTAACAAACGTCGGGTCCTGACGTAGAGGCAGTGTCAAACTGTTTAAATTATTAATTTGAATATTTAACTATAATGTAGCTAAGTACTTTTATATTGGTTAAGAAAAAATATTTTTAACTTTCTACCCTGCTCTACCACATGTCTTAAATTGGATTGAAAATGTGTGTAAAAAATTACTGCAAGCTAATTTTAAATATCTTCAGGGTTTTTTTTTTTTTTATTTTTATTTACGTGAGCCAAAACTTTAATATCAAGTATAAGTTATAAGATTCAATAAAAAATATTATGTTTTTAAACATGAAACTAAATTAGAGGTTCTATTTATAAATGAAAAACCGAAAGAAGTTTTTTAGTATATGTTACTTATGTATAAAGAATAATTCTAATGGAATTTGTCTAGTATAAGGACATCTCTAGGTAGATAGGTACTTTTTTCAAACATTAAAAAACTTTTGTATTTTTATTTTTGATTAAGTTCACCTACTTCAAGATGCGTCTTCAAATATAAGTTTAAATAAAAGTAAATTTTTCAGAAGGATTTATATACCAGTGATGATGGGCAAAAAAGCATAATAATACAATTCTCAGTCATTGTAATGTGCACAACAATGTACATGGGGTAAAGTTTAGGTTTAATCACAATAATATTTGTTAAATGTATACTTGAAAATGGATGGTTGTCCTTTGGACATCTTTTTCTTTGTTTATTAGTAAATTCAAAATTATCGAAGAACCAATTGAATAGATTCTAATAGTAGAAGTCAGTAAAGTAGATCAAAAGTATGTATTAGCGAAAGTTGTTAGCTCAAAGACACAACAAATAGTAGAACAGACACTGTAGAAGAATGAAGTAACTAAAAAACATTTTGAATATTTGTTCTACCCATACACTCTCTCTTAAATGAACACAGTTTCACTTTCAAGATGTCTTTATTAATCTTTTTGATAAAGTAAAATCAATCCATTTCTTTAGTATAGAAATTTCTAATTCAAAAACTAACTTCATTTTTTTATTCGAAGATTAATTACACATTACAGCTTTTCTCATGATGAACTTGGTAAATTTATAGAAAAGTATTTTTTCTATTTCGTCGGCTTGTTTAATTGCAATGAAGACACGAATCAATGGAGTTAATGAAAAGCTCAATCAGCAATATTTTCTTATGATTTCGTAATATGATCAAAGGGTTCATAAGAACGTCTGGAGTACTTTTACTGTAGGCTTATAATGACTCTCAACTTTTTAGGTATTAGAATTTTACCAAAATCCTTGCTGCTTCCAAAGATTATTTTCATTTATAAAATATATGGCGTTAGTGTCGCCGACATGATACATTTCTATCTATCTGTAAATGCAAAAAAAATCCATTCCGTAAACAAAAATATTGTATCTCTCCATTACATAATTTTAAAGGCTTAAATATTTTACATTTATAGAGTTAAAATACTTTTATAAATATACACACAAATTTTGAGTATAATTGAATAATAATTCAGCGAGTTAGAAGTGAGAGTGTATTTAAATTATCAGTTTGGGAAAATCCTTTTTAATGCGTAGTTTGTGAAGTGGGTAAAAAAAACTTATTTATTTACATATTAAACAGTTGAAAGATTATAATAATTATGTCATTTAAATTTTGTATCTTTTTTCTAAAACTATTTTATCTATTTGGCCATTCTAACTATCAATTAAAATAATAAAAATACTTTATACATGGGTATAAGACATTGAGAAAAAATGAAATATTATCTTAAAATAATCTTAACAACAAGATTTAAAATGTAATTTTGAAACTTGAAAAAATTATCTATATAAATAAAAAATTGATTTTAATTAGATATAATGTATATCTGGAGAATACTGTAAGGTATTGCCTTTAAAATATAGATGCAATAGAATAAGTAACATTTTTATGAATCTCTGGGTGTATAATATACCAGAACACTAACGGAGAGTTCAAAGGAAAATATATTTAATTTTGCTAACTTTCAATCCCCATATCTGGAGTTCATTTATCAATTGTTATTACTTTTTAATAGTTTTTCAACATGGATAAGTAGTATCCATATCCTGTAACTAATTTTTAGATATGTGGTTAACCCTTGTTATCGTTTTGACGCTGAATGACACCGTAAGAAAATATCTAACATGAAATTTCAAGTAAATATTAACTGAGAAAGAGATGTATACAAATAATATTAGTTTGAATTCCTTCAAATTAAAAAAAAGAAGTCAATTTTAATAAAATAAAATAGAAAGCTAAAAAACGTATGAAAATATAAATAAAATCTTGTAATTACCTTCTTGTGACATAACCGTAGCTACATCCAACTTAAAGCTTCCCAATATTTTCCCTGTCCTCAGGAAATGTCTTTGAAGTACCTTAAATATTAAATTTTAGATTAATGTATGTACGTACTCAATTGTATATGAGGTTAAAATATTGGTTATTTTAACGAAAAAAGTTTATAATAAGAAATATCGAAAATGTCTTTATATATGAAAGTATGTCTTTTTTGACAGAAAAAAGACATAACTAATGCAAGTTTAATATATATGTTTTTATATTTTATCCTTAAATTTTGTTTCCTTAGATAAGAAAGAAAGGATTCTGTTACTTTTTAACGATAAAAATCTATATTAAATTATAAAATAAGGCGGATAGGGAATGTATATATATACAATATACAAATATGAGACTTGAAAAATATGCAAGAGGCAAAACAATGATATCAAATGTATATATAATAATATTCTATATAGGAATAGCACAAGAAAAGAGACCGATAAGCAATATATTGCGGTCTTGGTTCGACTTTGTCGGTTCCAGTTCGTGCGGTTCAAGAACTGGAACCGTTAGAATCACAAGACCGCTAAGGGCACAACCTTGGTAATAACTAATTATTTAACCAACTAATTATCCCCAACTATAAAATCAAATATGTTGCCAGTGAAATTATGCGTCTTTTTGTATAAAATAAATCTCGTTATAAAACACTTTAATGAAAGTATATTAAATGCATGCAAACCTAATTAAACAGCCCTTTCAAATTGAACTGATATAATACTTATTTAATAAACGAATAAATTAAATTTCACAATTCATTTTTACTTCTATATATATATCATAATGGACACACGTACTCAATACATTAAACCTAACACGTTTTTTGTAATTTCGTCGAACTAATCTATTTATTTGGATAAGATAAAAAACAGAATACCAAGAATTATAGGCTTACGTATTATGTTGTTCTAAATAAATAATGAAGATCACGTAGTATTATTTTTCTAAATTAGTGAGTCAATTTTGTTGGACATGGAATTGATTATTGTACATTAATAAAAAAAATTGAGTTGTTGTTTTTATAGCTACAAATACAAAAATTCTTGTATATGAAATATATTATAAAACACTATTAAAACATTAAATAAGATCATGAAGTTAAACAACGTTTTTGATTATGTTGAATGTATTCATATCAACTAAATATTTGAGTTAATTTGTACAAAAAATATGGAGAATGGGGACCCAAAATATGCAATAGCCTCAATAAATTCTGAAAACGTAATTTTTATCAACTCAAGAAAATTCAATGTAAAAAGAATTTACAATTTCTAAAAAAAAATTATGTTATAAACTTAAAATAACATACCAGCAAAAATGCTTAAAAAAATCCTCTAAATGAGAAATGAGAATTTTTATTTACTTCAAAAAATTTCAAAATTGAAATTCGCGAAGAAAATTGGAAAAAAACTTTTTTTTGTACTAATTTTGAAAATAAGTTGTTAATAGAATTTATTGGAACTCTAAAGAGGAACACAAACCTACCAATATTTTTCTCTTACTTGTAAAAAATAGTTATGAAATATAATGTTGTCGAAAAAATAACCTTGATAACTGGTTAATTTTTGCAAATACTGCAAAAATTATTTAATAAAATATTCTAGAAATTGAAAATACGTTATCTTATGGTTTGAGCCTAAAATTTTATGTCCAAACTGACGATTGATGAAAAAATGAGACAAATTGAAATTTTTTTCAGAAAATGACAGATATTTAAGTTAACATAAATTTTTATGAGTCAAATTTATATACAAACGAATTTCAAGACAAATTTCTACAAATTTTATTTCATTTACTAATCCAACATTTCATTTCAAGCTAATTTTTTTGCACTTAAAAAAAACGAAACTTCAATTTTCACCGATTTCTTTTTTTGCTGCCCTTAAATTTTTTGATTATGAACAAATTTAGGAAACTTGGTTATTGGTATGGTTATTTTTTGAAACGTTAATCACTTTTTGAATTACAACTCAACCCCTTATCTAGTCTTTTTGAACATTAAAAAAATAGTTTTTGTATTTTAGGTATAGCGAGGCCCTCTTACTTGACACCCCCAAAAATCGACATCCCTGTCTTAGCCTGACCAGGTTCCAAGCATATATATTCATTCAAAATTTCATCCTCCTAGGTCCAATGGTGAGGCACGCATAAAGTACGTACACACGCTATCTCCCTTTCATATATATACAGCTTTATCTGATTTAATAGTTACGTTAAGGGAACTATTACTCGTACTTATAAACATAGATATAAATATTACAGTTGTGTACATATTATATTTAGTAATATACAATTTTAAATAATAATCTATCACTAGTAATCGTTTGAGCAAGAAAGCGAGGAGTACATCCCTCCATCACTAATAATTTTTCTTCCCCCTCCAAAAAAAAACAAAAAACAACCAGGGGTGTTACGGGAAAAAGAGTAAACCTGTTACTAGATCCGGCGTCAAGATATGCTTCATATTAGAAATAAAAAAATCTTAAAAAGAAAACGAAAAAAGTGAAGCGAGAAAACAAAACCTCACCTATAAAACATAATCAAAAAATAGGATCCCACAAATTATTGAAATAAATATCTAATGAAAAAATAAAAACAAAAGAACAATCCCAAAACGCATGATAAAAAGTGAAATTCATTAAGAGCAGCATATGGAATATTTTTGTGCAGTTTAATATTTTCAAAAATGACCTTTGCAACCATGTTTTGCAATTTTGCAATGGATTTGGATCCAATTCGGACAGCCATAATTTTTTTATTCTTGGGTAGGCCCTCTCCCTAGAAAGTGAGTGAGGTGTTCAGACATTATACACCATATTACTTGTAGTCACGAAAAACATGGGCAATATCAGTTTAAATTTTTGTATTTGCGCTATGTCCATTTTTTGTCTCATGTCTTTGGTAGGAGTAAGAATTTCGTAGTCCTAGTCATTTGTATTCTATTTTTTCATGAAGGATGTTTGAATGAGTAAACATTCACGTTTTTGCTTGTTTTTTATTATTTTAACTGTCTTGCAACCTAATTCCTTAAAGCATCTTTAAGTATGACTAATTAATATGATTAAAAAAGTAAAAATCATTAGAACAAATATGTAACATTGTACATGAATGTATATTTTGTAAAATTGAGTGATCACTTTTTTGAAATAAAAAAAAGATGGGTATGAAGGTAACTCTCTAAAGTATGAATATTACAAGTCTCAGGATTGGATTAAAAAATACTTTTGGCTTAACTCTTAGTTTTTTCAAAACTTGTCACAGCCATTTTAAAGATTCATACTATTTCATATTAAAAATAGTGATCACTCTAATATACATTAAGGTTTATATGTCTTTTTTTCAAGAATAAATGCTTATCATCGTTAAGGATTCAATATGATTCCCCCATATTTCATTTGTGAAAAAAAAAAAAATCTTCACATGTGAAGTTAATGTTAAAAAAAAATTATTTTATTTTCTGAAAGTATTTTTATGGCCATTAAGAAAGCGTATATATTTACATACATATACATCAAATGCCCTTATGTTCTTGAATTTTCGTACTTATTCTCTCAAATGTAGCAATTTTATGCAAAAAATAAACGAAATTGGATGTGGTCCTTGGTGGCCGCTGAGTGATTAGGTGGGGGAAAAAGTAATTTTGTATTTCCCACCCCTTTTTTGTGAATAAGTATATCTTGTTCATTATTGGGCACATCAGATCATATATGATCTATATTATATGATTGGGCACATGTGAGTGGATACTACAAACGATTTTTTAAATTATTGTGCTTTACTGGTTCAGTCGTTAATTATTATGCGTCGAGTATGGAGGCCTCAAAGGGAAAAATTCGCCATAGCTTACATTTTTAGTAACTGAAAGGGAAAAACGCTTCGAAAGCGACCCAGAAAATTTGCCATGTTTACGGGGGCGATATTCTTTCGGTTCGTGTTGCACAATTGTGGTTCGAGAAACTATTTCGCTCAATTCTGCACTGTACGCTAAACAACTCGACCTTTTGAAGCTGACGATCGAACAGAAGCGTCCGGCATTGGTAAATAGGAGACAACAAGACATCATCAAGATTACATCCGGCAGCACAAATCTTTGAGGACGCCCAAGAAACTCCATTAGCTTGGATAGGAAGTTCATATTTATTCAGCCTATAGTTCAGACCTGAAACCAATTTAATACTACCTATTTCTGTATATGGCCCACGCGCTTGGAGGATTTTTTTTTGGCTCAATAGAGGCCTGTGAATATTGGTTGTCTGATTACTTTCTCAATAGGGACAAGCGCTTCTACGAAAAGGGTATTATGAATTTAGATTCTTGTTAATACTTGTTATAAAGTATTGCAATAAAGTGACAAATACGAAGATACAATTATAAACGCACTTTTTTATTTTTTCCATTTTTTGATATCAAATATAAACATATTATTCAATAATCCCAAACATATTTAGGTTAAAAGACAAAATAAGAAAGATAAGGATTTTTATGGCATGGGCCAAGCATAGATACACCTACATATACAGTGTCCATCCCAAGTTAGGTATATAGCTGCTTGACGGGAAACATTATCCCTCTCAATTATCTCATTATGATCCCACAATAATAATGAATCAGTATTATCAGTTAAAGTAATATTTTTGACCATATAAAGAGTAACTGGCAAATTAGGGTTGATAATAGCCACTATAATAGGTAGCCATGCCATAAAGTGATGACTATACTTTACATGCTCATAGAATCGATATGTAGATAGAAATGTGTAAAATACCTTAGTCAGATCTTTGCTGAAATATTTTTAATTTATACTCTACTACCTATATACATCTTTTAAGCAGTCTATCACTGTGTTTTTAGGGTGCCTGATTGGAGCCCTGATTTAGGGCCTTACATTAATTAAAAAAATAATTTTAACTGTGGTACAAAAAAAAATTGTTCTAAAGTATGACGATACACTTTTATCACACTTTGTAAATGTGCAGTTGTGCTTCACACATGTGCAAGAGTTATATGCAGGACATTGTAATGCACGATGTAAATGTGTTAAAATAAAGCAAAATCTCACAGGTCAAAACGAGCTTATTTGGTATCAATTGTGATCACTTGTCAGTTCGGACAGTATTAACTTGTTTGACTGAACAATTTGCTTGTCCCGAACGGTCGGACTAGTGTTAATGTAAATCCATTCTGAGAATAGATGAATCTCCATAAGACCAATAAATACTACTACTAAAAAAGTAATTGGGGAGCCCAGATTCCCTAAAATTCCAGGATTCCAGGATTCCTAAGATTCCCCAGTCATTAAAACCTTTATTTATAATACAGAAAACTCTTTAACTTAGGTCCAATAGGTAGATAATGATTGGTTGCTTTAATTCAAAACATTGAGACATAAATATCAAAGTTGGATAATAACCATGCCTTCAATAGAATCCGTTCTATCCTTAATCTCTTGTTATTCTATATCTTTTCTTCCGAAATAAAGCTTTATATTTTATCATTATCTTTGTTAGAAATGATAGGGGTTTTTATTATATTTCCTTCATATATGTTTGAATGACAATATTAGTGCGCTCCTATAATAACCCAATAAATAATTAAAACTAATAGAATACCTTTCGATATCATCATATTTGTATACATACTATTTCCTCATGCGTATATAATTAAGATACATACATATGTATAGTATAAAAAAAATATTTATTCCTTTGTAAAATAATAAATAAAAATAATAGATTCCTTGCTTATGTGCTAATTGCAACTATCAAAGCATGTCTGAGTGCATTACAATTACCACTCTTTATTGTACTATTATTTAGTCCTTTATTTCAGCTAGTTATTACTGAAATCTAATATTACATTCAAGTGATATACACACATAACACATGATTAGGCATATAGATGCTTTATTTTTTCAAATTACTTATTTAAAGGAAATATAGTATTTTATAAAATACATTTTTTATTTTGTTAAAATTATTTAAAAAAAGTCTTTCCTTTAGTTAAAAATACTTCAAAAGTTATAATCATTCAGCATGGATATGGCAGAGCACGACATGTGGGGAATTAACGACAAAATTTTATTCGGTATTTCATCAAGAAAATCATCCCAAGAAAGTAGAGGAATGTTTTTTTTTTCTTTCTTCAAAGATATATAATGGTGTAACAATTTGCACGGAAAATCTGAGGGCAATAAATATATATTTGCCTCTGTGAGTTATACTGCTCTTTCCCTAAATATCTCAAGTTTGTTAGGTAGCTCTAGGGTCTTAATTTGGTAACGTTTCAGATTCCCTCAGATACTATACAACGTTGATAAGGATCGTCCGGCATTGCAACATTTTTTTGAGGAGAGATTAACGTCATAAATGTAGGAGTACAAGGTGTGTTCAAAAAGTAAGGTGAATTTGTATTTTTGAGGAAATAATATTAATTTATTCATCAATATTTATGTTTTCATCTTCAAAGTAATCCCCCTTAGATACAATACACTTGGGTCAACACTTTTTCTAATCCTCAAAGCAGTTTTCGGTATAGCCTTGAGATCTCCCATTGATACGGTCTTTATCTCCTCAATCATTGTAAATCTCCATCCTTTCATAGGTCCCTTTAGTTTTGGGAACAAGAAAAAGTGTTGTAGTCAATTACCTCAGAAACTTATCTGATAAATAAAAAACTTCACTACTTATATGAAAAAAAAACAAAAAAACTCTACTACTTCAACGTTTTCATCTATTTTTGACGTGCTTTGGTGTACAGAGTGGTGCTCTTAGCATCTTCTGCCCATCTTGGAAGAGTTCGTACCGCTTGTAAACCATTTTTTTTTTACTCAGAACAGTTCACCATATGCTATTGTCAACATTTCAAGTGTTTTGAAATACTTAATTTTATGTATCAATAACATATTCATGTATATGATCAATAATAACATGTATCAATGAAGTGTTTCTCTTCCCAAATACTCACTAACCAAGAGTTATGTAGATTTTGCTGGTTAAAAACAAATTGGATATATTCACATGGTCCCGACCGTATTTCTGGTATGTATTTTTCGTTGATTTTGAAAGTACAGTAATAATTAAGTGGAAGTTTGAAAGATTCTCAGAGTTTTTGTGTTTGCTTAAACAACAATTATAAAATGCAATTTTAAATTAAATTCAAGATATCAACCAACATTTATTAGGTAAATAGATATATACGGGGGGGGGGAACTCTTGTAGAGGTCCCTATATTGATCTTTTTCATTTCTTATACCATGTTAAGAAAAAAATAACTTCCTTTGTCTTTCTCAACTTTCCTCAGTGAGACTTTCTTTATATCCTTCGTGATCATTTGCTGAAGTAACATATTTAGAAGATGGAGGTTTTATTATCATTTTTTTTTATAATCTACCTATGATGTGACATATATAATCGTGTCAGCTAAGTATGATGAACACACTTTTATAGAACATAGATGTCATGGTTGCCAAGATATTGGGGTTTAAACTTGTTCCTGATTAAACAACACTGCCCTGCATATAAATATATGCCACTGTCGATATACGTGTCAAATACTCTTAGTCATCAAGCTCTAAGACCATTAACAACATTAAAATTTTTTTAAGACTATTAAATGTTAGAAAAACATTAATAAAGATTAAAAATTAATTCAAGGTTATAAATTCAAAAAATGAGTTGCACTGAGGATTGAGAGACCTCAACACCCATAAAAAACCTTTTGTTATGACGCAATAATAGGTGGTTACCCCACAAAAGTGCAACTCTAAGAAACTTACTCGGAAATTGAGGTATGTCAACGTAATCCCGAAATACTTAATTTAAGCCTTTTCTTTTTAATTCAATACAAAAAATGGTTCTATTCATTGGTACTAAAATAAAATCGCCCGAAGAAATAAAATTTGCTTTTGTTCTATTTCTTTTTTTCTTTGCACATAAATTCAATTTGTATTAGATTGAGTATAAAAACTTACTTATATTTTCAAACAGAATAAAATATATTATTAATATTGAGGGAGTATATTTCATGATATATTATCATGAAGGAAACACATCACAAGGAAGGTGAATTATAAGAATCTTCTTTACATTTGACTTTTTGTCGCTGGATCTCTAATGTAAAATAACCAAGGAATTTCCTATTTTTAGCAATTGTAATGTATTCAGAAACCGTCTCACGTACGATTATTGGGTTAAAGTTTAATATAGTATTAATGGATATTATATGAATATAGTATTCATCAACATTATTTAAGTATATTAGCAGAACGGTATAAAATATGGTCTTATTGTTTAAAAATGAAAGTATAATATTCAGATGTGGTTATATTCAAATTGCACTCAAAAGTAAATGCATAGAAGGGTATTTACTAATAAACAAATCAATTTTTTTATATTTTGCATTTTCAAACTCATTTCAAAATGAAATACAATGTTGCAACGAATTTCAAGTTTGGGCAAACTTTTCATTCAATAGGGCACAAAAAAGAAATTGTAATTTTTAAAAGAACCCTTTAAAAAAAACCCACATATTTTAAAGTGATATTAGTTAAAATATTTAATAGGGTAATATAGCCAAAATCTAATATTTAGAATAAGAGAAAAATCACTATGGTAAGCTTAATTTATCAACAAGTCCAATGGTGGGGTTTTTTCAGCTGTCGGTTTCCTACTTTTATAATTACTTATTAGTGTTCTGAAGATGGAATGGTTAAATTCATATTTGCTATTGTTAATATGTGACCAATTAAATGAATATTATTATCTCAGTTGAAGAGAACGGTTTGAAAAATGGTTATTTATTTTATTAATTTACATTTTAAAGTATTTAAATAATAAAAACCTAACTTGACTAACGTGTATAGCACTTAATATATGCTTTTTGACGGCTCCACATTCATCCAACGGGTCGTAATTTATCCACCTCTAGTTTATTTAGGTAGCAAACAATCAATTTTCGTTTTTATAATTTACAAACAGTAATTGTAGGTCCCTACAAAGAAAATATTGAGGCTTTAGAATTTCTTTCAACAACAATAACCATTTATTGGATGCGTATGCTGATGATATTTCCCTATTTGTTGAAGCAAACTCAGATAGACAACTAATCAGGAGAATTGTAATTCTTCTGAATGCGTTTGAGAAATACTCAGACAGATCTGGCTTAAAAATTAATAAAGATAAGACTGTCATCCACCCGATTGGTTCATGGTGTCCAGATAGGTCGACTAAAATTAAAGGCTGTCCCAATTCTGACAAAATTGTAGCTCTGGAGAAGTTTAATATTCTCAGACTGATTGATTTTTACAATATCCACATTGTTCCCTTAGTGTTATACAAAGCTTATTCGTTACCCATCTTGGCTGAAAAAAGCAATTAAGGAAGAAAATGTGTAGCTAAAAACCCTTTTCAATTATAAATATCATAAATCTTATAAGACCGAGGAAATACATTGGTGGGGGAATAACTTTGTTGTCCATCATAATTCCAAAATTGTACCGAAAAGTATTTATTGATATAACTCTTAATGCAGATATTGAACGGAAAGCAATTGTATCAAATACAGCAATCTACACATAATTTATGATGGGAACTATTCTATCTAATGAAGCTGTCGGAAAAATATCCACATCATGGGGCGCTGCTCATCGTATCCTTTGGTCTGGAACACCTATATATGAGTTCAATACAACGATTGACATCATTAACCAGAACACATCAAAAAAATATTTCTTCCAAAATACAGAGGGACCCCGTTTCCTGGAGGATCTAGCCTTATACGATTATATAATAACAATTCATGATCTTGATAAACAACCCTCTTCAATCTTTATACGAGGTAAATTTAGTTTTCTTTTAAAAAGATACGCAAAATACCACATTTCTCCGTCTCCCTGGCATTTGAAAATATGTTATGAGCAACAGTTAGGAAGTGGGGTTAATAAGCTTAGAAACTGTTATATGAATCTTTTAGACTTGCCTAAACCCTGACACTAGAAAATTCAAGGCTCATTGTTTCACATAAACGATGGCAAGGGGTTCACAGCACAACTTCAAATATCGGCAAATCTTATATTTTACGACGCTCCATGGAAAGACTGCGGGAGAACTTTTAATTCTATCATTCATGCCTTTGTTAATTGTTTTTTATGTTCGGATTTTAAAAGAGGGCCATATCCTTGAATGTCAACGAGGAACAAAACATCGAATCAAATTTAACAAAAGCCTTTATAATCTTTGGAATATCAAATAGCAAGACTTCCTCTGATAATAGTAAGGCATTAGATTTTGCTTTGTCTAATGCTAAAGCCCTTATTGCAAACAAGTTATGCACCTATCTTATGAAACTTTTGGAAAGTAATTGTATTGAATGTGAATTTTAGACTTTTGACTCGGTTTTAGCTGGGTTTTTTTTTCTAATATTTTATTATTTATGCTCGTTTTACTCGTCATATTCTATGACTATTTTATATTTCCACATCTGATCATGTTTTATTAATTATTTGAATTTTTTATTGCTGTATATCAGCACGTACTGAATGAATCTTCGGGAGGGGAATAATTTTAAACTAAAATGTTTATTTATGTTATGTAAAACTCAGTTCCTCAACCTACATATTTTAAATGAATTAAATGTTTTTGAGCCTTAATAAAAAAAACTACATTAAAATATACATAAACAAATTTATTTTTATATTCTAAGGGCTTATTACAAAAAAAAATTAAAATTTATATTTTTGACTAGGTTACCAGAAGGGAAGCCACAAATTCAGTCTCTAAATTTTTCAAGTTAATTAGTTAGCTTGTTTATAAGTTTACCACGAACACCAAAGTTATTCATATACGGTTTTGATTATCTAAATAATAGATAAATATAGAATAAATCATACATACTGATCAAAAAGTATGTATAAAAAGATAATTATCTTTATGATAGACCATATATATTCATATATAGAAAATTCGATAACTACAATTTTGATTAGATATGTTTTATTATAAGAAAGCAATAGCGAACATATGTAATTAGAATTATTAGAAACTAACGAACAATTCGTTTTTTCTTTCAATTGTAATATATATATAGAATTGAGTTCAAGGACAAATATACTACGCACTTAATTATCCTTAAATAAATTATTGCAATGGCAATTCAAATTAATTCTATAATTTATATTTTATGAATTGTTGACAAGAAAATCATAAACTCAAAAGGAATAAAAGGTTTTATATCATTAAATAAATTACCCAAAGTTTTTCATTTTTTTTCAAAATCACCCGAAAATTTTAACAACGAGAGTAAAACATTCGATTATGCTAATGGTTTTTTGTATGCCATTTGCTCTTGATAATTATCACAAGTAGTCTTTTATGTCCTTTTATTCAATCTAAACTCCCGTAATCCCTTTTAAGTTTTTAATATGACGCGCTGAGATTAAGTTATACATGCTCGTTGCTACACTGTTTTTCTTTTTTGTTATTATTATTCTTTTAATTTTCTCAAATTTTTTCAAGAATGAAGTATAATAATAGTAACAAAAAAGGAGAAAATATGCATTTTTAATCAATCCAATGAACCCACCTTTTTATATTATCCACATATTCAAAAATGATTTTAGGGCAAACAAACAAAACTTTGCCTTATAAATATATATCATTATTATTTGTAATATAATTTGAACTAATTGATGTATTCATCAATATTGGGTCATTCTAAGTCAAATCAATCCGAAAAAGAACATTTTTCAATGCACCATCTTCTATTTCATACAAAATTGATCACATATATTAATATTAGTTTAAAACTCAAAAATCCAAAATTTCAGACTTTTTTGTGCTATGGTTAAGGATTTAGAGGCTTCCACGCGGTCTACCTTATTTTTACATCGATGTATTTTGAATGTTTTTGAAGATATCGATCTACTTTAACAACCATTTAATAGGTAGTTGTTTTGTCCTTTTGTTGTATTTTATTGTATAAGCCAAAAAATGAGTTTTTACCCATAAGGTCACGAGGTCAATATTTTGAATTAAAAAAATTAAATATGTATATTTTAGTTTCACTCAAATTTTTCTAATTTAAATTGTAATATATTATAAACATATACACAAACTTTTAGAGATTCTTTCGATTCAACTTAATTACTACATGCTAAAAACGAAGCAGATATATTGCAAAAACTCAAGTATAATATTTAGTATATATACTCGTATTCAAAAATTTGCTCTACCTACCAACAAATTTTTATCCATTGTATTTAAGTGGAATCGAAAACATTTCTAAAAAGAGAGCAAATCCGACACAAACACTAAGAAATAGAAAAAAGTCATAAATAAATTATTGATATTTTCTAAAAAAAGGTTGATTTTTCAAAATATTCCTTTCTAAACACTTTGAAATATGAATGTATATCATTTGTCAAAAAAAAATTGTTTGAATTTGTTTTTCTTTTTTAAACGTCATTTGAAAATAAAATAAAAGAGTTCCGCATTCTATTACCTTAAAAATGGAAATTTGATATTAAAAAAAAATCAAAAAGGAAACAAAGAAAAGAGCCTACACATTTTCTGAGGTTCTGCACTGTGTACCATTCCCCGACATTTTAAGTATAACTTATTAATAAACAATACAAATATAATTTCCATTTTGTTTAATATTTCCATGCCCTTTTCCTTTTTTTTTAAATGTATAAGTCAATATTTAACTCAAGTAAACAAAGAACTATGATAATGTACTTCATAGTTCAAATGATATCTGATAACCTTATGTAATAATAATAAAGTATTACGATGCTTGACATTGTTAACTTCTACTTACCCAGTTGGTAAAATAATAGAAGTAAGGTTTCAATTATGATTAAATTGTTAGTAGTTAAGGAGTAGAATCAACTTTCATTTTGCAATTTTCATCAACAGATTATGTAAGTTTTAGGATATCAAATATACAAATTAACATCATTTGTTGATAGAAATTTACCCAGTGCTTCTTATCAAAATACCAAATTATAAAAAAAGTTGACCATAGTAGAAAAATCTAAGCAATATCAATACAAATATGTTGATTTGACATTTTTTTATATGTTTTTTAACTTAACAAAAAAGGATTTGATACTTGAACTTTGTTGTTTTTTACAAGCTCACACTGAATTACGAATCTTAAAATGTTTTTAGTATTTTTGAACACATTTTAACAAATGAATAGCCTTTGTAAATAATTAAATAAGGAATTATTCATAGCAGAACAAAAAAATAATGTATTTTTTACGATGCCTTTCCACTACATTTGAAATATATTTCGAATTTAAATTCATTTTATGGTGAAAATCCTATTTTCAAGTGCATTTCTATTTTTTTAAATTATAAAATTGTTCTTAGACAATTGAAATAGAAATGATATTATTTTAAAAAAAGATATAAAAATTATTAACATTTTTTTCATCATATAAAAAAAGCACATAAAAAACAGTTATTCTGTAAAATTTAATCTTTTTTGGAGATAACTTATACTACTGAAGGAAAAAATTTCGTTATGCTCAAGTGTACATATCGATTTTTTATCCTTACTATTTTTTTTTAAAGGAAAATTATTTTACCCTATAGTATCTTAGCAAATAGGAATAGTGCTTTCATTAAATTTAAAAAAAAAGTTATATAAATAAATCATAGAAATATATAATTTGTTGACAAAATTGAGTGTCAATTAGGGATTGGTTTTTAAAGAATATAATTATACTTTGGACTCATAATAACAACGTAATTTTTAGAAATGTATCACAATTTCGATGATTTAATTATCCCCTTCTTCTATAGATACTCTGCACTTCTTATGGGTTCTCAACAGTTGGAGAGGTCCTGAACTAAGTAAGTATCATTAACCAATAAAATAATAATCCATTTCTTTTGTATAGATGTGAATACCTTATAAAAGTTTAAATGAAATGAGTCTGTTTGGATGGACTATAATGATGAAAAAGGAGAAAATGTTGGATTTAGCATTAGAAAATTCACTGGAAATATTAATATCCCTTAAGTTAGTACATTTTCTGATTATGAATTTATTTTCATTTGTTCTTGAAGCTTTGGTAAAAAAAATGAAATGAAATGATACAAAAATCTTGATACACATACTAATTATTAATGAATTATTCAAATGATTTACATTATTATGGGGTATGTTTGTTTAACCTTATTTTCCAAAATTCACCAAAAAAAAAAACCAGAGTAATTTGGATTTTTTCAAAAGATTTATAAGTTGAATATTTTTTGCATTGCATTTTGCAAGGACTTATACTCCTTGTGTTGTGTAAGTTTGATTTTACTTCAATGACCAAAATATCTTGGGAATTATGGAGTCAGAGACAATAGATGAGTGTCGATCAAGACTTAATCAGGCTCATAGGATATTTCAAACATTTGACCCAAATTATTGATTTATTCCCACTGTCCATTGATTTTTTCCTTAAACAATTTAGCAAAAATCTTCCATTTTCTAGATTGTAAATAGAAAATTATTTATAAGAATGTTTTCTCTTTCTAATTTATTTATTAATTGGACGGTTGTCATGTTTTTGTTACAACGGGTATTAAAGCAATTTGAGTCAATTTTTAAAGCATCATCATTATTAAATGAATCAATTATTAAATAATCAACATTTAATTTTTGCAACTTTGTAGATAATATTTAAATATTTTATCTTTTAAAATTGAAGTAAAATGAATGGGAATCATCATAAATATATTATTATTTTTTTCTTTTTGCAAATGGGTCTTTCGGAAATCATTCTGTTCACCATGTGTACATTTGACAGTGTTTGTACGGCAAAATGGCTTTCAAAAAATACCTTTTGACAATAAAATTTTTGGGCAATGTGTCATACAACCAATAAATTTCTATTCTATTTTGAAAATATTTTAGCTATTTTTTTCAGTTTTATCATCGATAAACAAACACATTTACGACGTAATGTAATCTAATTATGAGCATAGGGAAATATTGGAATTTCTGGTGGGAGCCATAAACAGACTGCAACCCATTTCAAATTGAAATATTTACCAGATGAAAATTTTAATACTCTTCATACTTAGTGCTAAAAAATAAGTCCAATTGGACCAAGGTAAAGCTTGTATCACGAAATCAAACTCAAGACCAAAGATAAAATGAGATAATAGAAAAAACAAATAATAAATAACTCTGGGTATGAACACCACAGTTTTTACTAAAATTGCAATAATAGAGGAAACCATATTACTATAACCAATAATTGGATTTCAACAAATATACAGATTTAGAGATTGTAGGTAAAAATAGATATGTATATATACTAAATTATATAAATTTCAAAGGTTATCGGGTGGAAAACTTCAAGCAATTTGATTTAGAATTATCCCAAAACCTATTTGTATATAAATATATCTATATATATTTTTTTGTAATAGTTAAAATGAAAAATTCACAAAAACGTGCTGTAGTACTTATAAAATAATATATTATTGCGTCAAGTACCTACTACATTTTTTTCTTTTGTATTATTGAAGAGAGGTATTTCAATAATACTTACAAAAATAGGTTCTACAAATATGCTTTGAAACTCTGAAAAAAAGTTTTTCTTATTTTTGACTAACATATTTTAAATAGTTACTACTCATTTTTCTATAAAATTTTTAAGTTGTGAATGTAAAAGTACAAAATGAAAAAAATAAAATTAATTTGAATAAAAATATTTACTCAAAAGATCCCTTATAGCAATCATATTTTGCGTTACATAACTTTATTATTTGTTAAGGGGTCCTGATGCAAAGGCTTTTTAGGAACATAAAAAATAAAACATCACATACAATTTTTCATAAAAATGATAATAAATATTTTTATAGATGACAGTTAATTAATAACAAATAGGATGTTCTAATAAAAGTTAAGAAAAATATTTCAATTTGGTTCATTTGAAAGAATTAAATATTTTGAGTAAACCATCTTCATATGTATGACACAATATTAACCATAGGTAGAGTTGTAAATTCTTAGCTTATTCTAGTGAGTGAGATATTTGTAGTTGCCAATCTGAAGAATGCTTTTTATCTGTTGCAATTATTATTTATTCTATTCTTGAGGACAAAACTTATAAGTGGTTGTAACACCTAGTGTGGTTGCTTATGAAAGACGGAGAGTAACCCTGAGTGACTTTAAGTGATACGAGTTTAGAACTTTACAATCTAGTTTAATCTATTCTAAGAAGAAAAAAGGGAAAAATTCTAGAATATTAGTCCCATATCCATCCATGATATACATAAAAAACTCTGATTGTGGAGGTTTTGATATTTTGGATCAAAAGACTGTTACTGTTGCTGATTGGATCAAGAATCATCGAGGGAGGGGGTGGGGGAGGGAGTTTGTTATTATTTAAGGCTGTTTTTGACATCTTGGATATATGTAGTTGTTTATTGGAGTTCAAAATTATTTCATCACCCCGAAAAATCATTCCTAAATCTATTCCACTCCACCTACCAAGAATTATATCGACAAGAGTGAAATGTAGACATTGTAACATTAAAAAATAAAAAATAAAACTCATATTCAACGTAATACATGCTAAGTGTTTTAGCTATTGTTTCTGGACAAAAATCAAGATGTTGTTTAGGTGATTGTCATGCTCAAAAAAAAAAGTTGATTATTTATTTTGTATTATGATTGAAAGTTTATCTATATGTATTTTAAATATAGAAAATGTTGATGTTCTAGGAAATAATTATAAGAATTAAAAATCTTTTTTGTGTAAAATTATTTATTCGTCTTTTTGCCCTAAAATATGTCTGGAAACCTAGATATAATATACATATATATTTATATTTTTTTTGTATTTCCCATTGACTATAAAATATTAAAAAGTTTGATGAAAATATAATCATGGGCTTTATGGTCTTAAAGGTTTAAGATGTTATAAGTGTATGTCCCCGTTGTTTCACATTAGAATTGAGGATCGATATTGGAGTAGTTTCTGACTATGTCCTTCTTAGATATTATGGAGTGGGATTTATGTTTATTTGCATCCTCTCATTGCTGCTTGCAGATAATAAAATGAAACGTGATTACTTGATCTGCTCTCCTTCAAAACATTTATCAAACTATAAGGATTAACATCTTTATTTTCGATTTCTTTATATACATACAGTTACCAAAAGGTCTTATAATATACCAATCTATTCATAAACCTCTTATATTTGTACTATTTTTTTTACAAAAAGGGCAATGCCTTCATGCATCTTACTTTAAAATGAAATCTTGGAAAAAGTATCAATCTACATTTTTGGTATAAAGTACGGATGTAGAAATACATATAATTCAAGTGGAAAATATATAATGCTCTCTCTTCTTCTTTTAATAATTGGATTTAAAGTACTCGAGTCTTTAAAAGGTTGTACAATACACTGCTTTATTCTTCTTGAAATTTCCTAAATTAAAGTCCTATGTTTCTCAAACTGTACACCACAGCTCAATAGTGCTAAAAGTAATTCATAAATATTGTATTTTTGTTATATTTACTTAAATAAGTCAAAAAAATTGTTCATTGGGTTACTGAAGGTTTTGGTTATCTCATAAATGCCCCTAGAAAACATTGCTTTAATCACTAAATAAAAGCCAACTTTTCTCACCTCTGAGAACTATGATATAATTATTTCTGACTGGAAAATGGGTACGTTTGTAATATATTGGCATCAGTTAATAGTAAATTTACTCTTAAGAAGTAAAATTTGAGCACGTTTTTGTACACGAGTACTTTTATAATACATATGTTAGGACGTAGAACAAAAAATGTCCACCTACTATGAAAAATAGCATGCATATTGTTAATATCCTTATGCAAAAAATGAAGAAAACAAACTCATGCAACATTCTCCTCTCTATTTTTCTAAAATATTTTGTTGCAAATGTGTTTAAAAAAGAAAAACACAATGTAGAGACAAAAATATATAAATACATAAAATAGTTTTTGAAAACTTACCGAAAGTGTAATAATCTTGTCATAGAGCATGACTGGAGCCATATGAAAGTCAAAAACGAAATACTGAAATATAATTAAGATAATCAAACATAAGATACATTAATTGATTGAATTTAATATATTTATAAATCTTTGATCTTTTTTTATTACTGTATTGCATTTCTAGAAACGTAATAAAGGTAAAATCCTTAACTTTAATACAAATATTTAAAGTATTATAGTTGCTTTATAAGAACCTTTTTTACAACTTAAAAGTTGAAAAAATGATGTATTATTTCTGCTTAAAAATATCTTTAGAATATTTTGAATTTCTTTGTTCAGGAAATGATTTGAATTGAAAAAAAAAAGGCAAATTAAAAATCCATAAAAAAAGATCTGATACGAAAAAACTCATATTGGATTCTTGAAATGAGCATATATTAATGTATTATAATAGGAGTACACTGTCAAATATTGACTTTATATTTCTTTCCCTATTTTTAAGCCAATTGAAAAAACAACGGAATATAGTTTTTAGTAAACACAATTTAATAATTCTCTTTAGATTTATATTCAAGATATATTTTCCCATTTGAAAAAAACAAAAAAATCACATATGTATTGCTAAGAGATATAGTATAAATTGAAAAAAATATTGACGTTAAAAAAACCAATGCATTGTTAATTTTTTAATATAAAAATATCCTAATATATAAAGTTATTTATTAAAAGTATTATAAAGTATAAAATCGTAATTTTAAAAGTCTAATATTTTTTTACAAAATATCTACTGAGTAAAAATATGCATAGATCAGTACACAAAATGGCAGGAGCATTGATTGAGAATGAAGTACCCTTTAAGATGGCGGAAGAATTATATAATAAATTGGAGGCCTCCACAAACGATCATGATGCATTAACAATTTAAAAAAAATAATATTTATTACCATTATTACAACATCAACTAATATAAATTAATATAAACATTATACACACAATTTATATTTCCCCTTTCCTCTGACGTAAGAAAAACAAAGAAGATAAAGGAGAAAAAAAAGAAAAGAGGGAGAATTGATGAGCGAGCGCTCATCCCTTCCTTTTAGAAATCTGGTAGATCGTATATAGGCAATGTAAGCATATGAATAAAAACTATCATTTCAAAAGCCAACAATTAGTATAAAGCAGGGGTAGGTAACCTTTGAGACATGGAGTGCCAACTTCAACATTTCTAATCAATGAGTGAGCCACTATCAACACTATTGGTAAAAAAACAGACAAACTTCAGGAATATGTTCTAATTTGCACGTGTCAGTGAATATGGCTCTGTGTGCCAGCATTGGCACGCGTGCCATAGTTTGCCGACCCCTGGTGTAAAGTATACATAACACTTTTATAACATATTTTGTTTCCCACCATCCATCCATCTTTTCCTATACACATTCGTCCGTCAATTCTCCCTATCCAAGCCGGATCTGTGAAGTATCCGAGGATACGGATCGATTGCTCCATTTATTTCTCAAACAACCTAGGATCCCCTTCCCTCTGCACCGGATCACGTAGAGTATTGATGTCGTTATGAGCTAGTCTTGGACGTCTAGTTTCACCCTGTACTCCGCAAGAATATTCCTCCTATAGGCCTCCCTAATACCTGGAATCAATGGGCACTTGTAGAACATGTGTCTGCTTGTCTCGGTTTCTAATCCACAGAAGGGGCAATTCCTCTTCGGTTGTAGGTCTGGTCTAGTTCAGTCCTGCATATCAGTCCCAAAAATTACAAAGTTATATCCTAGATGACGTCACTCAACTTTACATCTTTTTTTTTTTTAATCAGTCATAGAACTAAACATCCGTTAGACCGATAGTCTTTATTACTTATATGATCGGTCGTCAGACTGTACTGTACTGAATTAATAAGGACTGGCACAACACAAACTATCATGAACAATGAAAAACAGGGTTGATATCATGAAAAGGCAAGTAACAGAAAAGGAATTGAATATATAAAGAATATTGTAAAAATAGCCTATAAATAAATTCCGTTTTTTATAATGATTAATTATTTCTATGTGATAAAGTTTTTTTTAATTTTATATTTATGCAAATAAAACTTAACATTGTATCTAACTTTATAGACTTATAAATTAAATTATATTCGGCGAAGATATACTGTTTCTATTACATCATGAAAGATGCAAAACTTTATAAAGGAGGATTAACACATTTATCATGCGTGTCCACGCAATTTATTTCTTAGAACTTTGCACACTATTATCTTCAAACCTCAAAAACTCACACTGTTAAAATAAAGAGGTTCTGTAATTCAAAAAAATTATTGTTTGAGGAGAGGAAATGTCGCATTAGTTATTTTGTGCTAATTTTTTTTAGTTTATCATAGTATTTTCACTCCTACAAACAAAAAACATTTTAAACCACGAAACCTCTTCTTTTTGTAACTGATTTTTGTTTTTAAATTTGAAGATTGTAATATGTAAAGTTTTTAGAAATAAATTGTTTATACACGGTTTGAGTTAACGAATGATAGATTTGGTCACCAACGAAAAAAAAATAATTCTCTCGGTTAATATCATGGATTATTTCATCAACATGGTTACTGGCCTTTTTGAGAAAAAATGATAATGGAAAATTAAAAGCAGAATTATAAATACAGGGTCTAACAACAAAACTCCTTTTACAAAAAGCAATAAAACAAGATATTTTCTGATTCTTTAAAGAGCCGGAATATAAGTATTTTGAAAGAAACGCAATGTCAATTTGCTCTCCTCTTTGTTTGACAAATCTGCCAATATGGTAGAGCTGATGCCTTGTAGAGGACTAAATGAATTATATATCTATTATAAAAGTCAATACGGGTCTGGATATTCAAATTTCGACGAAAATAGATTGATTTATATATTTTTGCCCTAAGTGTAACCCAATTTGAATCAGATTCCCATTGACTTTCATACTAAATGTTCAATACAGTAGTTGTTCCTATGATAGTTCAACCCACAAGCTTTGATCCTATAACAGGACTCCATTCACCTAATGGGAGAATCCTCGGTTTTCTTTGATTAATTTCTAACCCAGACTTCTTTGTACATTCTTGAAAAAGAAAAAACAGCCTCAATTCTCATAATGATTTGGGTTGATGAGGTGGCTTTCTATAAGCAATGTCACGGTGTAGAGATCAATTACATGGGGCTTGTCATCAAATAAAATACAACAGCCACCATAATTTTGCCTAATTTGTATGGTTAATTCTTCTATGGGCATAACGAACAATAGAGGAGCAGTCGGGCATCCTGGACAACAGTTTCCATTTAACATTATCAGATTTTTTTTGTTGAGGTCCCAATAAAAAGTAAGCATAGAAAAGGGGTGTAAAAACGCTGGGAAAGACATTTCAGCGTTATATAGAGATTGTGTATTTACTGTATCAAATGCCTTACGAAAATCATCAGAGATTAGGGCACATATTTTTTCCTACTTTTTACAAAATGGATCGCATTTTTGATATTTCGAGAGACATCTGAGACCTGTCATCCTTTTAGAAAAAACTTTCTGATGTGTATCAATCTTCTCATTCAATATTGGCTGAATCTGATTTGGAATTACTCCAGATAAAATTCGATATGTCTTATTTAGCACTGTTATCGGCCTCCAGTGACCAATGTCAATCTCATCTCGGTTTTTTTAAATTAATATACTATTCTTCTTTCTGAGGATGAACTAAAAAGTTTCCTGTATTTTTCTATAGATTTACCAACCCATAGTAATTAAGGATCATCTTTAAACAGAGAATGAACTTTCCCTTCAATTCCATCAGGACCAGTAGCTTTGCTGTTCTTAAAGTTATTTCTAATGTAATTTAATATTATTTCAGAAGTAAAAACAGGAGCTTAGGATTTCTTACAGTAATTAGGAAAGCGAGTTCTCTGCCCGTCCATCATGGCTTGAAAATATTTTTGAAAACACTTTAATATATCGTCGGCTTTAGTCAAAACCTTACATTATAAATTATCTTTTTAACTTTTGAGGGTTTTTGTGCTTGTTTTAATTTCAATCTTTTAATCCTTCCTGCAATTTTCCTTTGAGCTTCCTCCTCCACTATATCAGAAATTTAAAAATAATTAACAATATTGGAAGTGAAAGTTCTCCAAAATAGAGTTCCATTTTTAAATAAATTTTCATTGAGACGTTTTAGAGGGATAGTTATTTAATGAAAAAATTGCACAATTTAAATAATAACATATATTGTTTGATAATTATTAAAAGATAAAATAGTTAGTGATTGGAGTTTCTGCAAACGTAATAAATATATTGGTTTCTCCATAAAAAAAAATCCAGTCTCTTTTATACGATTTGAATAGATTGCACTAATTTAAGATTTTTGAATAACACCGGATATAATAAAACCAAATTTAGCACAAATTTATCAGTGGAGTTATTTGTGTTCAAATAATTATGAAAATGAATTTTGTATATTTTAAATGGAAAGCAATAACTGATTTTCATAAATTTCACAGATAAAAACTCAAAAGCTATATTTTTACTACTTTAATTTTGTCAAATATCCTGTCCAACCATTTTTTGGCAATATTTATTTATTAACTACACTACCGAAAACAAAAACCCTGCCAACCCCAGGCTTTTATGAATTACACTTTTTTATTTTATTTTTTTATTAAAAAAGGTAACTTCAAGTATGGAAATACTAATAGCAATTTCGATACAGGGGCCGGTACAAAAAATTGTTTTCTTTGGCAACACTAATAAGGAATATGATATTCCTCATGTTTTATTTTTATTATTTGATATTTTCCTTTTTATAGAAATATGTTGATATAAAATATTTATTAATATATGAAAAAGTTATTCTAAGTACCACTTTTATGAATGTATTTTGTAATTATAATGAATGAATGAATCAATCTTTTCTGATATGATTAATTCTACAATCGAAAGTAGGTACTAAGTACATCTCAGAATAATGATCAATTAATATAGACGTAGAAAAGAACATTCATTAATGATATGCGTACTTGGTCGTACAAAAGTTTTGCCACATATACAGTGAGCCTGGAATATCCTCTTTTTGCTTATATTTAAGTCAAAATATAAAAATTTATTATCATGGCAAGAAAAAACCAAAGACGAAAGATTGCAACCTTCATTGCCGGTGGAATGTCCTCAAAAACAGTTATTGCTGCTAAATATGACTCAAAATCAACCGTGTATTGTGTCAATGAGGCCCTATAAATCGGACCTCGAATAAAATCCGCAGGAGTAGTCGTCCAAGAAATATTACTACTGAAGCTGTAGTCAAAGACTTTAAATATCAGCCGGAAATGGCCATGGGCATCAATGTCTAAAGTATACCGTGTCAAGGGGCATCAAAGTAAACGAGCTCAAAAAGTAAGATATGGTGAAAAAATAAACTTTCATAGGACTTTCCCCTGGAGTATAGTATCTGGTGGCATATAAAAATCCAAGCCTGCAGAATTTGACAACCACATGGTAAGGTCATATATGACTCTATCAATGAGAAGTGTACTTACATGTCAGATGCCTACATCAAAATTACAAAATTCCGGCATCATATGAAAGAAGTTATTCCTGCCTTCGGTGATTATATTCAAAATTATTTATACTTAATGTCATTGATATAAATTAAATTAATAAAAATGTTTTGAATATAAAATATCTACAAAATTATATATAACTGTTTAATTTGTTCAATTTAGTAGTAAAACTTTTGGATGATACGGTATGCTACATTACTAATAAATAACAGATAAGCCTAGTGGGAGACAGAGAACACGTGATTAATATTTGTATTGGTGCTAACAACACTCTTTGACCGCTATGAGCATAGAATATTACTTCATAACTTACTTTGTTTAACACATATATTGATTTTTGGTATATTTTGATTTCCTCTTTATTGAATATTTTGTATAAAATAACCTGTTTAGGTTGCGTGACAATATATATTACAATATTATGCCGGACAGGAAAATTGAATCAGTAATATATCTATTAACTTGTTTTAATCCCCTTATCTCGAAATTTTTAATCATTATAGTTTATATTATTGTTGAAAAACGCTTGAATACTTTTTTTTTTCACAGAATATTATCATAATCGATATTCAAGAAAATCTAACCTGCTTATTTTATACAAATTCCTGAATAAATATTAAAACAAAATAGACCAAAAATCAATCAAAATGGACTTTATTTTAATACAGTTTTTAAAAAATTAAAATGTAAAGTCTATTCTAAAACTTTAGCGAGGATATAAGACACTCAAAGCAAAAATAAAAAAGATATTTGTTTCTATGTAAGGTCCTTCATTTTACTAGATTTTATAGGGGTTATACATATATATACATTTTTTATTAATTGTAATCAAGATTAATGAAAAAAATATTTCATTTTTCAAATGCTGAATGTTAGTATCAATTTTTTATTTACTTTAATTTTCATCTATATAGGTATTTCATGCCAAAAAAATGGCACGAAATTGTAGCTGTACCCTAAAAACATGATTTTTTAAACAAAGGCTTTAAAGGCCAAATCTACATTATTTGAAAGTTTTAATGGTCATATTCGTGTGCTATGGCTTAAATAATAATAACAAATGTGGGTTTCACCTTGTGGGCGCTCCAAGGCCTTCATTTTGTTTCATAGTGTTATACTACAAAATTACTACACCATTATAATTATGAGCTATGACAATCTTCATATGGAAAAAGAAGAATCCAAGAAATCAAAAAGACAAAACAAAGGAACGACTTTTAAGCCAAACATTTAATTAAATTCAACAACTTTAATTAAAGTTACAAAATATATGAATAAATTCTAAATAAGGCAATATCAGGATAAATAAAGAATTGCATATAATCAGATTTATTTTTTGTAGGAGTAAACTCAAAAGTATTGGCGATACAATGTAGATTCAAAGGAGGAAGAAGCATTTTTATAAATCTTGTGGTGTATTAAATTTAATACTGTGTAAGTCCTTATTTAGGACAGAAAACTACAGTGCCGTCCAGTTTAGTTTAGTCTTGGAAAAGGACCGGCAGTCTTAAGGATAATATTAACTATATCTGAGTTCACTAGCAGAGGATTAAAGTTACTAAGTTTACCTTTAAATGAAAAGAAGTTATTGATTTCTGACCAGGTTTAGAATGTTATAAGCTTTAAGAATTGCATACCTTGTTACAAGTCTTTATTCGGAGAATTTTAGTTCAAGGGATACTCGGGTGAAAAAATAAGGTTAGAAGACCCCTAGTCTATATTGAAGAATTGTATTTTTTATTCCAAGTTCCTACATAAAGTTGTTTATCCCAAAATACTTTTCTCTAAAGTACCTACTTTCAGCTAAATATCAATATATTAGTTTTCAAAAAAAAATATTGTTATGTACAAATTCTAAAACCTTTATAATTTAAAAATAGAGCCCTTGGAGGTACATTATACTACTAAATATGTAAGTATAACTATCTACATACTTTGAAGTTTTTTATATGAAACATAATCTCTTTTAATGAAAACCTCTTTTTCTTTTTTCTTTTGTAATTTAAAATTCTTAGATGTATACACAATTTCCTTAAGGAAATTATTAATAACATTTTATTAATAAGAAATTATATCTAAACAAAAGAAATTACATTTATTATGAAATAAGTCGTCTCATAAATATAATTTAAATTATATTGAAATATGCAAATTTACAACTAACAAATATGTACTTGAAAAAAAGTTAAAACTAGTTTTATTTCTTATCCATTATAAGCATGAATAAAAATAGAAATATAATTGTCGTTTTAAAATAAAAAAGTTTATTTTATCATATAGTTTTTTTTCTTCAATAACGGGTTCCATTCGAGTCTTGAACCACGTACCTCCCTTGAAAATTAGAACCCGACCTAAATTCTTGAACTCCAGGACGATTGAGTCGATTAGAGACTTCTTGGTGTTGTAAAGAGCTTTGTTGAACTATGATTCAAGGTATTTTTAGAAAAAATAATTTATGGGAATCAGGTTGGGGGAGCTAGGAGGAATCAACGACTGAATGTAAGAAAATGAGTGCTTAACCCCAATTTTTTCAGAAAATGAACTTAGTAAAAAATTAATTGAAAAGTGTGGAGGGGCCAAGTCTGGTAATTTATCCCAGAATAAAAATATTTAAAAAAGGATGATTTTAACCCTTCCTCTCATGAATTAAAAATAGGTTATTAAAAAAAATTATCTTTCTTTTTGCTATGTTTTGAGTATAAGAAACATACCCCAAGGAAAAAAAAATTGTACCTTAGAAAAGAATTACAAAATGTTGCCCTCAAGCAACATTATGAAGTTGAAGTCTTTAATTGCTAAAAAAATAAAATAGTTATATTTTAACATTCTATAATCATTATTATACTTACATAAAAAAATAACTTTCATTTAATAAAATACTGTTTTTTGATTATTTTAGTATGTAAATAATTTACTTATAGTTTCCTAGACAAAATTATATTATGGTTATTAAAACTGAAAGGATTGAAACAATAGTAAAACAGGTAAAATCCGGTATTTTCGATGTTGAAATACATTAATATTTATATTTAAACACATATTAACACAATAATTTTTGTAAGTAATCCTTTTTTTTTCATAATAGAGACTATTTTCTGAAATGTTGCTCCTCGGAAAAGTTATGAGAGAAAGGGTTGAATGCAAATATCATCCTTCGCAATAATGGAGAATCACATAATATGCCATAAAAAACTCTTTTTGAAATAAATTAGTATACTTGGAGAATGTAAGTCTATTTTGAAGGATATTTCTGTATTTCTTTACATTTAAAGATGATTTTAAACCTAAAGAAATTATAAAAATAATCAAAATGCTCAAAAATTTGAATAATTTGTTTATTGGCAATTTATAAAAATTGGCGCCATTGGGAATGTTTAAACACCTCAGTATTTAAATCAGTTTAAATATAAATCTTTTTAAGTTATTTTTTTTTACTATTGAAGCTTTTGATGATCTAGACAATATATCTTTGATTCTTCTTTATACATGAAGTATTTTAAAAATTGATATTTGTAACTTAATTCATGGGATAAAAAAATATGGGACATCTCAATGCACAATGATACTTTATTTTTGGCATACTTTTTTTTATCATATTATTTTTATATTACAGCAATTAGTGAGTATGTGTACAAAATTTGGGATTTATTGATCAACATTTTAATGAAAAGAGTTGTTATCAAATATAATTTTATTTGGACAACAATTTATTTAATTTTTTGTCAAAATATACCATATTTTTATGTTACCTATATTACTATAACAACGGTCAGAAAATACGTATACAAATTTTGAGACATAAGGATTTTTTTTTGTTTAAAAAAATATCATTTCAATAGAAAAAGGTGTTGAAATATGTCAAATATTTTATAACCTCTCTACATATGGATTATGAAAATTTAAAAAAATAAATTTTAATATTATTACTCAATAATTTTCAGGAGACGTCAGCCTTTTAGAAATCACCCATTTAGAATGTATAAACAACTATTTCTTAAAAATAAAAACTATTGGTTTCATTAAAATATGGTTAAAAGTGGTCTAACAACTTCCTTTTTAAAGCGTGACATTGTACTAAGATACCATATCCAGTTTTTAAATTAAGAATAGCTTGGTTTAAGAGATCACCTGCACTATGTGGTCACTTATTCAGTTTTTCTTGCCAATCGCTTAAAATAGGTTTGACTGTAGTTCATTAGTATATTTTTTCATTTTGAAAATCATTAAATGAAGTTTCCTAGAGATACGTCTTAAATTTCTCTTTTTTGTTTAACATTTCCAGCAAATATGTCTCCTAATCATTCGATTTTCTATTGGATGTACTCTATAGTTTTTGTGTTTGTTAAAATATATTTTTACGCATGATTGTGTTATATTTCTCAACTTACAGGGCTATACATTAACTTTTCCCCTAACCTATATTGTAAGACAAGTTAGGAAAACACTTTTCCTATCCTACCCAAAAGGCACCTGTCCAACAGTTTGAGATTACTGTATACACTTCTGTTACGCATAGAAAATATGCCAGATGTGTAAGTTGTTCTTTACGCATGGGCAAAAGTGATAAACAGAAAATAATGTCTTTTGATGCAAATTGGTTTGAATAAAGCACCAATGATTATAAGATAATAAAACTGTGCTGTGTTCAAAACAAACTTAATTTGCATGAAGTAGGATTGACTATCTGTTCGGACAGCATATACAATGTATTAACCTGTCCGACAGAACATTTTGCCTGTCGTTGACGGTCAGACTAGTGTTAATGCCCTGCGTTTTAAATGAAGATGAATAAAATATCATTTGTTATTTAAAAATTAGAAAATTCTATTAATGTTGCATACTACTTTTTTAATAGGAAAATAATTAAATACCAATTTAAAAAAATATTTCTCCGAATTCATATAGGTATTATTTAAAGAATCTATTTAATAGCTAGGGTAAATTATTTTCCAGCAAATGTAAAATAACAATAATATAAGTATAAAAGTTTATCTCGAGCAGATTTAATGCATGGCTTACTAATCCCTACTCTGCTTTTTATGTACATCATTACATCAATACCTACCTCATTATAGTATGGGCAATTTGTACTTTCTTTGACTGATGTATATTTTTTCTGATCTCCAACTTGAACACATACCACTGGATCCATATTGAGCCCAGCAAGTTGCCTTGCCTCAATTACTGTAATACACACTTGGAAGTCCTGTGCCCTCAGGCTTGTTGATACAGCATTGGAACTTTGCTTGTTTCTGTTCATTAAGGAGAAAGAGTTATTATTTAAAAATTAATATGTTATACTTTATGTAATTAGTTTGATTATTGAAAGTGTATATAATCTGTACATTTTAATATTTATATTATTGAGAGATGCAACGGTTGTGTGATCAATACCGCATATTCAATATTTCTGTATTTCATTTAAACATAATATTTTCAAGAGAAACAGGTTAAACAAAAATAATTAAAATAGTTTATATGGCATAAAAACACGTGTGATATCATTTTCTGATTAATAATGAAATTTTTAGACAATCTTCGAACGAATTACAAAATAAATTACCTCTATCCTACAAAACTAATCTATTTTAATTCAAAATTCTTTTAATTGAAATCTTAGTATTGTCTTAATCTCATATATGAACTAAATTTTGCTAAATGACTTCTTGTCTGTCATAAAAGTAAGTATTTGACATTAATTCAAAATTAAAGTTTGACTATAAAGTATATATAAAAATAGTAGTGATGAAACGTCTGATGAATAAGAGAAAATTACAAAATTAGTTTTGAAACTATAATACATTTATTAAGATTTTTTTATATATTTTTTTTTGGTCAAAAGTCGTTTCTTGGTTTTTCATTGGGATTTCTTGGATTCTCTTTTTTTCAGTCTGAGGACTGATGCCTATAAATGTAGCTGCAAAATCATTATATTGTAGCTACTATTTTGTATTATACTTGTAACCTCATCAAAAACTGATCAGTATTACTTTGATTCCCAAAATTTGTATAAAGTAATCAATATCAATATTTGTTGTTTTTAATCATTATTACACTTTTGGTTACATTTTCTTTATTAATTTATTCCATTGATATTGGATTACAATAAATGAAGAGTATATATATATATATATAAAAGTAATCAATATTTCATATAACTTTTTATCAAAAATAAGAATTTAATGTTTCTACTAAAAGAATAACAAGTTATATTTTGTTGAAAACTCTAACTCATGTCCCTAAGATTATTTTAAAATAGGATTTTATTTTTAAATGTCTTATATTCAAACAATTATTTTTCGAACTTTAATTTATATTTACGAGTGCTAAATTAGAATGACACAATTGTTATCAATATCAATATTTGTTGTCTTTAATCATTAATTATACCATTATCTGTATATAAGTTAAAAATAGGATAGATTTATTGTACATACAATTAAAGACTTGAGAATGTATAATCATATAATTTGTATATCATATAATTAAAAGCCTTCAATTTTTGGGTCTTCTTTTTTACCCAGTTCCCTAATTGTGTTATATTAAAATGATGTTCATAAACCGAAAGTTAAATATAAATCTACTACCATTTAATTACACTGCATTTCATCTTAATAAGGTGGGTAGTTAAGTATTGGGTCAGAACTCTCATAAGTAAGACTAGTTGACCTTTATGGAGTAAAATATCCACCAATCAAAAACATTATTATTCGTCAGTTCCATATCGAAATTTAGAATTTGTGGTAAGAAAAAATACTATTTAAATAAGTATCTTGTAATCCAATATATTAATGTAAATCTTTCATACAAATGCCATAGAAATAATATAAATTTTTGATTGGAAGGCTTTCTACGTTTTGCTGTTTCATAAAGAGAAGTTCAAAAAGAATAAAGGACGCTATTGTTCCATAAAATTACAGTAACTCTAAAAAAAACTTTTGATTGATTGACATAAAATTAGTTATAGATATATAGATCTTGATATCCAAATAAACACTTTCTTATTTTAGGTACATGTTGTTATATTATTCCAACTAATACTATTACATAATTGAGTTGTACAATGACATTCTCAAGTCTTTAATTGTATGTACAATCTATGTAGTCTATTTTTAACTTATATATAGATCAAACATATCAAAAATAATAATTATTATGTTAACAATTCAATTGATATACTTATTATTTGATTCGTTCAAAAAACAAAGTAATTTCTTTATTATAGCTTAAAAAATGGAATGGAATGGGGGGGGTATGAGAAAATAATTATAATAATCAATAGCTTACTTTTAATTCACGAATATTGTTAATGCACCATGATTTGAGATTAAAAAATAAGGGTTTTATACTTTTTTAACTTTTTTTGACAATATCTAGCAGATGTTGCATAAAAGGAAGAAAGCAAATATTTAAGAACACATTTTATTGACAAAATTTATATTATTGATTTTTTCCTCAAGATTATTTAAATATGTTTAACAACTTTTGCTATTATTAAATTCAAATACTTAAATATTCATAGTTTAAGGATTGAATAGTTACATATTTTATTCAAACAAAACTTTTAATAAATGTTTCCAAATAATATGTACATTGCATGATTTACTGTATAATTATTGTTATGTACATACTCGTAAATAAATCATTTGAATATAAAACTTTTCGCTGACAAATATTAGATTATAAAATATTTATCCCGCATAAACATTTTTTTTTCTTTCAAGAATAGCATCTCTAAATGTTTGCACAATTCGTAATCACAAATCTAATTATTCCTTCTTTTTCACGTGGTGAATTAAAAATATAAGTTCTCGCCAAAATGAAAATACATTTTTATTGCCTAACCCATTAATAAATTCACCTGAAATTCAACATTTTAGCAATTACCATGCTTCAAAAAGTGTGAAAGCTTCTTTTTTCTCTGTAAAAAATTTGAATTATTGTTTTTTTTATTACACGTAAATTTAATGACAAAAAATGTGAACAGTTATATGTGACAAGGTAATCACTGCTTACTACAAGATTATAAAAAAACCATTTATGATTACTTTTTTTTGTGCTTTCAAAAGCTATCAAGGGAAATCATAGTGATGCTTACTTTTATACTTTTATTGAGTATAGAATGAATGATCTAACTAAAAAGAAGAGGATAATTTCTAATTCTTTAGCTTTTTGAGGAAAGCGTAAAACCTATTTTTGATAATGATTAATCAGAGACTTCGAAATGCAATAGATTTAATAATTTATAGTTAGAAAATAACCGTCATTATCCGGAGTAATTAGGCATCAGTTAAAATACAAATTTTATTTGAGTAATATAGAAGTTAACTCCCCAAGAAATCCTCAATGTAACGTAACTACTCAATATATAAAGTAATTCAAATGTTTTCTATCCTAAGGAATGAAAGAGTAATAATAAGAGTTTGAGAAAAAAATAAATAATATAATGGGATGACTGATGAGTACTCAAGTCTCTCGAACTCTCACAAACAAAAACAAACATCCCCGTATCATTGTTAAAGGACCCCTGTGATAAGTAATTTGTTTACATATCAGTGTTTAATTTTATTCAAATATTAATATGTACTGAAAATGCATTTATATATTAGAGATCAATAACAAAAACAAACAGAAGCAGTTTTGGATGTTCCATGCTACATGCCCACCCCGACGATATGTCATTACTGCTACTAAATTTGTCATAGACGAAAAATATGTATATGACCTATTCATTTTTTTTTTTTTTTTTTAATTTTGATAGGTTCATTTAAAATAATAGACATTTTGATTTTCAAATTGGTATTAGAAAAATTATTCTTAGATAAGAAATTGAGCTATGTATAATCTTTCGAAAATATTTATATATTTTCTGTACAAAATGGCTAAATATAAGAGAAAAATAACATTGATTGAATGGAGTACATAATTTTAGTACTGCGGTCCCGTGTACATAGATATTTCTCTTTCACTTCATTGTACTGGGCAATTTTGTCACTTAGATAATAAAATAATATATATGCAAAAATGGTTATATTTTAGTTTAATATCTTATTTGACATTAAATGCTGTGATTTATGTATATTTTTTGTTCAAAAGCTGGGCAAAATCATGAAAAAAGGCGTTTTAGAAAAACTTTCAGGCCGATGAAGCAAGGTATAGGGCATACTTGGATGAGTTTCGTCCTTCTCACATCTTAAAGCATGGGAAAAATGCGGAAACCTGTCAAAATTCAAAAAAGTAAATTTTTGAATAGGTAAAATATGATATACATCATATTTAACTACCTATATTTAGCACCCCTTGTATACACGTCCAATGCTATCTGTACACGCCTGCAATAGTTCATTAATACGAATTATATTAGATCAAAGTATGTTTACGATGTACAGCAGGGGCACAATTGACATTGTACTCTGAGACTGTTTTCCATCTACACAGACAGACAGACAAACTTCGGTTTATACACATGGATGACAAATATTGATTTGATTGTAATTATTATTTATTGGAAAACTTACTTTGAGAATAGTAAAAGAATGTATGCTTCTCGACCAATGGAGGTATGATTATTTTTGTTATAGAAGCTCTTATTTATAAAAAAGAAGAGGAAAATCACGTGTGATAATTTTTAAGTTATTTAATTTCCTTACAATGTTGTACCCAAATCAGTCTGTAGTTTTTCTGTGATCCTTCTCACAAACGGACAAATATTTGCCTCGATTACATAACCTCTGTTTAACTTTGTTGGTAGAGATAACAAAACAAATAGAAAAGATAACTTTTACTTGAGAACACATTTTGTTCAAGATATAAAATTGTATTTTTTTAGTGTATTTTTAAAGTACTAACAATATTTAATTTTACGAATTTGGAGACTTATATCTAAAAAAAAAAGTAATTTTGACTTGCTTCATTGTTTTACTTTTCTTAATTGCAATAACATTTTCTTCAATATAATATTTCATCCACTTTCTTTTTACGTGCCATCGTTATAGTGTTTTTTTGGTTTTTTTTCTCTCAACTGAAGAATCCTTAATTTAGATTAAAAGCTAAATTGAATTGTTGATGTGTGTATACAATAAAACAATGGCTTTTGATTAACTTACATAGAGGAAAAGATAAAAATAAAGTCAAATATGAATATATATTTAATTTAAAAGAAAAAATATAGTATATAGTGCTCCAAGAATTAAAACATATTAACATATTTTGATTTATTAAATAACAATGTAGTCGTATTAATGAAATATTGGAGGCGTCTGTATATAGAATCAATCGTGTATAAAGGTTGAACTTTGTAATCCAGGATGTAAATATTTTTTAAATAAGAAGGCTGTCTTATTCAGGGAACACTGAAATGAATATGGAAGATTTTTTAAACACTGCAAAGAAGAAATGAATAACTCATTCCATGTGATTATTCTAGTTTTTTTGTGCACTTACAGACTTCATGGTTAAAGTTATTAACGTATTTTTGTTTTCAACAATTGTTAATTGTTATATATCTACTTTTATTTGGTAATTATAAATTTGTAGAATAATATACATACAGTGTGCCATTCTAGGGACCTATATATGTATTACATTTTGATAGGAATTATTTAATGAGTTTATTTACGATTTCATCTAAAAAATTGATATTTTGCATTTATTATTTTATACAGAATGTTTAGCTGTTGTCCAGGCTGTAGGACTGGTTATCCTAAGGAAAAAACTAATCAAAATCATAGTGAGGAAGAAATTGTTGAAGAAAAATATTATCTTCATAAGTTTCCAAACGATCCTAAACTTATTAAAGTATGGGTCAATTCCATCTAAGAAAAAACGAGGAGTCAAATCAATATTCAAGAATCTGTAGCAAGCATTTTCCTATATCAGCTTTTAATAATGAAAGAACGCATACAAATTCAACTCGGCAAAAAATATATAGTCCACTTAAACGATATAAATTAAAATATGATGGTGTTCCAACAGTATTTTCGGATATTTCAAAAAACTTGAGAAAACAAACTTTTCCTGAAAGAACAACAACTTTATTTACTTCAACTAAAAGGTTATACTAAAGAAAATACGTATTAACATTTTAAAGTAGTCTAAAATACATTGTTATTTTTCCAGATTTGAGGATCTCAAATCAAATGTTTATTTCAAGAAGATGAGAAAAAAAAATCACGGATATTAAAGAAAAACCCTCAATAAATCGTGTTTACCCAAAGACATTGCATAAAGAAGACTTCGTCATGTTTTTCGCCTTATCATCACAGGATCTTGTTCCTTACATTTTGTTTAGTTTAAAAGTGAAACACTTATTCCTAACCGCCAAAGAATCTAGCATCGTCCAACCTGCTCTTCTACATTTCTTGCTGGTTCTAAAATTTCGATGTTAAACAACGGCCGTAAAATGAATACTGTATTTATAATGTAGATTACCAGCTGAGATTGCCCATTTTGGAAAAATATTTCCCTATATCTAAAATATTATTTTAAAAGACCGAAATTAATTTTAGTTTTCTTTATTATTATTTATAAGCGTTGATGGAAAGTGCCAATTAGATCTTCATCAATTTAAATTGATCAAATACATTAATACAATCAATGTATATAAATAACAACACGGATTTCAAGGAATGATTGACTTTATAAAGGAAATATGCCAACTTTACATCTATTGTTTGTATATTTGTTCATTTTTCATGTATCTTAAGCTATCATTTGCATATATCTACATAGTAAAATTAAGTTAATGAACTAAACATGCATAAAATGATAATTTAAACACTTAGAATATGTTAGAAAATATTAAATATCCTTATTTCAAATCTTTTATTTATGCAGAGTTATGTTTAGTTCTGTAAAATTCCCAGGATAACTTTTATTTAATAAACCAGTATTCATTTAAATTAAAATACATATGCAAGATAAGATATCTATTTAACAAAAAAAAAAATTAATTTTTTTAAATACATTTTCTCCTAAGCTTATCATCCTATTTTGATAAAAACCAATGTACCTATAATGAAAGTTGAATAAAAAATATATATTATTGTCAATATTATGCCTTGGGAACAAAAATGGCCTTAATTCGACCTCAGTAACGAAAGTAGGCCTTGATGATAGTCTCCCTTATTAGATTCCAGAATTCCTCCAGATTGCGTCACATCTTCAATTTTCTCAATTCAGGGCTTGACATGATCTTCCAGAATTTTTAAAATTATCTAGTTCCGTGCGGATTGTAGCAATAGCAATCTGCCTTTTCCACGATTGTGAATTAAATACTTCGTTGATCGATGCCATTTATTTTAGCTGCCGCTAAACACTTCAGGCATGTCCTGTGCATGCTTTCAAAGGCTGCACATTGTACATATTTCAGCACTTTTTAAATAATATTTTTTCCATACATATAATTAGAATCTAACGTATAAAATACAACAGAAGTACACAATACTCTGATAAAAAACACGTTATTTTTTAATTCCAAATTCAATTCTCATTTGATCCTCTAATTGATTTTCTTATTATGTTGTCACATTTGTTCACAAGGTAATTTTTAAGTTTTAATCCAATTTTTGAGTTAGAAAAAAGGCAAAATCAAATTATAAATTAACTATATTTTAATTCCAAAAAATTACTTATATTAATTAATAACATGTAGGCTGAACAGTCCAACGCTGAACAAAGAAAATATGTTTTTTTTTCTTTCTAAATTGTCTGTTTTTAGTAAATTACTATTAGTTATTTATTTTTTAGTTTTTTTCATTTACTTTTATAAACACTTAATGGCATGTCTTTTAAAAAGTGAAATCGATCTAAGATCCCATATCCAGTAATCTAATATAGATTAGTTTAAAAAAAGAAAAACCTGCTTTGAGAGGTAACTTGCACTAATCGGTGATTTTTTAAATAAAATTTTCTTTGTCCGATCGCCTTATATAGGGTTGAATGTAACAATCGACTAGAAAGTTCCGGCTTAAAAAAGAAAACACGTTATTTTTCGTTCAAAATTGTTTGTTTTTTTAAATTAATATTATTATCTATTTTTTTTTATTCACTTAATGGACCGGAGTACCCCTAACAATTTTAAAGGTATTGATTAGCTGAAACAGTATTTTTCCCAGAAGCAGTGTAACATTAAAATACAAAATTGTTTTTGATGCATTGTTTTGGAAATAACAAAACTAGCGTCACACTTAGCACAATAACTCATAAACTATAGAACAAATTGTCATTAAATTTTGACAGCCGTCTGATGAAGGTTGGCACTAAATAAAAATGAGGCAAATTTAACAAAACATAGGTCCATTTATGTTTTTACGTAGGTATTTTGCAAGACCATGTGTTATGTAAACATCAAATACTGAGTATTGTAATGAATAGTAAATAGTTTTTAATTGTTTTTAAATCAAAGGCGTTCAAATTTAGCATAAGTAATTTTCTTTCCCTTTTCAAATTAGTATTTGCTTTTAAAAGGTCTGGTTTGTCATCAATTTGTTTTCATATTCATTATGGTAAAAATCTTGAGGTTATGAGATAAATTTATTAAACTATAAATGTGTGGTTTTTTAAACTTATTTTCAAAATAATTAGAAAAAAATCGCAAATATTGTGATCGTTAAAGTCCTTTTATACTTGAAGCAATAGCTTTTTATTATTATATTTAATAACGTATAGTTTTAATGTCAAATGTTAAAATAAGGGTCGTTTTCTTCCGAATTTTTACTTCACTGTGTTTAGTAAGGTGATCTATTTTTAGTGGGATCTGTTAGTTTGATTTTTAAGGATCAATTAAGATGTCAATGTTGTCATTTTTGCATTATAATGGTGTTCCTAAGTCTTAATCGAATTTTTTTAGTCAAAATTTTGTATGTTTAAAAGTTAAGAGTTGATTTTTTCTTAGCCCCAAAAATTATCAACACTTTTATATATGTATTTAATTTGGTTTATTTTACATATTTACAAGCAGAGATTACCAACGTTGCATAGTTGAATATAGTGGAATGGAAATAATGTAGAAGAAGAGAGAAAGAGACATGGTTGTAGAAAGAGACAGAGGGAGAAGAGAAGTGTATATATAAAAAAAAGAAGGTAAAAGAGGTTTTATTTTGGTTAAAAACAGCCTCTTAATGACATCAAAGGCCAAAGAAATATATCATAAGAACTTGCTTGGGTATTTAATACGTCTACTAGCTAAAATTCAGACTGATCTGTTCGACCATTTCGAATTCCATGTGTGATAATAACAAAAAGAGACTTTGATTTTTTCAAAATATTGAAAAATAAAGAAAATAAATTAATTTGCTTAAAAAAAGTAACATTTGACGCGGCGTTACCTCGCTCACACAAAACTACACTATGTATTTTGTTGTCAGCTGTCGATTCTCAGTTGATACGCCATTGCTATTTAATAAATAAAGTAATAGGTGATTCTATACTTATGCTCCGTTTCCAAAAGAACAGGAATATAATTTCTAGTTGATCCCTTGTATAGCTACGCTTTTATTGGTACATTTTTAAGCAATGTTATAATACAGTATAGAATAAAATACTTTGTAGATATTAATATTACGATATATACATATATTTTATAAATTGTCAATAATTAAAATGACGGTGATGGAATGGAAGTACATAAGAGATATATAGCAGTTGATATGATGAACTTATTTTGCTAACTACCATATGATTTCGGGCCTTTTTTGGGTTTCTTTTCGGATGAAAAGTTGCCTGATATAATACAGGTAAGGACGTGCTGAGCAAATGGCTCTTAAACTTTTGACTGAAATTTTAAATTTTCAACATTTGCTGCTTTTATTTTTAATTACCAATAAAACGTAGAATAGATTTACATTTTGCCTCTACTGAGAAACAAAGAGTTCATCAAACAATTGGTCATTTTGTAGATAAAATACTGAAAGACACATAGCAAAAGGAGTGAAGTATCTCAATGTACTCTGGAGATATTATTAATACTATAATGTTTACTTAATCATTACTACTCCATCTGGTCAACTAAAGGAACATTTAAAAAACAAAACAAAAAAAAACCTGCTGAACTCTCCCAAATAGTCAATGAATCTTCCTCTCACAGTACTACCCTCTAGAACATAATAACTTTCCTTCATCTCACCTTCCATTCCATTTCTCCTCTTATGCTGTTAGGAGAGAGTAAACTTAACCGATGAAATTCAGTCTCAGCACATTACAAGAGCAAAAGCTCCTTCCGCTTTTACAACACTTTGCTTTAGGCCAGTGATAAGTGGTTCTGAAGCTTGACCTTCGAACCACTAAGGGATAACCCCCCTCTACATTGGGTATGGGTCAGACTCCTCCGTTGACATAATAAGAGAGTTTATTTCAAGGCTCAAACAAGACATACTTCATACACAAAGCAAATAGATCAGTCCTCCTCATCTGAAGACTCTGTGCGTACTGAGTATTCACATGTGAATATTTATTGTTGTTTTTGGAGTATTTGGTAACGATATGATCCTTTACTTTTGATTGAAGTTAATTCTAATTTAATATAAATATGATAGACCGAAATCAACTTCACTGATGGAAGAAAATTAACTGCTTAATTTTAAATAGGCACAGGAATGATGTTTTCAGCACTTCATGTAAAGATTGTGGTAAATTATTCAACAACATCAAACAAGCTTTTTCGGAATGTCCTTCGTCACATACTCTGAGATCATTTTTATTGTTAAAACCTGAGGGGTCTGGAGGACAATAATGCTGATATAATTAAGGCAATAATTATGTTCGGTGTGTCATTGAAAAATAAAAATCCTACTTCTAAAACTAAAGTTAGAGTACTTAGCAAAAATATAACTATAAGGGAACACATACTTCTGGAGAATATTTGTACAATTTTAATTCCGGCGGTTGTATGACACGGAGCGTTCAAATAGAAGATTTCTAAGACTGTCACTGGCTTTTTGGACTGGTCCTCTGTTATTATTAGATCCATCAAACTCATCTGGACATTTTTGTATATTCCAGAAGATACTAAAACTTTTTAGAAGAAACGAGCTAGTAGTTAAGCTATAAACAATTTTGTTCTTACTTTTACATTTTTATATTTTAATAGCTTGTTTCTTGTTTATTTAAGTGATAATTATTCAATTAGTATTTTATGCATACTTTGAGTATTTTTTTTTTTTTTTTTTTTTTTTGTAAGGCTTAATCTGGTTAAGAAATTGTAAATTAATATGTTTAATTATATTTCTTCAAATACATCTTCACCAAAATTTTTTAGATAATTCTTATATATTATTTGCTATTTAAATAAGGTATATATACATAAAATTTGGCTTCAACTATGCATACATATAATATGCAAGTATTTATATAATTATAAGTAAAATATAGTCATACAACTTAGGTTTAATGAATGAATTTCTTGAGTGTCTTTTTTTTTTAATTCTAAAAATAAATACTTCAACCGCAAACTCATAAAAATTACAATATTTAGAAAATTGAAAATATTATAAAGAAATTAGTTTAATGATTTTATAAAAAGATAAGAGGGGTTAATTCAAGACACTTTAATATATCTAAGTATTTTTTTTCTTACTTTTGAAAGAAATATTTATATAAACTTTTTTTGCTTCACTGCTTATTTAAGTAATTTATATTCAAAGATAGTTAATCATCTCATAAGAAGTGTTAATACCATATATATACGAATTCTTTCAACAATGATTTGTAATGATATACAAATTCCATTTTACTGAGTGAAAATAAGTTGTTTATGAAAGTTCTTGTAAGATAGAGCTTATTCTTAAGACCCTTATCACTTATTTATCATTCATAGTCATAAAAAATATCATAGCTTATATTATAGAAAAAGATTCCATGTTTTATTTTTAAAAAATACCTATTTAAATAATAGCATCTCCTAGGATTTTTGTTCCACTTTGTATTTTTCAAATTATCCAATGTTTTTATGGGGGTGTATTCGCAAATAAACGTAGATAAAAATTGAAATCAGTTTAGAATTCTGAGCTAAAAGATTAATAATATATTCTTGGCTTGATTGGTGGAAATTTAGACGCAATAATTGTTCCCCTGTGAAATGCATTTACAGTCATATTTTCCTTTGATACATTATAATAGATGAAAATGACAACTTTTGAGACATTATTTTTGATTTTCCTAATCGAAAAAGCAGTCTTCAAATTTGATATATATTAGAAAGTCCCATTCAAAAAATATAATATAAAATAAAGAATGACTTTTCTTATTTTTTTACAGCCTAGTAATGGCACGATAAATTTGAAATGAGATACGAATCTCAAAAGTTATATATTTTTTGTTATCTAGATAATTTTTTCTAAAACAAGATAATTTATAATACTTTTTTTATGTACTTATGTTTGTTACCACATCTAATTTCTATACTCAAAATCAACTTAAATTTTACCACTCACCTTATTTTTAAGCAAATTCAAAGGATTTTAAGTAATCTTGAGGTTGTTTTTTTATTCTCTCAGTCTTAATTTCTAAAATAATTGATTCGCATGATTAAATGTAACAAATTGTATTACTTAAGTTTCTCTTGGAAACTCCACATACGTTGTAAGCTATAAATGCACTGGTCAAAATCATGAATATTCATCATATAGTTAGTATATCCACCAACAAAGTTGAACAGAAGATATGTTTTTGGTCGGTTTGTTTGGGAGCAGGATTACGGGAAAAGTTACTAACCGATTTTGGTAAAACTTGGTAGGAAGATGAAATACAATAGGAGGCAGTTTGATTATGAGAGGAATTTTTTTTTTGTTCGTTCTTAAGAGATGTTTTTTTCTATTCCGATATTTCGTACTAGACCATAAGTAAGACTGAAAATTGAAATTTATGTTGACTAATATTTAGTACAACGTAAATTAAAGGTTTAGCCGATTATTTTTTTTTCTCCCTTGTCTAAGAACAACGTTTCTTTCCCTAATTTTTTTTAATAAACAAAATAAATTAGGACCGGATGTAGCCGATTTTTATCATACTTTACTATGAAATCAGCTCAGAGCAAAAAATTGGCAGAATTAAATGAAACCATAATGATCTCAAAGCAGTTTAATATCAGCATACAAAAACTTAACACTAAATTTAGAATTCTTAAATGACAGGTTATCAGATGGCACCCATTAGAGTACTTTATCATAATTAATTCTGGTGTAATTTGACCTACTTCTTTCTCCAAAAATTTCATCAAAATACTCCTTTTTGTATAAAAAATGTTTTTCAATCAATATATATATTTTTTTAACTACCATTCATAACGATTAGTACTAGAAATTTAATAAAGTATTTATTTATTTTTAATGATTTTTTTTATTTTCCTTATTTAATAGATCTACTTAGTATTCAGCTTGAAACTAGATGTTTATGTGTATGTTAGATATATAAAATTATTTGTTATTTTTCTTTATATTTTTTCGCCTTTCTATTCTTCTTTCTAATAACTGTACATGTATATATAGTTTTTGTGTTTCCTATCAATATTACCTTACTTTTACATGAATAAAGAATCCATGAACCAACAGAAGTTACAAAGACTTTTTTTTTTGTCTTTTTTCTTGTTATCAAAAAGTGAAGAAAGGAATATCTTCTGCTCCTCTCAAATACTACCTAGGGCTGGGTCTTTGGCTTTTGAAAACTAGAATACTTGAAGGTATATTTTTTAAATGATATTTTTCCTTTATGTTCCACTCACGCTCTCGGTCGGTTTTTGTTTTTATTTCTGTGAGAGTGAACTTCTTAGACCTTCTTCTTTTCTTGTTCTTTTTTTTGTAAAAAAATTTAATATTTATTTCTCGAAGTATGAAAATCACTTGTTTATCATTTTGATGAGTTATTAGGAACTTTAAATACAAGTTTGGATAGCCAAAAAGGATTTTTATTTTTTGTTACAAACTTCTACTAACAAAAAAAAATAATATTGAAGAGCCTCTGTTACTGACTAATTTATTTATAATGTAAATTTTAACTTGTCAATACTTAGTATGCTTTTTGGGATAGCGTGTCTCAACTCATCGGTCAGATTTCCACACAGGGGCAGGGAATGATACCCCTTAACAACACTCTACTTTCAAACAAAGTACCATGTAATGATTCACTATAAGCATTGGCTTATCCAAAAAATACGAGTGATATATTTTCAGTCCTTGTCCAAGATGGCAGAGCAGACTAACATGCTTCAACTGAAGTTCCGATCTTAGAGAATGTGCATGTTTCCTTTCAAAATGATAAAAGGGATGATCTCAATAAAGAGGTAAATACAACTTGTGGTGGATCTAGGTTTTGGGGAATTCTTTCAATTGTTCGTAGGAGAAGAAGATAACTCTTTTCCTACAAAGGATGAATTTCTAGATTTTGATGTGGTCGAAATAGCAATTATGAAGTTAGGGATACCAGAATACGATCTTTCCCACTTTACATCAGAGATATTTCTGGGAAAAGCAATGATAGTAGTAGTTAAATAACCATTGAAATTGTGAAAATTCTTGAAAGGTTAGAGCTGCCTTTAGAGTATATTCAAAAGGCCAGTAAAAAAATGTTCTTTATAGATATAACCAGTTAAAAATAACTTGGAGTTTCAACGCACTAAAATATTTCAGATACAGGCCCTCCGGTGTGGGAAGAGTATCAAAGGACGGCCTCAAGAATACTCTTGGCTTATTTACAGAAGAAATTAAAATGACACGCTATGTTCGCTTGGAGACGAATCAGAACAGTTTAGCAAATACCCAGCACAAAAAGTATTGATTCAACCGGTTGGTAATAGTACGGTTAAATTGAATGAGAAGGGCATTCTTCCAAAATTACCGACCCTTCTTCTATTCCGTGGTCAGATAATCAAAATTTGTCACGACAGAGAAGAGAATAAAGTTCAAATTACTTTCGCTTTAAACATGCGAATATTTTATATACCAAGAAAAAGGTATCGATAAGAGAATACAGGGAATCCACAAAATCATACACGCATACTCTAAAAATAAAAAAAAACAATAATATCACTGTTTCTCAAAATCCAGGGATGTTGAAAGGACAAAGATTATCTGATCCGGAAGACATTGTCGTTCCTGTCTTGATACAAACAAAACCAAAACAAACAAAAGTGCAGACTTATAATTTAAGTACTTAAAAAAATAAAACTCGTCAGTGCTCCCAAACTCAGAATTCAGTCGCAATACCTCCATCGACACTGAATCCGTAGAAAGTCTGTAGAGGACTCATAAAGGAAATTTTAATTTTCATTATTGTTGAATGGATACTTCATACTTTTATAGAATTTCTGAAATTAAGACATAGTAAAGAAGAACGGAAGAACTGGTATATATCTGGATATTTAATTTTCATTTTAAACTAAAATATTTATGTATATTTTTATAATTCAATTCATTCGATTATTTATTTAATTATTAATTGAATAGTAATTGTAGTACTATGTAATAGTTAATAAAAAAAAGACCATATCTTTAAAAAAATATTGTTCTGTGGGGAGAAAGAAAACTTTAAAAAAATAAACTTAATAAGAAAAAACAACTACAGCCCCCTTTTAGCTCATAATGAAAACTGTTATGTCGAGCCTAAATTGTAAACTCGATTGCTTCTCCCAAAAGGGGCGCCTTCGATCTTAATTCATTTGAAATCTACAAGCTTTCCTGAAATTGTATCCTTACTCTAGTAAGGATCCAATAAGAGGCTCCCATTTTCAAAAAAAAAAATCTTAATTTTTGCCTTAAACTCAATCTTTTTTTAGTCAACTATCATATCAAATGCATCCCATCGATGTCAAGTAGTTTTACTTTTAATGAACAAATCTTTTTTGCTTGTACTTATCGTGTCCGATAGCAAAGAAGATTACATAAATGTAGACATTGACCTTTCAGGGGAAGTCTTGATAATTTTTTGCTATAAGTGGCACAAATAAGAACGGGGTTGACTTTTATTCAAATATAGTCTCTGGAATAAAAGAGCAAACAATCTTAACTTTATAAGGTATAAATGTTATTCGACACATTTAAATGATTAAAGGTGTCCCAACTTTAATTATAATGGTTACGAAATTTTAAAAATAAGCGCGAACTAGAGGGAGTTTTTTTAAGTATCGACTTGAAAACTAAAGTTTTTTCGATAAAAAGAATAATCAATAAATGAAGTATTAAAAAAAATTGGGCAAACAAATGGGAAGTAGACTAGATGATATTCTTGTTCAAATTTAAAAAAGCTCCTTAAAGTGTTGGAACGTTGGAGTTCCAATCATAACGAAATATAAAAAGTTATTGACGAATGCAGATACTTGCTAGAGAATAAAACACTTTCTTCATGCTTGGCCCTCCGACGCAAGGAAAGTTCAAAAATCCTTTTTGGTGGCGAAAGTATAATTGCCGGATTTTCTTACAACGAAAGAAAATAAATTGTCCTCATGAGTTAAAAAAAGATGAATGATAGTAGACTGGACATTCAAGAGGATTGCCATAAAAACGAAGGCAGATAAATAAATTATAAATTAGAGCTGAATGAATAAAAAACATCAAGAGTATCTTCTATGCCAAGGAATATAATATTCAGAGTTATATGAAAAGTTTTGCGTCAAGACAGGAGAATGGAGAGGTAACCCATGTCTACATTTATATTACTCCAAAAATCTTATCATTTTACTCGAATCTCTATAGATGTAGTGACTGTAAAAAGCAAGGTACTTGCTCCTTTTGTTTCAAATGAAGAAATTGCAGATAAGAGTTATTGCTGAAGGATTTATATGACTTTGGATCAGCAGAAAAAAATTAACTGTGGCGGCCTCAATTCTCCCCGTCTCATCCGTAGATATCCAAAAAAAATATGAGGAATTATAAAAAAAAATTATATTGAAAGGTCATTATTATATTATCATCTTGCCATTAATACATTCTGTACCATGTGTTTTTATGTCTTAAGTATGTACATAGGTAGAACTGGATGAAAGTTTATGAAATCTTGCCATATATACGAACTATTCAATCGTGTTTGTATAAGGTACTTATATTCAAGTGAAAATTTATCTTTTAATTTGTATTTATGTATTGAAATATATTGTCAACTTACAATATATAAAAAAAGTACCACAAACAAAAAAACATTTTATCATAAAAACATAATATGTAAATGAAGAAAATATTATTCCAATTTGTGTGTACATAGAGTGAAAGTTTTGTTTATCACAGAGAAGAAGAAAAACACCTCTTCCAAACTAGGGTAAGAAGTTATGAGTTCTTGTTACAGTTTTTAGGGTTATTAAATAAACAAAATGGGCTACTAGTCAGTTTATTTGAACATAATTTTTTCTAGTTAAATTTTTAATTGTAAGGGGTTGTTGATTTTGCTAAGGAAGTATCCTTTTTTAATGAGATACTCTTATCCATATGATTGGTTATATAAGCATTTATCCTCATTTAAAGTATTTTTTTATTAGTACTACATACATGTTGGAAATTTTATATCCATATCACATACCTCAATATTTTTTCAACCTTAAAATTTTTTTAAAGAAAGTTTGTTCATCAGATTTAGCGGACAAGTTTAAGTAAAGCTTAAGTATAAATACAAAATCCTGGTGATATCATCCAAAAACGAACACCGTGTGGCTATTATTCTGTGCCTCTGAACCAGGAACACACCCAAGGACGCAAATAACCCCAGAGATAATAACTCTAGGGAACTTAAACTGATGTTAGTAGATACGGTGTCATGCTAGAATTTTAAATTGGTATGATTTGTCCAAATTGGGGGTAATTGGAACAGGATTTATTCCAGAAAAAAACCAACATTTTAAAGACCTTTATATTCTGGCCAAAGGAAATGCTCTCCAGATCTGAACCTTTTGGACTACTACTTGTGAGGCATCTTGGAGAGATAGTCCAATAAACGGGCACAAAACACTGTTGACTTTTGACGGGGCTCTATTGTCGAGGCAGTCCCCAACATTGACAAGGAGCTCCTTGTCAAGGGTTGTGCAAGTTTCAGGGCCTGGTTCGAGGATGTGGTTGAAGCTGGAAGGGGTTGGTTTAAGCGATTCACTTCACTATATTTAAGAGCAAAATAAATGCTGAAATAATTTTGGGAAACAAATTAATTTATACGTTATCCTTAAAATTTCCAGATTTAAAATCCCCACTCTGTATATGTTATGAAACCAATACAAATGTAGAGAGATTGTTGAAAAAGTCTCGAAAAGGATAGAATAACATACTACAAATTGAAGTAATACTTCTAAGAAACTCATGACTAAATAATTAAATATTGAAAGTAATAAAATTACGTTGAAATATATATATATATATTGAAGTTCTCCTGCATTCTCTCAGTGCTGTTTTTATAATGGATTATTGGGTAATTCAACAGTATTGATCAACTTAATCTTACATATGTACTATATGAAAAAGAAAAATGTGAGTTTAAAACACCTGGAGGTAAACAAGGTATGTTCAATAATGTGTACTTACAATCTAAAGTTATATTTCTAAAAAATTGTATGAAAACTTATTGATAGTTTAAACATTAAACTTATCTATGAATATACAATTTTTTTTGTACTTATGATGATCGAGATAATATACTTTTTTATTCCTCTTAAGATATAAAGTACTTTAAAAATTTATATACGTAGCTTTATTCATGGGATTTTAATAAAAAATACGGTGGGCCTCAACACATAAGAAAACTTATTATTTTTTAAGACATACTTTACTTAATGCTCAATTTTTTATTTAAATTACATCATTTCAATAGAAAGAGTTGTTATCAAATTTTATCCAACATGGGCAACAGGTTTTTTAATTTATTTTTACAGGCTCACTATGTTATATGTATTTATGTTTTTACTACTATTACAATAGTAAAGGAATATGTGTATAAATTTTGAGACATATAAATAAATTTGTATTACAAAAATTATCATTTCAATAGTGTTGACGTGTGTAAATAATTTTTTAGTCTCTAACATAATGGGTTAAGATAAAAGGGATATTCAAATTATTATGAATTAATATGAATATGTTTGTTATTCGGTACTTTTTATTGCAAAAACATATACTATATTTAACTATTTAATATGTTACATCTAACATATTAGCTACTTACATATTATATCATATCTTAAAGCAAATAATTAATGGTTTTTTACAAGTGAAATTAGGAAATAATATATATTTATTAATTTAAACTGTATTATTTTTATACAAGACTTTTGTGTGAGAGTTGGATCTCGATTTGGAATTTTAATAATCGGTCAACCAATAAAGGAAATATGAATACATTAGCATTTTGCTCTAAACAACGTAGAAGATAAACTGCAACTGAACTTTAATGACATTTTCGTAGAAAAAGTACCTGTCTGATTATTTTTTCTGAATGAAATCATTGTTATCTAGTTTGTGCAATTTCAGATTGGAGTTGTAATAATCCTTCAACAAATAAAGGAAATATAAATCAATCTAGAACCGTTTTCATATCTCCAATTTCCTAAATCTAAAATTCTTATGTGCTCTGTCAAAAACAACATTTCATAAATATTATTTATCTAAATTACCTTAAACTAACCAAAGTAACAAAAAATGTTCTTTTAAATTTAAAATCATATTGTGACTGTAATTTTGAAAGAGTCTAATGTATAGTTTGTAAAAACAAAATCCTGCACTTCATATTTCCCGATTGTTCCTGGATATATGATGACGAAATTTTGTAATAATTTTTGTGTGTTGAAATATACACAATTAACGTTTCACTTAGCAGCTGAAAGAGCCGAAAGAGTCAATAATAGAAGATTTCAGGCCTATTACATTTCCAGAAGCAAAATACAGGCTTGCTATTGTGAGGATTTTAGTGAACAATGATTTAGATATTAGCAATCTTGAGGTATCAAAGATAACAGGAATCGACAGAAAAAGGGTTGCAGAGTTAAGAAGGGCCCTGGCGGAGACCAAGGACCCTAGGGGAGTGACCACAAGGAAGGATGCACCTGAACACCGAAGTATATTTGACATCCTAACTCCCACATCTACATTCCATGAATTATTTTGTGTGGACCTATATTGAGTCAAAGGACAATAGAGGCCCTCACACCACCAAGAAGACCCTGATCGACTCCATCGTCCTGGAGGGCAAAAATTAAAATAAAAATGTATTTTCTAGAGCCTACATTTGACATTTGAGACCTCCTAATTTGACATCTCCATGTTGTTGTGTACAAAAACCATCCTCACGGCGCAACACCGTTCCTCTTCTATAAATTCAATCTCCTTTAAATCTGGAGCAGCTGTTGCTATGATGTCCAAAACTTCACAAAAACTTTTTATACAACAACGTTTCTGCCAACAAAAGCAGAGACACTGTAAGACAGCTGCATCATTACAAAATCACTGGTGCAGGCAAGCAACGATTTGATTTTGATGCCCTATATTTATTAAATGAACAAACTTTTCATACTTAGTAGATCCCTTAACTTCCTCTATATGCAATACACATATAGGAATGTTTACCTAAGAAAACAAATGTAAGTTCTTATTAGCACTGCCTTCTTTGTTTTATGCAACGTAACATATTGGTTTTTCCTTTTTTTCGTGAAAGCTTATTCTTTGGGTATAATAAAATGTATTTGCTGTAAATGAAATGTTTGATTATTTTATGTGAGGTAGCTCATAAATAAATCCCAGAAATACAAATACAATTTCTTTATGTTATGTTAATAAAGATGTCCAATAGGAAGTGAACACGGTCCAAAAAGTATATATATATGTACACAAGGTTGTGTGACAGTCTGTAGCATGTTGTTTAAGAAAATGGCCCGTGCTGAACAAGAAAAGAAAAAAGAAGTAAATTATAAAAAAAATGAATGTAACTTTGAATAAGAGTTAGTAACAAGCGTTTATAGCTAAAGCTCAAGCAGGGATTGCAATAGATACTAAAGTAGTCCCTAGTTCATCGGTTATCACGTCATTTAAAAAAGAGGAAAAAAAGGGGAGTACATATATTTAGTCTTTAGCCTCCGAGTTTTTTTTTTTTTTTTTTTTTGTTGCTGGCAGCCTTAGCAATGATTTTTATTTTATCATGCTATTATTCTTATTTTCGAGGAGAGAACACATGAGTAATGAGTAGCTAATGGTGAGTGTGCTTAAACAATTATCAAAGTAACACTGAGGATTCGTCGTGAACTGAATATTTGTTGATGGTTACTTACTCTGAACGTTTAAATAACAGGAGATATTGGTTCCTTATCCCTTCATTAAGATTATTCTTAATAAAAGCTTTAGTAGAAAAAGGGAGAGGGACTGGTTGAACTGTTTACACCCCCCTCCCCCTTTCCTTGGGAGTTTTCACTCTAGGGCTATCGGAGATTTTGCAATCTTTTTACTACATTTGGTGGAGATTTCATCCTTATTAGGTGATGTTAAATTTATTGGGACCATTTCTAGTATACGTTGCTTGGGGATATTATTAGAGTGAATACCTATATTCCCCTTATTTGTATTAATTACTGTTTTTTTACTATTTCGATAATTACTTCTGCTCGATGGAGCTATTGAAATGCTTCTAACTGGCCTTTCTTGACCCTAAGGATGAGAGGGAGGGGAGGGTGGGTGGGTTATACCAACTTATTTTGATTTTTAGTCATCCAGGAGTTTATATTTTAAGCGTACCAGATTTTGGGCTAATTTATCAAATTATAAAGCAGGAGACCAGCAAAAACGGAACCTTTGGTTTTTTAGGTATAGTTTATACTATACGCTATGCCAGGTACTACCTCTGGTAGATAACTGATCGTGAAAGGTTTAAAAAAACCAATTTTTTTATTAATCTTCCACTCCTAAAATAATCAATGTTTTTACTAATTTCATTATATAATACTCATTCCTAACCTCAAATATATAAAGCACATTCAAAATACAATCCCAAAAAACTATTTATTTATCATGAGCGTAGGCGTAGAAGACGATAAAGATAAGGGCAATTCCCCCTAATTCTTTAGAAACTAATAATATTCGGACAAGAAAGATGTTGTATTTGAGTATTTGGGTTATTCGAAATCGAAAAGTAGTGGCATTCGAGATCGTTGTGATTGGGCTGATCGATATTATATTGTTGTTTATACCTTTCTTGTATTAATTTTCTTTGCTGAAACACTTATTATCTAAGTGATTTCAGTAATACGTCTATAATCGTAAATTATTAATATTGTATGTATTACATATACATATGTTAACTACTGTAATGGGATCCGTTTTATCCCTGAGTGAGAGGTTTTATATAATCATGTTGATGAATTATATCTAGAATAGAGCCCATATTATCATGTGTGCGTATCGTGTATCACAGGATGAATATGATCTATACAATAATAAGTAAGCCAGTACTAAACCCAAACTCTATAAATACTTGAGTCCATGTTAAGGTTATCACTAAATTACCCCCAACAGTATTAAAATATACACTCCTCGCTTTATTCACTAAATACCTATGTAAATAACTAAACCTTAGGTAAGCTCCTTAGCACCTAATACACATCCTATTGGTAGCAGCATCCAAAGTAATTTATATTCAAAGATAGAATACTTCTTAGATATTTGTTACCAGATATTCTTTTCAAAAATATGAGTAACTTTTTTGTAGCCTTTTCCAAGATATCGATTCGCTTGAATAGAAATGGACACTACAGTAGTCGTGGCGGTTTCAATGAAATATAAACGAAATTCCAATTAAAAATATATCTTATTTTGTATTAATAGCTAAAATGGAATACTAAATTTTAAAAAAACAAGAAAAAAAAAACCAACCCCAAACACTATTTTGTACTTTTAAATTACTAAAACATTTATAAATAAGTTTCTAATAAAATATTTGACTATGCTGATTATTTTATAGTGAGATATTCTTTGCTTAATAATATCTTGTATTCTTATTTGTTTATTTTTTTCTCATCGGATTGTGTTCACAATTTTTGTAAAAATTATAACTTTTATTTGAAATTTTATAAAATAATAGTAAAGCAATTTAAAAATAAAATAAAAATGTAATTCAGAAAGGGCTCTTGAAAATATATTTATAAAAAGGTCATATAAACCTATATTTGACTTTTGTTTTAATAAAATGGAATAAACAAACGTCTTTTCTTAAAGAAAAAAAAAAGAACATCAAGGAATGTCTATCCTACAAAAAGCCAAGAATTTTTTTTTTTTTTTTTTTTTTTTTTTTTGAGTGGGAAGTGGAGATAAAACAAAAACAAAAAAACAAGGGGAAAAGAATAAATGATATTTTATATTAAAAATGAACATTGCTGGCACTCGGTACTTTTGCCTTAAACTTTTTTTTTGTTAAACAATTTCACCTCAAGGATACTTCGTCTTAATAAATAAATAAATGAGATTTATGCGTCCTAATTGTTTATTTATGAGTAAAAAATTATATATAATACTATAAAATAAATTAAATGGTTGTTTTCTGTAGAAAAAATTCAATGCATACATAATATTCAAATCTCGCTATGTAATGAGGTTGAACCAGAGACAAAATAGGAATTAAATTTAGTATAATTAGAAAAAAGCTAAATTAACAAGCAGAACAACGATTCGAATAGAAAATGTGCTAATCAATTTATCATTAGACATTATGGGATAAAGTATAATATGAAGAAAAAGCATAATTCTATCATTATTCCAACAGAAAAAACTATTAAATATGTTTTACAGTTATATATATTACATATTTTGATTAAAAAATGCAAATAAAACATTAATTTCAACCAAAAATATACAATAACAGCATTTTTAACCACATTATTTCAAATATTAAGGCATAATATCTTTGATACAAAATGGCTTTAAGGCAAAATGTCCTATGGGTAAATGGTTTCAAGCATTGCTTAAAGCAAAATGTCACAAAGCAAAACAGTATAAGGCAAAAAATCCTTTACACAATGTTGTTTACTCACACCATCATTTTTAAACTAGTTGCGGATTTCCATGTATCTTCTATTTTTATTTTAAATGTTTTGATTGTTTTATTACCTATCTTCTTTTGGTGTCTCATTGTTTGTCTTTTCATAGCTTTATGTAGTAGCTGGACTATTGTTAAAATAATTATTATGCAGCAAATATGAACATCACATTTAGTATTTACAATGCCCTTGTATTTAATATTTATATATCTTTCTAATGATAAAAAGTGCACTATTGAAAAAAAAATGTACGTCACAAATATTTGGGAAAATTTGAATGCTCTCTCCCCATTAAAATAGTATATTCCCCTAACATAATTGATGATCATAATTGATATTAAATCATGCACATTAATACATGATGATTTGTAATACTATTATAATGAGTAAAGTTACCTTTTCGATTGCGATCGTTGCTTTATAGATTCATTTTTGTTTGTCTCCTGAATAATTTCCTTAGAGAAGGATGGTTTTTCCAAGAGAGGGGCTTCCTCCGAAAAACTAGCTTCAATATCCGAAGGAACACCAACAGAGTCACTATCTCTATTCATAAGAGACTCTTCATCTCCATGTGAACCCTTAACAACGCCCATGGTTCTTATGACGTTTCGGACAGTTTTAAGAGGATTTGACCTATGAATATAAATATAAGTAAATACCCAATGAATTACTCATACCTATTTAATACCTTTTTTTAATGATGGAAAAAGGTTTTTTTCGTTTTTGTTCAGTAAAAGAGCCATGATCTAAACTCGAAGATCGACTTAATCTTACTTCATCCTGACGTCGGTTAAAGTTCCGTTCTATATTGGCGATATTTCTTTCAATGGAGACGAGTGCTTTATTATCAGAAAGGTCATCACTTATATAGGATCTAATGTTATCGTCGTCCTCAGCTTCTAGTTCGTCAACGCTATCATCTTCATAAGAGAAAGGTGAGTAATAACTCATTTCAAGTTTAATAGATGCCTGAAAATTGTAAGAAAAGAAGATGACGTATAATTGAAAGACTAATATTGAGTAATTTGAAAGGAAGACTTAGACTTTTAAAGTGAAAGTTATGCATGATAGAACAACTGTTAAACCTTTGGTAATGATATAAATGTTATTCATTAGTTGTTTTAATAAATACAAACAATGATATACTTTGGGAAACGAATATCACTTTAAAAATAAATGAAAATATGCCAAAAATATTCTTTGTTAATGAAACAAATCAACAAAATTTTAGTTTTCAAAAAATTTAATTCAATTAAATACTCCATTTTAATATTAATTGGTTTTTTCATTGTCTTTATCCCAAAGAAACTTATATAGATTTTTTCTTTTTTAAATGTTTCTAGAATGTTAAGAAGCAATATTGATTTTATTTTTTGAAGCGCAAATATTTCAAGGTTAATTGTTAAAACATTTAAAACTCCATGATAATTTTTTATATTTATATTCAAATATAATTAGGTAAATAATTATTTATTATTTCATCAAGTTTTACTTGATTCCCTTATCAATAAAATTGAAACAATTCAACATTGCAACTGAATTTGTTTTTCTAGAACTAAATAGTCTCTTTTATCATAACTAATTAATTACACTTCCAAAAAGATCTTTTCACATACAAATAATTGAAAAATCTGTTATGTCAATTCTTATTATCAAAATTCTGAAAATATGGTATTTTTCTTAGATTAAAATTGCATGGCATAAGCAGATATTTACAATCAGCATAAAAATTTTCACCAAATGAATTCACTTTTATGTTAGTTATTGATTTTTTTCATACTGAAAGGTTGTCTTAAACCAATAAAACTGTAAAATACTAAAAAAAATTGAATCCAAAATTCATAATAAGCCAGATTGGATACGAAAAACGTAATTAAAGATTTCGATCAACTAATCGAGTTGTACTATAATTAATAAGCCGTATAAATATTTTTTGTCGATTTTAGTTATTTGCCATATATGTACAATTAAACACTAATGTCTAATAACGTTAGGCTGCCAATGTGGGTCTTTATAAAGAAAATAATTTTAACATATTCATTTAATTGGTTTTGTCCTATGTATATTTGTAATATAGCAAAATATTCAATTAAAATTACATTTGTGTATTTATTACAGTTTTATTGGAGCGCAATTATACATGTACATATTTAATTAAATTGCTATAAAGTATACATTAGATACTCTACATAAGAAGTGCCGTTATTATTACTATAATTTATACTTATAATATACAATTATCTTTTTGGCTCCTTCATGCATTTTTTAATTAAATAACCCTTTGGGAAAACATTAATAAAAAAATATTCTTACGAAAACTTGAATTGTTAAACAGTTTTAACCTTATATCCTCCTTTAATGATTTTATAATTTTTTATGGTTAAAAAATAAGTATGCATAAATTGAATTTTTGATAAAACAAAACTTTTTCGTATCTAATTAAATCAATATTATGTTTGCATTTGTCAAATTAATTAATTTAATACAATTTTTTTAAACTTGAACATAGATATATATTAGTGTATCTCTTTGTAGTTTGTATCTTATTTTGAAATATTGTCTATAACTTCTTTTCAAAATTTCCCAACTTGTCTGACATTAGGTTGATGTCGAATACAAAACTTGTTATATTCAGATAACGAAATTGGAACCATATATTGTGTAATTTTTTTAAAGTTTTCATAATATGCCAAATGGTTTCTAACATGTGTTTTTCTTTGGTAGTAATAATCAAACCAAATCAAGTGTAATGAGTAGGTAAATGTGTAATTTGTCTCAAACAAATCACTAATTTACTATTTAAATTTATCTGCACGAAGTAAAGTCATATTATATAGAGAAGTACCAAAACTAGTAATAGAAATCAATTACAATTTTATTCAGGTTATTTTTAATTAAAAGGTTTAATTTTGCAACCAAAAAGACAAATGAAAAACATGAACATTTTAGCTTTTTATCACATTTCTCCAAGTATAAAAATGTCAGATCAACAGCATAAGACAATACGTGTACGATCTCTTCTTTGTTGTTTTCAGTGCCAAGAAAGCAAAAGGCACCCATGTTGGAAACAACATGGGTGCCTTTTGATTTATCTCTATGTGCAAAGCTCCTGTACATTGCACTTTAAAACGTATAAACGTATTGGAGAAAAGTGTCTGCCGCATCTAAATTTGAATTTACTCTGAGCTGCTATCATGACAGCGTGGTACGACATGGACACGACCTTTATCGTCAAAAACTGCCAATCTGTTCGTCGGTGTGCTGAGGATGTTATTGCTTGTGAAGGAGGCCATATTTAATAGAAATAAATCTAAATATGGTATTTAATCATATCAAAAATTGGTTTGGACTTATCTTTTCGTGATTCCATAAAAATCACATTTTTTTGTAATGTATTCATGTTAATGCAAGTTTTGAGTCTCCAATCTGTATAACAAAACCGAGCCAAAAACTTTTATTATACTCATTTCTATAAAAACACACACTTTTCATTCTATTAATTTATAAATATTGTCATTTCCTTTTATAAGATTTGGTGTTAGAGTCCATCTTCAGATAGTTAGTTAAGAGTAATCCATGTTTCTATAAAGTAAGGACCTTCGAAATGTTTATAATTTTTAGTCTGATAGGAAAATATTTTTATTTATAATATTGTATTACAATTTGATTCTACTTTCTATCAATAAAATTATCTTACAATCAGACTTTTTTTGCTAACTCTTGGACCATAACAGTATCTTTCAAATATATGATTTAATTTTTAATAAAATGGATTGTGTTCCTTTCATTCCTACACCAAAATATATAATTTTATTGGAACGCAATTATTTGTGTATATTTTTAATTAAATTGCTAAAAAGTAGACAAACTCTACATAATAATATACATTACTCTTTATAACATTATTAAATTATTTATCACATTAAACATTGATATTTTCCTTTTTTTTACTATAAATTTTGTTAGGGGATCGGTTTTATTATATGAATTGTTCAAATTATAATATTTCTAGAGGTTCCAAACCTCTAAAAATCTATTGAGGTAATTTTTTTTGTTATTTGATAATTAGATGTCAAAACAACATACTTTGTTGTCACTCACGTTGATAGTTTATAAACTTTAAGACCAATTAAGGGTTTTTAATGACATATTATGTCAATATTATCAACTCGACCCTTATGTAACAGTGTTGGCAAATGTTAAACAATATATCATTATTGTTATGATTACAAATTCTGTTTATAAATAATAGTTTTTTGAAATATTTATTCAAAGGCACATGGGGAAAAAATCAAACAAATTAATTATCCTCTTTTTTTACTTTTAATCCTAACGTGTAATTTTTCTTTGGAATTTTGTACAACCCAAAACAAAAAGTCCTAGAAATTTTTGAAAAAGATTACTCATAACAAAATACTCCACATCAATATACGTATGTGTATTGATATACAATTTCTAAGTTTTTCAAATATGATGGTAATTGTGATAAGCTTTATATTGTAATCCTTAGCAAATATGTACAATGCCCTTGATTGTACTATTTTTGATTAAATAAATAGATATCAACTAAACTAAGTTCATTGAACAAAATTTTAAGGGAAAATAAACATGCAAGACTTGATAAACCAATGATTTTAAAAAAACTTCTTAATTTATTTAAAGTTTTTGTAGAACTTCCTCTGTATATAATATTTTTCTTTCGCTTCTTTAGTGTCTTGTTACACACTTTTTTTTTTTTTTTTAGAATACCTTCTTCAGAAAGAGCCAAGAGAATAAGAAATAAGAAACACAAGTAAAAAATAATAACGATAATTGCATATTCATTTATTGTAGTACTAGGTAAGCTGGTCACGATTCTGTAATTAGTTTTTTTCATATTAAATATCTGGTTTATGATAATTTTTGATTATTTTTACCTTTTTTTAGTTTAAACCAACTTTTGAGCTTGTAAAAAATCCTTAATTAACATGAATGTTAGTTGTAATTTTACTAAATTTTATGTTGTAATCAAATATGTACTTATATTTTATATGGGATTACGTAATCATCAGAATATTCAACTTAACCCTTTTTGGCTAGCAATTATAAATAGCATCATTATTTTATAAAGCTCCCACGGGTGTAGAACATTTTTATAGGTGGCATCAATTGTATCATAATTGAAGGATATGGCATCTTGGGGGATTAAAGTTGATATTTATACTACATAAAATGAACTAATTATCAATAGAATCTGGATTTAAGTCCATTTATTGTCTTTAAGAATGTACAAAGCTTAACACTAGCATTGAATACTACTTGATCCCAATAACAAACAGTAGTATTTGAACATAATCAAAGTAATAGAGATCTGAAAAATCCCTATTAAATTTTTTAATTTGTACATTTCTTCTTATTGATCAATTCAGATTGAGAAAGTTATAATAATTTGCAAAAATATCTTATTCTTTCAACTCTTATTATAATATTTTTATCTACATTATGGAAATTAGATTGTATAACGATGCAATAATATATTTTTAATAAATTTTATGGTCAGATATATAATAAGACTAGTCAATAAAGGGATAATTTTTCGATAGACAGTAAGGTATGTATTTGTTGGTCCATTTTAACATCCAATAGTTTTCCTTACTATGAATATGCAAGAGTTTTTATTGTTATAAAAATTAGTTGTTTAGGCCTCCAAAATGACTGACATTAACTTTGGTGGCGTCACATGAAAATGTACTATATAATCCATTATTTAATAGAGTACTGTTGTTGTTTTTAGTTATTGCAAGTTTTATCTTTTAAAATGCATTTCCTCAGGATTTGATGATCACATATCAAGCAAAAAGCACATATTTAAAATCTACATAAAATTTTGCAAAGTATAAATGAACTTTTGTATGAACTATGAATTTTTTAATAATACAAAGTTGGCTAAAACTTATTAAAAGTACAAAAATACTATTAAGTTTTAAAATGGAGACTTTTCGAAAACCAGATTTGATAAAAAAAAAAAAACTCATTACCGATTCGTGATCAGCTTGTCAAGTACTACTAGAAATGAATATGGATTTTTTTAAGAAGTAAAATTTTGTAATCGATAATATTTTATGTAATACTTGATAATTAAAAAAAAACTAAATAAAAAAGGATAAAAAGAGAGCAGGAATTCACATTAAAAGATAGTCAAAAACACGAAATTAACGAGAATATACACTTCTTTTTTATAAACTAAGGTTTCCAAAGATTCCAGGATTGTAATGAAGGGTTAAATTAAATAATAAAATGTTATTTGAAAGAAAGAAAGATATGTGTCAACTTACTTTTAAAGGTATTCCATTCATGTCTAAAAGAGAGGCTGCAAGTTGAACTGTAGGTTGATCCAAAAGACGGTGTAAACTAAAAGTTGTGTTCCCAAGTAATCGATTGTTAAGAAATCGATTAAAAGCCATGATGTGTATTGATATGTTTTCGTCTCTTTGAAGTGGACTTGCAATTGGCCAATCCAATTGCTTAAAACAACATAAATCGGTTTAAACTCAAAATATTTTTAATTCATGATGTATAAAAAACGAAAAAAAAAATTCTTTAAATAGTGTGTTTGAAAATACCGACAATTTTTGAAAAAAATACGAACAGCAGGGTTTTGTAATTACTAATAAAGCTTTGTCAAACATCTTGAATAAAGTAGCATTTTAGCTCAAAAAATTCAATCTACTTCGTTTAGTTAATTAAAAGTAACTTCATGGACTTACTTTATCAAATTCACAGATTGACTAACTTATTTAAAATGTATCTTCTAATTTAGGTGTCTTGTAGATATTAGATTTAAAATTTGTAGCAAGTAATTAATCATATTTTATATGGGTCCTAGAAGAGATAATAATTACTTATCATATATAGACTAGAGATGGGAAAAATATGACTTAAACCACGTGCAATAGTCCTAAAATCGAAGCAGCTTTTCTCCAAACATTAATTTATGTGAGGTTAAGATCTTGTACAAGGAAAATATTCCGATATTTTATTAAGAATGTACTCGTAAATATTATAGCTATATTATTTTAAATATTCCTAGTTTTAAATTTTAATGTTTTTATTTTATATGAAAGTTCGGGAATTGAAGAATTTTGTTGTATTATTATTTCTGACGAGGTCTCCAATGGAGACAAAATTAATTAAATGTTACTGATCCTCTAAACATCTTTGTTTTATTGTGTTGGTTGAGTCAATTCCGTCTTTTTCAATTTTTCCCACGCCCTATTCCAATTCCGAGCATCTTCATGAAGATCCCAACCTCCCAACCTTGAAATACGTTTGTGATTGCAATAGAGAATATACCCTAACTAACAAAAATTATGCAAGTTAGCAGCTTGTGTTGTATATTTACTTTTTTTTTTCATTTACATTTAACATACAATTATACAAATGCATAAATCATATACTTTGCAATGAAAAAATGCAACAAAAGGTACAATTTATAGCTAAGGAATGACTTCTTACTTTGTTCTTGTAAGGATATCTCTAAGCGTAATAAATAAAAACTAATTTATTATGAAATAAATAAAAAGTTCAACATCCTATCAGCTCACATGTATTTTAAGACTAAAATAATTTCAAAGCAACATTTTAGGCAGTTAGTTTGAAGTCATGGACAAAAATAAATTGCTTAATGTGGAGGAATTAATGTAATAAAGTAAACGAAATTGTTTGTACATGAATGTTACTGTATTACAAGTGATTGATAAAGCTTCGTTCCTTTTATAAAAAAACCTATAATTACAATGAAAGTACATTTAAGTTGAAATATTATTTACCTCATCAATATCAATCCAATCATCCCTATCTTCAAAAGTTTTTGATATGTGGGAAACACCTAAAAACAGAATTAAATAATAATTATGTTATATTACACTTTTAAAAATATACCATATAAAACAATTCTCTATGTATGCATACAAATATAATACTATTATACTAATGACAAATTATTTATTACAATGCAATGATTACATATTTACAATGCATGTATGTAATACTCTTTTCATATATATATATTTATGGTTTTATAACCAATATTGTATTGAATTGAACAGCAAATTCATAGTGAATTTGTTAATTTAAAAAAAGATAGGAATGTAAATCAATCGTAAAACTATTCCAATAAATGCATTTCAATCACATTATCAATTTCACATCATTGATAAGTAAACATGTAACTTATCATATATTTGCCGGATTATTGGTATTTTTCAGAGTTATTACGCATCAACAACAGACAGACAGAAAAAAAAACTTTGCTTATAAACTTATAAATATCTACTAGCTTTTCTATCTCAGTTCAACTTTTTTATCCAATGTATAACTGACCATGATTTATTATTATTATTTTAATTTAAATATGACGTACTGAGCTTAAACTACACACACTTGTTTCTAAAATGACAAATAAAGAAACTAACAACCTTTGCTTTATAAATATAAGATATATTAGGTCGGAGAAAAAGTAATTTCGTATTTTTCACATATTCCAATGCTTTAAAAGAATTGTTATGCCAAATATGCCCCGTTCTCTTTGATAATTTGTTGTCAAAGAGAATCCAACTTCATGTTGCCTTTCTCGTAGAAGTCATTGTCCCTAATGGCAAAAAACTTCGATCAACAATATTCACATTTCTGTATTGAGGCCGAATTTGTACCTGCAAGCGCGTTGGATGTAGACAGAAACAGGTAGTAGTCACTTGGTGCCAGTTCCAGACTGTAGGGTGGATGCATAAGAACTTCTTGTGCGAGCTCCCAGAGAGTCTCGGGCGCCATCAAAGACGTGTGCTGCCTGGCCTTGTCTTGATGATGTCTTGCTGTCTCCAATTTAACCATGCAGGCGACATCCGTTCGATCGCCAGCTTCAAACGGTCGAGTTGTTCACAGTAAAGGACAGAATTGAGCGGATTTTTTTTCTCTCGAAACACTGTTGTACAACACAAACTGATAGAGTATCGACCCCATATACATCACTAATTTTCTTAATTGCTTTCGACGCGTTTTTCCCTTTCAGGTAGTTACAATTTAAAATATAGCGAATTTCTTCCTTTGAGACCAACATACTCCACGCACAACAGTTCACGGCTGAACTGGTCGAGTGCATTACTGCCCCAAAGCGTTTGAAGAATACATGTACACATTTACCACGCCTTATCTTTCGATCCGATATGACCAATAGTAAACAGGATATATATATTTAAAAAAAGGGGCACCAAATACGAAATTACTTTTCCCCAACTTTATGTATGGATCTTTCCACAATAAATATTTACGAGGAAACGGATTTGACAAAATGTAATATTTTGTATTAACAACAAAAGACAGCTTAGAGATGAAATTTTGGATCTAACCTATTCAACCCTAAGTTCTGAGGCCACAAATGTGAAATAGCTAGAGCATTTTCATGAATATTTGATTAACAATGTATTGTAGATTGAAAAAATTATAGGCGAGTATAATCCATCATTAAAAAGCTAAGAATTTTCTTATCAAAATTTAAGTTAGCTATATCGTTTTTCATTTTTTTCAAATTTTAATCCCATGAAGGTCAAACTTTTATATGGAAATATAATATATGTACGAAAATACAGTATAGAAAGAAGTTATAATTCTTATAAATCACACTATTACTTCTAATTCCATGAATTTTACACTTTACAGTATAAAAAAAAGAGTTGAAGTTATAATAAGTTGCATGGTTAAAAAAATCAAAAATCATGTACTTTGAAAATTTTAAGGTCAAAAGAAAGGTCATAATTTGACTTTTATTACATAACAAAAGTAAAAAAAAACACGTGACATAAGCTAATAATTAATAGCTTATTCATGCTGTATTAGAATTGTTCATTATTGTTTAGGTCTATGATATATTGCAAATCAAATATTCATCAAAATAATAATGTCTTGACCTTTAAAGCCTCAGAGTGGGATTTAGTCACAGATTAAAAGTTTCAAATCTGAACTCGTCTACTGTCAAAAATATTACATAATTTTTTTTTGTCTAATCTGTTTTTTCCTCAAAATTTCTCATGGAATGTATGCTCCCCAGACAAATAAACAAACAGATAATAAACTTTGTTTATTAATATATATTACAATATTGTTAAAAATGAGTTTTCCCTAAACAAATATACAAAAAAAAACTTTACTTTAATAATATAGATTATATTAAGGATAATAATGATATTTATCTAATTGTTTAGGGGAAATTGATCATAGGCAAAATTCCCTGGTGGATAATACTTAAGTAAATAAACATGGATTAATTAGTTTCAAAATGATCCAACAACATTGTTTTTGCTTGTGTAGTGAATTCGAAATACTCTTTAATGTAATTTTATGTACTCTAATTTTTCTTAAGTTTTAAACATTTGTTTCCCCTTGTTTTAAAAACATCGCTTAACTTTATTTGTATTTGACCGCCAAAATTTCAATAATTTTTTTCGTTGGACAATAGTTTTATTGCTTATTGATATATTTGCAAAAAAGATCATTAGTAAATATTCAATAATTAGTATAGGTTAATATGGGACTTTGTGTAAAATGATAAACATTAATATACACTTTACTATTAGCTCTAATTACTTTGTTTTGACATAATCTTTCAACCATATTCCATTCAAGCTAATTTTGCTAATCATAAAAAGAGATTAAGTATTTTTTTTTCACCTTTTTTCAACGATTTTTTATTTATGTTTTAATTAATCTCTATTTGTGAGTGAAATTTGTTGTGCAAACAAAGATTAAGTTGTAAATATCGAATACACTGTGGAAAATTATGTTGTAGAATCGTTAGTTTTTTATAATTACAAATGTTTTAATAACATAATAAAATACATAAAATGGCTCTGTATGAGAAACACTAATTGGGGTAATATTGACCATGGCATTGTGGATGTTTCTGATACTGTCACGAGGCTTCCAAATCCTCAATTTGTCGGAAGTGCATCCAAACCGTTTATAACTTTGAATTTTTCCCTAGATTTTTCAAAGTTTGCAAAGTAAGCGGTTTAGTCTATATGGATCCAACAAACTCTTGAAACTCGCGTTATGATTGCCATTTTATCATATATTTACTCCTATTTATGCATGATTACCTTATTAGTAGCTAAATGAAAACTATGAACCATTTTAGTTTCATTTATACCAATGCAGCTTTGATGAACCTTATTACCCGGTACTTGGGATAGCATGGTCCAACTGCAGGTTTAAATAATGACCTAAAATGGTTCTGTTGTCATATTTTACAATTTGAGTTGAACGACCAAGATCTTTCCCATTGCATTGAAAAGCACTAGTGAAATCTTGCAAAGAATTCTATGCCATAGTTGACCCTTTATACACTCTCTGTCCAACATTACTTCAATTTCAGTATCTGAGCTCTCCTGAATTTTCTCACATAATGTTGCTTCAAAAGAAGCTTTTGGGTTTGGTGTAGGAGGCAGTCCTTTGTTGCTCTTTGCTGTTGATGAGGCTGAACAGAGATTGAGCTTAGATAGAGGTGAGGAACATGTCTGTTGATGCAGGTAGCCCTCATCAGCTCATGACGTCAATATACTTTCTGAGGTCGACTTGTTCTTCTTCAGACTCTGCCCCGATCCTAATACCAGTGTCAAGTGGAGAGTCTCCAACATCCAAAAATGTAAAAATGAGTGAGGCAATGTACAATGTAACGAAATACAATGCATTCCTTTCACTTCGGTGGTCATTGTCTCCAGATCTGAAGCCTGCCAATCTGTGAGAATAATTTCCATGTCAACATCAGCCAACACCTCCTTGAGCACTTAAGATGGCCCTGCCGTCAAATTTTACAAGATACTTTATCTTTTTCCCTGCTTTCAGAATTCATCTGACATAGGTAGTTTCCTCAGGTGAGTTGTCGGTATCTGCTGAATCTTTCTACGATGTTATCTGATGGGAACATGGCAAGCAAGGCGTAGATGAAGTCCTCATCCACTCCGTCCAGCATGTACTTGGCAAGGTCAGCTACTGTCTGACATATGAGTTTGGTTGCTAGAAAAGTTGATGTGAGGATTTTTGGGAGTACTGTCATAGCCCTGATTTCATCTGGAACTTCAAAGACACGATAATCACACCCCGTAATCACGACTTAATAGTTTATACTTTACACTTTATATTCTTTTATACAACTGAAAATAAGAAAAACAATAAAAACACTCTGGAGCCGGAGTTTGTTTCTTTCCCTTCGAGGAAGTCAATAAAATAAAGACGTACTTGATATTTGTATTGAACATTATGTAATGTTAAATAAAATGTGACAGGCGTTTAAGTAAACTCATTTTAAAAAAGAGATAAAAACAGAATTACTTTATATATATAAGGAAAGTTACTTTAGATAAGGTTTAGCAAAGAGCTAAAGTACACCCTAGCTTATCAAAAAAAAAGTAAATAGTGAAAGGGGGGTATCTAATACCCATTATTCGGTGTTGTTGTTTGAGTACAATGGTGCAAAAAACCATTGTCTGACAGGACTCCATCCTAGGGCACAAGACCAGGACTACACCAAATCATATTAATATTTTTTCTCAAACTGTTATTATTATTTTTTTTTTGATTAATATTTGTACGCTGGTAAACAATATTATTTGACTAGTGCAAACTTGTTAGATCATGTTTCCTTTAAAAAATTAAAGTTTGTAAAAGTACAAAAAAATCCGAACAAAATATTTACATTTATAAATATATAAAAAAATGCGAATAAAATATTTACATTTGTAAATGTATAAATAAATTTAGATCTGTATATATTGAAATTGAAACTATCGGTATTTTTGTTTACACATACTTACATTTATACATAGGTGGAGTTAATCAAATTTTAAAATAAATATACGATGTGAATATTTCTTTATATCAGCCCACATATATGCAAAATACAATATGTGTGAATTGAATAATTCAAAATAGAAATACATATATATCAACATGTTCATTAATCTTGCTACAGTTGCAATACAACTCTATAAGCTTTCAAAATGAAAATCATATGTAACATATATTTTTGAATAAATTCCATATCTGAGAAGAAAACAAGTATTCCCTGAAAAATATATAATTATAAAAAGACTTAAATATATAAAAATAAATTGTTTATTTATTACATGATTTTTTTTTTTTTTTTTTACGTTTTCTTAATTCTTATTTATTGGACTGCACACTTCTAATGACATAATTGTTTTTGTCAAAATACTTTTCTGTTTTTTTTTGGAAGCTGTTTCCTTGATGTTTATATTTATTGATTTGGAGAGTGTAACGAGAATGAATTTAAGGTAACAAATACCTAGAAGTGTAAATTTTATTAATGTTTTTGCTTGTATTTTCTACATAAAGTTTTTTCCTTGTGTTAAAAAGTAATTTTTTAGATAAAATACAAAGAAGTCAAATATAATTTGAAACAATAACTTTTGTGGAACTTCACATAATCTCTCAAAGTTTATTTTTATGTTATCAGAAAAAATGGCTCGTTTTTACTCAAAAAAAGAAAATAACAATGTAGACTTTGTATTTGTAACGAATATAGCTCGCACTGATAAAAACACTTCCTTTTTTTATAACAAAACAATTTTCCAATCAACGAAAAATAAAAAAATGGTTACTGTTTTTGTATCAAATTTAAATCCATTCATTTTCATTGATGTTATTTTGTATCATACCATCTTTTTTAATTTAAAAACATTTATTCTAGAAAAGAAAATTAATATTTTGACCATTTTACAATTAATTGGGGATGTATAATTTATTTTTTGGCCTCAATGGCCTTTTATATATTTTGATCGTTTTCTGAATTTGGGAATTTGATCTGAAAAATATCCATATATATATTTTTTTTTAAATGAAAGTCATAACATTTTCTAAATCTAAACACTTACATACTATAATATCAATGGAATTGTTAATCCTGATTATAAACAATGTGAAAACATAAGCCTTTGTCTGTGGGAGGTAATAATTATTACAGATAACACTATGCAACAGAAAGAACGAACATATAATATTGATATTTAAGCCATAGATATCGAAAATATCATTAAAATGTTCAACTTTAATAGGTTTGGTCTTTGAAACTTTTTTTAAATCATGTTCTTATAGTATACATTAAGTCTGATTCAAAGTGATAACCCGAAGTGAGTTTGATGAAAGTAAAAGATAATGACAATAGATAAACACATTCCAGAATAGCATTAATAAACATTAATTACAGTTGACGGAATTTCCAAAAAGTTATTTTTGTTGCATAGTGTTATATTTAGTTCTACAAAACTTATTTTTTTAAAAGTCAATTTGATAGGCTTGTTTTTTTATTTAAAAAAATAACTTATTTACAAATTAACTAATTTCAACAACGGAAATACTTATATAAATCATTATAAAATTTACGTTTCTGAATATTTTTTGTAACAACTTTAAAATCATTTAGTCATGTAATTATAAAATTTTCTAAGCTTTAAGTTATTTTTTGACTAATTGCAACTCAAAAAGTGAGGCATAAAATTTCGATTTCCTCAAAAATTATAGCTACATTTTCTTTAAATAGCTTTCAAATATTTAGAGAACGATTTTATAAAAAAAAATCATGTATTTACAAACGTAACTCTGTATTAAGAATATATTCTATTCCTTATATCAACTTTACATTTAGAAAAAAATTATTTTACAATATGCAAATAATTTTATTGTAATGCTTTGAATAGACTACAAATGATTATATATAAGAGAATATGTAATAGGAATGATGGGATAGAGACATCACATTTATATAAATATTATCCAAAAAATCCACTGTTACGATCATATGTATGTCCAATATATATTCTTATACAGACTATTTTCAAATATACGTAATCTAAAGATGTCATAGAATACTTGTACTAACATTTTAGTTAAATGATTAATCTTTGCTCGAGTGTTCATGAGTTATGATGGGTAATATGAATAATAACGTTAATTCTGATCGGAGACATCTTTTGAATAAAAATCGCTGTTCAGATCCGGTACTTACAAGACTGTACCGTCGTAAAATTCTGACTAAATCTTCAGAAAACAATTACATACAGCTTTAAAAACAAAAATTAAAAAGAGAAAAAGTAAGTTAATTTATTAATTCATTTTTGAAAACTCTGTTAATTCCCTTCAAATCTATACGAAAGTAATTCATTGAAGTGTCTAGTCACTGCAGCATTAAAATAGATATTAACCCTTTACTCTCGTATGTGACTAATTCGTCACATAATAATTTTTGGAAAAAAATCACATATTCACAGAAAATTAATTTTTTTTTTTGAAAAAAAATGTTTAAAAATTTTTATTATTACTTTTTTTTACAAATATCAACTATTTATACTATTGTTTAATTTTTTTAATTCCATATGAAACGTTATTCAGGGTGTAAAGGGTTAAGAATTTTTTGCACTTTGTAGATGTTTAATATGATAATACCTATACGAATCAGTGAAGAAAATGAACACTTTTTTATCATTATCGACAGGGTGTACAATGTAAATCCGGAATAACTTTAACGGCTAATTATGAGTATTGGAGAGGTTTTGTGATGAAATATCTATAAAAAAATTACAAGCTAATTGTGTTAGCTGTCGAATTTAATGACAGATTTTTTTGAGTATCTCGTCGTTCAAGCATGGAAATAGTCAGGAAAATTTCCTTCATCGAATCTCGACGCACAGACACAATGTACAGGAGATAATTTCCTTCTTCAAATATCCAAAATCAACAGTTTATGACGTGATTAAAGCCTTAGATGAGGAGGGAAAGACTAAGAGATCAGCTCATTCAAAAAGATCTAATAAAATTTAAATTAAAAGGTTCATAACTGGCTTGAAACTATCAATTGACACTCATCCAGATACACCGATTGCTAGGCTGGCCAAGGACTGAAATCAAAGGGATCCTCAAAAATGCCCTCAGGATTGACTAGTGTACAGATTGTGATGTAGAACGAAGGTTTTTATTATAAATAATCATTTTAAATTTAATGTGGCTTTCAAATTTTTTTAAAATTATCTTTCTATCTCTTATACAAGTCTCATAATTAGATGTTAAAGTTATTCTGGATTTACCTTGTCCACCCTCTATATTAACAAAGCAAAGTTAGTCTTACTGTTTGTCTGAATATATCCTAACATGTATAACTGCATATAGTGATGTATATCATGAACATATTTCTCTATAAGAAATAACAATATATTGTTATTAATGAAATATTTCAGGCGAGTGTGTATAGCATCGGACGTGTATACAGGGTACAATGTCTGTATATTGTACCCCATAATGTAAATCATATAAATATTTTTGACACTAGAAATAATAATGTAGTTGTATTAATATATTTTTTTTATTTGCATTTTCAGTATACGTTAAGATTGTAATTGAATATAAACTCTGGTATGTTAAAATGCTTTAATTTTTGTTTGTTTTTTTATAAGTGAGCGCTCTTAAGACTAAAGTTCTCATTTTATTCTTGACGAGAGAACACGTCATATGAATTGATATTGAGTAGTAACGTGTGAGTGTGCTCACGAAAAACGGAGAGTAATACTGAGGATTTTTTGTGGAGTTACTTTCTTTAATATTACTAAAAAGTGTCTTTTAGTCGACGCCTAATTACTCCGGGCAATGCAGGGCACTTCCGCTAGTATTTCATATTCTAAGCCAGTAGATAAATTAATATTAAATTTTTTAGACTTTAGAGGATATAATTTTTCTTCATTATAAAATTATTATTACCAATCAAGACATTTTCGATACAAAGTAAAACAATTTTAATTCTCTACTTTCTACCTTTCTAATATTCATCGTTGGACTCAAAAATAATAAGAACGCATAAAGAACACACATTGAAATCTCGGTAATTAATTCAAAAATTGTTGAATAACTCAAAAACTATTAAATTCACCCTCCAAAAGTCGTATACGGAAAGTAAAATATGAATTTGGCCAAAATTTGATACACACAACATGGTCCTAGGAAAACTGGCCTGGGCAAAATTCCCCGTGGAAGATTGCCCGTATTTTGTTCAAAAAATGATATACACAAGAAAGGAGATTTAGGTCTCTTTAGTGGATAAACACACTTTCAAAGTAACATTAAGTTAAAGAAAATAAGTTTCTAATGAAATTTTGTAAGCGTAATCAAGACTCATATCAATTTGAAGACAAATTTTGTCAGAAAAAAACAAACAGGTTTTTGTATCTTATAAAAAAAAGAGACACAGGTTGTACAGGGTTCCCAATTTGGCCATTTGTGAAATGGGTACGACACGTAACTCCATTAATATTATTATAACATGTTAGGCAACCAGTGAATCGAAGGGCACACAAGCAGATTAATTTAATAACTCTCTTTCTTTGTATTTCTAGTAACGTTATTGAGCGCATTTGTTTGGGTAAATCTAATACATAAAAAGTAAAAATAATGTGATTTGATTTTTTTTTTTTCTGCCATTGATTCCTTATTTATTACAGATCGATTTAGATTATTCAATTATTATCCATCGTTATATTCCTATATTTAACGTCATTCCTAGTGCTGGTAAATATTCATTGACAACTGTTATAATAATACTTTTATACAAGCAATAATTAGCAACGAAAAAGTAAAAAGAATTTAAAGTTTTATTTGCGTTCTTTTCAATTCAATGATTAGTTGTATATTCTTCATAAAAATACTTAATTGATAAAAGAGACTACTTTATGTCGAACAAATACGTATTTAAAAGAAAAATTGTTTCACCCTAACGTATGTAAAATCTAAAAATAACGTTTTTTAAATTGGGTTTCGTCATATTTTTAAATTTCAAAAATTAAAAATTATTTCCCATCAAGTCCAAATTTAACAAATATTTTTTTTATAAATAGCAATTGATATTACATATTTAGTTAACTTAACAATAATTTCTAGCATTTTCCATCCATAATATAGTTCCCAAATTAAAGGCTATCTTTAACAAATTGTTTATATCAAAAAGATAAATAATTAAATTTTTGAGTGAAGTCAAATACATTTATTCTTAAAATAAATTATAATTTAAATATTTTTACTCTATGGCTTTATAGATAAATCTTAGATTGGATAAAACTCTATTTAAAATTTCACGTAAAAATAGATTGAATATAAAATGATCTAATAAATACCCAATTAAAAAAAAGAACCATTATTACCTCGGAAGGTTGCCTTTGCAATGCGATCTCCTCCTGTACCAGAGCCATTAAATCCAATGAGCTTCACAACTAGAGACATTCTGCTTCTTACCTATAAGTAGTTTTATTAAGTTAAATCTAAAATTTACTATTTTCTATTATTACACAATCAATATATATTAATAATGTATATCTATAAAAAAATTCTGGTAAAGTGATAATTATTGAAAGGTATAAGTTTTTTTACTCTATTATTTTCATTAAGTAATTATTACATTTTGAACACATTTTTAAATTAATATTCATGCTTTAAATTTAAAAAATGATAAGTGTTTAAACAAATATGCACAAGCTAAATTGTGTTCTAAATATCCACAAATCTATAAAATTATTATTTATACCCATTCATAGCAGATTTATCAAATATGTCATAAATTGCATCCTAATTGAAATCGACGCCATATTGAAGACTCATAATTTATATAATTATTAAGTAAAATAGACGCATTTCCAAAAATCTTGATGTTACTTCATCATATGAAATAAGACCTCAAGTAAATAAATACTACTTGATCCCTATGAAAAACAGTAATATTTGAGTCAATGAAAATAACATAATTAAAATACTTATAGAATGACTAGATTAGTACATTTAACTCTAGTTTGGATCGATCAGTAAATAAAAGAGTAGGATCTTATCTTTGCCTTTTGAGAGCTAATTTATCATATACACAATTTAAATAAGATTGTGTAACAATGTAAAAACATATTTGGGTCAGATATATAATCAAATTACACATGATATATCTATATATTTAAGGTGCTTATTATTTTTTTGAAATGTTCGGGTTGCCGTAATATGTTTCTATTTATACTAAAATACAATTGGCAAAGTTGTAGATAAATTAAAGCATATTTAGAGGTAGCTCAACGGCCTCAAAGTTTTGAAAATTGTCAATTTAAAAAAAAAGTGAGTTCTTATGCAATTATCATAAAAGTTTAAGATACAGCTTTTTAAATTCTATAATTTTTTAAAGAATACTAAAGTTACTATATAACTGACCTATTCTTAGTGATTTAATTCATCGTATTAAAATATTCATTTATCATCTTATATATATTTATAATATTTAATACATAAAGAAACGTATAACATTTTTTTTTTTTTTCAAAAATATTTGCTGTGTTGTTTTATAAAATATTTATATACATTAAAATACATTTATTATTTTTGTTTACGAGTATCACATTAAGTTTTTGTATCTATATATTTATTGTATACTTTAAGAGTGGATGTAAACTAATATATTGAATTTCATATGGTACTTATGTTTACGGAAAATTTCGTATGTTCATATAAATGGTGATAAAACCCTAGGTTTAATTTTGACTCAGTATCTTGAAATCATTTCATTAACAAGTGGAGTTTAAATTAGTAAATTTCGAACAAATAATTTTATAAGAAAGTTATTTTTCTTTAAAACTGACCTTCCTATCGCTCTTAGTCAATTTAGGCTAATATCTCAATTGTAGTTACGTAAAGGAAAATCAGATCTTTGTTAATTGTTCATATAAGAAAACAATGTAAAATCTGGCAAATGGAAACTGTTATTTTACAGGAAAAGTGTAACTATATCTGGATTTTTCTTATATCTGAAGTATATAAAAAACCACCATTTTTAGATATTTATGTAAATAATCTAAAACAACATAGTTTTTATTATTAAAATGTCATATTTATTTAATATATTTAGTAATTTTATTGTGTTATAATTAGTTTTTTTGAAGGTAACTCATGAAATGTATTCATATTGCTTGAAAAGCAATGTGAAATTAATTTCAAAAGAAACAAAAAAAGATCTTTAAATTTGTACAGCATAATCCGTATGGGAATTCTATATTTTAATTTTTTCCATTAAAATTCCTTTGAAGTTATACCAAAAAAAAAAAAAAAAAAAAAAAGGGGGAGGGGGAGAGGAATCTGACTTGACTTTATGGTGATTTTATACCACATTTTTCTTCCATATAAGTTTTTTTTGTATTAAAGAAATTGGTATTTGAGATAACGTTGTCTATAAGCGTATTTTTATTCCATATGAATTTCTTATAATTGAATATGACTGCATATATGCTATCTGTATAATGATAGAAATCATAATTATTTGTCATTTGTAATTTTATGCACTATTTCGTATCTTCTCTAAAAAAAAAGTAATTAAAGTGGTGATGAATATAGAAATTTTTTTATATATCAAATACATAATAGTGTAAAATTGTGTTATAAATATCTACAATTTGATAATTTAATTTAAATAACTTTTATTTTACAGCTAAAAATAATATAATAAAATTTATAAAAAAGGTTTTTTTAGTTGTATATATAGGAGTGTAAGATAAAAATGTCAAATATAATATTTTGGTTGAATTTTTCATAAAAAAATGTTTTTAAGAATGCAACAAAAAAAAAATAATTTATATATTTGTGGTTTCTATTGGTGTGAGATTATTGATTTTGAAATTAATAAACATATAAAGTGTTCATAAAATAAAGCGCAATAAAAGTTGTAAATATATTTATTTTTCCATTATTTACCAGTATGTAATCATTGTGAAAAGACCTTGAAATGTCATCCTTATAACTTATATATTTTATGCATAACTAGCGATGGGTTACCCAAAATTGCTCGGGAGGGTGTTATTGGATTCTTACAGGCATTATAAAATGCCTCCCCTGTATATTATATGAAATGTGTTACTATGAATATATCTTTTAAATGGTTTAAACTTCAAATAACATAACAGCATATATGCATGAAAAAATTTCTAAATATGAAAAGACCATTTTGTTTTTTTTCAAAAAAATGCCAAATCAAAAAAAATTGAAAAATTATTCAGAAAATAAAGAGTATTTCAGTTAAGTATCAATTTTTTGTGTCAAATGTATATGCAAACAAATTTCCATACAAATTTGTATAAATAATTTTTTTTACAAATCTAATGTTCAATTGGAAAATCCATTTCTTTGTACCTGAAAAAAAAGGGAAAGTGTAATATTCAACGATTTCTTATTTTTTTCAAATAACTTTAAATTTAAACAAATTCTTAATTTTTATAGTTGTTTTTGGAGACACCAGTCACTTTTTGATTTATAACTTAACCCCCTACATACTTTCCTTGAGCTCCAAAAAAAAAATTTTTTTTTTTTTTGTTTTGTTTTGGGTTTATAATAAGCCTCCTGGTATGACCATCCCTCTGAAAATCGGCACTCCCGTCTTAACTTGAACAAGTTCTAAAGATGCACCCATTCAAAGTTTCACCCTCCTAGTCCCAACCGTGTAGCAACCATAAAAGACACACACACTAACTTGATTATATATATACTGATCATTTTCTTCTACAATTATTCAAAAAGTATATAATATATTTTCATGTAACCACATTAAACTTTTCATGTCTAGTATGATTAATTCGATGACTTAAAAAGTTATCGTGTTCATCAATATTCTTTATATTTTGTACATATTGCTTTTAGACATCAAAGATCTGCTGTTTACGAACATGCACAGGATTAGAGTTGTTAGATTTCGTCATTTTTAATTATTTGCTTTATTGAGGCTGAGCACGGAGGTCCTCCTTGAACAGAGTGAGATTTATTGTACACTATGCAACCAAACTTAGATCTTGGAACGTCCAATGGCTAAAACCAACATATATCATTATTACTTAAACCGTATAATACAAAAATGACCATTAACCCCTTCAATTGTAGTACGTTTGGCCTTCAAAGCCCTTTTTTTAAATCATATTTTTAAAATTATGAGAAATAATTATATAGATGAAAATGAATGGAAATACAAATTAATTAAAACCATCTCAGAATTCGAAAAACAAATTATTTATTCAGTTATACTAAATAAAGTTCCTACAAAATGTCCTACCAAAATTAAGTAAAATATAATATCACTTAGCGGTAGCTAATATTTTTTCAATTGCTTTATATTATAGCTAAAACTATAAAATAATTATATTGAGTATATTTTGAAAACAGTCGATTTTAATTGATTTTTTCAGTTTAAATTTCGTTTGAAATTTTATTTTATTTATAAACATTCCACGCAACCTTATATTACTTATTTATTTAGTATTTTAAGAAAATTAAAAGTCAAACTGAAAAAATCAATCAAGATTAAACTTTTTTATGACAGCAAATCTTTTTAATTTGTGATATAAAGTTTTTTTCTTTAGTATAAGATAAAATATAAAACAATTGAAAAAATATTCGCTTCCAAACAAAATACTTCATTTTAAATGATTAATACACATTGTGGGGAATCTGAATTCAAGATAACTTAATAAATAATATGAATATATCTTTTGAAAGTCAAAATATTTTTTATAATTTAATTTAATTTTTATGTATATAGTTATTTCACACCAAAATAATACTCTGAATCGTAACTATAATCTAAGGTAGGTTTGCGCCATGGTCTTTCCTAGAAAATTCTTATACCTATATGTACTTCAAATAAAAATTTCTTTGTCAGATGGAGTTAATTCAATACTATAATTTTAACTTATACTTAATCAGTGTAACTCTATCTGACAAATTAAAAAAAACACGTGGGTTTAATTTGGTAGGCGAAAATGATGTTACACAGTGTAATAGCTTATTTCTGACACGTAAACTTTTTCTCTTATTGAAACTACGTGTACTAGTTTTATTAAAACAGTACTAATTTTTTCCAATAACTGATACTCAAGTTTATTAAAAATTATTTTTTATATATATCTTCAAAACTTATGTAATTGCTTGTTCAATTATCAATTTATATATTTTTCAACTTTACCAGTTGATATCTCACTTTTTTATAAAAAACTATTATTTAGACTCAAAAAGAATATTGTTTGGATAGCTTAAAAAAGTTTAATTCAAGATTGTATTTTGTTCATAGAATAATATTAGCATTTTTAAAGATGAAAAATCTCAAGGATCTTTCTATTTTTAGAACTTTACTTTTTTGCTTTTTAATTTGTCATTTTAATATTTTACCTTCTTTATTTTATAGCTTTATTTAACAATTTTATACTACTTTTTTTCTTCTTTTTATTAGGTTTCTTATAAAGTAATTTCCTTAGGTCCATAAGTTATAAATTTCATTCCTTAGTTTCAGTTTTTTTTTAAATTTATGTCGATAAATAAGTACATTTAAGCAGATAGACTGTTTTTGCCAAATTGAGAAGTCTATAATATTTGCATTTTCATTCAATGATTCAGAAGATATTTATTTTAAAATCTATTACATATAAAATATTTTCTAGAATACGAAAAATTTATTTTAATCCTGTTCTACATCAATCAAAACTTTTCTACAAAATATATTATATCTAGAGATTGTTATAGCTAATATTATAGCTTTATGTATAGAAATTGAAAATATTAAATTTTAAAGTAGTTTTCATCATTTTTAAAACATAGAACAACAATTCAAATCATCAGTGGATTAATTTATAAAAATTTGAATATCATTGTATGTATACGGGTATATTATGCAATAAGTACTCTGACAAACTTATATTTAGTAAAAGTACAAGCTTTATTTAGACAATACTCTTGAAACTTTACTATTTTTTATTTTTATAATTTTGAGTGATATTCTCCATAGTAAACACTTTTTGTTCATGTTTCAGTTCCATTTTTTGCCTTTTGGAAAATCAGTCTTCCAGACCAAACAAGTGAGTGGAATCCAGAATGGAAGTAGCTTATAATATCATCAGTTTTAGTTACGATTTTTCCATCACAAACTATTTTCTTGAAATTAGGTACTGGGGTTCTTTTTCTTTTTTTCTTTTTTTTCATTTTAAAAATCTTATATTCGAGAATGTCAAGGCTTATCTCAGGAATCAGAAGAATTTCACGATTCATGATTGAAAATTTATTTACAATATTTTATTTCCCCTATTCTAATTTTATGTGCAACTAAGTAATTGTAGTTAGGTGGAAACAAGCAATTAATTCAACACCCTTTTTTTTTTTTTATCTTACTATAATTCTTAAAGCTGAAAACTATTCAATTTTCCAAAAAATATGAAAGCGACTTCTATTTGTTATCACTTCTTATGCAATCAAATAAATTTTTCAGCCTCTTTCATGATTCTATACTTTACAGGTTCTGTCAATTAGACATCGGCTCCCAGGAATTAATTACAAACTTGAGATACCTAACATTGAAAAAGTTGGGTATCAAACTCCTCTATATGCAGCATTTCTTATAGGTCATTTAATTAATAAAGAAAATGATGATCCTATGAGGATATTTGCAACGAATTTACCTTTTTGCCTCGTTGAATCAGCCATCCCCAGTTGTGGACATATAAAGTATTGTGTGATGTCATTGTACCGATGATCAAAACTTGGAAACGCACATGACGTCCTCGACTTTTATCTTTAAAAGTGACCAAGAACACAATTTATAATGAGACCAATTTTTCGATGGGACCGATTGAGATCTATTTTTATCTATATCACCAGTCCAGACCGAATTTATCGACCCAACAAATACTATAGTTATTCAAACGAAGCAAAAATTTCTAGATCGAAACCCAACCCTAGTACGTATGCCTTATTGATGACAAAATTGTAGATTTTATCATAATCGACCATGGAGTTGTTGTGAATGATAATATACTTTGTAATTTTAAATCTAAACAACTTTTTATATTTCCATGTTGCTCTACTTTGCTCATTTGACCCATTTTATTTGTAGAATAGAAGAGCTCGAAACTTTTCCACCATCATCTGAATTCTGCACGTGTCTAGTTTTTCCTGAGTTTCTCTGGGTTCAAATCTTTATTTATTTTTGAAGTTTTCACTTCTGGGACGTGAGGGGAGTTTCTTTCGTTTGGTTTTATGAAAGCTTTTGAGAGTTTTAGAATCGATAACCTTAAAACTTTGACTGTTTTAGTGACTTTGTCATGAAAAATATCCTCAGTCTTGGCCTCCTCTTCATCCCATTCTAACTCAGAGTTGAATCCCCTCTCCATTTCTTGTAAGGCATCCTTGACTTGGGACATGATGAATTGAACTTTATTCGTCATATCTTGGGTCCTTTTCTCTAATGTTAAGGCCTCCACTCCTCCCATAAAGTTCTCAAGTGCCTTAATTCGTGGATAAGGAACTTTACTCTTTCGGCTGCGCCACGTTGAGTTACCAACTTACGACGTTTCTATTGATAGACGATTCTATTGAAACTAATACAAATATATTCTATAGAAAGTTACATTGTCATTTATATTCATACAGGTGTCATTTCCATTCATCTTTCTATGTGATTAGCTAACAACTTTCTTGATCGACGCCATTTTTTTTTTTTTTTTCGCCTCACACTTCTGGGTAACCGCCAAATCAAGAAAGAACGTCCTAACTTTGTATGCAAGTTTTGCAAGGCTCAAAGATCTATTTTATAAAATAGTTGCATTCCGTATATATCAACCTATTTGTGTATTTAAATAACTATAAAGGACATGTGTTGATGTAGTTTTATTTATAAGTATTCTCCGTTTTGAATTTGATGTTTTTTTAATTTTTAAACTGCACCTATTTCAAAGAAATAATATTAAAAATCCCAATTTAGAGTGCACAAAAAAGAAAGTAAAAGCCATGCATAAAAAATGGTAAATGTGCATTCAATGATATATAAACTTGTATGTGTGTATCAAAGTAACTTTGAAAAGTATAAATGACAGCAATGAAAAGTGCAAAAGATTTTTTTAGATTTTTATCAAGAGAAAGTAAATTACAAAGAAGTTTTGGATGTACATACAATATTTAATCTTCATTTTGTGAGACACCTTTTTTCTTCTTTTTGCTAACGACAAATAATTTATGTGGATATCTATACTTAGAGATAATTAAAAAATACTGAATAAAAGTGTGAGATTAAATTTAAAAAAATTGTTTTCGATCTGTATAACTAAATTTGTATAAAATTTGCCATGTTGGTGCGTAAACAAATCGAAATTTAATTTGGCCACCATACCCATTTGAATTATGTTTTGAAAAAGAGAAATTTAGCTGGTATGACTTTTTATATGATTATCTAAACGAGGAAATGAATAATCAAAAAACCCAGACTGTATCCAACACCCGACTGTATCCACTCTCAATCCTAAATTCTACTCTGATTCATATAAAGACTTCCTTTTAAAACTTTCCAAACAATAGTCTGTGTTACTTTCTGTCATTTATGACTCACACACTCGTGGTAACTTTATAATTAAATGCTCTCTTCTCAAGAATTAAAGGAAACTAAAATCATCATTGAAAATAAAACATTTCTCGGATAGCTATCAAGCTTCAATAGTCCAATATTTACAAATTAATAAGTTTTTCTCAGCAAAAGAGTTATTTAATTTTATTTTGATTTGTTTAAAAAAAATATATTATTGTAATTACTATATTTGAGCTCTAAAGGTGGATTACCACAACACTCGTGTTAAGGTCAAATGGGCGCATTTTTTTCAAATTGTCACTAAGGTCACATTTTTCACTGATGGACTTAAAAATTGGCTGGAATTGGACATATGTATGTAAAAGAAGAGCTCATTTGATATTTCTGCTTCCAGCATTAATCACAAGATGGATCCAGGTCCAGAATGAGTAACATACGTTGACAAGGTAGTTTCTTGTCATGTTGGTCATTGTCTTCTTGATAGAGGCCAATCAGAGAGTCCTCGATGGCATGTGATGTTCGATTTGATTTAGATTCAACGTAGCTGGGTTTCTTCCAATGAAGCCATAGCTCAGTCACTTCAGCGACCTGTCGGAGACTTAACAAGGTGCAGAAAAGTCTTACAAATCTTTTGCACGGTTCAAGGGACGCTAGTCATTCTAGAAAGCTCCCGATTATAAATATCCCTGTTGTTGTAGACAAAAATCATCAACACAGTACAGCACCGTTCTTCCTCTGTAAATTCAATCTTCTTTATACCTGGAGTAGCTGTCGCTATTATGCCAAAAAGTTCACCAAAGTTTATTGATGCAAAAACATTTTTATCAAAAAAGAAAAGAAAACAGAGACGCCATCAGACAGCTGCATCATAAACAAATTGCCCGTGCACGTAAGTACCGATTTGATTTTAACGCCCTTATATGTATATAATGTATAGCTAATATATGTTAATTATATATATTTTGTTAGTTGATCAAAGAAGTCTCAAAATAGCAACTCTTCTTGCAATATTCGTCTATATTATTAAAATACAACATAAATTACGTGTACACTCCTAACAAATGTAGTAAACCACCTACAGAATTGTACTTATTTTGCATATTTGATTAATACTATTTACAAAATGTATACTTTTTTATTTTCAAGACTTAAGCAATGCATTCAAACTTATTTTAATGAGATCTGTTAACTTTTTTTAAAGTAAGAAAAAAGATTTAATCAGTTATAAATTTAGCATTAACTTTTATAATTCTGATTTTTGTTTCTTGTACAACAATGTGAATAATAAAAATAGCAGTCACTTTATATATTTACTAGCGGTAGTACCTGGCATTGCTCGGAGTTATTAGGAGTCGACAAACCTACAAACTTTGCTTTAACAATATTTATTTTCTTTATTGGTATAAAATATAACTTTCCAAGTTTGTATTTTTTAGTTTCCTCTTTTTTTACGAATTTGTAAAATGATTGAGGATTTTTTTATTTCTCAAATATTATTAAATATCAATTGGTGATTATGACTCTTCTCCATGCTACACAGCAAAGAGAACATTGACCTGGTTGTCGTTTTTTTTTTTTTTTTTTTAACTTTGTTGGACCATTGTTCCAAGCTCACCAGACCTCAACCCCATGCACTTCTTTAAATGGGGCACAGTTTAGTGACAAACAAATATATTTCTCTGCAACCAAAACTCCAGTATGATTTTCAGGATCAGGAAGGAATTCCGGAATCTCCCAAAGAAAACTTTCCTCAAGACCTGTTCCCACTTCCAAGGTCGAGTTGAGACTATTATTGACACCAAAGGCGACTATACTGAATAATAATAAATATTTTTTATTCAGCTTTCATTTAGCATTGGTTTTTATCAAAATCGGATGATTGGTGTAGGATAAAATCCAATAAAATAGATATCTTCGGTTGTTCAATAGAGGTTGCTCCCTGTCTATGTAGTGATGAAAATTGGATGCATTTTTTTAGCTAGTCTGTTTTATTGTATTTGACAGACTGAAAAAGGAATTTTTTTACTTGAAACTGTGAACATTATTATTTAACTCCTGAGTAGTATACTTCCTTTTCTACTAGATTAAATTATATTCAAAAACTGATTCAACATTCTTGTGTGCTCATAAAAGACTGAGAGTAACCTTGAGGATTTGTTCAGAGCTTTGTTAATCGTTAGTCCTTATTGCACTCAAAGTAGAATAGAGAATCGACATAGGAGTAGTTCTTGCTAACGTCCTTGTTTATTTCCTTTCCTCCTCCTCCATTGTCGCAGCTGATTGTGCCTGATCTAATTAAACGTCAAGCTTCTCTCCTCTAAAAAATTAAAGACATTGTCAGGCTTACCATATTGATTTTCCGTTCATTTATTTAACATACCAAAAGTGCAAAGGATTTTCATCCCTAATCATGAGCTCATTCACACCTAGCTACTTATCACATAGATTTTATCACTTCAAGAATGAAATAATAATGATATCACTTTATTAAAAAATCAAGGTAGCCAACGACAACAAAATTTGCCCGCTAAAAAATACTGAGGATTAACAACGAATAAAAATATTTACACCCTTCCTATTCTTTTTTAATATGATGTACTGACCTATATCTACACACGGTCGTTGTTTAAAATGATTAATCCCCTGATAATCAAAAAGACATAACTTTGCTTTCTTAATATATATATCATATAATTTAAAAATATAATTATTGTGTCTATTTAACCTATAATACATAATTTTACTTTTTCTTTGGAGTAATGTAATGATTTCTTCATTCAACCCCTTACCGTACTTTACATTAAAGTAGTTAGCAAAGTTATTTATAGTAATTTAAATTAAGTCTGTTTTATGTCTATAAAAAATAAAATTTATTTGTCAAATGGAAAGGTACACTTGACAAAGAAAATTGTTATTTTTCTTCAATAATTATGGTTAAAAAGTTTAAATATCCATTTAACCAAACTTTGTTTATCCATTTTACAATTTTTTGTTAAGCTAAAATATATACCAATAAAAAAAATGAAAAAAACTTAAATATATTATATTGATATATTTTTAGTTATATGTTCTTTCTGTGTGCCGTAAAAACTTATCTTAAAACAATTAAAAATACGAACTGTTGTCTGTATAATTTTTATATTCAAGGGTAGTTTACGAGGCAGGAATTTATCCTTACTGAAATTTGAGACATGCATTCATACATTATTATTTTAAAAATAGCTTTTAAGAATATTTAGCTAACTAATCAAGTGATCCCTTTCTACGAAAGTTTCTAATGTTCTGGAATCGGAACCTGATGACATCTGGGAAAGTAAATTATTTCTTTTATTTTGCTGAGAATGTCTTCAAATACTTTGCAAGTATTTGAAGAATAGGACAGTGTCAAAGTTTTAATACTCTTTTGGCAGAAAAAGCAAATTTTGCTTCTTCCTTCAGCGCACGACTTTTTAGCGCATAGAGAAGATTTTTTTATTCTTCTTTTTTTTGTAATTTTAGAAACAGCTGTGGTCCATATTCAATTTGAAAAAGTCATATCTTCGGAACTCTTTTTTGAAAATAGTATTAAGGGGAGTAGGGATAGTTAATAGACAGGTAAGTTGATATACTTCAATTATCAGGAAAGTATAATTGTATTGTATTTCAGCACTTATAAAGAATAATAAGTAATTACCTATTATAGCCGCATTACCAATGAATTACTAATACATATAATCAGTTAAAGAATTATCAGGGATTAAATTCTGTTAATTTGTATTCAGTAAAATATAAACAGATTGCCTCATTTTTAATAATTCTTTCAAATAGAGTGGGAACCTCTTTAATATTGTTAATCATTTATTCGTTCTATGCCCCTTTGGGACAATACTTCAAGAGTTTTTGTCATTGAGCCTGAATATGTAAGAGCACAACTTTAGGGAAATAAAAGCCTAAATTTTATTGTATGTTTCATCGAGAAAATTATTACAAAAAAGTCGAGGAATAACGTTCAGGATATTCAAGATCAATTGACAGAGGATTGGGAGGCTTTACTAGCTGCTATTGAAGTGAGGTACAAAAATTAAAAACAGCTGGTGAAATTCATAGGTACAATTGTGACACAGAAGAAGCTCTGAATATAATCCAAGATAAGTTTTCCACATAGGAGATAATTATGGAGAGATATGTTCAAGGTATGATCAGAAGTCACGAAGTATTTGCTGTTAAAAGGCAATTATGTCATTGTTTCAAAGCTCTCTAATACTTAACGATTTACAGACAAGATCTGAGGGACATAATTATATCTGCCTCTGCAAAATCCTAAACATGGTAGGAAGCTCCTGGGACTATGTCTTAAATGTAATTACGTATCATATATCTGATTCCCTTTGATACTATTCTACGTTGAAGGGGATTGCCCAGCAGTATGTATTAAAAATAAAAGAGACTAACGTCATAAATTGTAGAGTTTTACAGCAATGTTTTATTATTTTATCAAAATTATGTTTTAATAAGTTAATCGTTTTTGATACTTTTATTGTTGTTATGCCTTAATTTGATGGTTTAATTTTATGCTCCGATATTTATTTATGTTTATAGTAAATAAGTTCTTTTTAATATTTTAAATTGCTGTAAATCTATGTGTACTTGATCAACAATATTAATAAATACCTTTTTTTTAAATATATAAGTATATGAGATCTGAAAGTTATTTGGACTAATCTAAACAGATATGTGTTCGTTTTAACATTAATTAGTAAATACTATTCATCTTGTCTCATCCGTGGGTTAAGCTGATACGAAAAATTGACAAGATATAATCTCAATATCGCTTTATCAAGCTGAGTAATATCTACGATTTTAATTTCGTAACGTATAGTCCACCTTTTTCTCAATACTTTCAGTTGATCTAGTTTAATAGCAATATTGATTTGAGTTTGATGTTTGGTTAAAAAAAAACTTAAGATTGATATGAAAATATATAAAATGTTATCATTTACATGTTTAAGATTTGACACATAGGTATTTCTATTTTTATAACAAAGCCGTTTAATTTTATAAAAGAAAAAAAAAGAAAAATGACTTAGCTAAAGCAATTTATAGCCTAAAAATGGCTTGATAATTGATCAAGATAAAAAAAAGGAGTTATAAATTTGCAATTAACGCTTCAAGTGATGTTCAAATTAGATATGACTTTTGTTGATTGGTGTAATATTTCATGTCTTAGAAAAATCAATAAATAGTCGTTTCCTGATTACTATTGGATTTTTCTTATATCCAAAAATGTATCAGAAACCACAATTTGTTGATATTTATGTAAATAAGTAATTTTAAAACTATCTATTTCAAGCTCTGTGTTCCTGTGTTGGGTAAGATCCTGTTTTTGACAGTTCATTAAGAATTTTTAGCTTATCTTTAAGGTAAAGGGTTTTTCAGGGGGGACTCGTTATATGTATCAGTATTGATTAAAACGTAAAATGAAAAGGATTTAAAAAGAAACATTCAGAACAAAAATGTTGGCGCCAGCCTACAATTTGTACCTACATAAAAAGGTAAAATCATCATGGGAATTCTTCATTCCAAGGAATTATTATGAAGTTGATATCAAAAAATGGAAGACAAACTTGACTTTATGCGGATTTTTTACTTCATGTTTCTTTAATGCGATGTATTTTAAGACTATAAACGTGTTTTTATTATTTTCAAATTTGACTTTATTTGAAATTATAACATCCTTTTCTACTTGTACTTCAAAAAATACCATTACTCTTATTGTGAAAGATACATTGAAAATATTTGCTTTCTAGAGTAGTAAAGAAATGCATTTTTATTTTTCTCTTATGCCATTATGTTGCCATATTTTGGGATATAAATAAGTGTATATATGTATATTTTTCTAAACTCATAAAAATAAATTTATGTATGGTCAAAAAATTGTAAATAAGCTAGATAAATTATTTAGAATCTTGTTTTTGCGTTTTCATTTGTATAGCATAACATTAGTAAATATAAAAAACAACCAAAAATAAAATATTTATCTGTTAAAAAAAAATTTAACAGATTTTGAAAAGTTTATTTAATTTTACTATATTCATCAAATAGTGTTTTAAAAATACTAAAACGACTGTAACATCTAAAGTCGGTCAGAATGCAATCAAATTTAGGCAACTACTGTTTGAAGGTAATACAAACAAAAATTTATTTGAATTGGCCAACAATGTTGCCATATATGTGTCAGACAGGGGATTTCTTTGGGTGATGTAGTATATGTATATTAAGGTGTCCCAAGAGATATAACATAACTTTTTTTCCCAAATATCTAAAATACATACCCCCCCATTTTTCCTAATTGACCACAGCTACTCAAATTTGAAAAAAAATTCTCTAAGACAACGATAACAGAGTCAATTTGATGACTTGATCCTAGGGTGGACAAGTAAATTTACATTCAAATGAAGATTATGCATAAAAATTCTTATAATAAATGTATTTTAACTCGTTTTCTATTAGAAAATAGATGTATGTATGTTTTGTAAAACTTTGGTCTGTTTAATTTCAAGTATCTTCAAGTAATTCAATAAAAGGTTTTTCAACTTTCCCAGTCCACCTTAGTCTATATCAAGTGATTATGTTGAGTTTATCTTCCAGAATTCATTCATAATAGTTTTTAATTCATCATAATAGGATTCAAATAAGGCTTAGTATATTTGGAAGGGAGTGAGGTTTTACAAATTACATTTTAAATTTCAAATTAGAGAAATGTTGTGACCTTGTTTGATTTTAACATTTGAAAGTCAATTACAGACTAGGAGCTCCATGATAATATACGATCTGTTTTATTTTTTTTCTGATTTGTATCTAAACAAGTTCAAACTAATTTCACATGAATTGGAGTACATTAATTTACGCTTAAACATGGGTTAACTTGTATAAATAAAATATTCCTCTCTTTCAAAAATTAAAATACAATGGGAAAAATATACATTCCTTCAAAATAGACTCATTTGAATCATTAGTACAAAGTAACCTTTCAGTATCGGAAATTGAATATTTATTAGAATATTATCAAAAGACAATGTGAGAGATGATTACATTATAATATGATATTTTTAGGTAGAGACAATCATAAAAAAAACTTAGACCTCCCGATGCCTTGCACCAAGCTCGTTGGATGGTCTGAGCAATATACTCTCTGAAAATATCCTTATTAAGTTTTCAGCTTAAAATAAATAAAGACGATAAAATAGTGGTATCTGATATATGTTTATTTATTGTAACAATAAACGTTAAGCCTAGGCTTCAATGTATTTTAGCAGTAAAAGTACCATATAAATGATTTATGCTTGTTAAAATCATTAAAAGCTTACGAAAAAATGGACTAAACAATATCAAGAGCTCTGGATGGAAGTTTTATTGATCATGAATGGTAATTTCTCTATTTTAATGATAAACGAAATTTTAAATATGCAAATACATTATTTCGGAAACCTAAATTATTTTGAATGTTTAGTTGCTTGTTTTCAAATTTGATTCTGCTTATTTTGTGTCTTTACTTTGAGGATAATAACCCCTGCCCCCCAAACTCCAGGCCAACAAAAAAAAATTCTTAAAGTTTATAAGGATTATTCTTTAGTAAGTTTTATCATCAACTACGTTATTGGGTTTGCACCTAATACACCAATATATTAGTAAGTACACAAATCTCAAATATCAGATCCTTTTTTGTAAAATAAACATAATTAAATTGTCCATAATTAATAGATTGGAAAATATCTATAATATAAATCAATGTCATAAATAGATGATTTATGAGACAGATTTTTGCAACAGTGCTTAGTCAAGTATGGCATCGAACCCTTTTTATTTTGCTATCTTTTTTTCAAAAAAATGGACATATATAATAATATGATGTAATGTAGGTATGTGGTGCGTCAACATAAAAACAATCCTGAAGAAAAATTAAGCAAAGGATTAAATCCCAATTTGTTTCTTACTTAATATATGTACAAATTTCAAATAAAATCCATCAATTTCTCATTATTTTAATGTGATGATCAATTTTGTTTACTTTAAGTGTGATTTGCAGCATCTCAACAGATTTAATACCAATAATAATTTATTAATATAGATGGAAAAATATTCGTCGAAGAACACAAATGTAAATCTACACTCAATTTTAAGAAAAACCATTTCAACTTACTTTTGTGTTGACGGGCCACATATATGTATATTCTAATATAATTAAAATAATTACACAACAGATTATATAAATTGAGTGAATTGTTGAAAGTGCAGATGTTTTAGATTAAAAAATTTCTTTTATTCTTATATTAAAGATAAATATATCCTTTCATAAACCAATTAAAAAATAATCAAACAATTGTTGCTCTAATTGCTAAAATAATTCAATATATTAAATAATACGATATACAAAGAATGCACTAAAGAAATTAAAAACGCAAAATTATCTTAATTTTACCTTAATTAAATATATTTTATTTCGTAATTAATTTTATACATAGAACCATTTTCTACCAAACCACACTACATCTAAAATCTTCATTATTTCTTTTAAAATCCAAACCTCAAGTTTAACATTTTTGGGTAATTAGTTTTAGAGGTACTATTTTTTGGCCAATTCCCTTAAAAATAATTTTATACCAACCCAGTTACAACTGAAGTAATTTGATAAGTTTGTATTACCTATTAAAAAGATTGAAAAGGTTGATCATTTGAATCTTTATACCATTTATTTCATTTTGTAGGTTTGAGACACATTTTGACTAAGGGAATTACAGAAATATATTTAAAAGTTTGTTTACTTTAAGGTCATTTAATGGTTGAGTATAATTGATACAATTGAACAAAAAGGATATTCGTGAGTAAATTTTTTTAAGAAAAAAATGTAATATTTTTTTAGTAACAGCCTAAACAGTTGTGTTTTACTTTCCAAGGCTCTTATCATTTTTTCTTTAAGAGAGAACATTTAAATATAAAGTGAATGTGCACATGAGTTTCACTGAGGAGCTGTTGAGAGTTATAAATGTAAGTCTTTGTTGGAATTAAAGTAAAATTGAGGATCAACATCGTGATAATTCCTGCCTAATTTTAATTTAAAGCAGCTGTTTATATACTATCTACATCAAAAATCAAGTACATCAGCAAAATTGATTTGATTGTAATTTTTTTATGACAAAAGAATTTAAAGTTGATAAATACTTAAAAGAATTCCATAGTTTAACAGTTAATATTCGATTTTAGAAATTTTAAGAAATTCAGTAGTTTACCTCAAATGATTTTGTGCCATGGAATTAAATCTACGTATATTGCTTCTGAGTTGGACTCCTCTTTATAAATATACCGTTTCGAATGTAAGGTAAGGTAACGTTTCAAAAGAGGTTTTTTTTCAAAAGAATGAAGAACAACAAAGGTTTTATTAGTCCCCGAACAAAAGCCTTCAAAAAAGAAAAAGCTGGTTTTAATACCCTTAAAGTTCCTTTCTCGCATAATTGTTTACTTTCAATGAAATATACACATACATAATTTCAGCTTTTAATTTTATTTTGAATTTAATAAGCTTCATTTTCTGTTATTTTCGTCCAAAATCATATAAAAAGAGGAAAAATGATGAAAACCTAACGTTTCAAGAAATTTATTACAAGAAAACTTGTTGCTTTTTTCTTCTTTCTCAAAATATCATTTAAAATATATAAAAGGTTATACTTATGTATTTTTATTATTCAAATCAGTTCTCCACCTCATCAATTAAATTTTTGCTAAAGTTTTCTTAAGTAAATTGTCCTTTCTAAAATACTTGCCAACTTTTATTTCATCTTCTCAGAAATAAATGTAATTTAGTGTACTTGTAAGTTTTTATTTGTAAATTGCGTGACTCATATTCAAGTTTCAACAAAAATATACCTGTCTTTATACGATTTGAACAGCTTTTAAAACTTAATCATAGTTTTTTTTTTTTTTAAAGTTAAAACCATTCAAATATAAAAGTGTGTTTATTTTACCTTTGAATGCTTCCATAATCATTTACAGCAAAAGAAGATATTTAAATACATATCAACTTCCAAAGGTTTTTTGTAGCCCCAGTCGTACAAAGCTATAATTTAATTCAATGTAGAACATTTTAAAATATATCACAAAATTAAATTGGTACTCTAATTCAATTTATAAAACCTTTATTCAAAATTGAGCAATATTATATAGGATTTTTTTAATATCTCCTTATTTGATCATTGTTGTGTAGTTTAAAGTTTGTTATGTAATGTTTTTAAAAATACCAATGAAACAGTATTTTATATTTTGGCACTGATTACAATAAATAAATAAATTTTGTTTTTTACTGATAAATATCTATAAAATATGGATTGTATAAGATCTTTAAAAATCCTTTAAAGCTTTTTTTTTTTTTTTTTTTTGCAATATCAAGAATACATTTTTATTGAACTTAGCTAGTTGACTGTCTATGGTGAAATAATAATTGAATTAAGAAACATCTTAGAGCCAATTAGTTTTTATAGGACCATTAATTTATAGAAAGTGATGTAGTATTATGTTTATCTCTAATTCTTTATCTGTTATCCTTGTAATTTCCTTTAAATCAAGTTATTAAGAGAGTTTTTTTTTTTTTTTTAATTATAATTTCAAACAAAATTTTTAAACGATACATTATTTTAATGATTTTAATTTCATATTTACAATTATACAGTTTAATTTAATTTCTGTTCAAAATAGCAATATTATCTTTAACCATTGCATTCATGGAGATAGTTACTGTGTTCAACTCGATATTTTTTTATATATTGAAGTCAAAGGTGTCGGAACCAAAGGGAACAAGGGCCAAATTTGTACACCCCCCCCCCCACTATTGCAGACTTTTTTTTGTTATCGTAGTATTAAATTTCCTCTTATATAAAGAAATTAAAATGTTCTTATGTTTTGGGGGGGAAATGGTTATTTGCTCAAAAAAAATGTAACGCTAGAGTTAAAAAAAAGATTTTTTTCTCCTCTAAAAAAGGAACTAATAGTGTTTATGAAAAATATTTTGTCGAAATTGTGAAAAAAGCTCTTCCCCTCCCCCCAAAAAAAAAAAAAATGAAATAAAAAAATAACCACCATATGTTACCGTTATCCCCTCCCCCCTTTCCTCTACATGTAAATAACATTTTAGCACTGGTGGGTTTAGTTACAATTGCGAATGTGTACTTAAGCTTAGACCTATGGGTTGTGAATAATTATTAAAAATTAAGTGAAAAAGATAGAAAAAGTGACATGGATCTGGGAAAGTGGATACAGTTGTTACTTAATTTAAATAGAATAATTATTTGTTCATCACTAATGTCCTAAATTTTAAATGATTTAGAAATAACCATAGAGTCCACATTCAGGAACAAATAAAAATATTTTTTCTCATGTATTCAAGTGTCATGTATCGATTCAAAATCATTTTTCATTCAAAATTTGACATATGTATACGAGTATATCTTGTAGTGGTGTGTCACTATAAATAAGTGTAATACGTCACCAAGTACAAATAATTATTGAACATTCAACATGAAGATTCCAAATAGTTATTAAAGAGAAAATAGATATATATACATACCAAATGTAGTAAGGGGTACTAAAACCCTCTTTTTCAAATTTTTATTTATAAAGACACTCTTACAACGTAATTTATATGTAATACATAAATTATTAACAGTCGAATTAAATATTCGATCGCTAAATTGCATAAATTGTAAAATATAATGAAATATTAAGAAATTAATCAATCAAAAAATTTAGACAATTAAAAGATAAATAAAATCTAAAAGATAAATCTTCACTCATTAACTTTGTGGATGGAGGGTTATAAATAATATCCAAGTAATTTACAACACAAGTTTTCATAAAATGGGACCCTTTTTAAAAAATTAGATTAAAGTATTTTTTCATCCCAGATATTTTGATAAAAGAGCATGACCAAACTAAAAAAATGATCCACCAGGTGGATTGATGATATGCATGTCATTACCTTTATTATATCATTCAACCTTTCCTCCAAAAAAAAACCCAGAAAAAAGCCTCTAAATCATCTGGTAGTTAGCCAAATAAGTCAATAGTACCAACTGCCAATTATCTCGTATTAAATCCCAGACTGTCACTGGCATATTGTTTCTTTACCATTTTTAAAAGGAATTACATATTGTTAAAATCTACATAGTATTTTATTCGATACTGTATTATAATATAACTTAGTAATATTTTATTAAAATAGTAGTTATACAATTGTATTTAGGTATGATAGCCAAAATTTCTTCATACAAATAAGAAAATAGTCAGTATATATATTATATAAACAACGAGGGATCAACAAAAAAATGTAGCCCTGTCCTTTTGGAAACGGAGCCTAAGTATAGCATAACTTAAAACTTTATTTATTAAAAAGACTATAGAATGAAATCAAGGGAGACGAGAGAATTGACAGCTGAGAACAAAATACATAGTGTATTTTTGTGATAGTGAGGTAAGGCCGTGTACGTACGCAACACAAATAAAATAAGCATGTTTTCCTTGTACCCCAATTTTAATTTTCAATTTACAAATAATAAATATATTAACACGGCAGAACCTCGGAAATAAATAGATATACACTGTATTGTGATGTCGGTTGTGGATGTGGATGTTTCTTTTCTTTTAATTTGTATTTTTAACGTTGATTGATTGAATTGAAATGAGTTCTTTTCAACTTTTTATAACTCACAAATTTGATTTAAAAATAATGCCTTAGTTGGAAATAATTGGTTAACTATCAATTGATTTTGTGCTTTTTTTTTCTGTTTCTTTAGGAGAAAAGGCTGCATGATAGAATAAAGATCGTCTTAAATAATTTGATCATTCAGGGAGTTGTATTATTTTCCCTCACGGCTGTGCCACTTTCGGTCGTAATTTAAGCAAATTAATCAAAGCAAACAACGCTCATGCTCAATTAGTTAGATGATTAAATAAATTTAATGAAATAATGGTATTAAGACAACTCCTTGTTTTAAATAAGCCAAACCGAAGCTCTTTCATTAGTGAAATATGTTTTTTATTCATTAATTGTAAGCATGGATTTTATTTTTTAATACTTGATAGCAAAATATTACTGAATAGAAGGAGGACTAATATTTTGTTCACTCCCTTCATTATTTTCTTATGTCAGTCTTTTAACTTATTAAAGATCTTACGTTATGCTTCTTTATTAGATATATACAAAAGGCGAAAGAATTAACGTATTCACATATAGTATTTTCATAAAAGTGCATGTCATCCTAAAAGTATTGAAAACAACAAAACACTATTAATATGAATGATTTTAGACAAGTCAACAAAGAAAGTTTTTTGGGTTCCATACTTGTAGGTAGTAAGTTGTCCATTTAAGCATTCTAGTTTTAATTTTTTGATTATTATAAATAAATAAAACATTTACTTAGGATTTTTTTTTTATATTGAATTTTTTTTGTTTGAAAAGTTGTCAACTTATTAGTGTAATAAACGTTGGCACGTTGAATAGAAGTTTTGTTTTATTAAGTCGTGCATTCCTTTGTAATTGAAAAAGATAATAAGGCAACGTTTGTAGAGAACAACAAAATATTTGATCGTTTCTCTCTATCTCTCTTTGTTATAAAAGATTAAAGGATACAATTAAATATTGATAATTATTTAACCAATTATATTTGGGGATGACTAAGAAGTTTCTTCAACGCAAGAGTTTATTGATGTATTTTTATTTAACTTAAGTGTATTTCTGTCATTCCTAATTCACAAAAAATTGTTTTGTACGGAAATGTGTTATGATTAAGATATCAGTAGAACATTTTTCTTTGATTTAATAATAATTATGTTTGTTGTAATTTTATCATTCTATCACAAAGTTTTGGGTCCCCACTCAGTAATTGTAGATTTTTTAATTTTCCAAAATTATTATAAATTCACTTCTAAATTATTATTTAATCAGTATTCTTACAACATATACTATAGTTAAGACCATATTGACGACTCATATTCATAGGATATAATTAGACAAATAATTAATTAATTATCATTCGGTTCTAAAATATTGAAATGCAAGAATATGTTTAAATTACTATAAATAATTTTATTCCATTAATCAAAATGAAAAGTGCAACCATCTGATAAAAACAAATTTTTTGACAAAATGTGTATTTCTTTATATTTTTTTGAATAGTAAATGAAGGCAAAAAAGTTATAATGGTACATAATAAACCAAAGGTATCTTTTTGGGAACATAATAACAGTTCTTAGTTGAAAACTAACTCTAATAATAATTTCCAATGCAGCAGAGTATTTATGTGTCGTTAGAAGTAGAGCTATTGTAGTTTTAATAATATATGTTGTTAAAAAAGTACCGGAATTTTGTTAAATAAAATACAAATTTCATATTTAAACATTAAAATCTATTTTGTTGCCTTCAAAGTAATCTCCATTAGATGCAATACATATATGCCAAAGTTTTTTCCAGTCCTCGAAACATTTTAATAAGCACTTATTGGCATGGCTTTTAGCTCCTTCCACGAATTTGTTTTGTGGATTCAATAGACTCGAAACAAGTTCCAAGGAGTGGCAATTTAAGGAGTTTGAGGAACAAAAAAAATCACACTGAGCTAAATCAGGAGAATATAATGATTGATCGATCGTATTTATTGAGTTTTTGGCTTTGAATTGATGGTACGTTATCGTTGTGTAAAATCCAAGATTTAAGATCCGTATTATTAAGTTTTTGTTCAAAGAAATTATATCATTAGATTTAATGTCTCAAGTTTAAAAACAATCACAAAAATTTAAAGGAATAATACTGAGTAACTGACCTCTTACTCAAGACAAAAACAAATTTTAGACTCGTAATCAACGTGTCAAGTACTACTCTACACAATTATCAAGTATGAAACCATAATCCTTTTCATCAATTCAAATTTTCCTTATGTACCTAAAAACACAAGAGTATTTAAGATTCTATTAAAACTTATTTACGCACAATGTATATGACCAGAGGTGTATAAAATATGTCCTAGAGAGCGGGATGGGTTTTTTATAGTTGGCGATCTGATCAGGTTTTGTATATTCTAAAGCTATTAAAATTATGATTATTTAATTATAAAAGAGAGAACATCTAAGTATGAAGTAATAACTACTGCGCATGCTACTGAAATATGGAAAACAAGAATGGGACTTTGTTCGGGAGTTAAAAATGTATGTCGTTGTTAGACCAGGAGTCGAATCGAGAATCCACATCGGAGTAATTCAGGCTTAAGGTATGTCCTTGCTATAATACGGGGTGGGATTTGTGTTTATTTCCTTCTTCTCACGGCAGCTTGCAGCTGATATGATAAAATGTCATGAGATATAAGCTTATCTCTACCCAAATATTCTTCAAATTATCAGGATTACCATGGTCATTTTGAGTTTGTTTTATATTAGCATACCAGCAGGACATGTTTTATGCATAACTGCATACTATGACAAATAAAAAACATCGATTAGGATAGAGAGTTATAACTACAATACAATTAACTATTTGCAGTTTTAAAAGTTTGAAATTCCATCCATCCAAATCTGTAATTTTAGCATTTGAAACTTTGTATATAGGTAATTTATTCAAAAAAAACCAACTCTATTACACAAGGAACGATATACGTGTTAAGTGTTCAATTAAATAACAAACAATAACAGATAACAAAAATATTAATTTAGTAATACCATCTGCTCCCATAGTATTTTTATAAAATGATACAAATGCTTTTTCCAAATATTAATTTTAGTTAATTAACTTTGTGAAATGAAGGAGACTTGAAAGCAGTTTATATAACTTGTAGTTCACTTTTTATCATCATTATGTATATAAAACACAAAATGCAATTCAATCGAGAATGTAAATAATTTGTAAAAAGGTTCTGATACGCTTTTTAAATATTTTAGCAAATGTATTTTTCTCTGATAAATATGTTAAGTCCCCCTTTCAACTATTAATAAGTACGATTATTTTATATTTAATGTAACTTTGGGCTAAGAACAAAATCCAATAGTCCAAGAAGAAAGAAAAAATGTATAATACACTCTAATGTGTTGTATACATAATGAGATTAGGTAATACCTATATGTATATAAATATACCAATAAATGATGCTTATTTATCGGATATAACTCAATAATATCGAAGAAACATTGTCTGTATCCCAATCGGGATATACGAATACTGATTTCATACTTCTACATATATTATTTTTACTTTGTCACTTTGTATTGATATTATTAGTGGTGAAAATCGTCTGTATTTGGGTATGTTAAAAAAAGAAACCGTAAATAAGCATGACAATTTGAAAAAATGTTTTGAAAGAGACAGCTTAGCTGTCATGACGTTTCATTTAATCAGCTGTGGCAATGAAGAAGGGGGAGAAGGAAATTAATAAGGACATTAGCAAGAATGCCTACTCCAATGTCGATCCCCAATTCTACTCTGAGTCCAACAAGGGCTTACAATTATAACTCTGCACCAAATCTTCAAGGTTACTCTCCGTCCTTTATGAGCGCATACAAATGCTCAATCTGGTTTAGAATATAATTGAATGTTGTAGGTAAGGAGGCTCTCTAATTGGTAGTTAATATAACAAGTAAGGAAAAGAATATTCATTCTTCGGATTACCCATTCCAAAATAAACGGATGAGCTAAAAAATACAAACGATTTCCTTTACTAGACATTATGAATGTATGTATTTGTTTATTTATAAGAATAAACAAATACACATTTTATCCTACATATATTTTTATAATATATTGCTTTAACATTTTTTAAATTTATTTTTTAGTATTTATTTTTATGGAAAACATGTACGTATATACAAATGTAAGTTAACATTCCTAAGGGACTTTTTGTTCGAAGCAAAGAACAAAAGTAACTAATAACTCTTCATACAGGTTTGTCTACAAATGTATTATACTAAATTGCGATGACCTATTATCCTCTTGCGCTAATGATGGGTATCATAAAAGAAACCCCTTCTAATTTTCCTAATGGTTTTAGAAAGGAAACAATTGTGAGCCATAACTATTTATGAGGAAACATACATTTGTTTTATACGTATAATCAATATTCGTTTTGCATAAATATGTATAAAGTCAGCAAAATAATTGTCTCTTGGATATGAAATATTTTCCTTCATGACTATATTTATGAAAAAAGATTTTAAAAAATCATCAACTTATTTCAAAATATTTGTTTTGTTTACTTTTTTAATTCTTATATCATCAATAAATATTGTTTGAAGGACATTATTTTGTCCTCTGAGAGAGAAAATGAGGTTCAGTCATTATAAATACGATCCACATTTATTTTACCATTTGATCACGTTAAATCATCAAAGTTAAAAAAGTTGTAATTCCTTTGAATTATTAATTTTGTCCTATATTTTCATACTTTGACATACTACAAATGATAGAAGTGGAACGTATTAATAAAGCATACTTTTGTAGGAAATTATGACATTAGTAATTCCATCTGTATTAATGCCAAAAGTAAAGTTTTTTTTGTTTCTTTGTTTAATTATTTGATTGTATGGTTAACCCTCATATTTAACAATTAGCGTGTCATATTTTTATATATTTTTTTTAAATTGATTTTTTTTTGCAGTATCTTTTGGTACTGTGTTTTGTTTTAATATACACGTTTGTTCAATTTCATTAAATTATGAATACGAATATTGACCTCAAGCAGAAGCCGGTGAAATTTTGGAGAAAGTGACAAAAGTCTATAAAATCATTTTTTGGTTCTTTGAATCTATCTAATAATTTTCTTGGTAAGTTTATATTTTAGTTTAAGAATCAATTGTTTTAAAACATTATTCAACTTAAAATCAGAGGTGTTTGCAGCGGGGGAAGTAGCACCCTCCCCCCACCCCCAAATCAACAAATATGAAAAAAAAATCATCGCTTTATAAGAAAAAATATTTATGGGGGAAACCAATTTTTATGTCCTTGCTAAAAAAAGGGTGTTTTGATCAAAGTCAGGGACTGATAAAATAAAACTTAGGCCCTCCTTACCCTTAAAAAATGTAGTGTAAGTCCTAAAATTATATATTTAGAGAAAAAAAAGGATATTATAGTTTGTTTTTAATTTTTTCAAAATGTCAGTGATTTTGTGCTCATGGTAAATATTAATATATTTCAATGAGGTTGCACAGAAGGGCTGATTAGGACAGTACTGTGTATTGTCCTAATCAGCCCTTCTGTGCAAAAAAAATGTAAAGTGTTATTTGAAAAAACTTAAGAAATTGTTTGCCCCGGCTTCACCCTACAGTCCATAAAATATGAAAGGGATGGATTCGAGAGTTGGTCCTACTGTTGTATATCGAGATGATGTTTTGTTAGTAGCATCTAGTGTAAGAACACAAGCCAACTTTCGGCCAGGTCGGTCAATTTTTTTCTGTCTGACATTCGTTTGAATCGAAGGACTGGAGTGATTTTCAAAAAATGGACGAATAAGAATTTCGTATGTTGATTAAGCATTACTTTATGAAAGCCAAAACGCCTCAGGAGACTAAAAAAAGCTTGAAAAACATTATGAGGACGCTTCACTTTCGATTAGAACTGTTTATAAGTAAGTTTCAAAAAAAATATGGGTGGGAATATGGGCACCTTGTTGAGGTTACTACTCCAGAAATCATTCATAAAATCCATGATTTGGATGACGGAAATATGAATGTGCCTGAGATTTCTAGTGTTAGGGTTATCTCGAGTTAGAACCCTATCTTCATTAATTTTGCGATTGCAACTGCTGAGGTGTGAGCTGGTGCATTGTCAAGATGGAAAATGATTTTTTTGTGGGCCAATCGTTGAAGTTTTTTCTTGGGGTGCAGTTTTCAAACGGTCCAATAAAGATGAATAATATGAACCCTTTTCTAGATAGTCGATGAGGATTATTCAAAAGAGAGGCACCCTAATCTTTCCGAACGATTAAATCGAATGTCAAACAAAAAGAAATAGACCGATCTGCTGAAAGTTTGTTTTTTTCTTTCAAGAGATGCTACTAACTAAACATAAGCTCGATACGTGTCAGAAATGCCATCTTTCGAACTTTGCAGGGATTTTTCAAACGAACCCTGTAGTTCCTCAGTATTCAATATGTTAAGGATATAAAATACATGTAAGGTAAATATATTTAGATTTTGCCTGTGTGAAAAATTACATTAACTTAAAAGTTGATAAAATTCAATTATTTTTAAATTTAATCAATAATATACTCTTCTTCTTTTTCTTTTTTTTTTTTTTCATAAATAAAGCCAAATAATTTAAGTATCATGAACATAAATAGTTAATTTTCTTACTTTATAACCTTTTTTAAATTTTGAGGAGAGAAAATAATTATAATATGCTTTAAAAATATATATAAAATATTGTATGATTGATCTGACAGATGGATAATTAGGCTAATATAGGTATACTATTTTAAGTTATGATTTATAATATGCAAAGGCACTTGCAGGATTATATTAATTTTTCTTGGTAAAAAACTTCTAAAATTTATTACTAATTCAAAATATTTAATTTTTCAAAAAAAAAAATTCAAAAATTAAATAATAAATTTTTTGAAAAAATAATTACAAATGTTTAATTTATAGGAAAAAAATTCAAAAATCCATTACTATTCACACAAAAAAATACATTTTTTAAAACAAATTAGTTGTTTTAGAAATTTGGATATTTACATCTACTTCAGCCCACCCCGTGTAGAAGCCCCTGATATTTTACGTACAGAATTGTAAGTCAAAAGCTTTTTGGGCACGTAAAGATTATATTACGAAAATCTTCAAGTTAAACCTGACAACTTAAAAAATATTTGGGAAGAAAGCAGCATTTTTATTAAATGAAGGAAATAAGCTCAAATCCTACTTTGGATCAAGCAAGGATATAGGACGGCGTTACCTCTCTTATACAAAAATACGCTATGTATTTTGGTCTCAGCCGTCGATTCCCTTTTCTCACTTGATTTTAAACTTATACTTCGTTTCCAAAAGAACAGGAACACAATTTCTATTTTCCAAAAAATTAAATTTTTTATTAATAAGTATGTATTTTTGAAATTTTTCTCCAAATTTCAAAAATTTTTTCAAAAATTTAATTTTTCAATTTATATACATTTTTTTCTATTTTTTCAAAAAAAAAATTATTTTTAATAGCTGTTGATTTTTGAAAAAAAATTTAATTTTCCGATTAAAAAATTTAAAAAATCAAAAAAACAAGCCCCCCTCCTCAAAATATAATCCTATGGACGCCCTTGATTGCAAAATTATATTTTTTAACTTTTATTTAAAATATTAAAGAATTGAGTTTTTACTAGAATCACATTGGCATTCATATTTTTTTGGACTGGTCCCATTACTATAGTTATATGTACCAAGATATCCTTTCCTCAATAACGAAGTAATTATGAAAACAGCCTTTCAAAAATATTAAACAACAAAATATGCCCACTAAAAAAACCCTTAGAATTTACAACTCTATTTATAAACATATGAATATGAATATGAAAAACTAAAAGAAGTAGGAGAATTGAATTTTTTGTTTATAATATTTTTTTTTAAAAACAATTTCAGTAAAAGTAAAGTTGGTTCTTTAATAATTCAGACAGGCATAAAAAAGTAAGAGCACTTATCTACCAAAAACACTTTTCTCTTAAATACAATTATTTCAATGCTTTGCTCAAAAGGGGAAGAGCGTTAATTAGGCGTTCTTCAATTACTAAAATGAGCTGTGTTGTAGCACTGTAGTGGAAATAAATAACCTATAAGTGATCTATTTGCTTCGGTTCTTTAAAGTTGGTAAGTACAGGAAAGCCGGACTCATTATCTAAATTTACAATCTCGGAGTAATTTTTTTAATGTTCAATAATTTTCTTCTCAAACTAAAATATTAATTTAAATTATTTAATAATATACTTATTGTAGATAAATAATTATTTGTGGTTAGTATTGTGTTGATCTTTATTAAGCAAAAAAAGACTGCATTTTCATCTAGTTCAGTCTCATATCGATTCATTTCAGTCTTAAAACTTATAAAGGTTTGGTCCTTGATGAAATCATTCTACTTTTCTTTAGTACTGATAGTTTAAAAGGTTTCCGGTAACTTTGTCTTAAACTATTTTGCATCAAGAATATTTCGCTTTAATATATAAATAAATGAGATTTATACGTGGGTATTGTTTATTTTTGGTTGAGACTGATGTTACTTTTGAATTTAATGGTTGTTTTCTGTTGGAATAATAATAGAATTATGCTCTTGCACCATATCATTCTTATTCGTCAAGCCATTAGTATTTTCCAATATGGATAACCCATCATTTTTTAATGATAGTATATTGATAACGAAAAAGTGATGTACATATACTTCTACTACATATTTGAATTGTTTCATATTATTCGAACTTGATTACCTATTTTGTAGCTTTTTCGAATGTATTACATAATTTACCTTTTGACAGTTTTTATGTATTGGAATTTTGGGTCATAATTCCATCATTTTTCTACAATTATAACATTCATTTAATGCTTTTTATAGTAATAATAGTTACATATTTTGATTAAACAGTTCAAGCCCAACATCAATTCCAACCAAAAATATACAACAATGACGTTTGATCCGTATGTACTTATATATAAAGGTGAAATATTCTTGGGGCAAAATAGTGTAAAGCAAAAGTTCCTTGCGTCAGTGCAAAGGACATATCCCAAGGACTGATAGGACCAGTCCTAACACTAGACTGGATTAAAAAAAAGGACTGAGACAACACTATTTGTGGCTAATTTAAGAATCAAATGGAATTTATCTGTTAAGTATTCAATGATAAAGTCTTTGGAGTCAAAGGGTAGCTCAGAACAAATTAGTTTATTCTAGTAATGAAAAAAAAATATGAAACGAAAAATGCCAGAAAGAAAATTCAAAATTCCTATAGTCTTAATTACCAATTTGTGATAAAACTATAATGAAGATAAGTTTGAAAAATTTAGAATATATTTACTAAAGAACATAATATGTTTATTAGTTTAGTAGTTTGATATATGAGGTGTGTTCAAAAAAGAAGGGGACTTTGTATTTTTTTTTAGGAAAAGTATTTATTTTTATCAATATTTATGTTGTTTCAATTTAATTCTCTTCAGAACACTGAACACTTGTGCTGAAACTTTTTCAATCCTCTAAACACTACTCATAAACACTTTCCGGTATTTTCGGCATTAATGTGGTGTAGTTTTTTGTAAAAAGTGCGACGATTCTTTTAGTAAAAATTAAGCAGTTTCGGAACAAACTTCGCTGACATTGGTCCCAGACCCTAAATGTTCGAAAAAAAATTATATCTCACGTCAACTGATATTTCAATAATCTCAGCAACAGTTCTGATAGTGATTCGACGGTTTACAGAAACAATTTTATTCACTGCTTAACTATTTTCATCTACTAGGGCTTCCAAAGCGAGGCTCGTAATTGGCATCTGCCTGGCCATCTTGGAAGAGTTTTACTATGTGTAAACATTTTTTTACGCGGAACAGTTTCACCGTACGTCATTGTCAACATTTCAAGTGTTTTTGGAGCACTTAATTAAATTTTTTACACAAAATTTGATGAAAATTATTTTATCTATGTTATTTATATCAAAAAATCGCTGAAAATGCAAAATACTTCTAACTGTTATGCCTTTCATTAACAAAATAAACATATTTATTGCAGAAATAATAAGTATATTATCGTAGCGAGTGTACTAACATAAAAAAATTAATAAATCGAGCATAACAAATGTATGTTGCCTGCAAAATTTGAAAAGTCACCTTACTTTTTTAACACACTTCGTAAAAATAGTTTTGTTTCAACTACATCGAAAAATAATATTACTTAGATATTCACCACTGCGTCAACTTTTCCCAAGTATGGCTCAATTTGGACCAAGAAATTGCTAACATTAAAATTGATGTTAAAACTTAAGTTCGATTAACTATAGGTATGAGCCATGAAATTATGTTCCGAAAAGATGAGGAGTGGAAAAAAATATCATATCTATTTATCACTTCTACAAAGTGATTCAACTAACCCCACTTTCCTCCTTGAACATTGTGGCACAATATACAAGCTATAATCAATCCAAATGATAAATCAATTGAAACATTGATAATATAAATCAGCGCAATAAAAGACTTTTATATATATATATATTTCATAATTTAGAAAATTAGCTCAAAATTTTTTATATTTCAAACGTTATCTTTTAAGTAAATAAACTATTATACATAAATATTAACCACATTTAAAAAGAGATAAAAGCTTAAATAAATATGCTTTGAAGTTTTTGATAAAAAAGTCATTTTTTTAAAGTTTTCCAAGTTTTGATCAAAATTTAACGACTTGTTTTCACTATGTCTTTATACATGCCATTCATGTTATATAGTGTTACATATGAGACAGTTTCTCTTATGATAAACAAAAATATATTTGTGCTTCGGAACAAAAAAAATTCATTATGTAGGTTCACTTTTTCTATTAATTACATAATATATATGTTTATACAATTTCATTTTGATGATGTTCTTTCAAAGTTTTGCCTTTATCGGTCAAGTGGTTCCGGTTCTTGAACCGCTAGAATCAGAACCTACAAAGTCGAACCGAGACCACTATATATTGCTTATCGGTCTCGGTTCTTGTGCCTTTGTTCCTATAAAGAAAAGAATATATATATTATAAAAAATAAATTAGCTTTAAAAGATAAGTCCCTTTTCTGACTTTTTTTTGTGCAATTGTAGCGTTTCTCAATTATTTTTTTACGTCACCAGGGGGATAGAGTTGTATCTGAGTTTCAAATAAGTAAGGGCTTCTTAAGGAGCTGGAAAAGCTATTTTAGGCACCAGACTGTGTAAATACAAGAGGGAAGGGGCGAGGTAGAATTTGGATCCAGGTCCACTACTAAGCTTGCGGGGGTCCTATAATATGATAACTATAATATCTCTTTAGCCAGGATTTCGTAGACTTAAAATGCCCATCTCCCCCCTACACTTATACATTTTAAGCTGAGGCCCCTTTATACAAAACAACTGTATATATATGTAGACTGAAAGCAATCCTCAATTCTCCATCTTCCTGTGCCCCCTCCCTAACCTCCCCTCATGACCTCAATTTAAAAGTCATTGTCTTAAGCAACCTTAGTTTTCAGGGACCCTGCTAGAACTTGGGGCACTACGCACTCTGTGTATAAGGTAGCTACGGCCCTGTTTGTATCTAATATAATTTCCTGGGCCTGAATTTTCTAGTGACACACCTTGTTTTAAGTCTCTGTTGCCAGACTGAGCCTGTATTAAAAAGAAACGAGACGGAAGACCGGAACCGAGACCGATAAAGCAGATCCGAGTCCGAAGACCGGAACCGAGACCGATAAAGCAGATCCAAGACCGAAACTGTTGAAATGAAAGAGCCAAGACCAGCATCGATAGAGCCGCTGAGTCTGAACCGGGTACAACCTCTTGTTCTTTGACATCGTTCTTATCATACAATGATTAATCAATGGACAAAATAATCTATTCGAAGTTAACTCCATTAATTGTAATTTGAGTAGTTCTGATTGAGAATTAATTAATTTTTTTTATGCATATACTGAGTTAACAGAAAAACAATATTGAACAATAACAAAATACATATATATATATACACCCGAATAATTTATTGACCAACTTCGTTCAATAATAGGCTTTTAATAAAATTTTGGGTATGATTTGAGGTATCCAAGAGTTTTAGCTATAGGGAAGAACCTTCATTTGATTTATGAAAACTAATTTTTCCCAGCTTATGGCCTAAAAATTAGAATATATCAATTTCTAATTTTTGCATAGTGCATATGAACTTTTACTCTGTATAGTAAAATTGCTTCGCCCCCAAAGGATTAATCAAAATAATTTGTGGAAGAATGCAAAAGTACATGCATAATCAATGTTGAGAAAAATAATTCGTTGATGGGCATCACATTATATTTGCTTACCTAACGAAGCGATTATTTATAAATGATTAAAAAGCTCGATTGAATGTTCACACCGTGTCTTCTTCATAATGCAGGAAAACCTTCTCAACTAGTGGTTTTAGACAAATATCATAATATATATATATATCATGTATATGAACTTATTTTTGTTTTTTGGAGTGAGTTCTCTAAGGAGAGCTTCCGTATGGTCGTACTATAATAAAAGGAGGGAGAGGTGAGGAGAGAGTGTGCTAGAGAGCAGAGGAAGGAAGAAAGAGAAATAGTTAGACTCATGAGGGAAGGTAAATGCATAATATCAAGCGCTCACAAAGAAAGGAAATTGGTGAATCTAGGAGGAATAGGGAGTGTAATAAAAGTGATCAGTTAACAGTTGATGAATTCTACATTAAACCTTAATTGTCAATTACATATGTATTCCTATATACTATGTACCTACAAACTGTATTAAAATCCAATTTGCTCCTAAAAATACAGAACAAAAAAGTAATATAGTATTTACAATAGAAGCAATACCTTTAAATGAAATTTTCATTTAACATAAACAAATAAACGAAAATCAGGAACAAATAAACGTAGTGCCCAGAAAAAAAAAGTAATTACTCTCTTAATGGTTTTCACTCTTTGATTAATTGTTGTACTATTATATATACGAATACGTATTATATTTTAATTATCATACTAAATATTAAGAGAGTTTTGGCAAATAGAGTCAAATCTGAATAAAGAAAACTACTATTTTTTAGATGACAAGTTGAATATATCCGAATTGTCAATGTATCCAAAGTATATATATATATATAAAGGGTAGAGAAGCAAAACGTGGACTCAAAAGATGGGTTTAGAAATACATTAATAATTTTACCTATTTTAAAAATAGTGATGATCACTAAGATAGTATTGAGAAAATAAACATTAATTAATTTTACTGCCCTACCCTCTATGTATAAACCCACAATTTTTGAATGTTTCTGCAAATATGTTACTTTGGAACTTCCTATTTTGAAGCAACCATTGTTTGATTAGATGTTGTTGTTTACAGATCATCGAGGATTTTTAGCTTATCTTTCAGAGAAAGTATTTTTCGGGGGCACTCATGATATGTATCTGTATTGATTGAAAAGGAATGTGCCATGAATTTAAAAATAAACATACAGTAAAAAAAATGTTGACGTTATGTTTTGTACGTATAAAAAAGAAAAATCATCATGAGCATTCATTAACTCCTATGAAGTTGATACGAAAAAAGGGAAGAAAAAGTTGACGTCATGTGAATTTTGTATGTAATGTTTCTTCTATGCAAAGTATTTTATTTAGTAAAAAATTGGTGTCAATGAGAACGTTGAAATATGTGTATTTTATTGCATCCAAATTTCTTATTTCTGGATTTTACTTTATCTATTCTTAAAGAAAATAGTTTGCAAATATCCCTGTAATTTGAAATATTTATTTGCTTTTAGTGGTGTGACGATAACAATATTTTTGTTCCAATATAATTATCAGTATTTTGGTACATTGCAACTAAAAATAAAAATGTCGCAAATGACTAGAGTGTCCGTAGATTTTTATTATGGAAAGGACTAGACCAGAAACTTTTTTTATCAACTATTTTTTTTTCTTGCTTTTTATAAAGTACAACTTTCTTTGTCAAAAAAAATTAGGGATTACCTTATGGGCTGATTACTTTTTTTTTATAACGTAGTGGAGCTGTAAATTAAAGTATCTATTATTAGTTTAATATAATACAGTTAAAATGCGTCTGTACTAGAGTGCATCAGAAACCCCAAGTAAAAAACATTACCCTGGCGGTATAATAAAAACAAACCGTATGAAATATTTTTAAATTCTACCGGGTCAACATTAAGCATTTTGAAAAAACAATTTTATAATATATGCTCATATTTATTTGATAAGCAACGCAAAACATTCCTTTTTTTTTTTCTTTCAAGAGTTATGTGTGTAATATTATTATTGTTAAATTGCACTTCCTCAAAAATATGTTGTTTTACTTTCAGTTAGTAAGAAATATATGGTTACTAATCTAGAAATATTGGCTTAAGGGAACTGAGAGAAAGAAATTACTTCACTTTAGTTGGATTCAAAACTTATGTCTACTTTGACAAATAAGAATGTCAATGATGAGCAGCTGACCATAGCGATTGTGGAAGCGTAGGAAATTCACTCCATGGTGCTCCAATCTTACAAAACAGGTACTGACCAACGCACAAAAGAAATTATTACTTAGAAAAGCATGGAAATGCTGACACTATGGAAATGTGAAAAATATGTTGTTTCGATGGAGTTTGACCCAAATATGTCCAACACAGGTCATGAGACTGTTCCTTGTATTTATATTCAATAGGCTTTACGACGGTCATTACTCTGAGCAAAATCTATATTCAAAGACCGGAAAATAGAAGCGTCGAAATCATCAGAAGTATCCGTCTTCAAACAATTTCATAACATTTTTGAAAGTGTGAGCTACCTCAGCAAAGAAAAGCTGACACTCTTTGATTCAATTTAATTGATGAAATTAAGACTGTGATACAGGAATGGAGAAATGAAGCATTTTAGTTTGCCAAAATCTAAACAGTGTGATGATTATATGGAATTCTCTTAGTTGTCCATCTTTTATTTATATGGCCTCTGCAATAAGGATTTTAGCCTCAAGCGTCCTGGTGAAGTTCACATGCCCTGCTGGATAGCCAAATTGATGTATTCAATCAAAATTGTTATTTTACAACACATTATCTTAATTTTGTCACCTGGAACTATTTATACCAAATATCAGAGTTAGAAGTTAAGTGTGATTGTCATTTTTTTATATTTTAACTACAGTGGTTGGTGGAATATATGTACCACAGCCGTAGATGCTCCTTGGAATGATTTGTGGCTGTACAAGAAATCCCTACAATATAAGGTAATCAATTCAACTGTGAAAGAGTATCATACATTCTCTATCTCGTCATTTGTGGTAGTTAAACGTAGAAATGGCACCACTTGAACTAATCAGTGATTTAACTCCATCAAGTGAGAAACACAACTTGGTTAAGAGGCTCATAGCAATGAAATATGAACACAGTGACAGACAGGTCAGCCATGCATACTTTGATAAAGGTTTTGGGGAACGACGTTTTCTGATTAACAACACTTGCATAATTAGTTTCATGCGATTCTTGGCACGTCTTTACACTAATGGGCTTAGATATTAATAACCTAACGAAAAAAAAGATCGAGTGGATAAATTTTGTCGTCCTGTATGTGTTCCAAATCAAAGATCAATGCTAATAATAAGAGTGCTGAAAGAGACTAAGCTCGGACTTTACTGGAGCTGCTAAATTAAGAAAAAAAAAATCAGAATGTTTACCAGTTATAGAAACAGAGAGGAAGAAGATAACATACCTACACAAGAAAAAGCTACTGTAATAGTGAGTCTACCTGAGTAGCTCTGAAGATTATCACTGTGTAGATTATATATTTACCTTTGATTTGTTTATTATGGACTTTGGCCGGCCAAAAACAAAATTCTAGTATTTTTTCATTAAAACTGGAAGACAAATTAAATTACTATTTAATGTCCTATGTATTGTACAAGAAAGTATAAACTGGAAATATATTTCCTATGATTTTATTTACTTCTGTCTAATTTATCTAGTTTATGGACATAAACCTTTAATATTCCAATTTTTTACTATTGATGTTGGCCCCAAAAATGTAAGGCAAAATTTATGAAATTTCAACAAAACTATTTCATAATCTAAAACACTTTTGCAATACCGCCATAACGAAATAAAAACATTTTTAAAATTTTGATAACCCCTAGTATGTACGCCCGTAAGAACATAGTAGCGTTTTATTGAACAGCACCAAAGTTGTGTCCTTTGCAGTCTTGCGGTTTAAGCGGTTCCGGTTCTTAAACAGCTAGAGCTGGAACCTACAAAGTCGAACCAAGGCCGCTATATATTGCTTATCGGTCTCGGTTTATGTGCTTTTGTTCCTATAAAGAAAAGAATATATATATTATAAAAAATAAATTAGCTTTAATAGATAAGTCACTTTTCTGACTTTTTTTGTGCAATTGTAGCGTTTTTCAGTGATTTTTTTACGTCGCCAGGGGGATAGTGTTGTATCTGAGTCTCAAATAAGTAAGGGCTTCTTAAAGAGCTGGAAAAGCTATTTTAGGCACCAGACTGTGTAAATACAAGAGGGAAGGGGTGAGGTAGAATTTGGATCCAGGTCTGCTACTAAGCTTGTGGGGCCCTATAATATGATAACTATAATATATCTATAGCCAGGATTTCCCAGACTTAAAATGCCCATCTCCCCCCTACACTTATACATTTTAAGCTGAGGCCCCCTTTATATAACTTTTCGTGACCCTTGCTGGAACTTTGAGCACTATGCGCTCTGTGTATAAGGTAGCTACTGCCCTGTTTGTATCTAATATGATTTCCTGGGCCCGAATTTTGTAGCAACGCCAATTGTTTTATGTGCCTTTTAACAAACTGAGCCTATATAAAAAAGAACCAAGACCGATAAAGCTGAATTGAGACGCTGAAACTGTTGAAATGAAAGAACTGAGGCCAGAACCGATAGAACCGCTGAACCCGTAGCGACACAACCTTGAACAGCACTATACCATTAAAATTGAAACAATGTTTAATGAATTAGTAAAGTACTGAAAAGACAAAGGGAAATACGAATAATTTATATATAAGTATGTTGTGTATTATATTAATCTATGATCTATAAGAACAGTCAATCATTAAAAACGGTAATAATATTCATTATTAATAATATACTTGTTTATAAAAGTTCATGATTTCCCAATGTACGAAAATATGTCATTTGTTAAAAACCCTAAGACCTATAAAGCGAATTCATTCTCAACTTAAAGTAACTTAAATAGTTGCAACACGCTCACGTTTTAACCTCGTTTGAACCCATTGCTATTATTCCCTTTGATATACCGTGACTTTAACAGTTATGCTGAACTGTTATCTTTCATAAATTGCATTTTAAACGTATTACAGAAAATGGACCTTATTGGTCTTATAGCGCCATCGGGGTTAGACTCAAGTAGTCAAAGAATGGTTCAATTAATGGCATTTGACAGCTTTCCCTTCCGACTAAAGTTTCAACTGGATACATCCTATTATATGGTAAAAGCATGCAATATTCTTTGCATCCCATAATAATACCAAATTAACATTATTCTTATAAAAAGAGCCAATTGGAAGTCATATCCCAATTAATGTGGCCTTATTTTAAAGATATTTTTAAGCTTTATTCCATGTAGTATGAATTGGTGTCATATGTCTTGGGTTTTTCAAGAAATTGCCAATTAACTGCGTTTTTTAAAACGCACCTTATATACGTATGCATTTGAAGAATAGTTTTTAATTTACTTTTCATGCATAATGCCTACATCCATATGTAAGTATGTATGTAGCTCTTTAAATGTATATATCTATACAAGAGATAAAATGTGTAACATAGTTTTCTAATTGTGTTAAAGGTGTAGAAAGTCGCCATTTATCTTTGTAACAAATTTATAAATTGCTATGTTTCTCTCTCTCCAGATGATGAACATAATGGTTTTGGAGAAGAAAAGGATTGTATTTTTGATCACATCATTTTCTTAAAGGAAAATCTACTTTTCAGAAATATTGAAAACTAATATGTTTTATAAGTAATCAGCAATAAATATATATATTAATATAACATAACCCTGTCCCTTTCAGGGAAAGCTTTTCCTCCTCTAAAATAATTTGATAGACAATTAACAAAAATCAGCCTTACATGTCCTCCTCTTTACAACTATTTTCCGAAATTTTAATAAATATATATTCTCCCTCGAACTACAAAATAAAATTTTTACTTTTAGGTCAATATATGGATGACGAAAAAAAACTAAATAAACAGGGTATTTAAGAGTGATACAGTTATTACAACGCCATTCTAAGAATTTTATACACATTTTATTGGTAGAAAGACTTATCATTTCTTTCAAAATATGCTTCGGTTGTAGCAATTAGAGAAAACAAATTTTGAGTATTATTCAATGAATATTAAGGCCTAAGAAAATCACACGACTAAAGCATTCGGTAATAATGAATATGTGAGGTCTGCTATGAAGTATAGTTTGAGGAGACCGAGGATAATTTGTTATAAATATTAGTTAAAAAGAAGCTATTTAATGAAATTTGCATACTACTATTATGATTTGAGAAAAATAAAAATGCTAGCCATGGCGTAGGGGTGTCAAAAAATGTTCTGAAGAAGAAAAATACAAGATTCGAAATTTAATCCGAGTATTTAAAAAGATAGACCTCTCTAAATCTGTAGCGTAGGGTTGCAAAAATTTACACATGGTCTTCCCTGATAAAAATAAGTCACTCCACAATTTTTTTAAGTATATTATTCAATTTTTAAAGACACAATTTGTAGTTTTTTTTCTTTTTTTTTCAGAATCCTTGATATTTATAAATATATGTGTTATAAATATCTTTGAAAGTGTATTTCTTTCTCTATGGTCAAAATATACTGATTCATTGAAAATGTAATAATAATATATATTTTTTAGAAATTTAACTTTTCAATAGACCTTATGGATTTTACAAGAAATTTTAAAAAGATATCAAAATAATTTATAAAAATTTAAAAACTATATTTTTTTCATTTTATTGACATTTTTGTAAAAAAAAACACCTTCACAAAGTAACTGACAACATTGAAATTATATTAACTTATTTCGTGAATATTTTTTATATATTCTTTTATTGCACGTGAAAATTAATTTGAATATGTATTTAATCTAAATAGATAAATAAAATATTGACAAATTTGTACTTACAAAATTCTCGGAACTTTCTAAAACAACAACAAAACCTTTCTATAAAAACATTTATTTGTAAGAAATTAAACATTACATTACTACAATTTATCCAGTGGCGCACAAAGCTGCTTTACAGTCTCTATATGATTTAGTAATCAAACCATAATATATTTTTTACAAAAAGTAAAGAATTTGAACAATAGAGAAACAATTGTGACCATTATAAAAATAAAACCATTTTGTTTAACTTTGATCTTGACCTCTCAAAATTTAATATTATTTAAGTAATAAGAGTCAACCGGATCATAAGAGTGTTCAGAATTGTAAAAAGAAGCCCTATTGTTACTATTCCGTCGTGGGATGCAATAATGGTGATGGAAAAGGGCTTGAAAGTGTAATTTTTTTTTGTTTCCACTTAGTAATATGGGACAAAGAGAACTCTGGCTCAAGGCTATTAAAAGGGTGAATGAAGATGGGACTTTGTGGAAGACTCATTATTGTATGTTCCAAACATTTTATTACCAGTAATTACAATCCCACTCGCGGTCATCCTAACAATTTTCCAACATTATTTTCAATGTCCATCCCAGAACCTTTAGTGATAAAGAGCGTCACGACCGTTTCTTGAAACGAATAGAAATGAAGAAGAGATTGGAAGTACTAACAAAAAAGTTGTTTCAAGTGTGTACGTATATTTGACAAAGCAACAAATTTAAAAAGTATTTAATACTGGTATAATTGATATGTTAGAAATTTTTTATTTACGTATTAATAATGTGTATCTTTACAATTTCAGAGATCCTCAAGAACTACGCAAACCGATGGCGAATTTCAATCTATTTCTCATTTACCCATCTTCTTTTTTTTTTCTCTCTCTTTTTTTTGCACTTTGATGATAAAAATGTATCATACCAGTTCAACGCCCCGCCCAGTAGTTCCAAAATGGTAACCACTATGTCCAAGGTTCACTAAAAAAATATGGGAATTTCGGTGGATATTAAAACAGAAGAAAAATTTAAAAATCGTTTTTCAATAAAGAATTTAGTGACAAGACTTTAAAACATGTTGTGGAGTAGAAATGTGGTCTTTCGATTTTTTACTGTTTCAATTTAATCCAAAATTTTAAAAAATGCAAGGCTTGCGATTAGTTGCTCGTCTCCTTCTCTTCCTTGTTAAACTTAAGCATAACATGTCGTTTACATTCTTGGCAACTATGTTTAACATTCATAGGATAACCGTTTCAATAATTTTTTCTACAATTCTTCATGATTTTTTTTAATCTGGAAAAAATGGATTTTTGGGCTGACCGCAGATAAAATTCGGGCTACTATGCCACAGCAATTCAAAGAAAAATATCCAAATACTACTGTCATTATTGGTGCTAGTGAAATCAAAATTGAGACTTTTACAAATTTAGTCACTTCTGTTCTCACATATTCAAACTACAAAATCTCTCATACACTAAAAAAATTAATCGGAATTGTCTCTTCTGTCATTAAAAAGTAGAAAACAATCCTGGAGCATGAATTTAATGTGGTTCCCTTTTCTAGATATCTTTATCAGCAAAGCTACAAAACTCTTCTTACATATTTATATGTATAAATAGTTCATGAGAACTCTTACATGATACATATGTTAATACATTATCGGGGATCTTATAACTTTAATAGATTTATATTGAAAAATATGAATTTCTTTCAACATATTTTAAAAGTTAGTGAATCATTTTCTGAATTACTAAATCACTTATCATTGTATTTAAATATCACTCGATCGTGAGGATTTAGGATTTCCACATCAATATTCAATTAATATATTACAGATTATACTAAATACTTACGATGTAACAAAACTGTATACAAGAACTATTATTTTTCATATTCATTGACACTAAATAATAAATTATGTTCCTTGACAATTGTAAAGCATATTAATATGATTTTAACAATTAAAATTATTTTCTTATTTATCAAGTGTAAATAATGGTGTAATGTAAATATATATGTGCTTCATTGATTTAAGTTTATATTTTTATTTTGTCTTAATTGTTTAGGCTTATAATATTTGGTAATTGATTTATTTACTACGATTTACACATCTTACAATTATATACTTCTTAATATCTAGGTATGTAGTAAAAATGTAAGAATTTGTTGACTACTCTAATTGGTATAAGGTTTATTGATAAGTTCCAGAATGCCATAATATTTACAAGGCATCGAAATCTAAAAACAAATCAGTATAGGACTTACTTTTCTTAGTGGCTATGTTTTGTTATTCAATATTTTCATAAATTAAAAAAATTATATCTTTAACAAAAAGATCCAAAATAATATTTTCACTAATTATAATTTTTTTAAACTAATAGCGGAAAACCTATATTTCCTAGAAATTTTTTACGTTGAATGTGATGAAGAGCATCATTGTGATCGTTTTATATTTCGGTCAAATTTTCAAGTGCATGGCAAGACAACTAGTTTTTTGAAGTAAATAATAATATTCAAAAAGATATAAAAATAACTTATATTTAAAAAAAATGAAGAGTAAAAAAGGATTAAAAATTGAATAGTGAGGAATAAAATGATAATTTATTTAATTATATATATTGATAATGTTATTAAACTTTTATAAAATTTTTGTTTGTCTTATAGTAATTACTTATTAGTAATAACTAATAAGCAATTGTATGAACTGACAATTGTTAATTGAATATTCAGTTCACAACAATTAACATATATAGCTATTTTTAGGGTGATAAAGAAACGCTCATTGAGAGTTCTGTCATTGTCTATTGACAGAAAAAAAAAATCCAAGGACAACGTGCCGAACACACAATTCACAAAGGACCATTGGTACATTTGGACGTAAAATGTTAATTAATATATTGATATATGGAATTGTGTATTTTAATTCAATTTAAACCGATAGTGTGATAAATAGGTATTGTTTATTTGTACATATATGAAATAGAGTTTGTGTGGGCACGTGTCATTTATGGGTGCCCAAACTGTTGTACCAAGGAGACTTTGCAGAAGTGCCTCTTTTGAACCTGGTCAGGCTAAGACGGGGCTCCAATTTTCGGGAATGAGGGTTTTATAAAGGGGGCTTATTCTATACCCAAAACACAAAAACTGTTTTCAAAGTTTAAAGAGACTAGATAGGGGGTAGAGGTTTAAATCAAAGAATAAAAAATCTTTGCAAATAAGGATGTTTTATAAATTTATTCAAAATCAAAAAAGTTATGAGCAAAATAAAAAATCGATGAAACTTACATTTTCGTTGTTGTTGTTTTTTTCAGGTGCAAAAAAAAAAATGGATTTCCTGTTTATTTTTGGATTTGTAGATTAAATATAGTTTGTAGAAATTTGTGTGAAAATATGTTTGCATATAAATATGAGACATAAAAATTAATGTTTAACTGAAATATCTGTCATGTTCAGAATACTTTTTCCATTTTTTTTATCAAACTTCAATTTTTAAGAAGAAATGCCACAATACAACAATTTTGTACATAAAATTTTAGAATCAAACTGTAAAAAAAAAAAAAAAATCAATTTCCGGAAATTTTATTACATAATTTCTGTAAATTTTGCATAAATGAACCAGTTATCGAGGGTAGTTTATTTGGACGTCATTATTCTCCATAACTTTTTTGTTTTGGGTTGTACGAAAAAAATATTAGTAGTTTTGTGTTTTCTCTTTACAATGCTAATAAATACTTATTTACTACATTTTTGCAAAATTTGTTCAAAACCTTATTCTTCTTTTTTTGCAATTTTCTACGCAAATTTCCATTTGAGAATTTTTTTATACAAAAATATAAGATGGAATACTCATCAAGACAAATTTTTTCATGTAACTAATTTTTCCTAGTATTTGGAGCTAGGATTGTTATTTTTAGGAAATATATTTTTTCATTTCCTTACGGATAGACGATGCAGGTGGGAGCTCCGATTGGGAATCACTGGTATATGTGCACAGACATCAGAACTATTTTCTGAAGAAGGGTATGAGTTATGGTTTACAACTTTGCCGCTTCTCATTTTCTATTTCCATCTCGAAAGCGGAAGGTTAAGATTCAATCATCACAACCTTTCAGTTATAAATACCTGGAGGAGTTGTGAGTTCGTCTCTTATGGAGGATCGGCGAAGGTGTCTCAGAGTCGATTTGTGGAATGCGGTAATTGTCCAAATAACTTGAAAAGATTCCAGATTTCTCTCTTATTCTGCAATGGAAATAAGATATTTTCGTGTACCCCTTGTTGATTAATCCTCCACATGATCGAAAAGGCTGACTTGTGATTGCAGTGCTTCCAGATGCCTGACACGAAAAGGCACAATAATATAATTTAAATGTTAAAAAATGTGGTTCATATACTTAAAATTAACAAAAAATTGTCCTTTTGTAGGATTGAAAAAAAATAAAACTGAGCAGTAGATACAATCATTGATAATTAATATATATTATTATATGTAGAATAGTGGATACTTTGGAGTCAAGAATGGTCTCTTTCTATAAAAATATATATATATTTTTTAAATGTTATTAATAACTTCATATCATTCACATATTCGATTGTTATTAATCCTGCCTCAGAATTTTCCCTTCTCCATGTTCCCTCTACAATTTGCCCATTTACTCTTTCAGTCTCGGTAAGATGATTTTGAGGATAAATTTCTTTTTTCAAAAGAAAGTTATGTAGAATAAGCGGAGGAGATGTGTTTCTTTCATTGCTGGTGTTAAAAGTAGACTTTCCATCCTCACAGGGCTCTTTTCACCCATTTTTTTTATTGCTCTCTGGACAGTCTGATGTGAAACCCCGATATCTCTTGCCTTTGTATATTCGACATTTCTACTTGGGTTACTGTTTATCGAAGAAAGAAAAATTATCCATCTATTTGAAAGTAGTCATTATATTAATTACATTTATTTAAATTTTTATTATTAAATTACCTAGCTGTTAATAAAGTGAAAGCATCAATGAAAATCCCTCATCCCCTACAAATACTAATGCCCTAGCATTATTATTAATATTTGGTAAAAACCTTGGGAAGGTGAAGTTCCATTGAGCGGGCATTCTTAGTGCTGAGTTCCTCAAAAGACTCCCATCACTATGACGACCTAAATCCCCTACATCCATGATCTTGAACCAATGATTAAAATATAATAATACATATAATTAATTAATTGCAAAGTATAATGACGACAATCGAATGACTCCCTCTATAGTTATACTAAATGGAATCCGATTTGCATGGAGTTTGAATTGTAATGTATTCCTCATCAATTGCACCTATTTTTATCAATTTAGTTATGAAAGGATTATAAATCTCTTAACTAATCAAGTTCCATTCTTCTTCACTACTGGTAAATTTGACATATTTGCTCTATAAATAAAGTTTAAAAATAAAATATATTCATAAAACACCTTAAGAACATATCATTTTCTTCTACACGTGGCAATCCAGTTTAATTTACCTTACTTTAAGCAACTAAAAAATCGTCATGTACTCTATAATTTTGAATGTATGAACATATTCATATTTATTTAATAAATAAATTTGTTTTTGTTATTTATAAAAACCTGTGATGAAGCAATAGCAAGTTATCTCAATGTCAAAGCAAGACTTTCACATGCCCTTATTGTCACTATTTTTAAGCCGACTTGTCATTTTTGGAGTAACTAATAATTAATTAATAAAATATATATGGCTATTTATTTAAATAATTCTATTTATTATCGGGACAGAAGAACGTCGAAAGTTTCTTTACTCTTCCTCAAATACCTCTGATACAATAATGGATCGATAGATCTTAATATTGGAAAAATAGTATGTTATTGTCCAAAAAATTTCCTATAACAGAAAATTGACTTACCAACATCTTCCGTTTAGAAGTACTCGGACCTAATGACTCTACACAATCTAAAATAATTAAGAAATTATAATTATTTAAATTTAAAATAGTATTAAATTACAATACTTTCATAATTTGAATTTAAATCATTAATATGAGTCGTCCTTTACGAAGGAGATTCATAATGAGTAAATGAAGATGTTGAAGGCTTTAAATCAGTACTGAAAGAATTTAAAGACTCGAATTTTGTTGATGAAAAATGTGAGGAATTATAATCAACAATAATTGTTGTTTCGTTGATATTGGAAGTATGAGAACAAATATTACTATCTTATTTTTATAACATGATATTAAATTTTTAAAAAATGTTTTCAAATATGTTTTTTCTAGTGAATTCATCATTTTTAAATGATAAAATTATATCTTTCAAAGAAAGTTTATCTTCTTCTTTTTGTATGTATTTATTTTTACATTTATTTTTATTTTCATTCAATGTAGATTTATTTTTGGACTTGGACGAAGTTAAATACATATATCTTCTATTTGACAGAAAATATAATATAAATGTTTAATTTCTTCTGTATATTCATATATGTAATATAATGTTTATCTTACATTTCGTGAAACTATACAAAATTGGGTTCCCAGATCTGAAATACTCCAAGTCTCTTTACGAAAATGTGGTATATACCGTAAGTTTACTTTTTCCAAATTTATTTGTGCATTATTTATAAAATTAAATTAGTATATATATGCTAAATATGCCATATACACATTACACCAACACATTTAAATATATTAAACAAATTGTGTAAGACTATATGTCATATTCTCAACATTGAATTTTTTTTGTAAATTTATAATTTTTATGTTAAAATATGAGCTAATCTATGTGCTTGGATAAATGGCTACTCTTCCGGGCCTTGACAATATCCCCAGCTCTTGAAAAAACTTTTTCAGTAAAGATACTTGTTGCAAGGATGCATAATTGCAATTTTGCTAGTCTTGCCAGGAATGGAAATTCAGGGGATCTTTTTTTCCACCAGTTTAAAGGGTCTTCAGACACTGGTAATGGATCAATCGCTGAGTATTTATTTATCTCTTCTTTAGCTATATGTAAAGGAGATTTAATTGTCGATAATAATTTGTAATTCGATGTAATTGCATCCAAACTATTCAAATAGTCCAGAATATGCTCTTTTTTTTAAATTAGGGGGGCCATTAATTTTGGAAGAACTTTCTTAAATAAAATTTAGGCTATCTTAAATATAACATGATAAGTGTTTTGAAAGACTAATTATTATATCAAAGAAATTAGGAATACAATTAAATACTTACTGCTTGAATTACCATTTATTTAGTCTTATTGATTGAATTGTAGGTTGTCAATTACTTTCAGATAAAAATGGAACTGCTTTAAACCTGGGATCCAACATACAGGCAAGATTAAATGGAACAATCTCACCCTCCAAAACTTAGCATTTTTTCAAGTTTTCGTGGATGACTCTCTTCATGTTTCCAATCTCATTCATGTTTTCTTTTGTTTATTCAAGAAGTATTGCCTTCAATGGAGCTATGATAGAAAGTGTCAAAGTTAGCTCATTTAATAAAGGCCTTGTTGCTTCATCAATTGGACTTATTACTTTAATAAAGCTTTCTGTCCTGTATAATCGAATGACTCCTTATTTAAAAAAATTAACAATAAAACAGTATTTTTACAATTTGCATCTAGCTTGGAAGAAAGAGCCCCTCTCCTGCTAGATACTAATATTATTTCCACCCTCCTAGAAGCTTGGATAAAATTCCAAGTAGTTTTAACACAATTTTGAGTGTCTTTCTTACCGTTTTTTATAAGTTGAAATCCTTTTTTGAAATCTATTATTCTGGCCAAATCTGGATATATTGAGACAAGTAATTTGTGAGCTTGTCGTAGCTCGGCAGTTATAGGGCTCTCATCCTCTGACACTTGATCTAATCTTGATCGCATGGTCTATCAATTTTCTATACAGATTTTTATACTAGTCAGATCAATTTATATTTACATGATTTCTTAATAAGTATCTTAATTGTTTTTTGTTCTTATTATCCTTTTATTAAAGTACTTACCTCTCCTATTAATCGATATCTTTTTATCATACATGTATCTTCATTTCTCGAACTTTTGGTACTACTATCATTTTGGACTGTTGATACATTTTCAGTTGTAGGAAATGGGTTGACCACATTCAAATTTGTAGCAGAATGACAGAGCTACAATTTACCATTTCAAATTTGATAAATTATTGCCAATCTCCAATTCAGGGAATTGGTAATTAAATTACATTCTTCTCCATTAAGAAATTATTATTACGTTAATAAAAAAAAATTATATAGTTACAATTACGTATTTTCAATATTATCTTCAACTTCAAGATGAGGTGTTGTACTGTTGAAGTTGGTTTCTGTACCAGCAATTTTGTTATTGTCAATGATAATATTTAATACTTATTGTGCTTGATTTCATCTCTATGGAATAATAGGCAAGATAAATGTACCCAAGTAGATTCCTGGGTGGCCTAGAACTTTCACATCGATTTTCTTTTATAAATTTATACCTTAAATAATTCTATTTTTTTTTGTTTCCATACAAACTTACAAAATTTATAAAAAATAGAAGGCTTGCTATTAGTTGATCGCCTCCTTCTCTTCCTTGTTAAAGTGAAGCATAACATGTCGTTTACATTCTTGGCAACTATGTTTAACATTAATAGGATAACCATATCATTTTTTTTTATAATGCCTAATGTAGTTTTTTTAAGCGGGAAAAAATTGATTTTTTGGCTGTTTGCAGAAAAAAATCGGGCTACTATGCCACAGCAATTTAAAGAAAATTATCCGAATGCTACCATAATTATTGATGCAAGTGAAATCAAAATTGAAACTTTTGAAAATTTAGTGGGTTAATAATTTTTTTTTAATAAGTGTTATACTGGACTTGTCACCGATACTCATTTAACAATGGACTCAGGGTTATTAAACTTTTTCATGCCAGGAGATGATGTCATGGCAGATAAGGGTTTTTTCCCGAATTCTACCCGACCTTACAAAAAAGGTGCATTTTTGTGATGTCACCATTTAGATCGGGTAAAAAGCAATTTTTTCTGTTTTAAAAAGTTGTTGTAACAGTTTTTGAAAATGTGTACTGTATCAAAAAGCAAGAAAATTAGACTTCGTTTTGCGTAAACATTTTCAATCGATGACTGTAAATTCCCTTTTTTTTAATTCCTTTTTGTCACTTTTGTTTTTAATCCTAAAGATGGTAGAGCACTTCTTCTTAAGATAGGTCTTTTAATCATTTTTCATCAACTTTATCAAACTCTTCTTACATATTTATATGTATAAATAGTTTATGAGAACTCTTACATGATACATATATTAATAAATTATCGGGGATCTTATAACTTTAATAGATTTATATTGAAAAATATGAATTTCTTTCAACATATTTTAAAAGTTAGTGAATCATTTTCTGAATTACTAAATCACTTATCATTGTATTTAAATATCACTCGATCGTGAGGATTTAGGATTTCCACATCAATATTCAATTAATGTATTACAGATTATACTAAATACTTACGATGTAACAAAACTGTATACAAGAACTATTATTTTTCATATTCATTGACACTAAATAATAGATTATGTTCCTTGACAATTGTAATGTTCTTATTTATCAAGTGTAAATAATGGTGTAATGTAAATATATATTTATATATGTGCTTCATTGATTTAAGTTTATATTTTTATTTTGTCTTAATTGTTTAGGCTTATAATATTTGGTAATTGATTTATTTACTACGATTTACACATCTTACAATTATATACTTCTTAATATCTAGGTATGTAGTAAAAATGTAAGAATTTGTTGACTATTCTAATTGGTATAAGGTTTATTGATAAGTTCCAGAATGCCAATAATAAGGCATTGAAATCTAAAAACAAATCAGTATAGGACTTACTTTTCTTAGTGTCTATGTTTTGTTATTCAATATTTTCATAAATTAAAAAATTATATCTTTAACAAAAAGATCCAAAATAATATTTTCACTAATTATAATTTTTTAAACTAATAGCGGAAAACCTATATTTCCTAGAAATTTTTTACGTTGAATGTGATGAAGAGCATCATTGTGATCGTTTTATATTTCGGTCAAATTTTCAAGAGGGTTATTAAACTTTTTCATGCCAGGAGATAAGGGTTTTTTCCCGAATTCTACCCGACCTTACAAAAAAGGTGCATTTTTGTGATGTCACCATTTAGATCGGGTAAAAAGCAATTTTTTCTGTTTTAAAAAGTTGTTGTAACAGTTTTTGAAAATGTGTACTGTATCAAAAAGCAAGAAAATTAGACTTCGTTTTGCGTAAACATTTTCAATCGATGACTGTAAATTCCCTTTTTTTTAATTCCTTTTTGTCACTTTTGTTTTTAATCCTAAAGATGGTAGAGTACTTCCTCTTAAGATAGGTCTTTTAATCATTTTTCATCAACTTTATCAAATTCTTTCTGTGGATTCAAGATGTATTGGAGTGGTTTGGGTTCCCTTTTAATGGATCTACCTAGAAGATAAAGTTCGAAACGATTAAGTCTAACTACTTCTCTATCAATTTGGGAGTAGTTTTTTCGGTAGCAAAGGCAATGGGACGATCCAAGCCATTAATGAGATGGAAAAGGACGGCTCCAAGTCCCAGAGGGGACGCGTCAGTAGAGAGGAACAATGGGCTTGCTGGATCGTAGTGGGCAAGAACAGGAGTCTCGGCTAGAATTTTCTTGATTAATGAGATGCTTTCTTCAGTTTCTTCAATTTACAATTTTTCTCGCATAGTTTAGAATGCTTTCGGTTTATTAACACCTCCATAATTTAATAACAAAATTTTGAATAAATGTATTTAATCGAAAATAGATGGATAATTTTTCGTTCTCCAATCAACAGTAAACCAAGTAGAAATGTCAAATATACAAAGACCTCTACTGCTCTCCATAACTTTCTCTTGAACAAAGGTACAATTCTGAGGCAGGATTAATACCCATCGAACATGTTAATGATATAAAGTTATTAATAACATTTAAAAAAAAAAAAAAAAATTTACTTTTATGTTATTGACTCGGGAATCATTTTTTAAACAGCTAAATTACTTGTTAGCATATTGGAATATCACTTTTGCGAAGATGTAGGATCTTTACAAAATAAATAAATTACTATATGTGTGATATACGAGCTAATTATAAGTTGTTTGATTGAAAACAATTTTTAAAATGTAACCAAATAATAATATCATTGTTTGAGTATTAATTGAACAATTAAAAATAACTAGAACATTAATTATATTTTTCTAAATTTAAATTCGTTATTTATGAGTACTCTATTATTTTATTTTTTTCATCTTATTGAATTAGTTGATAGATATGATTTTGATTTGATTTCAAACCCATGCTCCTATCGAACTTGGTCTCTGAGAGTAAAATATAAGTACGGCCCAGCGTTTTCCATATATTTGTTACATTATTAAAATGGACCTACTTAATTCTGTCAAATTATAAACGACATGAGAGATGCACCTTTATCATTCACCACCTAACACCTTGGATCGAACATTTTATCCGTTAAAGTTAGGTGTCATCCTTTCGCCAAAGGATTTAAAATTATATATATATAACGTTAATACAGAATTAAGAAAGAGAGGTTCGAAGGGATGATGGATGATTACTTGATTAATATGTCTCTTTGAAGTTTCTTTGAATTGAATCTAAAGATATTCATCATTACAAAATACAACTCGAGGAATTACGAGCTTTACTCGTTACTCATCCCAACACTTTTGGTCACTAAAAAAATCGTCAGACAAAAAAATCATATTTTTTTAAGAATGGTAGAAACTTGTAATTTAAAAATTGTTTTCGTTATTTATTTTCCAAGATTAACTTCAAAATTAGTTCAACTTGTTTAAATGGTCGTCATAGGCGTAATTCAAGAGTTGATATAGTCTACACATAAATATTTTTCAATAGTCTGGTTATAACTAATAAAAAAATATGTTTTTAGTGGTACTGCTGATGCTTATTAATATGAATGGTTATGATAGATAATATGTTGAAAAATAAAAGTTTTTAGACGGCTAATATTTCTTATTTACATATTCCTCCTTAAAAAGGGAAAATTGATTTTAAAAAAATGATATGAACATAATTTTCTATTAAAACATTTCAATCATTATTACATAAAAAAATGATAAGAAAATAGCAAAATAATAATGTAAGAACTAAGTTTATTGGAATCTTCACATTTAATTCTGTTAACAAGATGACCGAATGTGAAACCATTACACTATCTACTTCTTAGTGTGAATAATTCGTCGTGGAGTTTAAATTTTTATCCCCACGCAAGTTGTCGCTTTTTATGGTACCGCAGATGAAGTCTATACCAAATTAAATATTTCTTCTCTTGGCAAAATTTACCTTGTTAATTCAGATAAAGCTTGAATTCTTAGTTATTTGTATAGTTATATATCAGAGTGGAAAATAATGCTATCCACCTGTGTGTTTAAAAAAAGCGAAAATTAACGTAGTACCCTGACAATTGAAGAATGTTTGAGAGGAGAACAGATTAGCTGTGATAACGTATACTGAACTCAGTTTTTATTAAGGTTGAATGACTTACCAAATGTTCAAATTTGAAAAAAAAATCAAGTCTTAAATCATTTGTATTCTAAAATGGTAAAACTCTCAATAAAGGTATGATAAAAAGTAGACAATATTGATCCTTAATATTAAATTAATTTCAACTGACATGTCATCTAAATATTGTTATCATATTAGCTTCTTTATTATAAAATTATCATTGCCAAGAATCGGATTCAATACTATGGAGGACGTCAAAGAACAATTCCATGGCCATCATCAAAACCCCAAAAAATTATACTGCATTTTTTTAAATGTAAAATTGTGATGGATTACCGAAGTTAGATTAAAAGTTAAATAAAAATGCTGTCAAATTTAAAAATAAAAATTTATGTTAATTTTATAGCGTGTCATTATGTAAATTTTTGATTTGTATAAAATATAGCGCTTATAGGGAGTTTAATTTTTTCCGTGCATTTATTCTGAGATGCATTGGACCTACAATTTCAATATTATATACTTTTCATATGTAAGAATTCTAACATATTTTAAATATAATATTATGCATGTTACAAGAAAATATAACTATTAAATTTTATTTTTTGACATTAAAAAAACATAAATTTTCATTGAATGATTGTTATATATAATTTTAATTCCTTTTTCGCTGATAAAGAAGAAGAAAAAGTATAGATTTTTGGTAAGGCATTAAGATTTTTGTGACGTGGCCTTTGTGGTTTTGGGATCCAAGCCTTTAGAAAATTTCAAGACCATAAAAAAACTGTATTGACGATATTAATTTGAAGCTTTATTGAAAGAATATAATTTTATGTAAGACATGAACAAGATGCATGTCTCCTGCAATGTCTCACTCCATATTGATAGCCATCCCATTTTGTAAAATTTATGATACTTTATACTGCCAATGCCATTCCTCCTTGCTACACCATCACAAAGTAATTGGAGTTCCTAAGTAAAGTAGTGTAGTCAAAGATTACGAAAGAACTTGTAGGAAATGATAATCTTCTTTTTTGGACAAAACTATGATTAATGACTGCAGTATTGATGGTTTCTCTATATCGTCATTGTTAGGTTGCCCTTATTTAATAAACTTGAAAGATGTTAAGAAGGCTGAAAATAGAACAATTAAAGTATTAACAACATTTTTGAATCAGATTTTTGTGGCAAGCTACTTATGTTTTTCATTATCGATGGCACAGCTTATTGTATAAAATCAGTCAAAAACCATAAGCAAAATTTCCAAATGATGTCGAATGTCACTTGTTTTGCTCATGGTCTGAACAGAATAGCAACTCTCTCTTCGAGTTACTTCGAAAATACCAAGTAAAATTTTTGTTTCTTAATTCTGGTGATCGAAAACGATTGATTACTACGCCGAGCACTTTAATTCAGTCTCAATGGTACGGAGGAAGACAGTGATGCAATCAATAAATCAACAGCAATAACGTTATCCATTCACGACATATAAGACCTTTTTTATAGTGAAACATGTAAGCAGAATTTAAATGTGAACTGATGAATGAGGCCTCTTCAATTTTCGTCGAGGTTATCATCAATAAAACCTATATAATACAATAAATATAAGAAACCAAATATTAAGATATATTTTTAATATTATACTCGTATCTACCTATATTCGTAATTTTCATTAATTATCTTGCATATTCATTTAGATCCTTTTCATATTCCATAAACAATTATTCATTCTAAATACAGTCAAAAACTGTATCGGTTATGTAGTAAAACCAAAGAAAAAAAAAAAAAAAAAGAGTAAAGATCCATTAGATGCAATATTCAGAGCTGTATTTGAGTCCACTTGTTCAATGTTCAGGCAAAGTTCGAGTCCTCATGCTTCGGGTATACGGGAGAACAATCAATGTCCGGATCATCATGTATTTTCGTCTAAGGCAGGAAAAATATTAAACTTAAATGTGTACTTATGAATGAGGCCGCTACAATTTTTGTAGAGGTTATCATCAATAAAACCTACATAGTACAGCCAATATAAGAAACCAAATATTAAGAAATAATAATGTACTCGTATCTACCTATATTCAAAATTCCAATTAGGTATTTTGCATCTTCATTATAGATCCTCTTCAAACTCCATAAATAATTATTAATTACTCATTCTAAATAGTAAATACTAAATAGAATGAAAGAAAAGAGTAAAGAGTTTCAGTGTTTAAATCAAGTTCGAGTTATCATACTTGTGGTCTTTCGGGTCCAGAGTCATCATGTACTGGGTTTTTCGTGTTCCAAGTGCAAGTCCTCATGCTCCGTATCCATGGGAAAATAATTAATGTCTGGATCTACCTGTAGTCTCGTCTATGGCAAGATATCCTTTCTCACAAGTTCTTCCTTAATCTTTGACAGTACTAGTTTACTTTTGGACTCCATTGACTTTATGATGGCGGAGTGATGATAAAAAAGAATACAAGAATAATGATGACAGCTTTTGTAAATAAAAACATATTTTAAGCTAAGGAACATTCTCCCTGAATGAAGCAACAACTCCAAAAAGGTGGACAAAAATTATTATATAATATTAAAGTATCTTTGACTCCCCTAGCAGACAAAAAATAAATAAATGTGTGGCAACAAGAACTACCTTGTACAAATATTGATCATGTGACATGTGGTTTTATTTAGTTACTTTTTGAAGGCTTAGCTATTGCTCCTTGATCGCTAAAAGTTTAAATTTTCAAATTGGAGGGAAATAATTATTAATTGATTAATAATTAATATATCACCGACATGTACTTTTTTTAAATATACTAACGAGGGTTTCGACAATTTTCATACGCCTAATATTTAATTATCACTTTCCTTTGCTTATAAATAGTGAAATTAATCTCCTACAGATCAACTTGTTTCTTTATTTTCCTTTTTTCCCTTCATTTTATCAAAGTACGTCTTTTAGTGTTCTTTTAGTGGTGGTTTGCTACGCTCCTATATAGTTATTGTGAATAATTGGGCTTTGTTGTGTCGAATATAATTTGTGTGTTAACGAATATAGTGCTATGTTAAGGCTTATTAGTGAGTTAAGTGATTATAGTCTATGTGCAAGTGTGGTGGAAGGAATTCCGTAACAAGACGTATTCATCAGCGCGGACCCCAGTATTCATTTTTTAGGGAGGGGGGAAACTAATTTTTCCGAGTATTTGGAGCTAGGATTGTTAGTCTTAGGAAATACATTTTTTAATAACCTTACGGAATCATGAAAAATGCATCTGGGTACTCCGATTGGGAATCACTGGCATATGCACACGGACATCATAACTATTTTCTGAGGAAAGGTAGGAATGATGATTTATTACTTTGTCCGCTTGTCATTTTCTATTTGTATCTTGAAAGCGGAAGGTTAAGATTCAACCATCGCAACCTTTTCAGTTATAAATCTCCGGAGTAGTTGTGAGTTTGTCTCCTATGGAGTACCGGTTGAGGTAAGAGGGACTCGGAGTCGATCTGTGAAAGGTGTAATTGTCCAAATAACTTTAAAAGATTCTAAATCCCTCTCTCCTCCTTCTGCAATGGAAATAATATGATTCGCGTCGCTTCGCTTACTGCTGAAAGCTTGTGATAATTCAATTTCTACTTTCCGCTTTCACTGTCTCCAACTTTTAGGTAGATACATAAAATAAGCGTGCGGACAAACTTTTAAACCATACCTTTCAATGTTACCTTATTTTTCATATAGACGTGCCCCATCTAATTGTAAAAAACAAATTGTTATTCAGAATCTTTGATTATACCCTATATAAAAGAATCCCTCGATTCTGGGGAGACGGTGCTACAGAGGATCGAAGGGGAAGCAGCAGGATTCCTTCTTCCAACAACGTAATTTTCAGACGTGTTACATTCGTAACCTTTGATCTAGGCACTGTAATGCTTAGGCATAGATGTCACATAAAGTCTATAAATATAATATTTATCAAGTTTTACCTTTTATTAGAATAAATATGAATCTAAAATATTATGTAAGAATAATTTTTTACCATCTATTTTTAAAAAACTCTTTGATTGAAGGTACAGTGAAATTCGGTTTTTGTAAAATCGAATATAATAGGGTGGTCTGAAAAGTTTCCGATTTAACAGAGAAGAAAGTCATTTTTTTCTGAATTTTTTATTTTATTTTTCAACATAGTCTCCTTGTAACTCTACACATTTTCCCACACGATGCTCACATCCCTGTTACCCATTCTTGGCATTTTTTTCTGAAATATAATTGTTCATGAGACATTTTCTTGCTCAATTACTCCATGTTAGATTGACTTAGATGCGTCAATTTTTAACACAAAAGCCTATATATGTCTGCTATTGCTTATTTAAAGGTTACACTTTCAAAAACAAATATTTAATGACAGCTCGATACTCGATTTTTTCCATTTTCACATAAACACTCATCAACTCTACTCAATCGATTGTTGCATAACAACTGAACTTTCAAAATGGCTGAAACTTTGGTGAGTAACTGTCAACAGATGCCAGATAGATGTGACAAGCTTTTATTGACGAGTGCTGCTATCTTCACATTGAGTTCGGAAACTTTTCAGACCACCCTTGTATATAGGGTACCCCATGGGTTATTATTAACTTAACTTATAGAAATTAAAGCATGCAAAAATGAAGTACGTTAAGTACGATGTCGCATATATGTCACGTCGTTGTATAAGTGTTCCCAATTTATTTTAATTAATTCCCTCAAATTACAACGGGTACAAGTGTGGTATCGGTCCTAGGACTGAAGACCTTCCAGTTCAGTCCTACATATAAGCCATAATTTTTGTCCCTGATGACGTCGTTTTAGGTCAGTACTGACAGTTCTAAGGACCGTTCTAACACTAATTCACTACACCTATGACAGACGGAACCTTTTCAAATATATTAAAAAAATTGATTGTTAAGAACCCACATCAAAGATGTTGTCATAATTTATAAATTTATATTGTAATAATTATTCAGTTTTAAATAACTATTAGAGTTGAGGGGGGTGGGGGGTCTACAATCAGCTATTTTAGGAAAAGGAGTCAGTTACCTATAGTTGACTTAATGAATCGAAGTGTGGAAAACTTAATTTTAAAAAGAGGATAAATCGAGTTAATTCCTGGACTTCATTGGAGCATCCAAGGAACCAACATTTCAAGCATGATTAATTAATCGAAACCATATTTTTTTACATAAAACACTCCTGTAGTTCAGGTAAGACATTTTTATCATTTTCGCTTAAATATTTGAGTAGTTTTTATATTGTTCCTATTTGTACATTTCCAGTGTTGGGTAGTAACATATTACAAATCTAGTAACTATATAGAAAAATAGAATATAAACAATACAGAATTCCCAGAGTATATTTTGATGGAATAATTATGATATATTCTGCTTTTTTAATTTATCTATTATTTTCTAATTATACTTTCCTACGTTATGTGTCATAATTACTATGAAATAATTTAATTTTATTTAAGTTTAATTTCTCCGCGCTGAAGCATCTAAGTAAAATAATTAAGATTGAAGTGTAGATTTTTCTTCATCGATATTTATACTAGTTTAAACATGTAATTTCTCCATGAATATTTCATTTATTTGAACTTTTGTTTTTGCCAAGGACGCCCATGATGATCGTGATAATACCTTTATATACATATTTTAGATATGAAGTACTTTCAATATAAATATTTGTAGCTATGTTCATAAGAGCAAGTTCAAAAATGGAGGGCTTAACATTTTTAACGTAGTGTGATAACATTTTTTACTTTTATTTTAGGCATACCTTTTTATCCAATATATTCGAACAAGGGTATTCAATTAAAATTCGAGAGATGTACGGTTACAGAAAATTTCCTAAACTAAAAATAAAACTCATAAGAAAGAGCTTTTGAAAAATGTGCATCCTTTAAAAAGTGTTTTATTTGAACAAAAAAAAATACAATAAATTGCTATCTATTTTTCAGTCAGAAAAGGGAAATTTAGCTTATTACGGTTATAGTTACCTTTTTATAATTACGGTTACCTTTGTGTCTCGACTGCGGTCTGCCAATTAGTGACCTGTAACAGACGAATAACGAAGGGATATATGTACAAATTTTGAGACTAGTAAATCCATTTTTTATTTCAAAATATCATTTCGATCAAGATACTTAGAGACAAGGTAGGTCAGTCATCATTTTTTTAACATCGCCAGGCAGATATGACGTCAAGTCGATAAATAAAAGCGCTCCCTAGCTGAATAAATCATAATATAGTGAGCTGTTTCTGTTTACAAGTTCATTAATAATAATTATACTTATTAATATATCATATAAATTATGATTATTAATAATATCAATAGTCAATAGGTGTAAGAGAAATATCCTTATATCAAATATGTGCAATAGTTTGCTAAATTGTGATATTTACCCGTATTTCGAGGACCCAAAGGGTGTTCCTAAGAAGATCAGGAAGCTTCCGAAACCAATATTCTTTCTTTTTCAGTAAATTAACTACTTAGGGGATAGATTTAGCCTTACAGTCGTCAATCAGGGGTGTGATAGAGATGAAAAATTTTACTCCTTGTTCTTAACTCATGATAACTAATCACATATATATTTCATTCCCGTGATAAGAAGATATCTTGAATGAAGAAGAAAGGGTTCATTCGCATCTGAGTTTATCAAGAACATATAATGGACTGGACTCCAATGGAAATTTGTTATGAAATCTGGAAGCGCATTACCTTGGAATATTTGCACTCAGACTTGTAAAATTTGGATATAGCTTTGGTTCATCTCACGTTCACTATATAAAGCCTTAAGGCTGCTAATAAGTAATAACAATCATCAAGAGTTTTAAAAATATTTTCAACGATATCCAATATCCTCTTTGAATACCTCTGGAAGGATGTGGACTTCTCTGTTTATTAATATATCACATATGAAATTGGTAGGTCTGTCCATGAATCATAAATAGCTCCTGGGCCACTTCTTTATCCCCAGTCCATCCCTCCTAAAAACCAATTTCCATATAACAATAGCACTGGATTCAACAACGATCTTAATAAAATACGGGGATAATAGTATTGTACTGATACTTCTACTTTTTTAGATATATTTACAATGTGGAAAAATATCATTAACAATTATATTAATGTATGGCCGGGAATAATAATAATTTTTACAAATATTGATAATTTATTTAAAAATTTCTCAGTTTTATTACATAGGTTTTTGGATTTTTCTTCGTTATATTTCTCTTTAATTTTTTTATTAGAATGAAAGTTCTTATCCTTGCATATTTAAGTATAACTTCGGCTGGAAGCTTGTAGGTATTTTGTTTTGCATTTGAAGATTGTAAAATATCATTTAGTCTTTTAATTATATTTTTTCCCCTTGTTATGGCATCTCCGTGAAATAATTAAAATAATTTTTACAATTTTTAAGAGAATATATTAATAGGTCGGAAGGTTGCCTTAACCCGCCTTTGCAAACAACTTGTAACCAATGAGATACTTAAGACATTTCTAAATTAGCTGTTTTCCCCCTAACTCCGGATACTTATCTTGAAATTTATGAGCAATCCATCCACAAACATAAATAAAACCCTACTTTCCATGAAATTTTGTTCCAAGTCTGAATCTAATACTATCTAATCACCTATTTTTTCAAGATCTATTAAGGCCTCATCTGGTTGAGTTAAAGGAAAAGATTCAATCTAGGATTCCCTTTCAAAAGTTAGAGCCATTGACGAAGATATGCAATCCTCCGAGTTATGATGTTCAATTTCCTCTTCTTTTGAGATAGATGTAGGTTCTAATTGATTCAAGGGAGGCATATCTTAGAGTTTCTTCAATTGTGCTTCTACATTTAACAGGAGCATTGGGAACAGCGAATTCTGCTTGCTAACCCAGTATTAAAAGTCGAATGCGATTAAGAGCTTCTACTGGACTAATGTGCTCATTAGAACCACCTATTTGACGCAAGCGAGAAAACAAATTTTCTAGCGAATCCTGATTGCATCGAGACGTTATTATAAATTCTACCTCATATTTATCTTGTAAGTAGGGAAACATAAGAAGTAGATCTTTAGAAGTAATGATCATCCCTCTCTGAAAGGGCCAACTATGCTTTTCAGTGTCACATTTTTTTACTTTCTCCATTACTTTTTCTAAAATATTTTTTTGCTCAATGGAATGATATCCACCATAAGCGCACTTTAGTTTTTCTGTGTCATACTTTTTTCTCGATGAGCAAACACTGTACCAACTGAAAATCAAATTGATAAAATCCTGTTGTTTATCAAAGTCTGGCCATTTAAGTCTTATGAAGCTGGAAACTTCATGACTTAGTAATTGAGTTGCCAAGTACACCCGCTGACGATCGTGACCTTTGCAATGAATATGTATAGGCTTAAGGAAATGTAATGGCGTCAAATCACATTGTGATTGATCTTTTAAAACATTTTGAAAAAGTTCTTTCGTTAGGGTTCCACCTTTTGGAAGATCAAATCCACTCGTTAATAAATTATTCCTTACAAGAGTTATATCCTCAGTCTCCAAGATATTTTTTGATAAGTTTAAGTAACTCATTTTCACAGTGTACTTTAATATATATTATGTTCTTATATTTAATATTATAATCAAAGAGGGAAATTTGCCACGAGAAGTTACATAAGTTAAGATGATTGTTTATGTTTATAAGAGATATTTTATCTATATGACGTCACAGAATTGGGAGTGTGTATCAATAAAATTTTCATGAAAATAGCGTCTCTGACCTACCTTGTCTCTAAGTATCTTGATTTCGATATGGTGGAGGCTTTATTAAATTATTTCCTGTTTGGTGAACTATTTAAGTCTTCTCTATAAAAATTTTCAAGCATACTTTTTGTATGTTAAGACTTAATTGTTAAGTAATAGTCAAAAAAATATGTCTGTAATTTTTGAGACTTTCAGATTCATTTTTATTTAAATTTATCTTATGTTCATTAGAAGGAGCTGTTCAACATCAGGGAAAATGTTAAACCTTTGGTCTTAATGGGTTAATTATAAACTCTTTTATCACTTTTTGATTCTAAAATTAAAGTTCTAAAGTGTTCTCTTCTGCTATAACCTGCCAGCATATGGACATTCCATCTTCCTCCCATAGCGTTTTTCCATTACCATTAAATTTTCATGAAATATTTCCCCTTGTTCATCACTTACATCACCAAGATTATCTGGAAAGTTTGTAAGGTGGCTATGAAGAAACTGCATTTTGATACTCATTTTACATCCATGACTTTGTAGCCTCAATCAGTCTATTTATTAAATCTTAGTAGATTGTGACTTAGTGGTTCTCCAGTAAGTTATCCACCACATCTTTGAAAGAAACCCAAACATTTATTCCTTGTTGGTCATTTTATTAGCCAACTCTTCGTTCCTGATGAGTTTCATATATTTGGCCCATCAAATATATAAAAGTTTATTTTCCCAGTTGAAAGTTTTTGAAATTTCGAGACTATGTGTTTGAAGCGTCCTCCATCATAGGGTAGAACTTAAATAAATGGTTTAATGAGTCTTATTTTTATGTGGAGAGGTGGAAAAATATTTTTCTCCCTGTCAACTAGCGCCTCATTAATAATATTGTTATCTCCAGGTTTTAAATTTAGTCTCGGGGACAAATTGGTTCTAACCCAATGCTGGTCTCTAGCTCTGCTGTCCCATAAAAAGAAAACAGGGATATTTGGTGATTCCAATTTGTTGGCCTAGAAGGAGACACACCATTTTGAGGTCAACAAAGATAGTTTTATCATACTGAATTACTCCCAGAACTTTCTGAATGTCTGCATACACTTAAGAAAAAATAACAGAATGTCAATTGGAAGGGTACCAAAAATATTTAAATTGTTGAAGGACACATTTTAGACTATTCTTTCAGCAATCTATTTATAACCTCACTTCATCGGGTCGATAAGGAATAGCCCAGGAATGTTGTGGCAATAAAAAAGGCCCTTCTTACTTTGAAAGTATTCCAGGAAATTATTTTTAAGTTTTGATTGTGATTTTAAATGACCTATACTATCAATATTTTATAATATTAGGATATAAAAGCTAGTATTAATATATTTTCCCATGGAAATAAAAAATAGTACATTTCATGACAAAGTATTATTAGTTATTCTGTTTTCTAATTTAAAATTGGTTATTATTTTTAAGATATCTTAGATATCATTATCCAAGGAGTATGCTATTAGCATGTATGAAAGATCAATTCCACCTAATAGAGAACAAATGATTGCATTAAGGATTTATATAAAATACAATATTATGTTGAATTCGCTTCAAACTTGTCTAAAAAATAAAATTTCTTATATGCTGCTTGTAATTAATCTATAGTCATTAAGAGTACTCTTGCAAGTTATATAAATAACAAATCAACTATTGGCTCAGTGGAAATAATGCATTTTTTGTTTAAAAAAAAAGAAACTGTTGTTCGTAAGCGATAAAATATGTATGCTGAATGTCAAATCATACATCCTTTTCTAGAAACTACAATTATAATTGAATAAAATAAAAGACTGGATGTGACATAAATAAAGTAAAGTATTAGGTATTATCAGAACATGAATATTATATATAAGCTACAATAATAATATATTGCAAATAACCTGCAAAAATATTTGAGTAAATTATAAATATAAAAGGGTTTTTCATTTGTTTAGATTGATCTTTATTAAGAAAAAGAAGAAAACCTTAAGCTTCACACGAGAGTAGAGTCGACTCTTTCCTTTGGTGGGAATCTATCCATCCATATATACATTGAATATATTCAATGGTTGAAACTATGACGGGATCCTTGTACATTCAGATATAATGTTCTACATGTGAAATATAATAATTTGTTAATTAGGTACTACAACAATGAAAAGTTATTATAATAAAACTAAAATATACAACAATTTGAAATTTAACCATTTAGTATCCGCTGACTGAAATAATGGATTTTTTTCGTTCAAACTTTGTAAATTAGTTTATTTCAGTCTCATTATACATAATGATCAAATATTTGTCGGAAAATATTTCTTGATATCGGAATTTTGTATGTTCCCAAAATGGGAACGTTGGATTCTCCCAGGGACAGATTGTAAGACAAAAATTTGAAAACTGTATATAGGGTATGGCAGTAATCTTTATTTTTGCATCCTTTAATCTCATACTCAATATTTCTATCCATATTTGGCCAATGAAAATATTGTTTAGCTAACAATTTTGACTTTGTCATCCCAGGATGTGCTGATAAAGTATGTAAATGTATAGCTGGAATACCCATTCGTACAGTTTTTTCTGGTACACATATTCTTAAATTATTATTCACCTTATCTTTCATATAAATGTTCCCATCAATTATGCATAATTGATCATATATCCTAAGATAAGCCTTTACATCTTGAGACAATAATTTCTTTCTTTGTAACTGAATTGCTTTTAACTCTTTCTTCTTGCTTAATAAACCCTTAACATATTTAATGTATTTATCCTTACATTGTTCTTTATAAAAATCAATGTCTTTAAATGGATCTGTAGAAATTTTACCTGGAGTCTCACTTTCACCCTTATTATTAATCTGAGCCATTTGTTTTTCTATTTCCTTGTTCCTTTCTTCTTCATCAAGTTCCTTCTTTCTACGCCGAGTTTTTACTGACGCAATATTTGTAATTGGCTTGCCTATTGCTTCCATTATTTTGAAATCATATTCATTTGGCTCTTTCTTCTCTTCAAATGCTCCTCCTTGATGATCAGGTCTTCAGCTTAAATAATCAGCATTCGTATTCCTCTTCCCGGCTCATACTTAATTTCAAATTCAAATTCCATACACCTTTCTTTCCATCTGTGAAGCATTCCAGTAGGAGCCACTGACTTCATAAACCATTGTAAAGGTTGATGATCAGTCCTGACTTCAAACTTTCTTCCCATAATAAAATATTTAAAATGTTCCAACACATTCGACTAGCGCTAACAATTCTTTGTGCGTCGCAGAATAATTACTTTGTGACTGATTAAGGGACTTACTACCGTACGCAATTGGATGTTCTTTACCATCATGATCTATTTGTGTTAGTACGGTTCGAGTGGCAAAATTTGAAGCATATGTTTCTAAAATAAACTCTTTAGAATAGGCAGGAGTATTTAATAAAGGTTTTATTAATAAATTTTCTTTTAAATCTTTACACGCTTCTTCTTGACTTTTAGACAATTGCTATTCTACTTCCTTGCGGAGAAGGTTTGTAATTGATTTGGCTAATTTAGCACAATTAGCTATAAATTTTCGACAATAAGAGGTCTTGCTCGAAAAGATTTGGAGATCTCTTTTGTTGGCAGGAACAGGCCATTGTTGAACAGCTTCTATTAACCTATCAGCCGGAGCAAGGTGTCTTCCCCCTATCTCGTCCCCTAGAAAGTTCGTCTTAGGTGTAAACAAATCTGTTTTCGTTGCCTTAACCCTGAGATTAGCCTTCTCAGTCCTGAGCAAAAATTCAGCAAATCTACATAGTGTTAAAATGAACGCACATCCTAAGATGAGATTGTCAATGAGTGAGTCCTCGCCGGTCAATTTGTGGACCATATACTTGACGCATTAAACGTTCATAAGTTCTGCACGCATCTTTCTGATTTATACTCACGAAGTCTTAGACAACTTTCACATTTTTACTCATCGACTCATAATTCATGTAAGATTTGATCATAAGTAACATTGCTTGTCAGCGTAGTTGTAACAAGTTACTATAGTCATCTATGAATAATAATGATGACATCTCAGGCGTGGTTTTTATATGAGTAACGGGGAAAGGAGGGGGTGTATTAATTTCAAAAATGATATTGTATCTTCAGTTGTTAAGAGGCCATCAGGCTCTTCGGATCTCTATCCTCTTGAGTGGAGGGTGAGCTGCTGAAGATTTGTTCTTCTTAATATACTCAAATTCAATTCAAATTACTTTTTACCGGCCTTCCCTTACTCCACTTTGCGAGTGAAGGAAGTGTGCTCCATGATTAATTTTTTGTTAGATTAGTTTATTTTCTGAAGTTTTTTTTCCTTGGCCCTTCCATTCGGGGATTTGGATCTGTAGAGTGAGACACCTTTTTAATAGCAACAAAAGAATAAAACAAAGTTATATAAGGTTTTTCCATTGTGTTTGGGGTTCACAATTTCACAACGTCCCCCTTTTTATTCGAAAAAACTATTATTTTGTGTGGTCTCATTCGCAGGTTAAAATTCTCATGATTGTAATTCTTCACAAGAAGTCCTCTTTTTTCCTTTGGTATTTGAGTTTCAATTTATTAAGAGGAGAAAAATTTAACTATTTTAAATAAAACTTTTCAAATATAATACCAAATATGAAATTTAATAACTCTGATACCCAAAAATATCCTTGTCAGCCTTAGAAATAATAAATGTACAAGAATAGTACATTTGTAAATGGGTTTATGTGTTGATCTGAAGTATTTTTTTTTTTAAATTAAGATAAAATCACAAATAATATTATGTACGTGAATGAATAAAAAATTAATTTTTAATATTATTCTTGCATATGTTTTGAATTTGAGCTCTTAAAACTTTAATATTAAGAACATTTAGAATTCCTCATTAGTAACGAGAGATTTTAAAGTGAAGCATCTATTTTTCCATTATGAAAAAACAAAATAGAGTGACATAGCTTAATCGACAACGGGATAAATTATTCTCTTAAACTCAATGTGCTTTGGTTCGATACTCTGTCCCTCGTAGAGGAAGAAAATATATGTACATTATTTATATGGACTTCAAAGACCATTCCTATGTCAGATAAAGTAGCTTAATACTTAATTGTAAAACGTGTTTTCTTATACTTAGAGTTGAGTAGTTTCTAAAAAAAAAAAAAAAAAAACTTTTCTACCTTTATAAAATACAAAAGTGTAAACCCCTGAAGTATAAATTATTGCTTGTCTTTGGTGTAAATTTTTTTAAAATATCGATATGAATATAAATATAATCGTAATATTGTCCCAGACTAATGCTCTTTTAGATGTTGAAGGTTCTCCTCTTTAAAACAGTAATTCTTTTTTTCCACCAAAATCATATAACAGGCAGCTTAAATTAACAAAGGTGTTAATGAAGGCCCATGCACAAATGATTAAAAATTTTCTTATGCCACCAAAATGATATAAAATGCAGCTTATTAACAAAGGTGTTATGCCAATCATAAGGATTTTGAGCCTAGTGTTTTTTTTCTTCTTCTTTTTTTGAGTAGTAACTGAATTGTGTCTTTTCTTTTGCCATTATTATTTAATTCCCGAGAAAATAAATTCTTTTCTACTATATATAACTATGTACCTTCCTTGTAAAAGCTGTTTGTAGTTGATCTAATGAAACTTTATGACAGCTAAGCTGCTCTCATCTAAGACACTCCTCAAATTTTTAGAGTTACCAGGATGTTTTTTGGTTTCTTTTTTTTTAACATGGGCATAATACACATAATTTTTATGACTATATCCCGTATGTACTATGTAAACAGGATTTTATTTTAAAGAGGGTTTAATTTTTAGAATAGACAAGACATTTTCTAGGGTTAAAATTTTTAATGACTTTTATTTAGAATTAGTATACAAACTTGTGAAGAGAAAACTTTAAAAAAAAATCTTGATTTGAGGATGGGAGAGGAATCAAGGCCCTCTAGCCCAACCCAACTGCAGACTCCTTTGCACTTAAATAATAATAAATGTTGGGAGTTAATACAAAAAAAAAAACTTGAACAAAAACCAATTAGCAGGAAATAGGTTCAATTTCAATGTTAAGACATATTTGGATCAATTATAGGCTTTTAAATTCAAATTTATGGGATAATTTAATTGGTTAAATTTTTTAGCTATTAACAGTTTTAAACTCTCAATTTGCGTTTATTTATCACTTTATTACTTAAAAATAGCAAAATATATGTTGATTGTTGTGAACTGACAATTTATTTATTACTAATTACTAATAACCTTCATTTTATTTATTAGACCTTTTAAATAAAAGCTATCAATTACTCATTCTTTTATTTTCACGATGAATTATTGCTACTTTAAATACAATTTGCAGTACACTGAAAGGGTTAATAATAGTAATTTGTTCATAGAAATGGGGAATAATTTGTCGAAGAATACAAATTTAATCCAGGCTGCATGTTTTGAGAAAAATCCATTTAGCTTGCTTTTGTATTGACTGAAATGGCTGTTGTCCCCCAATTAAAGAATATAAGATTTGTACTAGAAAATTTAGTATAACTTAAATAGTTATTTTTTTAATATCAAAATTAATTTTAACTTAACTAAGGTTGCATGAGTTAATTTAACTTAAATTACTCTGAAGTTACTTTAACTTAACTAGGTAAAATGATAAGTTTACTTGCCCGTGACTGAGTTTATGAAGATTATAATTATATATAATAAGTAGTATAATTCAGATTTTCTCCTTTTTTTTATTTTTGTCCCAGATCTTTTTAAGTTGACGCAATACAAATTATGTTTGCATAGAAAAAAAAATTCAAGACCGTTTAGTAATTTTTTTTTTTTTACTCAGCTTAAATGAATACACTGGAGGTTGGATTAAATTTTTTCAGAAAAAAAAAAGAATTTTATAATAAATATTACAGTACCTTTTTTACAGATATTGACTATTGCAATTCAATTGAGAAAAACAACAACATAAAACCAGTAATAATAATCTAGTCTGAGATTGCACCTAGAAAAAAAATCATCATTTGGATACATTTTTATCATTTTTTCTTGATGATATATCAAATAAATGAAAATAAAAAATCAATTTTCCCTATCTCGAATGTCCAAATCAAATGTACATATAGTTGGTAAACCGATCATCATGTTAACTTTTTATTAAATATGAAAAGAAATCAAAAAATTATTTTGCAGAAAAATGATTCGATATTTTAGTATTCGTTATGTATATTTTTGATGTTATTGTTGAGTTCATGGGTGTTATAAATTCATTTCCCAGATGTGTACATATTAATTATGAATTAAGGTGCACACCCTTTTTATAGTATTGTTCAATCAGTACTGACATATTTAACATTTAATTAGCTCTTAAAAGAAGTCGTATTTATGATTAATAGTAAATCGCTCAATATTAACAATTCCAAACAATATATAAATTGATGATGTATGATTCGAAATGATTTATTGGTTCTATTTAAGTTATATTCAACTTTCAAAGTAGTCCAGGAGCAAAATTTTATCAAAAAAAGAGTTGTCATTTTCATGATAGTTTCTTCTTTATGTGATTTTACCATCTTTTAAATTATATTTTATGATGAGACAATGTGAGCAGGATTATATAGTTATATAAATATGTTATTTTGGTGCTTAGATTTTAGTAAAAACTTTCAAAAATCCTTAGCTACTCACAAAAAATTAAATTACAAATATAAAATTCTTTCCAAATTTTTTCGAAAACCATAGATATTCAAAGAAAATTCGAATTGTTTTAGGGCTACATTTCAAATATGATTTTTTTTTTAAAGAAATTTCAAAAAGTCACTTATTCACAAAAAATTTCAAAAATTAAATGTTGGTCTGCTGCATAATTTGCCCGAATGACCAAAAACAATTCTAGAAAAAAACAAAAATTCCTTCAATTGGGGAAGGAAAGCAATTTAGAATTTGTTATTATATTATGCCTCATGTATCAACCTATATAAATAAATCCAGATTAAAACAAGACTTTGGTTCCATCGAAAATGTTGTTTTGATTCATAATTGCTCTTATCCAAAAGTCTATAGAAAATGTTATTTTACAGAAACCTGTATAATGAAGTAAGTCAATTTCTTATTGATTTTTAAGCATACTTAATATAGGTTTGCCTATATAGATTGTTTTAATATATTTTTGATTAATTTCATCAACGTTGTATGAATTTAGTCATCGGAATAAGCAATCGGATCTTTGTGTTTGTGGAATGTTCGTATCAACACGGTTCTGCGAGCCAGTTGTCTCTGAGATGAATGTGGTGAAAAATGAGTCTCGTACTAAACTCACTCATGAGCACTTACATCAGAGTTAATGAGTCACATAAAAAGACAGAAAAATCGACTGAAATCCCAAGTGAGGAACAGAAAGAATTATCATCCTTCATTGAAATTCGGGAGTCATTTTCTTCTGAAGTCAACATAGCAACGTCTCTCACTGTTCATTGATGAGAGTCCTTCAGTTTCCTTGATGTATATAACTCAAAAATAACTTATCTCTATTGAATTGATATAAATTCCATTTATAAGGTGGAGTTTGTGATGAATAATCCATATATATATCCTGGACTAGAGGTGGATTGGGCTAAAAAATGTCGGGGTTCAGGTCATAGATAACTATAGATTGCTTAAGGGCGCTTTTATGGCGTTATTTCATGTCAACTATTGTCAGAGATATTAAATCAAATCAAATTTATTATTATAAAGAAGGAAAACATGAAGTGATCATACAGTACTTTATACTTTTATAATACAACAATAACTTTATGTATGACGTACTTATGTGATGTGACGTTTTATAATTTTGAAGGAAGAGGTTGGGGCGGGAAGTATTATTTATGTTTACTATTATTACCTATTAATCAATTAGTTTGAAACTACTGCAATTCTGTATTTAGTTGCAAGTCTGTATAAATGACCATGGCAAGGCACTTAAAAAAGCATGATATTGAAATTGATGATCCCTTGAAAGGTAAAAAAAAAACTAAACTTGTTGGACAGAATAGTTTAAAATCTTTGAGAAGAGGGCAAAGAGGAGGACTAGGGTGATAATAGAGTCAACTTTTTTTGGAAAGTAAATGACTTAGGTTGAAAAATGGTTCCTAATTGTACAAAAAATTATTGAAGAAAAGTTTGAACAGTTTTGATGAATTTTTAGACGTAACTCAACGGTCCTAAAGTATTGAAATAAACATTTTCTTCGAAAAATCTGAGTATTTTCTTAAATACTCTCCATATACTTCTAAATTTCAATCAACCTCAATTAACGTTATTTTGAACATATAAATATTATTTTTGTATAGTGCAGCTTCATAAATATCCGCATGTCCTCCGACCACTGCAGCTTTTTTCTAGACAAGGTATCCACATTAAGGATTTCTAATAAAGAAGTTAAACTTAATGGTTTTTACAAATACTTTGGCGTTAAGCTCAGTCCGTTTCGCGTGGAGCTTGTGGAAATCAAAAGGGTATAGACGAAAAGTTAAAAAAAACATCGATGAATCCCCTCTTACTTCTTTTCAGAAGTTCTTGGAAGTTCTGGACATGCTACTGCCACGTTAGGCTAATACCCTCCAACAAGGCAAAGCATTTATGGCAGACCTTGAGGCTGCAGACGTCTCGCCTCGCAAGGCTATTAGAAAATGGTTAAACCTCCCCAAAGACGTGCCTCGAGACTTTTTCCACGCTAAAATTTCCTGTGGACGGTTTGGCATAGCCGAGCTAAAAATTAATAAGTATATCCTCCTTAATCGAAAGAAAAAGCAGCTAGAAGAAAGCCAGAACCCTGTCATTTAAGACATCCTTCCCCTTTATTGAAATATAGGAAACAAAATTGCTGCGTAAATTATGGGGTCATCAAGAAGGAAACCGATGCCAAACACACTAAGCGGCTGTATGAGGCAATCGATACACGGGGATTGGCGTCTTGCTTACAGGGGAGCAATAACTTCTCCTTTTTAGAAATTAAGAATATAACAATAATTAATTGATAGATTCGATGTGCTGACCAGATTATGTCTGGATAATTATAAATTCATATTTTGCATTTATGGATAAATACACCTTATTGATTAAAATAAGGAAGGTTTATATTTCAATATTAAATAGGAATGACATTTTTTTATTATATGGAGTTAAGCACTAACTCATGGAACATAAAATAAGACCCCAATGGATGTGTGGGAATTTCATAGTCTGTAGCATTCTCAAACACCTCATTTAATCCCCAATAAGCGACAGTATAAATGGATATTATTTCTTCAAAATTCTTGTATTTTGAAGTTATATGGTTGATTTATACAATCTCTTATCCATTTGTGTGTACCCTGCTCACCTATGGATCTCCCATTTAATATTGAAATCAAATCTTCCTTATTCGAATGATTAAGATATGGAAATTCAGATAAAGTCATATCAGGATGTTTTTTTTTTTGCTTCGCATTTTTTCTTTTCTTTTTCATAAGTAGCAATATTGTCTTTCCGTGCTTCTATCAATAATTTCTGATTGAACTAAATATGATATTTAATTAATCTGTTTATATTTTTCCGTCCTAATTTAATCGCTTTTTCCATTAACTTATCTCTTTCATCCACCCAATTAGTTTTAAAATATTCAAAATTGAATAATTGATGCACAAAGAACGTTTTTTAGTGCTCCAAACTGGCCAATAATTCCTTCTGCATTCATATTATGGGTTTTTGCTCAAGAAACATCTGGTTTAATTGTGTCATTTACTTCCATATTGTCTATTTAATACAGCAATAATGGATCCTATGCAATCAAACATTATATATTTGAAGTTGTTATGGATTTTGTTTTTAATAAGTGCCATTGTCAAAAAAAAAAAAAAAAAATCCCCAAAAAAGTAAAATTTGTTTTTCAATAAGTTTTTATCATTACATTTTGATAGTGTAAGAGTACTCAATCTCTTAACCAAATTTTGAACAATTATTATCAGCCGTCAACATGATTTATGTAATTGTCTTTCAATGTATAAATTTTTTTCATCCATGGTCCAATAAATAATTTTCCAATTAATCGAAGGGTTAATAATTTCTGGATTGTTGAAGTCAATAGAAATTGTTTTTCTTTGGATCGTAGAGACAGAAGTTGTATTGAATAATGTTTTTAATTTATCAATATGTACTATAAGTTTATCATCGATATGAAATATGATATTTGGGCAATTGTCTCTGTATCTAGGTATACACGTTAAAGGGAGTTTATTTATTTATAGAAACGACATAAATCCTCTTGGATTCACTTTTCTATCATTATGGGCTTTCTCATAACTCTCATAATGACAATTAAATTCATTTAAAGCTTTACACCACACCAAATTTATAATTTTAATGGCAGATGCGTTTGAAGGACAACGATCCGCATCGTGTTTTTATATTATGAATTATCGTTCTTCTTACGTGTTGGTATATTGAACCTGTGATTGAAATATATAGTTTGCAGATATTATGTGTTCAAAATATATTAAGCATAATATTTGGCAATTCATCTATAGCAGCTGATACACATTTAAGAATGCTAGTGAAATAGATGGTAGTAGTATGGATATTTTCATAATCACAAGGTAACATTATTTGTTTCCATCAAAAATTTGGGAGTGAAGTAATCTGACAAAATACTTACTTCTCTGACCAAGTTTTCTACAGTATTTCTTTTAGGCAAACATATGTTATCTTTAAGTGTAAAGAATTATTTTAAAATCTCTGAAACATTAGCAGTAGGAGCTTGAATTATGATACACGTATACAAATTTAAACGGACTGAAGACTTATAAGTATTACTGGAAGTTTTATCCGTCTTCGATGGTCCAACACATTTTAAAGTTTAAATCAAATTTATTTATAATTCTTTAACTTTTAAAACTTCATCCAAAGGTTCTTGTTTAACATATTGAATTTCATTATTTTATTTCTTATTTTTTTTACAAGTCAATCATTTACGGTGTTTATTCTGCAATGACTTTTTTTTAAATCAATTTTTCTAATTTATCACAGTTATCCACAATGTTGCTCTGTGTGCCAATAGATTTATTAGTTATATTTTTGTTCATCAGATTCGAATTTTCTTGATTTGATACGTCAATATCATGGGATTTAATATTTAAATCATCTGAATCAGAAAGTGTAAAAATTTGTTCCTTAAACCAGTTTGAATAATTTTCCATTAATGTACAACTCCTCATATCGGAAAACTTATCTTCGAACCATTTTTAATATTCTATTATAATGGTCAAAACTGACAGGAAAGTCATTATATTTCAAATGAAAAAGTTATTTTAATTCCTTTTGACATTGCCATTGATTTCTTTTTACTGGAGATAAGTAGTTAAAAAGAAAATGACCAATAGAAAGATCTTATTTTATTTGGAAAGTTGGAGTAATTATCCTTAACAAATTTGAATTTCGTATCTTCTACCTTTTTATTGGAGGTAGTATGAGTCATTTCAATAAATCTACAAAATTCAAATGTTGAAATTATCATATGAGTTACTTTTTGAGTTTTTATGGAAACATCGTAACATTTAATAAATAAAAAATATATGAACTAATAATAATAATTACTGAAACGCTTACCAAATTTTAAGTAATGTTGATATTTATGTAGAAATCTGTAGAACTAGTTTAATTCACTATAAATAAATGACATTAATGTTTGAAAATCCAAAAAACTTAATAGTGAAAAAGTTTTGTTTAGTATTTTTCTTTTGAAATAAATACTTCATATTTGCTGCGACTAAAACTGGAATTATTCTAAATATTCACTCTTAGCTTGAATAGGATCATTTTAATAGCTTAATCAAGGCAGCCTGCTGTTAGATTGTAAAAAATCCGATACAATAATATCAAGATATGTAATATTGAGAATTAGAGTTTTATTTTTATATAACTGGGCCAAAAAAAATTGAATTGATTGAGTCTATCTCTTAATTATAACATTAATATCATGAATATTGTCAGAAAATAGTATTTGGAATACTTTCTGGGGCAATAGCACTCAGTGGAAATATTATTAATTCATTATTTAACAACAATATTAGATTTAATTTTTAAATAAAAATATAATCCTTGAAAGAACGCGAGTAACATTGGAATATGTTATTACCCACGACATGTCTGCTATTTGAAAATGGCAATAAAATTCCTAAATACATCATAAAAACAGGTTTAATGTTGTAAACAAGATACAAAATACTATGCATGCTATATTTGCATAGAAAAATAGAAGTGTTATCGCATGGACATCTTCTTCCAAATATTTTTAATAATTCTGAATTTATATTAATTTTGATACTTGAAATAAATGAATTATAAAATATCAATTTGGAAATAGCTCCATAAATCACCTGGAAGAAGCATATTAACTACTTGATAGAACCATAAGAGCTACAATTCAATGTTTATATGTTTTTAACTGAAAATAAAAGTCGCTTTTTAAATATTGCCTTGAAGCTTATGTGGAATGTTTTATTAATGAGGAACTCCTGTCCAAAGTCAGTCTACTTTTTTTTGGTTAGTAATGTATTTGGCTGAGAAGTACTCCTCTTAAAGTAAAAATTTAGCTAAACATTGCCCCTATTTTTGTCTCCTTCGGCAAAAGAATATGGCCACCAGCTCCACTTAAGTTCAAATGGTCGGAAGAATCAAGTTTCGAGTTCTTGAGCCATACTTTTATTATTTTACAAAAACAAGTTTGGTAAGGGTAACTTAATTTCAACTTTTAGATCATGTAAAGACCTTGATTTTGTTATTATTAATTTAATTAATATCAAGCTTCAGCCTGGAGATATGAAAGCAAAGAGGGAAAGAGTTGCAGCACTTCTAGGAGCCAATTTGTCAAGCTCAAAGATAATTCACAAGAGGAAGTGCTGCAGAACTTTTCTTTATAAAGTCAAGACTATGGTCAAGTCTGGAAATTGCCTTCTCAGGAAAAAAGGTAGTAGTGGACACAATAGGAAATGGATAGAACCTAAGTTGGCTGAGATCAAGGGCAGAATCCATGAGAACCCCGAAATATCAATGACCAACCTTGGAAAGGCCTCAAGGTTGTGCAAGACGACTACAATTGATGCAGTAAGGTACCTAGGGCTCAAAGGCTACAAGAGAAGGGATCGGCAGCTCATTCCCAATGTAATCATGGCAATGAAGTGACCAAAGGAAAAATACTTCTGAGCTGGATAAAGAAAAATTCTAACGTTGTGCTCATCTTTAGTGATGATAAGTTTTGGACGTTTGACCAGGGCACAAATGCAAAAAAACAATTGTTATTTGGCCACAAGTCCATAAGAGGTTCCCCCTTGCAATATGACAAATCACCCGGTTTTTGGGGTCATGTGTGGTGGCATCTGATGGGAAGGTAATGCCTCCGTACTAGTTCCCTAAGGGTCTCAAAATCAACACAGATCTGAAGGTCATGAACGAGGTTGTAAAGCTTGGCTGAATCAAACTTATCATTAGGGAAGTTATGTTTTGTAAAAAGATTCAGCACGAGCCCACAAGGCTGCTAAAAATCAAAAGTGGTGTGAGATGAATTTAGACGATTTTATTCCTTGGTCAATATGGCCACCTTCTTTTCCAGATTTTTTGCTTTTGCACAATAGGATCTAGGACAATTTGGAGAGAAAGGCTTGCTTAACTCATCATGCAAGTGTTGAAGTTCTAAAGGCCTCTGTTGAAGATGTGTGGGCTAACATGTAGAATAGAGTTTGTCTTACCAAACCAATTTTTACTAATCCATAATATGTTTCCACCATGAGTTGAGGTTTAGTATGGGTAAGAATGTCCTGCTCTATTTTTTCCCTGCAGCAAAAATTCGAAGGGCTACTTCCAGTCATCACTTCCGGTTAGTTCTAAAACTTCCCCAAAAATGATGGTACATGTACAATAATTTTTTTTTGTAATGTAATAAGAGTCTAAAAAATATTTTTTATTTTATAAAAAAAATCGCTTTGTTAATTAAAAAACGATGTTTTTCTCTACACTAGTGGACCTTATCAAAGAAATATAGTGCAGACTAAATATAAAGCGCTTTGCAATTCTTCGTCCTTGGTTTACTTATTTTCAACAAATAGTAGTAAACTAAACTATTTACAATACACATATAAGAAAGTTTGTAATATAAGTTATATTCTTATTCTAAGCTTTTAAAAAATAATAAAACATATAAGATAATATTATTTTTGATGTGTATAAAAATATCGAAAAAGGATCTCAAGAGTAACATTGATAATTAGTTATCACTATCTAAAGCTATAAAATCTGACTTTTGAAAGTTATTTGATATTTTAGATCTTGAATGATGAATTGTTAATAATCTATGATGTCTAGTTCTTTCATCCGCTGTTATATTAGCTTCTTTAGTAGTTTATGCGACACATCTTTCCACATTTTGGGAATGGCACGAGTTGTCTGGTAAATCCAAAAGTTCTCCTTCAATGCTCTTCAGAAATTCTTCTTTTTTAATATCAAAAGTTAAAGGAGGTTCCGCTAAAAAACTATTTGGAATCGATGATAAATCAACTAACTCCAAATAACTTTTTGCATTGAAGTTTATGTAATCAGTTGGGCGAATATATTGCCTAACTAATCCAGTTTTTTTTCTTTTTTCTCTGTCTTTCATGATTATATTGTCCTTCTGGTATTTTTGTCCAAGTCAAATAAAGTGCCTAAAAGTGTAGCTTCTGGGTGTGGACCGAATGAGTTAACTTTGAATGAATTTGCAACAACATCTCGTTGTGAGAGAAGAAGTTCTTATAATTTGATCTATATTCAAAAGAATCACGCTAAGAATGTCAGGGCGCCCGCCTGATAGACCATCTGAAGGGGAGACTCCTCGCATACTTAATTCAAGAGCTGTGAGGAAAGGAAATAATTTGAAGGCGATTGAAGAAATTAATATTGACTGGGAAAGAAGATATAAATGGGAGGCATTTGTTGTTTTACTTGAAGATGATGCAGATAAACCCTTTCGTTTAGAAGGATTAAAACACATTGATGTTTATGATATGGTGATACTCTTTGTATTCAAAGAGCACGAAATTGCCGGAGCGAATCCGAAAATTTGGGTTCAATCAGCCGGATTTTATACAAAGTTTCCTATTGATGTAAGAGGAAGGCTTGAAGACGTTAAGAAAATGCACTCATTTAGAGTTAAAAATATGGAGGGGACCCTTGTTAATGTAAATATCAAATTAAAAGGAATTGACAAAATTGATGTTATTTCAAAAAGAAAGGTCATCATCACAATGGTTAACACCTTCAAAAGAGTTGATGAAGCTAAAGCAGTTGAATGGTTAAAAAAACTTGGATAAGTAGTTGGACATTACCCAAAGAAGAATCCAGCCGATGAAGAGGCTGAGCGCAAATTCAAAATTATTACTGACCCTGTCACCATACCACAGATAGTTCCATTGCAAGGATGCCTCATTAAGTTGAAATTTAAAGGAGCTAAATTGCTGTGTCAAAACTGTTTTGGCCTTGGACATACAAAACATGGCTGTAACAATGCCAGGTTAAATGTTCAAGAGTACGTTAATGTGCTAAAACATGCTATTGAAAGAAGCAAGGCAAATGACTCCCTGTTAAGTTCACCACCTATTCCGGATGAAGAAGTTCCTCAAGAGGAGATTATTTCTGAAGCAACAGTTGGATTAGAATCAAGAGAAGAAATATCATGTCTCGAAAAAGTAGTACAAACGTATATTGAAAACTCTGATAATGTCCCAGAAATGACATGTGAGGAAGATATAGTGGAGAAACCAAGGAAGGCCCTAAAAAAGGATCAACTGTTGAAAAAAAATCGTCCTTTACTTAATGAAAATAACATTGTTCCCTCGGAGGTAATGGTAGAGAATATTGTCTCAATTGACTCCACCTCAGGGAATACAATTGAAGAAATTATAGCACCTTCGGGTGTTCAAAAGGAAGACAGAATAAAAAATTCATAGCAAAATAATATGGACTCATCAACCATTGCATGCAAGCCAAAAAAAACCACAACTAAATCCTGACCTCATCTTACTTTCTAGGACAAGGTCTGGTTCGGTTTCAAAAAGATCTTCTTCAACTTCCGGTCTCTCCCCACAGAAAGAACAAACTCCAAATAAGCTGCTAAAAAAATTTATTTTACCTTAATTTTATTATTATAAAATAATAATAATGATGTATTTTAAGGAGCAAACCAAAATCGATTTCTTCAAGCCAGCTATTTCTAGGGATCAAAATATTAATATGGGAATCGGTAAAATACTGTCACTGAATACGAGGGGGGAAGAGATCGAATTTATCGACATTCTCTTATGAAAAGTTATAGAAAACCGGATATTATCTGCCTCCAAGATGTGAAGTCCCCTACTTCCAAGTCTTGCTCACTTAAGTGCCAATTTTGTATTCCAAAAAACTATCATCACTTTTTCACAGGAGACGGGACACATCGGGGAATACTTTCGTTGGTCTCAACGACTATCAATAATCCCATCTGCGTAAAATAATTCTCTAGTGGGGGGGAATTGCATAAAATATTTATTTCAACAGTAAGTGGTGGTTTCTATTTAGTCAACGCTTATGGACCGAATATTAAATGTTTTACCTTCTTTCAGGCAATCATTAACGTCTGCAAAAATGACTTGTATCCTATCCTGTTAATTGGTGATCTTAATGTAGATCTATATAAATCAAATTTTCGATACCCTAATCTTCAAATATTGACCCAAACTTATCATGGAACTTGACGTATTGGATTTTTTAACCCAAAGGATAGTGTGTCTTGGAGAAATGGGAAAAAGTCCTCACGGATCGATTTAGCTCTTGCTTCTTCTTCTATCTTGTCAAAAACAACCAATGCACTCTATCGCCCTCATCCGGGATCTGATCATAAAATGATTGAAATTGATATTCAACAATAGCATTCAAGGAAACGTTTTAAGACCCCAATGTGGATAGTGATAGATAACATTTTTATCAAAGAACTAAAGTCAAATTTGACTCATGGACTCTTTTAATCAATGAAAATGGCTAATTTTTAACTCTACTTTTAAATTCACAACAATACAATTTATTAGAAGAAAAAGGAAGAGAGCAGTATCATTTGAAAAGGATTTTGAAGATGTTTTGAATAACGGATCTCTCTTTTTACGCTCAATTACAGCAGATACTGCCAATTTATATCGTACTTCGGAGATTGTTGAGATGGAGTTTAAGGATAAAAATTTTTCAGAAACAAACACTTCTAAAAGATTAAAAAAATTGTTCCCGAAAGGCCGATCAACTACCTTAATCAGGAAAATCATTGACGAGGGAAAAACTGTCACTGACACACAGGAAATTTTGAAACTCTTTCATAGGCGCTTCCAAAAGCTTGTTGGGGGTGAAAGAGCTAATTTTCCTCGTTCTAAGTTAGGAAAACATTCAATCTTCACAAAAATGTTATATCAAATTACATAACAAAGCATTTTAAGGATGGAAAAGCTTCTGGTCCAGATGGCATTGGTGGGAAGATTTTCACCCAATGTGTAGATGAGGTTGTTCACTATTTAGTTGAACTGGGGAAGTCTATGGAAATTCGGAGGAAGCTTTCAAAAATCCATAACAAAGGATATTATCTGCCTCCAAGGTAGTTATAATCCCAAAAAAGGGGGTGGCAACCGATATCAACAATTGGAGACCAATCACGATACTCAATGAGAGCTGTCGCATTCTTTCGGGTGTTTATGCCTGTAAAATAGAACCCATTTTGAACTCCAAACTTGGGAAAGAACAAAAAGGCATCTTTAAGGGAAGGAAGATTTCAGACATTTCAAGAAATGTACAGTCTGCTGTTGAAATTATACGTAAAAAGGGAGTTTTTGGTGCAATTATAGCTGTGGACTTTAGCAAAGCATTTGATTCTGTCCTACACAGTCATATTTTGAAAGCAGTTAAAAGACTTCTTGCAAAATAATTCTTTAATCCCATTAGAGCTCTTCTATTTAATGGCACATCAACTATTTCGATGGGGGAGGGAGAAAGCGACCCAATTACCTTAAGAAAGAGTTGCCGTCAAGGTTGTCCTTCAGCCCCCTATTATTCGTTGCTGCATTAAAAGATCTTGGAGATTCCATTATAAAGAAATTTAAGGGGTTTGGAGTGGATTTTGGGACCTCGAGACATATAATCGATATGTATGCCGACGACGTCACATTGTTGTTAGAAGGTAAGTCGGAGGCTCAATTAACTAGAAGACTTGAAGTGATTTTGAACTACTTCAGAAAAAAAAAAAAAGTATGAAATGAGGTCCGGTTTGAAAATCAACTATAAAAAGACCGTTGTTCTTCCTATTGGTAAATGGAGCCCATGTAAGGCTATTCAAATTGCCGGATGTTCAATTAAGGACACAGTGGAAATATTGGGAATTCTATGGGATTCAAAAGGTGCCTCTTATTCAAACTGGACATTCCTAAAAAAGTATGTGTGTTCTTCCATTTACCAATGGAGAAGTTTCAATCTTCAGAAGAGGATTGACCTATATAATTTCTTAATTATTCCTAATATACTATATAAGGCAACAGCTATTCCCTGGCTCGCTGAGAGAGCAATTGAAGAAGAAGAGTCCTGGCTTAATATGCTTTTTCATAGGAGCTATTTACCCTCAATCAAACGACCTAGATCTCTTGTGGGTGGAGGATTATCTCTGCTCTCAAGAATACTGCCCAAAGTCTATCAAAAAGTTATAATTGACCTTTCAAGACATCCAGAGACTGAGTGGCGAGCCACTATGTCCTCTCACCCGATGTACACATGGGTTATGCTGGGAACAGATTTTATAAATGATCACTTGGTGGAATTATCTCCATCTTTAGCGGCAGCACATAGGATTATTTGGAAAGGAACACCCTCATTTTCATCCACCTCCACCATTGATGTGGTGCGACAGAACTGTAAGAAGAAGTTTTATTTTAAAAACCTCGTGGAACCAAAACAATTAGAATGGTTAGCCTTATCGAGGGGTATTATCTCCTTTCATGATTTGAGCAAAGACTCAATGTTCAACTGTGGGAAAAATTTTTTTATCCACTAAAGAGAGCCGCAGACAATCACATGATGCCCATTCCATGGCATTTGAGAATGTCTTTTGCATTAAATTATAAGGAGGAAGCTGACAAAATCTGCGACAAGTTCTTAAAAATATTGGGCCTGCCCATTTCATGGAAGAAGATAATCATGGGTTCAATTTCTAAAGTAAAAGATGGAAAGCGATTTACTTCGCAATTTCAAATATCTTCAGGATGTATATTCTTCAATGCTCCTTGCAAGGACTGTGGAAAATTGTTTAATACAATTATTCATGCTTTTGCAGACTGCCCTTCACTACATATACTGAAAAATTCATATTGCTTAACATAGCAGGAATAAGTGATAAATTCGTGACTGCTATTCTTTTATTCGGGCTCACTTCAAATATTTCGAGTGCTCCTACAAAAACTCGCACCATAGAGTTAACTCTCTCGAGCTGTAGAAGTAGGATAGCAGAGAAGCTGACAGAAGACGACCCTATCCGAAATGAAGAATTTAGAGCTATTTTTATTTCGACTGCTGCAAGATACTCTGTCTTTGCCATTAAAATTCCGGATTCTTCTAATCTAACGTGGAAGTACACAGGGATTTGATACGCTACTATCCATATGGTTCGAAGGACAATATGGCGTTTCTTCGCCGTCTAATACGCATCCACAGACGGTTTAAAAAGTTTTGTTCATCTAATGCTTAAATGTTGTTCTTTTTGTCTCCATCCTACTTTTTTTTTAGTTGTATGATTTTGATAATTTTTATTCATTTGTTTTCTACCAGATCATTTTACTAATTTTATTGATGATTTTTATGAAATGTGATAAACGACTACGGAGTATTTTAATTATCTTTTGACTCACCGTGCTAATTAATTGTTGTATTGACTTTAGTTTAGGGATTTAATTATAAACTAAAATGTTTATTTATATATGTAACTTCTCTAAACGAATAAAGTCTCCTGTATTTAGTGCAGTTCCATCGCATCCAATGGCTCTGATATAATGATGACTTCCAGATTCAGAAATTGAAGAAAATAAATCTCTTGCAATGTGTTCTGCTGTTCCAGAAATAGGGGGAAATTTACCATCTGGTTCTACAATTACTAGGTTATGCTTCTCAAATATTTCAGGTCTTTCAGACCAGAACAAGGTTTTTGTAAGATCTTTGCGACCATCAAACTTGATGTAAATGAATTCTTTGTTTTCCTCATTAATTTGATTAATATTATTTAGATATTTCTTGTCTTGTCTAACCACTTACGATGTTGAAAGTAAATTTTGGGGAGTAGCTAGCTTCAGATCTCTTAATAATGCATTTCCATATGCTGGTGCAGAACGAACTGAAAGACCATACCTAATAAGAATTTTTCTTGATTCTTGGGGATCGGTATTGTTTCTTTGTACTGCTGGTTGGCATACTTGATTATTTGGCGTTCATAATAGTCCAAATTGCTTCTATAATCACCAAAAATGTAATTTTGTTGTTTAGATTCTTCTTTTTCTTTGTCCAAAGTAGTTATTCTTTCTTTTTCTCTCTCTCGGTTCGTTTTGCCATTTCATCTTATCTCGTTTTTTAATTGACAAAGCGATTTTTTTTATAAAATAAAAAAATGTTTTTTACACTCATATTACATGACAAACAAAAATTTATTGCGCATGTAACATCATTTTTGGAGAAGTTTTAGAACTAACCGGAAGTAGCCCTTCGAATTTTTAATACAGGGAAAAAATATTGCAGGACATTCTTACCCATACTAAACCTCAACTCATGTTGGAAATAGATTTTGGATTAGTAAAAATTGGGTTTGTAAGACACACTCTAATGTAGAAGGAGTATGTGGCTAGGGTATGTTGGAGCTTCAGACCTAGGGTGGAGGCCATGGTTGTAGTCAATGGGGGTCATTTTGAAATTTAATCGAATTAAAAATTTCAACCTTCTAATCCTAACGGTTCTTGCATAAAGCGTTCATATCAGTCACGTATACATTTGTACACGATTTTCTCGATCACACTGTATAAAGAAATAAAGATGTTTAAAAACAAAATATTAATTAATGGGCATTGTGACGCTACATTGGTGACCCTGACACAAATAATTTCCCCGATTTAGGTCAAGGATTCGACACAAGAAGTCGTAAGCCATGTGTCTATTAAATTTCCAACCTTAACGTCTTTTTTGCCATCTGGATATTTCCTAAGAGCTGAAGCCAATTCGAATTGGCAAAATTAACATCGTAAAAAAACAAAATGCTTCTGATCAAAATGGGAAGAAAATAATGTATTTCTTGATGTCATTCTGGATATGCATCTGATAACATCCCGAATCATTTCTCCTTCCATGCCTTTCTTAAGGATAAAGATCGAAGTAACAAATAGTTTGAAAAATTCTTCGTGGAAATTAGGTACCAGGATCTGATTCAACATTGTGCAATCAATATTTTTGTGTAAATAATTAAATGCATTCATTGCTTTTATCATCATAAATATATCTATTAGGATTGTATAGAGTGATTTTGAAATCAAAAGACTGTATTTCGAATGAGAATCGAGTTTCAAATCAACGAATCTCCAGCTTCGTATTTTAAAGAAATCTGCCTTCACTAGTCAATTTCCCAACCTATCCTAATTGCCCCACAAAATATCCCGTGTAAGGTCTAAGGCAGCAACCAGCTCTTTCCGCTTTGCCCAATATTCGGGTCGGATCGAATCCTTGGGTCAAGAGGTTTTGCAAAGAGGACTCAGTCGTATCCATCGAGGATCTCATGTCTAAACTTGACCAAAATTGTTTACTAGAAAGAGCTCAAGAAATCTGACGTTATCAAAGTCTAATATTGGCTGGAGCCTCAGTATACCATCTTTCTGGACCTGTAATCGATTTTCGATTTTTCATTGCAATTTAGTGAAGATTTGTCCTTTTCGATATTTAACAACGGTATTCAACTTTCTAAAGATAAATTTAGCCATATTTTAATAGAAAATGAAATTAAAAATGCATCACAGGTCTTGAATCTGGTTGTATTCTTAAGTCAAATGCAAAAAAAAAAAATATATATATACTATCTCAACAGGGTTTAATTTTTTTTTTTTTTTTTTTTTTTTTTTTCAAATTCTTTGACAAAATGGTGAAAAGAGCAAGAACATTAAAGCTCATTTTCCCCTCTAAATATCAACGACGATACTCATCCTCTTTGCTTGCTAATTCAATGATTTGAGACAATCTTTATCCCACACTTTATCGATATTTGGTCAATGAATAATTATTCACACTTCCAATAACAAATTAATTAATTTGTTAAAATGTCTAGAGTTAATTTCTAATTTTTCAGATACGTATGGCGATTGACTAGATGTGGGCTGGAAACTGGGCTTCCTTCTTCTACTTAAGAGTATTTGATAAAAAGAGAAACCACTCTTGTCCATCAAATTAGACAAAGTTTATACAGGAAAAGGGTTTAATATCAAAATGGTCGGTTTTATAGATTTGAAAACTCAAACATTACCAAAACCCTGCTATGTTTTATGGTATTTTCAGCATTGCTGGAAAATATGAAGGTGTCGTTTATATGATTCCTCTAAATAATATAAATTCAAGCGTAATTTAACAATGGTTTTTTTCTTGTATTGAATGCAATCACAAAAATTGGGTTCATATCTGTGGCTGTTATTTTAGGCCTATGGGGATATACAATTAATCAATTATTTGTGCGATTAATTAAAATGAGCGATACTTTTTCGCCGGATTCTATAAATTTCATCTGCACGCTTCAAAGTAACTGGATATCGAAAAATTTTAATATGGTGCATCTGTCCTCTCGCCAGATTGTTTTTTTTTTTTTTTTTTTTTTTTTGCCCATAGGGAACTTTTCACGGACTGCTCAAGCTTATGCATTCAGTTAGTGATGGTTATTATTAAGTATGTTAAAGTATTTCAAAAAAATTGATTTGAAGGAGATAATTAACTTTATTTGATGTAACTTTTTATCAAGATTTCAGTAATGCCAGTATTTTAATTAGCTACCGTGTGGGTACACTTTGGCTTCAACTCCAACGGCCAGGGTGAACCAAATAACCTATGCGAGCCGACATGTCACATTTGTTTGAAAACAATATTGACTAAACGTAGCAATACAACAAACCGGCATCTTCACTAAAAACATGATCACCTGATGCAGTTTTCCCAGCTTGGGAAAAAACAATCAGAAGGGGATTGTATCTGTCTTTCCAACAGTCCACAATCACCGGGGCGTTTAGTTGGGAAAAAAAGTACAAACAGGACAGCTCAAAATGGTAAGCGCTCACAGACTGTGTAGTTCCAGAGAGATGATGATGCCCTTTAGTATCGTGGAAAAGCCTGCATTTCGACGATGGAAACATTTGACAGCCAATACGAATTGCTTGGAAGAACATACGTGTCACAAGCGGCAATTCCATAACTGTACAACAGAAGTCCTTGTACACTAATGTGGACACCCTTGAAGAAATATCGATCTTTTATACATTTTCGTTATAAGTCATTGCACACTTTTCACTTGATTAGAAAGAAAGGGAAATCTAGGATTAATAATAATGATCGGGAAAAAATTATGAAAAAGGAGATGAAGGATATTTTAATATAGATTATTTTTCAAAAGTTCCACCCTCTGCAACAATACAGAGCTCCAAGGGGCGTTCCAAACTTAACCTCAATTTTCCTGAGAGTATCTGCCGGAATGTTGGCCCATTCTTCCTCCATCTTGGCCATCCTGACGTCCACGCTGCTATGGTAGTGGTGGGCTTTTTCTCTGGCAATTTTGGATGACCTTGGATGTGTGGCACAGTACTCTATCCGGTGTCCCTACCCAATTTCCAATGCCGTAGATTGTGTTGAGGGGGGGGAAACACTTTCTTGGCCATAATAATTCAGTGGCCTTCAAGGACTCTTTTATACACACCGATGGAAACGCCGTACCGTCTGAACCAATGACACCGAGTATCATTGCATTGGCTGGGTGTTTCGAACCCCAGTGTATTTTACCTCAGGTTGGGGCGTCTTTGGGGTCTTGGGGATGTACTAAAGGCTGCAAGAGTTGCTAATTGGTTCGACTGTTGAAAATTTTCATCTGAAAATATGAGGACTTTCCCATTAGGTTTCTTCAATTTATTAAGCCTCTTTTGTCTGTGTAAAGCCGTCAAATCCTCAACTTTTGTGACATTCTTATACTTGAGTCCTAAATGATGCATAAGGCAGCTGTTTCGTGAACCATGTGGCCCCTGGCCATTTGGCAGATGTTATCACAATGGTTCGTGTATGTCTTTGCCTTCACACTTCTTATGAGGCTTTCTGTCCGGAGCGATTTAGGTCTTCTCGACCTGTAACAATCGATAAATCTTCGTTGTAGAGCCTCTTGACGTTTTATACTTTGTTCTACTGATCCTGAAGTTACGTGCAATCACGTAGGGACTGTCACCGCCTTTGATGCGTGCAACGATTTTTGGACAAATTTTTTCCATATCTATATTTTGGAACTTCTAAAAGACTTATAGCAACATGCTTTCTATGATACCCATTGTTACTATAAATTCATTGCTTATAAAAGACTATTTCTATTAAGTATTGTAAATTATTACTAAAATTGGATTTAATACTGTGCTTGTTATACTACATAGATGGGCATTCAGAATATCGAAAATTTTACTTTGATGAACTGTAAATTAATGAAATTGATTATATTTGAATACTTTTTCTAGGGAAGAAGAAAAAATATTTATGTTTTTTGATCTAGTTTACATTTTTTTAAATATCTACAATAACTATTTATGCAAATGATTTTTTAATAACCCTTCCTTTGAAGATGGTAAAATACAAACTGCCAAATTTGACGACGTCAAATCAATTTATGTAAAATAACTTTGCATGTGCATTAAATATGCTCATCAAAAATAAGTCATTAATCAATTTAAAAAACAAAAAAAAACTTAAGTTAACTTGGTAGTTAGTTTTTTTCATGAATCTACCATAACCACGTTAAACTAATAAGAAAATAAAGATGTATGTAGGAAATAGAAAATATTTTGAAACTGTAGAATTTTTTTAAATCATTAAAAGATTTCGGAATTGCGTAAACGTAGATTCCATAGTATCGCATATTAAATCATGAATTGCTAGATATATGGATGAGTATAAATTTTAAAATTGAACGAAACCTCATAATCTCATATTTTTCTATTAATAATAACGAAGGACGTATATTATGTAAACTCTTTAGTAAAAATATTATAAATACATGTATTAATGAAATAATAAATTGTTTTATTTGAATTTTAAAACAGGGAGTGAGCTACAAGTCTTACATTGGAATCTGTTGGATTTAAATAATTAATGTAAATATTTTTAAACAATATAAAAATTTCCGACTATAAGTATCCGTATAAATCTTTCAAATTCACTTTGTACAAAATTTTCTAACAGTATTGTTTATTAAAAATAGTGCATAGTTCCATTTTTTAAAATAAAAAAAGTTGCTGAAAAAGATGCTAAAGCACATTTTCTAGCGAAAATGGAGAGCTTTTAGAAAACTGGAAATTTGTCATACCTTGAAGTATTAAGTATATTTTGATACTTTTTTAATTTTGTAATACATAGAATTACACTCAAATATAGAATGGAATTGTACTCAAAAAACTAAATTTACTTGAAATAACTACATAAAAAATTAAATACATAATAAGATATAATAACTATTATGAATTTGTATTTAACTTTGAACATGAAATCAACTTATTTGCTAAAATAAAATGATTTAAAAATTATATTTTACTAATCTTTTTTAAAATATATTTTAAAAGAACTCACTTTATCAATTTTTTCATATATTTTTAAATGGAAAATTAGTTGATAGTAAAAATAAACTTATTAGTTCTCTTCATTTCAAAAACGAAGATTTTCTCACCGAACATATGTACTCGGACAAACCTTTTAAACACTGTTTGCTGTAGTAGTAGTTTCGTTATTAAATTTTCCTAATATTTTTATGATTAAGTAGAACACCAGATGAAAATCATTATTTTCTCGTACTGAAGCACGGAGGACGAAAAAAAAAATGAATAAACTTGATAAAATGTCTGATTAAAAAAAAAAAATCTTTATAATAATTGAAGGAAAAGTTAAATTTGAATACTGTTGTAAAAGGAATTCAAGTTATTTGGCTGGAAAATGATGCTCAATTTTTATTCATAACTAAAAATGTCTAATACAATTTAATCAACATATTGAATGTAGTAATTTATTTATTGTTTAATAATAAAATTCAATTATAAAAAAATCTTTATTTATACAATAACTATCTAACACAATCAACAAGAAATTTAATCTATATATTTCAACTTTTAAAAATTGAATTATAAAAGTATAAAAATAATCATCACTAGATTAAAAACAAAACTTTTCTTTTTAAGGTTAGCTGTTGCGGTTTAAAATCAAATATTTATAAACTATTTAGAACAGACTATGTAAATAGTATGTTTTTAGTTAAATTAATATAATATTAACGTTTATAATATGGCAATACGCTTCGTTTAATTGGACTCTATCTCGTTGTTCCAATCGTTAATTATAGGTATCTAGAGTTCACAGATGATGGATTTTGAATTGACATCTAACTTTCTTCAAATATTGATGAATCAAAGTTTCTTAATAACTATAAGGAAGTTCGAGCAATCAATGAAATTGACCAGTCATTGTGTCCATTATTCTAGATGAAGATTTCAGAAACATTAAATCTGAAATGTTATATTGATCTTCATAAAATACTTCAAATTAAAGAGCTCACAAATACCATAATCTGATAACCTTCAGCATTTGATTTTTTGTTTTTCCTTAAACTTTAATTCTATACTGTATGAAAAAGTTGAAATATTGAATTTATATAATTAGGAGATTATTAATCAAGATGTTGCGGCTCTTAAAATATATTGATATGGGGCTTATGCCGAGTAAATGATGTGATCAACAGTAGAGGAAGCGACGAAAGGAGTTTCCATATGAAAGTTGTGTTTTAAAAGGTTTTGGAGTCATGACCAAAGGATGAATGTAAGGTTTGGACTGAATGGGGTAAGGAAAATGACTCAGGAGGACATGCCTATTTCATTTGCGGTTAGGGAACCCATCCTGCAGGCCCTCCGGGAAATCCTTATAACTTTATAAGGATATATATAATAATTACTAAAAGGAATGCTAATTAAACTAAATAAATAACAAAAGGGAATACTAATTACTCCAGGAATGTTGGGTATAAAGCTAGTATTGTATATATATAAGTATACATTATTTACTGGATCAGCATCTGTGTTTTTTTTTTTTTTTTTGAAAAATGATGATTTCCAGGAAAAGGTAAATATCTGATAAATCAAATCACCTACTCATTAAATTTTGATAGGAAATGTTTGCGATCCTTGATGTTGCTCAGGATCAATTTTTAATCATTTCTATTTATTTATTACAATTTTATTTCATTGTGAAATGCTCTGGTTAAAATTTTTATTTCTTACCTATCGGTTAAGTTTAGTGAAAGAGGGGAATATATTTTTTTCAATGGATATATCTTACGGTTTTAGAACAAATTAATGAAAAACATTCTGACCTTATGACGAAAAAAAAAGAAGTTGAGAGAATATATTCTTGTTATTATATTTGCTCCATTTAATAAAATGTGGTGAATTTAAAATAATTCTTGAAATGTTTTGAATTTGAGCTATTCAATCTTTAATATTACGAACATGTATAATTCTTCATAAATAACATGAGATGTTCAAGTGAAGCATCTATTTTTCAATTGTTGAAAAACAAAATAGTGACATAGCTTAATCGACGACGGGATAAATTATTCTCTTAAACTCAATGTGATTTGGCTCAAAATTCAATATGTTTGACACTAAAAAAAAGTACTTGTAAACAACTAAACGAATAATACATCATCCGTCTTACCAACAAAAAGTTTCATGTTCCCAAGTTTCATGTTGACAAAAACCACATTTTAAATAATTAGCTGGTGCTTGGATCACAATATGTTTGGCGTCAATAGCACCTATTCAAATCCCTAGATATCAATGAGTGGCGTCTTTTCATAGATAGTTCACGAAGAAGTCTTAAAGTAGTGTTGCTTCATAAGGGGAATAAATATCCGTCCCTTCCTCTGACTCAATAAGTAATAGGGAATTTCAAAATGGTAGCATTTTTCATAGGTCTACAAGGTGGTTATACTAAATTCCCTTCCCATCTCTGTCTATGGAATAGTAGGGATAATTTTGCATATTATCGTAAGAAGATCTGGCCAAAGTGACTCGAATTTAATTTGGGAAATAAAATCTTTAATGGGAACCATTCGTAGATCTAAAAAAAGTTATTTTTCCCCCACTTCTTTTGAAATTTGGTTTAATGGAGCCATTCGTGAGAACTTGAGATAAGAAGTCTAAACCCTTCCTGTACATCAATGTTTTTTTTCTCTGGGCCAATACCAGTAAAATAAGAAAGAGACTAAAGTGTTTATAGGTCCTTAAATAAAAAAATAATGAGTTATCTGGATATACTATTCCTGAAGGGTTTTAGTTTTTAGAAAATGGAGAAAACTTTTTTTTTGTGAGATAGCAGAATATATGATTATGATGGAATTATAATGTACTTGAGGATCTTCGGAATGAAAAATATTGGGTATGTGATGGCACCTTTAAATGTAGCCCGGAAATGTACTACCGCTTATTTACTGTTCACATCATCATCAAGCACAAAAGTATTCCCCGTCTTTTCATTCTACTATCTGAAAAATCTTAGGAAATATAATTTAGACTTTTCAGACTCGGAATTTAATAACAAAATAAAATATTTCACAGCCTTAGTATTTTTGCCAGAGCATGACGTTGTCGACGGTCTTGTTGAACTGGCAAACGATGACAACGTATATCGCAAGGAATCGCCTCGTATTTTAAACTTTACTACATTGGAGGGGAACCGGGTCATGGTGATAGACGAGGGAGAGTGAAAGTGACATTTCAAATCAAATTTAGGGACCATGTAAAAAAGGTACCAAAGTGGAATGTACGAGCAAAGATCGCTCAAATCAATGAATTTAGCAACGTTTCAAAGTTCAAAGTTCAATTACAAATATACATCCAAACTTATGGAAATATTCGAATGCAAAAATTAACGAAAGAAAATATTCCTAAAATCTTGATTTGTCGGATATAACATATCAAAATTTATTAATACATTATGGTAAATTTAAAACAACACTTAATTCTTTCAATTATCCTTATAAAACTGTCTTTTTATAACTTTTGGGAAAGGCAGGAAGATTTTGACATAACAAGCAACCAAGCATATTCTATGACGTCATTAATAATTAATTATTACAAATCAAATGAATAGGAAGTGAAGTATGTAGCTGTCATGCTTTATTTAAGAAACGAAGTTACATATTCAAATGTCATTGTATCATACTAGAAAAATACACATAAAAATTCGTAGAAAGAGCCTATCACTTATAAGTGACTTCTGATGGTTCTCATAACTTTGCTTGAGATCATCTAAAATCTCTACTCTCCCTTGATCTGATATTATGCTTGTTCGTCCATCCATGAGTTTTTTTTTAAATATAAATAATCCATAATGTCGAATGGTAATTGATGACGGAAATATTAGGGTTATTACTTAATCGTTTTTAGCACTTCTTTCATTCGATCGAATCACTGTCGTGTTTGTTTATTATTTAATCTGTTTAAAGTACTACAACGATAAAAGATTCGAACAACATGCTACTTGGTTGTGTTCATAAATATAATGATCAGTAATAACTATAATTAATGAAAATTATTTCCTGGAAAAGAACACTAATTAAATTACATATATAGCATATGAACAATAATAATCGGGCAATTTATCTTACAATCTTTTTTAATTGAATTAAAATATATCAATATAGTATAATTAAATATTAAATTTCGGCCAAATATCCCAAATGATCCTTCGGCGAAATTGTCCACTCATGGTTTAAAAAAAAAAAAGATTTAGTACTTTTATTTTTTTTTTCTTAAGATAACTTTCGGTTATTGTTCAAGCACGCGTCCAAGATGGAGACCAGGAAAGAGAAAATACATAATATTATAGCATTTCTCTTCAAATAAGGCGAAAATGCAGCCCAAGCGGCTGAAAATGTAAGGAGTATTTATGGTTTTGATACAGTAACAGCCATATTTTGATTTCGTTAATTCTGTTTCGGTCATTGTGATATCAAGATATGCTACGCTCCAAAAGGCTAAATGCAGACAAAATAATGGAATTAATCTCCAGCCGTCAACTTTTATCTTTTATTTTCAAAATATTAAGTTACTTGAATCCATGATTTTTCCTATATCACATATTTATGGTAGATTTTATTTTTATTTTATATATTTAATATTTAGAACTAACAAGCCAAACCATTTGTCATAATGATTTTTTATTATTACTTTTAATTTATTATTAGCATTAAAATCAAATGTAGTAAGTGTGAAACTATCTCCATATTTAGATGGGTCTTGAAACTATAAAAGAAAAATCACTTCTATTTGTACAATTTTGATAAATGAATACTTTAAAAATTTAAAAATTTTTTTTTAGAAAAGTATTTTTTTATTTGGCAACATATTTTATTTCATTTAAGTATTTTATAATCAAAGATGCCAAATTTATTTGGCAACATATTTTATTCTGATTGTAAGCAAAGGTTTAAAAAACGTCAGTTCTTCCGGAGTAATTCCAGTTCCTCTATGAAGAAATACTCTTCATAAAAAGAGGCAATTTTTAGACTCCGATTACATTGTCCCGGGAAAGTGAACGGCTACTGTATAAATACCAATTATCATCGTACCAGCAAAAGTTGCAATCCTCAAATTTTAGAAGAAATTATCCGATATAGCCCAACCAATGACATCTAAACCGATACCCTTTCACTTGGGTATATGCAGTGATATAAATTTGTAATTGAATTTATTTAGGAAAGGATGTTCACTGCTCAAAAAATAAGTAATAATAACAACTGCTAAGGAAAAAGAAAATTCATTCTTCAGATTGCAATTACATTAGTGTAAGCTCAAAAAAGACGGTGCAATACTTTTGGGGTTTGTTGTGGAGTTATAATTGTAAGTCCTTGTTGGACTTGATCGACATTGGTAATTGTATAATTACTGTAATTATAATTGTAAGTCCTTGTTGGACTCACAGTAGAATTGATGATCGACATTGGAGTAATTACTGAATATGTCCTTGTTTATTTCCTTTTCTCCTTCCTCCCTTGTCACAACTGATTGTAGCTGATCTAATGAAGCATTATTCTTACTCTTATCCTAAACATTCTTCAAATTGACAGTTTTACCATGTTGATTTTTGGGGTTTTTTTTTCATGCCCATTCTATATAGGACTTTCATCACTAGGTATATGTAACCCAAACATTTACAAATGAGGAGAAAAGACAAAGGAATCATCTTACGTTGGTCCAGTTTGCTCACAAGAAAAGCCAAAGTATCTTGCCTCCTTAATATATTAATAATTTGAAGTCCCATGCAAACTAGTTATAAATTACTTTGCCCAAATTTCCCCTATGCATTTACTCCCCAACAAAAACAGTAATTAAACCCATAAAATAATAATATATAAAAAAAAGACGGCATTTCAACTTAACTTATAAGGACGATTCGTCAATCTCGTTCATGATATCTGTTCAAGAGATCTTGGTCCTTGTAATAGTGTTTTTCAGTCAAAAATGTTGGAAAAGACTGCTATCGAAAATGATACTATAACTATTCATAACACTCGCCGAAATTCTATTTGTAATACCGGAAGATTTATTTTCCCTCTGAAACGATCAGCTCTAAAACAATCTATGGAGTCAAGGAATAAATCAAGGAATAAAGCATACCCTGAGGTTAAAATCATCACTGTAGCTTTTATTAAAATCGTGGGGATAAATGAAAAAAGGCATACATATTATTTGGCATGGCATCTGGAAACAATTTTACAGTAAAGAAGAAAACGCTACCATTCCTAGTATTTCAAATGTCGAAGCCTATATTGGGTAACGGAATATTGAAGAGGAACCAATTGACACCACACACATTAGAGGAATTAATATACCTGCTGCAGCACAGTATATTGAATTTAAACTGAAGATACCAAACTTAACCAAAGATGAATCATGCAGGTACGCATTTGTATTAATAAAATCCTTCCATCAACTTCTGTTAGGCCCTTGAAATTACTAAAACGTATCAACTATTACAAGAAGCGTGTCATAAAATCGGAGGTCCTGGAATAGTTTAATTTATTTTAATGATTTAGATTTGTTTTTTCTATAGATTTTTCTATATATGCAATTAATTCTTAGATAAGGAAGGGGAGCTTCAGCTGTCGATCTACAAAATAGGAGACAAGCGAAAAACAAGAGAAGGGCAATGTGTAGTTCCATGTTTTTGTGAACTGAGTGAAAATCCTTGAATATTATCATAGTGAATTATAGTCATAGTGAGTGGAACTGGAATGCCCCATAGCCAAGGAACCTCTGATATATATCAGGTCCAGTACCTGGACAGTGAAGTCGTTCGATAGATTCAATGCAGTTCACTAATATTAATATTAAGCTTCCCCGCACTCATCTTTTTCAGACCCGGATTCCAAGGACCAACTGTCATTATGATTTGTCCTGGACTCGATAATACGCTATCTCTTCCTCAATTGCGTATTACGAGGATTTATCATTGACCTGGTATCATGCAGACTCTTGATCTTATGATGACTCATCCTAGACTCGATACTTCAATCGAAGGAGTCCTTTAGATATTATGGTAACTCTTCTTCAATTGTGTGCTACGAAAACTCACTGGCCTGGCGCCATGCGAACTCTTCTCGGACTGGAGTGAGATTATAATAATTTATCCTAGACTCTACACTACAATAACTCTCCTTAAATTATGTGCTACGATAACTTATCGTTGGCCTAGTGCCGTGAATAATCCTTTTGGAATTGATTTTATTTTAAGTTATCCTAAACTCAGCAACATAATTATTTGTCCTGATCGATGAAGAGTTGCCTACCCTTGCTGTAGTTTTACTCAAATAACTAAATAAATACACTTTTTGCTTCAGATTTGAGATACATTTTTTTATTAAAACAAATTAATTTTTATTGTGTTTAAACATTAACAAACCCTCAAATTTTTTGGAGCATTGAAGATATTCTGATAATAAAGGCTTCCTGCTTACTCGCTATTTAGTTTTTTAATTTTTTTGATTTATTATATTGATATGCAATTCCTTTCTTATTATCATGAGATTTATAATTTACCTCAGAAATGCAATTTGAAGGGGGTTTCCTTGTTCAAGGTTGACAAGATCTACAACATTTGAAACTTTTCCTTCTATTAATTTTCCTCTGAATTTGGGGCATACCAAATGAGTTAAATTTCTATTTTGTAGAACCAAAATAACTATTATAAAGTTAAGAATAAGATATTTTTCTATAATTATCCAATTATTTTCGTACCTAATTTATAAAAAAATTTTATTCAATAAACCTAAAAATATCTACCAAATATTGCAAACTTGGATTTAAAATTGAGACATTCTAACGACAACGATATTAGTCTAAAAATTAAAGGTTTCATTACGTTAGCATTTTTGCTGATTCCAAATGTAATCAATGGATTATTATACCAATGAAACGGGTTAATAAAAATCGGAATCAAAGATTCTAACAAATAATAGCGTAAAATAATTAGTAATCAAAATTTAAAGTTTCTGAAAGCCATAAATAATTAATACACAAATATTTAGAAAATAGTTTTTTTTTTAAATATCATCAAGATTTATAGGAATTATTTCTAAAAAAGTATCGTCGGCATAGAATTAAGACAATTTAAAATACAATACCATTAGGAGAAATATAAAGTGCCTGATATTTCGAGGGGCTGGAACTTTCCCCATCCATACGTACCACAATTAACCATATTTGATAATTATATAAAGTGTCGAATAAAAAAAATTAGAGACGTTTCTGTAGTCATTAAATATATATTCCCATTTATTAAAATGAATTAATTAATTAATGGAATTAAACATTGACAAAAGAAGGAAAATTTGTTTTACACATTAATGAAATGGGAGCCAAATTCTCATTCTGAATTGGAATGAATGAATATATAAAGTTGTATTATTAATATTCCTTGATAAATATTACTGAAGACTATTATTACAAATGAAGTTACATATCCAAATACCATCGTATCATATTATAAAAATACACTCAAAAATTCGATGAGTGAGTCACTTGTTAAGGTTATTATAACTTAGCTTACATAAGTTCCCTTGGAGGTATGAATTCCCAGTTCTAGATATATGACCCCGAGGATTCAAGTTCTTTGATGCTCCAAATATACTGAGCTGTACAGTTTTCCTCGCTTACATCTCACATTTCCTCTTGCTCTCCTACGATCCAACCTTTGAGTACCTCCTGAAATCATCTCAGTAATTTGCCTCACCATATTTACCCACCTGTTTCACTGATACATTCTGCCTCACAACAACGGGAAAATCACTGCTCTTGCCTAATCTAATGATATGTTTCTTTGTCCATCTATGAGTATTTCCAATATGAATAAACCACCATGTCTAAAGTCTAATGAGAAGAAACTAATTGAAAAAAAAAACTAAACGTGAACAAGTGTTCCAAACACATGCAGTCGATGAAGATATTGATATTTTAGGGGAATATTGTTTTATAAAGGGATCTATGTAGGTAAGCTCACCTCTGGAAAATTTGCCTTTGTTAAGTTTGTCGTGATTACTCCCTGTGGGAATATTCGCATTGGAAAAAGCTCTCCGGGCAAAGGAGTCGCAATTTATTTTATCAATTTTAATTCTTAGAAATTTATAGCAAAATTGCATTTTTAACGAATCGAGAATTTTTACTAGAATCGCATCGGAATCGGCATTGGGATTTTTTTTTTTTTTTTTTTTTGAATCGTCCCATTACTAATATTTATGATCCGTGTCCAAAAGGACAAGAATACATTTATGTATTTGGACATCACTATTTATATGAAGAAATTTAGAATATCATATCATAGAAATACTAATGTATGGGTAGGCCTGTTCCAGTTCTAAAACATCCAACCCGACAAGATGTTATTGTGCTGGAGTCCATCAACGCAGCAATGAAGCCACTACCTGACTAGTCCTCTAAGGGCAAAAATACGTCACAGTGTCCTCAGATAAACATGTGATGGAACTGATAAAAGGCAACTTTCTCTCTCCAGGGGTTGATGGCACTGGATGGACACCCAACATTAAGGGTCTTGACTAAAAAATACAAATCCCATTCATTCACAGTCCTACTGAGAAAGACCACTATCTTGGATCCAAGGTATCATGACAGCATGGAGGAGACAGATGGATTGGATGATATCAAACCAAAGCTTGTCGAAGAGATACTGGACATAATATGTGCAGAAGAAAGTAGAGAAGGTACGAGTGTTGAGAGCTGCAGCAACGCTGATGGAGGAAACCTGGATGAACCTACTTCTACCGCACCCTCCAAGAAAATGAAGCTGAGTGACCTTCTTCAAAACAGAAGAGCTCATCTTACAAGTCAGACCCAGGCTTCCTTTCCAAAAAGAGTGCAGACTGATACAGAGCAGACCAAATTCCTCCAAGATACACTTGATGCAATTTTTGATCTCTTGATGTGGTGACATGACAATCAAAGATAATATCATTAGATGGCCAAGTTGCCCAAAAGTACATACACATTTGTGTCACAAGCACCAGCTTAGAGAGAATCAGCACAGCTGACCTCATTGTTAATCCTGAGAGATCCTGCCTTAGCCACATTAAGTCAACATGTTGGTATTTCTTGCTTGGAATCTGCAAGACTAAAGAAGCTACAGATTGGCATATGACCTTAGAGGCATCCACTTTCAGTCTTGGGTTTTTTTTTTTTTTCTGTTAGTTTGCATTTTTTTCGCACAAAGATCCAAATTGACAGTTTTGCCTGTATTTCTAAGCTTAATATTTATTATTTGTTTAAATGTCTTTTAGATGTCCAGTGCCAGTGTTCTTTAAAAATAAAAGTGTATTTATCTTCGAAAGGGTGTACTTGCATCACTACGTCATTATCATTATACAAGTTGAAAATGGTGACAAAAGGAAATTATTTGGCTGAGTCAGAGTTGAGAGTCGTAAAATTTGTACCAACTCCGGCTAGATAAATTATTATAATTTATTTAAATAAAAGTTATTTATAATCTAATTCAAATACGAAAGACACATATTTTCTCCTTATCAAATTAACCTTTTTTCTTTATGAGAATGAAGGATTAGGAACATCCTATATATATATTTTTTTTTTTGGTGAGGCTAAGAAGTTATATTTATATGTAATCCTTTCAATTTTTGATATCCTTTTCTAAAATATTTGTAGGGAACTATTAAGAGAGGCTCAAATTGTGTAGCATCTCTGTTATATCATGAATTGCACCTTGTAAATGGTGTTCTGCGTCTTTGAATTCAATATGTTAATTTTACGTAATAAATTAGAACATATTACCAAAAATTAAATGTGTGAAAGATTTAGTTTAAGTTATCGTCAAAGTATCTACTATATTCAATGCTATATACTCGATGAAGTGTGGATTCCCACAAATACAGTAGTATAATTGGAGAACACTTTTAGACTAGTATAAATTTAAACTAATTTTACTGAAATGTTATTTTTTTATAAAAGTTATGTCTCAAATTTTGTAAACATATTATCTGACAACTCTTATATAAATTTTGATGAGATAAAAAAAAATGTAACTCTTAAGTCTTATATTGTGAAAAAGTTGACCTTGGAGGAACCAACGGATGGCATGGAGTTAAGAGGCATACTTATTGCATCGACTCAAAATACGTGGCTTTTGAATTGAAAATACCGAAGGACGATACATTGACATTCGATTTAGCGCAATATATTTTAAGGTATTTCAGGAAAACTCAATCAAATACATTAAAATTTTAAATCACATTATCAAGATATTCAGTAGATATAAAAATAGGCAAATCCTAGATACTTATTTTTGGATTTCTGATTTTTTTAGTTATTTTAATGTTGGGACTTTTTTTTAGTCTTGTTTATTTATTATATAGATTTTTAATGTTTAGTTATATTTTTACTAAATGTAATTTCCTAATGCAATGATGATGACGAAATAATTTGTAACTCAAAATTTTCAGGAGCAAGTAAAAATGCTCCACCTAGAGTACATCAAATCTAAAGAGACATAGTCACAATGTTGTTATTGAACAACACAACGGAAAAACAGATGCAGAAAGTCCTATTTCAGTAAATTGGACACGAGACAAACGTTCTGCTTCTGTTTCAAGATTCTTCATCAATGAAGAAATAACTGTTACTATCCCTGCTTAAAAATTCAGGTATCATTTATTCAAGTTAGTTGTAAAAAACAGCGTTCCATTACGACTTTTTCCACAACCTGGTTGTATGGGGTTGAATGGTGAAATGGCTAAGAAAGTTGGAATATCTTTAAATGGAGAGCACATAATAAGTTTTTGTTATTGTTTATTATTACTGTTGTAATACTTTGGACCTCAAGTAATGTCATTAATTACATGTTTGAGAATCGCAAAAAGTAAATAAGTATATTTGTGAACAGCAGCAAGTCCCCAAGAGTCTTTATTTCTTCGCCAAATCACGAGACAGCTAAGTATTCACTTCATTGTTGTCATATGGGATTCAAGATTTCAAGTTTTTCTCCGAAACAGTAAGTGTATTTCCTAATAGTGGTGGAGGATGCTAGATATTTCTCTCCTTGACGAAGGACTTTTGTGAGAGGAAGATGAAAAACACCAAACTGAACCCTCATCTATTGGAATAACCTTTCTGACTTGAAGATTACTAGGGCACTAGTTTTCCTAATTTTATAATACGAGGGATTTACCAAAGAATATACTAGTCACTACGATATCTTTATAATCAAGCACGCTCAAGTTTTCGAGGAAGACTTATTACTATCAGCATAAGCTTGGAAATATGGGGATATATCATATAATATAGGAGTTGATTTTTTTACCCAAAAAGTTTAAAAATTATAAATTCAACTGCTTCATTATTTCATTCATCAATGTTTTTTTTATGAAGGACTTCTAAGGAGTTTACATAGTTATCCGGTTGTTTTAAAATTTCCATTAATCTTGATAGTGATATCAATAGTAATTCATTGTTTACTGTAATCTAACAGAAGACAAATAATTATATATATATATTAGAGTGTTCCCAATTTTTTAAAGTTGACCAAATTCAAAATCATTATGGATCATGAAATGTGTTTAGGTATTGGTAATGACTTCCTAAATTATTTTTTCTGTGCCATCAAAAACCGTTACTCTCCATCCCATCAAAATTCCAGCATTCTGGAAGTACTTCAAAATGAGGTCAAATTAAAAAAAAAAATCTTATTATAATTAAGGCATAAGAAAAGAACTTATTTTGTAATTTTTTTGACTTTATTATGTAGTCGGTTTTATAAGTAAAAACTCATGAAGTAACTATTGACGGTATACAAATATAATTAAATAATAATGGGTTGTCTATTTATTCAGCTATTAATTTAATTAATTTTTTTTTCCAAAAACAAGATACAAATGGCACTAAATATACATAAATCGTGAAATAATCAGCAAATTAATTCATGAAATCATACTTTTGAAAGTTTTTATTCAATTTTTATCTTAAGGGATTTGTAACAATTAAATTTTTTGTGTCTTTTCTCTTTATCATATATTTTGTAGGATTCCCTCGTTGTTGATGTTATATATCTTTCAACGATTTGAGAATTATACGGAATATTTGTAGAGCTTAATCTTCACCTTGTGCACATTTTAACAATTCATTTTTTGTTGTATCAAATATTAAAGGATGTTAAGTTTAGTAATTTTTTAGGATTTTTATTCAAGGTTATTAGATATTGGTAACTAGTTAGACGCCTATTTAGAAATTCTTTAAGTGTAAAAAAAAAATTCTGACTTGACCTTTTCGTGTTTTTTTACAATCTTCTGCGATGATGTCAACTAGTTTGAATCAATGACGTATAGGGGCATTTTATGGATATACAAAGCAGAAATTTATCTTAAGTAACACGGATTTTTTAATTTCTTTCGTCGGAGTTGAGATGCTGGTTTGCTTAATTTATTGAAAATAAAAATTGGTCGATCTGTATTTGATGTGATTAAATCTTTAATATGAAAGAAAGTAGGCCCATAGACATTTAAAATCATTATAACAAGCTCCACTGATTGAAAGGGTAGAAGCAGTAATAATCCAATCTCGCGTCTTGCACTGGATGTTCCAGTTTCCAGGATGTTTAAAAAAAAAAATCAGCTATATAATGTTGTACCTTTTGTACAATCTGACAAATATGGATAAAGTACTATTGATCTTTGCTCAAACATTAATGTACATATTCATCTATGTCTAGTACACTCCCTTTGATAGCCACAAATGTTAAAGTGTACTTTTTACCTGAACAATTTGAAATTTGAGAGCTGTGTAAGATTTTGGCCCTTTAGTTTTCGTTTCATAGTATTTAACTATTTTTATAAAGTCAGTTCATTCATGTGAAGTAAACAAATAAAGAACATCAAAAACAAACAAATCCCAGAAAACATATGATAAAGAGAAAAGACCCAAAAAATGTAATTGTTACAAATCCCTTAAGATAAAAATTGAATAAAAACTTTCAAAAGTCTGATTTCATGAATTAATTTACTGATTATTCAAAGATTTAAAACCTATGTATATTTATTTCCAATTTTTTCTTGTTCTTCAAAAATTTAATTATATAAATAGCTGAATAAATAGAAAATCCATTATTATTTAATTATATTTGTATGCCGTCAATAGCTATTTAATGAGTTTTTACTTATAAAACCCACTACATAATAAAGTCAAAAAAATTATAAAATTTGTTTTTCTTTTCTTATGGCTTAATAATTATAAGGTTTTTTTCTTTTTTTAATTTGAATTACTTTTTGAAGTACTTCTGGAACGCTGGAACTTTGACCAGATGGAAGGTAATGGGTTTTTGATGCCACAGGCAAAAAAAAAAAAAAAAAATACAACACCTAAACACATTATCCATGATAATTTTGAATTTGGTCAACTTTAAAAAATAGAGAACACTCTAATATATATATATAATCCTGTGGACGCCCCTGTGTAAGACTATTTTGTTTGCCAAACAGATATGTTTATGTTTATCTTAATGTTTATTAATAGAAACATAATATGAAAGTTTTTTAGGCAAATAATATATAGAAAACGCTTGAGGATGAGTAACAATTAATTTGTAATATGTTCTTTCTATTGTCAGAAGATGTAAAATTTATGAAATGTCGCTGGTCCGGTTATTTTAACAATATTGATATATTACAAAAGGTATTATCCTTTAGCACACGTGTATGAACCTATAGTTAAACAAAATTCATAGTTATGTTCCAATCTATTGGATTACACGTATTAATTTGCTTACAAACCACATGTACTAGGTGATTCATAAGTCTTAGGACAGCAAGTTCAACTAACTAAAAGACGCGTTTATATGCTTTAATTCTGCCTTTCAATATGATTTACACAGCCTCCACTTTGTTTGTTAAAAACTTTTTCCTAAAACGGCTTTTTCATTTGAAAGGGTTCAGCTCTAACGCCATTCAGAAAGGCCAGAAAAAATCTCAATGTGTCCACTACATAATCAAGTGGTACAAGGAGACCAAGAGTTTTGATGATATGCCAAGGAGTGTTTGCCCTAAGTCCATGAGGACATCCAGGTAGATCGAAACAACGAAGTCGAAGATCAAGAGCAAAAAGAAACGCTCTATTAGAAAGAAAGCTCATGAGGCAGGTGTGTCAGGAGAAACCATACGTTCAGTGGTCAGGGAGCACCGGGAGGCACAAACTGCAAACTTTGTGCAAAACCCCTTTTGAGCACTTTTGGACTAAGGATATGGTGCTCTTCCCCAGATCTCAAGGTAAAACAGTCTTGAGAGCTGTAGTTGCTGCAAATGGTGGTCATGTGTAAATAAATATAGGTATGTGTACTTTCTGGCTATTGAAGTTGTCCTAAGACTTATAGGTCACCCTATAAAAAATATGGAAAAATTATTTTATACATAAGCTTTTTACATTTTTGGTAAATAAATGTCTTAGTTGGAGAGCTATTCATCATAAATATGTGTATATGTATGAAATGTGAATAATATATCATTTTATTTTTGTCTTGGGATTTTTGAGACATTTTCTGCCTACGTGACAATTCAAAGATTTACATTCATTTCTAAAAAATTCAGAAAATTGTTTCTTTGCATTATTTAATATTTCTTATCCATACAAAAATGTATATGAGTAATTAGTAGTGACATTATTGTGATGTTGACAAAGTGAGCAAAGGCCATTTCATTACATTTTTTTTCTGATGTAAAAATATATTTCATATAATAACAAAAGTCCATATATATATATTTTTTTTTTTGAAGTTTTTAGGTTTTGATGCCATAATTTGCTTGATAGAAACCAATAATGCGAATCTCTACTAATAGTTATATTGTGTCGAATTTGACATTCAAAAGTTTTCCATTAACTTAATTTGCTAATATTTACCTTAAATTAAAGAGTATTTTTAAAACAAATAAATACATAAAACATTTGAAAAGACTACGTTTCCCCCAATATAACTTTTAAAAATATGATATTTTCACTTTTTCGTTGCTTTGTTTCAATATTGAGCCATGTTTGAAGTTAACTTTAAAAATTTATTGGAAATAGATATATTTGAAAATTTATTTATCATTTATTTATTTTCCATTCTCAAAAGTGTTATCAACCCGACAGAAAATATATAAAATACTTTTTTACATCTATCAAATAAATGAAAAGTGTTAGATAAACTGATAAATTTTTCCAAGCACAAACTCATGATCAATGTGTTACATACAATTAGAATAATATATCTAATTGACATCTGCAAGGAAAAAGTAAAATAAAGATAATATAATATGTGTATTTAAAAGAAGTCTATATTTTTTAATAGATTAATATTATTTTTTCCCTTCATATTTATCTCATTGGCAAACAAAACTAATTACATGACGGTCGGACTCGACGATTTCTATTACTTTATCCATAATTTCGACGATAACGAAATAATAATTCGAAATTACTTGAAGGGAATCCACGAAATCAAAATTTCGTGTGGTTTTACAGTATTCCAACCGTCAACACTATTGATATTTTCTGCCACCTGACATGGGTTCTACCCTTGATCGAAAGAAAAAAAAACCTGTAAAATATGGCGTATTTCTCTTTGCTGGTGTCCATCTTTGACACGCGCTCAAACAATGCTTATTCAAACTGTCAGTAAAGTCTTTTTTTTATTACGAAATCTTATGTTTCCAACGCCATCTAACGTAAACTGCACAATCACACTTAGACAATGCTACATACTAAATCATCTATTGGAGAAAGAACGTATTTCTTTTACTCCCTCTATTAGACCAAGCTTGATATATACAACATAATTCCCAAGATTTTAGGTACAATTTAAAATGCATGATTGATATTCGTAGCCACATTATAAGCTAAAAGTTAAAATGATTAAAAGTGTTGGTATTGTATCAAAATATTTAACTACACTATATTTAAGCTCAAAATAATATTGAAATGAATAGATAGCACACGATTTGAAATAATGTGTATACGAGATGTGAAATTACTATATTTCAAAAATATGTAGACCGTACTATATTTTATGTAAATATGTATATATACGAGTTCTAAGTGTGAATATTATAATTTTAATATTTGATATAATATGAGTCTGTACTCTAAAAAGATACATGCCTTCATTTCAACATTAACAAATGTATATAACTTGAGTATAATCAATAAAAAAACATACAAATCTAATATATTGTATATAATACATTAATCTATGCCTTGTTGCTATTAGGAGGTGAACAATTAGGTACAGAGCTACTCCAGACTCCAGCACCTAAACATTCAAGCATTTTAGCTCCTTTTAACACAAGTCCTTCAGAAGAGCATTTAAAAGAAACAGTATCTCCAACTTTATAATAAAATTTCACATCTGAGATAGTTCCCCCAATAACTGACCCTGGGTATGTACACGCCCGCACACAAGTAGGCGCCAGATTTGACCAATCCCCACTTTCATTGCAGCGTGATACGGGTTGACCCTCCATCATGTAGCCCGATTTACATCTAAACTTGACCATATCCCCCGTGTGGAAAAATTTCTTTCCTCCTGTGTTTACAAATCCTGATTCTGGATTTTCTGGCGAGGAGCATGAAATTGGTAGACACTTTGGCATAGGTTCGATTGACCATTTACCTGATCGTAAACAAGTGGCCTCTGACGATAGAGTCCCTTCTAAATAAAATCCAGGAGAACAGGAAAAATAAGCTTTTGTACCACTGTAAATTTTATTGTCCAGAATGCCACTCATACGCACAATAAGCTCAGAGTTATTTGGTTCTATTATTTCTGGACAGGTAATGTTCATGCATGCAGGAATAGGAGAGCTCCAAGAACCAGAAGGATAGCAAACTGCTTCAACGGGGCCTCCAATCAAATCGTTTCCATTATTACAAGAAAATACTACTTTGGTATTCATTTTCGTTTCATTTGTGGAGAGAATGAGGCCTGGTGATGTAGCTATGTTTGGACATCGAACCTATAAAATAAATGAAGTGGTTAGTTTTGTATATAATATTTTATAGCGAACAAAAAATTATTTTTGAATTTTGACCGAAAAATGTAGTTCTGACATAAGTAAAGATTATTAGATGTTAAATAAAATAATTCTTGTCAGCAAGAGTTTTCTAAAGGATTTTTATTAGCAACTCTATTGGTTTTTTTCACCATATTTGTTTTTAAAGAAAACTTGTATAACTTATGTATTGTTTTTTTGTAATGCAAAAGTTATTATTAACTGGTCAATAAGGATTAATTATCTCAATATTTTAACCAAGTATAATCTTAAGACCAATTTAAGGGGGAATGAATAATTGATTTCTCTGCAAAAAAAAAATTGCAAACTCGGCCAAAATTTAAATAAGTTTGAAATTAACTATAGTGTATCTTTTTTTGAACTTCTTCTGTTTATATTAGACAAATATGTGTATTTATCAAGAAATCAAATTTTAAAAATATCAATGTACAAATGTTTAAAATTCAAACATCCTTACTTTTTTTTTCATAAGTAAGTTAGTAAAATGAATAGCTCAAGGTTAATAGAAATACAAGGTTATACCATTACGTGTGTATGACTGATGTTTGACTTCCATCACGCTTTTAATATTGACGTCATAGTAGATGAGTAGTTGCGTGTTTTGTCAAAATCTGGTTTTCTTGCCCAGAAGTCTGTACGATACATTAAATTGAAAATTCTAGCAATAGTGACGTCATAGAACATATGTGGTTATGTGTTTTGTCAAAATCTACCTGTCTTGCCCAGCAGTGGGTACAATACATCAGATTGAAAATTCTAGCAAGCCCCATTACATGATGGTCTAACCTTGAATTTCTATTGATCTTAGAATAACTGAATTTTTTCCCCAGAAAATCACATTTGGTGTCCCTTATTAACCTGAGTAAATATTTTTAAATTACAATATATGATCTAAACATTATGTGGGAATTATTTCATACACTAGCTTTTTAGGTTCTAAAATGGTCAACCAAACAAAAATGACTGATATATGATTTTCTTACAATAAAAAATTTATCAAAATCAACCAACTAATTATATACCGGGGCATTAAGCGGTGGTTAAATATTGTAAATATAGGCTATTTATGGTTTAATAATAGAACAGTAGACCTTATTTCTTAGTTAGGGCACTACGAACACTTTGAAAAAAAAAAAAAATTTTTTTAAATATTGTAGACTGAAAAACAATGCTAGTACAAAAAATATATTTAATAATCAAATGGATCTAAATAGTTTTTCTTTGACTAAAAGAAAATAATTTGCAATATATACGGGGCCAATACTCATTCTGTTCATGTTGCACAATTGTGGTTTGAGCGATTTTTTAACTCAATTTCGCCCTCTACTGTGAACAACTCGACCATTTGAAGCGGGTAATAGAACAGAATCGGCCAACATTGGTCAATAGGAGACAACAAGACGTCACCCAGACAACGCCAGGCCGCACACATCTTTGATGACGCGCCAGAAGCTCCGGGAGATCGGATTGGATGTTCTTATGCATCCACCGTACATTCCAGACCTGGCACCAAGTAATGACTACCTGTTCTTGTCTATGACAACGCTCATGGTGGTACAAATTTGGCCTCAATAGAGGCCTGTGAATAATATAGTGTTTTTGCCAATAGGGACCAGGGACTCTACGAGAAGAGCTTTATGAAGTTGGACTCTCATCGGCAACAAGTTATTAAACAGAGCGGGACAAATATGGCTTAAATCGGAGGATTGAAAGACTTTTTATAAAGCATTAAATTACAGGGAAAATTACGAAATTATTTTTCCACCAACTTATTATTACCAACGTTGATTTTTAATTGAATAATGATTTTTATTTTATTTAAGTATGAATAATACATTATACAAACCAAATATACACTTTTACCTCTTTGACGATGATATCAATGGTATGACTAATGTTCATTGGTGTTTTACAAGTATAAGAACCTGTATCTGACACTCGAGCGTGGTAAATGGATAACCGATATTCCAACTGAGCATCTCGTCCTGGATCTGTTGTCCATCCCTATGGGGGCATAGATTAATAACTAAATTAAGATATTATTTCTTTCATAAAACTAAGTTATTCATAAACACTCTATACAATTGTATTTGTATAATTATTTCATTAATGGTGTAATCATGTCTATTTCAGGAAACATAATTTGTATGTATAGTTAAAAGTTCTTTTTTCAAACATTTATATTAAAGTTCTCAAACAGCGGCCTAAAAGTAGCAAATGTTTGACCCCATAATCACATAACTCGAGAAACATTATTATAAATCATCTTAATGAGATTTTTGTTTTCGGCCTAAGTTGCTTTTATGATTTATTACTCATATAATTTTATTTTATATAATATATGTATTCTATATATATGTATATACATTACTAAGATATATTATATAACAATGAAACCTATTTATACAAATAGTTACATAATTTTTTTATACCTTTAAGAAAATAAAGATATGTCGACACTTTTTGGGCAAAATTGTATCATTATAATCCTCAACAAATTCATTGTCTACAAAACTAAGGATACCATGATAAAGAGTATGTTATATTTGTTCTTAATATAGCACTTAAGATTGGTCCCGCCCCTAGTTTGGTCTCTTTTATTGGTCCTTGAAAAACGCCCCAAAAATTTAAAACACCTTTAACAAAGATCACTTAAATAACTATACAATACTTAAGTGATTTTTCGTTAAACTTAAGAATATTTTAAGGAAGATAAAAGGCCTAATTGTAGTATTTATATTTCTTATAAATATTCAATTCCTGATGGGGAAAATGGATTGCTGTCATTTTTTTTATTTATTTTTTTTGGAAACGTAAATGGCTTAGCTTAAATAATGATTTCTAATTTGGCAAAAAATATCTGATGAAAGTTTGAACAATTTGGAAAAGAAATTGAGGTAGCTCAGGTCCCTAAAGTTTTCTAAAAATTTCATTTTTGTTATGATAAGAAATTGAGCACTATATATTGGCATTAATATATTTTTATAATTATTTCCAAAAAAGAAAAAATATATATTTATTTGTCCAAAATAACGTTAATTGAAATTGATTTAAATTTAGCTCATGCCTTATCTTTTATTACATTATCTTATCGAAACCCAACTATTTGACTGATAAATATCAAATTTTGCAACTAGGGTTAGTACACATAAAATCAATAAAATAATAAACTTGACCATAGCGACCTTTTCTCGAAAAAAGCACATTTTAATTTAATTTTAATCATAAAACCAGCCATTACAAATCTTAGTCATCTTAGTAATACTAAACAATATATAATTTGGATACATTTTTCTGCATGATGTATCAAATAAATTAACAAGACTTTATTCATATTTATATATTTAAAAACAATATTTTTATTCTTTTCCAATTATTTCATTTTGAAATAAATTTATTTTCAAATCAGTATATTTTATTTTAGTATAATATCGTAGATATAAATATTTTATAATTCCTTAGTGTAAGTTTTAGAGAAATGTTGGTGATTTTGTAATTATTTTTTGTTGGTGTTGGGGTAGATCCTTCGATGGTCTTCCACGACTTACAGAAGACATTGAAGTTGTGAATCGTGTTTTGTTATTAACCCAATATATTCTGTGATGAGCGCCACTCTCCCTTCAGCATACAGTGCGTACATAGAGGGAAGCAACTTTTTATGACGTAAAGCAGAGTCAAATTAAAGTACGAAATTGTTTTTGATACTTTGATTTGGACATAAGAAAATTTGCGTCCCACTTAGCAGAATAGCTCAAAAAACAGATTGTCAGGAAATATTGACAACTGTCTTTGTTGGTTTTTACTTACTGAAAATGAGGGGAATTTAAAAAATTATATTTAAATTGTCAGTACCTAACCTAAAAGTATTGGTAAGACAATCTAGATTCAATGGAATAAAAATCATTTGTATAAATATTTACTAATAAAATCCAATTTTACTAGCCACGACGACTTACATACCAGCACGAACACTTACATTTATTTTAATAATTTACTGGAAAAAAGGTACATGTATACTTATTAACTGCGCTAAGAGTATTATATCTAATAAAACAATCGCTTCCTCCTTTCACCTGCTACCCTGGATAACCATGGTAAATGATTGTACATATAAAGTACATATGCAATACATTAAATACTTGGGTGAATAGTTATAGAAGGAAAATAAAAACCTTAAGTTTATTGCTTTATAGATTACTTTTGTTAATTTCAGAGTGATATGTTTTTTTTTTGTTCTTTAACGCAGTATTTATTAATTATTTGTGTACCATCAACATATATGTCTGAATGGCATTTATATTTCATTTTAATATAGAAAATGAACCAATATTGAGAGTAAAATAGTAACTTAAATGAACGTCTTAGGAAAATCTTTCTCTTGGGAAGTATAAAAAACAATAAGGAAAAAGTAGTAAAATCGAGATAAAAATGCAGAGTATTAATAATAAAAATTTATTTTCGCTTAGATTATTCAATTTATAATAAGTATACGCATGTTGTAGTATATTTAGCTCTTTTATAATTTTTTTTCCTTCTTCAAATCGTAATGTGAAGACATTCCTTAGGTTTTTAAACATCCCAAGCTAAAAAACTTACTACTCTCACACATTTTGGATCTTCTCAATTTAATAAATAAATATTTTTTAAACTATGGTCTTAACTTTTATATGAATAAAAGAAGCTAAATTTGATGAGCCGTTTCAAAGTCTATGATTAGAAATAAATCAGTAATTCATTAATGATAGTGGTTTTTATTTGTGTATATTATGAACTACACAAAAAACGGATAGGAGGAACAAAATATCACAACATTCGCCTCTTTCTTATAACTTACTATACTTTTTCTTTTGAATGTACTATGAATGGTAAATATGTAATATATAATTTTTAAGAGTTGTTTTGTGAGAATACAAGATCGTTTTATTATACTGTGATCATCTGGGTTACGAAAAAATTGGGAAATATTTTATGTTCACAAAGCTTTCTGTTCGTATCTCAAGGAGAGGTAAATAGATAAAGGCTATCAAAAATGGTGCATTGCAAATATTTATTAGTACGTATATGAAAGATAAGAATAATGTTACTTAATAAAATCGTTTCTGTTAATGTTATTGTACCAGTTTTTTTTAGCCATTTATATTCATTTATCAGTTAAAAATCATTATAGAGCTTATTATTGTTTTTGTTAAATGAAAAGTTTTCAAAATATCCAAATTTCGAAATAAATGGAATGATTTATCTAGTGCACATAGCTTTGGTTGTTATGAAGACTAATGTAATTGCTTATTTTTTAATTTTTTGGGTAGAGTATTCTATTTTAATGTTCCTTCTTTAAAAAAAATAAAAATCAACATTCAGGGTCAACTTAAATGTGATATTTACAATTTTTGCTATGCAAAATAATAAATAATATTATCGATATTTTAGAATATTCGAGAAAGACATGAAAAACTATATTTATAATTTATGTACTTGGAAAAAGAACTAACCTTCGTTGAAGGAGGAGCAAAAAAAGTTTGTCAATAAGGAAATATTTATTTCTGCTTGCAAACACTCCAGTAAAGTAAAAAAAAAAACAGTAAAACATACTACCATAAGTTTTAATACTATAAAGACCCAATTATTTTTGGCTAATTTTAATTTTTTTTGAATTATGTTTTTAGCATTAATATGCGTCATTTATTTTATAACTGGGCTAAAATGAAATAAACTTTATCTCCTCATCTTATATACTGTCAAGGTGCGTCCTTTTACGTAAGCATTTTACGGTTCTGGTTCTGATGATAAATTAGTTGACATTCTTTTCAGAATCTAACAAATTATCAAGCTTCTCTCTCTTCACATAAATTCAAAGGTTATATAGCTTTTCATTGAAGTCAACACTCTTCTCGTTGTCTTTTTCTTTGTATTATCTTCTCCTTGTACGTCATGGGCAACAAGTGTAGGGAAGTATAAACAATTCAATCTAAAAACAAGGAAGACTATGCTCCTAACATCGACCTAAAATATCGTGTTATTGTTGTGACGTAGTCGCCCTTTTTTTCTCTTTTCACTAAGGAGGAGACGGCGGCCTGTTCAAACTAAAGGACTCTAGGTAAAGAGTGGACACTCAAGGCAAGGAAGGTAAGATTTAGTAATTCTCAACTTTGATCGGCTTAAAATTAGAAGCTGCTACATGTCCCTCCAGACACGGAGCCAGTTTGAACAAGTCGTCTCCCCCTAATGAAAAGAGAAGAATAAGGACGACTACGTCACAACAATAAGACGATATTATTATAGATCGATGTTAGGAACACAGCCTTCCTTGATTTTAGATTGAATTGTTTATTTTTCCCTTAACCGCTCTTCCCCTAGTGTCATTTAGTTCAAACTAGCTGAGTGCCTGGAGGAACATGCCACAGCTTCTAATTTTAAGCCAATCAGAATGTAGAACTACTAAATCCTACCTTCCTTACCTTGAGAGTCCACTTTTTGCCTAGAGTCCTTAAGAATTCATAACAACAATGGCAATAATCTTAAGAGAAATTTGACAATTTGTTAGATTATGAGTAATTAGTACACGATGACATGTATAATTTATTATTATTATACATTAATTATATAATCTTTTCATCCTCACTACACCATCACGAATTCAATGAAGTCTCAAATTAATGTAGATTAGGGAAGAAGTTGTTGGAAATGGTATATTGCCTTAGACGATACTACAAGTAGATCCGGACTTATATTACTTATTTACCCATTAACCCTTAGCATAGGTTTGTAATAGTAATCAGAAAAACCGGATGATTAGGACTCGTTATTAGAAAAATCCAGAACATGAGGACTCGGACTTGACCTCAATAATGAAAAATTGGGCTCAAATACAGCTCTGAATATTGGATCTTTACTCTCTTCTTTCATAATATTTAGTATTTAGAATGAGTAATTATATATGGAATATGAAGAGGATCTATAATGAAGGTACAAAATAACTAATGAGAATTATGAATATAGGTAGTTACTAGACAATAATAAAAATATCTTAATATTTGCTTTCTTATATGGATTGTACCATGTAGGTTTTATTGATGATGCCTTTGACGAAAATGTTAAGCGGTTGCATTCATCAGTACACCTTTAAGTTGTGCGCATAAATTTTCCTATAACAAAAGGAATCGAGTGGTCTATTAAAATCTGAATTTTAAAATTGAACAAGATGTAATTTATTAATTAACAATAAAATTTCAACAATATTAATACTTTAAATAGATTTGTGTCTGAGCTCTCTTATTAATGTAACCGTTATTAACGTAATGATGACCTCAAGGCAGCACCGGAAGGTCTGTCACCCCCTGTAGATATAGTTATCTGTTATAGCGTCCCAGTGCAGGTTGACAGTGGTTTTGAGGGAATCGGTCTTTGTATGACGTACACTGTAAGGCTTACCCTCGACATACCGGGTGTAGAAAAAGTACTGAGACCTGCCTCTAAGTAGTCATTAAAATACCCGTAACTGATCAGGATGATGTTGTATATAGAAAATTTTATTTTATAATATTTTTTACTATAACAATGCATATTAATTATGAATTTGGCCACCAACGGCCTCCGGAACCCCTTAAAAACATTGCCAACTAAGTATTTTTTTCATGATCATTCACTGCTGGTTTAGGGAAGTCAGGGCATCAAAAGCTCTAAGGGGCCAAAGTTTCTTGGACCAGAAGTTCATTTTGCTACCTATACAATCTCGTACAATATTAGCAGTATGGCCGGAACCCCATCCTTCTAAAATACGTACGTGTCCTTGTTGGACTTCTTCATGGTCTTGGTGATCTATGGGACCATATTTTCCTTCAATACTATCACAGAGGCCGGATGTTTTCTTGCTGACTGTCCTGATGCTGTTGTCAGCCTTACTAAACCATACCACCCGACCAAAAAATTACGCGTTTTCTGTTGTGCTTCAGATCATTAAAGAGTTGTTGACATCCCTGAAAACAGAGTTAGGTTTGACGTTAGACAAGAGTGGCCTCTCAATTCTTCTAAGTGGCCTTCGTCCAGCTTTTTTTGATGGTCTTGCCCCCAGTAGACCGATACACCTTCTTCTTGGAGTACTCTGATATATTCATCGTTGGGTTGACCTTAAAAGCATCCATGATGTCTTCAGGGATCACTTTGATGGGTTTTCCGCTCTTGGATTTGTCCTTAAGATTGTCCCCATTAGTCAAACAATTTTTGACGAGACAAACTGTGGCCTTGCTGACGTTTAAGGCCCTCATGATGTCCTAGGTGATCCTCTCACAAAAACAATAGGAACTTTAAGATTTACTCAACAATACCTATTAAAAACTGTATTTTTAGAAGGTCTCATTACTTTTACAATGCCCAGTACACCCAAAAGGTGTAGTCGAGGGGGCTGACTTTAGGGCAGTAGGGGGGGCAAAATTGTCAAAAAAGAGTTCATAAGAGTATTGCAACGGAGGAGATGAGTTTCTTTCATTAATGGTGTTAAAAAAATCCTTGTCCACTCTCACAAGGGTCTTTCCATCCACTTTTTTCATAGCTCTATTGACTGTCTGGTGTTAAATCCCGAGATTTCTTGCATGGGGCCTCATTTACTTGAGGGGATTGACCTGGTCTGTTTTCTTTAATTCCTCCGTGTAGGGTTTGACCTTTTTGACAAAGCCCTACTACCTCTCAAACGTTTCAGACTTGCTAACGACGTAGACGGTGGTTCTGGAGACACCCAACTGATTGGAGTGCGCGAATGATAAAAATGTGTTGATAACGTTCAAGCGTCATTTTCTCGACTTGTACGTAAGCTAGTGAGCTTAAGTTAGTAACTAATAGTTTATGCGTTAATATATCGAATTACGAATTAATTCCAATCACTCAATCTTAGTTAATTATTTAATTAGTATTTTTTCAAACTTCAATTGACCACCCAGTATGTCATGAGTGGATATGATTGTCGCTGTTGATTTGTTAATTGCATTACTAACACCATTAAGACTGACTAGAAGTCATCTGTGTGCTAATTAACATTTTTGATTAGCATAATTACGAAACAGAAATTTTTAATTAAGGGATAAAAGTCTTTGTATTTTCGAATTAATAAAGACAAAAGGTATTTTGTTCAAATCATGAGTGAGAAAAGGGACATACAAAGTAAATACAATAAGCTCAAACCACGACAATGAAAAACTTCAGTTTCTTGCCACAGAAATAGGAGCCAAAAACGTTCTTAATTGGTCTATTGTAAGCCTTCTTAATATCCTACAAATTTATTAAATAAGGGCAACCTATCAAAAGTCATGGATCGTAGTTTCGTCTAGAACAAGAATTTTATCATTTTTTACAAGTTCTTTTTTAATCTTTGATGACACTGCTTTTCTTTGGGAACCATTGAATTTATCATGAAATAGCGAGAAGGAATGTTTTTGGCAGTATGAAGTTCCATTAATTTTACAAAATTTGGATGACTATGAATATGGAGTGGTACATTGCAGGAGGCATGCATCTTGCTCACCTCCGATATAAAACTAATATTTAAATAGAACAATTATATAATAAAGTATAATTGTTATATTGATTTGGTCCAACATAATAATGAATCAGATTCTTGGTAAGATCCAATATTGTAATTAAGAAACTAACATGATTTTGATAATTATAGGACATGGCAGTTTAATATTGTAATATCTAGGATCCATACCGTTAACTCTTCTCATGCATGTATTAAAAACATTTTTGGAAGAAATGAACGAAATGGAGATAATCAACGGAAAGTCATCATACTCGTGTAAGATTCCGAGATTAAATAAACTTATTTTTGACAAATTTCAAATACATCCCTATGATATTCAATTTGACTTCAGAATTAGAAATGATAACTCTAATGCTACTAATCCTCCAGTTATTACCATTTCTATAAAAAAATAAAAAAATGCTAAAAATATTTTGTTGACGCATAAGTTGGATGAGATACGTGTTATCTCTCTCCTCACAAAAGCTCAATGAGAATTAAATAACATCATCAATGAAGACTTTCTTTTAAAAAAACTTGGAATCTCCTGACTTTCTTCAACTAAGGAGAAGGTCAGGAATTTCCCACATTGTTCCAAAAAGAAGTGAAGCATATTGTATGCAAACCTAAGAAGTATTTATGATAAATTTTGAACTTTTGAGATGCATTATTAACGACTTCACGCCTGGAATTGTTTGTATAACGGAAATGATATAATCATAGCAACAACAAAAAATTTCTCATCTCTCGCACAGATCGCTTAATGGGGACCATGAAAAAAGGAGGTAGTGTGGTTTTGTTTTTTTTCTTTGAAGATATCAGCTGTTCTTTATTTAAAGAGATCTTTTAAATCAACTTTCAAATATGGGGATTCCAATGTGATAATCATAGTATCATTTCCATATATCGCTCTTCTAGTACCAAGCAAAATGAAGAACAATTAATTTCTACTTATGACATGGTTTCAGATTCAGATACGGTGTCACTGCCAAAAGACTGAATAAATAATTAGGGTAGAAAATAAACATTGACAATTTTCTAATAAGTCTTTAATAGTGTAAACATAATCTGTAAATTATGGTTTTTTAAGTTTCAATCCTGTATTTTGTGTCGTTTAGCAAAACAATTTGAATTTGTGACCAATATTCCCCAACAATCCCAACTTTGTAGACCTATAGATTCTAGAATGTATATTAAAATAACCATTATTTATGTTCAAATGATAGATAATGACCAGGAATTTAAATAAAACTGTTTGTTCAGTTATTTCTTCCACAACTTTTGTGCAATGGATGTTTGGAAAATATGTATCAAGTGGAAAACGGAATCGAAAATTCACACTTTTTGATAAATTCCTGGCTTTAGACAGCCATATCTACTGATAGGAAAGGACTACAGGGTTGATTTTGATATCATTTTATTTGAAATTTAATATGCTTTAACTTGGTACCTAATTTATACAATTTCATGAACCGGAACATTAGGAGAAAAAAAAAAAAAAAAAATACGCCTACTCCCTAATTTTATTGACGTCTGAAAAAAATACCGTCCGTCATTAAAATGGATAGCACCTAAAAACGTTTGGACCTATATACTTGAAAATTTGATCGTTTGTACCTGAAATAGTATATTTTAGGCTGATGTGTTTAATTTTTTCCTACCAGCTGTAAAATTTCAGATTTTCCCCCTTAAGAATTATGCAATTAATATTTTATGCGAAATTTTGCATTACGAGAGGCTGCAACAAAAATACAGAATGAGTGAAGTTCTTGAAAAGTTAATCGATTATGCCGAACATATGCTTTTCTTTGAAAATGATGCCCAATTTGAGTACTTAATACTTCTGGGGAAAAAAGAATTACAAAGTAACAGAAGCTCAATTTTTGAGTAAAATATCTATATTTCGGAACGCGTGATATTGGGCAATCATATCACCAGCAGCTACTTGATATTGACTAAATCAAGGTCAAATTTGTCAGAGAACAACTCTAGGTACTCAAAATCACAGGTGTTTTACTACTTAATTCATTTGTAGAACTTAAAAAAGCTAAAGAGATGAAATAACGTTCATTCTTTGATCAAAAACAACATGTTTCAAACATTCTTATAATCAATGAATTAATTGATTAGGACAAAAGGTATTTTGTTCATATCATGAGTGAGAAAAGTGACATGCAAAGTCATTGGAAAATGTTGAGTAATACAATAAGCTCAAACAACGACAATGAAAAACTTCAGTCTCTCACCACAGAAATAGGATAAGTACATGGTCCTTAAGATTGCATAATTTTAAAATCCGTGTCTATGTGTTCGTTGCCATAAGAGCTTATTGATGATTAACCAGTAAAGATGGTTTTGGGAAGGAAACTATTCTTATAATCAATATTCAGCGAATTTTTATTCCAAGATTATAGATAGAGCCTAACTTTAAAGGTTTTCCTACTTTTAGTAGTTTTTTAGTCATAAATGCCACGCACAAAAAGCACAAAATAAGGATCTGGTAGAAGGCTTGGACAATATAGTCAGCTTGACGGGAAGTAAAGAAAAAAGTATCATCATGAGGCAGTGAAAGTTTCTAGAAAACAAGTTGATTAGACTCATCTAGTGGTGAAGAACAACATATAAGATGACGTCATCCATTATTAGACAAACCTATGACACCAATGACATTAAGAAAGAGAGACTTAGGAGCTCAGAAACGAAGATCAAAAAAGGTTCAAAAGCAAGACAGAAATCAGTAAACCTGCTATGGGAATGGGGTACCAATGATGCAGATGTTGATGATGATGTCCAGCCGTTGGAAATTGAAACCCCAAATGTTACATCTGAAAATAAATCTGCATCAACTATTACTAAATCAACAATGGAAATCTCAGAAAGAACCATGTTTAGACTTAAGGCTCAGCTGGTCGCAAAGATGTATGTTACAATCTGATTTAATATTTGCGTATCATTTCCTCATACAACTAAATTCATTCCTAGATCAAACATTTAAAACTAATCCACATCAGCTTCAAGTAGTTACCAAATAAATTATGCAAGGTTTAAGTGCACTGTATGAAAGAAATACATCTCATTAGTTGTACGAACAATGATGTGCGAGTATACTTATATTTTCAGCATCAGGTTGAATTTTCATTTCCGTAAGATTACACATACCTTTACAAAAATGAGTATATCTAAAGAACGATTGCATATTTTGTATTTCTGACGTGATATTTGAGTTCTACATGAAATTTTGGTTTAGAAAATATGTATTAATTATAAGAATTCGAAACTTTCTATTTTCCCAGTTTTGGCAGTGAAACCGGATTGAAATCTCAAACCATGTCTTCTTATATAGATCAAGTCGTTCCGACACAATCATCTATTGGGAATTCAATCTTCCTAACATTTATTAGACATTTTGGATCCCCTCTTCTCCTACAAGTAGGATGGATATAGAAATATTTTGAGATTTTTCCTGAACAAAAAGTCAATGAAGCTGGTCACTCTTGGGGCAATATTCCGGATTTGGTACTCTCCTCCTCCAATTCTACTGGAGACAAAGCCTACTAGACACTCCAGTTTTGAATGGTTTTACAATATCCGAGAATTACAGAATCTTAAAAAAAAAAATAACAGCTCTAGAGAATAATTCGATTTTACTCAGTATGAACAACTCTCAATGAATACAATACTTTGCACAATTGACTGGCTCAGCCAATTTACCTCTTCCCACAACTCAAATTTTGGCGAATGCATACGATTAAGTATTATAAAAACGAATAAGAAAATTAAACTACTTGAAAATTTACAATGACTATGATTTTAATATATTATCTTATCGCAAAGGTATTATTTTTTACAAAGAATAATAATTTTTATAATTTATAAAAACTAATTACAAGTCAATTGGTATAGGCTTTGATTATCGTCGCTGGTCGAAGAATAAATAAATTGGAATGCAATCTTATTTTTAATATTTAAAAAATATTCGATTTAATTTATGGTACTTTTTATAAATGTAGATATTTCATTAAAAGATTCATCTTTATCATGAGCATAACTTTTAATAATTGAAATTAGCAATATCATTTATGAAATTTCATAGAAACATTGCAGCGTAAAAGTAATTAAATTGCTCTAGTATTTGATATTTTTATTTAGTTTGACCAAGTAATTACGTACAATATTTCATATTTATAATGTAGATATGTCTAGCTGTGATTGCTTTCAAACGTTTTTTTATCTTTTTCTCCTTCCCCCTTTAAAAAAAAAAATCAGTTTCCTTTTTTTAATATAAAAAGAGCTTTTTACGATTTATGTGTTATAATAAAAATTAGGCTTTTTGATCTGGTAACTTTTTAATATGAAGATACTTGTTAAAATCTTTTTACTCATTCGCCCCCTTATAGTTCACTTCCTACAGTTTGAAAAACTCTGTTCATCAGTATTCTATGATCTTGTATGAACAGATTAATTTATCAAAATAGTTGTTCAAAGAAAATCCTGTTTCCAAGAATTGACACCTCCATATGTATGTGGGGATAAAATTGTAGTTAAAAACTAAACACGAGTTGTCAGATAAAAACATCATTTTTTCCCCAAGTTGCATATAAAAACAAACTAATCTCATGGTTGGGTTGATTTTATTCATTTAAATTGCATTAGTTATATCCTTAAATATCAGAAAGTTAGAATAAGTTTCCATGATTTACACACAAAAATTACAGTGAAAAAACCTTTTTATGAACAACTTATTATCATTGTTTTAATGATATTTAAAATAATTATATAATTAATTTATTGTCAAAATATGTTATAAATAAGTGATTAACTAATGTCACCTACACAAAAATATAATTTGTAATATAAAACACTAATTTGCTAGGTTATTTTCTTTCTCCATACTTTCTGTGGAGGAATATTTAATAACGATTTCAGTTATTACTTATATCTACTTAGGTAACGGGATCTATAACCCTAATGAATACCTTTTTTTTTTGCGTTCTTATTCAATTGTTGTAAATATTAAGCAAATCTTATCACTTGATACAGTCAACATAGATTCAAAATTTCAATATTTTTCTAACTATTTCATACATTTTGCACTCATAAATGTCAACTAAAAATACTTATTTGAGTTCTAGGCAAGGATAAAAAGTGCACTGTTTCTTAAAATAAATCATAAAAACATTACTTTTGGGTATCAAAAAGTTGTGTGATAAATTATAATTTCAATTTTAACAAATTTTAGGTACTAAAAATGTATTCATTTATTTTGAAGAGGTTGAGGATTATATATAGAATAACAGCTGATATTACAATAGTAGCGACGCGTATACATAAAACTGAAAAAAGTAAAATATAAAGAGCAAAATAATGATTTTCGAGTGAACAAATAAATTAAATTCGCCAAACCTAAATTAAAAATTGACAAATAATTCCAAAAATGTACATATTTAAAACACCAAAAAGTTCCATTTATTCTAAAAAATGTTTAAAAGTATTCTAAAAAGTTCCAAAGATAAAGTCTATTTTAAACAGATTTGAAGCAATTAAAAAAAAAAAAAAGAAGGGGGGTACAGAAAATACCAGTTCAGTAACGAAGGAATAACAATTGTGTTACACTTTTGACTGCAATGATTAGATGGACATTCTCATCCCCCAAGGAAAATATCAGACCATGTCAGGCAGCAAATTATGATTATTATATCGGAATGTTAAATCAACTTAAAAATTGAATAGTTTTTTGTACATCTATCATCATGAAAAAAGGTTTTTATAATCATTTTTCGTTAAACTTTTTTTATAAGAGAGCAGAAGTTTTTTTGTCTAAAACGTGAGAGAAAAAATGAACATATATTGCAAATTGAAATAAAGTCAAGTATCTCACAGGGCTTATACTTAACGTGAATATTTCTCATTTTTTCTTCATTGTCATTATAATTATATTTATTAGTTTTTTATAGTCTATAAAAAGCCGTGATATAGCATAGGTCCCATAAATTGTTGTGACCTTTTATGGTATGTTACATACGAAAAAAAAAAAATGACTTTCTCGATGACTACTATTACAGGTAATATTAAACATTGACATAATTTTTTCAATTTATTACCCTCATTAAATGCAATATAAAACAAAACTTAATTAAATTTAGTTATACAATAACAAAAAGGGTTACTTGATGTCGTTAGGGACAAGGAAGGAGCGGGAAATTGAAATGAGAATGGTAAATGTCATTTCTTCTTAATATCCAGAGGCCTTCGGTCTGGCCGAGCATTTTGTGTATAATATGATATGTGGTATTTTAAATTTTAAAAACTAGACGTTCGATGAAAAAAGGAGAAAAAAATATAAAATATTTTTTAATAAAATGACAGATATTTTAGTTAAACATCAATTTTTATGTCATAGTTATATGCAACTAAATTTTCAAACAAATTTCTACACTTTATTCGATCTACAAATCCAATATTACATTGAAAATCCATATTTTTGCACCTGAAATCTGCAATTTTTACGGATTTCTTTTTTTCTTGCCCATAACTTTTTTGATTTAAGAAAAAATTAAATTGGAAAACTTTTTTTCGTATAGTAGTTTTTGAGACGCCAATACCTTTTTTTATCTATAACTCAACCTTTTATCTAGTCTAGTTGAGCTCCTATAAGAGCCCCCCCCCCTCCATTTTAGACTGACCAGGTTCAATAGAGTCAATCATACAAAGTTCTTGCCTCCTATGTCTGACACACAGACACAAACTCGATTTCATATAAAAATAGTTTTCTAACCATAAAATAATTAAGCTTTATACAAGGTCAAAAAATATATTTCAAAACATTAAACTTTTTTAATAAATCATATCTTTCAGTTTAATGATTATAGCAAAATTAGACGCTACTACTAAAATATTTTGAAAAATGACAAATAATTTTATGTTTTTACTTATTTTACCCTTCTGTATAAACTAATCAAGTACATCCGCATTTTCAATTTAAATGTTTACTATACAACTTTTCTAGGTTTGAAAATCAAACCACAAAAATACAAACGGAAATAGCAATACATTGGATTGATCCTGTACATTCGGATGTTGATGAATCTTTTGAAGAAAAAAAAAAAATATGTGTTATCTTCATTTAGACGAAAGGAATATTTCAAATTTAGGTAGGAGAAAAGATACTTTGTTTTAAATATACAAACGTTGTTTCCCTACTAAATTAGTGTTAAATAGAATTGGAATTTGAAGAACTAAAAACCCAAACAAGATTTTTATTATTTCTTTAAGGCGTTTTTTATTTGATAGTTAAGATTTTTTTCGAAACGATACATACTAAATGTAAAAATACGATTATTTGAAAAACAATATAAATTGTGGCTGGTCGTACTTTAAATCTCCAAATATCATTTATAGTTATAAAAAATTTACTAAAAAACTTTTGATCATATACATTATTTGAGTCCAAACTAAAAAATCTGCTCGTGCTATAAGGTATAGCTACACTTATTTATGATTATTTTATCATATCAATTATTTAAAATTTACAAAATTCATTATTATTTTACGAACAACAGTAAAATTGGTTGATTTTTGTATTAAATAAATATTTAATAAAAAAATAACAAACATAAAAAATTCTAGTAAACTTTTTGTTACGAATATTACAGTTTTAAGAAAAAAAGGTACTTATACAATAATTTATGATCCAGTTTAATTATAGCTTCGATTTGACTAAAAAGTGTTGAAATGTCACATAACATATATATGACATTTTATTAAAAAGGAAAGTTTATAAATTTAAATAGTTAAACTATGGTATTTGAACATATTTTCATATTAAACTTTAAGAAATATCTTTTAATTTTCAATTTATTTTTTATTCCTTTGTGTATTTTTATACAAAAATATTATTGAATTTACTTCCCCCTCCCCTAAAAAAAATCTACATATGAACTACATTCAAGGAAAAGCTTTTGTTTCGTGAATTTTCACTGATATACATCTATATTTTAGACTATGCATAGTACAAAAATATAATGATAACATTCAAAGTATATTAAACATACTTCATTAAAAAAAAAGTAAAAATATTATTAAAAAATGTTAACTTTTTTTATCAATGTAAGAAAGTTATACACAACATATTTTTTTCATGATGAAAATGCACCGTGTTCTCATTTGTTTATTAAAATAAATAATAAACACATTAACTTTTAAATGAATAATCCTAGATTTTGTATTAGAACATATTTGATGATTCAACATAAAATAATTTTAAACAAAAATCACGAAAAGGAGAAAACAATTATTAATTTTTATATCAATACAAACCAATAACTTACATACATATTTGAGTAAATGTTAGGGTTTATATTCCAATTTGTGGGATGAGTTAATAACCTTTGATGAATGATTTATTGAACTTGTATGGGCCTTTTCATTTAAAATCTATGATTTTTTAATTATTTTATTGTAATTATCAATTTTAATTACTTTAAGAGTGCAATTTGAAACACAGAAAAGAGTCAATAAGTATAAATAATTAATAAAAATGGACAATAATTTAACAAAGAATACAAATGTAATGGACAATAATTTAACAAAGAATACAAATGTAATCCACAATCAATTTTGTGGGAAATCATTTAAAGCTTGCTTTTCTTTTCTTTTAAAGGGACACATACCTATGTATGAAAGATACATTAATCTATAATTTATGATATCCTGTTTCAATTTTCTAAGTGATATTAAAAGATCAGAGATAGTATTTTTTTTCTTTTATATGTCATGTGTGTGAGTTTTTTTTATCAATGATAAATATTTGTTGTAAAGGACATAAAAGAAAAGAACCAATCATTAATTTTCAATTTGATACATAAATTGATTGATTGTGTCAAAATAAATAGTTTATGATCAATACAAAGCTGTAAACGGATATTTCATGTTAACAAACCATTCCCCTTCCTAATATGAATGGTAATAATCTTTATAATATAATCTTTTTGGAATGTTATCAAATCAAATTTTAGTAAATTATTTATTTTTTCCAATAGGTAGTTACAAAAACAATCAGTCTTTGAATTTAAAAAAAAAAATTACTTTCTTACGAACAACTCAAATATTTTGATTAAAAACCAATTTTTGATAAATAAAAAAAAAAACTTTTTTTCTTATTAGAAAGTGGTATTCTAGAAAAATATCGAGAATTCTGACCACCCACTCACCAAGCGGGCATGATAATTTGGAGATAATATTTTAGGTGACTAGAGATACGAGTAGCAAATAGTTTACTCTAGGTTTTTACAAGAAAATCTTAGGTCTGTCGTTGACTCTGTTATTGAAAGAAATGTTGTTTTTTTTTTGTGCACACAGAAATCCTACTTGCCAGTATGTTGTTTGATGAGTGGGGCCATATTTGAGGGTTAGCATTGCAAAGAATAATAAAAGCTAGGGGAACTGAAATTATCACTAAAAGTATAATATTAAAACAAGGAAAAGTAAACTTTTATACAAGATTTTAGTGTGTGATGAATGTAAAATTACAGTAACACCGACTCTTTAAAATATTTCTAATGAGGACCTTCAAATCATGGCCAAAAATAAGAAAATATAAATTGTTGATTTTCTTTACACGCAATCAGTGGAAAGAGGTGTTAAACTGGTAACAGATGCTTCACAAAGTGTAACTAGTTCTAGAGATGGCTTTATAAGAAATAAATTGCAATCTCGAGCAGAAATACCAAATTTTGAATACAAAAATATGTTTAAATTGTGAGTTTTGTCATAGATTATGATCTCTAATTTACTCCAACTATTTTTCTATATTTTGGATCATTGATTTTAATAATAAAATACATTTCAATACTCATTTTGGTATTATTTAAGACCTGTAAACCTCTCCAAATAATTCAAAACTTTAGTATTATTGATTTAAAAATAAAATAAATATGATAATAAAAGTAACTGGTCGATTTTGATCAAACTTGGTACTAAAATTATATATGATCACAGTAAGACGCCACTACATTTGGAGAGGTCAAGGTCAACGTCCAAGGTCAAGTTTACACCAAAAAATGGTCATATGCTGAGGTGTTGCGGTCTACCGAGTACCCATTCTTGTTTAATCATAAATAACAGTCAAAATTCATTTTTGTATTATTTTAGACATACGGTTTAAATCTGTGAAGATGTAAATCTTTATAAAACTTTGAATAACGATAAAGCCCTCAAAATGATGCATAATTTTTTTTTCTATTTTCGTAATTAGTGTAAAATTATGCAAATTTTGATACCTTTTGTGTTTGCATAGCTCAAAAAAATATATTTACGAGATACGCTAATGTACATAGCATAATATTCATAGACTATTATGACAAGGGAACAACCATCGACAGTTAATATTATTATATAGCGTTATTAGAACTTTTGAAGAACGAAATCACGGAAAATTTTTGAAGGGGAAAATGTCCTGATGAAGATAAAGAAATGTTTCACAAGTCAACCAAAACAATGTCAAGTCTACATGAATTACACTTTGAATTGCTTCTGCATCTTCTTTACTCCAAATCTAGCTCCCAGTGACTATTACTCCAATGAAGAGGTTATCGCTTAAACTGAGGACTATTTTAAGGGTCTGTTGTTGTTTTTTTTAACCAAAAGATAAAGCATTTTATAAAAGCGGCATTGAAATGTTAGAGCGGCACTGGAATGATTGTATTGCTCTTGATTGATATTATATTGATGAATAAAGTCAATTTTGAAGGAAACCATAACGTCGTTTCTTTGATAAGTAAGGGACTTTCGGCCGAAGGGTTACATACATATATCCAGGTACATAAAAATCTACAATGCATTCAATTTTGCTTTATTAAGAAAACTGGGTATATCACACTCGGGAAGAATGTACCTCTATAAAAGTAGAAATTCTCAGTTTGTTCAACAAATGTAACTAAAACTCTCCCATAGATAAAAACTGTTGTATTGTTCTTAATCTCTACTAATAATTTGTTTTTGTGACATAAATCGATACTTCCATAAACGTACATACTTAAGTAAATGCACCTCAATGCTCCACCGAAGGTTTTGTTTTGACTGAGAAGGGAGGCACTTTTCTGATGCAACACTAACTTAAAACGTAAACAGAACCTTTATCCAACCGCTTTGTTCAGTTTCTAAGCTCTACTTCTTGATTTATTATTAATATATGTATGTTTTTATTGTATGACGGATTAGTTACATACTAAAGGGTTAATTATGGTGTAAGTAAATATATATTTTTTCAAAAACGGATTTTTAAATGATGAGCAATTATATTATTAGCAGCATTAAGACATAAATGTAGATTTTACTATATCGGTATTTAAACCAGATTAAATATTAAATATCTCTGTGAATATTTAATTAATTTAACTTTTGTTTTTGCCATTTAATTAATATATTTTATTATATGAAGTACTTTCAATATAGATGTTTGAAGCCATATTCATAAGTGTAAGCTCAAAAATTGTGCGCTTTATTGAATACCATATATTACATGAATATCAAGGGATTGTATGTACTAATTTTGAGACTCGGAAGATCCATAGATTGTTAATTTGAAGTAAGGGAGGCTTTATGAAATTTTATCTTGTTTGGACAACAATCAAGTCTTTTCTATAGTTTTTTTTCTTCTTTTTTAGTTAAAATTTAGATTTTTAGGAATTGTGAAGGAATTCAAATTTTGAGACAAATAGTTGTTATTTTTATTTAAAAATTTATCTTTTCAATAAAAAGAACTGTTATAATTCAAAAAAAAAAAAAAAAATCAACCTGTTATTTAGATTAGCTGAATTATATTTTTACAACTTCCAAAAATATTTCCTATTTTTCTATCATTAAGTCTTTCAAAAAATAAAAATTTAATGTATAATTATTTGTTGTAAATGCACAAACTTATTAATACAGTGGTTGCCAATAAAAAATATTGTAGATTACATATCTAATTGTGATATTACATGGGACGTTTTTCATTTGTTTTTAAGCCAAAGTGCTAGTATATATCTCCTTCTAAAATGTCCAGTTGAGTAACAATATTGGCTTTATTTTAATTGTTTTGACTTCAAAAATTGCTCGAGGTTAATTATTGAATTAATATATATATATATATATGATAATAAATAATACTGTTTACAGAGTAGCGTTTAAAAAAATTCCAACATAGATAGTACAATGGATTATTATATAATATAATCATTTCTCGATAAATTTTTACGTAGAAACGAATTTGACTCAAATTAGATATGTGGTTACATTTGAAGTAATTCTATTTAGTAATACAATATTAGATCTGTAAATAAATCCACCTCTGAGTTCAGAAGTCTTAAAGTGGAAGAAATTACAATTTTGATTTTTTTTTTTTAATTCATAAAGTTTCAATACAGTAATCAAAAATTATCTGATACTTTTTTTTTTAATTTCTTTAAAATGTAGTTTTGTATTTAATCTTGAGTATTTTAAAATTGGTGGCATTAGTTTTTTCTTGTAAATTTAACATCAAAAGATAGATACTCGTAGTATATAAATCTTTTTAAAAAAGAGTGATACATTTATAAATATCATAACTTCACTTAAAAGATTAAAAGTCAAATAGCACCAATCTTAAAATAATTAAGGCTTAAAACTAAGATAATTGTTTTTTTTTTTTTTTAAACAAGAAAAAAATTAAAGAGGGTTAAAAAAAAGTATTTTGATAGTTTTTGCAAATATATTCATAAATATCAGCATCAGGATTTTCATTTTATACGGATTAGTTTATGTAAATGAAGTATTGTGTGATTATCTAACATTTAATTATCTAAAACCTATCATTTTTTGTAAAATCATTATCTAAAAAAGCATTGTAAAAGTGATTCAATTCTCAACACACATCAGTGTGCTCCTTAAATATGAAAATTATGTGATTATGATAGCCTTATTTATCTACAACTTGTTATGTTTGGACGATATTCCCTTTGTTCCGATTTGTATTTCAATTTAAAGATTAATATTGATTACATATTTGAAACCTTTTAGAAGGATTGATATTGATTGATTATAATTAATTTTTTCATGATAGTCTATATGATCCTGTAACATACAAATACAAATTACAAAACAAGCACTTACCCGTGGGTAATTTCTACCACCTATATGCCCAGTGGTCCACTCAGGACTTCCATTTCTCTTGACGAACAAGCATTCCATATGTAATATTGTACCTGGAGAAACAATAAGCTTTCCATCATTACTCTGAGCAATTGGACCACGTCTGTGTCTAAAAAGAACTGTCGGAGGTTTATTGATATCATAATCGTATAATTGATTGAGTCCTTCACAAATAGGGGACTTCCCATCCCAAACACCTCCAATACAACGACGCTTTCGAGATCCTCTCAAAACATATTTTCCTTAAAATAATATTTGACCATTTATGAATTATATTAATCATAAGTTATCTATTTAAAACACAAAAGCAATATTGAACATATTTACAAAAATATTAAATTATCAATAAAAAGCGATAAATTTATTCTACAAGATATATTATTCGGGCCCACAAAAATAAAAATTAGTTTATTCCTAATCTTTCATTAACCCCTCAAAACAAGGTAGATATTTCTGACAAAGCATTTGAAGTTAAAGATTATTTATTTGTATTATATTGTATAACAAATAACTCTGGTAAAATACAACAACGCTAATTTGACTCTCTTATTTCTAAGTTCTATCAATCCTTGGTATACAATCATTTAATTGTGTCTCTTTCAAATAGAGTCTATCATACTATTTTTCTTTAATTGCAACTAGGAATTTTCACAGCCTCTATATCCACTTTGTGGCATCTTCAAGGGCATATACATTCACAACTATTTAATTATCTTTCTATATGTTAAATACGTATGTCTGTGTATGTCCCAGATTCATTGACTAACCAATTAATAAATTTTCCTGACATTTTTCATATAGCTTCTAGAAACGATTCTGATTATTATTATTGTTTTGCCTTCAATGGCATAACGGGCTTAAAATAGCATTTTTCTAAAAAAAAAATTTTTTTTTACAAATAAAGAACTATTTAAATTAAGAAAAAAAAGAGCATAAAATTATAATAATAATTCTGGCTGCATGTAGGTATGTACTTTCTAAAAAAAAAGAAGAGATTTTAAGCTTTAGAAAAGAAGAGACAAGAAGAAAAATGATTTTTTTAACCAAAAAGATGACAGTAGAGCGAACGTTTAAGTGTTTTTCTTCTTTAAACCATATAAATCTCTTTTAAAAAAAAGTGCCCAAGATAAATAACAACATACTGCGAGAATATTTCTTAAGGTTTTATGGTCCTTTTTTTGTTTTATAAGAAGCAGAAGAGCTCAGAATTAATTTAATAAATGCCGGGCAAACTTACTCAAGTAAAAATGAAGGATAATAATTTTTATAGAAATTTAAGTTGAAAAAGACATACATATGCAGGGTGCAATAATATAACTTCCTTTTTTCAGAAGGCAATATACATCAAAAAGTTTAATTTTAGCTTTGATATGATAGTTGACAATTAAAGTTGGGTTTGGCACAGTTTTAAAAATCCTTTCATGTAGATATTTTAATACCAGGTGATTTGATCTTTTTTGTAGTTTAGTAGGACAACTATTTCATACTCAAAGGGGAAAAATTTAGTAAATACATATTTTATTTAAGGATATGGTTGTTTGATGAGTTAGTTATTGATGATTTTGTCTAAAAAAATTTTTTTTTTTTTCAAAATTACTCCAGTTTTGATTATCTGACTTTACGTGCACCAATTAAAAATTCTTGTATGACACCAGATCTGATGGCATCAGTATCAGTTCTCAAACATTATTATTTGTAAAGTTCATTTATTTGAGCATCAGGATTTTCATTTTATACGTATTAGTTTATGGAATTGAAGTATTGTGTGATTATCTAAAACCCATCATTTTTTGTAAAATCATTATCTAAAAAAGCAAATTATTTCAAAGTATTTCTCAAATTTCAAACTATGAAAATCATTTTAAAAGTAGCTTTTTGTTACTTTGAAATGGAAATAATTAACTGATTATCACAAATTGCATCAATAAAAATTTGCAAGCTCAATTTTACTAGTTTTATATTGAAATTCATTAGGTTAAACCATCGTTTCCCAAAGTGGGCGATACGGCCCCCTTGGGGCGGTGCTTTGATGTAGGGGGTGGTAATGGGAAAAGGTGTGATTGGGGGGCGGTAGAGCAAAAAGAAACCTGTGATTACATATTATTACATAAAACAAACAAATTGATCTACAAAAATAAAGAAATATGACTACAAAATAGCAGGAATGAATATCTTGAATATTATCCGGTTAATACGATGAAAATACGTTACATCGAGATTGTACAAATGTACTTCATTATTGGCGCCTATATATTTTGCTCTATACTCAGTTTACTCTTACTCTCAAATGCAAACAGACTACTTAGAATAAATACTTATAATTTTGTTAAAAACGTGAAACTACGGAAAAGTAAGATCCAAAAACTACAACCCAAATTCCACATTCTAAAACTTCAAGCAAGGACTTCAAAGACGTCAAGAATTATAAAACTGTATTAAGAATTTTTTTTGCATCAATTAGCTTTTATTTCTTTAACTATTTGGACCATAGACAAATCTTGATCTACATTTCTGCTGTTAAACACATGGTTGTAGTTGAGAAAAGTTAGACAAGAAAATACAGTTAAATTCCCGAAGCGATGTTTCCGTAAAAACTTTCTAAATTTTTTCACCCATTTCCAACCCTAAATGACAATAGTTATAGTCGTATCTTATATATTTTTCCAGAATTTTTCAAACGAAGCCATGAAACCCTCCAGACTTTCGGAACATTTGAGAACAATGCACTCTGATAAAACAGAAAAAAATATACCATATTTCCAGACGCTTCGAAAAAAATTCAAGGCACAAAAAACTATTAAAAATATATTTTCGAGCACTTCAGAACAATCCACTGACGGTTTGCGTGCTGCATACCACATATCTTTGATGATTGCTAGATCTGGTAAGCCTCACACATTTGGGGAGGAGCTTATTCTGCCTGCAATAAGAGAGGTTGTGCACACTGTTGTACATAAGTCACCGGACCAAATTATGAAATCTATATCTCTCAGTAATAATTCAGTTCAAAGAAGAATAGATGAAATGGCCGAAAACGTAGAAGATAAATTGTGCAACATTCTTGCCGCAACCGAATTTAGTTTGCAATTAGATGAGTCCACTTTACCAGGAAATTAATCCTTGCTTATGTTCGTTTCGTCAAGGATGAAAAATTGGTACAAGAACTGTTATTTGCTAGACAACTTATAACAAACTCTAAAGGAGAGTCGGTATTTGATATCGTTGATAATTTTTTCAAAGAGAAAAAAATCCCACTTACTAATATTCTGGCGTGTGCAACAGATGGTGCACCATCCATGATAGGTCGTTATCGTGGCTTCATCAGTTTCTTGAAGAAAGCCGTACCTGGTGTACTTACAGTGCACTGTGTAATTCACATCTTGTAGCAAAACACCTTAGTGGTCGACTTCACAAATCAATTAATACTGTTATCACATCAGTAAATAAGATCAAGGCACATTCCCTCAATTCCAGACTGTTTCGACAGCTTTGCATTGATAATGATGAAGAGTTTGATCGTTTATTGCTACACACAGAAGTTAGATGGCTATCAAAGGGAAACTGCCTCAAACGATTCTATTCTTTGTTTGATACAGTTGTTGAATTTTTCCAAGAATCTAATATTGGGCTATGTCATGATTTAAAAAAAATCAAGAATGATATTGCCTATTTGTCAGATATATTCCTAAAATTCAATGAAATTAATTTACAATTGCAAGGAAATGATGCCAATCTTATAAAAGTCAAATCTGTTATCTCCACTTTCCTGTCTAAGTGTAAATTATTCAAACGAAATTTAGCACGTCATGAACTTTACCAATTTCCAAGCCTTTGTGAATTGGGTTAAGAAAAGAAAATATCTAATGATGACCTTCAAGTGTATTGTGCTCATATAGAAGAGTTGCAAAGAGACATGACTGAAAGATATCAGGATATATTAGGGCTAAAAATACCAGACTGGGTTATCAATCCATTACTAGAAGTCAGTAGTGAGGAAACAAGAGAGGTCGAAGAAGAATTAGTTTCAATCAAAAACGACATTGAGCTAAGTCCAAAGTTCAAGATATCCTATCAAGATTTTGCCTACAAAAAAAAATATCTGACCTCTATCCAGTATTATGGAACAAGGTCAAGATATATCTGATTGCTTTTCCATATCTGGTAGACCGGGCCTTCAGTGTAGTTACTACACTTCTTTCCAAACAAAGGAACAAACTTAGAATTACCGAACGTGGGGATCTACGTCTTCTTCTTAGTGAGTTTCAACCTGATGCGGATAAACTAATATCCTTACACAAAGTACACCCATCCCATTAGAAGGAATTGTGAAAAACTAAAGTTAATTTTTTTTTTAAATATATTTGTTGTTTAATTTATCAAATTATTGTTTTTAATTTTTGAAGAAAAGGTTATATGTGCAGGGGCGTCCGCAGGGGGGTAGCTGAAGCGGAAAATCGGGGAATTTAAAAAAAAAAATCAGTAATAAAAATTCAATGGATTTAAAAAAGAAGAAGAATAATAATATGTAATTAAGAGAAATTTTTATAGTAAAAAAAAATTTATAGGATTTCTTTTCTTAAAAAAAGGTCATTCGATGTGTGAAAAAAAAAAGTCTATGGGAGGGGGGCGCTACAAGTTTATTTGCCAAGGGGGCGCCAGCATGAAAAAGTTTGGGAAACCCTGGGTTAAACGATTTTTTGACAATATTTATTTTCGACAGCAAACGCACGTTTCTCACAACTACAGCTCAACAAACTGTATTTTCAAGAAAACTTTATATTTTTGACTCTAGAATGAAACCCCGCTCATCCTGCTACACTTTTACAGCATGACACTCATGTATTATTGAGAAGGGAAGTTATGTTGCCGTCCCTGTTTATTAGCAGATACTTTTTAGCTTGGTTTTGTTGCTAACGGAACTATAATTTTGTAGCAACATTCTTGTAAATAAATTTTATTTTTAGGACAAGTAAAAAAAATAGGTGCTCAATTTTGTAAGAGATTAGGACATTGAAGAAACTTGAAGAGAGAAAAATATATTACGTAAGGGATATATATGTCAAAAAATAAATCATATATCATTAACTAGCAAGGGGTTAACCGTTGTTCGTCAGGCCAAGGAAGGAGCGGAAAATCTCAATGACAATGTTCAACATTATCTCCTATTGGTGTTGAGATTACTTCGGTGCACGCGAACATTATAGTATAGCGCCTGTATTGCATCATTTTATAAATGTAGCAAAAATGTGTTATAAACTTCAAACATATATGCATAAAAAAATTTGTCTAGATGGGAAGTCCATTTTTTTTTTTTTTTTAAATTACTTTAATCGAAATTTGCGAATAATATTGCAAAAAACTGTTTCGACTAATTATTTGGAAATAAAGTTGCTTATACCATTTATAGAAATGGTAAACAGGAACACACAAAAATCAATATTTTTTTCGTACTAGCAAGAACAAAAAAGATATGGAGAATAATGTCGTGGAATATATAATCTCGATAACTGGTTCATTTTCGCAAAAATTATGTTAGTAAATGTACCGATAGAGAATAGAGAATACTTCATTGTGGTGGTAATTTTTAACTTTATGCCCAAAATGCACTGTTTGCGTTGTTTCTTTTTAAAAAATGAAAATTGACGTTTGATTAAAAAGAAAGAGAGAAAAAATTAAATTAATTATCCAGAAAATGATAGATATTTTAGTTAAACATCAGATTTTATGTTTTAAATTTAAATGCAAACAAATTTTTGACAAACATCTTCAAAAAATTTTAAATGTAAAAATCCAATATTCAATTAGAAACCTTTTTTTTTTTTTTTTTTGCACCTGGAAAAAAAAAATTGCAATTTTTACATATTTATTTTTTGTCCATAACTTTTTTTTTTGAATCAATTTAGTAAACGATCCATGCGAAATTTCAGCCTCCTTGGTACAACGGTGTGGGCACCCATAAAGGACACCCACTTTCTATTATTTATATACAGATAATCCAACTAATATACATATATATTATTTATATTATAGATGTTATGAATTGACTCAAAGGAGTATAGAAACAGACCCATATAATATTGAACATTTTTTTCTTTTTTTTTCCACTCCTTTCTCAAAAAATATAATTATTTTTTTGTCCTTCAATTTGTAATTTACTAATAAACATTACTTTTTTTAATTATAGACTTTTAAAAAAAATTATAATAAATGATAACTTTAAAAAAAATTAACTTGATAAATATGATCGAATTCCAATAATTTACAATCATCTTATTTTATTTCATAATACTCATAGTATTTTGGAAATGAGTTTTTTATTTATTAACAAGAAAATATGTAAAACTATATATTTTCAGGCTGTATTGTTTATTTATTTATTTTATTTTTTTGTAAACGAATTATGTTGTTAGTATTTTGTTACAACTAGAAGTTGGCATAAAGCCTTCACTAACTCAAATATTTTATTATTAATATGCATGCTGTTCTTTTTTTCAAGAAAAAATATGAATAAGTTTAATTAGGGTCTTCGTATACTGGAATAATATACCTACACATTTAGAAGACTATAATTCGCAGTTGCGAGTCTTTGAGTACATAATTTTAGTCGATTTTATAGCTTTATCTTCGAGTTAGTTTAATTTAGTTACTCATTTGGGGGCTTCATGCAAAGGCAGTTGAAAAATCCGAAAAGGCAATCCAAAAAAACGTACAATTCCTTGCTCATCCAACGAGCATGATGCACCTCGAGGAGGAATACCTCCAAGAAAAATGATAGCAAGTTCTAACAACTCTTTATAGTCATTTCTTATTTGAAAACTATGGAGTTGTCTCTTAGCAAAGTCAAATATACTATTATTAATATCTGAAATGACTTTCAAATCATTAGTCATGACCGTCTTATAGTCTGTTTTGTCGATTTTTTCCCATTCCTTCTGAAACCTTTTAAAAACTTGAATTTCAGGACCAGATTCTTTTATATGAAGGAAAGTAGGACCATAGACATTTAAAATCATTATAACAAGTCTTTTAAGCTCCACTGATTAAAAGGGTAGAAGGAGTAATAATCAAATCTCGCATCTTGCACTGTTCCAGGATGTTTAAAAAACCAAAAAGCAGCTACATAATGTTGTACAATTTGACAAATATGGACAAAGTACTATTGATCTTTGCTCAAACATTAATGTACATTTTCATCTATGTCTAGTACACTTCCTTTGATAGCCACAAATGTTAAAGTGTACGTTTTACATGAACAGTTTTAAATTTGAGAGCTGCATAAGATTTTGGCCCTTTAGTTTTCGTTTCATAGTATTCAAATATTTTTATAAAGTCAGTTCATTCATGTGAAGTAAACAAATAAACAACACAAAAAAAAACTGAATCTCAGAAAACATATGATCAAGAGAAAAGGCGCAAAAATGTAATAGTTACATATAACTCAAGATCAAAATTGAATAAAAACTTTCAAAAGTCTGATTTTACGAATTAAGTTACTGATTATTCAAACATTTAAAAACTATATATGTTTATGGATATTTGTATCTTGTTCATGAAAAAATTGAATTATATAAATAGCTTAGTAAATAAAAAATCCATAATGATTTAATTATATTTGTATGCCGTCAATAGTTACTTCATGAGTTTTTACTTACAAAACCGACTACATAATAAAGTCAAAAAAATTACTAACAAGTTCAAAAAAATTATAAAATAAGTTTTCCTTTTCTTATCCCTCAACTATAACAAGATTTTTTTCTTTTTATAAATTGAATTCATTTTGAAGTACTTCCGGAACGCTGGAACTTTGACCGGATGGAGGGTAACGGTTTTGAGGGCAACGAAAAAAAATTAAAGAGATAATTACCAACACCTAAACACATCTCATAATCCATGATAATTTTGAATTTGGTCCACTTTAAAAAATAGCAAACACTCTAGTGTATACCGTTGATATGTACTTATTATTTTCATGCTAAGAAATGGAGTTATTAACTGGTCGAAGCACTGCATTCAGGTTGGGTTGTAACCAAAAATATAGACAAGTGATTTGGAACTAGTTTTATCCTTCTCTCATACGGCAAGCCATCCCCCCTCTACCCAAAGTCTTGCATTAATGTCTCTAAAAATAAATAATAATGATAAAAACAGACCCAAATGTCAGGAGAGGTTAACACTATAGACACACTAAGATGAACTAACTGGAGGAATTTATAACCTTTAGGAAAAATCAGCATAACAATTAAAAACCAATCAGAGGCCTATCAGAAAAAAATCAGGCAGAAAATTAAAAAATGAAACCCGACTGGGCCTGACAATTAAAGATTGACCAGACCCTTGTTTTATGGGTGCAACTTGGCCCAACTATAATGTTGGAAAAATAGAGCCCGGCTCGAAAGTCGAGTTAGGTTCGAGTCACCTTTTTTTTTTCTTCGCACTCATCATGAATGAATGAATGGCAAACTTAGTATTTGTCTACATTGTCTATGTCAGTTCAGCTATTTTTTGAAGTAAGGAAGCTGTTGAAAATGAATTGGAGGTTGCATTAAATAAAAGTACTGCCTCTATTTTGTTGCTATTAAAAAAAAAAAAAATTTGAAGAAATTTTGACATCATTTTATAAAAATTGAGAGTATCATTTTAAGACCCCTGGAATTGCCAGTTTTGCTTTTAGTAAGTTACGTCCTTGATGCTCATTTTTATGTATCACGAAACAAAAATATATGAATGAGTGTTTTTTTAGGTTGGTCTTTTTATACAAGATAAATATTAAATGAATAATTAAAAATTCAAAAATGAATGGAAAGTTTTTACAAAATGAATGATTGAAATAAAAAAGGGTGAACTGGCACAGGCATGCATATTTTATGAATGGATATAGAATGGCCCAGAGTTAAAAAAAAACATTATATTAAACTTTACTAAACATTGGAATAAGTAACTTCATGATTGATATGTAAGTTGTACATGCAAATATTTTAAATCAAATTTCGTTTATAAGATGTATCACCCTTATAATTTTTTGATTAAAAATCCGATACAGTTTTCTAGAAAGTTAAATAATTATTTTGTATAATATTTTAATCCAATTAAAGTGAACAAAATTAACTAACCGATATCCACGCAACGATACACTATTTCTGTTTCTGGGCCAAGTGTTGTTCTTTTTTTGAGTTGTTTATCTCCAACAAATGCTGTTACTTTATAGCCAGGCATTGATGGCTTAAAGTCACAAGATGCATTAAAACCTGTAGATATTCTATCTTCCGAGCAGCTTAAAGCCCTTCCAATCCATTGCCCATTTTTACAGAATATCTTCCAACTAGTTTCATTGTTCAAACAGTCAAATGTAACTTCAGTTCCGTCAGGAAATCTATTTGGCATATCACTCTTTTTGCTCTCACCAATTCCATATATCACTCTTTTCGTACCCTTTACGTGATCTGGCCGATGACAGCTTGAGTCGGCCTGAAGAAAATCTCTTACATCACTATTGCTGGATGTGAAAATGGACACCTCATTAATTGGATCAATTTCTTGGAAAGATTCATCGATATTATAGGACGTGGGTTCAATATTCTCAAGTATTTCTTCTATAGGATCAGGCATAATACACATAGGGTCTTGATGCATTAATTTTCCTAAATGGCACTTTGCTCTATCCTGCAAATTCTTCTTTGAATAAATACCAGGGCACTTAAAGTCTATATAGGAGTTATGAGGAATTTTTTGTCCCGCTCGATAATTTCCTCCATTTCCAATATATGCTCCTCCATTCAGTATATCCGGTAAAACACAGGGATTACCAACACAAACAGATAATTGTGGTGCAGTAGTCCAATCTCCATCTTTAGAGCATTCCAACTGCGATGGTCCATTTTTGAAATACCTATACAAAAAAACATACATATGAACGAAAAATATATAAATGTTTCAAATTACCCTTCATCACAGACCAAATCAACGGACTTTCCAAATGCAATACTTCCTCCAGAAGGAAGAATATTTCCCTCAACAGAGTCCTTCCATGATCCTCCTTCATTTGCTCTAGGAGGTAATCTACAACCAGAGGATACACATTTAGGCATAACTGGCTTCCATTCTCCTCGTTTACAACGAATCCTCTTTTTTAATGTATTTAAAACGTAACCAGGACTACAATTTGCTTTAATTATTGTTCCCCGACTAAAAGTCATTCCTCCTACAACTTCCAAACTATCAGGTTCTGTTGTACTCTCACTCAATTCTTCCTCTTGCTTTCCTGTTCTCAAGATATCAATGATTAAATGTGCATCTTCTTCAATGGGTGGACAATCTGTTTTGTTCAAAGATTCGTGTTTTGAACGGCGATGACGACGAATATTATCGAGTTCTAAATAAAACAAATTTACATTTTAGTTCAAAACATTAATATTGTACAGAAGGTAGTGAAATTTAAATATTGATTTAGTATGTTGTTTTTTATATTTGAAAGTGTTACTAACAAAAAAAAAACAACTGAATCAACTATCAACAAATATTTCGTTAAACTATAAGGAAAACCATTTTGATAAAATTACGATGCCACAGATATATCATAAATTATTTCTACAATACAAATTTTCTTTTATTTTAGAATATTTATTATTTCAAATAGATTTAATAAATATTGACCTTTGATAGTCTTACGGGGGGAAAAAAATATCCCATATTAAGAGGGTTCCAAAAGATCAGAGAAACTTTTAAAATATTTTTTAATTCAAAATTTGGGTTCATATTGTCACTAAATAAGAAAAGCATGAAAGAAATGTTCAATAATACAGATAATCTATTGATTCAATTAACAAAAAAAAAAAATCTTTTATAGTTTTAATCATAATTATGAAGCTGAATACAACATCTTTCATGCATGTCAACGCAATTTATTTTTAAAATTTTCAATGTTTCCCCATCGAAATAGTGAGTTCGGTGATTTAAGCTGTTTTTTGTTTGAGGGAGAGAAAATCCAGCGTTAATAATTTTTGTTTTTCCCAAAATTTAATTTATCATGGAATTTTCAAAACTACAAACAGTACACATTTAACATCATAGAACCTCTTTATTTAGCAAGGCAGAGTTATACGTTGCTTAAAGATTATCGTATGCAAAGTTTTTATAAATAAATAATTTATTCATTAGACCAGGGATGTTTAACCTCTTTTTTTATTTTTTTTATTGATGTACCAATTTTAAGATATAGTGTTTTTGGAAAAAAAAAAAAGAAAAAAAGACGTAAAATACTACGGAAATATTGTTTATTTTATTAAATTTTACTCCTTCCTTTTTCTCACAATTCTTTTTTCCCCAAAAGGTGGCGGTAGAGTCAAATCCCTGATCTGAGTCTAGAAAACTTTTGAATTGATGCTATTTTTTAAATATATATATATATTTAAAAATCTGAAGTACCCATTGGAGTGCATCCAAGTACCCCTAAGGATATGTACCCCCAATTGTGAACTACTGCAGTGTACACGGATGATAGATGTTACCCACTTTCTTTTCAATACTTTTATAGTGTTCGGAAGCAAAACATGGACAGTTAATAAATACTAATTATGTAATTAAAATAGAGAGGTTTTGATATTTTTTTCTGCATATTCCGAATCTCCTGTCCTTTCTGCATAAGTAAACAATAATACACATTTATCAAATCTTTCATCATGAGTGAGCAAGAAGCAAAAAGACAGAGGATATCGGACCTTCTGGATGCCAAAATTGAGGTGACAGAGATTATGGACATTGTGAAGATCTCCTGGAGCCTCATTTTCAAGGTGGCCTAGATGAAAAAGGATGGAAAAGACCTCTCAAGGAAAGAAGTGGGGGACACAACTCGAAAAAGGATTCTGAGTTTCTGGGGGACCTGAACAAGAAGATCAAGGAGGACCCCAAAAATCCATGAATCGCCTCTCTAATGAGTTTGACCAGGACGACGGGACAATCAGGAGGGCTGTGAAGGAGGACTTGGGGGTTTCCTCTTACACAATGACCCCACGCCACCTGTTGACGGACACTCTGAAGGACAGGAGACTGCAGAGGTGCAAGAAAGTTCGCGTGTAGATCAAGGCAAATGGATCCAAAGTAAAAAAAAATATATTCTACGAGAAGATTTTCACCGTGGATCAGGTCTGCAACTGTCGGAACGCTTGTTGGCTTGGGGGATCACCAGAGGAGGTCAAGTGGGTATTCTGTACAAAAAATCTGGCCCATTCAATAGCCCTGGAGGTTGTGGCGTCCGACGGCAAGAAGATGCATCCATTCTTTTTTAAGGGTGGGGAGAAAATCGGCCAGGAGGCTTACTACAAGGTGCTGAGGTTCACCATACTTCCATGGCTCAGATTACAACTATGTTTGGACCCAAGATGATGTACCCTCACACACATTGGCCAAATGCGAGGAACTCTGCGCCGGCAACATGGCTGATTGTTGGCCCATGGACATGTGCCCATCATCTCTGCTAGATTTGAACCCGTTGGACTTTGCTGCGTGGGACACTTTGGAGAAGGATCCTAACGGGACATCTCAGCCGAACGTGGACTCCCTGAAGGCAGTCCTTATGAAGGAGTGGAACAACATGTCCGAGTAGTTCATTATCAACTCCTGCAAGGCTTTCCGCCACCATGAGGAGGCTATGATTACTGCTGAGGGTGGCCATATTGAGTGAACATGTTCATAAGGCTCGTGTCTCAAAGTTTTGTTAACAAAATTTCAAAATTATTGACATTTTTCTGAAAGCAGTCATTCAGTCCACGATTTGCTTCCAAAGCCCTGTATATTTTTTTAAATCAATAATATTAACAAGCATATGGAGAGTTTAGCTTGTAGTTCTAAAATCTAAACGGTTTGTACGTAGTTTGTCTGACATAAGTTTATTTGTCTAAACACATGTTTAATTAATTTTATGAATATATTAATAACTAAGAAAACTATTCATCAAATTTAAGTTTTCCATATTGCTAAATGCCCATAATCTGCGATATAATGAGTAAGAAAACTGCAGAAAAATGTGCAAGAACAATTGCCCCAATGATCTCACAAGGGGTCGTAGCTTCAAATGTTGTGCAAGTAGTTTATCTAACATTAGTTTCTTTGTCCGTGGGTTCTAATATTTTGATGTGCAAGATATACGTATGATTCGTTTTAAATATTGAAGAAATTTATTGATTTTTATTTTTACATCTGAATTACAAGATGAAGAAAAAGGCTTCTCCAAGAAATTTGACGTATGATAGGATAAATAAAAATTATCCTTTTTCCGCATAGTTAGTATACTTTTTTTCTGTATAATAATGTCTCATTTTACTTTGTTTATGTTGATAATAATTTTTTGAATCTATCGTGTCATTATTAATATGTTGTTGTTGTTGTTGTTGTTTTTTTTTTGGGGGGGGGGGATGACTATATAAAAATTTATAATTAATATTTGTTATAATAATTTGTCGTATTTATTTCATTTGCCTATACTTATTTATTAAATATATCACAAATATACTTTAGAATGCTTTACTTTATCAATTTACTATTAATCTTTTGTCAGAGGTAAAGTGATTATTGTTAAATTTCGTAGTATGAGCTATTATATTTGCGTCTTCAAGGGAATAAATTTAAGAGATCTCAATTAGATCTTTAATCTATAAATGATCAAGTTTTTTCATATGTATCATGAAGTCAATAATAAATTTATGATGTTGAAAATTTAAACAATTTTTATACTAACTCTGATTCAGTATTTAAATTATAGAAAATTATCAACCCTAAAACAGAACCAGACTATCATTCAAAATCATTACATAATAATAAGCTGACTTTTGAAAATAGTAGTGAATACGATATGTCTTACTCTCGACTTTTCCTCGAGCTCACCAATATTTCAACCCCTGTGTTGAGCGATTTTTTCGCCCAAAATGAGCAAAAAAGAGCCCAAAAATTTAGAACAATGAGCATACAAAATATCAAAATTGAGCCATTTTTATTTAAAGAAAAATACAGTTTGATAAGGAATAGCTAAAATAATTAGTGTTATTTTTATATATTTAAGGGCACACTCATAAACTTTTCTTCCTTTTGCAATTTTTTAAATATAGATTTTTCATTACAAACTACTCAACTATAAACATAATATTGAAACTTTTTTGAAGAATGCTGTTGTAAGTTAAAAAAATCTTTATTTTCCAAAAAATGATATTTATGGTAAAATTAATAGTTGCACTTCTTCTTCTCATTATACGAGTTGCACATTTGTTATTCATATAGAACTATATGAGGTGATTATAGGGTTTATAGTACTCACTCTGAATTTTCTGGGTGGTTTTCTACAACAAAAATACAATTTATCTACCTATCCCTGAGCAATGTACTATGTTAAATAAATGCCAAATAGAAGATATGCAATGATTATATGAACTTTTTCACTTTAGAAACGCTTTTTTATGTAATTTTAAATCTAGTACGTGTTACAATTAAAATCCTTTATTTTGAATAATATTGTTGGTATTAGGTAAAAATGTTTTTCTTTCATAAAGTTGTAAAATTAACAACTTAATAGACTGTGCACAATCTCCAATCTAACAATTTGGCTCAAACTTTATACTTATTTCTATTTTATTTAAGGCGGAATTTTTTTAAAATATGCGTTAAATTAAAATAAGAACCAGTCTAATGGAGCAACTAAACTCAATATTAGCACACTCAGGATTTTTCTTTTCTTTTGAAGTCATTATGTCTACGTTCGATATTCGGACGCTCTTAGATAAGAAAAAAAAATCTTCATAACTTCGGCCACACGGAAAAGGAAGCTTTGAAAGGGTTGGGTCGAATCCAGCTTTGCCATTGAACTGGTAATTGACTTCTTCAGGGCCTCTAAAGACGAATGATACTTGGCGCAGGCCTCATCCAGAGATATAAATCGTAAGGGTTCAGTTCTGGGCTGTTTGAAGGCTACAAATCCGGGCTCCAAAAGTAAGAACATTTTGTGGCCAATACATCCTGCACTTTTTGCCCTTTTGGGTCGATGTACTGTCTTGATGAAGGGTTTAATTTCTTCCTTGGGCTATCCAATCATGGAATGTGAATTAAAAGTGCAAAATCAGAACCAGCACTATTGCAAAGCTGGATCCGCACGATGTCGCTCAGGTATTCCAAAGATTCCAGCGCCGTGTGGTCAAAGTTACTAAAGGGATGGATTATAATATAAATAAATGAATGTAGCCTTCAAATAATAATAAAAGATATGTTTCTATCCCATCTAGTTCGTTCACTTTAAACCTTTAAAGATTTTTCCAATTTATCTGGAGAACTGTTTGGATTAATTGTAAAAATATAATCAGTAATACTAATTCTATACATTTTTTAGGTCGCCCGTTTTTTTGGTGACCTAAAGTGTGTTTCTTTTTTTTTCCAAAATGTGATCATAGTTATTTAATTCCTGAGGAGTTAACTTCCTTTTCTACTACGTACAGTAACATCTAAGTATAAAGTGTTATCATGAGTGGGTGTGCTCATGAACGACGGTGAATAATTTTGAGGGTTTGTTATGGAATATTAATTGTAAGTTCTTGTTGGACTCAAGAGTAGAATTGAGGGTAGACATCTTAGTAATTCTTTACGATATCCTTGTTTATTGTTCATGGTATTTAAGTTTATTTATAACTACATTCTACTCTATTGTTTACAAGTTCTCGATGCATGTAGGAAAACTTCCTTGAGTTTTGCTACTTTTAACTTTCTTCATTACAATAGTTCGACTTATGCAAACTCTCTCATATATTGTAAACAATGTCTTTTTTTTTTTTAGTTAAAATAATTTATTTATATTCTACAATACAATCAGTGTATCTGTGTAAATAATGAATACAAATAAAGATAAAAGTAGATCATATAAACAAAAAGCAACAGGACAATTATGTTTAAAAAAAACATAAATGATCATTATTATAGTTCATATTTAATGTCCTGAAGTAAAATAACCCGATAAAATATCTAAACATCAACTAAGGTTAATAAAAAACGACGATGTCTTCTTATTATTGACTTGATCAGATTAAAATATTGCACGGACCTTGAAGGAACAAATTTGATGATATTGAATTGGATAAAATATTTGACTACTCAAAACTGGACAATCAGCAAAAGCGTGAAGAGTAGAGTTGAACATAAAACCACAGTCTTTGCAAAGATAATAAAATCTCATTGTCAGTGGAAATTTGAAATTGTGTTGTAAATTTGGTCATGTCTGAAATTCCAGAAATTGATCGGTGAATTCTTCGTTCTCATGGAGGAGGAAGATCGAGTAGTACCATAAATTTATCTGACACAGACTTCACCTTCACCAATGAATTTTGGCAAAACTTCATTATTAAAAACCATGGTTTCGAAGGTGTAAAATATTTAAGAGACCTCTCAAGAGGAAGACCGGATCTCCCTCCCAAAAGACAGATTCCTGTCTTAAGTCATGATAACTTAAAATTTTATGATGGAGAGCAGTCTTCTCTAATAAAAACAGATTCCCAAACATATTAACAAAATGCATTTTAGTAATATTTTCGTGAATTTGAATGATAAATACGCTTTCCTTTTCATAAAAATAAATTTGGATCCATTAATAATATTTAGAGGACGTGAATTCGCCCTCCAGTCTCTCAATGGGTATACGCCTAATTCATCCACAACCTTTTTTAACATTTTGGAATTATACTAGATAAAAGGCAGATCCACCGCCTAATTTATACTTTGGACGCTTTAAAGCAGGAATATAATTTTTATGGAAGATTCCCTTAAACCATGCATCTTCTTGCATCATTGTAGATTCTGCTAGAGAAGGAATGGAGGTAGTTTTGTATTATACCAGAGGAACAATTCTCAAATTATTTAAATCAATGCGTTTTTGTAGAGATAAATGACGCCATTTTTGGATCTTATTGTTGACCATCATATTTAATCGTACCCAATTACCTCATGATACCCCGTTGGTTGTCCAGAAGATGTTTACCTTCGGTATAACTCTACAAGCTTCGATTATTGTAGAACTATCCGGCTTACAATATCCAAGGGGAAGGATGGTGGTTTTCGTTATATTCATTTCTAATCCTGAATTGATCTTATATTTGTTAAAAAAAGTCAAAATAACTTTGATCTTATACTGAAGCCAAATTTCCGAACTGGCTTCAATCATTAACGTTACATCATCAGTATATAGGTCAATTAGATGTGGAGTCCCACAAAAAGAGACACCAAATCCCAAATACATTTTTGTAATGGTCCTTATTGGTTCATCGATGGCAGATATAAATAGCTAGGGGCGACTGGACATCCTTGTCTACAGCTCTTTCTTAATAGAATGGGTTCACTCATTCTACCATCCAACGAAATTATAGATGAGCCGTTAGCG